>NC_141877.1:53045000-54285000 GCF_056163025.1 Triticum urartu | reverse complement strand
AAGAAGCAAAAGGAGCGCATGGTATATACCATTTCATATACCATAGCAGCAAAAACACATTGTGGTGGTCGCGCTGAGCTACGACGATGTGCATTCCTTAGCACCGGGAATTGGCCTAGGATGTCGTGGAGGGGAGAGGAGGGGGCGGGTGACACCGTGGAGGGAAGGAGAGATGGCGGTGAGAGGAAGGTGCGGGTTGAATGACGTGGCGTTGAGGGGAGGCAGCAGCAAGAGGCCATGGCGAGGAGAGATTGTGGCGACGAAGCCGTGACAAGGAGAGCAGGCCGGGAGAATGAGATGTGAGTGTGAACGTTCTGCCATGCAATGAGAGTCAGAGATTGAACTGTTTTGTTTATTGTAAGGTGAGAAGAAAAGGAGCTGTTGTTTGCTTTTTTTGTGAGAAAAGCGACTGTTTGTTGTGAGAAAAATATCACATACCTTTTTATACAGTGAAAAATAACACATACCCTAGCCAGTCATTTCTGGAGAATAATTACCAAGTGAGTTCCTTACTAAAATTCGGATGCGACTTACTCTACTAAAAAGCAAATGCCACTCACTCGGATTACATATATTGTATATGGGCTTATCTTATTTTTTTATTTTAATATGTGTTTATATATCGCTTTTGTTGATTAGAGATAAGAACTATGGCTTCGGATGATGCTTTGAAAATGTCAATTGACAAAGCTTTATGATTGGCGGACTGAAAACTCCACAATTAGAAGAGACATATATAAATAGTGGTTCTTCTTTATATATTTGTTTCACATGACAATATAGAAGATGTATTTTCATATATGCTTATTTTTGCAGAGTATGAGAGAGATGAAGATGTATGATGTCGACATTCAAAATGAATCGTTTGACAAGGTTTCCAGCATGGTGTTGTTGGAAGTGGCCTAAAGTTCACCGAATTATATACAATAATACACGTATATATGTGCAATCAGAATAAAAGATTAAAAGGCCCGTGGCAACGCACGGGCACTCTACTAGTGAAGAGATAGTTCCTGAGCTTCACAATATCGTGAGGCCGCAAGCGCCCTTCTTGGTCTTTCTGTATGGAACAAAGATGGAAGGGAGGAAAGCTAAGGCCAACTACAATGCACTGACCCATTTTGTCTCGCTGTGTCTGTTTGGGTCTGCATGGACAAAAAGCACGGATGAACGCAGCAACCCATTTCATTTGTATGTCTATTTGTGCTCGTTTTGACCCATTTTCACTCCAAATTTAAAAAGAAAGTTGACAAACTTAAAGAGTGTTCATGGTTTTTGAAAAGAAAGTTCACAAACTTAAAAGGTTCATGAATTTGGAAGAAAAAAAAAGTTCATCGATATTGAAAAAAATTCATCAAATTTTTTGAAGAAGCTCATTGCATTGGAAAACTTCCAGGCAGGAAAATATTGCTTTTGCGAAAAACACAAAAAATAAAAAAACATTGATTTTGAAAGAAAGTTCATCGATTGTGAAAAAAAAATCATTGATTTGAAAAATGTTAACAAAAGCAGGTAAATATTATCATTTTCTTAAAGTTCATCGAATTTTAAAAATAAGTTCATGCAATTTGAAAAAAAATCCCAGTTCGAAACGCAAAAATAAACAAACAGAAAAACAAATGGGCTGGACTGTGAACTGGACCTGGTGTATAGGGAGTGTGTGCCCTGTACGGATTACCCTATAAACGGCGCTCCCCCTGCCTCCCTCAAAATACCTTTTAAATGGCGCTTAAGGCGCCGATTAGGAAACGCCTGTGACAAAACCAAGGACACCTATGCAAAAGCCAACCACCGAAATCATTAGTTGAGGAGTGTTGGGGAACGCAGTAATTTCAAAAAAAATCCTACGCACACGCAAGATCCATCTAGGTGATGCATAGCAACGAGAGGAGAGCGTGTTGTCCACGTACCCTCGTAGACCGTAAGCGGAAGCGTTATGACAACGCGGTTGATATAGTCGTACATCTTCACGATCCGACCGATCCTAACATCGAAGATACGACACCTTCGCGATCTGCACACGTTCAGCTTGGTGGCATCCCACTAACTCTAGATATAGTTAAGGTCGAAGGAGAGTTTCGTCAGCACGACGGCGTGATGACGGTGATGATTAAGTTACCGGCGCAGGGCTTCGCCTAAACTCTACAACGATATGACTAAGGTATAAATCTGTAGAGGGGGGCACCGCACACGGCTAAAAAATTAACTTGTGTGTTCTAGGGTGCCCCCCTCCCCACATATATAAAGAAGGGAGGGGGAGGCCGGCCGGCCCTCCTTGGCGCGCCCCCAAGAGGGGAATCCTACTAGGACTCCAAGTCCTAGTAGGTTTCCACCAAAAGGGAGAGAGGGGGAAGGAAGGAGAGGGAGCTGGGAAAGGAAAGGGGGCGCCGCCCCCCTTCCTAGTCCAATTTAGACTCAAGGGGAGGGGGACGCGGCCTGCCTTTGTTGGGGAACGTAGCAATAATTCGAAATTTTCCTACGTGTCACCAAGATCAATCTAGGAGATGCTAGCAACGAGAGAGAGGGAGTTCATCTTCATACCCTTGAAGATCGCTAAGCGAAAACGTTACAAGAACGCGGTTGATGGAGTCGTACTCGCGGCGATTCAAATCGCAGAAGATCCGATCTAGCGCCGAACGAACGGCGCCTCCGCATTCAACACACGTACTGTTGGGGAACATAGTAGAAATTCAAAATTTTCTACGCATCACCAAGATCAATCTATGGAGAAGTCTAGCAACGAGGGAAGGAGAGTGCATCTACATACCCTTGTAGATCGCTAAGCGGAAGCGTTCAAGTGAACGGGGTTGATGGAGTCGTACTCGTCGTGATCCAAATCACCGATGATCCTAGTGCCGAACGGACGGCACCTCCGTGTTCAACACACGTACAGCCCGGTGACGTCTCCTACGCCTTGATCCAGCAAGGGGAGAAGGAGAGGTTGGGGAAGACTCCATCCAGCAGTAGCACGACGGCGTGGTGGTGGTGGTGGAGGAGCGTGGTACTCCAGCAGGGCTTCGCCAAGCACCGCAAGAGACGAGGAGGGAGAGTGGTAGGGCTGCGCCAAGAAGGAGATGTTCTCATGTGTATGGCAGCCCAAAACCCCCACTATATATAGGGGAAAGGGAGGGGCTGCGCCCCCACCTAGGTTTCCACCCCTAGGGGTGGCGGCCAGCCCTAGATCCCATCTAGGGGGCGGCCAAGGGGGGAGAGAGGGGGGCGCACCACTAGGTGGGCCTTAGGCCCATCTGAGCCTAGGGTTTCCCCCTTTTCCCTTCTCTCTTCGCCTTGGGCCCTGGTGGTGTTGGGGAACGTTGCAGAAAACAAAAATTTTCCTACGGTTTCACCAAGATCCATCTAGGAGTTCATCTAGCAACGAGTGATCGGATTGCATCTACATACCTTTGTAGATCACGCGCGGAAGCGTTCAAAGAATGGGGATGAGGAAGGCGTACTCGACGTGATCCAAATCACCGGAGATCCTAGCGCCGAACGGACGGCACCTCCGCGTTAAACACACGTACGGTCAGCGTAACGTCTCCTTCTTCTTGATCCAGCAAGGGGGGAGGAGAGGTTGAGGAAGATGGCTCCAGCAGCAGCACGACGGCGTGGTGGTGGTGGAGCTGCAGTACTCCGGCAGGGCTTCGCCAAGCACTATGGAGGAGGAGGAGGTGTTGGAGAGGGAGAGGGAGGCACCAAAGATGTGTTATGAGAGGCCCTCCTTCCCCACTATATATAGGGAGTCCAAGGGGGGGGGGGCGCCGGCCCTTGGAGATCCAATCTCCTAGGAGGGGTGCGGCCAAAGGAGGAATCCCTCCTCCCCAAGGCACCTAGGAGGTGCCTTCCCCCTTTGGGACTCTTCCCTTCTTGAACCCTAGGCGCATGGGCCTCTTGGGGCTGGTGCCCTTGGCCCATGCAGGCCAAGGCACACCCCCTACAGCCCATGTGGCCCCCCGGGGCAGGTGGCCCCACCCGATGGACCCCCGGGACCCTTCCGGTGGTCCCGGTACAATACCGGTGACCCCGAAACTTGTCCCGATGCCCGAAATAGCACTTCCTATATATAATTCTTTACCTCCGGACCATTCCGGAACTCCTCGTGACGTCTGGGATCTCATCCGGGACTCTGAACAACATTCGGGTTACTGCATATACATATCCCTACAACCCTAGCGTCACCGAACCTTAAGTGTGTAGACCCTACGGGTTCGGGAGACATGTAGACATGACCGAGACGACTCTCCGGTCAATAACCAACAGCGGGATCTGGATACCCATGTTGGCTCCCACATGCTCCTCGATGATCTCATCGGATGAACCACGATGTCGAGGATTCAAGCAACCCCGTATACAATTCCCTTTGTCAATCGGTATGTTACTTGCCCGAGATTCGATCATCGGTATCCCAATACCTCGTTCAATCTCGTTACCGGCAAGTCACTTTACTCGTACCGTAATGCATGATCCCGTGACCAGACACTTGGTCACTTTGAGCTCATTATGATGATGCATTACCAAGTGGGCCCAGTGATACCTCTCCGTCATACGGAGTGACAAATCCCAGTCTTGATCCGTGTCAACCCAACAGACACTTTCGGAGATACCCGTAGTATACCTTTATAGTCACCCAGTTACGTTGTGACGTTTGGAACACCCAAAGCACTCCTACGGTATCCGGGAGTTACACGATCTCATGGTCTAAGGAAAGGATACTTTGACATTGGAAAAACTCTAGCAAACAAACTATACGATCTTGTGCTATGTTTAGGATTGGGTCTTGTCCATCACATCATTCTCCTAATGATGTGATCCCGTTATCAATGACATCCAATGTCCATAGTCAGGAAACCATGACTATCTGTTGATCAACGAGCTAGTCAACTAGAGGCTTACTAGGGACATGTTGGTGTCTATTATTCACACATGTATTACGATTTCCGGATAACACAATTATAGCATGAATAAAAGACAATTATCATGAACAAGGAAATATAATAATAATGCTTTTATTATTGCCTCTAGGGCATATTTCCAACAGTCTCCCACTTGCACTAGAGTCAATAATCTAGTTACATTGTGATGAATCGAACACCCATGGAATTCTGGTGTTGATCATGTTTTGCTCTAGGGAGAGGTTTAGTCAACGGATCTGCTACATTCAGGTCCGTATGTACTTTACAAATATCTATGTCTCCATCTTGAACATTTTCATGAATGGAGTTGAAGAGACGCTTGATGTGCCTTGTCTTCTTGTGAAACCTGGGCTCCTTGGCAAGAGCAATAGCTCCAGTGTTGTCACAGAAGAGCTTGATCGGCCCCGACGCATTGGGTATGACTCCTAGGTCGGTGATGAACTCCTTCACCCAAATTGCTTCATGCGCTGCCTCCAAGGCTGCCATGTACTCCGCTTCACATGTAGATCCCGCCACGACGCTCTGCTTGCAACTTCACCAGCTTACTGCCCCACCATTCAAAATATACACGTATCCGGTTTGTGACTTAGAGTCATCTAGATCTGTGTCGAAGCTAGCATCGACGTAACCCTTTACGATGAGCTCTTCGTCACCTCCATAAACGAGAAACATTTCCTTAGTCCTTTTCAGGTACTTCAGGATATTCTTGACCGCTGTCCAGTGTTCCTTGCCAGGATTACTTTGGTACCTTCCTACCAAACTCACGGCAAGGTTTACATCAGGTCTGGTACACAGCATGGCATACATAATAGAACCTATGGCTGAGGCATAGGGGATGACACTCATCTCTTCTATATCTTCTGCCGTGGTTGGACATTGAGCTGAGCTCAATTTCACACCTTGCAACACAGGCAAGAACCCCTTCTTAGACTGATCCATATTGAACCTTTTCAATATCTTATCAAGGTATGTGCTTTGTGAAAGACCTATGAGGCGTCTTGATCTATCTCTATAGATCTTGATGCCTAATATATATGCAGCTTCTCCAAGGTCCTTCATTGAAAAACTCTTATTCAAGTAGGCCTTAATGCTGTCCAAGAGTTCTATATCATTTCTCATCAAAAGTATGTCATCTACATATAATATGAGAAATGCTACAGAGCTCCCACTCACTTTCTTGTAAACACAGGCTTCTCCGTAAGTCTGCGTAAACCCAAACGCTTTGATCATCTCATCAAAGCGAATGTTCCAACTCCGAGATGCTTGCACCAGCCCATAAATCGAGCGTTGGAGCTTGCACACCTTGTCAGCATTCTTAGGATCGACAAAACTTTCCGGCTGCATCATATACAATTCTTCCTTAAGGAAACCATTAAGGAATGCCGTTTTGACGTCCATTTGCCATATCTCATAATCATAGAATGTGGCAATTGCTAACATGATTCGGACGGACTTTAGCTTCGCTACTGGTGAGAAAGTCTCATCGTAGTCAACCCCTTGAACTTGTCGATAACCCTTAGCGACAAGCCGAGCTTTATAGATGGTCACATTACCGTCCGCGTCTGTCTTCTTCTTAAAGATCCATTTATTTTCTATGGCTCGCCGCTCCACGGGCAAGTCAGTCAAAGTCCATACTTCGTTTTCATACATGGATCCTATCTCGGATTTCATGGCTTCCAGCCATTTGTCGAAATCCGGGCCCGCCATCGCTTCTTCATAGTTCGAAGGTTCACCGTTGTCTAACAACATGATTTCCAAGACAGGGTTGCCGTACCACTCTGGTGCGGAACGTGTCCTTGTGGACCTACGAATTTCAGTAGGAGCTTGATCAGAAGTATCTTGATCATCATCATTAACTTCCTCTCTAGTCGGTGCAGGCACCTCAGGAACATTTTCTTGAGTTGCGCCCTTTTCCGGTTCAAGAGGTAATACTTCATCAAGTTCTACTTTCCTCCCACTTACTTCTTTCGAGAGAAACTCTTTCTCTAGAAAGGATCCATTCTTGGCAACAAAGATCTTGCCTTCGGATCTGAGGTAGAAGGTATACCCAATAGTTTCTTTAGGGTATCCTATGAAGACGCATTTTTCCGACTTGGGTTCGAGCTTTTCAGGTTGAAGTTTCTTGACATAAGCATCGCATCCCCAAACTTTTAGAAACGACAACTTAGGTTTCTTCCCAAACCATAATTCATACGGTGTCGTGTCAACAGATTTCGACGGAGCCCTATTTAAAGTGAATGCGGCAGTCTCTAAAGCATAGCCCCAAAAGAAAGCGGTAAATCGGTAAGAGACATCATAGATCGCACCATATCTAATAGAGTGCGATTACGACGTTCGGACACACCATTACGCTGAGGTGTTCCAGGCGGCGTGAGTTGTGAAACTATTCCACATTTCCTTAAGTGTGTGCCAAATTCGTGACTCAAGTATTCTCCTCCACGATCTGATCGCAAAAACTTGATTTTCCTGTCACGTTGATTCTCAACCTCACTTTGAAATTCTTTGAACTTTTCAAAGGTTTCAGACTTGTGTTTCATTAAGTAGACATACCCATATCTACTCAAATCATCAGTGAGGGTGAGAACATAACGATAGCCACCGCGAGCCTCAACACTCATTAGACCGCACACATCAGTATGTATGATTTCCAATAAGTTGGTTGCTCGCTCCATTGTTCCTGAGAACGGAGTCTTGGTCATTTTACCCATGAGGCATGGTTCGCACATGTCAAATGATTCATAATCAAGAGACTCTAAAAGTCCATCTGCATGGAGCTTCTTCATGCGTTTGACACCTATGTGACCAAGGCGGCAGTGCCACAAGTATGTGGGACTATCATTATCAACCTTACATATTTTGGCACTCACACTATGAACATGTGTAGCATTACGCTCGAGATTCATTAAGAATAAACCATTCACCATCGGAGCATGACCATAAAACATATCTCTCATATAAATAGAACAACCATTATTCTCAGATTTAAATGAGTAGCCATCTCGAATTAAACGAGATCCCGATACAATGTTCATGCTCAAAGCTGGCACTAAATAACAATTATTAAGGTTTAATACTAATCCCGAAGGTAAATGTAGAGGTAGCGTGCCGACGGCGATCACATTGACCTTGGAACCATTCCCGACGCGCAACGTCACCTCGTCCTTTGCCAATCTCCGCTTATTCCGCAACCCCTGCTTTGAGTTACAAATGTGAGCAACTGCACCGGTATCAAATACCCAGGAGCTACTACGGATACTGGTAAGGTACACATCAATTACATGTATATCACATATACCTTTTGTTTTGCCGGCCTTCTTGTCCGCTAAGTATTTGGGGCAGTTCCGTTTCCAGTGACCCTTCCCTTTGCAATAAAAGCACTCAGTCTTGGGCTTGGGTCCATTCTTTGGCTTCTTCCCAGCAGCTTGCTTGCTAGGCGCGGCCTTTCCGTCCTTCTTGAAGTTCTTTTTACCCTTGCCCTTCTTGAACTTAGCGGTTTTATTTACCATCAACACTTGATGTTCCTTCTTGACTTCTACCTCTGCTGATTTCAGCATTGCAAATACCTCAGGAATGGTCTTTTGCATTCCCTGCATATTGAAGTTCATCACAAAGCTCTTGTAGCTTGGTGGAAGCGACTGGAGGATTCTGTCAATGACCGCGTCATCCGGGAGATTAACTCCTAGCTGAGTCAAGCGGTTATGTAACCCAGACATGGTGAGTATGTGCTCACTGACAGAACTATTTTCCTCCATCTTACAGCTGAAGAATTTGTCGAAGACTTCATATCTCTCGACCTGGGCATGAGCTTGAAAAACCAATTTCAGCTCTTCGAACATCTCATATGCTCCATGTCTCTCAAAACGCTTTTGGAGTCCCGGCTCTAAGCTGTAAAGCATGCCGCACTGAACGAGGGAGTAGTCATCAGCACGTGTCTGCCAAGCGTTCATAACGTCTTGGTTCTGTGGTACGGGTGGGTCACCTAGCGGTGCTTGTAGGACATATTCTTTCTTGGCAGCTATGAGGATGATCCTCAGGTTCCGGACCCAGTCCGTATAGTTTCTGCCATCGTCTTTCAGCTTGGTTTTCTCTAGGAACACGTTGAAGTTGAGGACTACGTTGGCCATTTGATCTACAAGACATATTGTAAAGATTTTAGACTAAGTTCATGATAATAAAGTTCATCTAATCAAATTATTCAATGAACTCCCACTTAGATAGGCATCCCTCCAGTCATCTAAGTATAACATGATCCGAGTTGACTAGGCCGTGTCCGATCATCACGTGAGACAGTCTAGTTAACATCGGTGAACATCTTCATGTTGATCGTATCTTCTATACGACTCATGCTCGACCTTTCGGTCTTCTGTGTTCCGAGGCCATGACTGTACATGCTAGGCTCGTCAAGTCAACCTAAGTGTTTGCATGTGTAAATCTGTCTTACACCCGTTGTATGTGAATGTCTGAATCAAACACCCGATCATCACGTGGTGCTTTGAAACAACAAACTGTCGCAACGGTGCACAGTTAGGGAAACACTTTCTTGAAATTATTATGAGGGATCATCTTATTTACTACCGTCGTTCTAAGTAAACAAGATGTACAAAACATGATTAACATCACATGCAATCAAATAATAATAGTGACATGATATGGCCAATATCACATAGCTCCTTTGATCTCCATCTTGGGGCTCCATGATCATCCTGTCACCGGCTTGATACCATGATCTTCATCATCATAATCTCCATCATCGTGTCTCCATGAAGTTGCTCGCCAACTATTACTTCTACTACTATGGCTAACGCGTTTAGCAATAAAGTAAAGTAATTTACATGGCGTTTCTCAATGACACACAGGTCATACAAAAATAAAGACAACTCCTATGGCTCCTGCCGGTTGTCATACTCATCGACATGCAAGTCGTGATTCCTATTACAATAGCATGAACATCTCATACATCACATATATATCATTCATCATTCATCACAACTTTGGCCATATCACATCACAAAACACTTGCTGCAAAAACAAGTTAGACGTCCTCTAATTGTTGTTGCAAGTTTTACGTGGCTGAAATAGGGTTCTAGCAAGAACGTTTTCTTACCTACGTGAAAGCCACAACGTGATTTGTCAACTTCTATTTACCCTTCATAAGGACCCTTTTCATCGAATCCGCTCCAACTAAAGTGGGAGAGACATACACCCGCCAGCCACCTTATGCAACTAGTGCATGTTAGTCGGTGGAACCGGTCTCACGTAAGCGTACGTGTAAGGTTGGTCCGGGCCGCTTCATCCCACAATACCGTTGAAGCAAGATAAGACTAGTAGCGGCAAGAAAGTTGACAATATCTACGCCCACAACAAATTGTGTTCTACTCGCGCAAGAAGAACTACGCATAGACCTAGCTCTGATACCACTGTTGGGGAACGTTGCAGAAAACAAAAATTTTCCTACGGTTTCACCAAGATCCATCTAGGAGTTCATCTAGCAACGAGTGATCGGATTGCATCTACATACTTTGTAGATCACGCGCGGAAGCGTTCAAAGAATGGGGATGAGGAAGGCGTACTCGACGTGATCCAAATCATCGGAGATCCTAGCGCCGAATGGATGGCACCTCCGCGTTCAACACACGTACGGTCAGCGTAACGTCTCCTTCTTCTTGATCCAGCAAGGGGGAAGGAGAGGTTGAGGAAGATGGCTCCAGCAGCAGCACGACGGCGTGGTGGTGGTGGAGCTGCAGTACTCCGGCAGGGCTTCGCCAAGCACTATGGAGGAGGAGGAGGTGTTGGAGAGGGAGAGGGAGGCACCAAAGATGTGTTATGAGAGGCCCTCCTTCCCCACTATATATAGGGAGTCCAAGGGGGGGGGCGCCGGCCCTAGGAGATCCAATCTCCTAGAGGGGTGCGGCCAAGGGAGGAATCCCTCCTCCCCAAGGCACCTAGGAGGTGCCTTCCCCCTTTGGGACTCTTCCCTTCTTGAACCCTAGGCGCATGGGCCTCTTGGGGCTGGTGCCCTTGGCCCATGCAGGCCAAGGCGCACCCCCTACAGCCCATGTGGCCCCCCGGGGCAGGTGGCCCCACCCGGTGGACCCCGGGACCCTTCCGGTGGTCTCGGTACAATACCGGTGACCCCGAAACTTGTCCCGATGCCCGAAATAGCACTTCCTATATATAATTCTTTACCTCCGGACCATTCCGGAACTCCTCGTGACGTCCGGGATCTCATCCGGGACTCCGAACAACATTCGGGTTACTGCATATACATATCCCTACAACCCTAGCGTCACCGAACCTTAAGTGTGTAGACCCTACGGGTTCGAGAGACATGTAGACATGACCGAGACGACTCTCCGGTCAATAACCAACAGCGGGATCTGGATACCCATGTTGGCTCCCACATGCTCCTCGATGATCTCATCAGATGAACCACGATGTCGAGGATTCAAGCAACCCCGTATACAATTCCCTTTGTCAATCGGTATGTTACTTGCCCGAGATTCGATCGTCGGTATCCCAATACCTCGTTCAATCTCGTTAACGGCAAGTCACTTTACTCGTACCGTAATGCATGATCCCGTGACCAGACACTTGGTCACTTTGAGCTCATTATGATGATGCATTACCGAGTGGGCCCAGTGATACCTTTCCGTCATACGGAGTGACAAATCCCAGTCTTGATCCGTGTCAACCCAACAGACACTTTCGGAGATACCCGTAGTATACCTTTATAGTCACCCAGTTACGTTGTGACGTTTGGAACACCCAAAGCACTCCTACGGTATCCGGGAGTTACACGATCTCATGGTCTAAGGAAAGGATACTTTGACATTGGAAAAACTCTAGCAAACAAACTATACGATCTTGTGCTATGTTTAGGATTGGGTCTTGTCCATCACATCATTCTCCTAATGATGTGATCCCATTATCAATGACATCCAATGTCCATAGTCAGGAAACCATGACTATCTGTTGATCAACGAGCTAGTCAACTAGAGGCTTACTAGGGACATGTTGGTGTCTATTATTCACACATGTATTACGATTTCCGGATAACACAATTATAGCATGAATAAAAGACAATTATCATGAACAAGGAAATATAATAATAATGCTTTTATTATTGCCTCTAGGGCATATTTCCAACAGGTGGGGGGCGCACCAGCCCACCTGGGGCTGGTCCCCTCTCACACTTGGCCCACGCAACCCTCTGGGGCAGGTAGCCCCACCTGGTGGACCCCCGGGACCCTCCCGATGGTCCCGGTACGTTACCGATAGCACTCGAAACTTTTCCGGTGACCAAAACAGGTCTTCCCATATATATAAATCTTTACCTCCGGACCATTCCGGAACTCCTCGTGATGTCCGGGATCTCATCCGGGACTCCGAACAACATTCGGTAACCACGTATATCTATTCCCTATAACCCTAGCGTCATCGAACCTTAAGTGTGTAGACCCTACGGGTTCGGGAGTCATGCAGACATGGCCGAGACAACTCTCTGGTCAATAACCAACAGCGGGATCTGGATACCCATGTTGGCTCCCACATGTTCCACGATGATCTCATCGGATGAACCACGATGTCAAGGATTTAATCAATCCCGTATACAATTCCCTTTGTCCATCGATACGATACTTGCCCGAGATTCGATCGTCGGTATCCCGATACCTTGTTCAATCTCGTTACTGGCAAGTCTCTTTACTCGTTCCATAACACATCATCCCGTGATCAACTCCTTGATCACATTGTGCACATTATGATGATGTCCTACCGAGTGGGCCCAGAGATACCTTTCCGTTTACACGGAGTGACAAATCCCAGTCTCGATTCGTGCCAACCCAACAGACACTTTCGGAGATACCTGTAGTGTACCTTTATAGCCACCCAGTTACGTTGTGACGTTTGGCACACCCAACGCACTCCTACGGTATCCGGGAGTTGCACAATCTCATGGTCTAAGGAAATGATACTTGACATTAGAAAAGCTTTAGCAAACGAACTAAATGATCTTTGTGCTAGGCTTAGGATTGGGTCTCGTCCATCACATCATTCTCCTAATGATGTGATCCCGTTATCAACGACATCCAATGTCCATGGTCAGGAAACCGTAACCATCTATTGATCAACGAGCTAGTCAACTAGAGGCTTACTAGGGACATGGTGTTGTCTATGTATCCACACATGTATCTGAGTTTCCTATCAATACAATTCTAGCATGGATAATAAACGATTATCATGAACAAGGAAATATAATAATAACCAATTTATTATTGCCTCTAGGGCATATTTCCAACAGTCTCCCACTTGCACTAGAGTCAATAATCTAGTTCACATCGCCATGTGATTAACACTCACAGGTCACATCACCATGTGACCAACATCCAAGAGTCTACTAGACTCAATGATCTAGTTCACATCACTATGTGATAAACACTCAAAGAGTCTGGGTTTGATCATGTTATGCTTGTGAGAGAGGTTGTAGTCAACGGGTCTTGCCATATTCAGATCCCTATGTATTTTGCAAAACTTTATGTCATATCGTAGATGCTTCTACCACGTTCCACTTGGAGCTATTCCAAATTGTTTCTCCATTATACGTATCCGGTATCTCTACTCAGAGCTATCCGGATAGGTGTTAAGCTTGCATCGACGTAACTCTTTACGTCGAACTCTTTATCACCTCCATAACCGAGAAACATTTCCTTATTCCTCTAAGGATAATTTTGACCGCTATTTGGTGATCTACTCCTAGATCACCTTTGTACCCTCTTGCCAGACATGTGGCAAGGCACACATCAGGTGCAGTACTTGAGCATGGCATACCGTATAGAGCCTATGACAAAAGCATAGGGGACGACCTTCGTCCTTTCTCTTTCTTCTGCCGTGGTCAAGCTTTGAGTCTTACTCAACTTCACACCTTACAACTCAGGTAAGAACCCCTTCTTTGACTGATCTATTTTGAACTCCTTCAAAAACATGTCAAGGTGTGCCTTCTTTGAAAGTACCATCAGGCGTCTTGATCTATCTCTATAGATCTTGATGCCCAATATGTAAGCAGCTTTATCCAGGTCTTCCTTTGAAAAACACTCTTCAAACAACCGTTTATGCTTTCCAGAAATTCTACATTATTTCGGATCAACAATATGTCATCCACATATACTTATCAGAAATGTTGTAGTGCTCCCACTCACTTTCTTGTAAATACAAGTTTCTAGCAAACATTGTATAAACCTAAAAGCTTTGATCACTCCATCAAAACATATATTCCGATTCCGAGATGCTTGCTCTAGTCCATAGAAGGATTGCTAAAGCCAGCATACCTTTTAGCATCCTTAGGATCGACAAAACCTTTTATTGTATCACATACAACTTTTCTTACGAAAACTGGTAAGGAAACTTGTTTTGACATCCATTTGTAAGATTTCATAATCGAAAAATACAGCTAATGCTAACATGATTCCGACGGACTTAAGCATCGCTACGGGTGAGAAATTCTCATCGTAGTCAACTCCTTGAACTTGTGAAAAGACTCTTTCTCACAAGTCGAGCTTCATAGACGGTAACATTACCGCCCACGTCCGTCTTCTTCTTAAAGATCCATTTATCTCAATGGCTTGCCAATCATCGGGCAAGTCCACCAAAGTCCATACTTTGTTCTGATATATGGATCCTATTTCGGATTTCATGGCTTCTAACCATTTGTCGGAATACGGCCCCACCATCACTTCTCCATAGCTCGTAGGTTCATTGTTGTATAACAACATGATATCTAAGACAGGATTACCGTACCACTCAGGAGTAGTACATATCCTTGTCAACCTACGAGGTTCGATAGCAACTTGATCCGAAGCTTCATGATCACTATCATTAACTTCCTCTTCAACAGACGTAGGCACCACAAAAAACATCTTTCTGTGTTGCATCACTCTCTGGTTGAAAATAAAGGTTCGACAACCTCATCAAGTTCTATCTTCCTCCCACTCAATTCTTTCGAGAGAAACTCCTTCTCGAGAAAGCACCTGTTCTTAGCGACAAACAATTTGCCCTTGGATCTGAGATAGAAGGTATACCCAACTGTCACCCTTGGGTATCCTATGAAGATGTGTTTGTCCGCTTTGGGTTTGAGCTTCTCCGGCTGAAGCCTTAAGCATCGCAGCCCCAAACATTAAGAAATGACAACTTTGGTTTCTTGCCAAACCATATTATTACGACGTTGTCTCAACGGACTTTAGATGGTGTCCTATCTAAAGTGAATGCGGCTGTCTCTAACGCATAACCTCAAAATGAAAACGGTAGATTGGTAAGAGACATCATAGATCGCACCATATCTCATAGGGTTCGATTACAATGTCCGGACACACCATTACCTTGTGGTGTTCCAGGTGGCTTCAACTGTGAAACAATTCCACAATGTCTTAAGTGATTGCCAAACTCATAACTCAGAAAATCCCCTTTTGATCAGATCATAGGAACATGATCTTATTGTTATGATGATTCTTAACTTCACTCTGAAATCGCTTGAACTTTTCAAACGTTTCAGACTTGTGCTTCATTAAGTAGATATACCTATATCTACGCAAATCATCAGTGAAGATGAGAAAATAGCGATATCCACCGCACGCTTCAATTCTCATTGGATCACACACATCAGCATGCATGATTTCCAACAAGTCACTTGCCCATTTCATTGTACCTGAAAACGGGGTCTTAGTCATCCTGCCCATGAGGCATGGCTCGCATGTGTCAAGTGATTCAAAATCAAGTGACTCCAAACATCCATCGACATGGAGTTTCTTCATGCATCTTACGCCAATATGACCTAAGCGGCAGTGCCACGAGAAAGTGGTACTATCATTATTAACTCTACATCCTTTGGCGTGAACATGTGTATTACCACGATCGAGATTCAATGAACCATTCACATAGGGTGCATGACCATGAAAGGTATCATTCATGTAAACAGAATAACCATTATTCTCTAACTTAAATGAATGACCGTATTGCAATGAACATGATCTAATCATATTCATGCTCAACGTAGATACCTGATAACATTTATCTAGGTTCAATACTAATCCCGAAGGCAGATGGAGTGTGCGATGGTGATCTCATCAACTTTGGAAACACTTCCAACACACATCGTCACCTCGCCCTCAGCCAGTCTCCGTTTAGTCCGTAGCTTTTGCTTCAAGTCACCAATAATAGTAATTGAACCGGTATCCAATACCCAGGTGCTACCAGGAGTACTAGTGAGGTACACATTAATGACACGTATAAATTTTGTTGAAGTTGCCAACCTTCTTATCTACCATGCATTTGGGGTAATTCCGCTACCAGTGACCGTTCCCTTTATAATAGAAGCACTTAGTCTCGGGTTTGGGTTCAACCTTGGGTTCCTTCACTTGAGCGGCAACTGGTTTGCCATCCATGAAGTTTCCCTTCTAGCCCTTGCCCTTCTTGAAACCAGTGGTCTTGTTAAACCATCAACACTTGATGCTCCTTCTTGATTTCTACCTTTTGCGGTCTTAAGCACCGCGAACAGCTCCGGGATCAACTCCATCCCTTGCATGTCATAGTTCATCACGAAGATCTAGTAGCTTAGTGATAGTGGCTAGAGAAATCTATCAATCACTATCTTATCTGGAAGTTTAACTCCCACTTGATTTAAGTGATTGTAGCATCCAGACATTCTGAGCACATGCTCACTAGTTGAGCTATTCTCCTCCATCTTGTTGGCTAAAGAACTTGTCAGAGGTCTCACACCTCTCAACACGGGCATGAGCCTGAAATCCCAATTTCAGCTCTTGGAACATCTCATATGTTCTATGGCGTTTAAAACGTCATTGGAATCCCGATTCTAAGCCGTAAAGTATGGTGCACTAAACTATCAAGTAGTCATCAGGACGTGTCTGTCAGGTGTTCACAACATCCACAGACGACGTTGTAGGGGTTTGCACATCGAGCGGTGCATCAAAGACATAAGCCTTCTATGTAGCAGTGAGGACACTCCTCGGACTACGGACCTAGTCCGCATCATTGCTTACAATATCTTTCAACTTAATCTTTCTCTAGGAACGTATTGAAACAAGGAGCTACAACGTGAGCTATTTATCTACAACATATTTGCAAAGACAATTTAGACTATGTTCATGATAATTGAGTTCATCTAATGAACTCCCACTCAGATAGACATCCCTCTAGTCATCTAAGTGAAACATGATCCGAGTCAACTAGGCCGTGTCCGATCATCACGTGAGACGGACTAGTCAACATCGGTGAACATCTTCATGTTGATCGTATCTTCTATACGACTCATGCTCGACCTTTCGGTCTTCCGTGTTCCGAGGCCATGTCTGTACATGCTAGGCTCGTCAAGTCAACCTAAGTGTTTTTGCTGTGTAAATCTGGCTTATACCCGTTGTATTCGAACGTTAGAATCTATCACACCCGATCATCATGTGGTGCTTCGAAACAACGAACCTTCACAACGGTGCACAGTTAGGGGGAACACCTTTCTTGAAATTTTAGTGAGGGATCATCTTATTTAAGCTACTGTCGTTCTAAGCAAATAAGATGTAAAACATGATAAACATCACATGCAATCCAATAGTGACATGATATGGCCAATATCATTTTGCTCCTCTCGATCTCCATCTTCGGGGCTCCATGATCATCGTTGTCACCGGCATGACACCATGATCTCCATCATCATGATCTCCATCATCGTGTCTTCTTGAAGTTGTCTCGTCATCTATTACTTCTACTACTATGGCTAACGCTTTAGCAATAAAGTAAAGTAATTACATGACGTTTATGTTGACACGCAGGTCATAAATAAATAAAGACAACTCTTATGGCTCCTGCTGGTTGTCATACTCATCGACATGCAAGTCGTGATTCCTATTACAAGAACATGATCAATCTCATACATCACATATATCATTCATCACATCCTTTTGGCCATATCACATAGCAAACCCTGCAAAAACAAGTTAGACGTCCTCTAATTGTTGTTGCAAGTTTTTACGTGGCTGCTATAGGTTTCTAGCAAGAACGTTTCTTACCTACGCGAAAACCACAACGTGATATGCCAATTTCTATTTACCCTTCATAAGGACCCTTTTCATCGAATCCAATCCGACTAAAGTGGGAGAGACAGACACCCGCTAGCCACCTTATGCAACTAGTGCATGTCAGTCGGTGGAACCAGTCTCATGTAAGAGTACGTGTAAGGTCGGTCCGGGCCGCTTCATCCCACGATGCCGCCGAATCAAGATAAGACTAGTAACGGCAAGCAAATTGACAAAATCGACGCCCACAACAACTTGTGTTCTACTCGTGCATAGAAACTACACATAGACCTAGCTCATGATGCCACTGTTGGGGAACGTAGCAGAAATTCAAAATTTTCTACGCATCACCAAGATCAATCTATGGAGAAGTCTAGCAACGAGGGAAGGAGAGTGCATCTACATACCCTTGTAGATCGCTAAGCGGAAGCGTTCAAGTGAACGGGGTTGATGGAGTCGTACTCGTCGTGATCCAAATCACCGATGATCCTAGTGCCGAACGGACGGCACCTCCGTGTTCAACACACGTACAGCCCGGTGACGTCTCCTACGCCTTGATCCAGCAAGGGGAGAAGGAGAGGTTGGGGAAGACTCCATCCAGCAGTAGCACGACGGCGTGGTGGTGGTGGAGGAGCGTGGTACTCCAGCAGGGCTTCGCCAAGCACCGCAAGAGACGAGGAGGGAGAGGGGTAGGGCTGCGCCAAGAAGGAGATGTTCTCGTGTGTATGGCAGCCCAAAACCCCCACTATATATAGGAGAAAGGGAGGGGCTGCGCCCCCACCTAGGATTCCACCCCTAGGGGTGGCGGCCAGCCCTAGATCCCATCTAGGGGGCGGCCAAGGGGGGAGAGAGGGGGGCGCACCACTAGGTGGGCCTTAGGCCCATCTGAGCCTAGGGTTTCCCCCTTTTCCCTTCTCTCTTCGCCTTGGGCCCTGGTGGGGGGGGGGGGGGCGCACCAGCCCACCCGGGGCTGGTCCCCTCTCACACTTGGCCCACGCAACCCTCTGGGGCAGGTAGCCCCACCTGGTGGACCCCCGGGACCCTCCCGGTGGTCCCGGTACGTTACCGATAACACCCGAAACTTTTCCGGTGACCAAAACAGGACTTCCCATATATAAATCTTTACCTCCGGACCATTCCGGAACTCCTCGTGATGTCCGGGATCTCATCCGGGACTTCGAACAACATTCGGTAACCACGTATATCTATTCCCTATAACCCTAGCGTCATTGAACCTTAAGTGTGTAGACCCTACGGGTTCGGGAGTCATGCAGACATGGCCGAGACAACTCTCCGGTCAATAACCAACAACGGGATCTGGATACCCATGTTGGCTCCCACATGTTCCACGATGATCTCATCGGATGAACCACGATGTCAAGGATTTAATCAATCCCGTATACAATTCCCTTTGTCCATCGGTACGATACTTGCCCGAGATTCGATCGTCGGTATCCCGATACCTTGTTCAATCTCGTTACCGGCAAGTCTCTTTACTCGTTCCGTAACACATCATCCCGTGATCAACTCCTTGATCACATTGTGCACATTATGATGATGTCCTACCGAGTGGGCCCAGAGATACCTCTCCGTTTACACGGAGTGACAAATCCCAGTCTCGATTCGTGCCAACCCAACAGACAGTTTCGGAGATACCTGTAGTGTACCTTTATAGCCACCCAGTTACGTTGTGACATTTGGCACACCCAAAGCACTCCTACGGTATCCGGGAGTTGCACAATCTCATGGTCTAAGGAAATGATACTTGACATTAGAAAAGCTTTAGCAAACGAACTACACGATCTTTGTGCTAGGCTTAGGATTGGGTCTCGTCCATCACATCATTCTCCTAATGATGTGATCCCGTTATCAACGACACCCAATGTACATGGTTAGGAAACCATAACCATCTATTGATCAACGAGCTAGTCAACTAGAGGCTTACTAGGGACATGGTGTTGCCTATGTATCCACACATGTATCTGAGTTTCCTATCAATACAATTCTAGCATGGATAATAAACGATTATCATGAACAAGGAAATATAATAATAACCAATTTATTATTGCCTCTAGGGCATATTTCCAACACGTACAGCCCGGGGACGTCTCCTCCTTTTTGATCCAGCAAGAGGAGAGGAGAAGTTGAGGGAGAACTCCGGCAGCACGATAGCGTGGTGGTGGAGTTTGTGGTATTCCTGCAGGGCTTCACCAAGCTCTACGGAGGAGAAGGAAGAGTTGGAGGAGGGAGGGGCTGCGCCAGGAAAGGGGTGCGGCTGCCCTCTCTCTCCCTCACTATATATAGGGGGAAGGGGGTGGAGGAGGTGCCCTAGGGTTCCCTAGGGGAGGGGCGGCGGCCACAGGGAAAACCCTAGATGGGTTTGAGCGCCCCCACCCCTAGGAAACTTGTGCCCCAAGCCGGGAGGGGTGGCTGCCCTAGGGGAGGCGCCCCCACCTGTCCAAGTTATGTGAGATGGGGTGGGAGGGGCGCACATCCCCTTAGTGGGCTGGTGTGCCCCTTCCTCTTGGCCCATAAGGCCCCCCAACGCTTGCCGGGGCCTCTGAAACCACTTTCGAACACGCTGGTCGTCACCCGGTACCCCCGGAACAATTCCGGACTCCAATACCCTTCGTGCAATATATCGATATTCACCTCCGGACCATTTCGGAACTCCTCGTCATGTCCGGGATCTCATACGGGACTCCGAACAACCTTCGGTAACCACATACTATTTCCCATAACAACTCTAGCGTCACCGAACCTTAAGTGTGTAGACCCTACGGGTTCGGGAACCATGCAGACATGACCGAGACATCTCTCCGGCCAATAACCAATAGCGGGATCTGGATACCCATATTGGCTCCCACATGTTCCACGATGATCTCATCGGATGAACCACGATGTCGGGGATTCAATCAATCCCGTATACAATTCCCTTTGTCTATCGGTATGTTACTTGCCCGAGATTCGATCGTCGGTATCCCCATACCTCGTTCAATCTCGTTGCCGGCAAGTCTCTTTACTCGTTCCGTAACGCATGATCCGGTGGCTAACTCATTAGTCACATTCAGCTCATTATGATGATGCATTACCGAGTGGGCCCAGAGATACCTCTCCGTCACACGGAGTGACAAATCCCAGTCTCGATTCGTGCCAACTCAACAGACACTTTCGGAGATACTCGTAGTGTGCCTTTATAGCCACCCAGTTACGTTGTGACGTTTGGCACACCCAAAGCATTCCTACGGTATCCGGGAGTTGCACAATCTCATGGTCTAAGGAAATGATACTTGACATTAGAAAAGCTCTTAGCAAACGAACTACACGATCTTGTGCTATGCTTAGGATTGGGTCTTGTCCATCACATCATTCTCCTAATGATGTGATCCCTTTATCAATGGCATCCAATGTCCATGGTCAGGAAACCATAACCATCTATTGATCAACGAGCTAGTCAACTAGAGGTTTACTAGGGACATGTTGTGGTCTATGTATTCACACATGTATTACGGTTTCCAGTTAATACAATTATAGCATGAACAATAGACAATTATCATGAACAAGGAAATACAATAATAACCATTTTATTATTGCCTCTAGGGTATATTTCCAACAGTCTCCCACTTGCACTAGAGTCAATAATCTAGTTCACATCACTATGTGATTGTGATGAATCCAACACCCATGGGGCTTGTTCATATCTCGCTTGTGAGATAGGTTTATTAGTCAATGGGTCTGAACCTTTCAGATCCATGTGTGCTTTACAAATCTCTATGTCATCTTGTAGATGCAGCTACCACGCGCTACTTGGAGCTATTCCAAACAATTACTCTACTATACGAATCCGGTTTACCACTCAGAGTCATCCGGATTAGTGTCAAAGTTGGCATCGACGTAACCCTTTACGACGAACTCTTTTACCACCTCCATAATCGAGAAAATTCCTTAGTCCACTAGTTACTAAGGATAAGTTCGCCCGCTGTCATGTGATCCATTCCTGGATCACTCTTGTACCCCTTGACTAACTCATGGCAAGGCACACTTCAGGTGCGGTACACAACATAGCATACTGTAGAGCCTACGTCTAAAGCATAGGGGACGACCTTCGTCCTTTCTCTCTCTTCTGCCGTGGTTAGGTCTTGAGTCTTACTCAATACTCACACCTTCTAACACAGCCAAGAACTCCTCCTTTGCTAATCTATTTTGAACTCCTTCAAAATCTTGTCACGGTATGTATTCATTTGAAAGTACTATTAAGCGTTTTTGATCTATCCTTATAGATCTTGATGCTCAATGTTCAAGTAGCTTAATCCAGGTTTTCCATTGAAAAACACTTTTCAAATAACCCTGTATGCTTTCAAGAAATTCTACATCATTTTTGATCAACAATATGTTAACAACATATACTCATCAAAAATTCTATAGTGCTCACACTCACTTCTTTGGAAATACAAGTTCCTCATAAACTTTGTATAAACCCAAAATCTTTGATCATCTCATCAAAGCGTACATTCCAACTCCGAGATGCTTACTCCAGTCCTTAAAAGGATTGCTGGAGCTTTGCATACTTGTTAGCATCTTTCAGGATTGACAAAACCTTCTGGTTGTATCACATACAACCTTTCCTCAAGAAAATCGTCGAGGAAACAATGTTTTGACATCCTATCTGCAAGATTTCATAAATAATGCAGTAACTGCTAACATAATTCCAATAGACTCTTAGCATCGCTATGAGTGAGAAAGTCTCATCGTAGTCAACTCTTTGAACTTGTCAGAAAACATCTTAACGACAAGTCGAGCTTTCTTAATGATGACACTTACCATCATTGTCCGTCTTCCTTTTAAAATCCATCTGCACCCAACAGCCTTACGACCATCAAGTAGTTCTTCCAAAGTCTATACTTTGTTTTTATACATGGATCCTCTCTTGGATTTTATGGCCTCGAGCCATTCGTCGGAATCCGGGCCCACCATCGCTTCTCCATAACTCGTAGGTTCATTGTTGTCTAGCAACACAGGACAGGATTACGTACCACTCTGAAGTAGTATGCATCCTTGTCGACCTATGAGGTTTGGTAGTGACTTGATCCGAAGTTTCATGATCACTATCATAAGCTTCCACTTCAATTGGTGTAGGTGCCACAGGAGCAACTTCCTGTGCCCTGCTACACACTAGTTGAAGTGATGGTTCAATAACCTCATCAAGTCTCCATCATCCTCCCACTCAATTATTTCGAGAGAAACTTTTCCTCGAGAAAGGACCCGTTTCTAGAAACAATCACTTTTGCTTCCGGATCTGAAATAGGAGGTATACCCAACTATTTTGGGTATTCTATGAAGATGCATTTATCCGCTTTGGGTTCGAGCTTATTAGCCTAAAACTTTTTCACATAAGCGTCGCAGCCCCAAACTTTTTAAGAAATGACAGCTTAGGTTTTTCTAAACCATAGTTCATACGGCGTCGTCTCAACGGAATTGCGTGGTGCCCTATTTAAAGTGAATGCGGTTGTCTCTAATGCCTAACCCATAAACGATAGTGGTAATTCGATGAGAGACATCATGGTATGCACCATATCCAATAGGGTGCAGTTATGATGTTCGGACACACCATCACACTATGGTGTTCCAGGCGGTATTAGTTGTGAAACAATTTCCACAATGTCTTAATTGTGTGCCAAACTCGTAACTCAGATATTCATCTCTATGATCATATCATAGACATTTTATCCTCTTATCACGATGATCTTCAACTTCACTCTGAAATTACTTAAACCTTTCAATAATTCAGACTTGTGTTTCATCAAGTAAATATACTCAGCATCTACTCAAATCATCTGTGAAGTAAGAACATAATGATATCCACTGCGTGCCTCAACACTCATTGGACTGCACACATCAAAATGTATTACTTCACAAGTTGCTTTCTTGTTCCATCTTACTGAAAATGAGGCCTTTCAGTCATCTTGCCCATGTGGTATGATTTGCATGTCTCAAGTGATTCAAAATCAAGTGAGTCCAAATGATCCATCTGTATGGAGTTTCTTCATGCATATCTACCAATAGACATGGTTCACATGTCTCAATCTTTTCAAAAACGAGTGAGTCCAAAGATCCATCAACATGGAGCTTCTTCATGCATTTTATACCAACATGACTCAAATGGCAGTGCCACAAGTATGTGGTACTATCATTACTATCTTATATCTTTTGGCATGAACATGTGTATCACTACGATCGAGATTCTATAAACCATTCATTTTAGGTGCAAGACCATTGAAGGTATTATTCAAATAAACAGAGTAACCATTATTCTCCTTAAATGAATAACCGTATTGCGATAAACATAATCCAATCATGTCTATGCTCAACGCAAACACCAAATAACAATTATTTAGGTTTAACACCAATCCCGATGGTAGAGGGAGCGTGCGATGTTTGATCACATCAACCTTGGAAACGCTTCGAACACATATCGTCATCTCACCTTTAGCTAGTCTCCGCAGCCTTTTATTTCGAGTTACTAACGCTTAGCAACCGAACCGGTATTTTTTACCCTGGTGCTACTAGGAGTACTAGTAAAGTACACAATATAACGTATATTCAAAATACTTCTGTCGACATTGCCAGCCTTCTCATCTACCAAGCATCTAGGGTAGTTCTGCTTCAGTGACCGTTCCCCTCATTACAGAAGCACTTAGTCTCGGGTTTGGGTTCAACCTTGGGTTTCTTCACTAGGGCAGCAACTGATTTGTCGTTTCATAAAGTATCCCTTCTTTCCCTTGCCCTTCTTGAAACTAGTGGTTTAACCATCAACAATTGATGCTCCTACTTGATTTCTACTTTCGCGGTGTCAAACATCGCGAGTTGCTCAAGGATCATCATGTCTATCCCTGATATGTTATAGTTCATCACGAAGCTCTAATAGCTTGGTGGCAGTGACTATGGAGAACTATCACTGTCTCATCTGGAAGATTAACTCCCACTCGATTCAAGTGATTGTAGTACTCAGACAATCTGAGCACATGCTCAACGATTGAGTTTTTCTCCCTTAGTTTGCAGGATTAAGAAACTTGTCGGAGTTCTCATACCTCTTGACGTGGGCACTAGTCTGAAATCCCAATTTTAGTCTTTGGAACATCTCATATGTTCTGCGACGTTTCAAAAACGTCTTTGGTGCCACAATTCTAAACCGTTAGCATTACGCACTGAACTATCATGTAGTCATCAAAACGTGTATGTCAGATGTTTCCCAACATCTATAGATGACGCTGGAGGTTCAGCACACCGAGCGGTGCATTAAGGACATAAGCCTTCTGCTCAGCAATGAGGATAATCCTCAGTTTACAGACCCAGTCCGCATAATTTCTACTATCAACTTTCAACTGAATTTTCTCTAGAAACATATCTTAAACAGCAGAACTAAAGTGTAAGCTACGAGATAATTTGGAAAGACCTTTTGACTATGTTCATGATAATTAAGTTCATCTGATTATTTAATGAACTCCCACTTAGATAGACATCCCTCTAGTCATCTAAGTGATACATGATCCGAGTCAACTAGGCTGTGTCCGATCATCACGTGAGACGGACTAGTCATCATCGGTGAACATCTTCATGTTGATCATATCTACTATACGACTCATGCTCGACCTTTCGGTCTCTTGTGTTCCGAGGCCATGTCTGTACATGCTAGGCTCGTCAAGTCAACCTAAGTGTTTCACATGTGTAAATCTGGCTTACACCCATTGTATGTGAACGTTAGAATCTATCACACCCGATCATCACGTGGTGCTTCGAAACAACGAACCTTTGCAATGGTGCACAGTTAGGGGGGATACTTTCTTGAAATTTTAGTGAGGGATCATCTTATTTATGCTACCATAATTCTAAGCAAATAAGATGTAAACATGACAAACATCACATGAAAATCATAAAGTGACATGATATGGCCAATATCATCTTGCGCCTTTTGATCTCCATCTTCGAGGCGCGGCATGATCACCTTCGTCACCGGCATGACACCATGATCTCCATCATCGTGTCATCATGAAGTTGCCTCGCCAACTATTACTTCTACTACTATGGCTAACAGTTAGCAATAAAGTAAAGTAATTACATGGCGTTTTCATTGACACGCAGGTCATAAATAAATTAAGACAACTCCTATGGCTCATGCCGGTTGTCATACTCATTGACATGCAAGTCGTGATTCCTATTACAAGAACATGATCAATCTCATACATCACATATATCATTCATCACATCCTTTTGGCCATATCACATCACATAGCAAACCCTGCAAAAACAAGTTAGATGTCCTCTAATTGTTGTTGCATGTTTTACGTGGCTGCTATGGGTTTCTAACAAGAATGTTTCTTACCTACTTAAAACCACAACAGTGATATGCCAATTGCTATTTACCCTTCATAAGGACCCTTTTCATCGAATCCGATCGGACTAAAGTGGGAGAGACAGACACCCGCCAGCCACCTTATGCATCAAGTGCATGTCAGTCGATGGAACCAGTCTCACGTAAGCGTACGTGTAAAGTCGGTCCAGGCCGCTTCATCCCACAATGCCGCCAGATCAAGATAAGACTAGTAACGGTAAGCAAATTGAACAAATCATTGCCCACAACTGCTTTGTGTTCTACTCGTGCATAGAATCTACGCATAGACCTAGCTCATGATGCCATTGTTGGGGAACGTAGCAATAATTCAAAATTTTCCTACGTGTCACCAAGATCAATCTAGGAGATGCTAGCAACGAGAGAGAGGGAGTGCATCTTCATACCCTTGAAGATCGCTAAGCGGAAGCGTTCCAAGAACGCGGTTGATGGAGTCGTACTCGCGGTGATTCAAATCGCGGAAGATCCGATCTAGCGCCGAACGGACGGCGCCTCCGCGTTCAACACACGTACAGCCCGGGGACGTCTCCTCCTCCTTGATCCAACAAGAGGAGAGGAGAAGTTGAGGGAGAACTCCGGTAGCACGATAGCGTGGTGGTGGAGTTTGTGGTATTCCTGCAGGGCTTCACCAAGCTCTACGGAGGAGAACGAAGAGTTGGAGGAGGGAGGGGCTGCGCCAGGGAAGGGATGCGGCTGCCCTCTCTCTCCCTCACTATATATAGGGGGAAGGGGGTGGAGGAGGTGCCCTAGGATTCCCTAGGGGAGGGGCGGCGGCCACAGGAAAAACCCTAGATGGGTTTGAGCGCCCCCACCCCTAGGAAACTTGCGCCCCAAGCCGGGAGGGGTGGCTGCCCTAGGGGAGGCGCCCCCACCTGTCCAAGTTACGTGAGATGGGGTGGGAGGGGCGCACAGCCCCTTAGTGGGCTGGTGTGCCCCTTCCTCTTGGCCCATAAGGCCCCCCCAAAGCTTGCCGGGGCCTCCGAAATCACTTTCGGACACGCTGGTCGTCACCCGGTACCCCCGGAACAATTCCGGACTCCAATACCCTTCGTCCAATATATCGATCTTCACCTCCGGACCATTCCGGAACTCCTCGTCATGTCCGGGATCTCATCCGGGACTCCGAACAACCTTCGGTAACCACATACTATTTCCCATAACAACTCTAGCGTCACCGAACCTTAAGAGTGTAGACCCTACGGGTTCGGGAACCATGCAGACATGACCGAGACATCTCTCCGTCCAATAACCAAAAGCGGGATCTGGATACCCATATTGGCTCCTACATGTTCCACGATGATCTCATCGGATGAACCACGATGTCGGGGATTCAATCAATCCCGTATACAATTCCCTCTGTCTATCGGTATGTTACTTGCCCGAGATTCGATCGTCGGTATCCCCATACCTCGTTCAATCTCATTACCGGCAAGTCTCTTTACTAGTTCCGTAACACATGATCCTGTGGCTAACTCATTAGTCACATTGAGCTCATTATGATGATGCATTACCGAGTGGGCCCAGAGATACCTCTTCGTCACACGGAGTGACAAATCCTAGTCTCGATTCGTGCCAACTCAACAGACACTTTCGGAGATACCCGTAGTGTGCCTTTATAGCCACCCAGGTACGTTGTGACGTTTGGCACACCCAAAGCATTCCTACGGTATCCGGGAGTTGCACAATCTCATGGTCTAAGGAAATGATACTTGACATTAGAAAAGCTCTTAGCAAATGAACTACACGATCTTATGCTATGCTTAGGATTGGGTCTTGTCCATCACATCATTCTCCTAATGATCTGATCCCCTTATCAATGACATCCAATGTCCATGGTCAGGAAACCATAACCATCTATTGATCAACGAGCTAGTCAACTAGAGGTTTACTAGGGACATGTTGTGGTCTATGTATTCACACATGTATTACGGTTTCCAGTTAATACAATTATAGCATGAACAATATACAATTATCATGAACAAGGAAATACAATAATAACCATTTTATTATTGCCTCTTGGGCATATTTCCAACAGCCCTGGCCGCCCATCTCTCTCCAGTAAGGCCCATCAAGGCCCATTAGTTCCCCCGGGGTTTCCGATAACTCTCCGGCACTCTGATTTTATTCGAAACTTCTCCGGAACACTTCCGGTGCCTGAACATATCTGTCCAATATATCGATCTTTATGTCTCGACCATTTAGAGACTCCTCGTCATGTCTGTGATCATATCCGGGACTCTGAACTACCTTCGGTATATCAAAACACATAAACTCATAATACCGATCGTCACCGAACGTTAAGCATGTGGACCCTACGGGTACCGATCGTCACCGAACGTTAAGCATGTGGACCCTACGGGTTCGAGAACTATGTAGACATGACCGAGACACATCTCCGGTCAATAAACAATAGCGGAACCTGGATGCTCATATTGGTTCCTACATATTCTACGAAGATCTTTATCGGTCAAACCGCATAACAACGTACGTTGTTCCCTTTGTCATCGGTATGTTACTTGCCCGAGATTCGATCGTCGGTATCTCAATACCTAGTTCAATCTCATTACCGGCAAGTCTCTTTACTCGTTTCGTAATGCATTATCCCGCAACTAACTCATTAGTCACATTGCTTGCAAGGCTTATGGTGATGTGCATTACCGAGAGGGCCTAGAGATACCTCTCCGAAACTCGGAGTGACAAATCCTAATCTCGATCTATGTCAACCCAACAAACACCTTCGGAGACACCTGTAGAGCATCTTTATAATCACCCAGTTACGTTGTGACGTTTGATAGCACACAAGGTGTTCCTCCGGTATTCAGGAGTTTCATAATCTCATAGTCAGAGGAACATGTATAAGTTATGGAGAAAGCAATAGCAACAAACTAAACGATCATCGTGCTAAGCTAATGGATGGGTCAAGTCAATCACATCATTCTCTAATGATGTGATCCCGTCAATCAAATGACAACTCATGCCTATGGTTAGGAAACATAATCATCATTGATTCAACGAGCTAGTCAAGTAGAGGCAAACTAGTGACACTCATTTTGTCTATGTATTCACACATGTACTAAGTTTACGGTTAATACAATTCTAGCATGAGTAATAAACATTTATCATAATGTAAAGAAATATAAATAACAACTTTCTTATTGCCTCATATTTCCTTCAAGTAGTACTCGTTGCAAAAATCACTCCAATTCCCCAGGTTGCGACAAGTGGCGCACATGCAGTGTGCCACTTGTTGCAACCTGGGAGTTTTCTCTTTTTTCGTAGATCCGTTTATTCAAAACGTTTTATCTCTCAAACCATGCGTCCAAATCTCAAACCGCTTTCACCGTTGGATTCCTCGCGTCGAGATCTTTAAAACTAGATCTCATGTTGATAGGTTTTGACGAACTTTTTTTCATGAAAAAAACGGACGAAGAAACCGAACCGGGAGCACAAGTTTTTCCCTTTCCGAAAAAGGCACGCCCGTGCCTCTCATGAAATCACAACCGTGACTCTCGCGGAAGGAAAAAAGAAGGGAAAACGCGTTTTTTTCGTTTTCGAGGAGGCACAGCCGTGACTCTCGCGAAAGCACACCCGTGTCTCTGGCGGAAGCAAAACCGTGACTCTCGCGAAAGGAAAAAGACAGAAAACACGTTTTTTTCGTTTCCGAGAGGCACGGCCGTGACTCTCGCGAAAGCACAACCGTGTCTCTCAGGGAAGCAAAACCGTGACTCTCGCGAAAGGCAAAAAAAAACAGAAAACGTGTTTTTTATTCCATTTTCGAGAGGCACGGCCGTGACTCTCGCGAAAGCACAACCATGCCTCGCGTGGAAGCAAAACCGTGACTCTCGCGAAAGGAAAAAAACCCAGAAAATGCATTTTTTCCATTTCCGAGAGGCACGACCGTGACTCTCGCGAAAGCAAAACCATGCCTCTCGCAGAAGGAAAACCGTGACTCTCGTGAAAGGAAAAAAAAGAAAACGTGTTTTTTGCACAAAAAACACAATTTTTTTGATCGAAAAGCTAAGGAAGACCAGTGGAAAACCAAAACGTCAAAAAAATCGAAAAAAAACATTTAAATAGCCAAAAATGCATGTGGAAAAATAAAAAAAAAACAAAATCTGAAGGAGCGTTCAGAGCGCGACACATGGCGAATGGCTGAGAGCATGCCAAGTGGCGCTGATTGTTGCGAGGCTTCACAAGAAGCGCTCGTTAATTAGTGGCTTCCGCCAACCACGGCTGGACAGGAAAAAAAAGGGTCAGGACAACGGAGCCAGCAACAGATGGATAACAGCTCGTATAACAATTACGTAGTCGCAAGCGCTTGCGACTGGGCCGGCCCATTAAGCCATGTCACTCCTATCATGTTTAATATAAAAAAAAGTAACGTAAAAATACTAGAAACAAAATAGTACATGATACATGAGGACTCAAACTCAAGACCTCCAACTTGAAGTCAAGCGCTGATAGCCACTCCACCCGACTGCCACTTGAGGTATATTCAAGCTCAAAATATATAAGAAAACACAAAAGAATTAATACATATGAAATATTTTGTAAAAAAATGCAAAATTTATTAAAAAAATGTGAACAATTTTGAAATGCCCAATAGTTTTGAATATCTGAACGAAATTTTAGCAAACATTTTTCTGAAATTTGTAAAATTTCGAAATATGTTGTGATTTTTTTTTTGTTTTTGTTTTTCTCGTTTTTCTTCTATTTTTTTACTTTCTCTCCTTTTCATTTTCTTTGATTTATTAAATTTCTGAACTATTTTTAAATCAACAACCTTTTTCTTAAATCCATGAACTTTTCAAATTCATGAATATTTTCTTAAATTTGTGAACTTTGGTTCCAAATCCGTGAACTTTTCTTCAATCCATGTACTCTTTTCAACTTTCACGAACATTTGTCAAAGCCCGCGATGTTTTCTTCAAATTCGTGGACATTTGGTTCCAAATTGATGAACTTTTTTTTGAATTCGCAAACGCTTGGGTCGGCCCAACAGTCACCCGGCGGGAGCGATGTCATCGCCTAGTTGAAACAATGCCTGAACTTATTTTTCAATTTCTATTTTCTCCGTTTTTCTTTCGTCTTTTCATTAGTTCATTGTTCTTCTTCTTAAACTTCATTATTCTTTTTGAAATCTGTTTAAAAATTTGAAATATTTTTGGAATAACATGGGCATTCAAATTAGAAAAAAAGTACATGCTCACGGATGCACCCGTCTCGCCTAGTCTGGCACACTCATAATACTGGTATTGTTTGGGCTATGGATAAATGACCCCACGCAACAGCATGACATGGAGATATAAGGCATCGATGCCAGGTTTGAATGACTTCTGACGTGGTTTGCACATTGTGACACGTTTGGCCATTTATCGGTCTTTTTTCACCGAGAAAATTGCAGAAAATGCAAAACTTGTCAAAATCCAAACAATTTGGCATGATGCCTTGAATTCGTCATAGAGGTGGGTGGAAATTTTTTGGGCCATTTGATGGATGTCGAAAAATAATGTGCTTTCAAACAGTCCCTTCTGGCCCTACCCGAACACCCTCCATTGCATATGGTCTATTTTTGGACATCCTTCAAATGACTTCAACTTTGCAAAAACGTGGGCATGACCATGGTAGGTCCATGCTTGATTTGAGCGACTTTCGACACCATATGCAAGTTGCCACATGTCCAGCCATTTATCGACCTTTTTGACCGAAAAAACTTCAGAAAATGCCAAATTTGTCGAAGACAAAAACAACTTGGCATGGTGCCTTTAATTGGTCATGCAAGGCCATAAAAAATTGTGGTCATTTCAAAGATGTGAAGAAATAGCGTGCTCTCAGATAGAGCCTTCTGACCTACCCAACTTTGTATGCATTTTCTAGCCCCCCCATGCAACCAAATTTGGCTCCATTTGGTTAATTTGAAAAAGACAAGGTAGTCCCCCACGCAAAATTTGAATGAATTCTGACACCAAACGCACGTTGCATCATGTCCATCATGTGTTTTACTATTTTTTCACCGGGAAAACCCTAAATAATGCATAAAATGTCATAAACCAACAAAACTTGGCATGCATGCTGGCCATGGTGACGCCAATGTGTGAAAAAATTGAGTTCGTTTGGTGGAGGTAAAAAAGTGCTTTGAGACTTGCCATGTCGGCCTACCCGAAGGATTCAGATTGTACATGTTGTGTTGCTACCATGCATGAAAATGACACCAAATTTTACCGTTGTGTCATGCCCATGGAAGGCCTTCATGCACAATTTTAATGAATTCGGACACCAACCGCACATTGCGTCACATGCGGGCGGTATTCTAGGGTTTTTTCACGGGGAAAACCATAGAATGTGAGAGAACAACGAAAATTGGCATGCATGCCTTCCATTATGATGGAAGTGTGTGGAAAAAAATGATTCCATTTTATGGACTTGAAAAAACTGCTTCAAGACTTGCTGTACCGGCATACACGAACTATCCCTGTTGAACATGGTGTAGATCATGTCGTGTATGAAATGACACCAAATTTTGCCATCATATGGGCATACCCAAGATAGTCTTCAACACAAAATTTGAACGAATTTGAACATCGAACGCACGTTGTGTCACGTGCGAGCAGTATTTTAGGGGTTTTCACTTGAAAAAACCTTAGAAAATGCATACAATGTCTGAAAGCAACGAAAGCTGGCATGCATGCATACCATGGGAGGCTAGTGTGTGAAATTTGTTTGGCTCCATTTGGTTTATGTGAAAAAACTAGTTCATGACTTACCCTACTGGTAGACCTGAACGATCCCGGTTGAACATGGTGTAGGTCCTGCCTTGCATGAAATGACATCAAATTTAGCCAGCGTGTGGGATTGCCCATGAAAGGCCTCCATGCAAAATTTGAACGATTTTGGACACCAAATGCCCGTTTGTGTCACGTCCAACCTGTGTTTTAAGGCTTTTCACCGAGAAAAGCCTAGAAAATGCATAAAATGTCATAAACAACAAAAGTTGGTATGCGTGTTGGCCATGGTGATTCCAATGTGTGAAAAAACAATTGGGTCCATTTGGTGCAGGTGAAAATAAATGTTTCGATATCATAACAACTTTGCATGGTCCTTTTATTGGTCATATAAGCTCATGGGAATTTTTTGGAACATTTGACGGATGCAAAAAAAAAAACTTGCCCTCAAACTGAGCCTTATGGCCTCTACCCAGACACCCTTAGTTGAACATGGTGTTTTCTTGACATGCGAACAAATTATCCGCGGGCGTTGAACATAATCATAATTTAAGCAAGTACTTAAAATTGTAATTTTAATTTTCCCATGTATCCACGGGCGACAATGGACTTTCCTAGCCATGCGGCCTCCTGTGAACAAAGTATTTAATTTGTGATTTATTTTTTCAAATCCATGATTTTTTGACAATTTTGTGAAAAAAAAATTCAAATAGATGATTCTTTTGATTTTTGTGAACCTTTTTATCCTTCGAGCTAGGGGTGGGCATAAAAACCGACATACCGAAGACCAAACCAAAAAACCAAATTTTTCGTCTTTTCTGTTGCTGTTGGAAAATTTATGCCACATACAACGATGAGCGTGCGTGAGCGGCAGCCACGTGAATTACATGGACCAAGCTAATCGCTTGCAAAAAAAGTTCATGAATTTGACAAAAAACTGTGAAGTATTTTTAAATCGTGAACCTTTTCTTAAATCCATGAGCTTTTCAAATTTGCGAATTTTTTCTTAAATTAGCGAACTTTGTTTTCAACTCTGTGCACTTTTGTAAGTGCATCTAGTGCCCCTTAGTGATTTTGGTGTATTGAAGACTTATAGGTTAAGGGACTGATGCGTTTGTGAGTGTACACATGTCTATAAGTCTATGAGGAGTTTGATATTTACAGAGAAAGTCGATCCCTAAAAATGAGGTTCTTCGACTGGAGACTTTGGATTACTGAAGTCTTTCTGAAGACTTTGAAAGTGAAGAAATTGGTGTGATCCTGAAGACTTGGTATTCATTCGAGGAACATGAAGCGTGAAGACTTTTGCTTTCGTAGTTTCATTTTCTATTTCTTGAATCATAGGAAACACTGTACTGTTAAAGGGGGTCGATGAAATACTAAGGAAAAATTTCCAAGTGATGCTCAACTGAAAATCCTACACCACCAATCATTTCGAGTGAAGCCATTGGAAATCTCATACAGTTCAGTCAAATTTCTTCAGTGACAGAGACGAAACTCTTCTGGTTTCTGAGGAATTTGTTCTGACCGAGGAGTTAGGAATTCGCCAGTGCGAATTGCCTACAAGTGAGGAACATGATAGCCCTGAGGAATTTGTTAGTCAAATTTCCGGCCGTTGCTATACTACGCGCCAGTGATAACCCACAAGTATAGGGGATCGCAACAGTTTTCGAGGGTAGAGTATTCAACCCAAATTTATTGATTCGACACAAGGGGAGTCAAAGAATATTCTCAAGTATTAGCAGCTGAGTTGTCAATTCAACCACACCTGGAAACTTAATATCTGCAGCAAAGTATTTAGTAGCAAAGTAATATGATAGTGGTGGTAATGGTAGCAAAAGGTAACAGTAGCAATAGTAATGTTTTTGGTATTTTGTAATGATGATAGCAATAGCAATGGAAAAGTAAATAAGCGAAGAACAATATATGGAAAGCTCGTAGGCAATGGATCGGTGATGGAGAATTATGCCGGATGCGGTTCATCATGTAACAGTCATAACATAGGGTGACACAGAACTAACTCCAATTCATCAATATAATGTAGGCATGTATTCCGAATATAGTCATACGTGCTTATAGAAAAGAACTTGCATGACATCTTTTGTCCTACCCTCCCGTGGCAGCGTTGTCCTAATGGAAACTAAGGGATATTAAGGCCTCCTTTTAATAGAGTACCGGAACAAAGCATTAGCACATAGTGAATACATGAACTCCTCAAACTATGGTCATCACCGGTAAGTATCCCGATTATTGTCACTTCAAGGTTAACGGGTCATAACACATAATAGGTGACTATAGACTTGCAAGATAGGATCAAGAACTCTCATATATTGATGAAAACATAATAGGTTCAGATCTGAAATCATGGCACTCGGACCCTAGTGACAAGCATTAAGCATAGCAAAGTCATAGCAACATCAATCTCAGAACATAGTGGATACTACGGATCAAACCCTAACAAAACTAACTCGATTACATGATAGATCTCATCCAACCCATCACCGTCCAGCAAGTCTATGATGGAATTACTCACGCACGGTGGTGAGCATCATGAAATTGGTGATGGAGGATGGTTGATGATGGCGATGGCGACGGATTCGCCTCTCCGGAGCCCCGAACGGACTCCAGATCAGCCCTCCCGAGAGGTTTTAGGGCTTGGCGGCGGCTCCGTATCGTAAAACGTGATGAATTCTTCTCTCTGATTTTTTTTCTCTCCGAAACCAAATATATAGAGTTGGAGTTGAGGTCGGAGGAGCTCCAGGGGGCCCACGAAGTAGGGGGGCGCGCCCTAGGGGGCAGGCGCGCACCCACCCTCGTGGACAGGTGGTGGGCCCCCTGGTCTTCATCTTTTGCAAGGATTTTTTATTATTTCCGAAAAGATGTTCCGTGAAGTTTCTGGTCATTCCGAGAACTTTTGTTTCTGCACATAAATAACACCATGGCAATTCTGCTGAAAACAGCGTCAGTCCGGGTTAGTTCCGTTCAAATCATGCAAGTTAGAGTCCAAAATAAGGGCAAAAGTGTTTGGAAAAGTAGATACGATGGAGACGTATCAACTCCCCCAAGCTTAAACCTTTGCTTGTCCTCAAGCAATTCAGTTGATAAACTGGAAGTAATAAAGAAAAATTTTTACAAACTCTGTTTGCTCTTGTTGTTGTAAATATGTAAAGCCAGCATTCAAGTTTTCAGCAAAGATTATGACTAACCACATTCACAATAATGCTTAGGTCTCAAGTTTACTCATATAAATGGCATAATCAACTAGCGAGCAATAATAATAAATCTCAGATGACAACACTTTCTCAAAACAATCATAATATGATATAACAAGATGGTATCTCGCTAGCCATTTCTGAGACCGCAATACATAAATGCAGAGCACCTTTAAAAATCAAGGTCTGACTAGACATTGTAATTCATGGTAAAAGAGATCCAGTCAAGTCATACTCAATATAAACTAACAGTAATGAATGCAGATGACAATGGTGCTCTCCAACTGGTGCTTTTTAATAAGAGGATGATGACTCATCATAAAAGTAAATAGATAGGCCCTTCGTAGAGGGAAGCATGGATTTGTAGAGGTGCCAGACACTACTAGAAAAAGGGCTATAGATGGGATTGATACTAATGGCGCACCGGACAAGCGGTGCGCCATTAGTATATACTAATGGCGCACCACCTACTGATACGCCATTAGAGTTGAAACTACTAATGGCGCACCTGGCCCAGGGTGCGCCATTAGTATCAATTTTTTTAACTAGTGCGCCTGTCCAAACATACTAATGGCGCATTCAGATACAGTGCACCATTACTAGTTGTAACTAGTAATGGCGCACCAGCCGGAAAGTGCGCCACTAATGTTGTTTTTTTTATTATATTTTTTATTCCCTTTTTTGCAAAACTACTAATGGCGCACTGTTCCACCGTGCGCCATTACTAGTTTAAACTAGTAATGACGCACTGTGGGACAGTGCGCCATTAGTATTTTTTTTGCAAAACTACTAATGGCGCAGCACCAGGAGGTGCGCCATTAGTAACCTGGATTACTAATGGCGCATTTAGAGTTGGTGCGCCATTAGTAAGTGGGAAGCAACAAGATATTTTGGACAGCCTCTCCTACCCACACTCACTTTCTCCCCACTTCATTCTCTCCACCTCCTCCTTGTCTCGGGTGCCTCCTCTTTTTCACCTCATTTCCACCATAGATTCATTCAATTTAAGTGGTTAAATTACCTTGTTTTGATAGGTAAGTAAGGGGGGAAGCTATATTTATGTTGTTCTCCCTACAACAATGTGCACATGCACTTTTTATGGCCTAGCTAGATCTATGTATGTTCGTGGTGTTGCATATGTTTGTGGTGTTGCATATGTGTTTGTGTTTGGAGGTGTACCGGTATTTGAAATTCGATAGTTGCCAATATTTTGCCGGAATGTTGATTCATTTCTGTTTCGGCGAGAATTTTGGCATTAAGCATTCTTTTTGGTCCTATTTTTAGGGAAAGTCATGCCAAATTTTTTCTTGGTTCTAAAATATCGTTTTGCTCTACCCCGCAGGCGACCATGGTCCGCATGATGACCGAAGGCATCGTGAATAGGTTTTTGAGGTCCGCGAAGGCCGAGATGCTTCAAAAGAACGAGACGGAGATAAGATGTCCGTGTCGAAGATGCAAGCTGAAGAGCCTTATTGCGGACCTGGAATCCGGGCAGGTGCGGGACCACCTGCTCTTGCGTGGTTTCATGGATGGCTATCGGTGGAGAGGTGATGAAGATGACTACGAAGTCGTCCATGGGGGCCGGGCAAGAAATGAGGAAGGGCAGCAAGACAACCACCGCGGCTCGGGCGGGCGAGAAGACGAAGAATCCCGAGGAGATGATCACGACGGTGATGTTGTACACAGTCATCATGTAGAAGATGCAGGACATGATGATGAGGAAGATGCCGGAGCAGTCGACGGGCATGATCATGAAGATGATGATGCCGGCGGAGCAGACGACGCTGGACCATCGATGGGCTGGGTGCAGGACCCTCATATTCAAGAGCTGCTTCTCAAGCAGACGGATAACGCAAGAGCTGCCGCCCGAGAGAAAGCCAAGATGGATCAACTTGAGTTAGACGCGGTTACTCCATTGTATGAAGGATGCAGGCCCGAGGATACCCGCCTGAAAGTAACGCTCATGGCTCTGGAGATGAAGGTAAAACACAAAATGACCGACGCATGCTTCGACGAGAACATGTCATTCTGGCACGAACGTCTTCCCGAGGGGAACAAGTGCCCGACCAGTTTGGAGGAGGCGAAGAAAATCGTGTGTCCTCTGGATTTACCGCACGTGAAATACCATGTGTGCATGAACAATTGCATCATTTATCGAGATGAGCACGCGGAGTCTACCATATGTCCGGTGTGCGGCGTCACTCGATACAAGAAGAGGAAGAAAGCTCCTCGAAAAGTGGTGTGGTACTTTCTGATCACTCCTCGTCTGCAGCGGTATTTCGCGGACCCTAAGGTAGCAAAGCTCCTGTGTTGGCACGCGGATAGGGAGGAGAAGAAGCGAGAAGATGATGCAAATGATCCGGAGATAGATAAAAAAGACAAGATGCTGAGTCACCCTAAGGATGCGAGCCAGTGGCAAGCGTTGAACTTCGAAGACCCAGAATTTGGGAATGATCCAAGGAACATCGTGCTGGGCGCGAGCACCGATGGAGTCAATCCGTTTGGCAGCCAGAGAAGCACACATATCACCTGGCCTGTGTTTGTGTGGATGTACAACCTTCCCCCCTGGTTGTGCATGAAGAGGAAGTACATTCACATGAGTATGCTAATTGAAGGACCGAAACAACCAGGGAACGACATCAATCTGTATCTGGGGCTGCTGAAAGACGAGCTTGACACGCTGTGGAAAACGTCAGCCAATACGTGGGACGCCGCAGAGAAAGAATATTTCCCTATGAGAGCCGCGCTGCTCACGACGGTGCACGACTATCTCGGTTATGGATATGTCGCGGGGCAGGTGGTCCATGGATTTTCTAGATGCATCAGGTGCATGGATGACACAACGTATCGCCAACTAGATAGAGATCCCGGGTCTTCGAAAACCGTGTTCATGGGACATCGAAGGTGGCTTCGCGACGATGACCCGTGGAGAAAACGCAAGGATCTGTTTGATGGTGAAACCGAACCCCGAGGACGCCCGCGTACGAGGAGCGGCGAGGAAATAGACGAGCTGTTGAAAAATTGGAAAGACTGCCCACTGCCGGGAAAGAAGCAAAAGGCGCCAGAGCCGGGAAAGAAGCGAAAGGCGCCAGAGCCGCTGCTGAAGGTATGGAAAACGAGGTCTGTTTTCTGGGACTTGCCGTACTGGAAGATCCACCGTGTGCCTCACTGCCTTGATGTCATGCATATCACGAAGAAAGTGTGCGAGAGTCTGCTTGGTACCCTGCTCAACATGCCAGAGAGGACCAAAGATGGGCCGAAAGCAAGGGCAGACTTGAAATCAATGGGCATCAGGCAGGAGCTTCACGCGATATATGATGATCATGATGATGATGATGATGATGATGAGGCGAAGCAGGACACAGAAAGTCGTCACAAAGGCAAAAAGGCCAAGAAGACCGGAAATGACTACCCTCCCGCGTGCTTCACTCTAAGTCAGGAGGAGATCGAGCAGTTTTTCACCTGCCTCGTAGGAGTAAAACTTCCTTACGGTTACGCGGGGAAGATAAGCAGATACCTAGACCCAGCGAAGCTGAAGTTTAGCGGGATGAAGTCTCACGACTGTCACGTGCTGATGACGCAGATACTTCCAGTTGCAATCCGTGGGATCATGGACGCGCACGTCCGTGAAACCCTATTTGGCCTATGCAACTTTTTTGATGTCATCTCTCGGAAGTCTGTTGGCGTGAGGCAACTCAGAAGGCTACAGGAAGAGATCGTGGTGATACTATGCGAGCTTGAGATGTACTTCCCGCCCGCATTCTTCGACATTATGGTGCATCTGCTGGTCCATATCATGGACGATATCATCCAACTCGGGCCGACGTTCCTGCACAGCATGATGCCGTTCGAAAGGATGAATGGTGTCATCAAAGAATACGTTCGCAACATGTCACATCCAGAGGGAAGCATAGCCAGGGGCTTTCTGACCGAAGAGTGCATCTCCTACTGCACGAATTATCTAGGCATCGAGAACCCCGTTGGTCTGCCCGTCAACAGGCACCTCGGCAGGCTCGCTGGATGGGGTCACCGTGAGGGTCGTCGCAAAATGCATGTCGACTTCGAGGGTCGACTCGCCGACTTTGAAAGAGCAAACCTAGTCGCGCTAACACATAGACGTGGTCGATCCTTGGGTGGTACAGCACAAAACCTTTATTAAGAAGACGTACAATGACCGAGGCCAACAGAGGACGGACGGAGATATACTCAAAGAGCACAACTCATGTTTCACGCGTTGGTTCAAGCAGAAGCTTCTATCATACCCTTTACATGAGGATTCTTCTGCGGAAGAACAATTCATATTCGCCTTGTCACAAGGTGCCGAGCACAACCTGATGACCTATGAGGCGTACGATATCAACGGCTACACATTCTACACCGAGGCCAAGGACATGAAGAGCGATGGTTATCAGAACTCCGGGGTAACGATGGAATCCTACACCGGTAACGACAAGGATAGATACTACGGAAGGATCGAGGAGATCTGGGAGCTGAGCTACGCTGGAGAGAAGGTCCCGATGTTCCGTGTCAGATGGGCCAAGAGCGTCCTAAAAGAAGACCGATATTTCACCACCATGGTTATACCCGAAGCCAAATCCAAGACCGCGGGCGCAAACGTCACCGCGAAAAATGAGCCATGGGTACTGGCTTCCCAAGTGGACCAATGCTTCTTCATTACCGACCCGTCAAAGCCCAATCGTGTTGTCGTGAGGAGAGGCAAAAGGAAGATCATCGGAATGGATGGAGTAGCCAATGAGCAAGACTTCGACAAGTATGGTGACCCGAGGATCGAACATGACGACGATGATGAAGTAGCAGCATACACCACAAGAAGAAGCAGGACCACCCTACCTAAAGGACGTCTGTTCCACAGAAGAACTCCATTTGTGAAAAAGAAGGGCAAGAAGATTGTGAACAGATAGCTAGCTAAGATCGATTGTATTTAAATCGTAGCCTTCATTTCTCGATTGTATTTCATGGGCACTTTTTGAACTATCATGAATATTTTTAAATTTCATGGACACTTGATCTCGATCCCCCTCCATCTCGATCGCTATCCCACCTCGCCAGATCCGGCCCCCCTCGCCGCCGAGCACCCCCCGGTCCACCGGCCGCCGCCGCCGACCCCCCGCACCCCTCCCCTACTCAACCACCGCCGCCGACCCCCCACACCCCGCGCACCCTCCCCCGCTCCGCCGGCATTACTGTTTGATGATATTATTTAAAAATTATTACTGTCTTATAAAAATATATTACTGTTATGATTTAAACAAGTTTGAACATATTTAAACACAAATAAGTATCAAACAACATTTTAAATGCATAAAAAAATTTGTGGAGCCTGGGAATTGAACCCAGGACCTCCTGGTGTGAGAACTGGCTGCTGACCAGTCGAGCTAGTAAAGGGGACTTGATGTGGATCAGGTCAGGTGGAAGATAACCTGTTGGCTCGAGCAGAAATCAAAAAAATAAAATACTAATGGCGCACCACGGTGAGGTGCGCCATTAGTATGGATGTACTTATGACGCACCGAGGGGTGGTGCGCCATTAGTATTGTGCCATTGCCCCCATCTATATTTCCTCCCGCCCCGACCCCTATCCCCTTCCCTCCTCCCATCCCATCTCCCGGCGCACCGATTATAGCTAATCTTAAATCCCCAATATTGTTTGGGTGTCATATAGCGCAAAAATTAAAGTCAGTGCACTCCATTGGTTGGACATACTTGTTGTTTCTGGAACACAAACTAGAGTAGTAGAGTGGTCAACTGCGGTTTCTGCATAATTTGAGGACACTAACAAAATTCTGTTTTCAACCAATACATGGAACACCTTGCTAATTCATATTCTTGTTTCGGTGTACATATGTAGGACACAAACAATTAAGGTGTCTATTTTGATTTAGTGCCTTTGCCTCCACTGCCTTTATCTGGATTGAAGCTTGCTTGTGTTTACTTCTGATTACAAGATCTCCATATTCGGAGATTTCTTTATATATGTTGTAGTATAAATATATTGTTTTGTCATTCTGTAATTGTTAGTGGAATTTACACTGTAAATGTTAGTGGGTTTACAGTGTACTTCTAGTGGATTTTTGCTCTGTATTTGCTAGTGGCATTTTTAGTGGAATTACTGTGTATTTCCATGGTTTTTACACTGTAATTATTAGTGTAATTTTGGGCCTTTGTATAGTTGATTCACAGCAGCAGCAACTGTAATTGATCCAAAAACCAGGTCAATTGATGTCAAATTGATTAACTAAATCATCCAGAAACAAGAATGATAAGTCCATATGCTACTGTTGATCCCAAGACCGGAATGACAAGTCCAGGTGTTCCTCAATTGAGGAATTTGATTAACTAAATCATCCAAAAACCAGAATGATAAGGCCACATGCTACTGTTGATCCCAAGTTTGATGCATAACAATTGTTGTATGAGTTCTCCAAATGAACAGGAGTACTCCTCTATTTTGATATGAAATCACCATGATAGGTCCACATGCTACTGTTGTCAACATGATAAATAGTTTCAGTTAATTACCTCTAAAACTATTCCTAATTAACTGAAGAAGAGAAGAGAGGAGGAGTAGTTTATTTCATAGAGTAAACATTAGCACTATTTGACAGTAATAGGTTTTAGCTAATTTGAATTAACTGAAAGCAGCAGTACATCATTTTTATTGACAGTAAAATGTTCAAAGAAACAGAAATATCAGTACAATAGCTAGATTACACTATCAGTACACTACCAGTAAAATGTTCATTTAGTTTCAGTAAACAAATATTGCCAAGCATGACATGGCCTTTGTGAGCTCCTTTGTATAAAATGAAATGCAAGGTTGCTGATACTGTAACCCAGATCACACAGATCAATTTTTTTTCAATTTATGCAACTGTAAGAGTACCAACCAGATTACACAAATCATTTTTGATCTGCAAGGTTGTTGTTGCTGTGATGGAGTAACTCTGTAAGATGGAGTACATGAGTACTGTAGTAGTAACTCTTGATTAATTATGGCATTGTGTGTCATAATTTAAAATTGCCATGTTTATTAGAAGTGTTAACCATCACTTCTGGGTTGTAACCTTAGCTGTGTTTCAATGCTTAAAGACTATTAGCTGCATAGTAATTTCCCTGTCCTAATTGTTGTTTTTCCATGCATAGATGAACATTCTATAATTTCCAAGGATCAATTAGACCAGATTGGGCTCTCCTTTTTATTGTTGTTTTGACCTTTCTGTTGTGAAAAATAAAGCAAGATTTTAGACTAATGTGGGCCTATGGCTACACCAGCATGGTGTTTTGATTCAGAAGTGATGATTTGCTACAACCAGTGCATGCATGCCTTTTTTCTTCTTCATTTTTAGTAAAGTGCTCTGTTCTGGGTCATGGACTTTGTGCCATGGACCAGTGCATGCATGCTGCTGCTGCTGTACTACTTGTCAAGTGATGATGCTGCTGCTATCTACGAGTTGCTGCTGCTAGTTGTGATTTTGTCAAGTGATGCTGCTGCTACTTGTGATCTTCTAAAATGACCCCTTTCTCCTGAAATGTTGATTAATTTCCGTTTCGGTTGAGAAATGGGGCACTCCAAGGTCAAGAAAATTAGCAAAGGTCATGCCCAATTTTCTTGACCTAGAAGGTGCCCGATTCTCAACCAAAATAAAAATTAATTTGCTTTAGTGGTTGGATTAGTTTAGTATTTTTTTCACACACTCAGACACCCTTGCTTGCCATGTGTGTGAGAGAGATAGTGAGAGGAGACAAGAAGAAGGGGGTTAGGAAGATGTTGCCTGCTCATCAAAGCTAACCATCTCCCCCTTTTCACCCCTTTTCCTTTGTCTTTTGTGGGTTGCAAGGAAGCTACTGTCTTAGCTAGCTTAGCTTGTGCACAAATCCCAGTGTTACAATCTAGAAAATTAGCCTGCAAAGATGAGGTCACATGCTGGCTGTACCACTGCATCATGCAACAGTGCCTTCAAGATCTAAGGCAATATCACAAACATCATAGGCAATTTGACCAAACTCACAACCTTGTATCTTTGCAGCAACCAACTTTCTAGACACACCCCTCAAGAACTAGGTTACCCTGAGAACGTGGACTTGGACCTTAGCAACAACACACTAACAGGTTCTATCCCAAAACACCTAGGCAATATCACAAACATCTCTCAATTGTTCCTTGACAATAACCAACTTTTTGGCGACATTCCTTGAGAATTAGGTTATTTGGTCAACTTAGAGATCTTGTTCCTTGACAATAACCAACTTTTTGACCAAACTTTGTTCCTATTTATAGAGAAACATGGCCAACAACGATGAGGCCGGGGGTTCGGGCGGCAAGAAATTCTGGGAGCTGTCCCAGGAGATGGAGGAACAACCTCACTTGTATGAGGACGCCGCCTTCCCCACCGATCCTGAGACCACTGATGGTACCGCCGAGGATGACCCCACTGATGCCACCACTGATGGTGCTGCCGAGGATGCCACCACTGATGATGGCGGCGCACGCACAGATGGCAGCCAACCGAAGAGGCAACGAAAGGACCGGCGCCCGACCGTGCTCCGCACCCTCAAGGAGGAAGTTACTAAAGTGGACTCCAACGGGAATCCAACGGCGCCCGAACGAATAGTCAAGGGTACTCGCTTCAGCTCGGGTGCATTCTCCGGAGCACCGTCTCGATCAACACCGAGAACCTCAGGCATCCTGACCGAGGGAATTTGCGCAACCTCCTCTTCACGAAGCTACACGAACGATACAAGTTCCCCGCTGAATTTGAAAACACAAGCCTCAAAGGGAATAAAGTGAACAATGCTGCCCTCACAAAGATGAGCACGACCCTGTCTACTTGGAAAAGCAATGTGAAGAGAATGATCGAGAAAGGTGAGAGTTATGAGAAGATCAAGGAGAAAAATCCTTCGATCACCGAAGATGACTACAAAGACTTCAAGATCAATTGCTCGAGCACCGCAAGCTCCGAATCAAGTAAGTGGGGGAATGAAATGCGGGAGCTGAACTTAGGGGAACACACACTCGGTCCCGGCGGTTACAGAGTGGCGGAGCCTATATGGGACAAGGAGGAGGCGGACCGTGCCGAGCAAGGCCTACCGCCCCTCTTCGATAAATACGGTGACAAGCAGACCAGGAACTTTGTCAGGGCCCGGTACAAGAAGGACCCGAAAACAAATGAGCTTACCACGGATCCGAAGACCAGGGCGCTTGTTCTGGTAAGGAATACACCCCCGCGTAATTAGCTCCATATGGTTGCATTCTAATTAATGAAGCCAAATTTCTAAATGGTTCACATTCCTTCCGCAGGCGACTGAAAGCAGTAGCGCGGGGTCGACTAAGAGCAACCCTTGGGACACCACTCTAAATAGGGCGTTGAATGTAATGAAGAACAAGGATAAGCTCAGTAAGCCGACGTCAGCTGGTCGTGTGGCCGGCAAAGGCTTGTCGACAAAATGGTCGTCATACTATAACACTGGTGGGCGAAAGGAGAAAAAGACCAGCTCGGAAAGCCAGGCGCGCGAGGTTCAAGAACTCAGGGCACAGGTGGGGCGGATTCCGGAGATTGTCCAAGAGCAAGTGCAACAACAACTCGAAGCGACGATCACCGCCATTGTGCCTACCTTGATCCAGGGGATTAGTGCATGGATTGCGGGTGGCCAACAAGGGCCGCCCCCGATTCCTAGCTTCACGGCCAACAACTCGCAGAACGCAATGGCGGGGCCATTGGTGTCTCCGGCAGAGGCGGCATTGGTGTCTCCGGCGGAGGCGGCACGGGAGCTTAATGCACCCGGGTGTACGCCGGCCGGCACCTCTGCAGCAAGCGGCCCCTCCGTCAACTGCACGCCCGCCGTTGGCGGTGCCTCGACATTAGCCGAGCTCGACGCCATCATCACGGTAACTAATTATGCCTCTCTCGGCCGAGGACTTCATCTCCTTGCCTTTGACTGGGCATCCCTGACGCCCTACATGTTTTCGCAGGGTGCCGCCGACGTTCCGTGCACTCTCCTGCACTTCGTGAACAATGAGTTGGTCGATGTCACCAAGGGCAAAATCGTTCAACCGGGCAACCCCTTGTTCCACGGTACTCAGATGCCACCCAACTTGTTTAGGGTTCAACTGGTTCGGGTGCTGCCAAGCTGCGACGAGTTGTTACCTCCGATTCGACCCGTCGGGGCCGACGATGATGACGTGATGACCCTCAGCGCTTGCCTGAGCTGGCCCCTGCTTTGGCCGAAGAGCCAGATTCGTTTGGGGGCGGGGGACACCACCCCAAAGACAACACCGCCAGTCGTGCCGCCGCCAAGTCGGCCCCATGGCAAGACCGCCGCAACGGTGCCGGACATCCCTATGCCACTGGATCCAAACATGCATATGGCACAGGATCAGAACGACGACGACGATGATACATTTGCCAACGTTGATCAGTACTTTGCCGATCATGGGTACGGTGGCGACTTCATGGGGCCTTCTTCTCAAGAACCCAACCCAACAAAAGACGTGCGCGATCTAGCTGGTACCACGGAGAAGCCAAGTTGCAACAGGCGTCGTCTGCAGTTCAGCTCTCAGGAAACGCCTCCAGCTGCCGACTTCACCGAGTCTCAGATAGGCGAGGTGCGAAATATGATCAGCCCCAACACACTCAAGAAGGCGGTCTGTGAGCAGAACTCGGTCCCATTACAGGAGAAGAAGAAGGCACGCAAAAGAAAGACTAACAAGGGTGCGGGCCAGCCGGCACCGAGTACGATCCGTGCTCAGGACGGGCCACCTTCACCTGAGGATATCTCGAGGAGGGTGCATGTGGCGGGTAGGCCGATGCTACCGAGAAATATGCTCGATGCTACAACCGGTGCTATGCGGAGTCTGCATGACAGTGTTCTTTCTTTGGAGAAGCGGCGTCTCGGAGAGAAGGATGTGGCATACCCGGTTTTTGCGGCCAAGGTGCCAGAGGGCAAGGGCTTTGTGGATAACTCCATCGGGGGTACGATCGTCCTGCGGTTTGATGACATCCACGCTATGTTGAACCTTCATCCGCTGCACTACACCTTCGTTCGGCTATTTTCGCTGAGTATGGAGATGCGGATCATTCGCGACAAGACCCCGGACATCGTGATAGTCGACCCCTTCTACATGCGTGCCAAGATCTTGGGCAGCGCTGGGGACCGGAAAGTCACGAGTTCTTACCTCGAAGGCGTCATTCTGGCAAGCCAAGATAAGGATAACTTCCTCGTGCCTTACTTTCCCGAGTAAGTCCTCCCCTCAACCGCCCCGTAACATATGAATTCTTAGTTTTCGATCGTTTTTCTTTTAACATTCCGTGTTTTCTGCAGTGACACACATTGCACGCTCATCCTCCTAAGCCCCAAATATTCCATGGCCACGTATTTCGACCCGGACCGTCAGTCGAACGTAGACTACACAAATGTCAAGAAGGTTCTTGATGATGTTCTCCCCGGCTACGTCAAATCTGGAGGCACCTTCACCAGGCCTATCGTAAGTACGGCAAGCACGTGTTCTCCCACAATACGACGTTCTGCTGCGTCAAGCAGCCGCCTGGCGGTCAGAAGGGTGCCTACTACGCCATCCATCACATGCGGGCGATCGTACGGGACCATCATCACCTTCTGCTACCGAGTAGACTCAAAGATTGGGCCGCGAGCGTGTCGGCAATCCAGGACGCGGACATCAGACAAGAATTCTTTCGCATCCAGTCAGAGTTTGCGGAAATCATCCATCAAGATGTCCTTCGTACCTCGAGGCAGTTCTACCTCAGAAATCAACCGTCCAACAGTGACATCGACACAATCCTACAAATGCAGGCTGACAACGCCCGTTCTTTCATGACTCCCACGATAGACGGCGGCTTCATCCACGCTCCGGTCCCTTGAGTCGAGTCGAAAGCAGTGATGCTGTGTGTAGTTCTGAAACATCGATTGGCTCATGTTGTAATTAAACTTTAATGAACTTGTAGTATGTCTCTTTGGTTTCGAGAGTCGTTCAACTTAAGATGTAATCGATGCTATTAATGTCTTGCTTTTCTCTTTCGATCGTTCTGTTGCATACTTATATATTGCTTATGTATTGTCTGTGAATTGGTACTAACGTTTCGTTTGGCTACTGCATAGCGATGCCGTGGTATGTCGTGTACAAGGGTAATGTTCCCGGAGTCTACGACGACTGGGAGGAGTGTCGGAGACAGGTTCACCGATTCAGCGGCAACAGTTACAAAGGGTACGCCACTAGGGCCGAGGCCGAATCTAGATACACCCGCTATCTAGCGGGAGAGGGGAGGGAGCGTTGGAGGAACCGGATGAAGACGAGTTTCATCGTGATGATGCTCATCGTGATGACCGCAGCTCTCTTCTATGTGATGGTAGTTTAGATGATCGATATCGACTTGTAATGTGAAGACAAACTCGCAGTCTCGAGACTTGTAATATAATGTTCTATCTTTGTCCGGTCTTTTCAATTCGGAGACTAATATGATGAATTGTATTCGGAGACTAAAATGATGAATTGTATTCAGAGACTAATCTTCTATTGTATTCGATGAATCTGTTGTTGATGTGTGCTGTTTATATTTTGTCCAATTATACATTTTGTAACCTGTGCAAAAAACAGAAAAATAAAAAATAAAAAACCCTAATATTCATACTAATGGCGCATCACATCATAGTGTGCCATTAGTATGCCAAAGGATACTAATGGCGCATCATTAAACAGTGCACCATTAGTATGCCGAACTTACTAATGGCGCATCTCGTTGTCGTGCGCCATTAGTATGCCAAAGCACCTGGGTATACATGGCCCCCTGGGAGGCATACTAATGGCGCACTGTTATATATACTAATGGCGCATCTGCCATTAGTATACCAGATACTAATGGCGCACCCGTGGTGCGCCATTAGTAAAATATCGGAGAGGTATCTCTGGGCCCTCTCGGTAATGCACATCACTTAAGCCTTGCAAGCATTGCTACTAATGAGTTAGTTGCGGGATGATTACAGAACGAGTAAAGAGACTTGCCGGTAACGAGATTGAACTAGGTATTGAGATACCGACGATCGAATCTCGGGCAAGTAACATACCGATGACAAAGGGAACAACGTATGTTGTTATGCGGTCTGACCGATAAAGATCTTCGTAGAATATGTGGGAGTCAATATGAACATCCAGGTTCCGCTATTGGTTATTCACTGGAGACATGTCTCGGTCATGTCTACATAGTTCTCGAACCCGTAGGGTCCGCACGCTTAAAGTTTCGATGACGGTTATATTATGAGTTTATATGTTTTGATGTACCGAAGGTTGTTCGGAGTCCCGGATGTGATCCCGGACATGACGAGGAGTCTCAAAATGGTCGAGACATGAAGATTGATATATTGGAAGCGTATGTTTGGATATCGGAAGTGTTCCGGGTGAAATCGGGATTTTACCGGAGTACCGGGAGGTTACCGGAACCCCCCGGGGACTTAATGCGCCTTAGTGGGCCTAGGTGGAAGAGAGGAGAGGCGACTAGGGCTGGGCCGCACGCCGCTCCCCCCCAGTCCGAATAGGACAAGGAGAGGGGGGTGGCGCCCCCCCTTCCTTCTTCTCCTCCACTCTTTCCCCCTCCCAAGTCCTAATCCAACTAGGAAAGGGGGGGAGGGTCCTACTCCTGGTGGGAGTAGGACTCCTCCTGGCGCACCTCCTCCCTGGGCGGCCGCACCCCCTTGCTCCTTTATATACGGGGGCAGGGGGCACCCCATAGACACAACAATTGATCGTTTGATCATTTAGCCGTGTGCGGTGCCCCCCTCCACCATAATCCACCTCGATATTACTGTAGCGGTGCTTAGGCGAAGCCCTGCGTCGGTAGAACATCAACATCGTCACCACGCTGTCGTGCTGACGAAACTCTCCCTCAACACTCGGCTGGATCGGAGTTCGAGGGACGTCATCGGGCTGAACGTGTGCTGAACTCGGAGGTGCCATACATTCAGTACTTGATCGGTCGGATCGTGAAGACGTACGACTACATCAACCGCGTTGTGCTAACGCTTCCGCTTTCGGTCTACGAGGGTACGTGGACAACACTCTCCCCTCTAGTTGCTATGCATCACCATGATCTTGCGTGTGCGTAGGAAAATTTTGAAATTACTACGTTCCCGAACAGTGGCATCCGAGCCAGGTTTTATGCGTAGATGTCATATGCACGAGTAGAACACAAGTGAGTTTTGGGCGATATAAGTCATACTGCTTACCAACATGTCATACTTTGGTTCGGCGGTATTGTTGGATGAAGCGGCCCGGACCGACATTACGCGTACGCTTACGCGAGACTGGTTCTACCGACGTGCTTTGCACACAGGTGGCTGGCGGGTGTGAAAGTGCGTTATATCGACTAGAGGGGGGGGGGGGTGAATAGGCGATTTTTATGAAAGTCTTCAAAACGTGAGAGTTATGAAGACAAACAGTGAAGATTATGCCTATTACTATGCAGCGGAAGTTAGATTACACTAAGCCAGCCATGGTCATGTATTCAATAGAGTGAAAGCACAATCACAACCAGCTTCAGTGTAATAAGGATCAGGTAGGAAGAAGTTATGAAGCCAAACAGATCATACATTCATGTTTTGAAGACAAAAGATAACGCAAGCATGCAATGGCTTCACAATGAATAACTGTAAGTAAAAGGAAGTGAAGATGAAACCAGTGACACGTTGAAGACAATGATTTTTTGGACCAGTTCCAGTTGCTGTGACAACTGTACGTCTGGTTGGAGCGGCTAGGTATTTAAACCAAAGGACACACAGTCCCGGACACCCAGTCAAGGACACTTAGTCCAAGACACCCAGTCCTCACCGTTTTCTCCTTGAGCTAAGGTCACACAGACCTCGCCCAATCACTCAGGTAAGTCTTCAAGGTAGACTCCCAAACCTTCACAGACTTTGTTCACTGACAATCCACAATTTCTCTTGGATGCTCAGAACGCGACGCCTAACCGTCTGGAGGATGCACAGTCCTCAAGTGTAATAAGTCTTCAGATCACACAAACACGAAGACTTAAGTGATGCCCAATTTACTTTGGCTCTGGGTGGTTAGGGCTTTTCTCCTCACTGGGAATTTTTCTTTCAAAGGCTTCGAGGTGGGTTGCTCTCAAACGACAAAAGCCGTGCACTGAAATCTGAGCAGCCAACCATTTATGGTTGTGGGGGGTGGACTATTTATAGCCACTTGGCAACCCGACCTGATCTGTCCGAAATGACCCTGGGTCACTAAGGAACTGACACGTGTACCAACGGTCGAATTTTGAACTCACACGGCAACTTTACTTGGGCTACAAGTAAAGCTGACTTGTCTGACTCTGGACAAGATTTTCTCTCAAAGTCTTCGCTCGAAGACATAGGATTTGAATTAGGCATCACTTCAGTCATTCTGACTGGTTCTCTTCGACCCCACTTAACAGTACAGTGGTTCCTATGACACAACATGAATGAAATAAAACTACGAAGGATCTAGGTCTTCGAGTTCCAAAAGCTTCATAGGGAGTCTTCTCATGTCATTGTCTTCAATATGAATATCTTCATAAGCCACCATTGTCTTCAATGTCTTCGTACATTTTTAGGGGTCATCTCTGGTAGTAAAACCGAATCAATGAGGGACTTCTACCTATGTTTTCCTGCAATTCTCACAAACACATTAGTCCCTCAGCTAGGTTTGTCGTCAATACTCCAAAACCAACTAGGGGTGGCACTAGATGCACTTACAGGGTGTCAGTTTCTCCAACTTTAGTTGAACCGAGTGTGGCTACGCTCGGTCCTTGTGAAGGTTAAAACAACACCAACTTGACAAACTATCGTTGTGGTTTTGATGCGTAGGTAAGAACGGTTCTTGCTAAGCCCGTAGCAGCCACGTAAAACTTGCAACAACAAAGTAGAGGACGTCTAACTTGTTTTTGCAGGGCATGTTGTGATGTGATATGGTCAAGACATGATGCTAAATTTTATTGTATGAGATGATCATGTTTTGTAACCGAGTTATCGGCAACTGGCAGGAGCCATATGGTTGTCGCTTTATTGTATGCAATGCAATCGCCCTGTAATGCTTTACTTTATCACTAAGCGGCAGCGATAGTCGTGGAAGCATAAGATTGGCGAGACGACAACGATGCTACGATGGAGATCAAGGTGTCGCACCGGTGACGATGGTGATCATGACGGTGCTTCAGAGATGGAGATCACAAGCACAAGATAATGATGGCCATATCATATCACTTATATTGATTGCATGTGATGTTTATCTTTTATGCATCTTATCTTGCTTTGATTGACGGCAGCATTATAAGATGATCTCTCACTAAATTTCAAGATAAAAAGTGTTCTCCCTGAGTATGCACCGTTGCCAAAGTTCGTCGTGTCCAGACACCACGTGATGATCGGGTGTGATAAGCTCTACGTCCATCTACAACGGGTGCAAGCCAGTTTTGCACACGCAGAATACTCAGGTTAAACTTGACGAGCCTAGCATATGCAGATATGGCCTTAGAACACTGAGACCGAAAGGTCGAGCGTGAATCATATAGTAGATATGATCAACTTAGTGATGTTCACCATTGAAAACTACTCCATTTCATGTGATGATCAGTTATGGTTTAGTTGATTTGGATCACGTGATCACTTAGAAGATTAGAGGGATGTCTTTCTAAGTGGGAGTTCTTAAGTAATATGATTAATTGACCTTAAATTTATCATGAACTTAGTACCTAATAGTATCTTGCTTGTCTATGTTGATTGTAGATAGATGGCCCGTGCTGTTGTTCGGTTGAATTTTAATGAGTTCCTTGAGAAAGCAAAGTTGAAAGATGATGGTAGCAATTACACGGACTGGGTCCGTAACTTGAGGATTATCCTCATTGCTGCCTAGAAGAATTATGTCCTGGAAGCACCGCTGAGTGCCAGGCCTGCTACTGATGCAACTGACGACGTTAAGAACGTCTGGCAGAGCAAAGCTGATGACTACTCGATAGTTCAATGTGCCATGCTTTACGGCTTAGAACCGGGACTTCAAACATTTTGAACGTCATGGAGCATATGAGATGTTCCAGGAGTTGAAGTTAATATTTCAAGCAAATGCCCGGATTGAGAGATATGAAGTCTCCAATAAGTTCTACAGCTGCAAGATGGAGGAGAATAGTTCTGTCAGTGAACATATACTCAGAATGTCTGGGTACCATAATCACTTGACTCAGCTGGGAGTTAATCTTCCGGTTGATAGTGTCATTGACAGAGTTCTTCAATCACTGCCACCAAGCTACAAGAGCTTCGTGATGAACTATAATATGCAAGGGATGGATAAGAAAATTCCCGAGCTCTTCGCAATGCTAAAGGCAGCGGAGGTAGAAATCAAGAAGGAGCATCAAGTGTTGATGGTCAGTAAGACCACCAGTTTCAAGAAGGGCAAATGGAAGAAGAAGGGGAACTTCAAGAAGAACAGCAAGCAAGTTGCTGCTCAGGAGAAGAAACCCAAGTCTGGACCTAAGCCTGAGACTGAGTGCTTCTACTGCAAGCAGACTGGTCACTGGAAGCGGAACTGCCCCAAGTATTTGGCGGATAAGAAGGATGGCAAGGTGAACAAAGGTATATGTGATATACATGTTATTGATGTGTACCTTACTAGAGCTTGCAGTAGCACCTGGGTATTTGATACTGGTTCTGTTGCTAATATTTGCAACTCGAAACAGGGACTACGGATCAAGCGAACACTGGCAAAGGACGAGGTGATGATGCGCATGGGAAATGGTTCCAAAGTCAATGTGATCACGGTCGGCACGCTACCTCTACATCTACCTTCGGGATTAGTATTAGACCTAAATAATTGTTATTTGGTGCCAGCGTTGAGCATGAACATTATATCTGGATCTTGTTTGATGCGAGACGGTTATTCATTTAAATCAGAGAATAATGGTTGTTCTATTTATATGAGTAATATCTTTTATGGTCATGCACCCTTGAAGAGTAGTCTATTTTTTATGAATCTCAATAGTAGTGATATACATATTCATAATGTTGAAGCCAAAAGATGCAGAGTTGATAATGATAGTGCAACTTATTTGTGGCACTGCCGTTTAGGTCATATCGATGTAAAGCGCTGTTGGGGAACGTAGTAATTTCAAAAAATTTCCTACGCACACGCAAGATCATGTGATGCATAGCAACGAGAGGGGGGAGTGTGATCTACATACCTAGTATATCGACAACGGAAGCGTTTGGTTGATGTAGTCGTACGTCTTCACGGCCCGACCAATCAAGCACCAAAACTACGGCACCTCCGAGTTTTAGCACACGTTCAGCTCGATGACGATCCCCGGACTCCGATCCAGCAAAGTGTCGGGGAAGAGTTCCGTCAGCACGACGGCATGGTGACGATCTTGATGTACTACTGCAACAGGGCTTCGCCTAAACTCCGCTACAATATTATCGAGGACTATGGTGGCTGGGGCGCCGCACACGGCTAAGGAAAAGATCACGTGGATCAACTTGTGTGTCTATGGGGTTCCCCCTACCCCCGTATATAAAGGAGTGGAGGAGGGGAGGCCGGCCAAGGAAATAGGTGCGGCCAGGATGTGGAGTCCTACTAGGACTCCAAGTCCTAGTAGGAGTCCACCAAGAGGGGAGGAAGGGAGAAGGAAGTGGAGGAGAAGGAGAGGTGGCCGGCCCCCTTTTCCCTAGTCCAATTCGGACCAAAGGGGAGGGGGGGGGGGCGCAGCAGCCCCTTGGCCCTTTCTCCTCTTCCCACTAAAGCCCATCAAGGCCCATTGCTTCTCCCGTAACTACCCGAAAAATACCCGAATCACTCGGAACCTTTCCGATGTCCGAATATAGTCGTCCAATATATCGATCTTTACGTCTCGACCATTTCGAGACTCCTCGTCATGTCCCCGATCTCATCCGGGACTCCGAACTCCTTTGGTACATCAAAACTCATAAACTCATAATATAACTGTCATCAACACCTTAAGCGTGCGGACCCTACGGGTTCGAGAACAATGTAGACATAACCGAGACACGTCTCCGGTCAATAACCAATAGCGGGACCTGGATGCCCATATTGGCTCCTACATATTCTACGAAGATCTTTATCGGTCAGACCGCATAACAACATACGTTGTTCCCTTTGTCATTGGTATGTTACTTGCCCAAGATTCGATCGTCGGTATCTCAATACCTAGTTCAATCTCGTTACCGGCAAGTCTCTTTACTCGTTCCGTAATACATCATCTCGCAACTAACTCATTAGTTGCAATGCTTGCAAGGCTTATGTGATGTGCATTACCGAGAGGGCCCAGAGATACCTCTCCGACAATCGGAGTGACAAATCCTAATCCCGAAATATGCCAACCCAACATGTACCTTTGGAGACACCTGTAGAGCTCCTTTATAATCACCCAGTTACGTTGTGACGTTTGGTAGCACACAAAGTGTTCCTCCGGCAAACGGGAGTTGCATAATCTCATAGTCATAGGAACATGTATAAGTCATGAAGAAAGCAATAGCAACATACTAAACGATCGGGTGCTAAGCTAATGGAATGGGTCATGTCAATCACATCATTCTCCTAATGATGTGATCCCGTTAATCAAATAACAACTCTTTTGTTTATGGTTAAGAAACATAACCATCTTTGATTAACGAGCTAGTCAAGTAGAGGCATACTAGTGACACTCTGTTTGTCTATGTATTCACACATGTATTATGTTTCCGGTTAATACAATTCTAGCATGAATAATAAACATTTATCATGATATAAGGAAATAAATAATAACTTTATTATTGCCTCTAGGGCATATTTCCTTCAGTCTCCCACTTGCACTAGAGTCAATAATCTAGATCACATCACCATGTGATTAACATCGATAGTTCACATCATCATGTGATTAACACCCATAGTTCACATCGCCATGTGACCAACACCCAAAGGGTTTACTAGATTCAGTAATCTAGTTCACATCGCTATGTGATTAACACCCAAAGAGTACTAAGGTGTGATCATGTTTTGCTTGTGAGAGAATCTTAGTCAACGGGTCTGCCATATTCAGATCCACATGTATTTTACAAATTTCTATGTCAACAATGCTCTGCATGGAGCTACTCTAGCTAATTGCTCCCACTTTCAATATGTATCTAGAACGAGACTTAGAGTCATCTAGATTAGTGTTAAAACTTGCATCGGCGTAACCCTTTACGACGAACCTTTTTGTCACATCCATAATCGAGAAACATATCCTTATTTCACTAAGGATAATTCTGACCGCTGTCCAGTGATCTACTCCTAGATCACTATTGTACTCCCTTGCCAAATCAGTGCAGGGTATACAATAGATCTGGTATACAGCATGACATACTTTATAGAACCTATGGCCAAGGCATAGGGAATGACTTCCATTCTCTTTCTATCTTCTGCCGTGGTCGGGCTTTGAGTCTTACTCAACTTCACACCTTGTAATACAGGCAAGAACTCTTTCTTTGACTGCTCCATTTTGAACTACTTCAAAATCTTGTCAAGGTATGTACTCATTGAAAAAACTTATCAAGCGTCTTGATCTATCTCTATAGATCTTGGAGCTCAATATGTAAGCAGCTTCACCGAAGTCTTTCTTTGAAAAACTCCTTTCAAACACCCCTTTATGCTTTACAGAATAATTCTACATTATTTCCGATCAACAATATGTCATTCACATATACTTATCAGAAATGCTGTAGTGCTCCCACTCACTTTCTTGTAAATACAGGCTTCACCGCAAGTCTATATAAAACTATATGCTTTGATCAACTCATCAAAGCGTATATTCCAACTCCGAGATGCTTGCACCAGTCCACAGATGGATCGCTGGAGCTTGCACATTTTGTTAGCACCTTTCGGATTGACAAAACCTTCTAGTTGCATCATATACAACTCTTCTTTAATAAATCCATTAAGGAATGCACTTTTGTTTATCCATTTGCCAGATTTCATAAAATGCGGCAATTACTAACATGATTCGGACAGACTCAAGCATAGATACGAGTGAGAAGCTCTCATCGTAGTCAACACCTTGAACTTGTCGAAAACCTTTTGCGACAATTCTAGCTTTGTAGATAGTAACACTACTATCAGCGTCCGTCTTCCTCTTGAAGATCCATTTATTCTCAATTTCTTGTCGATCATCGGGCAAGTCAACCAAAGTCCAAACTTTGTTCTCATACATGGATCATATCTCAGATTTCATGGCCTCTAACCATTTCGCGGAATCTGGGCTCATCATCGCTTCCTCATAGTTCGTAGGTTCGTCATGGTCAAGTAACATGACCTCCAGAATAGGATTACCGTACCACTCTGGTGCGGATCTCACTCTGGTTTACCTACGAGATTCGGTAGTAACTTGATCTGAAGTTACATGATCATCATCATTAGCTTCCTCACTAATTGGTGTAGTAGTCACAAGAACAGATTTTTGTGATGAACTACTTTCCAATAAGGGAGAAGGTACAATTACCTTATCAAGTTTTCTACTTTCTTCCCACTCACTTCTTTTGAGAGAAACTCCTTCTCTAGAAAAACTCCGAATTTAGCAACAAAAGTCTTGCCTTTGGATTTGTGATAGAAGGTGTACCCAACAGTCTCCTTTGGGTATCCTATGAAGACATATTTCTCCGATTTGGGTTTGAGCTTATTAGGATGAAACTTTTTCATATAAGCATCACAACCCCAAACTTTAAGAAACGACAACTTTGGTTTCTTGCCAAACCACAGTTCAGATTGTGTCGTCTCAACGGACTTAGATGGTGCCCTATTTAACGTGAATGCAGCTGTCTCTAATGCATAACCCCAAAACGATAGTGGTAGATCGGTAAGAGACATCATAGATCGCACCATATCTAATAAAGTACGGTTATGACGTTCGGACACACCATTATGCTGTGGTGTTCCAGGTGGCATGAGTTTGTGAAACTATTCCACATTGTTTTAATTGAAGACCAAACTCGTAACTCAAATATTTTACTTCTACGATCATATCGTAGAAACTTTCATTTTTGTTACGATGATTCTCCACTTCACTCTGAAATTCTTTGAACTTTTCAAATGTTTCAGACCTTTGTTTCATCAAGTAGATATACTCATATCTGCTCAAATCATCTGTGAAGATCAGAAAATAATGATACCTATCGCGAGCCTCAATATTCATCGGACCACATACATCAGTATGTATGATTTCCAACAAATCTGTTGCTCGCTCCATTGTTCCGAAGAACAGAGTCTTAGTCATCTTGCCCATGAGGCATGGTTCGCGAGCATCAACTGATTCATAATCAAGTGATTCCAAAATCCCATCAGCATGGAGTTTCTTCATGCGCTTTACACCAATATGACCTAAACGGCAGTGCTACAAATAAGTTGCACTATCATTATTAACTTTGCATCTTTTGGTTTCAATATTATGATTATGTGTATCACTACGATCGAGATCCAACGAACTATTTTCATTGGGTGTGTAACCATATAAGGTTTTATTCATGTAAACAGAACAACAATTTATTCTCAATGAATAACCATATTACAATAAACATGATCAAATCATATTCATGCTTAACGCAAACACCAAATAACACTTATTCAGGTTCAACACTAATCCCGAAAGTATAGAGAGTGTGCGATGATGATCATATCAATCTTGGAACCACTTACGACACACATCGTCACTTTACCCTTAACTAGTCTCTGTTTATTCTGCAACTCCCGTTTCGAGTTACTAATCTTAGCAACTGAACTAGTATCAAATACTGAGGGGTTGCTATAAACACTAGTAAAGTACACATCAATAACATGTATATCAAATATACTTATGTTCACTTTGCCATCCTTCTTATCTACCAATCACTTGGGGTAGTTCCGCTTCCAGTGACCAGTCCCTTTGCAGTAGAAACACTTAGTCTCAGGCTTAGGACCAGACTTGGGCTTCTTCACTTGAGCAGCAACTTGCTTGCTGTTCTTCTTGAAGTTCCCCTTCTTCCCTCTGCCCTTTTCTTGAAACTAGTGGTCTTGTCTACCATCAACACTTGATGTTTTTCTCGATTTCTACCTTCGTCAATTTCCGCATTACGAAGAGCTTGGGAATCGTTTCCGTTATCCCTTGCATATCATAGTTCATCACGAAGTTCTACTAACTTGGTGATGGTGACTAGAGAATTATGTCAATCACTATCTTATCTGGAAGATTAACTCCCACTTGATTCAAGCGATTGTAGTACTCAGACAATCTGGGCACATGCTCACTAGTTGAGCGATTCTCCTCCATCTTTTAGCTATAGAACTTGTTGGAGACTTCATATTTCTCAACTTGGGTATTTGCTTGAAATATTAACTTCAACTCCTGGAACATCTCATATGGTCCATGACGTTCAAAACGTCTTTGAAGTCCCGATTCTAAGCCATTAAGCATGGTGCACTAAACTATCAAGTAGTCATCATATTGAGCTAGCCAAAGATTCATAACGTCTGCATCTGCTCCTGTAATAGGTCCGTCACCTAGCGGTGCATCAAGGACATAATTCTTCTGTGCAGCAATGAGGATAAACCTCAGATCACGGATCCAATCCGCATCATTGCTACTAACATCTTTCAACACAAATTTCTCTAGGAACATATCAAAATAAACACAGGGAAACAACAACGCGAGCTATTGATCTACAACATAATTTGCAAAATACTACCAGGACTAAGTTCATGATAAATTTAAGTTCAATTAATCATATTACTTAAGAACTCCCACTTAGATAGACATCCCTCTAATCCTCTAAGTGATTACGTGATCCAAATCAACTAAACCATGTCCGATCATCACGTGAGATGGAGTAGTTTCATTGGTGAACATCACTATGTTGATCATATCTACTATATGATTCACGCTCGACCTTTTGGTCTCCGTGTTCCGAGGCCATATCTGTATATGCTTGGCTCGTCAAGTATAACCTGAGTATTCCGCGTGTGCAACTGTTTTGCACCCGTTGTATTTGAACGTAGAGCCTATCACACCCGATCATCACATGGTGTCTCAGCACAAAGAACTTTCGCAACGGTGCATACTCAGGGAGAACACTTCTTGATAATTAGTGAGAGATCATCTTAAAATGCTACCGTCAAACTAAGCAAAATAAGATGTATAAAAGATAAACATCATATGCAATCAAAATATGTGACATGATATGGCCATCATCATCTTGCGCCTTTGATCTCCATCTCCAAAGTACTGTCATGATCTCTGTCGTCACCGGCATGACACCATGATCTCCATCATCTTGATCTATATCAATGTGTCGTCACACGGTCGTCCTGCCAACTATTGCTCTTGCAACTATTGCTATCGCATAGCGATAAAGTAAAGCAATTATTTGGTGCTTGCATCTTATGCAATAAAGAGACAACCATAAGGCTTTTGCCAGTTGCTGATAACTTTAATAAAACATGATCATCTCATACAACAACTTATATCTCATCATGTTTTGACCATATCACATCACAACATGCCCTGCAAAAACAAGTTAGACGTCCTCTACTTTGTTGTTGCAAGTTTTACGTGGCTGCTACGGGCTTAAGCAAGAACCAATCTTACCTATGCATCAAAACCACAACGATAGTTTGTCAAGTTGGTGCTGTTTTAACCTTCGCAAGGACCAGGCGTAGCCACACTCAGTTCAACTAAAGTTGGAGAAACTGTCACTCACAAGCCACCTCTGTGCAAAGCACGTCGGGAGAACTAGTCTCGCGTAAGCGTACGCGTAATGTCGGTCTGGGCCGCTTCATCCAACAATACCGCCGAACCAAAGTGTGACATGCTGGTAAGCAGTATGACTTATATCGCCCACAACTCACTTGTGTTCTACTCGTGCATATAACATCAACATATAAAACCTAGGCTCGGATGCCACTGTTGGGGAACGTAGTAATTTCAAAAAATTTCCTACGCACACGCAAGATCATGTGATGCATAGCAACGAGAGGGGGGAGTGTGATCTACATACCTAGTAGATCGACAACGGAAGCGTTTGGTTGATGTAGTCGTACGTCTTCACGGCCCGACCAATCAAGCACCGAAACTACGGCACCTCCGAGTTTTAGCACACGTTCAGCTCGATGACGATCCCCGGACTCCGATCCAGCAATGTGTCGGGGACGAGTTCCATCAGCACGACGGCATGGTGACGATCTTGATGTACTAATGCAGCAGGGCTTTGCCTAAACTCCGCTACAATATTATCAAGGACTATGGTGGCCGGGGCGCCGCACACGGCTAAGGAAAAGATCATGTGGATCAACTTGTGTGTCTATAGGGTGCCCCCTGCCCCCGTATATAAAGGAGTGGAGGAGGGGAGGCCGGCCAAGGCAATAGGTGCGGCCAGGATGTGGAGTCCTACTAGGACTCCAAGTCCTAGTAGGAGTCCACCAAGAGGGGAGGAAGGGAGAAGGAAGTGGAGGAGAAGGAGAGGTGGCCGGCCCCCTTTTCCCTAGTCCAATTCGGACCAGAGGGGAGGGGGGGGCGCAGCAGCCCCTTGGCCCTTTCTCCTCTTCCCACTAAAGCCCATCAAGGCCCATTGATTCTCCCGTAACTACCCGGTACTCCGAAAAATACCCGAATCACTCGGAACCTTTCTGATGTCCGAATATAGTCGTCCAATATATCGATCTTTACGTCTCGACCATTTCGAGACTCCTCGTCATGTCCCCGATCTCATCCGGGACTCTGAACTCCTTCGGTACATCAAAACTCATAAACTCATAATATAACTGTCATCGAAACCTTAAGCGTGCGGACCCTACGGGTTCGAGAACAATGTAGACATGACCGAGACACGTCTCTGGTCAATAACCAATAGCGGGACCTGGATGCCCATATTGGCTCCTACATATTCTACGAAGATCTTTATCGGTCAGACCGCATAACAACATACGTTGTTCCCTTTGTTATCGGTATGTTACTTGCCCGAGATTCGATCATCGGTACCTCAATACCTAGTTCAATCTCGTTACCGGCAAGTCTCTTTACTCGTTCCGTAATACATCATCTCGCAACTAACTCATTAGTTGCAATGCTTGCAAGGCTTATGTGATGTGCATTACCGAGAGGGCCCAGAGATACCTCTCCGACAATCGGAGTGACAAATCCTAATCTCGAAATACGCCAACCCAACATGTACCTTTGGAGACACCTGTAGAGCTCCTTTATAATCACCCAGTTACGTTGTGACGTTTGGTAGCACACAAAGTGTTCCTCCGGCAAACGGGAGTTGCATAATCTCATAGTCATAGGAACATGTATAAGTCATGAAGAAAGCAATAGCAACATACTAAACGATCGAGTGCTAAGCTAATGGAATGGGTCATGTCAATCACATCATTCTCCTAATGATGTGATCCCGTTAATCAAATAACAACTCTTTTGTTTATGGTTAGGAAACATAACCATCTTCGATTAACGAGCTAGTCAAGTAGAGGCATACTAGTGACACTCTGTTTGTCTATGTATTCACACATGTATTATGTTTCCGGTTAATACAATTCTAGCATGAATAATAAACATTTATCATGATATAAGGAAATAAATAATAACTTTATTATTGCCTCTAGGGCATATTTCCTTCAAGCGCATGAAAAAACTCCATACTGATGGACTTTTGGAACCACTTGATTATGAATCACTTGGTACTTGCGAACCGTGCCTCATGGGCAAGATGACTAAAACGTCGTTCTCCGGAACTATGGAGAGAGCAACAGATTTGTTTGAAATCATACATACAGATGTATGTGGTCCGATGAATGTTGAGGTTCGTGGCAGATATCGTTATTTTCTCACCTTCACAGATGATTTAAGCAGATATGGGTATATCTACTTAATGAAGCATAAGTCTGAAACATTTGAAAAGTTCAAAGAATTTCAGAGTGAAGTTGAAAAACATCATAACAAGAAAATAAAGTTTCTACTATCTGATCGTGGAGGAGAATATTTGAATTATGAGTTTGGTCTACATTTGAAACAATGCAGAATAGTTCCGCAACTCATGCCACCCGGAACACCACAGCGTAATGGTGTGTCCGAACGTCATGATCGTACTTTACTAGATATGGTGCGATCTATGATATCTCTTACAGATTTACCGCTATCATTTTGGGGTTATGCTTTAGAGATGGCCGCATTCACATTAAATAGGGCACCATCGAAATACGTTGAGACGACGCCTTATGAATTGTGGTTTGGCAAGAAACCAAAGTTGTCGTTTCTGAAAGTTTGGGGCTGCGATGCTTATGTGAAAAAGCTTCAACCTGATAAGCTCGAACCCAAATCGGAGAAATGTGTCTTCATAGGATACCCAAAGGAGACTGTTGGGTACACCTTCTATCATAGATCCGAAGGCAAGACATTCGTTGCTAAGAATGGATCCTTTCTAGAGAAGGAGTTTCTCTTGAAAGAAGTGAGTGGGAGGAAAGTAGAACTTGATGAGGTAACTATACCTGCTCCTCTATTGGAAAGTAGTTCATCACAGAAACCAGTTTCTATGACGCCTACACCAATTAGTGAGGAAGTTAATGATGATGATCATGGAAGTTCAAATCAAGTTGCTACTGAACCTCGTAGATCAACCAGAGTAAGATCCGCACCAGAGTGGTACGGTAATCCTGTTCTGGAAGTCATGCTACTAGATCATGATGAACCTAAGAACTATGAAGAAGTGATGGTGAGCCCAGATTCCACAAAATGGCTTGAGGCCATGAAATCTGAGATGGGATCCATGTATGAGAACAAAGTGTGGACTTTGGTTGACTTGCCTGATGATCGGCAAGCAATTGAGAATAAATGGATCTTCAAGAAGAAGACTGATGCTGACGGTAATGTTATTGTCTACAAAGCTCGACTTGTTGCAAAAGGTTTTCGACAAGTTCAAGGGATTGACAACGATGAGACTTTCTCACCCGTAGCGATGCTTAAGTCTGTCCGAATCATGTTAGCAATTGCCGCATTTTATGATTATGAAATTTGGCAAATGAATGCCAAAAGTGCATTCCTAAATGGATTTCTGGAAGAAGAGTTGTATATGATGCAACCAGAAGGTTTTGTCGATCCAAAGGGAACTAACAAAGTGTGCAAGCTCCAGCGATCCATTTATGGACTGGTGCAAGCCTCTCGGAGTTGGAATAAACGCTTTGATAGTGTGATCAAAGCATTTGGTTTTGTACAGACTTTTGGAGAAGCCTGCATTTACAAAAAGGTGAGTGGGAGCTTTGTAGCATTTCTAATATTATATGTGGATGACATATTGTTGATTGGAAATGATATAGAATTTCTGGATAGCATAAAGGGATACTTGAATAAGAGTTTTTCAATGAAAGACCTCGGTGAAGCTGCTTATATATTGGGCATCAAGATCTATAGAGATAGATCAAGACGCTTAATTGGACTTTCACAAAGCACATACCTTGACAAAGTTTTGAAGAAGTTCAAAATGGATCAAGCAAAGAAAGGGTTCTTGCCTGTGTTACAAGGTGTGAAGTTGAGTAAGACTCAATGCCCGACCACTGCAGAAGATAGAGAGAAAATGAAAGATGTTCCCTATGCTTCAGCCATAGGCTCTATCATGTATGCAATGCTGTGTACTAGACCTAATGTGTGCCTTGCTATAAGTCTAACAGGGAGGTGCCAAAGTAACCCAAGAGTGGATCACTGGACAGCGGTTAAGAACATCCTGAAATACCTGAAAAGGACTAAGGATATGTTTCTCGTTTATGGAGGTGAAAAAGAGCTCATCGTAAATGGTTACGTTGATGCAAGCTTTGACACTGATCCGGACGATTCTAAATCGCAAACCGGATACGTGTTTACATTGAACGGTGGAGCTATCAGTTAGTGCAGTTCTAAACAAAGCGTTGTAGCAGGATCTACATGTGAAGCGGAGTACATAGCTGCTTCAGAAGCAGCAAATGAAGGAGTCTGGATGAAGGAGTTCATATCCGATCTAGGTGTCATACCTAGTGCATCGGGTCCAATGAAAATCTTTTGTGACAATACTGGTACAATTGCCTTGGTGAAGGAATCCAGATTTCACAAGAGAACCAAGCACATCAAGAGACGCTTCAATTCCATCCGGGATTTAGTCCAGGTGGGAGACATAGAAATTTGCAAGGTACATACGGATCTGAATGTTGCAGACCCGTTGACTAAGCCTCTTCCACGAGCAAAACATGATCAGCACCAAGGCTCCATGGGTGTTAGAATCATTACTGTGTAATCTAGATTATTGACTCTAGTGCAAGTGGGAGACTGAAGGAAATATGCCCTAGAGGCAATAATAAAGTTATTATTTATTTCCTTATATCATGATAAATGTTTATTATTCATGCTAGAATTGTATTAATCGGAAACATAATAGATGTGTGAATACATAGACAAACAGATTGTCACTAGTATGCCTCTACTTGACTAGCTCGTTGATCAAAGATGGTTATGTTTCCTAACCATAGACATGAGTTGTCATTTGATTAATGGGGTCACATAATTAGGAGAATGATGTGATTGACATGACCCATTCCGTCAGCTTAGCACCCGATCGCTTAGTATGTTGCTATTGCTTTCTTCATAACTTATACATGTTCCTATGACTATGAGATTATGCAACTCCCGTTTACCGGAGGAACACTTTGTGTGCTACCAAACGTCACAACATAACTGGGTGATTATAAAGGTGCTCTATAGGTGTCTCCGAAGGTACTTGTTGGGTTGGCATATTTCGAGATTAGGATTTGTCACTCCGAATATTAGAGTGGTATCTGTGGGACCTCTCGGTAATGCACATCACTTAAACCTTGCAAGCATTGCTACTAATGAGTTAGTTGCGGGATGATGTATTACAGAACGAGTAAAGAGACTTGCCGGTAACGAGATTGAACTAGGTATTGAGATACCGACGATCGAATCTCGGGCAAGTAACATACCGATGACAAAGGGAACAACGTATGTTGTTATGCGGTCTGACCGATAAAGATCTTCGTAGAATATGTGGGAGCCAATATGAACATCCAGGTTCCGCTATTGGTTATTGATCGGAGACATGTCTCGGTCATGTCTACATAGTTCTCAAACCCGTAGGGTCCGCATGCTTAAAATTTCGATGACGGTTATATTATGAGTTTATATGTTTTGATGTACCGAAGGTTGTTCGGAGTCCCAGATGTGATCCCGGACATGGCGAGGAGTCTCAAAATGGTCGAGAGATGAAGAGTGATATATTGGAAGCCTATGTTTGGATATCGGAAGTGTTCCGGGTGAAATCGGGATTTTATCGGAGTACCGGGAGGTTATCGGAACCCCCCGGGGACTTAATGGGCCTTAGTGGGCCTAGGTGGAACAGAGGAGAGGCGGCTAGGGCTGGGCCACGTGCCCCTCCCCCCAGTCCGAATCGGACAAGGAGAGGGGGGCGGCGCCGCCCCTTCCTTCTTCTCCTCCACTCTTTCCCCCTCCCAAGTCCTAATCCAACTAGGAAAGGGGGGAGTCCTACTCCCGATGGGAGTAGGACTCCTCCTGGCGCGCCTCCTCCCTGGCCGGCCGCACCCCCCTTGCTCCTTTATATATGGGGGCAGGGGGGCACCCCATAGACACAACAATTGATCGTTTGATCTTTTAGCTGTGTGCGGTGCCCCCCTCCACCATAATCCACCTTGATATTACTGTAGCGGTGCTTAGGAGAAGCCCTGCGTTGGTAGAACATCAACATCGTCACCACGCCGTCGTGCTGACAAAACTCTCCCTCAACACTCGGCTGGATCGGAGTTCGAGGGACATCATCAGGCTGAACGTGTGCTGAACTCGGAGGTGCCGTACGTTCGGTACTTGATCGGTCGGATCGTGAAGACGTACGACTACATCAACTGCGTTGTGCTAACGCTTCCGCTTTCAGTCTACGAGGGTACGTGGACAACACTCTCCCCTCTCGTTGCTATGCATCACCATGATCTTGCGTGTGCGTAGGAAAAATTTGAAATTACTACGTTCCCCAACAAGGAGCGGAGTCCACTCCTCTTGAGAATAACCCGCCTAACATGGAAGATACGGACAACCCTAGTTGATACATGAGCTATTCGAGCATACAAAACAGGATATTTATTTGAAGGTTTAGAGTTTGGCACATACAAATTTACTTGGAACGGCAGGTAGATACCGTATATAGGTAGGTATGGTGGACTCATATGGAATAACTTTGGGGTTTATGGGATTGGATGCACAAGCAGTATTCCCGCTTAGTACAGGTGAAGGCTAGAAAAAGACTGGGAAGCGACTAGCTAGAGAGCGACAATAGTCATGAACATGCATTAAAATTAATCAACATCGAATGCAAGCATGAGTAGGATATAACCCACCATGAACATAAATATCGTGAAGGCTATGTTGATTTTGTTTCAACTACATGCGTGAACATGTGCCAAGTCAAGTCACTTAAATCATTCAGAGGAGGATACCACCCTATCATACCACATCACAACCATTTTAATAGCATGTTGGCACGCAAGGTAAACCATTATAAGCTCCTAGCTAATCAAGCATGGCACAAGAAACTATGATCTCTTGTTGCCGTTGCAAACATGTTTATTCATAATAGTCTGAATCAGAAACGATGAACTAATCATATTTACAAAAACAAAAGAGGTCGAGTTCATACCAGCTTTTATCATCTCAGTCAGTCCATCATATATTGTCATAATTGCCTTTCACTTGCACGACCGAATGATGTGAATAATAATAATAGTGCGCGTGCATTGGACTAAGCTGGAATCTGCAAGCATTCAATAAACAGGAGAAGACAAGGCAATATGGGCTCTTTTCTCAGATCAACAATAATGCATATAAGAGCCACTTCAACAATTTAATTATGGTCTTCTCCTATCGACCCCCAAAGAAAAGAAAAGAAATAAAACTATTTACACGGGAAAGCTCCCAACAAGCAAAAGAAGAACAGGAAATATTTTTGGGTTTTCTTTTTAATTACTACTACAAAATTAAAACTAGCTAAAAGCTACAACTATTCTTTTTTGTTTTTCTTAAGGTTTATTAAGCACACAAGAAGAAAGCATAAAAAGGAAATAAACTAGCATGGAAGATACAATGAAAAAGTATGAGCACCGACATTTAGCAATGAGTGTGTGAACATGAATGTAATGTTGGTGAGAAATACGTACTCCCCCAAGCTTGGGCTTTTGGCCTAAGTTGGTCTATGGCCACGGTTGTCCTGGCGGATATCCATAGTAATAGTTGGGGTCGTACTGCGATGAAGAAGACTCTGACTGCCACTGGTTGGCAATCATCTCCGGATCCCAATGGTAAGTAGAATGTCGTGGAGGATCAACTTGTGGTTCCGACTCTGGCTCTATGGCTGGTGCAGGGTTCTGGTAGGCGTGAATGTCCTCTGGCGAGACGAGGTACTGGCCTGCAGATAAATCAAACAAGGAAGGAACAGACAAGGTAATAGTCTCCGGATGATGTTTATCAAAGAACAATTTGTATTTAAGCTCCCCTTCCCTATTCTTTATAATGAAATCATGTGCTACCATACTCTTATAATCTAAATAAACACGAGGCAGCAATTTTTCTTCCCTCTCATAATGCCTAATAGGTATGTTAAAATGTGCAGCTAGGCGTGAAGCATAGATACCACCAAAGATGGGGCCCTTTGTACGGTTCAGACTCAACCATTTAGCAATAATACCTCCCATACTCACAGAGTTATCACAAAATAACCCGTGGAACAAAATAATAATATCATGAACACTAAGGTTTCCATAGTTTCCGCGGCCAATTAAGCAACGACTAGTAAATATTGCAAAGTAGCGTAAAACAGGAAAATGTATGCTAGTGATTCGTGCATCGGAAACCTTCCTCGTTTCCCCTACGGTGATGGTATTATTAAACCCATCCACGTCGTCACGATGTGGTTCCTCTATTTTGCCCTTGAAAGGGATCAAACAAACCCGACAAGAATCATAAAGTGACATCTTCTTAACCACATCATATAAATGAAACTCTACTGAAGGAGGTGATTCCCTAGGATAATAGTAGAAGTTTTGCACAAAAGTATTGGTGAGTAAGAGATACTGTTCACGTGGGTCGCGGAGGAAGTCGGTGAGGCCTGCATTCTTAGCCAATTCATAAAAATCCTCATAAATCCCGATGTCTCTCAAGAAATCATCGGAGGGCCATTCACACGGCCTAACCTCCGCGGTGCGAGGCAAATTATATTTGGGCTTCATTGCTTCTTCATTTTGCTTTTCCTTCGAGCTTCGGCTCGATGAGCCCCTCAAAAATCTCTTCATTATTCTCTAAAAATTCTGAAATTTTTAGTAACTTCAAAATAAAAGTAAGCCAAACTCAATAATATTGGTAGCAACTACTCATACAAGTGCCTAGAGCCTATATCATGCATCAAAACTACTTGGAACCATATAAATTTGACATGCAAGCTCAAGAACATGGTCACCTAAGCAGCACAAATTTGCAATGAATAAAGCACTAGAACAAAAACTAATTGGACCAATGGAGGAGTCACATACCAAGGAACAATCTCCCCAAGCAGTTTTGTGATAGGTGCTTTGAGCAAGGAGATCGAAAATGGCAGCAAAATGAGCTTGGACTCGGGTTTGAGCTGGATATTCGTGTTTGTGGGAGGAAGAAGGAGTGTGTGGGTGCAGGAATAAGTGGAGGAGGGCCACCGTGGGCCCACGAGGCAGGGGGCGCGCCCCTGACCCTCGTGGCCAGGTGCCAGCTCCTCATGCTGTGTTCTCAGTGCCAAATATTCTCAAATATTCCAGAAAAAATCATATTTAAATTTCAGGGCATTTGGAGAACTTTTATTTTCGGGGTATTTTTTATTGCACGGATAAATCAGATAACAGACGGAAACTACTTATTTTTATTTTATTTAATATAAATAACAGAAAGCAAAAAGAAAGTACAGAGAGTTGTGCTTTCTAGTTTCATCCATCTCATGCTCATCAAAAGGAATCCACTAACAAGGTTGATCAAGTCTTGTTAACGAACTCATTCCGAATAACATGGAACCGGAGAAATTTTGAATAACACTATGTTACCTCAACAGGGATATGCACATCCCCAACAATAAGAATATCATATTTCTTCTTGACAGTAGGAAGAGGAAATTCAAAACCTCCAAAAATAATCGATGGAATTTTTCCAATAGAATTGATGCTATGGACTTGAGGTTGTTTCCTTGGAAAGTGTACCGTATGCTCATTCCCATTAACATGAAAAGTGACATTGCCTTTAGTGCAACCAATAACAGCCCCTGCAGTATTCAAAAAGGGTCTTCCAAGAATAATAGACATACTATCGTCCTCGGGAATATCAAGAATAACAAAGTCCATTAAAATAGTAACGTTTGCAACCACAACAGGCACATCCTCACAAATACCGACAAGTATAGCAGTTGATTTATCAGCCATTTGCAAAGATATTTCAGTAGGTGTCAACTTATTCAAATCAAGTCTACGATATAAAGAGAGAGGCATAACACTAACACCGTCTCCAAGATCACATAAAGTAGTTTTAACATAGTTTCTTTTAATGGAGCATGGTATAGTGGGTACATCGGGATCTCCTAGTTTCTTAGGTATTCCACCTTTAAAAGTATAATTAGCAAGCATGGTGGAAATTTCAGCTTCCGGTATCTTTCTTTTATTAGTAACAATTTCTTTCATGTACTTAGCATAAGGATTCATTTTAAGCATATCAGTTAATTGCATACGCAAAAAGATAGGTCTAATCATTTGAGCAAAGCGCTCAAAATCCTCATCATCCTTTTTCTTGGATGGTTTGGGAGGAAAAGGCATGGGTTTCTGAACCCAAGGCTCTCTTTCCTTACCGTGTTTCCTAGCGACAAAGTATTTCTTATCATAACGTTGATTCTTTGATTGTGGGTTATCAAGATCAACATCAGGTTCGATTTCTATATCATTATCATTACTAGGTTGAGCATCATCATGAACTTTATCGTTAACATTATCACTAGTTTCAGGTTCATTACCAGATTGTGTTTCAGCATCAGAGATAGAAATATCATTTGGATTCTCAGGTGTTTCAGCAATAGGTTCACTAGAAGCATGCAAAGTACTATCATTTTTCTTTTTCTTCCTTTTAGAAGGACTAGGTGCATCTATATTATTTCTCTGAGAATCTTGCTCAATTCTCTTAGGGTGGCCTTCAGGATACACAGGTTCCTGAGTCATTCTACCAGTTCTAGTAGCCACTCTAACAGCATAATCATTATTCTTACTATTCAATTCATTGAGCAAATCATTCTGAGCCTTAAGTACTTGTTCTACTTGAGTGGTAACCATAGAAGCATGTTTACTAATAAGTTTAAGTTCACCTTTGACATTAGCCATATAATCACCCAAGTGTTCAAGCATATTTTAATTGTATTTCAATTGTCTACCAAAATAAGCATTGAAGTCTTCTTGATTAATCATAAATTTATCAAACTCATCTAAGCATGGGCTAGCAAACTTAGTAAATGGGATTTCAGCTTTATCAAATCTATAGAGAGAATTTACCTTTACTACCTGTGTCGGGTTATCAAGACCACGAGTTTCTTCAATAAGTGATGGATCAAGATCATATGTTTCTTCAACAGGCGGTAAATTAAGACCATGTATTTCTTCAATAGGAGGTAAATTCTTAACATCTTCAGCTTTAATACCTTTTTGTTTCATAGATTTCTTTGCCTCTTGCATATCTTCAAGACTGAGAAATAGAACACCCCTCTTCTTCGGAGTTGGTTTAGGAATAGGCTCACGAGTTGGTTCAGGAACTGGTTCAGGAAGTGTCCAATTATTTTCATTTGTCAACATATTATTCAATAGAATTTCAGCTTCATCCGACGTTCTTTCCCTGAAAACAAAACCAGCACAACTATCCAAGTAATCTCTGGAGGCATCGGTTAGTCCATTATAAAAGATATCAAGCATTTAATTTTTCTTAAGAGGATGATCAGGCAAAGCATTAAGTAATTGGAGAATCCTCCCCCAAGCTTGTGGGAGACTCTCTTCTTCAATTTGCACAAAATTATATATATCCCTTAAAGCAGCTTGTTTTTTATGAGCAGAGAAATATTTAGCAGAGAAGTAATAAATCATATCTTGGGGACTACACACACAACCAGGATCAAGAGAATTAAACCATATCTTAGCATCACCCTTTAATGAGAATGGAAATATTTTAAGGATATAAAAGTAGCGAGTTCTCTCATCATTAGTGAACAGGGTGGCTATATCATTTAATTTAGTAAGATGTGCCACAACAGTTTCAGATTCATAGCCATGAAAAGGATCAGATTCAACCAAAGTAATTATATCAGGATCAACAGAGAATTCATAATCCTTATCAGTAACAAAGATAGGTGAAGTAACAAAAGTAGGGTCATGTTTCATTTTAGCATTAAGGGAGTGCTGCTTCCATTTAGCTAATAATTTCTTAAGATCACTTCTATCATTACAAGCAAGAATAGCTCTAGCAGATTCTTCATCCAGAACATAACCCTCAGGAACAATAGGAAATTCGTAAGTATTAGGGGGAGAGTCTTCATCATCACTATCTTCAATATAATCAGTTTCAATAATTTCATTCTCTCTAACCCTAGCAAGTTGTTCATCAAGAAATTCACTAAGTGGCACAGTAGTATCAAGTGTAGAAGTAGTTTCATCATAAGTATCATGCATAGCAGAAGTGGCATCATCGATAATATGCGACATATCAGAATGAATAGCAGAAGCAGGTTTAGGTGTCGCAAGCTTACTCAAACAGAAGGTGAATCAAGTGCGGAGCTAGATGGCAGTTCCTTGCCTCCCCTCGTAGTTGAGGGATAAATCTTGGTTTTTGGATCTCTCAAGTTCTTCATAATGATAAGCAGATATAAATCCCAAGCGACTCAAAGAATAGAGCTATGCTCCCCGGCAACGGCGCCAGAAAATAGTCTTGATAACCCACAAGTATAGGGGATCGCAACAGTTTTCGAGGGTAGAGTATTCAACCCAAATTTATTGACTCGACACAAGGGGAGCTAAAGAATATTCTCAAGTATTAGCAGCTGAGTTGTCAATTCAACCACACCTGGAAACTTAATATCTGCAGCAAAGTATTTAGTAGCAAAGTAATATGATAGTAGTGGTAACGGTAGCAAAAGGTAACAGTAGCAAAAGTAATGTTTTTGGTATTTTGTAATGATGATAGCAATAGCAACAGAAAAGTAAGTAAGCGAAGAATAATATATGGAAAGCTCATAGGCAATGGATCGGTGATGGAGAATTATGCCGGATGCGGTTCATCATGTAACAGTCATAACATAGGGTGACACGGAACTAGCTCCAATTCATCAATGTAATGTAGGCATGTATTCCGAATATAGTCATATGTGCTTATAGAAAAGAACTTGCATGACATCTTTTGTCCTACCCTCCCGTGGTAGCGGGGTCCTAATGGAAACTAAGGGATATTAAGCCCTCCTTTTAATAGAGTACCAGAACAAAGCATTAGCACATAGTGAATACATGAACTCCTCAAACTATGGTCATCACTGATAAGTATCCCGATTATTGTCACTTTGGGGTTAACGGATCATAACACATAATAGGTGACTACAGACTTGCAAGATAGGATCAAGAACTCTCATATATTGATGAAAACATAATAGGTTCAGATCTGAAATCATGGCACTCGGGCCCAAGTGACAAGCATTAAGCATAGCAAAGTCATAGCAACATCAATCTCAGAACATAGTGGATACTAGGGATCAAGCCCTAACAAAACTAACTCGATTACATGATAGATCTCATCCAACCCATCACCGTCCAGCAAGCCTACGATGGAATTACTCACGCACGGCGGTGAGCATCTTGAAATTGGTGATGGAGGATGGTTGATGATGACGATGGCGACGGATTCCCCTCTCCGGAGCCCTGAACGGACTCCAGATCAGCCTCCTGAGAGTTTTTAGGGCTTGGCGGAGGCTCCGTATCGTAAAACGCGATCAATTCTTCTCTCTGATTTTTTCTCTCCAAAACCAAATATATAGAGTTGGAGTTGAGGTCGGAGGAGCTTCAGGGGGCCCATGAGGTAGGGGGCGCGCCCCCCACCCTCGTGGACAGGTGGTGGGCTCCCTGGTCTTCATCTTTTGCAAGGATTTTTTATTATTTCCGAAAATATGTTCCGTGAAGTTTCAGGTCATTCCAAGAAATTTTGTTTCTGCACATAAATAACACCATGGCAATTCTGCTGAAAACATCGTTAGTCCGGATTAGTTCAATTCAAATCATGCAAGTTAGAGTCCAAAACAAGGGCAAAAGTGTTTGGAAAAGTAGATACGACGAAGACGTATCAGCCAGCTGTCCCAAAATATCCTTCCACCTAATGGTCATATCATTGAAGGGCATCTATGTCTTATCATGTCGGGCTGCTCCCTAGGCTATAAATAGCCGCCCCTACAACCACTAGCTGGTTGGCTGCTCCGAGAGAAACTGACACTTGTCATTTGAGAGCATCCCATCCTCCGAGGACTTTGAGCGAAAATCATCAAGTGAGTAAATGATGACCCACAAGTATATGGGATCTATCGTAGCCTTTTCGATAAGTAAGAGTGTCGAACCCAATGAGGAGCAGAAGGAAATGATAAGCAGTTTTCAGTAAGGTATTCTCTGCAAGCACTGAAATTATTGGTAACAGATAGTTTTGTGATAAGGTAATTTGTAACGAGTAGCAAGTAATAAAAGTAAATAAGGTGCAACAAGATGGCCCAGTCCTTTTTGTAGCAAAGGACAAGCCTGGACAAACTCTTATATGAAGGAAAGCGCTCCCGAGGACACATGAGAATTATTGTCCAGCTAGTTTTCATCACGTTCATATGATTCGCGTTCGATACTTTGATAATTTGATATGTGGGTGGACCGATGCTTGGGTACTTGTAACATCCCAAATTTTCAATTTGGAATGTTATACATAGATCATTCCTGCATATCATATTTTATTGCATTTTCGTTTCGCGATCCTCGAAATCCTAAGCAACTCAAGGACCCTCGGAGAGAGTTGGGGATTTCCCGATTTTCATATTTAATTTTTATCAAATATTGAAACGAGGATTTTGGTTTTAATTATTTTTCTCTCCAAAAATATTTCATATTAAAATACATGAGAGGAGATAATATGACTTCTCCAAAATAAATGAAATATTGGAGGAAAAAGATTAAAATCAAATATTTGTTTTTATCCGGAGTTTATTGCTATTTTATTTGAATTAGAAAAATTGCACGTTTTTCAAAGTTGCATTTTAGGGCCAAGAAAATGTTCATCCTGTTCTAAATATTTTATTTAGACGGTGAAAATTTGTTTTGGCATTTTTAGATTTTTATTTTGTTTTCTGTTCAGCGGAATTTAAAAAAAAAAAACTTCCAGCGCTGACTGGGCCGAAGCCCAGCCGAGCCGGCCCACCTCCCCGCGCGCCGTCTCCCACCCGGAGACCGAGCCGCTGCCGCCTCGGACGAGGAGTCCGGCCGGGACTCCTCCTCGCCGCCGCCTTGGCCCCTCCCCCAAGCCACCGCCCCCTCCCCGTTTATATGCCGCCCCGAGCCCTGCCACCACCACCCAACCCCGCCGCCGCAGCCCCGCCTCCCGCAGACGAGCCGCGCCGCCGCCTACCGCGCCTCGCCGCCACCGCTGCAGCGCCGCCGCCGCCGCCCCTTGCCGCACCGCGCCGCCTCACCCCGCCGCCCCGCAAGCCCGTCGCCCCGCCGCCCGAGCCCCGCCTCGCCGGAGAGGTAACGCGCCGTTTGTCGCCGCCGTTTTTTTTAAGAAAAAAGATTCGTTTTTTTTGAAAAACACTAGTTCGTTTTTTTAGATCGGTACACCAATTTTTCCCGGTTCTTCTATTTAGCGGACGTTCGTCCGTACGTTCGTTTTAACGAACAGTTTTCGCTCGATAGTTACAGACAACGAACGTTCGTTCGTTAGCCTGTTCGTCAGTTTTCTTTTTATTGGATTTTTCCGCGATTATTTTCAATCGCGATTTCTGATCCGATTTTCGTTTTAGTTTATCTTTTCGCTCGTTTATCGGAATCAGGCAATTCAATCGCCTAGATCTTCGTCTCGAGACCCTCTTTCTGTTTAATCAACTTAAACAAGATTTTGGTATTGTAAAATTTGACTTTAGTTCAGATTAGTAAACAGATCTTGTTTCTTTCACCGTTTGAGTTTCGTTCCTCCGTTCGATTTGATTCTTTTTGTAAATCAGAGTTCTTAAGTTGAACTTTCTGGTCAATTCTTCTTATTTGTGTTTTTCCCGTGCATCTTTGCTTGATTGCTTATGTATGCTATTGTTTGTTTGCGATAGAATTCCCAAAGTGCGAAGCGTGCTACATCGAATCCCTAGGTTTCGCGGATCGTCAGCAAGGCAAGTAACACTTTGATCATACCCCTTTATCACCCAGTTTTTATGCATTAGTTCCAATCCTCAAACGTTGCATTGTTAGGATGTGATTAACATGTGGGTTGGGAAGTAGTTGATGAGGTAGAACCTATTGCCCTGTTATACTCAAACCCTTGGGAGTTACTTCCACGTGTTGCTTATATTGCTATGCTACGCTCGTAGACGTGGTTTGGGTGAGTGAAATCCATGACAGATGTGAGATTGTTAATTAATGGTTCAACTTAAGGTGGCAACTTGAATACACATCTGGGTGGAGTGAGGCACCTAGAGAATCCAGTGTTGCCTGTATTTTTGGAAATCCCGGGGTTCCGTGTGATCTTCCTATGGACCGCCACCCAGGCTCAAAGGGAATTGAGATGATTCATGCTAGAAACTTCCGTGTGCAGCCACAAGCTATTATGGGCTCTAGCATAGTTGAGTAAGTTACGTGAAGCCCTCGAAGAGGTAGATCAGCAGGTAGTGGGTTGTAGGTTTGGTATGGTCTGCCCGGAGTAGAGAGTTAATGTTTCTGAAAGATTGTGTCTCAGTCATCTGTTTCTCAAACACCATGTAGTGCGAGAAATCCAACGGAGGCGATCGAGTCTTGTGGAGAAAAGTGCGCAAACCTCTGCAGAGTGTACAATCTTATCATGGTTAGCCGTGTCCCCGGTTATGGACAATCTTGAGTATCTAATACTTGGAGTATCTTAAGTATCTCATCACACTCCTAATTAATATTGTTGGGTTGTTAATTACTTTAATTGGGATTGAGTTGGAGGAACCTTCTCAATGATGTTTCAACTACCATTATAGTTAAATTAAAATCTATTCCTTTGTTGTAGGGAAAAATTGGCTTTTCGCAAAACTATAACCATAGAGCTTTCCACCAGCCAAATATGCATATAGTGATAGCATTATTCTGTTCTTGCTCTACTGTGTTATATTGCCAGCATATTCCATGTGCTGACTCGTTTTCGGGCTGCAACGTATTATGTTGCAGACTTTTCAAACGAGGAGTAAGGTTCGTTAGGTCGTTGCCGTGCAGCTCAGCTATGCTGTTGAAGTTGATGGACTCACTTTATCTTCCAAGCCTTCCGTTGTTATCGTATTAGATGGCCTTAAGCCATATTTTTTGTAATAAGTTCTCTTTTGAGACATTCGATGTAATAAGTGTGTGATTGTTACTCTGTTATAAATCCTTCGAGTACTGTGTGTGTCAGCATTACCGATCCAGGGATGACACGGAAGCACAGAGACTTGACCGTTTGAGGTCGGGTCGCTACAAGATGGTATTAGAGCACGCACTGAGTGTAGGACACGACCACTAAGATAAACCCTAGATCACCGTTCTTTACTCCTTTCTGACTCCTCTCCATTTTCTACTCTTTAGGATGGCGGAGTTGAAGAACAAGTTTGCACAGCCGGATGAAGACACACCCTTTGGACGCCACTTGAAGGAAGTCACTAGGTACTTGAACATTGGAATACCAAGCTTCACCGGGACATACAACGCCACCTTACCAGAAGAGGAGCGCTGGATGATTCAAGTACAAGTTCCAGTAAGGACGTTCTCGCCAACCTCTAAGCCCATAGAATTTTCTTTTGAAGCACCCACCTGGAGTCTAGGCAAAAGCATGGCAGCCCACATTACCATGGGACGCATTGGAGAAGTTTATCATAAGGAGCTTAAGGATACTATCTATCAGATTTGTGGGCGCCGAGACGAGCAATGGGAGATGATCAGCACCAAGAAGGACAGATCCATTGCAGCTTTCATCCAGGAGTTAAACCAGCACATTCGACGCCAGGAGAATCAGATGTGCGCAGACATGATAGATTTGAAGAAGGCGAAGACAAGGATCATCGAGCTGGAAGAAGAATTTAAGTCTACACGCGATGGATACGAGGAGGAAATTGTGACACTATTGGAGAAGAATGACGACCTGATTAAGACGATCGGAGTATTCATGGGAGATCCAGCACCGGGAAGAGAAGACGATGATTCCACTTGCCCGAAGAACTACATCATCATCAACGACACCAACTCCGACCCCAGTGATGATGACTTTGAAGACGAAGCTGGAGCAGACATCATGGAGTCTTCCACCGATCAAAATTTCTAGATGACCACCAAATAATTAGTAGTATTCCCCCATGTATTTAGTAGTAGTTGAGCACTTTTGCGATAGTTATAGACCGTTGTATGCCCTTGCTTGATTGACTGAGTGAAATGTTTGTGTTTGTCTCATGTGCATATGGGTAGTGCTTTCTCATTAGACCCCTTTTCTCTATTCTGATCTCTTCCCTCTAAACCCATCAGATGCCTCCGAGACGTGACACCAGATTTGCCTTCCCCCCAGAGCTCACTCAGTTGATCCAGCAGCAGAATGCCTTAATGCAATTGCTAGTTTTGAACCAAGGCAACAACAACAACAACAACAACCCACCTCCAGTAGACAACTTAGCTCGTTTTCTGAGGTTACATCCACCGGTGTTTTCCAGTAGCACCGAGCCCATAGTTGCTGATGATTGGCTATGCCGTATTGGAAGGGAGTTGACCACCGCAGGTTGCACAGATGCTGAGAAGGTGCGCTTTGCTGCACATCAATTGGATGGACCAGCAGCCTCATGGTGGGAGAATTACACGGCCACTTTCCCCATAGCCAATGTCACTTGGGACCAGTTTCAGCAAGCTTTCCGTACAACCCATGTCTCAACTGGAGCCATGAATATGAAGAAGCGGGAGTTTCGCAACTTACGCCAGGGGAACCGTACTGTGGCTCAGTACGTGGATGAGTTTAGCAAGTTATCTCGCTATGCCCCTGATGACGTGGCCACAGATGCCGCAAAACAGGAGAAGTTTATGGAAGGGCTGAATGATGAGATGAGCATGCAGTTGATGGTAGCAACCTTCAACAACTACCGGGAGTTGGTAGATAAGGCTCTTATGATTGAAGGAAGCAACAACAGATTGAGAGCCGTAAGAGGAAGTATGGACAAGGGAGGTATAACTCAGGAGCTCAGCAGAAGCCTCACCTAACCCCGAACTCGGGAGGACTTGTTCATAGCCATGGAGGTCATAACCACACCAGAGGAGGTTCGCATAACCACAATGGTTCTAAGAATGGAAATGTGAACAAGACAAACAACAATCATAACCGCCCTAATCCAGCCACACCCGCCAAAAGAGATCTAAGTCACATTACTTGCTATAAGTGCGGGAAGACTGGACACTATGCCACGGAGTGCCCTGAAGGGAAGAATGGAAACGGGAATGGGAGCGTTGGGAAGAAGCCCAATCCATTCAACAAAGGACAAGTGAACCACGTTAACATGGAGGAGGTTGAAGAGCAGCCTGGCGCGGTTATAGGTAAGTTTTTGGTTAAGTCATTTACCGCTCTTGTTCTTTTTGATACTGGTGCATCACATTCATACATATCAAGGGGATTCGTGGATAAGTTTAGACTACCAACCCAAACCCTTAGGACCCCTCTGTTAGTGAGTTCACCTGGAGCAGAGTATATGGCTAGTCGCTGGTGCGACCAGATACCCCTAACCATTGGTAGCCATGTTTTTCCGTCTGACCTAATTATCTTGGAGTCACAAGGATTGGATGTGATATTAGGCATGGACTGGATGTCAAAGTATGGAGGAAGCATTGACTGTGCTAGTAAGTCGATTTATCTCACCACCCCAGAGGGAAAAAGGATTAAGTATGTGTCTAGGCATGTGCCTAGGAGGAGCCAAGTGAATACCCTCACGGGAGTTGTTCAGGAGGAAGTGCCTATAGTGAAGGATTACCCGGATGTTTTCCCAGAGGAGTTACCAGGCATGCCACTGAATCGAGACATCGAGTTTTTGATAGAGCTATTGCCAGGTACAGGGCCAATATCCAAGAGACCCTATCGGATGCCCGCGAATGATCTGGAGGAGATTAAGAAACAGATCAATGAGTTATTGGAGAAAGGATACATTCGATGGAGTTCATCACCATGGGGAGCCCCAGTGCTTTTGGTTGAGAAGAAGGATAAGTCTCTAAGAATGGTTGTTGATTATCGGGCCTTGAATGAAGTGACGATCAAGAACAAGTATCCACTGCCGATGATCAATGATCTGTTTGACCAACTGCAAGGAGCTAAGGTGTTTTCGAAGATCGATTTGCGATCAGGATACCGCCAGTTGAAGATTCTCGAGAAGGATATACCAAAGATAGCATTCACCACACGGTACGGATTGTATGAATATACGGTCATGTCATTTGGACTGACTAAAGCCCCTGCCTATTTCAAGAGCATGATGAACAAGGTGTTCATGGAGTATTTGGACAAGTTTGTTGTGGTGTTTATTGATGATATAATGGTGTACTCGAAGAATGAAGAGGAGCACAAGGAGCATTTGCGTTTAGTTCTCGAGAAACTCAGGGAACACCAGTTGTATGCCAAGTTCAACAAATGCGTGTTTTGGTTGAAGGAAGTCGGATTCCTTGGACATGTTATATCAGGAGAAGGTATAGTAGTAGACCCCACCAAGGTTCAGTCAGTCACTGAATGGTTGACACCCACTTTAGTTAGCGAGATCCGCAGTTTTCTTGGACTCGCAGGATACTATCGGAGATTCATTAAGAATTTTTCCAAGATTGCGAAGCCAATGACGGAGTTATTGAAGAAGGATACCAAGTTTAAATGGACAGAAGATTACGAGGCAAGTTTCAGGAGTTAAAAAAACGTTTGACTACAGCCCCAGTGCTGACACTGCCAGATATACGTAAGGATTCCCAAGTGTATTGCGATGCCTCTCGCTTAGGACTTGGAAGTGTGCTTATGCAGGACGGAAGAGTTGTCTCGTATGCCTCACGACAACTAAAACCGCACAAGTTGAATTATGCCACACATGATTTGGAGCTAGCAGCCGTAGTGCATGCGTTGAAGACTTGGAGACATTACCTTATTGGAAACCGTTGTGATGTGTACATGGATCATAAGAGTTTGAAGTACATCTTCACACAGAAGGAGTTGAACCTTAGGCAGAGGAGATGGTTGGAGCTTATAAAGGATTATGACATGAAGCTGCACTATCATCCAGGAAAGGCCAATGTTGTAGCAGACGCTTTGAGCCGGAAGAGTTATGCTAATATCCTAGAGGGTACGGGATTACCAAAGGAGTTAGCAGAGGATCTCAGGGAACTTCAATTGGAGATTGTTCCTAGAGGTTTTGTTGCAACAATGGAGGTTCAGTCTACATTGTTGGGAAAGATTCGAGAAGCTCAGAAGGATGACATAGAGATTGCCGAGATAAAAGAGAGAATGAGCAAAGGAAAGGCCGAAGGTTTTCGTGAGGATGAGCACGACACCTTATGGCTTGAGGACCGAGTTTATGTGCCCAATAACACAGAGATCATGAAGTTAATACTTCAGGAGGCTCATGACTCACCATACTCGATACACCCCGGAAACACCAAGATGTATTTGGATTTGAAGGAACGTTTCTGGTGGACAGGGATGAAGGAGGATATCGTCGAGTATGTAGCCATATGTGATGTATGCCAGAGAGTGAAGGCAGAGCATCAAAAGCCAGCGGGATTGTTACAGCCTATGCTGATACCCGAATGGAAGTGGGATAAACTTGGCATGGACTTTATCACCGGATTACCCAGGAGCAAATCAGGATATGATTCAATATGGGTAGTAGTTGACCGCTTGACCAAAGTGTCTCACTTTATCCTAGTGAAAATAACTTATACAAGTGCGAAGTTGGCCAAGATATATATGTCCAGGATCGTATGTCTGCATGGAGTTCCGAGGACCATCGTATCAGATAGAGGAACACAGTTTACCTCAAAGTTTTGGCATCAGCTGCACCAGACTTTGGGAACGAGATTGGAGTTCAGTACAACATTTCACCCGTAGACGGATGGACAGACCGAGAGAGTCAACCAGATTCTGGAGGACATGTTGAGGGCCTGTGCGCTAGATTATGGATCTAGTTGGGATGACAATTTGCCTTACGCAGAGTTCTCATACAACAATAGTTACCAAGCTAGTTTGAAGATGGCACCATTCGAAGTCCTCTATGGACGAAGGTGCAGAACACCGTTGATGTGGGATGAAGTTGGAGACCGACAGTTGTTTGGACCAGACTTGATCAAAGAGTCGGAGGAGAAAGTTAAACTGATTCGAGATAGACTGAAGATAGCTCAGTCCAGGCAGAAGAGTTATGCAGATTCGAAACACAAGGAGGTAACCTATGAAATTGGAGAAAGAGCATATCTGCGAGTATCACCTTTGCGAGGAGTGAAATGTTTTGGAGTTAAGGGAAAGTTAGCCCCGAGATTTGTAGGACCGTATCGTGTTTTGGAACGGATGGGAGAAGTTGCCTACAAGTTGGAGTTACCTGAAGGACTGTCAGGAGTTCACGATGTGTTTCACGTTTCACAGTTGAAGAAGTGCCATGCTGAGATGGCCGATATACCGTTAAGAGATACAGTACCCTTGGAGGCAATTCAGTTGGACAGTGATTTGACTTATGAGGAGAAGCCAGTCAAGATTTTGGAGTTTGCCAGTCGAGTCACCGGCAGCAAGGTTATCAAGTTTTGCAAAGTTCAGTGGAGCCACCATACCGAGGATGAAGCCACCTGGGAACGAGAGGATGATCTTCGCAAAGACCACCCACACCTATTTTCTAGCCAACTTGAATCTCGAGGACGAGATTCATCTTAAGGGGGGTAGGTTTGTAACATCCCAAATTTTCAATTTGGAATGTTATACATAGATCATTCCTGCATATCATATTTTATTGCATTTTCGTTTCGCGATCCTCGAAATCCTAAGCAATTCAAGGACCCTCGGAGAGAGTTGGGGATTTCCCGATTTTCATATTTGATTTTTATCAAATATTGAAACGAGGATTTTGGTTTTAATTATTTTCTCTCCGAAAATATTTCATATTAAAATACATGAGAGGAGATAATATGACTTCTCCAAAATAAATGAAATATTGGAGGAAAAAGATTAAAATCAAATATTTGTTTTTATCGGGAGTTTATTGCTATTTTATTTGAATTAGAAAAATTGCACGTTTTTCAAAGTTGCATTTTAGGGCCAAGAAAATGTTCATCATGTTCTAAATATTTTATTTAGACAGTGAAAATTTGTTTTGGAATTTTTAGATTTTTATTTCATTTACTAGGATTTATTTTCTGTTCGGCAGAATTGTTTAAAAAAAACTTCCAGCGCCGACTTGGTGAAGCCCAGCCGAGCCGGCCCACCTCCCCGCGCGTCGTCTCCCACCCAGAGACCGAGCCGCCGCCGCCTCGGACGAGTAGTCTGGCCGGGACTCCTCCTCGCCACCGCCTTGGCCCCTCCCCCAAGCCACCGCCCCTCCCCCTTTATATGTCGCCCCGAGCCCCGCCACCACCACCCAACCCCGCCGCCGCAGCCCTGCCTCCCGCAGCCGAGCCATGCCGCCGCCTCCCGCGCCTCGCCGCCGCCGTTGCAGCACCGCCGCCGCCGCCCCTCACCGCACCGCGCCGCCTCGCCCCGCCGCCCGAGCCCCGCCTCGCCGGAGAGGTAACGCGCCGTTCGTCGCCGCCGGTTTTTTTTAAGAAATCCGATTCGTTTTTTTTAAAAACCCCAGTTCGTTTTTTAGATCGGTTCGCTGGTTTTTCCCGGTTCTTCTATTTAGCGGACGTTCGTCCGTACGTTCATTTTAACGAATGGTTTTCTCTTGATAGTTACAGACAACGAACGTTCGTTTCTTAGCCTGTTCGTCAGTTTTCTTTCTATCGGATTTTTCCGCGATTATTTTCAATCACGATTTCTGATCCGATTTTTGTTTTAGTTTATCTTTTCGCTCGTTTATCGGAATCAGGCGATTCAAGCGCCTAGATCTTCGTCTCGAGACCCTCTTTCTGATTAATCAAGTTAAACAAGATTTTGGTACTGTAAAATTTGACTTTAGTTCAGATTAGTAAACAGATCTTGTTTCTTTCGCCGTTTGAGTTTCGTTGCTCCGTTCGATTTGATTCTTTTTGCAAACCGGAGTTCTTAAGTTGAACTTTCTGGTCAATTCTTCTTATTTGAGTTTTGCCCGTGCATCTTTGCTTGATTGCTTATGTATGCTATTGTTTGTTTGCGATAGAATTCCCGGAGTGCGAAGCGTGCTACATCGAATCCCTAGGTTTCACGGATCGTCAGCAAGGCAAGTAACACTTTGATCATACCCCTTTATCACCCAGTTTTTATGCATTAGTTCCAATCCTCAAACATTGCATGGTTAGGATGTGATTAACTTGTGGGTTGGGAAGTAGTTGATGAGGTAGAACCTATTGCCCTGTTATACTCAAACCCTTGGGAGTTTCTTCCACATGTTGCTTATATTGCTATGCTATGCTCGTAGACGTGGTTTGGGTGAGTGAAATCCATGACAGATGTGAGATTGTTAATTAATGGTTCAACTTAAGGTGGCAACTTGAATACACATCTAGGTGGATTGAGGCACATGGAGAATCCAGTGTTGCCTGTATTTTTGGAAATCCCGGGGTTCCGTGCGATCTTCCTATGGACCGCCACCCAGGCTCAAAGGGAACTGAGATGATTCATGCTATAAACTTCCGTGTGCAGCCAAAAGCTATTATGGGCTCTATCATAGTTGAGTAAGTTATGTGAAGCTCTCGAAGAGGTAGATCAGCAAGTAGTGGGTTGTAGGTTTGGTATGGTCTGCCCGGAGTAGAGAGTTAATGTTTCTAAAAGACTGTGTCTCGGTCATCCGTTTAACACCATGTAGTGCGAGAAATCCAATGGAGGCGATCGAGTCTTGTGGGGAAAAGTTCGCAAACCTCTGTAGAGTGTACAATCTAATCATGGTTAGCCGTGTCCCCGGTTATGGACAATCTTGAGTATCTAGTACTTGGAGTATCTTAAGTATCTCATCACATTCCTAATTAATATTGTTGGGTTGTTAATTACTTTAATTGGGATTGAGTTGGAGGAACCTTCTCAATGATGTTTCAACTACCATGATAGTTAAATTAAAATCTATCCCTTTGTTGTAGGGAAAAATTGGCTTTTCGCAAACTATAACCATAGAGCTTTCCACCAGCCAAATATGCATATAGTGATAGCATTATTCTGTTCTTGCTCTACTGTGTTATATTGCCAACATATTCCATGTGCTGACCCATTTTCGGGCTGCAACGTATTATGTTGCAGAATTTTCAGACGAGGAGTAAGGTTCGTTAGGTCGTTGTCGTGCAGCTCAGCTATGCCGTTGGAGTTGATGGACTCACTTTATCTTCCAAGCCTTCCGCTGTTATCGTATTAGATGGCCTTAAGCCATATTTCTTTTAATAAGTTCTCTTTTGAGACATTCGATGTAATAAGTGTGTGATTGTTGCTCTGTTATAAATCCTTCGAGTACTGTGTGTGTCAGCATTACCGATCCAGGGATGACACGGAAGCATAGAGACTTGACCGTTTGAGGTCAGGTCGCTACAGTATTGTCCTTACTTGGACAAGCATCCCACTTATGATTAACCCCCATTGCAAGCATCCGCAACTACAACAAAAGTATTAAGGTAAACCTAACCATAGCATGAAACATATGGATCCAAATCAGCCCCTTACGAAGCAACACATAAACTAGGGTTTAAGCTTCTGTCACTCTAGCAACCCATCATCTACTTATTACTTCCCAATGCCTCCCTCTAGGCCCAAACAATGGTGAAGTGTCATGCAGTCGGCGTTCACATGACACCACTAGAGGGATGACAACATACATCTCATTAAAATATCGAACGAATACCAAATTCACATGACTATTTATAGCAAGACTTCTCCCATGTCCTCAGGAACAAACATAACTACTCACAAAGCATATTCATGTTCATAATCAGAGGGGTATTAGTATGCATAATGGATCTGAACATTGTTGGAAATATGCCCTAGAGGCAATAATAAATTGGTTATTATTATATTTCCTTGTTCATGATAATCGTTTATTATCCATGCTAGAATTGTATTGATAGGAAACTCAGATACATGTGTGGATACATAGACAACACCATGTCCCTAGTAAGCCTCTAGTTGACTAGCTCGTTGATCAATAGATGGTTACGGTTTCCTGACCATGGACATTGGATGTCGTTGATAACGGGATCACATCATTGGGAGAATGGTGTGATGGACAAGACCCAATCCTAAGCCTAGCACAAAGATCGTGTAGTTCGTATGCTAAAGCTTTTCTAATGTCAAGTATCATTTACTTAGACCATGAGATTGTGCAACTCTTGGATACCGTAGGAATACTTTGGGTATGCCAAACGCCACAACGTAACTGGGTGGCTATAAAGGTACACTACAGGTATCTCCGAAAGTGTCTGTTGGGTTGGCACGAATCGAGACTGGGATTTGTCACTCCGTGTGACGGAGAGGTATCTCTGGGCCCACTCGGTAGGACATCATCATAATGTGCACAATGTGATCAAGTAGTTGATCACGGGATGATGTGTTATGGAACGAGTAAAGAGACTTGCCGGTAACGAGATTGAACAAGGTATCGGGATACCGACGATCGAATCTCGGGCAAGTACAATACCGCTAGACAAAGGGAATTTTTATACGGGATTGATCGAATCCTCGACATCGTGGTTCATCTGATGAGATCATCGTGGAACATGTGGGAACCAACATGGGTATCCAGATCCCGCTGTTGGTTATTGACCGGAGAACGTCTCGGTCATGTCTGCATGGTTCCCGAACCCGTGGGGTCTACACACTTAAGGTTCGATGATGCTAGGGCTATAAGGAATAGATATACGTGGTTACCGAATGTTGTTCGGAGTCCCGGATGAGATCCCTTACATCACGAGGAGTTCCGGAATGGTCCGGAGGTAAAGATTTATATATGGGAAGTCCTGTTTTGGTCGCCGGAAAAGTTTCGGGGTTTATCGGTAACGTACCGGGACCACCGGGAGGGTCCCGGGGGTCCACCAAGTGGGGCCACATGCCCCGGAGGGCTGCATGGGCCAAGTGTGGGAGGGGACCAGCCCCAGGTGGGCTGGTGCGCCCCCCCACAAGGGCCCAAGGTGCCTCCAAGAGGGAAAGGGGGCAAACCCTAGGGCAGATGGGCCCTAAGGCCCACCCCAGGTGCGCCTCCCCCTCTTCCCCTTGTGGCCGCCACCCAAATGGGATCTGGGGGCTGCCGCCACCCCTAGGGAGGGAACCCTAGGTGGGGGCGCAGCCCCTCCCCTTCCCCTATATACTTGAGGTATTGGAGGCTGCAAGACACACGAGTTCCTTTCCTTCTTGGCGCAGCCCTACCCCTCTCCCTCCTCGTCTCTTGCGATGCTTGGCAAAGCCCTGCTGGAGTACCACGCTCCTCCACCACCACCACGCCGTTGTGCTACTGCTGGATGGAGTCTTCCTCAACCTCTCCCTCTCTCCTTGCTGGATCAAGGCATGGGAGACGTCACCGGGCTGTACGTGTGTTGAACGCGGAGGTGCCGTCCGTTCGGCACTAGGATCTCTGGTGATTTGGATCACGACGAGTACGACTCCTTCAACCCCGTTCTCTTGAACGCTTCCGCTTAGCGATCTACAAGGGTATGTAGATGCACTCTCCTTCCCCTCGTTGCTGGTTTCTCCATAGATAGATCTTGGTGACACGTAGGAAAATTTTGAATTTCTGCTACGTTCCCCAACAAACATATGATCTTGCACCAAGTAAACCAACTATCATCAACTACAAGGAGTAATCAACACTAATAGCAACCCACAGGTACCAATCAGTGGTTTGGATACAAAGATTGGATACAAGAGATAAACTAGGGTTTGAGATGAGATGGTGCTGGTGAAGGTGTTGATGGAGATTGATCCCTTCCTGATGAGAGGATCATTGGTGATGACGATGGTGATGATTTCCCCCTCTCGGAGGGAAGTTTCCCCGGCGGAACAGCTCTGTCGGAGCCCTAGATTGGTTCCACGAAGGTTCCGGCTCGTGGCCGCGGAGTTTCATCCCGTGAGCTTGCTTCTGATTTTTCCTCGATGAAAGACTCCATATAGCCAAAGATGGGAATCAGATGGCCACGAGGGGGCCCACGAGGCAGGGGGCGCGCCCAGGGGGGGTAGGGCGTGCCCCCACCCTCGTGGATGGTGGGTGGCCTCCCTCTGGTACTTTCTTCTCTTAGTATTTTCTATATATTCTGAAAATAACTCCTGTGGAGTTTCAGGACTTTTGGAGATGTGCAGAGTAGGTCTCTAATATTTGCTCCTTTTCCAGCCCAGAATTCCAGCTACCGGCATTCCCCCTCTTCATGTAAACCTTGGAAAATAAGAGAGAAAAGGCATGAGTATTGTGACATAATGTGTAGTAACAACCCATAATGCAATAAATATCGATATAAAAGCATGATGCAAAATGGACGTATCAACTCCCCCAAGCTTAGACCTCGCTTGTCCTCAAGCGAAAGCCGGAACCGAAAAATATGTCCACATGTTTAGAGATAGAGGTGTCGATAAAATAAAATACGGACATGAGGGCATCATGATCATTCTTAGAACAACAACATAAATATATATTGTCATATGATCTCTTATGCTAAAGTAACAATTCATTCAGATACTCAAGTATGAATCAGAAACTTCATTGAAAACTAACAAACTATAATCTCAGTCATTGAAGCAATTGCAATTTATCATAACATAGGAAAGAGTCAATATGAGAGCTTCTCAGCAAGTCCACATACTCAACCATCTTTTAGTCTTTCATAATTGCTAACACTCACGCGATATTTATGGTTATGAAGTTTTAATCGGACACAGAGAAAGACAGGGGCTTATAGTTTTGCCTCCCAATGTTTTACCTCAAGGGTAATGTCAACAATAATAGTTCATGAAAACTCACATCCAATTAGCTATATGTATCAGGATCTTTCCAACACATTGTGCTTGCCAAAGGATAAAATGTAAAAAGGAAAGGTGAATATCACCATGACTCTTTGCATGAAGTATAAGAAAAGAATAAAAGATAGGCCCTTCGCAGAGGGAAGTAGAGGTTTTCATGCGCTTTTATGGTTGGATGCACAAAATCTTAATGCAAAAGAACATCACTTTATGTTGCCACTTGTGATATGAACCTTTATTATGCAGTCCGTCACTTTTATTGCTTCCATATCATAAGATCGTATAAAGTTTATTTTCTCCACACTAATAGATCATACATATTTAGAAAGCAAATTTTTTATTGCATGCACCGATGATAACTTACTTGAAGGATCTTACTCAATCCATAGGTAGATATGATGGACTCTCATGGCAAAACTGGGTTTAAGGATATTTGGAAGCACACGTAGTATCTCTACTTGGTGCAAAGAATTTGGCTAGCATGAGAGGGAAAGGCAAGCTCAACATGTTGGATGATCCATGACAATATAATTTATCTCAGATGTAAGAAAACATAATCCATTACGTTGTCTTCCTTGTCCAACATCAACTTTTTAGCATGTCATATTTTAATGAGTGCTCACAATCATAAAAGATGTCCAAGATAGTATATTTATATGTGAACCTCTCTTTCTTTATTACTTCCTATTAATTGCAACAATGACCAAGACTATGTTTGTCAACTCTCAACAACTTTTATTCATCATACTCTTTATATGTGAGCTCATTACTCTCCATAAGATCCATATGATCCCTTTAGTTCTTTTTATTTCTTCTCTTTTATTTTATTCCCTCAAGATCATAGCAAATTATCAAGCCCTTGACTCAACACTAATCTTTATTATATATAGCTCACAGACTCGATTACATAGGAAGATCATAAAGCAAAACTAGACCATACTAAAACTTTATTCTACTAGATCAAGATATTATCAAACGATACCGGGGCGCTCCCCCAAGCTTTGTAGTTGCCAAGGGGAGTGCCCATACCCGAGGCTCAGTTATTCTTTGTTGGTGACGAAGGTGTTGGTGATGATGGGTAGTTGCACATTGAGCGTAAGAGATCCTCCAATTTGCGGATAATGCCCTTGAGTGCGATGATATGCTCCTTCAACAAAATATTTTCACTCGTGAGATACTTGTTTTGAATGCGAGCTAACTCAATCATCTTGAAAGCTTCAATCTCCGTTGGGGTAAAGAGGTTGTGGTGAGGTTGAAGGATGTCTTCTTCTGGTACTGCCAGAACTTGATCCCCCATGGCCTTCTTGATCCCATCATCCTTGTTGATCTCTCCGGGTTCTTCTCTCTTCAGCTCTATCTTCATTAGCCAAGCATTGTTGCCCTCATTGTTGGAGGAGGAGGGAGACGACATGATGCTTGGCCTTGACAACCTTGGCAGGAAACAGCTCGAAACAAGAACATGAGATTTTTGCGTGATATGGAGGTCAAAACCTTCGGGAGGTTATATAATGAATTTTTACCGACTAAAAGAAGTATCTTGCAAGAAAACAGAGTACGGAGAGCGCACGAGGTGCCCACGAGGCAGGGGGCGTGCCCAGGGGGTAGGGCGCACCCAGGGGGTAGGGCGCACCCTCCACCCTAGTGGACGCCTCGTGTCCTTCCCGGACTACTTCTTATTTTCCTATTTTCTTAAATATTCCAAAACGGAGAAAAAATGCCATTAGAACTGTTTTGGAGTCGGTTTACTTACCGTACTACATACCTATTCCTTTTCGGAGTCTGAAACGTTCTGGAAAGTGTCTCTTATGTATTCCTTCGGGGTTACGGTTTCAATAACATTGGTTTCAACATTTATGGGATTACCTGAGATATAATGTTTGATTCTTTGACCATTCACCACCTTCGGATTTGTGCCTTCGAAGTTGTTGATTTTTATAGCACCGGAACGATAGACCTCCTCGGTAATGTAAGGACCTTCCCATTTAGAGGGAAGTTTGCCTGCAAAAAATCTTAAATGAGAGTTGTATAGCAATACATAATCACCTACATTAAACTCACGCTTTTGTATCCTTTTATCATGTCATCTTTTAACTTTTTCTTTAAACAGCTTGGCATTTTCATAGGCCTGGGTTCTCCATTCATCAGGTGAGCTAATGTCAAAAAGCCTCTTCTCACCGGCAAGTTTGAAATCATAATTGAGCTCTTTAATGGCCCAATATGCCTTATGTTCTAGTTCAAGAGGTAAGTGACATGCTTTACCATAAACCATTTTATACGGAGACATACCCATAGGATTTTTGTATGCAGTTCTATAGGCCCATAATGCATTGATACGTCCATTTTGCACCATGCTTTTATATCGATATTTATTGCATTATGGGCTGTTATTACACATTATGTCACAATACTTATGCCTATTCTCTCTTATTTTACAAGGTTCGCATGAAGAGGGGGAATGCAGGCAGCTGAAATTCTGGGCTAGAAAAGGAGAAAATATTAGAGACCTATTCTTCACAACTCCAAAAGTCCCGAAACTTCATGGGAGCACATTTCAGAATATATAAAAAATATTGGGCAAAAGAAGTACCAGAGGGGGGCCACCCACCGTCCACGAGGGTGGGGGGCGCGCCCTACCCCCTTGGGCGCGCCCCCTACCTCATGGGCCCCCTAGTGGCCCTCTGATGCCCATCTTCTGTTATATGAGGTCTTTCGTCCGAGAAAAAATCATAAGCTAGCTCACGGGACGAAACTCTGCCGCCACGATGTGGAACCTTGGCGGAACCAATCTAGGGCTCCGACGGAGATGTTCTGCCGGGGAAACTTCCCTCCGGGAGGGGGAAATCATCACCATCGTCATCATGAACGATCCTCTCATCGGGAGGGGATAAATCTCCATCAACATCTTCACCAGCACCATCTCATGTCAAACCCTAGTTCATCTCTTGTATCCAATCTTTGTATCCAAACCTCAGATTGGTACCTGTGGGTTGCTAGTAGTGTTGATTACTCCTTGTAGTTGATGCTAGTTGGTTTACTTGGTGGAAGATCATATGTTCAGATCCATTATGCATATTAATACCCCCCTGATTATGAACATGAATATGCTTTGTGAGTATTTTACGATTGTTCCTGAGGACATGGGAGAAGTCTTGCTATAAGTGGTCATGTGAATTTGGTATTCGTTCGATATTTTGATGAGATGTATGTTGTCATCCCTCTAGTGGTGTCATGTGAACGTCGACTACATGACATTTCACCATTGTTTGGGCCTAAAGGGAGGCATTGGGAAGTAATAAGTAGATGATGGGTTGCTAGAGTGACAGAAGCTTAAACCCTAGTTTATGCGTTACTTCGTAAGGGGCTGATTTGGATCCATATGTTTCATGCTATGGTTAGGTTTACCTTAATACTTCTGTTGTAGTTGCAGATGCTTGCAATGGGGGTTAATCATAAGTGGGATGCTTGTCCAAGTAAGGACAGTACCCAAGCACTGGTCCACCCACATATCAAATTATCAAAGTACCGAACGCGAATCATATGAACGTGATGAAAACTAGCTTGACGATAATTCTCATGTGTCCTCGGGAGCGCTTTCCTTCATATAAGAGTTTGTCCATGCTTGTCCTTTTGTACAAAAAGGATTGGGCCATCTTGCTGCACCTTATTTACTTTTATTACTTGCTACTCGTTACAAATTACCTTATCACAAAACTATCTGTTACCTATAATTTCAGTGCTTGCAGAGAATACCTTACTGAAAACTGCCTATCATTTCCTTCTGCTCCTCGTTGGCTTTGACACTCTTACTTATCGAAAAGGCTATGATAGATCCCCTACACTTGTGGGTCATCAAGACTCTTTTCTGGCGCCGTTGCTGGGGAGTGAAGCGCCTTTGGTAGGTGGAATTTGGTAAGGAAAAATTTATATAGTGTCCTGAAATTTACTGTCACTTGTTATTATGGAAAATAATCCTTTGAGGGGCTTGTTCGGGGTATCTTCACCCCGACCAGTAGAGCAAAGAGTTGCTCCTCAACCTAATGAACCTACTGAAAATGTTTACTTTGAAATTCCTTCAGGTATGATAGAGAAACTGCTAGCTAATGCTTTTGCTGGAGATGGAACATTGCATCCCGATTTACACTTAATCTATGTGGATGAAGTTTGTGGATTATTTAAGATTGCAAGTATGCCCGATGATGTTATCAAGAAGAAGGTCTTCCCTTTATATTTTAAGGGAGAGGCATTGACATGGTATAGGCTATGTGATGATATGGGATCATGGGACTACAAGCGATTGAAATTGGAATTTCATTAGAAGTTTTATCCTATGCATGTTGTTCATCGTGATCGTAATTATATATATAATAGGGGGGGAGATGTAAGAAAAATTACCAATTTGACCCTTTTGGCCTCGCGAAGGAGAAAGCATCGCTCAAGCCTGTGGCAGGCTTAAGTCAATGTTATATTCATGCCCCAATCATGACCTCTCAAGAGAAATGATTATTCAAAAAATTTATGCTCGGCTTTCTCTCAGTAATCGCTCCATGCTCGATACTTTTTGTACTGTATCTTTTATGATGAAGACTATTGAATTCAAATGGGATTTATTAGAAAGAATTAGACGCAACTCTGAAGATTGGGACCTCGACGAAGATAAGGAGTCAGGTATAACACCTAAGTTTGATTGTGTTTAATCTTTTATGGATACCGATACTTTCCGTGAATTTAGCACTAAATATGGACTTGACTCTGAGATAGTAGCTTCTTTCTGTGAATCCTTTGCTACTCATGTTGATCTCCCTAAGGAGAAGTGGTTTAAATATAATCCTCCCATTGAAGTAAAAGTAGTTGCACCTATTAAAGTTGAAGAAAAGACTATCACTTATAATGATCCTGTTGTTCCTGCTGCTTATATTGAGAAGCCACCTTTCCCTGTTAGAATGAAGGATCTATATCTATCTATCTATCTATCTATCTATCTATACCTATACTAATTATAGACTTCCTAAAAATTCATACGTTAATTAGATTTTACGAGCCGTTAATCTGGTGGGACCGAATTATTACGGTTCAGATCCAATCTCTCATTTATCTCTCTCTAAAAAAACTCAGATTTTACGAGCCGTTAATCTGGTGGGACCGACCTATACTAATTATAGACTTTCTAAAAATTCCTACGTTAATTAGATTTTACGAGCCGTTAATCTGGTGGGATCGAATTATTACGGTTCAGATCCAATCTGTCATTTATCTCTCTCTCAAAAAAAACTCAGATTTTACGAGCCGTTAATCTGATGAGACCGAATTATTATGGTTCAGATCCAATCTCTCAGTTACCTCTCTCTTAAAAAAACTCATGACCATAATATCCCAAGCTCTCACGTGTAAAAAATTGTCACGTACGCATCTCTCTCCATGGTAGTTATAGACAGTCGTTAGATGAAATATACAAAGAGTCCATGCCTTTTGTCCCACACGCATGCCTCCTTAGCCAATTCTTGCATGGGCCATCTCAAAAAGAAAAAAAACTTCTAACAGACCACCAAAGGAAACATTGACGTGTCCTCCCTGTTGTCCTCCTCTCACATCCCCACGCCGATCTCAACTATCACGCTACAAATAAGCTTTCGTGATTGCCTTCTCTCCAACTGTTCAATCTTACGTGCCCCCAACACTCTCCAATCCATGTTGGTTGATGCAGCCATGTAATATGTTCTTTGATTCAGAAGCCATTCTCTTGATCCATCTCAGATTTGACGATAGTCATCGTTGCCTCCCATGGTTCTGATCTTCTTTTTAAAGCCAGATCCATTGGTGCTCTGATCTGGAAAAGGTAACATAAGCAAGGATATATTGGTCTGCCTTCTCAGACGCTTCGATCTTCTTTAATATTTGTCCACCAGCTCTCTTTTGTTCCCGCTGTTATCCAATCTAGAACGAGATTACACCCAGCCATCACCGTGTCCCATAACTGCTGATTGTGCATGCAGGCGTGCTGGACTATGTTTTGATGATTCAGATGGCCGTAAAACACACAAATATGTGTTAGAAGTTCAGTTATCACGAATCGACCTTGCAGTGCCCCGACGGCTGGCTGTTGCGACATGTCACAGGACAAGGAAGCAATACCACATGTGCCCCAGCGCTCTCGACATCAGGCCATGCACGCTGACTTCTGTTCTGTCCAGTTCAAGAGGCCAGACAAATCAGGATTTAAGGTATGCAATTATATTGAATATGCATAATGATTCTTAATTACGTGCTTATAACCAGTTTTGGCTGTAATGATGGAGCACATGGGCATTATCATGCATGTGCGTGGTGTGGTTGACACTCCAGGCCAGTCCTCCTACCCTAAAGTGGTACAATATTTCTGTGTAGTTTTGAGATGAAACTGGAGATCCACGCATTACCTGCAGGCCTCACGGCTATGTCCAATCTATAATCATGTACATCTTATGATTTCTTAGAGTACTTACTTCCTTAAATATAGTAGTAACTCCGTCAGATCTTTTCTTTCTCTCCAAGATACGTGATGTAGTTCATTTCTTGACTAAAGAGTTAATTTAATTGATTAAAAGTGAATTTGTGTTCAAGATCAGTATTTTCTAGCTAAGACTAATTGTTTTTATATATGTACACTTGGTACCTCTGCACATCCATGTGCTAAACGTCTATCATGTTGTACTCCAAGGAAAGGCCAAAGAAAATAAAATTCAAAGTGTAATTATCTGCATATAATAACCCTAGAACATGTATTTTAATATTTTAATAGTCTTTAAAATATTTCCTAATATAGTATTTACAGGGACAAATATAAATATAGTTCCATATAACTAATAAATATTAATGAAACGTTAACCAACATCTAAAAATGGAGTACTAAAATGGAGTCCATGTTATTTCTAAATCATCTAAATACATATTATTTAGATGTGAATCTCCTCCTGTGTACTACAATTTTCTATTCCCAGTACTTAATCATGTTTTATGTTTGTGGGCATTTACTAAAGAAGAAAACTGTGTTTTGTGTTAAATGTACTACACTGTGTTTTCATTTGTAACAAAGACCAAGTGTATACGCACCTAATTGATAGGTATTGAGAATACATGGGGTCAGAGCGCTATATATATTTGGAACAAACGTACCAGCATGATTAAGTGCTTCTACATGTACAATGTAATGTATTAGTTGTCCATCGCTAAAATGAAATATAGTTATGATCCCTATCATTAAATTAACATCCTCATATTTGGCTGATTGGAACTATTCTTTATTGTCCACGATGGCTTCTCTAATAGCTGCATTATTCTCTCTTCATATATCGATATTTGATATGGTGTTCAGATAGTGGTTTTCTAATTGATTCCAACCAAGTTTGTGGGAGCCATAACGATCATGTTGTGACTCCAGTTCTAGCGAAAATTATTTGATCTGTCCGCGTCGAATGGTCTTTTTTGGTGGTGATGAAGATGATATCTTATTCCTGAGCTACATTTCTGTAAGGGATTGCTCTATGAACCTTCACCAAGAAAATGCAATATTTGGAAAAAAAATGTAAATGAGTTTTCAATATGCAAGTTACGACATTATATGATTTTTTGTCGCACTTGGAATACAGCTGTTATTATAATTTTAATATTGAAAATATATAATTAGATCCATGTGTTTTGCAGGTACACTGATAGAAGAAACACCACCAGTTCGCTATCATTTTATGTTACCTCACAAAATTGAGGTATCATCCAAACATGTTCTTCATCTTTCCGAGTTTTGGAACTTTATCTTTCCGATGTAGTGTTGTCAGCTCATTGTGGTCCATAAAAACAGCATGTGGGTGTAACATAATGCATGATTTATCAATTTGGATCCTAGCTTGCATATTATTGTCAGTTCTTTGACCCTCCAACTACTGTTTCTTTACACCTTCCTGCTGTATTCCTACATCCATGAGCATAAATATCTAAGCTCAGTTGGACAGTAGAGACTACAGCTTATGATTCATATTATGAAATAAAAACTCTTTACACTTATTTCATTAATACTGTATTTTGTTTTTGGTATAACAATAGGGACTATATCATTCCATGCTCCCTTTTTTTACTACGTGACTATAAATTATCATTAACATAAATATTATGGATTGAAAATCTAGACCGTGCAGGCGCACGGGTTGACGACTAGTCATGCTAAAGCTTCAACTGTGGTTAACAAAAGTAATATTAAGACACCTAAACCCCCTGAGCAAATTAAAGTTGAACCTAGTATTTCTATGGTTAAAGATCTCTTGGCCAATAATATTGATGGGCATGTTATTTACTTCTGCAGTGAAGCTGCTAGAATTGCTAGACCTGATGCTAAAAATAAACATAGGGCTATTGTAGGCATGCCTATTATTTCCGTTAAAATAGGAGATCATTGTTATCATGGCTTATGTGATATGGGTGCTAGTGCAAGTGCAATACCTCATTCCTTATATGAAGAAATTATGCATGATATTGCACCTGCTGAGATAGAAGATATCGATGTTACCATTAAACTTGCCAATAGAGATACTATTTCACCGATTGGGATTGTTAGAGATGTTGAAGTCTTGTTTGGGAAGGTTAAATATCCTGCCGATTTTCTTGTTCTTGGTTCCCCACAAGATAGCTTTTGTCCCATTATATTTGGTAGACCCTTCTTGAATACTCTTAATGCTAAGATAGACTGCAACAAGGATATTGTTTTTGTTGGTGTAGGGGATATGTCTCATGAGTTTAATTTTGCTAAATTTCGTACAGAACCCCATGATAAAGAATTGCCTAGTAAAGATGAAATTATTGGTCTTGCTTCTATTGTCGTGCCTCCTACTGATCCTTTATAACAATATTTGCTAGACCATGAAAACGATATGTTTATGAATGAAAGAAGGGAAATAGATGAAGTGTTCTTTAAACAGGGACCTATTCCAAAACACAACTTGCCTGTTGAAATTCTAGGGGATCCTCCTCCACCCAAGGGTGATCCTGTGTTTGAGCTTAAACCATTGCCTGATACTCTTAAATATGCTTATCTTGCTGAAAAGAAGATATATCCTGTTATTATTAGTGCTAACCTTTCAGAGCATGAAGAAGAGAGATTATTGAAAACTCTGAAGAAGCACCGTGCTACTATTGGATATACTCTTGATGATCTTAAGGGCATTAGTCCCACTCTATGTCAACACAAAATAAATTTGGAGGAAGACGCCAAACCAGTTATTGATCACCAACGACGGCTAAATCCTAAGATGAAAGAAGTGGCACGAAAGGAAATATTAAAGCTCCTTGAAGCAGGTATAATTTATCCCGTTGCTGATAGTCAGTGCGTAAGCCCTGTCCATTGTGTCCCTAAGAAAGGAGGTATTACTATCATTCCTAATGATAAAGATGAATCTATTCCGCAAAGAATTATTACAGGTTATAGGATGGTGATTGATTTCCGCAAATTCAATAAAGCTACTAAAAAGATCATTATCCTTTGCCTTTCATTAATCAAATGCTAGAAAGATTATACAAACATACACATTTTTGCTTTCTAGATGGTTACTCTGGTTTCTCTCAAATACATGTGTCAGCTGAGGATCAAGAAAACACCACTTTTATTTGCCCTTTCGGTACCTTTGCTTATAGACATATGCCTTTTGGTTTATGTAATGCACCTGCTACCTTTCAAAGATGCATGATGGCTATATTCTCTGACTTTTGTGAAAAGATTTGTGAAGTTTGCATGGATGATTTCTCTGTTTATGGATCCTCTTTTGATGATTGCTTGAGCAACCTTGATCGAGTTTTGCAGAGATGTGAAGAAACTAACCTTGTCTTGAATTGGGAGAAGTGCCACTTTATGGTTAATGAAGGTATTGCCTTGGGGCATAAAATTTCTGAAAGAGGTATTGAAGTTGACAAAGCTAAAGTTGATGCTATCGAAAAGATGCCATGTCCCAAGGACATCAAAGGTATAAGAAGTTTCCTTGGTCATGCCGGTTTTTATAGGAGGTTCATTAAGGACTTCTCAAAATTTTCCCGACCTCTGACTAACCTATTACAAAAAGATATTCCTTTTGTCTTTGATGATGATTGTGTAGAAGCATTTGAAATACTTAAGAAAGGCTTGATATCTGCACCTATTGTTCAGCCACCTGATTGGAATTTACCCTTTGAAATCATGTGTGATGCTAGATATTATGCCGTAGGGGTTGTCCTAGGACAAAGAGTTGATAAAAAATTAAATGTTATTCAATATGCTAGTAAAACTCTAGACAATGCCCAGAGAAATTATGCTACTACTGAAAAGGAATTCTTAGCAGTTTTATTTGCTTGTGATAAGTTCAGACCTTATATTGTTGATTCTAAAGTAACTATTCACACTGATCATGTTGCTATTAAATATCTTATGGAAAAGAAAGATGCTAAACCTAGACTTATTAGATTAGTTCTCCTGCTACAAGAATTTGATTTGCATATTATTGATAGAAAGGGAGCTGAGAATCCCGTTGCAGACAACTTGTCTAGGTTAGAGAATGTTCTTGATGACCCACTACCTATTGATGATAGCTTTCCTGATGAACAATTAGCTGTCATAAATGCTTCTCGTACTGCTCCGTGGTATGCTGATTACGCTAATTACATTGTTGCTAAATTTATACCACCTAGTTTCACATACCAGCAAAAGAAAAAGTTTTTCTATGATTTAAGACATTACTTCTGAGATGACCCACATCTTTATAAAGAAGTAGATGGTGTTATTAGACGTTTTGTACCTGAGCATGAACAAGAATAGATCCTATACAAGTGTCACTCCGAGGCTTATGGAGGACACCATGCTGGAGACAGAACTGCACATAAGGTATTGCAATCCGGTTTTTATTGTCTTACTCTCTTCAAGGATGCCCGTAAGTTTGTCTTATCTTGTGATGAATGTGAAAGAATTGGTAATATTAGTAGACGTCAAGAAATTCCTATGAACAATTCACTTGTTATTGAACCATTTGATGTTTGGGGCTTTGATTATATGGGACCTTTTCCTTCCTCTAATGGTTATACACATATTTTAGTCGCTGTTGATTACGTTACTAAGTGGGTAGAAGCTATTCCAACTAGTAGTGCTGATCATAACACCTCCATTAAGATGCTTAAAGAAGTTATTTTTCCGAGGTTTGGAGTCCCTAGATACTTAATGACTGATGGTGGTTCATATTTTATTCTTGGCGCCTTTCGTAAAATGCTTGCTAAGTATGATGTTAATCATAGAATTGCATCTCCATATCATCCACAATCTAGTGGTCAAGTAGAACTTAGCAATAGAGAGCTTAAATTGATTTTGCAAAAGACTATTAATAGATCTAGAAAGAATTGGTCCAAGAAACTTGATGATGCATTATGGGCTTATAGAACTGCATATAAAATCCTATGGGTATGTCTCCTTATAAAATGGCTTATGGAAAAGCATGTCACTTACCTCTCGAATTAGAACATAAGGCATATTGGGCCATCAAAGAGCTCAACTATGACTTCAAACTTGCCGGCGAGAAGAGGTTATTTGACATTAGCTCACTTGATGAATGGAGAACCCAGGCCTATGAGAATGCCAAACTGTTTAAAGAAAAAGTTAAAAGATGGCATGATAAAAGGATACAAAAGTGTGAGTTTAATGTAGGTGATTATGTATTGCTATACAACTCTCGTTTGGGATTTTTTGCAGGCAAACTTCTCTCTAAATGGGAAGGTCCTTACGTCATCGAGGAGGTCTATCGCTCCAGTGCCATAAAAATCAACAACTTCGAAGGCACAAATCCGAGGGTGGTGAACGGCCAAAGAATCAAACATTATATCTGAGGTAATCCTATAAATGTTGAAACTAATGTTATTGAAACCGTAAACCCAGAGGAGTACATAAGGGACACTTTCCAGAATGTTTCAGACTCCGAAAAGGAATAGGTACGTGGTACGGTAAGTAAACCGACTCCAAAACAGTTCTAATGGCAATTTTTCTCCGTTTTGGAATATTTAAGAAAATAGGAAATAAGAAGCAGACCGTTAAGGACACGAGGCTTCCATGAGGGTGGAGGGCGCGCCCTACCCCCTGGGCGCGCCCCCTGCCTCGTGGGCACCTCGTGCGCTCTTCGGACTCTGTTTTCTTGCACGATACTTCTTTTGGTCGGTAAAAAATCACTATATAATCTCCCGAAGGTTTTGACCACCGTGTCACGCAAATATCTCCTGTTCTTGTTTCGAGCTGTTTCTGCTGCAGATTCGGAGCAAGATGTCTTCTCAAGAGTCAGTCGAGGAGATTCGGGTGTCTCATCCGACACCGAGACCAAGAGCAAATAGTGATGCTGACCACTTTGGGCCATCAACGGAAGAAGAGATGGAGGCCGACTTGAAAAGGATAGATGCCATGGAAGAGGATCAAGAAGTTACTTCTCGTTTCCGATCTGGATTCACGATGGGGGAACTACAGAGCTCAGCCATTCCAAACTTGGTCATCCCTTCCAATGTTAGATTTCTTTCTTATGAAAATATGAAAAAGAGTGTTACTTGTTCTCCCGTAGCTATGCAACATCCATGGGTGAAAGGAGCTTTAGCCGTCACTGGCAAGCTCCGAAAAGAAATAATGGGCCTCAAGCACCATGTCAATAATCTTGAAGAAGAGAATCGTATCTTGAGGGGCATCATTGCCAAGAATATCACATCACCACCCCCGAAGAAGGAGACATAAACACATGGGTATGGACACCCCCCTTGGCAATTGCCAAGCTTGGGGGAGTGCCCCGGTATCGTATCACCATCACACCTTTTATCTTTATCATTTTTCTTAGTTCGATCATTTTGATAATATCTTGATCTAGTAGCATCAAGTTTTAGTATGATCTAGTTGTGAGTTTTTGCTTTATGATCTTCCTATGTAATCGAGTCCGTGAGCTATATATAATAAAGATTAGTGTTGAGTCAAGGGCTTGATTATTTTTCTATGATCTCGAGGGAATAAAATAAAAGATAAGAAATAAAAAGAAATAAAGAGATCATATGGATCTTATGGAGAGTAATGAGCTCACATATGAAGAGTATGATGAATAAAAGTTGTTGAAAGTTGACAAACAAAGTTTTGGTCATCGTTGCAATTAATAGGAAGTAATAAAGAAAGATCACATATAAATATACTATCTTGGACATCTTTTATAATTGTGAGCACTCATTAGAGTATGATATGCTAAAGAGTTGACGTTGGACAAGGAAGACAACGTAATGGGTTATGTTTTCTTACATCTGAGATAAATTATATTGTCATGGATCATCCAACATGTTGAGCTTGCCTTTCCCTCTCATGCTAGACAAATTCTTTGCACCAAGTAGAGATACTACTTGTGCTTCCAAATATCCCTAAACCCAATTTTGCCATGAGAGTCCACCATACCTATGTATGGATTGAGTAAGATCCTTGTTGGTGTCAAAACAGGTGGATCTCGGGTAGGGGGTCCCGAACTATGCATCTAGGATCGATGGTAACAGGAGGCAGGGGACACGATGTTTTACCCAGGTTTGGGCCCTCTTGATGGAGGTAATACCCTACGTCCTGCTTGATTGATATTGACGATATGAGTATTACAAGAGTTGATCTACCACGAGATCGTAGAGGCTAAACCCTAGAAGCTAGCCTATGGTATGATTGTATGTATATGATGTATCGACTAGCCTGGCCTCGGTTTATATAATGCACTAGAGGCCTAGGATAACAAGAGTCCTAGCCGAATACGCCGGTGGGGAGGAGTCCTTGTCTTGATCACCAAGTCTTGTGGAATCTTCCATGTATGCGGCAGCTGTCCGAACTGGCCCATGAGTATACGACCATGGGGGTCCTCGGCCTAATCTAATAGATTGGGAGACGACGTGGTGAGTACCCCCTAGTCCAGGACACCGTCAGTAGCCCCCTGAACCGGTCTTCAAGTTAGGGACGCTCCTCGATTCTTCCAAACTATTCTTCATCTTCGGTTGTCGGTCTTGAAAACTGGTTCAACAAATCTTCTCATCTTCAATCTTGAGGATCGCCAAAATGCATTCAACGAGTTTATACGTCGGATATCCGAGGAGCCCCTTTAAGTTTCCGGCCTTTATCAATGCCTTGTTATTTTTATGCCACACCTCGGGTTTGAAGTTGTTCCCAGGAGGCAGTGTCCTCTTGTGTCCGAGCTCTAACGCCGGACTGCATTCGAGGTATCTTTTGCAGCCGAGCACCAATGCCGGGCTGCTTCCGAGCTCCAACGCCGGAATGTATCCGAGCTCCAACACCGGATTGCATAAGAGTATTGTTACAGCCGAGCTCCAACGCCAAACTGCATCCGGGCTCCAACGCCGGAATGTATCCGAGCTTCAATGCCGGACTGTGTCCAAGCTCCAACGCTGGACTGTATTCGAGGTGTCATAAATCACCTTGGTTCAAAAAAGTTGAAGGAGTTTAGCCGAGCTTAATGCCAGAAATGCCCTCTATGGAGCTAGCCACTAGCGCCCGAGCTTTATGCTGGATTGCTTCCGAGGTGGTGCACCACCCCGACTATGGGCCGATTTTTTGAAAATATTTTTTATTGGTGCAATTTATTCTCTGCCGAGATATATAGCCAATAGCCCTCAAGGTGTGTATCGGTCTAAAACCCGAGATGCACTTGAAGGATGACCTAAAACCGTTGATCCCAGTAGCCGCTGAGACTCAGGTTGATTTGCAAAATCGGTCTGAGGACCAACTCCTAGCTCGGCAGAATACTTCGGGACAAAAAGCGGTGTGCAGAGTCCTCGAGACTCAGGTTGGGTGCGGCCGACCAACCTGAGGATCATAATCTCCTCGAACACTATATTGCACTTAAATTTTCTGCAATGGATTGCCAATGCAGTAGCCCCCGAGACACTGGTCGGGTGGCAACACTAGATCAGGGGATCGATGTGCCCCTTTAATATTTGTAAATAATAAGCCCGAAGCCCAGTAGCCCCCAAGCCTTAATGCGGGCACGGGTGGCCGAATTAAGGATCAATATCCATAGTAAAATCACAAATTATGTGTAATGACTCTATGTATCCAAGTACTTTACGTCATTAATGCTCGGATCCGCATTGTACAAAACTTTGTTGACCGACCATCGGCTTCCACCTCCTCGGCCAGTAGCCGAGGAGTGTTTGTCCTACTTTATAAAGCCTTTATGAGGGCAAAGATTTACGACAAACAAGGCAATCTGGCCATACGGTTTTATAAACAAAGGTACGCAGAGAGATATGTTATATTACTGTTTTGACATAAGAAATGTCTTCCAAAGAAAATAGTCCCGCTATCGGTTCCTTTCTTTGGGTTGTCATGCTAAGCATAATCATGAAACCTCAGCTCTATTGTAAGAGCAAAATATCGAGGATTTAGTTTGGGAGGCTAGTTAACAGCCCCCGGTAGTGTTTGGCGACAGTCGAGGTCAAGCCGTAAACACTTCGGCCATTGTTATGATGGCCCGTCATTTAACACCGTCATCGTATTGCTGACCAGTTTACGCTTATTGTGACAGTCAGTTTTCGGCTTTCTCCACTGAGGTGCTTAACCATGTGAGCTGGAAGCATGATCGCAGTGGTTCTCCCTTTGCACACCTAGCCGAACAAAGCGGAACGTGGGAGGCAAGCGCAGGAGCCGGGCAACCCAACTATTGACCGAAGACACAATTCGAAACCAATGCATATATAATGAGATCCGAGAATGTTTTTGCCGAATCTATAAAGGTTTCCGGCATTGCACTGTGAGACTTGTGCTGGAAACACACAAATAGTTTAAAAGTGCCAAAAAGCTTGGAAAACCAAAAAAACGTCAGTAAAAACATGACGTCCAAACAAGATCAAGTGTTCGGTGCCAATCCAAAAATTGGAAGAGAAAGAAAAATTGTGCTTCTATCATGTTTTGACAACGACCAAGAAGAAAACACATTTACAGCTCATATATAAATTTTAAGAGCCCCCAAGTGACTTGGTAAGAATTTTATGTATAATGATTGTATGTACTGAAGTACTTATATCATATTTGTGTTCACCCGAACTTTAAACGCGTCTTAACCGACCGTCGGCTTCTCCCTCTTCGGCCAAGGGACGAAAAGTGTCATGTACTCCGCCTATCGAGAGTATCGACGGTGTTTCCGATGACCAGGCAATCAGGCCATAAGGCTGTAATAGACAAAGCGCACTCAGGGAACTTATGCTATATTACTAACGAAGTGTAAGAGCATCTTCGAAGAAAATAGTACCCCCACCGATACCTTTCTTTGGTGCTCATTATTACTATGATACTTGTGCAATAGATTTTTTGTACTCATGAGTTCCGTTGTGTGCCGACCATGATTGAAAACAATAAGAGCGCTAGCTTTCGGCTTCACCCAATCCGAGGTCAGAGCTCGGAGGACCCGGTCGTGACAATCACAGAGGTGCTCCCTTTACTCCCTAGCCGAACAATCGGGAACGTAGGGGTAAGCACAGGAGCCAGGCAACCTAACTTGCAAATCTCTTAAGTCAATATGGTGCATATTGTGGCGTAATAAACGAACAAGGAACGAAGCCGTACAAGTATAATCATATGCAAGAGGAAAAGGCTTCATGAAGGAAGCCCCCGAGTAAACGGGGTATTTGAATTTGCATGCCACAAACAAAGTTTTGACAAGGAGATTTTTTATCAGCAACTTTTTTCCAAAAAAGTATAATGCTTGGTCGAACCGAACACAAGTTAAAAATTAAAACTTTGAGCATGAAAGCGACTTAGCTGGTTAATGTGTTCAGCATTGATGACACGGTCCGAGCTTGATGTGGGACAAGGTTCCATCCCCCAAGCCGGTCCCGAGGTGGCGGAGCGGAGAGCTCGACACGCCGAAGTGGTGACATAGCACGGTCAATGCAGACCGGCAGAGTGACACCGAAGTCCCCGGATCATTTTCCTGTGCACAAAAATAGTGCAAACCAGAGATAATAGTAATAATAATAATTAAAAAATCATTGCATAATAAATAATTTGTGCAAAGTGAGTAATAAAATAAATATGGCCTGGCGCCGAAGTCAATGTCGATGCAGGGCGTCGGCGTGATGAGGTAAAGGCGTGGCAAAGCCTGAATTCACAGGTCGGTCCGAGTTCCGGATGCGGCGTTCACGAGACCATGTACGGAAACTGACCGAACCACCATGCGACCTTCGTTAATGCGGCCATCATTTGATAGACCTATGTACATATGATGAACAAACCAGAGTAATAATTCCTTGGGAAAAATGAACCCGAACAAGCAAAAAATACTAGGATTAATAACACCTGGTTCATTTGTTGTAGCAATCCGAAGAAAGGTGATTCCGAAAATTGGGACTCGATCCGCACACCCATTGCCTGATGGGCGATAAAGCGACGGTATGGCGATGCTGGCAAAGGTTGGCTCGCCAAGGCAAAGCCCTCGGTCCAGCTGACGTGACGGAGCTGGTCTGCTAGTGACGCCGAAGTCTCCAGAGTAGGTTGATGAAGAGATTGCGAAGCCCCCGGTCCAGCCGAGATGTCGAAGCCTCGATGTCAGCCGATGAGTCGAAGTAGGTCGGCGTGATGGACACAAGCTTGAAAAAGCGATAGTGCGGCCCTGCCGATGCAGGTCGTGACGTGGTCGATGCCGGCTTGATGAAGTGACCATGCGGCGATGCCGGTATGCCCGCTCCGTGTAATCCGTGGGGCGACGAAGTTGGTGATGATTTATCCTTCGCGATGCCGGACTCTTGTTCGGCTTGCCGAGATGATGATCCGAAGAAGTTGAGCTCGGCTTAAAAATTTACGGGCATGTGTTTAAAAACAACGCACAATACCCTAGAAGAGAATTCCTCTAAAAAGGTTGTCCAATATCACGTTCATAAAGAAACATGAATTCGGATCAGATCCGTATTCGCGCAGAAAACAGATCCGAAAATTGGTCCACTCATCGGAAGGTTCCTGGAGTTTGAACCGTCGGATCGAGCTGAAATTTGGAGGGGTGGTAGATATGGGAATTCCGCATTATATGAACGGTTGGATATTCCAAAGGTCCTCGGAGCTAGGCTCTGGAGACCAGGCCCTAAACTCGTCCAGATTCCCGTCCAGATTTGACAGGGCTCAGGTATATCGTAGATTGTTGGAGATTCCTCCATCGGAACTCGATGAAATTTTGGATGGCTGTTGTAGATGTAATTCCGCACTATTCCACCGAAGCAATCGTCAAACCGATGCTCGAGGAGGCAGTGACGGCGAATACAAGTTTGCTGTCCATAAAAATAGCACAGCTGCCCGAAGGCAATGTTGACGTCGAGACCTCGAGCTCCATGGATGATTCCTCCCTGATCTTGACAGAGATCAGAGTTGATGTTTGATGAAGGCCCTCGTCCGAACATGGTGATCTAAACACGGGGCGCAGTTTTTGGTCGAACCAAGGTGACCAGTCGAGCTGGTGACGAAGATGCCGAAGTCGCAGTTGATCTGCAGGCGAGCCATCGATCTTTTTGCTGATCACACAACGGAACTCTCAATGAAAGCACCAATGTCGGTGTCAAAACCGGCGGATCTTGGGTAGGGGGTCCCGAACTATGCATCTAGGATCGATGATAACAGGAGGCAGGGGACACGATATTTTACCCAGGTTCGGCCCCTCTTGATGGAGGTAATACCCTACGTCCTGCTTGATTGATATTGATGATATGAGTATTACAAGAGTTGATCTACCACGAGATCGTAGAGGCTAAACCCTAGAAGCTAGCCTATGGTATGATTGTATGTATATGATGTATCGACTAGCCTGGCCTCGGTTTATATAATGCACTAGAGGCCTAGGATAACAAGAGTCCTAGCCGAATACGCCGGTGGGGAGCAGTCCTTGTCTTGATCACCAAGTCTTGTGGAATCTTCCATGTATGCGGCAGCTGTCTGAACTGGCCCATGAGTATACGGCCATGGGCGTCATCGGCCCATTCTAACAGATCGGGAGACGACATGGTGAGTACCCCCTAGTCCAGGACACCGTTAATCCTTCAAGTAAGTTGTCATCGGTTCACGCAATAAAAATTGCTTTCTAAATATCTATGATCTATTAATGTGGAGAAAAAAAGCTTTATACGATCCTGTGATATGGAAGAAATAAAAGCGATGGACTGCATAACAAAGGTCCATATCACAAGTGGCAATATAAAATGACGTTCTTTTGCATTAAGATTTCCTGCATCCAACCATAAAAAAGCATGACAACCTCTCCTTCCCTCTACGAAGGGCCTATCTTTATTCTTGTCTTATACTTCATGCAAAGAGTCATAGTGATATTCACCTTTCCTTTCTATATTTTATCCTTTGGCAAGCACAATGTGTTGGAAAGATCCTGCTATATATGGCTAATTGCATGTGGGTTTGCATGAAATATTATTGTTGACATTACCCTTGAGGTAAAAGGTTGGGAGGCAACACTATAAGCCCCTATCTTTCTCTGTGTCCGATTAAAACTCCATACCCATAAATATTGCGTGAGTGTTACCAATTGTGAAAGACTAAATGATAGTTGAGTATGTGGACTTGCGGAAAAGCTCTTATATTGACTCTTTCCTATGTTATGATAAATTGCAATTGCCTCAATGACTGAGATTAGAGTTTGTTGGTTCTTAATGAAGTTTATGATTCATAATTGAAATTGTGATTGAATTGTTACTTTAGCATAAGAGATCATATTGCTTCTCTAAGAATGATCATGATGCCCTCATGTCCGTATTTTATTTTTATCGACACCTCTATCTCCAAATATGTGGACATATTTTTCGATTTCGGATTTCGCTTGAGGACAAGCGAGGTCTAAGCCTTGGGGAGTTGATACGTCCATTTTGCATCATGCTTTTATATTGATATTTATTGCATTATGGGCTCTTATTACACATTATGTCACAATACTTATGCCTATTCTCTCTTATTTTACAAGGTTTGCATGAAGAGGGCGAATGCCGGCAGCTGGAATTCTGGGCTGGAAAAGGAGCAAATATTAGAGACCTATTCTGCAGATCTCCAAAAGTCCCGAAACTTCACAAGAGCACGTTTCAGAATATATAAAAAGAATTGGGCAAAAGAAGTACCAGAGGAGGGCCAACCACCGTCCATGAGGGTGGGGGCGCGCCCTACCCCCCTGGGAGCCCCCTGCCTCGTGGGCCCCCTGGTGGCCCTCTGATGCCCATCTTCTGCTATATGAGGTCTTTTGTCCGAGAAAAAAAATCATAAGCTAGCTCACGGGACGAAACTCTGCCGCCACGAGGCGGAACCTTGGCGGAACCAATCTAGGGCTCCGGCGGAGCTGTTCTGACGGGGAAACTTCCCTCCGGGAGGGGAAATCATCACCACCGTCATCATGAACGATCCTCTCACCGGGAGGGGGTCAATCTCCATCAACATATTCACCAGCACCATCTCATCTCAAACCCTAGTTCATCTCTTGTATCCAATCTTTGTATCCAAACCGCAGATTGGTACATGTGGCTTGCTAGTAGTGTTGATTACTCCTTGTAGTTGATGCTAGTTGGTTTACTTGGTGGAAGATCATATGTTCAGATCCATTATGCATATTAATACCCCTCTGATTATGAACATGAATATGCTTTGTGAGTAGTTATGTTTGTTCCTGAGGACATGGGAGAAGTCTTGCTATAAGTAGTCATGTGAATTTGGTATTCGTTCGATATTTTGTTGAGATGTATGTTGTCATCCCTCTAGTGGTGTCATGTGAATGTCGACTACATGACACTTCACCATTGTTTAGGCCTAGAGGGAGGCATTGGGAATGCTAGAGTGACAGAAGCTTAAACCCTAGTTTATGCGTTGCTTCGTAAGGGGCTGATTTGGATCCATATGTCTCATGCTATGGTTAGGTTTACCTTAATACTTCTATTGTAGTTGCGGATGCTTGCAATGGGGGTTAATCATAGGTGGGATGCTTGTCCAAGTAAGGACAGTACCCAAGCACCGGTCCACTCACATATCAAATTATCAAAGTACCAAACACGAATCATATGAACGTGATGAAAACTAGCTTGACGATAATTCCCATATGTCCTCGGGAGTGCTTTCCTTCATATAAGAGTTTGTCCAGGCTTGTCCTTTGCTACAAAAAGGATTGGGCCAACTTGCTGCATCTTATTTACTTTTATTACTTGCTACTCGTTACAAATTACCTTATCACAAAACTATTTGTTACCTATAATTTCAGTGCTTGCAGAGAATACCTTACTAAAAACTGCTTATCATTTCCTTCTGCTCCTCGTTGGGTTCGACACTCTTACTTATCAAAAAGGCTACAATTGATCCCCTACACTTGTGGGTCATCATGCATCATCAAGTTTGTTGGACCAATTCTTTCTAGATCTATTAACAATCTTTTGCAAAATTAATTTAAGCTCTCTATTGCTAAGTTCTACTTGACCACTAGACTGTGGATGATATGGAGATGCAATTCTATGATAAACATCATACTTAGCAAGCATTTTACGAAAGGCACCATGAATAAAATGTGAACCACCATCAGTCATTAAGTATCTAGGGACTCCAAACCTCGGAAAAATAACTTCTTTAAGCATCTTAATAGAGGTGTTATGATCAACACTACTAGTTGGAATAGCTTCTACCCACTTAGTAAAGTAATCAACAACAACTAAAATATGGGTGTATCCATTAGAGGAAGGAAATGGTCCCATATAATCAAAGCCCCAAACATCAAATTGTTCAATAACAAGTGAATAATTCATAGGCATTTCCCGATGTCTACTAATATTACCAATTCTTTGACATTCATCGCAAGATAAGACAAACCTACGGGCGTCCTTGAAGAGAGTAGGCCAATAAAAACCGGATTGCAATACCTTATGTGAAGTTCTATCTCCAGCATGGTGTCCTCCATAAGCTTCGAAGTGACGACACTTGCGTAGGATCTGTTCCTGTTCATGCTCAGGTATACAACATCTAATAACACCATCTACTCCTTCTTTATAAAGGTGTGGGTCATCCCAGAAGTAATGTCTTAAATCATAGAAAAACTTTTTCTTTTGCTGGTATGTGAAACTAGGTGGTATAAATTTAGCAACAATGTAATTAGCATAATCAGCGTACCATGGAGCAGTGCGAGAAGCATTTATAATAGCTAATTGTTCATCAGGAAAGCTATCATCAATAGGTAGTGGGTCATCAAGAACATTCTCTAATCTAGACAAGTTGTCTGCAACGGGATTCTCAGCTCCCTTTCTATCAATAATATGCAAATCAAATTCTTGTAGCAGGAGAACCCATCTAATAAGTCTAGGTTTAGCATCTTTCTTTTCCATAAGATATTTAATAGCAGCATGATCAGTGTGAATAGTTACTTTAGAATCAACAATATAAGGTCTGAATTTATGACAAGCAAATACAAGTACTAAGAATTCCTTTTCAGTAGTAGCATATTTTCTCTGGGCATTGTCTAGAGTTTTACTAGCATATTGAATAACATTTAATTTTTTATCAACTCTTTGTCCTAGAACAGCACCTACAGCATAATGTAATGCCCACGATGCGGCTATATCTCCCACGTGTCGAAGCACGACTTAGAGGCATAACCGCATTGTAAGCAATGTCGCAAGTGAGGTAATCTTCACACAACCCATGTAATGAAATAAGGAAAGATACACATAGTTGGCTTACACTCGCCATGTCACACAATAGCATAAATATAATTACATTCATCCAGTTACACTCAAGGTCCGACTACGAAACCAAAATAAAGAACAACCCCAAATGCGACAAAGTCCCCGATCGCCCCAACTAGGCACCACTACTGATTGTCTGGAAAGGAAACGTAGTATCGTCCTGAGTCCTCATCGAACTCCCACTTGAGCTCAGTCGAATCTCCTGGAGCGGTATCTTCGGTCCCTGCATCTGGTTTTGGAAGTAATCTGTGAGTCACGGGGACTCAGCAATCTCACACCCTCGCGATCAAGACTATTTAAGCTTATAGGAAGGGTAAAGGTATGAGGTGGAGCTACTGCAAGCGACTAGCATATATGGTGGCTAACATACGCAAAAGAGAGCGAGAAGAGGAGGCAAAGGAACGATCAATGAACTATGATCAAGAAGTGATCCTAGAACAACCTACGTCAAGCATAACTCGAGACCGTGTTGTCTTCCCGGACTCCACCGAAAAGAGACCATCACGGCGACACACTCTGTTGATTCATTTTAATTAAGTTAAGGTTCAAGTCTTCTACAACCGGACATTAACAAATTCCCATCTGCCCATAACCGCGGGCACGACTTTTGAAAGATCAAATCCCTGCATGGGTGTCCCAACTTAGCCCATCACAAGCTCTCATGGTCAATGAAGGATATTCCTTCTCCCAAGACAACCCGATCAGACTTGGAATCCCGGTTATAAGACATTTCGACAATGGTAAAACAAGTCCAGCAAAGCCACCTGAATGTGCCGACAAATCCTGGTAGGAGCTGCACATATCTCGTTCTTAGGGCACACCGGATAAGCAATTCGTACAACTAAAACCAGCCCTCGAGTTTCCCCGAGGTGGCGCTGCAAGGGGCTCTAGTTTGGACCAACACTCAGAGGAGCACTGGCCCGGGGGTTTAAATAAAGATGACCCTCGGGCTCCGGAAACCCAAGGGAAAAGAGACTAGGTGGCGAATGGTAAAACCAAGGTTGGGCCTTGCTGGAGGAGTTTTATTCAAGGCAAACTGTCAAGGGGTTCCCATTATAACCCAACCGTGTAAGGAACGCAAAATCAAGGAACATAACACCGGTATGACGGAAACTAGGGCGGCAAGAGTGGAACAAAACACCAGGCATAAGGCCGAACCTTCCACCCTTTACCAAGTATATAGGTGCATTAAAGTAGACAAGATATAATAATGATATCCCAACTATAAACATGTTCCAACAAGGAACAAACTCCAATCTTCACCTGCAACTAGCAACGCTATAAGAGGGGCTGAGCAAAGCGGTAACATAGCCAAACAACGGTTTGCTAGGACAAGGTGGGTTAGAGGTTTGACATGGCAAAATGGGAGGCATGATAAGCAAGTGGTAGGTATCGTAGCATAGGCATAGCAAAAGAGCGAGCATCTAGCAAGCAAAGATAGAAGTGATTTCGAGGGTATGGTCATCTTACCTGCAAAGTTCTCCGGGTTGACATTAGCTTGATCCTCGTAAGCGTACTCAACGGGATCCTTGATCACGTACTCGTCTCCCGGCTCTACCCAAAGCAAGAAACAAGCAAAGGGAGACACAATCAACCACGTGCAATGCACAAGCAACATGATGCGAAACAATGCATGACATGCGAGATGCGATATGCGGTGCATATGCATGCTTTGGAAAGGAATGATTGAACCAGGCCTCAACTTGGAAAACCAAGAGTGCCACCGGAAAGAGGAGTTGATTTCGGTCGAAATCGATATAAAGATCACCGGAATCGGATGCACAGTTTGGAAATGACAAGCAAAACGAATATGGCACCGATCTGCGATTAACAGCACGAGACCATCTAAATGCATCAAGAACAACATGCTACAGCACTCCAACATAACAGCAAAATACATGGCAGGGATCCACTCAAGATGCTTGACAAAAGATGAACACTGAGCTACGGCTAATTCACTCAATAACAGGTTCAAACAGGCATGGCAAAAGTGCAAAAGATATCAGGTTACAGACTTAGTGAAAATAACAACATGTCAGGAATTCAACATCAGGAAGCAATGTTTAGAGCACGATAACAACATGCTACAGGAACATATCATGGCAAAGCAAGGCATGGAATGAAGCTACTCAAAGCATACAACAAAAGTCCCTTACTGACCATAAGCCAAAAGGGATCAGAAAATACAATGGCAACCATGTGAACATAGCAATTATCGTTAACAGATTCAGACTTAGAAGAAAAACTGGAACATGGCAAAACAGATATTGAGTAGGCATGTTTACGAGCTCGATGGACTCACCACAAGGCATTGCATGACAAACTAAGCATACACCCAGCAAGTAGACATGGCATAGAATCTAAACATGGCAAGAACAACAACATAGCATGCATGGATCAACTACAACAAGCTCGGCAAAAATGCTTAACACGTAAACATTCTGCCAGGAACATTTTATAGCAAAAGTAGAGTTTGATTGAGTTAAGCTAGGGTGCTCCATAAATGCAAACAAAGACATGGATGGATAGAGCACCACAATATCTACAAAACATCCTTACTGATCATGCTCAAAAGAGGCATGGATCACTCAGTAGCAACATGAATACATGGCATAAAAATATTAACAGGGCAGAGACTTAGAATATTTCTATGTCCCTGAAATCAGCAACATTGAGAGGGCTACTTTGCATGCTTGTGCTAGTCACCACAGAGATCACAAAAATACATGGCATACACCCCTGTAAAGATGGCATGGCATACTTCAAAATTCATGTAGGACTCAAGTTCAAAGGAGGCACACATCAATCATGGCAAAAATGACAAATGTCCAATTACTGATAATAAGCTGAAACTAACATAAACTAGCACTCTGCCAACAGCATTTATGGCACCAAGATGAGCTCAAAAGAACATGATGCAATGAGATGAAATGAAGTACTCGTCGAGACGAACATTTTGATATGCTACACGTCCAAAACGGACCCACGGATGCAGATTTATGCCATGACGAAAAATGCATAAAAACTAGGGTTAGGGGAAAAGTCAACCGATCTAGATCCAGATCCGGATCGCACGTGTTTCGAGGTGCTCGTCGGAGAGTCGCCGTAATCGGACTTGGGGGCGCCGGAGTTGACGAGGAAGAGGCAGGGTGGCCGGATCCGGGCAAAGAGGACGGCGGAGGCGCGCGGCGGCTCGGGCGGCGAGGGGGCTCGCCGGAGTCGGAGCTCTCCTCCAGACGGCGAGGAACGCGGCGGACGGCCGGGGAAAAGTGTGGCGGCACGCGGGCGGTGAGGAGGCGCAGGGCGCGCAGTAGGTGGCGGCGGGCGACGTGGGCCGCGGGGGCCGGTTCCGGGCTCGGCGGGCCGCAGCGGTGGGAGGTGGCCGGCGTGCCACGTGTCGCGTCCTGGCTGGCAGGGCGCGGTTGTCCGGCGCGCGGAGAGGAAGGGGGCTAGGTTAGGGTGCGAAATGACCCGGGGTTTTCGGAGGGGAGGCTATATTTATAGATAGAGGGAGATAGGAGGCTCCAAATTGAGCACGGTTTTTGGCCACACGATCGTGATCGAACGACCTAGATGATGGAGGAGGTTTAGGTGGGTTTTGATCCACTTTGGAGGGGTGTTGGGCTGCAACACACACGAGGCCTTTTCGGTCCCTCGGTTCACCGTTGGAGTATCAAACGAAGTCTAAATGGCACGAAACTTGACAGACGGTCTACCGGTAGTAAAGCAAGGCCGCTTGGCAAGTCTTGGTCCAATCCTAGAACGTTTAATACCCACACACGAAAAGAGGTAGAAAGGGACACCGGAGGACATAGGAGCGCCGGAATGCAAAACGGACAACAGGGAAAATGCTCGACTGCATGAGACGAACACGTATGCAAATACGATGCACATGATATGAGATGCATGACAAAGACAAAAGCACACGAACACAAAAACCCGACAACGAGGAAATATCATAACTTAGTGCCGGAAATGGCAAGAGTTGGAATACAAATATCGTAGGTTACATACGGGGTGTTACACATAATCACTAGCATCACACATGATTTCAAATGGTAAATTCCAATCAGGTGGCTGAACAATAGGTGCACAAATCAAGGCTTTCTTAAGTATTTCAAATGCTTCTACACAATCATCATCAAAGACAAAAGGAATATCTTTTTGTAATAGGTTAGTCAAAGGCCGAGAAATTTTAGAGAAGTCCTTAATGAACCTCCTATAAAAACCGGGATGACCAAGGAAACTTCTTATACCTTTGATGTCCTTGGGACAAAACATCTTTTCAATAGCATCAACTTTAGCTTTGTCAACATCAATACCTCTTTCAGAAATTTTATGCCCCAAGACAATACCTTCATTAACCATAAAGTGGCACTTCTCCCAATTCAAGACAAGGTTAGTTTCTTCACATCTATGCAAACCTCGATCAAGGTTGCTCAAGCAATCATCAAAAGAGGATCCATAAATAGAGAAATCATCCATGAAAACTTCACAAATCTTTTCACAAAAGCCAGAGAATATAGCCATCATGCATCTTTGAAAGGTAGCAGGTGCATTACATAAACCAAAAGGCATACGCCTATAAGAAAAGGTACCGAAAGGGCAAGTAAAAGTAGTCTTTTCTTGATCATCAGCTGACACGGGTATTTGAGAGAAACCAGAGTAACCATCTAGAAAGCAAAAATGTGTATGTTTGGATAATCTTTCTAGCATTTGATCAATGAAAGGCAAAGGGTAATGATCTTTTTTAGTAGCTTTATTTAATTTGTGGAAATCAATCACCATCCTATAACCTGTAATAATTCTTTGCGGAATCAATTCATCCTTATCATTAGGAACAACAGTAATACCTCCCCTCTTAGGGACACAATGGACATGCCTTACCCACTAACTATCAGCAATGGGATAAATTATACCTGCTTCAAGGAGCTTTAATATTTCCTTTCTTACCACTTCTTTCATCTTAGGATTTAGCCGTTGTTGGTGATCAATAACTGGTTTCGTGTCTTTCTCCAAATTTATTTTGTGTTGTTGGTGATCATCAAGAGTATATCCAATAGCAGCACGGTGCTTCTTCAGAGTTTTCAATAATTTCTCTTCTTCATGCACTGAAAGGTTAGCACTAACAATAACATGATATATCATCCGAGGAATCCAGCTATTCGAATAGATAATGATAACCCTGCAGCAACTCATGCCCTCGTAGACCGAGGATGAATCCAAGCGGACTCCTTGGCGATCGCCACCTCTCCGGTGATCTCCTCCCCTAGCCACTAAAATTCCTCTTCTCTCCACTAGATCTCTCCGGCGCACTGAGATCTACCTTCTAATACCCATCTCCATGGGTTCTGATGTCGGATCCACCCTTGGCTTGGATTTCTCCAAGGGCTTGGTTTTTGCGGAAAAGGTCTTTCAATCTACTGGTTTTACGGTACATCCCATGGATGACACGGGCTTCTTCACCATGGTAATCTCTTTTGGGCGGCATGTTTTTCGTTTGCATGAAGATTCAGTAGCAGCAGCGATTGAGGCGGCCATTGGGGGTTCTGCAATTGAGTACATGGTTTTTCCGCTCAAGGATAAGGTTTTTGGCTTTCAAGTTTCCTGTAAGGATGTGGCTATGATCGTTCTTCAGCTCCGTTCTTATTCTTGTGATCATTTTAAATGTTACTTCCATCTTTGGGGTCATGGGGGCCCAAATTGGGGCCGTGAGTTCAAGCTTTGGAAGTTGGAATGTGATGCAGAATGGGTTCTTGTTAGTCCTTCCAAACGTCGAGCTGCCCTTGGCATGCTAGCCATGCATTCCAAGCCCCAAAAGTCCTCGGTAAGATCTACTCATGCCCAAGCCAAGAAGCTTTCTTTTTCAACGTTCCAGAGTTATCCTGCTTGCCGTGGTTATCGTTATCCAGCCACACAGGACTGTATCCAAACTATTGAAGATGCGGGGTATACTCTCCCGGATCATGAAAGGGTGGTCATCCATCCCCCGCCGCCGGCTGAGCTCCGGTGGACGTCAACCTCCCCATCCATATCTTTCGGCACGGTTGGGAACCTCCCTCCTAATGCGACTCGGACGCCGTCTATCTCGGGCGGGAATTATGATTCTTCGAATGTGGACGTGTCCTCTCATGTTGGGCCGTCATCTACACGTGCCGCGGATCAAGTTGGGCCGGTGTTATCTTCTGGGCCTTCCACTATTCCTTCCTCTCAACAAGCTGCAGTGGATTTTGATAATTTGGTTTCAGATATGGTGGATGAAATCCTAACATGTCAAACATGTTTGCGCAAGGGCCATTTTGCTACGGCGTGCACGTCCGGGTTACACTGTAACTCATGTCTGCGGGTGGGGCATGTTGCAAAAGATTGCAACCGGTTTGCACAGATCTTGGGCTTGGTTTGGAAACCGAAACCCGGTAACGTTGCAACTTCCGAGGATCCCTCAGCTCCCATCGAGAATATCTCTCTGACGCAACTTTTACCAAACTTGGACTCCTCTTGCACTTCTGCATTAACTCTTTTGCCCCGTTCCATCAGCCCTGGCCCCAAAACACCTTTGACTGCACCGCCGGAAACCCCACCTCCGCCAGAGTCCTCGCCGTCTGCTGCTAGCTCGGGACGTGCCTCTCCGATGGCAAATTTTCACCTTGACCCTCTGCTCTATGTGCCGGCAGGGCACCACATTGTGGATGGCGGTGAGGCTCGGGTGCCGCGAACCTTCGTGATGCCACATACCCCAATTGTGCGTCACCATGAGGAGTTCATGCTGGCCGAGGTAATGCCCATCCCCCCTCCTGATCAGATTGGGGTTGCTAGGGAGGAAGTCGTCCAATGGCTACAAGCTCATGGGATTTTGGTGAGGTCTGCTCAACCTTGGATTAGATCGGTGGGTCTTTTTGAGTTACGGGATGCTGCTGTCAGATTTTCACTTCTTCAGATGCCGCCTCAGCCCCTGGGTAATGATCGTTTTGTTCAGTTTATGAAGCATGATGAGGGGGAATCTTTTAGAGGTGTTCAGGGTTTCCGACAGGGTTTGCTTATGTTTTTGGGGATTCCGCTTGATCTTCGCAATGAGAATGGTCTTCGGGCAGCAGTTAACACCTTTGGGAAGTTTCATCATTGGATTAGTGAGGACCCATATCTCGTGCGCTCCTTGGTCTTTGCATCTTTCCCCGAGGATATTCTTGTGCCCAGGGACGTGATGTTCATGGAGTATGCAGCCTGGGGTGGTGCCAGAGTGTCTTGGACGGCGCCATTGTACATTCTGGGTGCCAATTTCGCCGAACAAACGCCCCAAGATGAGGACTGGATACCCATCAATGGCAACCCTCATCCGCTGCCTGGAGTGCCCTTTCCAGAAATGCCACCTTTTGTCCTGCCTCCATTCCCTGCTTTGGGATGGAACGATGTGCCACCACCGCCGCCTGCTCCTGCCCATGATCAAGAGGACAACTGGAGCAACTGGGATGAGCCTGCTGTGGAACTAGTTGTGGAGGACCAAGAGTCCATGGTTTTCAATGTTTCGGCACAGCAAAGCTCTACTCAGCCAAGTTCAGACGTGCAGCTTCAGGAGCCGCCTGCAGTTATTGGTGGAACTGCAACGGAAACCCGAAGTAACCCGGAGAACATTGCCAAGGACGTGGAAGATGCTAGCAATTGGGCGATCGTGGTTTATCAACCCCCAGTTATTGATGTTCAGGACCTTGCTCAACCTATATTTAAGGTTCCTTTTGGACCCCCTCTGCCTCCTGAAATGATATGGAAGCGTTCTTTTGAGAATTTGCTGAATGCACCAGTGGTGTTTGAGGTGCCGAAGCCTCTAATGCTTAAGCCCTTGTCGCCAGTCAAGAGAAGATGGAGCCTTGCTTTTCAGCCTGATGATCTTCCTTTGCTGACGTGGAATGAGCCGGAGCTGGTTAGACCTGTGGCAAGAGCTCTTTTTGCAGAGGACGCGGGTGAAGCTATGCCTGCTGTTGTCCCCCCTCCACCTATGTGCGCAAGACCAAGGAGACCTCGTAAAACTATGGCGCCAACACCTCTGGTTGAAATGTCTGTTCGCAGATGTACCAGAAGCTCGGCCCAGCGTGATGGGTTTAAGCCCACTTTCCATGAGCTGGTACTACAGCCCAAGAAGAAGAAGCCCAAGGCTAAGCCCATTGCTGCTGAGAGGCCCAGCACCACTGCATATGGAGATATCCCTCCTCCCACTCCTGTCAGTCATCTGCAAGCTCTTGGCAAGGAGTTAGACATTGATGCAGCTCTGCTCACTGAGGATGCACTTATGGTGGACCCTTCTGCCGCAACCAACCAAGCTCCTAATGCATAGTGTGCTATCCAAATGCTGGGTTTTGCAAGCCCCAAAATTTGCTCCCTGCATGTCTTTACTTTCTGAATTTTGGATATGTAATAATGTTGGTTCAGAACTTGATGTGGCTGTTGGACATATGGCATTGTGTGATGTGTGGTTTGGAGACCTGTTTATGATCTTTATCTATGAATTCTCAATGTAAAAGCTGGAATGTCCTGTGCTGGAATGTCAGGGGTTTGAACTCTAAAACTAGGCAAAGAGCTGTCAGGCAAAAGATCGATGAAAGTCACTGTGCAATTGCATGTTTGCAGGAAACTAAATGTGCTTCTTTTGACTCCAGATCAGTTAAAAGTTTTTGTCCTAAAAGATTTGACAGTTTTGCTTTTGCTCCTTCTTTGGGGGCCTCTGGGGGAATCATAGTTGTGTGGAACTCCTCTGTTCTTGAGGGGACCTTATTGGAAATTCAACAATTTGCAGTAGTAGTTGAGTTTGTCTCCAGACAAAATAATGAGAGGTGGACTCTTGTTGCTGTTTATGGTCCTTGTCAGGGGGAAGCTAGGGATAATTTTGTTACTTGGTTATACCACCTGAATATTCCAGTGGATGCAAATTGGCTGCTCCTGGGGGATTTCAATTTTATGCGCTCGCTGGATAACAGAAATTTCCCTGGAGGGGACCTGAATGACATGTTTATCTTCAATGAAATTATAGGTCACTTGGGCCTCTTGGAATTGCCCATCAAAGGTAGATCATACACTTGGTCTAATATGCAGGATACTCCCCTCCTTGAGCAGCTAGATTGGTTTTTCAGTTCTATCGATTGGATATCTGACTATCCCATGACTGAGGTGACGCCCCTTGCAAAAACTGCATCTGACCATGTGCCATGTGTGGTTTCCATCAAAACTTCTATCCCCAAGTCTAACATTTTTAGATTTGAGAACTACTGGTTAGAGCTTGAGGGTTTCATGGACTGTGTTGCCTCTTCATGGCAAAGAACTTCTAGAAAGGGGGACATATCACAGCTAGAATAGCTGACAAGTTCAAATCCCTGCGAATGTGTCTCAAAAGATGGCAGATGAACATCTCCAAACTGAAAATGCTTGTTTGTAAATGTAATAAGGTTATTCTGTTACTGGATGAACTTGAGGAGCTCAGACCATTGTACAGGCATGAATATAATTTTCGAAGAGTGGTTAAAAATCATGTGGAAAAGTTACTTCACCTTCAATGGCTTTATTGGAAAAAGAGATGTACTATTAGATATATTAAAGTGGGTGGAGAAAACACCAAGTTCTTTCATGCTATGGCTACTGAGAGGCATAGAAGGAACTCTATTGCTAGCTTAAAGCTACCTGATGGCACTGTGGTATCTGATCACTCTCAAATGGAGGGTATTATATGGAATTGTTTTAAAAATAGAATGGGCTCTTCAAGGGGCATCCACATGGGCTTTGATCTCTCCTCTTTAATTGTTCCAGTGGAGGGTTTGGATGTTCTCACTAAGCCTTTTGAGAAAGAAGAAATGGACAAGATTGTCAAACATATGCCAGTTGATAAAGCCCCGGGTCCAGATGGTTTTAATGGTCTTTTCTTCAAAAGGTGCTGGCACATTATCTCTCCAAATTTTTACGAATTGGCACAGGCTTTTTATGATGGTTCTGCTCATCTAGAGAACATCAATGATTCATATATCACTTTGGTGCCTAAGAAACACTCACCTGAGGAGGTGGGGGACTTCAGACCTATTTCTTTAACAGGAATGGGTCTTAAGTTCCTTTCCAAAATGGCTGCCAATAGGTTCCAAGAGGTAATAATGCAGTGTATCCACAAAAACCAGTATGGATTTATAAAAAGCAGAACTATTCAGGACTGTATTGGATGGACTTTTGAGTACTTACACCAGTGTCATCAGTCCAAGAGGCCAATTGTCATACTTAAATTGGACTTTGAGAAGGCATTTGATTCTCTTGAGCATGAGGCAATTTTCCAAATCTTGAGATATAAGGGCTCCAATGAAAAGTGGATTCTTTGGATGAAACAACTTTTGTCTACAGGCACATCATCTGTTCTGCTAAATGGTGTTCCTGGTAGGAAATTCATATGTAAAAAGGGTGTTAGGCAGGGAGATCCAGTCTCTCCCCTGCTATTTGTCTTAGCAGCTAACCTATTGCAGACTGTAATTAATGACATGTTCAGAAGGGGCATACTTCATCTCCCAATACCTTGTCATGACCAGGACTATCCTGTGATTTAGTATGCTGATGATACCTTGATCATCTTGCCTGCTAACAAGGCACAGTTAATTGCTTTGAAGGACATGTTAAAGGTCTTCTCTGGGTCTACTGGGCTTGATGTGAATTATCATAAATCCTTTATCATTCCCATCAATGTGGACACTGCTGTCATGACAGATTTAGCTATTGCTTTTGGATGTCAAATTGGGAAAATGCCTTTCACATACCTTGGACTGCCAGTAGGTACTACTAGGCCTAAAATGGTGGACTTCATGCCTCTGGTGGACTGCATGGAGAGAAGAATGACAGCTAGCTCCTCTTTCTTAAATCAGGGGGAGAGATTACAGTTTCTGAACTCTACATTGTCTTCTATGCCTATCTTCTTTCTTTGTAGTTTGGCTGTCCCGGCTGGCATTCTAAAGCAATTGGAGAGAATTCAGAGACAATGCCTTTGGAGGAAAAATAGGGGTGAACCTGCTCCTTCTCTGGCTGCTTGGGACCTTATTTGCAGGCCAAAAAACAAGGGAGGCCTCGGTATTCTCAACCTGGGTGTTCAAAATGTGGCGCTATTGCTCAAACATGCCAATAACTTCCTCAATAAAAAGGATATACCTTGGGTGTCCTTAGTTTGGGACTCTTACTATCATGGCAGAGTACCCCAAGGAACTTCTGATTGTGGCTCCTTCTGGTGGAAGGATATATGCAAAGTCTTGCAAAACTTTAGGGACTGTTCTTGGGTTCAGATAAATGAAGGAGACACTGCACTAATGTGGTCTGACACTTGGAAGCTTGATGATCAGGACTCTAGGCTTCAGTTCAGATTTCCCAGGCTTTTTTCATATGTTAAAGATCCCTGGATTTCTGTTAAGGATTTCCTGGACTCTCAGGACATGTATCAACACTTCCATCTTCCTTTGTCTAGCCAGGCCTTTGATGAGCTGCTTATTCTTCAATCTCTGTTGGACAACCATGATAGAGTCACTGGGTCCAAGGATATTTGGCTTTGGAATGGCATTGCCAAGGGATACTCTCCGAAGCTCTTTTACTCCCATATGTTTGTGTCACAATCTTTCAACCCCCTGACAGTTTGGATCTGGAAGTCCTCTTGCACTATGAAAATAAAGGTTTCTGCTTGGATGCTCATTATGGATAGGCTGAATACCAAAGATATGGTGGAACGGAGGCATTGGCATTTGGAGGATGGAGTAAACTGTGTTCTCTGCCCTTTGCAGACTAGGGAAACAAGAGATCACTTGTTCTTCAATTGCAATTTTAGTGTCAGGATCTGGAACTATTTGCAAATTGATTGGTCCTCAGGTGCCTCGATGAAGGAGCTAGTCATCAATGCAAGCAGGAGTTTTAGGAAACCTTTCTTCACCGAAGTGGTCTTTATAGCTTGCTGGAATATATGGATTGTCAGAAATGCTAAGGTCTTTAGGCATGAGAGAGCTGGATTTAATAAATGGAGAACAACTTTTCTTCATGATATTGCCCTAATGCAATATAGGGTTAAGCCTGCTTTTAAGGATGATCTCCTTAAATGGATCTCTTTTCTTCCACCTTGATCCTTTTTGTTGTTTTTCCTCCTTTTAGTTTAGCTTGATTACCCCTTGTAATCCCCCTTATACTTGTTCTTGTCTTGCCTTTTAATAAAGTTTTGATATGCTGTGGGGGTTTTTCCCTACAGTCCCCAGTCAAAAAAAATAACATGATATATCTTCTTTTCATCAAGATAAGCATATTTAAGAGTATCAGGCAATGGTTTAAGCTCAAACACGGGATCATCCTTGGGTGGAGGAGGATCCCCTAGGATTTCAACAGGCAAGTTGTGTTTCAGAATAGGTCCCTGTTTAAAGAATACTTCATCTATTTCCCTTCTTTCATCAATAAAAATATTGTTCTAAAGGATCACTAGGAGGCACGACAATAGAAGCAAGACCAATAATTTCATCTTTACTAGGCAATTCCTCATCACGGGGTTGTCTACTAAATTTAGCAAAATTAAACTCATGAGACATATCCCCTACACCAACAGAAACAATATCCTTGTTGCAGTCTATCTTAGCATTAACAGTATTCAAGAAGGGTCTACCAAATATAATGGGACAAAAGTCATCTTGTGGGGAACCAAGAACAAGAAAATTAGCATGATATTTAAATTTCCCACAAAAGACTTCAACATCTCGAACAATCCCAACTGGTGAAATAGTATCTGTATTGGCAAGCTTAATTGTAAGATCTATCTCTTCTATCTCAGCAGGTGCAATATCATGCATAATTTCTTTGTATAAGGAATGAGGTATTGCACTTGCACTAGAACCCATATCACATAAGCCATGATAGCAATGATCTCCTATTTTAACAGAAATAACAGGCATGCCTACAACAGGTCTATGTTTATTTTTAGCATCAGTCTAGCAATTCTAGCAGCTTCATTGCATAAGTAAATAACAAGCCCATCAATATTATCGGCCAAGAGGTCTTTAACCATAGCAATTTTAGCCAACTTTAACTTGCTCAGGGGGTTTGTGTGCCCTAGTATTACTTTTGTTGACTACAGTTGAAGCTTTAGCATGATCCTTTATTCTAACAGGGAAATGTGGTTTCTCAATATAAGCAGTAGGAACAATAGGATCATTATAACTGATAGTCTTTTCTTCAACTTTAATAGGTGCAACTACTTTTACTTCAATGGGTGTATTATATTTAAACCACTTCTCCTTTGGGAGATCAACATGAGTAGCAAAGGATTCATAGAAAGAAGCTACTATCTCAGAGTCAAGTCCATATTTAGTGCTAAATTCACGGAAAACATTGGTATCCATAAAAGATTTAATAGAATCAAACTTAGGTGTTATACCTGATTCCTTACCTTCATCGAGATCCCAATCTTCAGAGTTGCGTTTAATTCTTTCCAGTAAACCCCATTTGAATTCAATAGTCTTCATCATAAAAGATCCAGTAGAAGAAGTATCGAGCATGGAGTGATTATTGAGAGAAAGCCGAGCATAAAATTTTTGAATAATCATTTCTCTTGAGAGCTCATGATGGGGGCATGAATATAACACTGACTTAAGCCTCCCCCAAGCTTGAGCGATGCTTTCTCCTTCGCGAGGCCAAAAATTATATATATAATTACGATCACGATGAACAAGATGCATAGGATAAAACATCTGATGAAATTCCAATTTCAATTGTTTGTAGTTCCATGATCCCATATCATCACATATCCTATACCATGTCAATGCCTCTCCCTTCAAAGATAAAGGGAAGACATTCTTCTTGATAACATCATCGGGCATACCTGCAAGCTTAAATAATCCACAAACTTCATCCAGATAGATTAAGTGTAAATCGTGATGCAATGTTCCATCTCCTGCAAAAGGATTAGCTAGTAGTTTCTCTATCATACCCGAAGGAATTTCGAAGTAAACATTTTCAGTAGGTTTAGTAGGTTGAGGAGCAACTCTTTGCTCTACTGGTCGCGGTGAAGACACCCCGAACAAGCCCCTCAAAGGATTATGTTCCATAGTAACAAGTGACAGTAAATTTCAGCACACTATATAAATTTTTCCTTACCAAATTCCACTTATCAAAGGCGCTTCACTCTCCGGCAACGGTGCCAGAAAAGAGTCTTGATGACCCACAAGTGTAGGGGATCTATCATAGCCTTTTCGATAAGTAAGAGTGCTGAACCCAATGAGGAGCAGAAGGAAATGATAAGCAGTTTTCAGTAAGGTATTCTCTGCAAGCACTGAAATTATCAGTAACAGATAGTTTTATGATAAGGTAATTTTTAACGAGTAGAAAGTAATAAAAGTAAATAAGGTGCAGCAAGATGTCCCAATCCTTTTTGTAGCAAAGGACAAGCTTGGACAAACTCTTATATGAAGGAAAGCGCTCCCGAGGACACATGGGAATTATCGTCAAGCTAGTTTTCATCACGTTCATATGATTCACATTCGGTACTTTGATAATTTGATATGTGGGTGGACCGATGCTTGTGTATTGTTCTTACTTGGACAAGCACCCCACTTATGATTGCTACCTCTTGAGCACTGCGTTGGTTTTCCCTTGAAGAGGAAAGGGTGATGTAGCAGAGCAGCGTACGTATTTCCCTCAGTTTTTGAGAACCAAGGTATCAATCCAGTAGGAGGCCATGCACGAATCCCTCACACCTACACAAACAAATAAACTCCTCGCAACCAACGCGATAAAGGGGTTGTCAATCCCTTCACGATCACCTACGAGAGTGAGATCTGATAGATATGATAAGATAACATTTTTGGTATTTTTATGATAAAGAGAAATAAAGATGCAAGTAAAATAAATGGAAAAGGAAATAACTAAGTATTGGAAGATTAATATGATGGAAAATAGACCCGGGGGCCATAGGTTTCACTAGAGGCTTCTCTCAAGAGCATAAGTATTACGGTGGGTGAACACATTACTGTTGAGCAATTGACAGAATTGAGCATAGTTATGAGAATATCTAGGTATGATCATGTATATAGGCATCACGTCCGAGACAAGTAGACCGACTCCTGCCTACATCTACTACTATTACTCCACACATCGACCGCTATCTAGCATGCATCTAGAGTATTAAGTTCAAGAGAACAGAGTAACGCTTTAAGCAAGCTGACATGATGTAGAGGGATAAACTCATGCAATATGATATAAACCCCATCTTGTTATCCTCGATGGAAAAAATACAATACGTGCCTTGCTGCCCCTACTGTTACTGGGAAAGGACACCGCAAGATTGAACCCAAATCTAAGCACTTCTCCCATTGCAAGAAAGATCAATCTAGTAGGCCAAACCAGACTGATAATTAGAAGAGACTTGCAAAGATAACCAATCATACATAAAAGAATTCAGAGAAGATTCAAATATTGTTCATAGATAAACTTGATCATAAACCCACAATTCATCGGTCTCAACAAACACACTACAAAAGAAGATTACATCAAATAGATCTCCACAAGAGAGGGGGAGAACTTTGTATTGAGATCCAAAAAGAGAGAAGAAGCCATCTAGCTAATAACTATGGACCCGAAGATCTGAAGTAAACTACTCACACTTCATCGGAGAGGCTATATATGGTGTTGATGTAGAAGCCCTCCGTGATCGATACCCCCTCCGGCGGAGCTCCGGAAAAGGCCCCAAGATGGGATCTCGTGGATACAGAAAGTTACGGCGATGGAATTAGGGTTTTGGCTCTGTATCTGGTAGTTTGGGGGTACATAGGTATATACAGGAGGAAGAAGTACAACGGTGGAGCAATATGGGCCCCACGAGGGTGGAGGGCGCACCTGGGGGGGGTAGGTGCGCCCCCTACCACGTGCCTTCCTGGTTGATGTCTTGACGTAGGGTCCAAGTCCTCTGGATCATGTTCGTTCCAAAAATGACGTTCCCAAAGGTTTCATTCCGTTTGGACTCCGTTTGATATTCTTTTTCTGCGAAACTCTGAAATAGGCAAAAAAACAACAATTCTGGGCTGGGCCTCTGGTTAATAGGTTAGTCCCAAAAATAATATAAAAGTGTATAATAAAACCCAATAATGTCCAAAACAGGATATAATATAGCATGGAACAATCAAAAATTATAGATACGTTGGAGACGTATCAAGCATCCCCAAGCTTAATTCCTACTCGCCCTTAAGTAGGTAAATGATAAAAACAAAATTTTTGATGTGGAATGCTACTTGGCATAATTTCAATGTAATTCTCTTAATTGTGGTATGAATATTCAGATCCGAAAGATTCAAGACAAAAGTTCAATATTGACATAGAAATAATAATACTTCGAGCATACTAACGAAGCAATTATGTCTTTTCAAAATAACATGGCCAAAGAAAGTTATCCCTACAAAATCATATAGTCTGGCTATGCTCCATCTTCACCACACAAAGTATTTAAATCATGCACAACCCCGATGACAAGCCAAGCAATTGTTTCATACTTTTGGTGTTCTCAAACTTTTTCAATCTTCACGCAATACATGAGCATGAGCCATGGACATAGCACTATAGGTGGAATAGAATGGTGGTTGTGGAGAAGACAAAAAGGGGGAAGATAGTCTCACATCAACTAGGCGTATCAACGGGCTATGGAGATGCCCATTAATAGATATCAATGTGAGTGAGTAGGGATTGCCATGCAATGGATGCACTAGAGCTATAAGTATATGAAAGCTCAACAAAAAGAACTAAGTGGGTGTCCATACAACTTGCTTGCTCACAAAGATCTAGGGCATTTTGAGGAAGCCCGTCGTTGGAATATACAAGCCAAGTTCTATAATGAAAAATTCCCACTAGTATATGAAAGTGATAGCATAGGAGACTCTCTATCATGAAGATCAAGGTGCTACTTTGAAGCACAAGTGTGGAAAAAAGGATAGTAGTATTGCCCCTTTTTATTTATTTTTTATTCTTTTTTTGGGCCTTCTTTTTTTATTTGGCCTTTCTCTTTTTTATTGGGACAGTACTCTATGAATGATGATCATCATACTTCTATTTATTTACAACTCAATGATTACAACTCGATAGTAGAACAAAGTATGACTCCATATGAATGCCTCCGGCGGTATACCGGGATAGCAATGATGCATGAGTGACTTATATGAAAGAATTATGAATGGTGGCTTTGCCACAACTAAAATGTCAACTACATGATCATGCGAAGCAATATGACAATGATTGAGCGTGTCATAGTAAACGGAACGGTGGAAAGTTGCATGGCAATATATCTCGGAATGGCTATGGAAATGCCATGATAGGTAGGTACGGTGGCTGTTTTGAGGAAGGTATATGGTGGGTGTATGATACCGGCGAAAGGTGCGCGGTATTAGAGAGGCTAGCAATGGTGGAAGGGTGAGAGTGCATATAATCCATGGACTCAACATTAGTAATAAAGAACTCACATACTTATTGAAAAAATCTATTAGTTATCGAAGCAAAGTACTACGCGCATGCTCCTAGGGGGATAGATTGGTAGGAAAAGACCATCGTTCATCCCCGACCACCACTCATATGGAGGATAATCAATAAATACATCATGCTCTGACTTCTTAACATAGCGGTTCACCATACATGCATGCTACGGGAATCACAAACTTCAACACAAGCATTTCTAAAATTCACAACTACTCAACTAGCACGACTCTAATATCACCATCTCCATATCTCAAAACAATTATCAAGTTTCAAACTTCTCATAGTATTCAACACACTCATAAGAAAATTTTATTATTAATCTTGAATGCCTAACATAATTAAAGCAAATTACCATGCTGTTTTGTAGGACTCCCAAAATAATCTAAGTGAAGCATGAGAGAACAATGGTTTCTATAAAACAAATCCACCAACGTGCTCTAAAAGATATAAGTGAAGCACTAGAGCAAAAACTATAAAACTCAAAAGATATAAGTGAAGCACATAGAGTATTCTAACAATTTCCGAATCATGAGTGTCTCTCTCAAAAAGGTGTGTGCAGAAATGATGATTGTGGATAACTAACAAATAAAGACTCAAATAATACAAGACACTCCAAGCAAAACACATATCATGTGGTAAATAAAAATATAGCTTCAAGTAAAGTTACCGATAGAAGTAGACGAAAGAGGGGATGCCTTCTGGGGCATCCCCAAGATTTGGCTTTTAGGTGTCCTTAGATTATCTTGGGGTTCCATGGGCATCCCCAAGCTTAGGCTCTTGCCACTCCTTGTTCCATAATCCATCAAACCTTTTACCCAAAACTTGAAAACTTCACAACACAAAACTTAAAGTAGAAAATCTCGCGAGCTCTGTTAGCGAAATTAAACAAAACACCACTTCAAGGTACTGTAATGAACTCATTATTTATTTATATTGGTGTTAAAACTACTATACTACAACTTCTCTATGGTTTATAAACTATTTTACTAGCCATAGATTCATCAAAATAAGCAAACAACACACGAAAAACAGAATCTGTCAAAAACAGAACAGTCTGTATTAATCTGTAGCTAACGCAAGATCTGGAACCCCAAAAATTCTAAAATAAATTTCTGGACGTGAGGAATTTATCTATTAATCATCTTCAAAAAGAATTAACTAAATATCACTTTCCAAATAAAAATGGCATCAGTTCTCGTGAACGCTAAAGTTTCTGTTTTTTACAGCAAGATTAAAAAGACTTTCCCCAAGTCTTCCCAATGGTTCTACTTGGCACAAACACTAATTAAACACAAAAAACACAACCAAAACATAGGCTAGATAAATTATTTATTATTAAACAGGAGCAAAAAGCAAGTAATAAAAATAAAATTGGGTTGCCTCCCAACAAGCATTATCGTTTAACGCGCCTAGCTAGACATGAAAGCAAGGATAGATCTAGGTATTGCCATCTTTGGAAGGCAATCCATAAGTGGCTCTCATAATAGATTCATAAGGTATTTTAATTTTCTTTCTAGGGAAGTGTTCCATTCCTTTCCTTAACGGAAATTGGAATCTAATATTCCCTTCCTTCATATCAATAATTGCACCAATCGTTCTAAGGAAAGGTATACCAAGAATAATAGGACATGAAGGATTGCAATCTATGTCAAGAACAATAAAATCCACGGGCACATAATTCCTATTTGCAACAATAAGAACATCATTAATTCTTCCCATAGGTTTCTTAATAGTGGAATCCGCAAGGTGCAAGTTTAAAGAGCAATCATCAAAATCACGGAAACCTAGCAAATCACACAAAGTCTTTGGAATCATGGAAACACTAGCACCCAAATCACACAAAGCATAGCATTCATGATCTTTAATCTTAATTTTAATAGTAGGTTCCCACTCATCATAAAGTTTTCTAGGGATAGAAACTTCCAACTCAAGTTTTTCTTCATAAGATTGCATCAAAGCATCAACGATATGTTTGGTAAAGGCTTTATTTTGACTATAAGCATGAGGAGAATTTAGTAGGAATTTCAACAAGGAAATACAATCTATCAAAGAGCAATTGTCATAATTAAATTCCTTGAAACCCAAAATAGTGGGTTCATTAAAATTTAAAGTTTTGACTTCTTCAATCCCACTTTCAACAATTTTAGCATCAAGATCTAAAGACCCCGAATTTTTGGAATGTCTTCTTGGTAAAGGTGGATCATATTCAGTCCCATCATTATCAAGATTCATATTACAAAACAAATATTTAATAGGGGACACATCAATAACTTTTAGATCTTCATCTTTATTATCATGGAAACTAGAAGAACACGCTTTTATAAAGCAATCTTTCTTAGCACGCATCCTAGCGGTTCTTTATTTGCACTCATCAATGGAAATTCTCATGGCTTTGAGAGACTCACTAATATCATGCTTAGGAGGAATAGATCTAAGTTTCAAAGAATCAACATCAAGAGAAATTCTATCAACGTTCCTAGCCAACTCATCAATCTTAAGCAATTTTTCTTCAATCAAAGCATTGCAATTCTTTTGCGAGAAAATAAATTCTATAATATTAGATTCAAAATCAGAGGGTATATTATTAAAATTTCTATAAGAATTGTTGTAGGAATTACCATAATTATTAGAGGAATTACTAGGATACGGCCTAGGATTAAAGTTTTCTCTATACGCATTGTTACCAAAATTATTCCTACCAACAAAATTCACATCCAAAGATTCATTATTATTCTCAATCAAAGTAGACAAAGGCATATCATTAGGATTAGAAGAAAAACTTTTATTAGCAAATAATTTCATAAATTCATCCATCTTACCACTCAAAACATTAATTTCTTCTATCGCATGCACTTTCTTATTAGTAGATCTTTCAGTGTGCCATGGAGAATAATTAACCATAATATTATCTAGGAGTTTAGTAGCTTCTCCTAAAGTGATTTCCATAAAAGTGCCTCCCGCGGCCGAATCTAAAAGATTTCTAGAAGCAAAATTCAATCCAGCATAAAACTTTTGTATAATCATCCACAAAATCAAACCATGTGTAGGGCAATTACGTATCATTAATTTCATCCTCTCCCAAGCTTGTGCAACATGTTCATGATCAAGTTTCTTAAAATTCATAATATCGTTTCTAAGAGAGATGATCTTAGCGGGAGGAAAATACTTAGAGATAAAAGCATCTTTGCACTTATTCCACGAATCAATACTATTTTTAGGCAAAGACGAAAACCAAGCTTTAGCACGATCTCTAAGCGAAAAAGGAAATAGCTTCAATTTAACAATATCAGCGTCCACATCTTTCTTCTTTTGCATATCACACAGATCAACAAAGTTGTTTAGATGGGTAGCAGCATCTTCACTAGGAAGGCCAGAAAACAGATCTTTCATGACAAGATTCAGCAAAGCAGCATTTATTTCACAAGATTCAGCATCGGTAAGAGGAGCAATCGGAGTGCTAATAAAATCATTTTTGTTTGTATTGGTAAAGTCACACAATTTGGTATTATCTTGAGCCATCATGACAAGCAAGAAATCTGACACACAAGCAAACAAGAAACGGGCAAAAAGAGGCGAATAGAGAAAGAGAGGGAGGATGGAGAGAGAGAGGGCGAATAAAACGACAAGGGTGAAGTAGGGGGAGAGGAAAATGAGAGGCAAATGGCAAATAATGTAATGCGGGAGATAAGGGTTTGTGATGGGTACTTGGTATGTTGACTTTTGCGTAGACTCCCCGGCAGCGGCGCCAGAAATCCTTCTTGCTACCTCTTGAGCACTGCGTTGGTTTTCCCTTGAAGAGGAAAGGGTGATGCAACAGAGCAGCATAAGTATTTCCCTCAGTTTTTGAGAACCAAGGTATCAATCCAGTAGGAGGCCACGCAAGAGTCCCTCACACCTACACAAACAAATAAACTCCTCGCAACCAACATGATAAAGGGGTTGTCAATCCCTTCACGGTCACCTACGAGAGTGAAATCTGATAGATATGATAAGATAACATTTTTGGTATTTTTATGCTAAAGAGAAATAAAGATGCAAGTAAAATAAATGGCAAAGGAAATAACTAAGTATTGAAAGATTAATATGATGGAAAATAGACCCGGGGGCCATAGGTTTCACTAGAGGCTTCTCTCAATAGCATAACTATTACGGTGGGTGAACAAATTACTATTGAGCAATTGACAGAATTGAGCATAGTTATGAGAATATCTAGGTATGATCATGTATATAGGCATCACGTCCGAGACAAGTAGACCGACTCCTGCCTACATCTACTACTATTACTCCACACATCGACCGCTATCCAGCATGCATCTAGAGTATTAAGTTCAAGAGAACAGAGTAACGCTTTAAGCAAGATGACATGATGTAGAAGGATAAACTCATGCAATATGATATAAACCCCATCTTGTTATCCTCGATGGAAACAATACAATACGTGCCTTGCTGCCCCTACTGTCACTGGGAAAGGACACCGCAAGATTGAACCCAAAGCTAAGCACTTCTCCCATTGAAAGAAAGATCAATCTAGTAGGCCAAACCAAACTAATAATTCGAAGAGACTTGCAAAGATAACCAATCATACATAAAAGAATTCAGAGAAGATTCAAATATTGTTCATAGATAAACTTGATCATAAACCCACAATTCACCGGTCTCAACAAACACACATCGAATAGATCTCCACAAGAGAGGGGGGAAACTTTGTATTGAGATCCAAAAGGAGAGAAGAAGCCATCTAGCTAATAACTATGGACCCGAAGGTCTGAAGTAAACTACTCATACTTCATCGGAGATGCAATGGTGTTGATGTAGAAGCCCTCCGTGATCGATACCCCCTCCGTCGGAGCTCTGAAAAAGGCCCCAAGATGGGATCTCGTGGATACAGAAAGTTACGACGGTGGAATTAAGGTTTTGGCTCCGTATCTGGTAGTTTGGGGGTACGTTGGTATATATAGGAGGAAGAAGTACGTTGGTGGAGCAACGTGGGCCCCATGAGGGTGGAGGGCGCGCCTGGGGGGAGGGTAGGCGCCCCCCTACCTCGTGCCTTCCTGGTTGATGTCTTGATGTAGGGTCCAAGTCCTCTGGATCACGTTCGTTCCAAAAATCACGTTCCCAAAGGTTTCATTCCGTTTGGACTCCGTTTGATATTCTTTTTCTGCGAAACTCTGAAATAGGCAAAAACAACAATTCTGGGCTGGGCCTTCGGTTAATAGGTTAGTCCCAAAAATAATATAAAATGTATAATAAAGCCCAATAATGTCCAAAACAGGATATAATATAGCATGGAACAATAAAAAATTATAGATATGTTGGACACGTATCAAGGATTAACCCCCATTGCAAGCATCCGCAACTACAACATAAGTATTAAGGTAAACCTAACCATAGCATGAAACATATGGATCCAAATCATCCCCTTATGAAGTAACGCATAAACTAGGGTTTAAGCTTCTGTCACTCTAGCAACCCATCATCTACTTATTAATTCCCAATGCCTCCCTCTAGGCCCAAACAATGGTGAAGTGTCATGCAGTCGACGTTCACATGACACCACTAGAGGGATGACAACATACATCTTATCAAAATATCGAACGAATACCAAATTCACATGACTACTTATAGCAAGACTTCTCCCACATCCTCAGGAACAAATGTAACTACTCAAAAAGCATATTCATGTTCATAATCAGAGGGGTATTAATATGCATAATGGATCTGAACATATGATCTTGCACCAAGTAAACCAACTAGCATCAACTACAAGGAGTAATCAACACTACTAGCAACCCACAGGTACCAATCAGTGGTTTGGATACAAAGATTGGATACAAGAGATGAACTAGGGTTTGAGATGAGATGGTGCTGGTGAAGATGTTGATGGAGATTGACCCCCTCCCGATGAGAGGATCGTTGGTGATGACGATGGTGATGATTTCCCCCTCCCGGAGGGAAGTTTCCCCGGCAGAACAGCTCTGCCGGGGCCCTAGATTGGTTCTGCCAAGGTTCCGCCTTGTGGCGGCGGAGTTTCGTTCCGTGAGCTTGCTTCTGATTTTTTCCTCGATGAAAGACTCCATATAGCCAAAGATGGGCATCAGATGGCCACCAAGGGGCCCACGAGGCAGGGGGCGCCTAGGGGGGTAGGGTGCACCCCCCACCCTCGTGGATGGTGGGTGGCCCCCTCTGGTACTTTCTTCGCTCAATATTTTTTACATATTCTGAAAATAACTCCCGTGGAGTTTCAGGACTTTTGGAGATGTGCAAAGTAGGTCTCTAATATTTGCTCCTTTTCTAGCCCAGAATTCCAGCTGCCGGCATTCCCCCTCTTCATGTAAACCTTGTAAAATAAGAGAGAAAAGGCATGAGTATTGTGACATAATGTGTAATAACAGCCCATAATGCAATAAATATCGATATAAAAGCATGATGCAAAATGGACGTATCAGGAAAACCCAAACCCAAACACCTTCAAACCCAAAGTGATTGAGCATCACTGAAGAGATTGATCCTGCGTGGATCCGACGCTTGTTACCTTTGAAGGCTGTGCATCTTCCAGACGGTTAGGTGTCATGGTCTAGAGCATCCAAGAGGAAATTGTGGATCATCGAGTGACCGAGTTTGTGAAGGTTTGGAAGTCACATGAAGACTTACCACAAGTGATTGGGCGAGGTCTATGTGACCTTACCTCAAGGGGAATACGGTGAGGACTAAGTGTCCTGAGCTGTGTGTTCAGGACTGGGTGTCCGGGACTGTGTCCTCAGGTTTAACTACCTACCCGCCCTAACCAGACGTACAATTGTCACAACAGTTGGAACTGGTCTATCAAATCATTGTCTTCATCGAGCTAACTAGTTCTATTTCCTCAACCCTTCCATTTCCTCATTTCTGTGTTGTGTGCTTGTTCATATCTGTTTGAAGACTTTGACTAAAGACTTTCTCTATTTCCTCAGCTCAATTTCTTCGGTATGTTTGTCTTCATTCTATTTACCCCGTGTTTACGCTTTCGGTACTCTATGCTTGTTTTCATTTCATCATGAAGACCATGCTCATGCTCTGTTATGTTTACTTCTGAGTACTTATTCCGCTGCAAGTAGTTCTTCTCTTAGGAATTTCCTCACCCTAAAATTCATCAGTGAAGAATTCATAAAAATCGCCTATTCACCCCCCCTCTAGTCGACTTAACGCACTTTCAATTGGTATCAGAGCAAGGTACTCCCTTGTTCTGTGTGATTTTGGTTTAACCACCTAAGTTTTAGTTATGTCGACCACATGAATGAAGACTGTGGCATGCCTCATTTTTGACGGTCATGATTATCCCAAGTGGGAGGCCATGATGAAGAAGCGCCTCATGGTGATGAACAGCGAACTCTGGACCGTCACCGACATTGGTCTTACTGACCTATGCAAGGTGGCGGAGGCTGATGATATTCACAAATACACGCTTCTCAACCTCACGGCTAAGGATATCATCTGCTCTAGCTTGTCACAAAATCAGTTCAGGAATGTTATGCATCTTAGCCATGCGAAACTCATCTGGGACCGACTCTCTGAGGTCTATGAAGGTCATCGATCTCACCATGAACCCTGGTTCGAAGAATTCATGGAATCGCGCAAGGTTATGACTTTCAATCCAGAATCATCATCCTCTGCACCATGTCTTATGGAAAAAGGTGCCAAGGTAACTGAATGCTACTTATTTGAGTCCAATGATGATGAATCTGGTGATGAATTTGGACCCAGTTATGTCAAACTTGCTTCCCTTGCCACTAAACAACAAAGAGCTTTGGAAAAAGTTCAAAACATGCTGAATGAGAGCGACGATATGTTGGGTGAAGAAATGGATCATTCTAAAGCCCTGGCTGAAAGTCTTTAGGGACTTTAGTCCAAATTTGACAATCTTCAAGGTCATCATAACACTCTCTTATCTGATCATGAGAAGCTTTCTTATGAATTTATTCAAAGAAAGCAAGATCTTGAGCAGTTAAGAGTGAGTTATGAAGATCTTCAGAAGGAGTGTGATTCATTACTTGCTCAACAAATCAGCGCTACTCAGGATGAATTTGTTCCTCCATGTTTGAAGTGCATTGAACGTGAAACTGCTAATTCTTCACCTGAATGCTCAAATGCTTCCATTGCTGCAAATTCTTCAACTGTCTCTGCTATTACTAATTCCTCATCTGAGAACATTGCTAGTATCACTGATGATGTAGGGCTGAAGGAATTGTATATGAAGGAATTGTATATGACAGGGCTGAAGGAATTGTATATGACATTGCTAGTATCACTGATGATGCAGGGCTCAAAAACAGTTTTAAGGCAATATTTCTCCGTTTTGGAATATTTAGGAAAATAGAAAAATAAGTAGCAGTCCGGGAAGGACACGAGGCCTCCACGAGGGTGGAGGGCGCACCCTACCCCCTGGGCGCGCCCCCCTACCTCGTGTGCACCTCGTGTGCTCTCCGGACTCCGTTTTCTTACACGACACGTATTTTGGTCGGTAAAAATTCATTATATAATCTCCCGGAGGTTTTGACTCCCGTATCACGCAAAAATCTCCTGTCTTTGTTTCGAGCTGTTTTCTGTCAGGGTTATCAAGGCCAGACACTATGTCGTCTCCCTCCTCCTCCAACCATGAGGGCAACGATGCTTGGCTAATGAAGATAGAGCTGAAGAGAGAAGAACCCATGGAGATCAACAAGGATGAAGGGATCAAGATTTTGGCAACAGAAGACACCCTTCAACTTGATCACAATCTTCTTACCCCAACAGAGATCGAAGCTTTCAAGATGATTGAGTTAGCTCGTATACAAAATAAGTATCTCACACGTGAAAATATTTTGTTGAAGGAGCATATCATCGCACTAAAGGGCATTATCCGCAAGTTAGAAGACCTCCTACGCTCAATGTGCCACTATCCATCATCAACAACTCCACCTTCTTCACCAACAAAGGAGACATAACCACATGGGTATGGGCACTCCCATTGGCAACTGCCAAGCTTGGGGGAGTGCCCCAGTATCGTATCACCATCACTTTTATCTTTACCGTTTTTCTTAGTTCGATCCTTTTGGTATTATCTTGATCTAGTAGAATAAAGTTTATGGCATGATCTAGTTTTGATTTTTGCTTTTATAATTCTTCTATGTAATCGAGTCCGTGAGCTATATAATAAAGATTAGTGTTGAGTCAAGGGCTTGATTCTTTTGCCATGATCTTAAGTGAATAAAAGAAAAAGAGAAAGAAATAAAAAGAAACAAAGAGATCATGTGAGTCTTATGGAGAGTAATGAGCTCACATAGAAAAAGTATGATAAATAAAAGTTGTTGAGGGTTGACAAACATAGTTTTGGTCATCGTTGCAATTAATAGGAAGTAATAAAGAAAGAGAGGTCTTCACATATAGATATACTATCTTGGACATCTTTTATGATTGGGAGCACTCATTAAAATATGACATGCTAAAAGAGTTGACGTTGGACAAGGAAGACAACATAATGGGTTATGTTTTCTTACATCTGAGATAAATTATATTGTCATGGATAATCCAACATGGTTGAGCTTGCCTGTCCCCCTCGTGCTAGCCAAATTCATCGCACCAAGTAGAGATACTACTTGTGCTTCCAAATACCCTTAAACCAGTTTTGCCATCAGAGTCCACTATATCTACCTATGGATTGAGTAAGATCCTCTAAGTAAGTTGTCATCGGTGCAAGCAATAAAAATTGCTCTCTAAATACGTATGACTTATTAGCGTGGGAGAAATAAGCTTTATACGATCGGGTGATATGGAAGAAATAAAAGCGACAGACTGCTGAAGGAAATATGCCCTAGAGGCAATAATAAAGTTATTATTTATTTTCTTATATCATGATAAAAGTTTATTATTCATGCTAGAATTGTATTAAACGGAAACATAATACATGTGTGAATACATAGATAAACAGAGTGTCACTAGTATGCCTCTACTTGACTAGCTCGTTAATCAAAGATGGTTATGTTTCCTAACCATGGACAAAGAGTTGTTATTTGATTAACGGGATCACATCATTAGTTGAATGATCTGATTGACATGACCCATTCCATTAGCTTAGCACCCGATCGTTTAGTATGTTGCTATTGCTTTCTTCATGACTTATACATGTTCCTATGACTATGAGATTATGCAACTCCCGTTTGCCAGAGGAACACTTTGTGTGCTACCAAACGTCACAACGTAACTGGGTGATTATAAAGGAGCTCTACAGGTGTCTCCAAAGGTACATGTTGGGTTGGCGTATTTCGAGATTAGGATTTGTCACTCCGATTGTCGGAGAGGTATCTCTGGGCCCTCTCGGTAATGCACATCACTTAAGCCTTGCAAGCATTGCAACTAACGAGTTAGTTGCGGGATGATGTATTACAGAACGAGTAAAGAGACTTGCCGGTAACGAGATTGAACTAGGTATAGGATACCGATGATCGAATCTCGGGCAAGTAACATACCGATGACAATGGGAACAATGTATGTTGTTATGCGGTCTGACCGATAAAAGATCTTCGTAGAATATGTAGGAGCCAATATGAGCATCCAGGTTCCGCTATTGGTTATTTACCGGAGACGTGTCTCGGTCATGTCTACATTGTTCTCGAACCCATAGGGTCCGCACGCTTAAGGTTACGATGACATTTATATTATGAGTTTATGCATTTTGATGTACCGAAGGTTGTTCGGAGTCCCGGATGTGATCACGGACATGACGAGGAGTCTCGAAATGGTCGAGACATAAAGATTGATATATTGGAAGCCTATGTTTGGATATCGGAAGTGTTCCGGGTGAAATCGGGATTTTACCGGAGTACCGGGAGGTTACCGGAACCCCCCGGGAGGTATATGGGCCTTAGTGGGCCTTAGTGGAAGAGAGGAGAGGTGGCCAGAGATGGGCCGCGCGCCCCTCTCCCCCTTGGTCCAAATTGGACAAGGAGAGGGGGCCGGCCCCCTTCCTCCTCTCTCTCCTCTTTTCCCCCCTCCGTGAATCCTATTCCAACTAGGAAAGGGGGGAGTCCTACACCCGGAGGGAGTAGGACTCCTCCTGGCGCGCCTCTCCTGGCCGGCCGGCCCCCCTCCCTTGTGCCTTTATATACGGAGGCAGGGGCACCCCCTAGAGACACAAGTTGATCCACGTGATCATATTCTTAGCCGTGTGCGGTGCCCCCTTCCACCACAGTCCTCGATAATATTGTAGCGGTGCTTAGGCGAAGCCCTACGACAGTAGTACATCAAGATCGTCACCTCGCCGTCGTGCTGACGGAACTCTTCCCCGACACTTTGCTGGATCGGAGTCCGGGGATCGTCATCGAGCTGAACGTGTGCTAGAACTCAGAGGTGCCGTAGTTTCGGTGCTTGATCGGTCGGGCCGTGAAGACGTACGACTACATCAACCAAGTTAACGCTTCCGTTGTCGATCTACAAGGATACGTAGATCACACTCTCCCCCTCTCGTTGCTATGCATTACCATGATCTTGCGTGTGCGTAGGAATTTTTTTGAAATTACTATGTTCCCCAACAGTGGTATCAGAGCCTAGGTTTTATATGTTGATGTTATATGCATGAGTAGAACACAAGTGAGTTGTGGGCGATATAAGTCATACTGCTTACCAGCATGTCATACTTTGGTTCGGCGGTATTGTTGGACGAAGCGGCCTGGACCGACATTACGCGTACGCTTACGCGAGACCGGTTCTCCCGACGTGCTTTGCACATAGGTGGCTTGCGGGTGACAGTTTCTCCAACTTTAGTTGAACCGAGTGTGGCTACGCCCGGTCCTTGTGAAGGTTAAAACTGCACCAACTTGACAAACTATCGTTGTGGTTTTGATGCGTAGGTAAGATTAGTTCTTGCTTAAGCCCGTAGCAGCCACATAAAACATGCAACAACAAAGTAGAGGACGTCTAACTTGTTTTTGTAGGGCATGTTGTGATGTGATATGGTCAAGACATGATGCTAAATTTTATTGTATGAGATGATCATGTTTTGTAACCGAGTTATCGGCAACTGGCAGGAGCCATATGGTTGTCGCTTTATTGTATGCAATGCAATCATGCTGTAATGCTTTACTTTATCACTAAGCGGTAGCGATAGTCGTGGAAGCATAAGATTGGCGAGACGACAACGATGCTACAATGGAGATCAAGGTGTCGCGCCGGTGATGATGGTGATCATGACGGTGCCTCGGAGATGGAGATCACAAGCACAAGATGATGATGGACATATCATATCACTTATATTGATTGCATGTGATGTTTATCTTTTATGCATCTTATCTTGCTTTGATTGACGGTAGCATTATAAGATGATCTCTCACTAAATTATCAAGAAGTGTTCTCCCTGAGTATGCACCGTTGCGAAAGTTCTTCGTGCTGAGACACCACGTGATGATCGGGTGTGATAGGCTCTACGTTTAAATACAATGGGTGCAAAACAGTTACACATGTGGAATACTCAGGTTATACTTGACGAGCCAGGCATATGCAGATATGGCCTCGGAACACGGAGACCGAAAGGTCGAGCGTGAATCATATAGTAGATATGATCAACATAGTGATGTTCACCAATGAAACTACTCCATCTCACGTGATGATCGGACATGGTTTAGTTGATTTGGATCACGTGATCACTTAGAGAATTAGAGGGATGTCTATCTAAGTGGGAGTTCTTTAAGTAATATGATTAATTGAACGTAAATTTATCATGAACTTAGTACCTAATAGTATCTTGCTTGTTTTATGTATGATTGTAGATAAATGGCCCGTGCTGTTGTTCCATTGAATTTTAATGTGTTCCTTGAGAAAGCAAAGTTGAAAGATGATGGTAGCAATTACACGGACTGGGTCCGTAACTTGAGGATTATCCTCATTGCTGCACAGAAGAATTATGTCCTGGAAGCACCGCTGGGTGCCAGGCCTGCTGCTGGAGCAACACCAGATGTTGTGAACGTCTGGCAGAGCAAAGCTGATGACTACTCGATAGTTCAGTGTGCCATGCTTTACGGCTTAGAACCGGGACTTCAACGATGTTTTGAACGTCATGGAGCATATGAGACGTTCCAGGAGTTGAAGTTAATATTTCAAGCAAATGCCCGGATTGAGAGATATGAAGTCTCCAATAAGTTCTATAGCTGCAAGATGGAGGAGAACAGTTCTGTCAGTGAGCATATACTCAAAATGTCTGGGTATAATAATCACGTGATTCAAATGGGAGTTAATCTTCCAGATGATTGCGTCATTGACAGAATTCTCCAATCACTGCCACCAAGCTACAAGAGCTTCGTGATGAACTATAATATGCAAGGGATGAATAAGACTATTCCCGAGCTCTTCGCAATGCTGAAAGCTGCGGAGGTAGAAATCAAAATGGAGCATCAAGTGTTGATGGTCAACAAGACCACTAGTTTCAAGAAAAAGGGCAAAGGGAAGAAGAAGGGGAACTTCAGGAAGAACAGCAAGCAAGTTGCTGCTCAAGAGAAGAAACCCAAGTATGGACCTAAGCCTGAAACTGAGTGCTTCTACTGCAAGCAGACTGGTCACTGGAAGCGGAACTGCCCCAAGTATTTGGCGGATAAGAAGGATGGCAAGGTGAACAAAGGTATATGTGATATACATGTTATTGATGTGTACCTTACTAATGCTCGCAGTAGCACCTGGGTATTTGATACTGGTTTTGTTGCTAATATTTGCAACTCGAAACAGGGACTACAGATTAAGCGAAGATTGGCTAAGGACGAGGTGACGATGCGCGTGGGAAACGGTTCCAAAGTCGATGTGATCGTGGTTGGCACGCTACCTCTACATCTACCTTCGGGATTAATATTAGACCTAAATAATTGTTATTTGGTGCCAGCGTTAAGCATGAACATTATATCTGGATCTTGTTTGATGCGAGACGGCTATTCATTTAAATCAGAGAATAATGGTTGTTCTATTTATATGAGTAATATCTTTTATGGTCATGCACCCTTGAAGAGTGGTCTATTCTTATTGAATCTCGATAGTAGTAACACACATATTCATAATGTTGAAGCCAAAAGATGCAGAGTTGATAATGATAGTGCAACTTTTTTGTGGCAATGCCGTTTAGGTCATATCGGTGTAAAGCGCATGAAGAAAATCCATACTGATGGACTTTTGGAACCACTTGATTATGAATCACTTGGTACTTGCGAACCGTGCCTCATGGGCAAGATGACTAAAACGCCATTCTCCTGTACGATGCAGAGAGCAACAGATTTGTTGGAAATCATACATACAGATGTATGTGGTCCGATGAATATTGAGGCTCGTGGCGGATATCGTTATTTTCTCACCTTCACAGATGATTTAAGCAGATATGGGTATATCTACTTAATGAAACATAAGTCTAAAACGTTTGAAAAGTTCAAAGAATTTCAGAGTGAAGTTGAAAATCATCGTAACAAGAAAATAAAGTTTCTACGATCTGATCATGGAGGAGAATATTTGAGTTACGAGTTTGGTGTACATTTGAAACAACGCGGAATAGTTTCGCAACTCACGCCACCCGGAACACCACAGCGTAATGGTGTGTCCGAACGTCGTAATCGTACTTTACTAGATATGGTGCGATCTATGATTTCTCTTACTGATTTACCGCTATCGTTTTGGGGTTATGCTTTGGAGACGGCCGCATTCACGTTAAATTGGGCACCATCAAAATCCGTTGAGACAACGCCTTATGAACTATGGTTTGGCAAGAAACCAAAGTTGTCGTTTCTGAAAGTTTGGGGCCGCGATGCTTATGTGAAAAAGCTTCAACCTGATAAGCTCGAACCCAAATTGGAGAAATGTGTCTTCATAGGATATCCAAAGGAGACTATTGGATACACCTTCTATCACAGATCCGAAGGCAAGACTTTTGTTGCTAAGTTCGGAAACTTTCTGGAGAAGGAATTTCTCTCGAAAGAAGTGAGTGGGAGGAAAGTAGAACTTGACGAGGTAACTGTACCTGCTCCCTTATTGGAAAGTATTACATCACAGAAACCTGTTTCTGAGACACCTACACCAATTAGTGAGGAAGCTAATGATAAAGATCATGAAACTTCAGAACAAGATACTACTGAACCTCGTAGATCAACCAGAGTGAGATCCGCACCAGAGTGGTACGGTAATCCTGTTCTGGAAGTCATGCTACTAGATCATGATGAACCTACGAACTATGAAGAAGCGATGGTGAGCCCAGATTCCGCAAAATGGCTTGAAGCCATGAAATCTGAGATGGGATCCATGTATGAGAACAAAGTATGGACTTTGGTTGACTTGCCCAATGATCGGCAAGCAATTGAGAATAAATGGATCTTCAAGAAGAAGACTGACGCCGACGGTAATATTACTGTCTACAAAGCTCGACTTGTCGCAAAAGGGTTTCGGCAAGTTCAAGGGGTTGACTACGATGAGACCTTCTCACCCGTAGCGATGCTTAAGTCTGTCCGAATCATGTTAGAAATTGCCGCATTTTATGATTATGAAATTTGGCAGATGGATGTCAAAACTGCATTCCTGAATGGATTTCTGGAAGAAGAGTTGTATATGATGCAACCGGAAGGTTTTGTCGATCCAAAGGGAGCTAACAAAGTGTGCAAGCTCCAGCGATCCATTTATGGACTGGTGCAAGCCTCTCGGAGTTGGAATAAATGCTTTGATAGTGTGATCAAAGCATTTGGTTTTATACAGACTTTTGGAGAAGCCTGTATTTACAAGAAAGTGAGTGGGAGCTCTGTAGCATTTCTGATATTATATGTGGATGACATATTACTGATTGGAAATGATATAGAATTTCTGGATAGCATAAAGGGATACTTGAATAAGAGTTCTTCAATGAAAGACCTCGGTGAAGCTGCTTACATATTAGGCATAAAGATCTATAGAGATAGATCAAGACGTTTAATTGGACTTTCACAAAGCACATACCTTGACAAGATTTTGAAGAAGTTCAAAATGGATCAAGAAAAGAAAGGGTTCTTGCCTGTGTTACAAGGTGTGAAGTTGAGTTAGACTCAATGCCCGACCACTGCAGAAGATAGAGAGAAAATGAAAGATGTTCCCTATGCTTCAGCCATAGGCTCTATCATGTATGCAATGTTGTGTACCAGACCTGATGTGTGCCTTGCTATAAGTCTAGCAGGGAGGTACCAAAGTAATCCAGGAGTGGATCACTGGACAGCGGTCAAGAACATCCTGAAGTACCTGAAAAGGACTAAGGATATGTTTCTCATATATGGAGGTGACAAAGAGCTCATCGTAAACGGTTACGTTGATGCAAGCTTTGACACTGATCCGGACGATTCTAAATCGCAAACCGGATACGTGTTTACATTAGACGGTGGAGCTGTCAGTTGGTGCAGTTCTAAACAGAGGGTCGTGGCGGGATCTACATGTGAAGCGGAATACATAGCTGCTTCGGAAGCAGCGAATGAAGGAGTCTGGATGAAGGAGTTCATACCCGATCTAGGTGTCATACCTAGTGCATCGGGTCCAATGAAAATCTTTTGTGACAATACTGGTGCAATTGCCTTGGCGAAGGAATCCAGATTTCACAAGAGAACCAAGCACATCAAGAGACGCTTCAATTCCATCCGGGATCTAGTCCAGGTGGGAGACATAGAGATTTGCAAGATACATACGGATCTGAATGTTGCAGACCCGTTGACTAAGCCTCTTCCACGAGCAAAACATGATCAGCACCAAGGCTCCATGGGTGTTAGAATCATTACTGTGTAATCTAGATTATTGACTCTAGTGCAAGTGGGAGACTGAAGGAAATATGCCCTAGAGGCAATAATAAAGTTATTATTTATTTCCTTATATCATGATAAAAGTTTATTATTCATGCTAGAATTGTATTAACCGGAAACATAATACATGTGTGAATACATAGACAAACAGAGTGTCACTAGTATGCCTCTACTAGACTAGCTCGTTAATCAAAGATGGTTATGTTTCCTAACCATGGACAAAGAGTTGTTATTTGATTAATGGGATCACATCATTAGTTGAATGATCTGATTGACATGACCCATTCCATTAGCTTAGCACCCGATCGTTTAGTATGTTGCTATTGCTTTCTTCATGACTTATACATGTTCCTATGACTATGAGATTATGCAACTCCCGTTTGCCATAGGAACACTTTGTGTGCTACCAAACATCACAACGTAACTGGGTGATTATAAAGGAGCTCTACAGGTGTCTCCAAAGGTACATGTTGGGTTGGCGTATTTCGAGATTAGGATTTGTCACTCCGATTGTCGGAGAGGTATCTCTGGGCCCTCTCAGTAATGCACATCACTTAAGCCTTGCAAGCATTGCAACTAATGAGTTAGTTACGGGATGATGTATTACAAAACGAGTAAAGAGACTTGCCGGTAACGAGATTGAACTAGGTATAGGATACCGACGATCGAATCTCGGGCAAGTAACATACCGATGACAAAGGGAACAACGTATGTTGTTATGCGGTCTGACCGATAAAAGATCTTCGTAGAATATGTAGGAGCCAACATGAGCATCCAGGTTTCGCTATTGGTTATTGACCGGAGACGTGTCTGGGTCATGTCTACATTGTTCTCGAACCCGTAGGGTCCGCACGCTTAAGGTTATGATGACAGTTATATTATGAGTTTATGCATTTTGATGTACCGAAGGTTGTTCGGAGTCCCGGATGTGATCACAGACATGACGAGGAGTCTCGAAATGGTCGAGACATAAATATTGATATATTGGAAGCCTATGTTTGGATATCGGAAGTGTTCCGGGTGAAATCGGGATTTTACCGGAGTACCGGGAGGTTACCGGAACCCCCCGGGAGGTATACGGGCCTTAGTGGGCCTTAGTGGAAGAGAGGAGAGGTGGCCAGAGATGGGCCGCGCGCCCCTCCCCCCTTGGTCCGAATTGGACAAGGAGAGGGGGCCGACCCCCCTTCCTCCTCTCTCTCCTCTTTTCCCCCCCCCTCCGCGAATCCTATTCCAACTAGGAAAGTGTTGGGTTTCGTAGCAATTTCAAAAATTTCCTACGCACACGCAAGATCATGGTGATGCATAGCAACGAGAGGGGAAGAGTGTGATCTACGTACCCTTGTAGATCGACAATGGTAGCGTTAACTTGGTTGATGTAGTCGTACGTCTTCACGGCCCGACCGATCAAGCACCGAAACTACGGCACCTCCGAGTTTTAGCACACGTTCAGCTCGATGACGATCCCCGGGCTCCGATCCAGCAAAGCGTCGGGGAGGAGTTCCGTCAGCATGATGGCGTGGTGACGATTTTGATGTTCTACCGTTGCAGGGCTTCGCCTAAGCACCGCTACAATATAATCGAGGTGGAATATGGTGGAGGGGGGCACCGCACACGGCTAAGGAACGACCACGAAGATCAACTTGTGTCACTAGGGGTGCCCCTTGCCTCCGTATATCAAGGATCCAAGGGGGGGTGGGGCCGGCCCTAGTAGGAGGCGCGCAGGAGGAGTCCTACTCCTACCAGGAGTAGGACTCCCCTCCCTTTCCTTGTCCAAGTAGGAGAGGGGGAAGGAGAGAAGGAAAGGGGGGGGCGCCGCCCCTCCCTCCTTGTCCAATTGGGACTAGGGGAGAGGGGGCACGCGGCCTACCCTGGCAGCCCCTTCCTCTTCTCCACTTTAGGCCCATGAGGCCCATTAACCCCCCGGGGGGTTCCGGTAACCCCCCGGTGCTCTGGTTTTATCCGAAACTTCCCCGGAACACTTCCGGTGTCTGAATATAGTCGTCCAATATATCAATCTTTATGTCTCGACCATTTCGAGACACCTCGTCATGTCCGTGATCACATCCGGGACTCCGAACTAACTTCGGTACATCAAAACTCATAAACTCATAATATAACTGTCATCGAAACCATAAGCGTGCGGACCCTACGGGTTCGAGAACAATGTAGACATGACCGAGACATGTCTCCGGTCAATAACCAATAGCGGAACCTGGATGCTCATATTGGCTCCTACATATTCTACGAAGATCTTTATCGGTCAGACCGCATAACAACATACGTCGTTCCCTTTGTCATCGGTATGTTACTTGCCCGAGATTCGATCGTCGGTATCCTATACCTAGTTCAATCTCGTTACCGGCAAGTCTCTTTACTCATTCTGTAATACATCATCCCGCAACTAACTCATTAGTTGCAATGCTTGCAAGGCTTAAGTGATGTGCATTACCGAGAGGGCCTAGAGATACCTCTCCGACAATCGGAGTGACAAATCCTAATCTCGAAATACGCCAACCCGACATGTACCTTTGGAGACACCTGTAGAGCTCCTTTACAAAGTGTTCCTCTAGCAAACGGGAGTTGCATAATCTCATAGTCATAGGAACATGTATAAGTCATGAAGAAAGCAATAGCAACATACTAAACGATCGGGTGCTTAAGCTAATGGAATGGGTCATGTCAATCAGATCATTCACCTAATGATGTGACCCGTTAATCAAATAACAACTCTTTGTCCATGGTTCGGAAACATAACCATCTTTGATTAACGAGCTAGTCAAGTAGAGGCATACTAGTGACACTCTGTTTGTCTATGTATTCACACATGTATTATGTTTCCGGTTAATACAATTCTAGCATGAATAATAAACATTTATCATGATATAAGGAAATAAATAATAACTTTATTATTGCCTCTAGGGCATATTTCCTTCAGAAAGGGGGGGAGTCCTACTCCCGGAGGGAGTAGGACTCCTCCTGGCGCGCCTCTCCTGGCCGGCCGGCCCCCCTCCCTTGAGCCTTTATATACGGAGGCAGGGGCACCCCCTAGAGACACAAGTTGATCCACGTGATCATATTCTTAGCCGTGTGCGGTGCCCCCTTCCACCATAGTCCTCGATAATATTGTAGCGGTGCTTAGGCGAAGCCCTGCGACAGTAGTACATCAAGATCGTCACCACGCCGTCGTGCTGACGGAACTCTTCCCCGACACTTTGCTGGATCGGAGTCTGGGGATCATCATCGAGCTGAACGTGTGCTAGAACTCGGAGGTGCCGTAGTTTCGGTGCTTGATCGGTCGGGCCGTGAAGACGTACAACTACATCAACCACGTTAACGCTTCCGTTGTCAATCTACAAGGGTACGTAGATCACACTCTCCCCCTCTCGTTTCTATGCATCACCATGATCTTGCGTGTGCGTAGGAATTTTTTTTGAAATTACTACGTTCCCCAACAACTGCATAATAAAGGTCCATATTACAAGTGGCAATATAAAGTGACGTTCTTTCACATTAAGATTTTGTGCATCCAACTATAAAAGCGCATGACAACCTCTGCTTCCCTCTGCGAATGCTTGTCTTTTACTTTTATCTCCTACATTGCATAAGAGTCATGGTGATCTTCACCCTTCCTTTTTACATTTTATCCTTTGGCAAGCACAGTATGTTGGAAAGATCCTGGTATATATGGCTAATCGGATGTGAGTTTTCATGAACTAGTACTGTTGACATTACCCTTGAGGTAAAACGTTGGGAGGCAAAACTATAAGCCCCTATCTTTCTCTGTGTTCGATTAAAACTCCATACTCATAAGTATTGCGTGAGTGTCAGCAAATGTGAAAGATTATATGATAGTTGAGTATGTGGACTTGCTGAAAAGCTCTTATATATTGACTCTTTCCTATGTTATGATAAATTGCAATTGCTCCAATGACTGAGATTATAGTTTGTTAGTTTTCAATGAAGTTTACGACTCATACTTGAAATTGTGATTGAATTATTACTCTAGCATAAGAAATCATATGAAAAGAATTATATAAGTTGCTGTTCTAAGAATGATCATGATGCCCACATGTCTGTATTTTATTTTTATCGACACCTCTATCTCTAAACATGTGGACATATTTTTCGATTTCGGCTTTTCTCTTGAGGACAAGCGAGGTCTAAGCTTGGGGGAGTTGATACGTTCATTTTGCATCATGCTTTTATATCTATATTTATTGCATTATGGGCTGTTATTACACATTATGTCACAATACTTATGCCTATTCTCTCTTATTCTACAAGGTTTACATGAAGATGGAGAATACCGACAGCTGGGATTCTGGGCTGGAGAAGGAGCAAATATTAGAGACCTATTCTTCACAGCTCCAAAAGTCCTGAAACTTCACGGAAGACGTTTTCAGAATATATAAAAAATACTCAGCAAAAGAAACTCACCAGGGGGGCCACACCCTGCCCACGAGGATGGGGGGCACACCCTACCCCCTGGGCGCGCCCCCCTGGTGGCCCTCCGGTGGCCATCTTCTGCTATATGAAGTTTTTCGATGGGAAAAAATCATAAGCCATCTTCTAGGACGAAACTCCGCCGCCACGAGGCGGAACCAATCTAGGGCTCTGGCGGAGCTGTTCTGCCAGGGAAATGATACGTCCATTTTGCATCATGCTTTTATATCGATATTTATTGCATTATGGGCTGTTATTTCACTTTATGTCACAATACTTATGGCTATTCTCTCTTATTTTACAAGGTTTACATAAGGAGGGAGAATGCCGGCAGCTGGAATTCTGGGCTGGAAAAGGAGAAAATATTAGAGACCTATTCTGCGCAACTCCAAAAGTCCTGAAACTCCACGGAACATCTTAAAATAAATAAAGAAAAATCCTCGCCAAAGATGAAGGCCAGGGGGCCCACACCCTGCTCACGAGGGTGGGGGCGCGCCCCCCTCCTAGGGTGCGCCCCCTACCTCGTGGCCCCCCTGGTGGCTCTCCGATGTCCATCTTCTCCTATATGAAGTCTTTCGATGATAAAAAAAATAAGGAGGAACTTTTCGGGAGAGACTCCGCCGCCACGAGGCGGAACCTTGGCGGATCCAATCTAGAGCTCCGGTAGAGCTGTTCTGCCGGGGAAACTTCCCTCCCGGAGGGGGAAATCATCACCATCGTCATCACCAACGCTCCTCTCATCAGGAGAGGGCAATCTCCATCAACATCTTCACCAGCACCATCTCATCTCCAAACCCTAGTTCATCTCTTGTATCCAATTCTTGTCTCAAAGTCCGGGATTGGTGCTAGTAGGTTGCTAGTAGTGTTGATTACTCCTTGTAGTTGATGCTAATTGGTTTATTTGGTGGAAGATCATATGTTCAGATCCTATATGCATATTATTACCCCTCTGATTATGAACATGAATATGCTTTGTGATTAATTACGTTTGTTCCTGAGGACAAGGGAGAAGTCTTGCTATTAGTAGTCATGTGAATTTGGTATTCGTTTGATATTTTGATAAGATGTATGTTGTCTAGCCTCTAGTGGGGTTATGTGAACGTCGACTACATAACACTTTACCATTATTTGGGCCTAGAGGAAGGCATTGGGAAGTAATAAGTAGATGATGAGTTGCTAGAGTGACAGAAGCTTAAACCCTAGTTTATGCGTTGCTTCGTAAGGGGCTGATTTGGATCCATATGTTTCATGCTATGGTTAGGTTTACCTTAATACTTTTGTTGTAGTTGCGGATGCTTGCAATAGAGGTTAATCATAAGTGGGATGCTTGTTCAAGTAAGAATAGCACCCAAGCACCGGTCCACCCATATATAAAATTATCAAAGTATCGAACGCGAATCATATGAACGTGATGAAAACTAGCATGACGATATTCCCATGTGTCCTTGGGAGCGCTTTTCCTATTATAGGAGTTTGTTCCGGCTTGTCCTTTGCTACAAAAAGGATTGGGCCACCTTGCTGAACTTTATTTACTATTGTTACTTGTTGCTCGTTACAATTTATCTTATCACAAAACTATTTGTTACCACTTATTTCAGTACTTGCAGAGAATACCTTGCTGAAAACCGCTTATCATTTCCTTCTGCTCCTCGTTGGGTTCGACACTCTTACTTATCGAAAGGACTAAGATAGATCCCCTATACTTGTGGGTCATCAAGACTCTTTTCTGGCACCGTTGCCGGGGAGTGTAGCGCCTTTGGTAGGTGGAATTTGGTAAGGAAAAATTTATATAGTGTGCTGAAATTTACTCTCACTTGTTACTATGGAAAGTAATTCTCTGAGGGGCTTGTTCGAGGTATCTTCACCCTGTCCAGTAGAGCAAAGAGTTGCTCCTCAACCCACTGAACCTATTGAAAATGAAACTCCTTTTGAATTTCCTTCGGGTATGATGGAAAAACTGCTAGCTAACCCTTTTACAGGAGATGGAACAAAGCATCCTGATGAGCACTTAATATATGCGGATGAAGTTTGTGGATTATTTAAGCTTGCAGGTATACCCGATGATGTTGCTAAGAAGAAGGTCTTCCCTTTATCTTTGAAGGGAGACGCATTGATATGGTATAGGCTATGTGATGATATGCGATCATGGGACTATAAAAGATTGAAATTGGAATTTCATCAAAAGTATTACCCTATGCATCTTGTTCATCGTGATCGCAATTATATATATATAATTTCTGGCCTCGCGAAGGAGAAAGCATCGCTCAAGCTCGGGGGAGGCTTAAATCAATGTTATATTCATGCCCCAATCATGAGCTCTCAAGAGAAATGATTATTGAAAATTTATATGCTCGGCTTTCTGATAACAATCGCAGCATGCTCGATACTTCTTGTGCTGGCTCTTTTATGATGAAGACTATTGAATTCAGATGGAAATTATTGGATAGAATTAAACGCAACTCTAAAGATTGGGACCTCGACAAAGGTAAGGAGTCAGGTATGACACCTAAGTTTGATTGTGTTAAATCTTTTGTGGACACCGATATTTTCCGTAAGTTTAGCACTAAATATGGACTTGACTCTGAGATAGTAGCTTCTTTCTATGAATATTTTGCTACTTATGTTGATCTCCCTAAGGAGAAGTGGTTTAAATATCATCCTCCCATAGAAGTAAAAGTAGCTGCACCTATTAAAGTTGAAGAAAATACTGTCACTTATAATTATCCTATTGTTCCTACTTCTTATGTTGAGAAACCACCTTTCCCTGTTAGAGTAAAGGATCATGCTAAAGCTTCAACTGTTGTTCGTAAAAGCAATATTAGAACTTATACACCTCCTGAGCAAGTTAAAGTAGAACCTAATATTGCTATTGTTAAAGATCTCTTGTCTGATAATATTGATGGGCATGTTATTCAGTTCGAAGGTGAAACTGCTAGAATTGCTAAACCTTGTGCTAAAGATAAACATAGACCTATGGTAGGCGTGCCTGTTATTTCTGTTAAAATAGGAGATCATTGTTATCATGGCTTATGTGATATGGGTGCGAGTGCTAGTGTTATACCGCATGCTTTATACGAAGAAATTAAGAATGAAATTGCACCTGCTGAGTTAGAAGGTATTGATGTCACAATTAAACTTGCCAATAGAGATACTATTTCACCAATTGGAATTGTTAGAGATGTTGAAGTCTTGTGTAGGAAAACTAAATATCCTGCTGATTTTCTTGTTCTTACTTCAACGCAAGATAGCTTTTGTCCCATTATATTTGGTAGACCCTTCTTGAACACTGTTAATGCTAGGATAGATTGTGAAAAGAACGTTGTTACTATTGGCTTGGATGATATGGTTCATGTGTTTAATTTCTCTAAATTTAGTAAACAACATCGTGAGGAAGAATTACCTAGTAAGGATGAAATTATTGGTCTTGCTTCTATTGCCGTACCTCCTAGTGATCCTTTAGAACACTATTTGCTAGATCATGAAAATGATATGTTCATGAATGAAAGAAGGGAAATAGATGAAGTATTCTTTAAACATGAACCTATTCTGCAACACAATTTGCGTGTTGAAATTTTAGGGGATCCTCCTCCACCGAAGGGTGATCCCGTGTTTGAGCTTAAACCGTTGCATGATAATCTTAAATATGCTTATCTTGATGAAAAGAAGATATATCCTGTTATTATTAGTGCTAACCTTTGAGAGCATGAAGAAGAAAGATTATTGAAAACTCTGAAGAAGCATCGTGCTGCTATTGGATATACTCTTGATGATCTTAAGGGCATTAGTCCCACTCTATGTCAACATAAAATAAATTTGGAAGAAGATGCCAAACCAGTTCGTGATCCTCAATGACGTTTGAATCCTAAAATGAAAGAAGTGGTAAGAAAAGAAATACTCAAGCTTCTGGAGGCAGGTATAATTTATCCCGTTGCTGATAGTCAGTGGGTAAGTCCTGTCCATTGTGTCCCTAAGAAGGGAGTTATTACTGTTGTTCCTAATGATAAAGATGAATTGATTCCACAAAGAATTATCACATGTTATAGGATGGTAATTGATTTCCGCAAATTAAATAAAGCTACTAAGAAAGATCATTACCCCTTACCTTTTATTGATCAAATGCTAGAAAGATTATGCAAACATACACACTATTGCTTCCTAGATGGTTATTCTGGTTTCTCTCAAATACCTGTGTTGGCTAGAGATCAACCAAAGACTACTTTTACATGCCCTTTCGGTACTTTTGCTTATAGACATATGCCTTTTGGTTTATGTAATGCACCTGCTACCTTTCAAAGATGCATGATGGCTATATTCTCTGACTTTTGTGAAAAGATTTGTGAGGTTTTCATGGACGAATTTTCTGTCTATGGTTCCTCTTTTGATGTTTGCTTGAGCAATCTTGATCGAGTTTTGCAGAGATGTGAAGAAACTAATTTTGTCTTGAATTAGGAAAAGTGCCACTTTATGGTTAATGAAGGTATTGTCTTGGGGCACAAAGTTTATGAAAGAGGTATTGAAGTTGATAAAGCCAAGGTTGATGCTATTGAAAAGATGCCATGTCCCAAGGACATTAAAGGTATAAGAAGTTTCCTTGGTCATGCCAGTTTTTATAGAAGATCATTAAGGACTTCTCAAAAATCTCTCGGCCTCTGACTAATTTATTACAAAAAGATATACCATTTGTCTTTGATGATGATTGTGTAGAAGCATTTGAAATACTTAAGAAAGCATTAGTCTCTGCACCTGTTGTTCAGCCACATGATTGGAATTTACCCTTTGAAATTATGTGTGATGCTAGTGATTATGCTGTAGGTGATGTTCTAGGGCAAAGAGTTGATAAGAAATTAAATGTTATTCATTATGCTAGTAAGACTCTGGACAATGCTCAAAGAAATTATGCTACTACGTAAAAAGAGCTTTTAGCAGTTGTATTTGCTTGTGACAAGTTCAGACCTTATATTGTTGATTCTAAAGTAACTATTCACACCGATCATGCTGCTATTAAATACCTTATGGAAAAGAAAGATGCTAAACCTAGACTTATTAGATGGGTTCTCTTGCTACAAGAATTTGATTTGCATATTGTTGATAGAAAGGGAGCTGAGAACCCCGTTGCAGACAACTTGTCTAGGTTCGAGAATGTTCTTGATGACCCACTACCTATTAATGATAACTTTCCTGATGAACAACTAAATGTTATAAGTACTTCTCGTAGTACTCCATGGTATGCTGATTATGCTAATTAAATTGTTGCTAAGTTTATACCACCTAGCTTCACATACCAGCAAAAGAAAAAGTTTTTCTATGACTTGAGACATTACTTTTGGGATGACCCACATCTTTATAAAGAAGGAGTAGATGGTGTTATTAGACATTGTGTACCTAAGCATGAACAGGAACAGATCCTACGCAAGTGTCATTCTGAGGCTTATGGAGGACACCACGCTGGAGATAGAACTGCACATAAGGTATTGCAATCTGGTTTTTATTGGCCTACTCTCTTCAAGGATGCCCGTAAGTTTGTCTTGTCTTGTGATGAATGTCAAAGAATTGGTAATATTAGTAGACGTCAAGAAATGCCTATGAATTATTCACTTGTTATTGAACCATTTGATGTTTGGGGCTTTGATTATATGGGACCTTTTCTTGCCTCTAATGGATACACACATATTTTAGTTGCTGTTGATTATGTTACTAAGTGGGTAGAAGCTATTCCAACTAGTAGTGCTAATCATAACACTTCTATTAAAATGCTTAAAGAAGTTATTTTTCCAAGGTTTGGAGTCCCTAGATATTTCATGACTGATGGTGGTTCACACTTTATTCATGGTGCCTTCCGTAAAATGCTTGCTAAATATGATGTTAATCATAGAATTGCATCTCCTTATCACCCACAGTCTAGTGGTCAAGTAGAGTTGACCAATAGAGAGCTCAAATTAATTTTGCAAAAGACTGTTAATAGGTCTAGAAAGAATTGGTCTAAGAAACTTGATGATGCATTATGGGCATATAGAACTGCATACAAAAATCCTATGGGTATGTCTCCGTATAAAATGGTTTATGGAAAAGCATGTCACTTACCTCTCGAACTAGAACATAAGGCATATTGGGCTATTAAAGAGCTTAACTATGATTTTAAACTTGCCGGTGAGAAGAGGTTATTTGATATTAGCTCACTTGATGAATGGAGAACCCAAGCTTATGAAAATGCCAAGTTGTTTAAAGAAAAAGTTAAAAGATGGCATGACAAAAGGATACAAAAGCGTGAGTTTAATGTAGGTGATTATGTATTGCTATACAACTCTCGTTTAAGATTTTTTGCAGGAAAACTTCTTTCTAAATGGGAAGGCCCCTATGTTATCGAAGAGGTCTATCGTTCCGGTGCCATAAAAATCAACAACTTCGAGGGCACAAATCCGAAGGTGGTAAACGGTCAAAGAATCAAACATTATATCTCAGGTAATCCCATAAATGTTGAAACCAATATTATTGAAACCGTAACCTCGGAGGAATACATAAGGGACACTTTCCGGAACGTTTCAGACTCCGAAAAGGAATAGGTATGTGGTACGGTAAGTAAACCGACTCCAAAACAATTTTTAAGGCAATATTTCTCCGTTTTGGAATATTTAGAAAAATAGAAAAATAAGTAGCAGCCCGGGAAGGACACGAGGGCCCCATGAGGGTGGTGGGCACGCCCTACCCCTCTGGGCACGCCCCCCTACCTCGTGAGCACCTTGTGTGCCTTCCGGACTCTGTTTTCTTGCACGTTACGTATTTTGGTCGGCAAAAATTCGTTATATAACCTCCCGAAGGTTTTGACTCCCATATCACGCAAATATCCTCTGTTTTCGTTTCGAGCTATCCCATTGCAGAATAAATCAACATGTCTTCCCAGGATTCGGAAGGAGAAAGCTATGTGGATGATTACTTAGCAAATCCCAAGGTCTGTGGAGATGTGGAACACGATGGATGGACCACGGAGGAAGAAGAGGACTATGAACCCAAGGGGAAGGAGGAGACGAGCTCAAATGAAGATGAAGCACCATTACCTCAACTTGGGGACATGCACGTGGAGTTCAAAAAGTCAAGTCTCCCTGATAGGGTAAAGAAACCCAAGTTCGAGTTTATCCCTTTTCGTCTTTTGCAGGAAAATAAGCAGGACCTATGCAAAAAGATATTAACCCTGGAGTGGGAGATTGATGATCTGAGGGATCAAAATGCTGTCCTCAAGCGCAAATTAAGGGAGAAGCCTAAGCCATCAACTAAGCCAACATCACCACCTTCTTCACCGACAAAGGAGATATAATCACATGGGTATGGGCACTCCCCTTGGCAACTGCCAAGCTTGGGGGAGGTGCCCCGGTATTCTATATCACAACTCCTATATTTATCGTTATTCTTAGTTCGATCCTATTAGAAGTATCTCGATCTAGTAGAATAAAGTTTATGGCATGATCTAGTTTTGAGTTTTGCTTTATGATCTTTATTTGTAATCGAGTCTGTGAGCTTTATAATAAAGATTAGTGTTAAGTCAAGGGCTTGATTATTTTGCCATGATCTTGGGTGAATAAAAGAAAGAAGAAAAGAATAAAAAGAAACAAAAAGTTCATATTGATCTTATTGAGAGTAATGACTTCACATAGAAAGAGTATGATGATTAAAAGTTGTTGGGAGTTGGCAGACATAGCTTTGGTCATTGTTGCAATTAATAGGAAGTAATAAGGAAAGAGTGGTTTTCACATATAGATATATTATCATTGACATCTTTTATGATTGGGAGCACTCATTAAAATATGACATGCTAAAGAGTTGATGTTGGACAAGGAAGACAACGTAATGAGTTATGTCTTTCTTATATCTGAGATAAAGTATGTTGTCATGGATCCTCTAACTTGTTGATCTTGCCTTTCCCCCTCATGCTAGCCAAATTCTCAGCACCAAGTAGAAATACTACTTGTGCTTCCAAATACCCTTAAACCAGTGCCATGAGAGTCCACCATATCTACCTATGGATTGAGTAAGATCCTTCAAGTAAGTTGTCATCGGTGCAAAGCAATAAAAATTGCTCTAAATATGTATGATTGATTGGTGTGGGAGAAATAACCTTTATACGATCTTGTGATGTGGAAGTAATAAAAGCGACGGACTGCATAATAAAGGTTCATATCACAAGGGGCAATATAAAGTGACGTTCTTTCGCATTGAGATCTTATGCATCCAACCATAAAAGCGCATGGCAACCTCTGCTTCCCTCTGCGAAGGGCCTATCCTTTATTATTATCTTCTACCTTATGCAAGAGTCATGGTGATCTTCACCTTTTCTTTTTCATTTTATCCTTTGGCAAGCTCAGCATGTTGGAAAGAACATGATATATATATATATATATATATATATATCTAATTGGATGTAGGGGAGCATGAACCATTATTGTTGACATTACCCTTGAGGTAAAAGGTTGTGGGGCAAAACTATAAGCCCCTATCTTTCTCTATGTCCGATTAAAACTCCGTAACCACAAGTATTGCGTGAGTGTTAGCAATTATGAAGGACTAGATGATAGTTGAGTATGTGGACTTGCTTTTTTGCTCTGACATAGACTCTTTCCGATGTTATGATAAATTGCAATTGCTTCAATGACTGACATTATAGTTTGTCGGAGCCCAATAAGGTTTATGATTTATACTTTTGCATTGTGAATAGATCATCACTTGAACATAAGTAATCATATGACAAAATCTATATATGTTGCTATTATGAGAATAATCATGATGCCTTCATGTCCGTATTTTATTTTAATCGACGCCTCTACCTCTAAACATGAGGACATATTTATTGTTATCGGCTTTTCGCTTGAGGACAAGCGAGGCCTAAGCTTGGGGGAGTTGATACGTCCATTTTGCATCATGCTTTTATATCGATATTTATTGCATTATGGGCTGTTATTTCACTTTATGTCACAATAATTATGGCTATTCTCTCTTATTTTACAAGGTTTACATAAGGAGGGAGAATGTCGGCAGCTGGAATTCTGGGCTGGAAAAGGAGCAAATATTAGAGACCTATTCTGCGCAACTCCAAAAGTCCTGAAACTCCACGGAACATCATAAAATAAATAAAGAAAAATCCTCGCCAAATATGAAAGCCAGGGGCCCACACCCTGCTCACGAGGGTGGGGGGCGTGCCCCCCTCCTAGGGCGCGCCCCCTACCTTGTGGGCCCCCTGGTGGCTCTCCAACGTCCATCTTCTCCTATATGAAGTCTTTCGATGAGAAAAAAATAAGGAGGAACTTTTCGTGACGAGACACCGCCACCACGAGGCGGAACCTTGGCGGATCCAATCTAGAGCTCCGGCAGAGCTGTTCTGCCGGGGAAACTTCCCTCCCGGAGGGGGAAATCATCACCATCGTCATCACCAACGCTCCTCTCATCGGGAGAGGGCAATCTCCATCAACATCTTCACCAGCACCATCTCATCTCCAAACCCTAGTTCATCTCTTGTATCCAATTCTTGTCTCAAAGTCCGGGATTGGTGCTCGTAGGTTGCTAGTAGTGTTGATTACTCCTTGTAGTTGATGCTAATTGGTTTATTTGGTGGAAGATCATATGTTCAGATCCTATATGCATATTATTACCCCTCTGATTATGAACATGAATATGCTTTGTGAATAATTACGTTTGTTCCTGAGGACAAGGGAGAAGTCTTGCTATTAGTAGTCATGTGAATTTGGTATTCGTTTGATATTTTGATAAGATGTATGTTGTCAAGCCTCTAGTGGTGTTATGTGAACGTCGACTACATAACACTTTACCATTATTTGGGCCTAGAGGAAGGCATTGGGAAGTAATAAGTAGATGATGGGTTGCTAGAGTGAAAGAAGCTTAAACCCTAGTTTATGCGTTGCTTCGTAAGGGGCTGATTTGGATCCATGTGTTTCATGCTATGGTTAAGTTTACCTTAATACTTTTGTTGTAGTTGCGGATGCTTGCAATAGAGGTTAATCATAAGTGGGATGCTTGTTCAAGTAAGAACAGCACCCAAGCACCAGTCCACCCACATATCAAATTATCAAAGTATCGAACGCGAATCATATGAACATGATGAAAACTAGCTTGACGATATTCCCATGTGTCCTCGAGAGCGCTTTTCCTATTATAAGAGTTTGTTCCAGCTTGTCCTTTGCTACAAAAAGGATTGGGCCACTTTGCTGCACTTTATTTACTATTGTTACTTGTTGCTCGTTACAATTTATCTTATCACAAAACTATCAGTTACCACATATTTCAGTACTTGCAGAGAATACCTTGCTGAAAACCACTTATCATTTCCTTCTGCTCCTCGTTGGGTTCGACACTCTTACTTATCGAAAGGACTACGATAGATCCCCTATACTTGTGGGTCATCAGGAAACTTCCCTCCCAGAGGGGGAAATCATCGCCATCGTCATCACCAACGCTCCTCTCATCGGGAGAGGGCAATCTCCATCAACATCTTCATCAGCACCATCTCCTCTCAAAACCCTAGTTCATCTCTTGTATCCAATTCTTGTCTCCAAGTCCGAGATTGGTGCTAGTAGGTTGCTAGTAGTGTTAATTACTCCTTGTAGTTGATGCTAGTTGGTTTAATTGGTGGAAGATCATATGTTCAGATCCTATATGCATATTCATACCCCTCTGATTATGAACATGTTTATTCTTTGTGAGTAGTTACTTTTGTTCCTGAGGACATGGGAGAAGTCTTTCTATTAGTAGTCATGTGAATTTGGTATTCGTTCGATATTTTGATGAGATGTATGTTGTCTCTCCTCAAGTGGTGTTATGTGAACGTCGACTACATGACACTTCACAATTGTTTGGGCCTAGAGAAAGGCATTGGGGAGTAATAAGTAGATGATGGGTTGCTAGAGTGACAGAAGCTTAAACCCTAGTTTACGTGTTTCTTCGTAAGGGGCTGATTTGGATCCATATGTTTCATGCTATGGTTAGGTTTACCTTAATAATTTTGTTGTAGTTGTGGATGCTTGCAATAGATATCAATCATAAGTGGGATGCTTGTCCAAGTAAGGGTAGTACCCAAGCACCGGTCCACCCACATACCAAATTATCAAAGTACCGAACGCGAATCATATGAGTGTGATGAAAACTAGCTTGATGATATTCCCATGTGTCCTCGGGAGCGATGTTCTCTATATAAGAGTTTGTCCAGGCTTGTCCTTTGCTACAAAAAGGATTGGGCCACCTTGCTGCACTTTATTTACTTTTGTTACTTATTGCTCGTTACAAATTATCCAATCACAAAACTATATGTTACCACTTATTTCAGTACTTGCACAGAATACCTTGCTGGAAACCGCTTATCATTTCCTTCTGCTCCTCGTTGGGTTCGACACTCTTACTTATCGAAAGGACTATGATAGATCCCCTATACTTGTGGTCATCACCCACTAAGGTAGATGAAGCATTTATGGAGCCTGAGTGGATTCAAGCTATGCAAGAGGAATTACATCATGTCGAGCTCAACAACGTCTGGGAACTGGTCAAACGTCCGGATCCTCGCAAGCAGAATATCATTGGCACAAAGTGGATCTACCGCAACAAGCAAGATGAAAATGGCCTTGTGGTGAGGAATAGGGCACGACTTGTAGCGCAAGGTTACACACAGGTTGAAGGAATTGACTTCGATGAAACTTTTGCACCTGTTGCTAAACTTGAAGCTATTCACATATTACTTGCTTATGCTAACCATCATGATATCATCTTATATCAAATGGATGTGAAAAGTGTATTCCTCAATGGTAAGCTTGAGGAAGAAGTATATGTTGCTCAACCCCCAGGTTTTGAAGATCCAAAGCATCCCGACAAAGTCTTCAGACTCAATAAGGCCCTCTTTGGCCTCAAGCAGGCCCCTCGGGCGTGGTATGATACTTTGAAGGAATTCCTCATGAAGAAAGGCTTCAAACCCTGTTCACTTGACCCAACTCTTTTCACTATATCTTATGATGGTGAATTGTTTGTGTGCCAAATATATGTTGATGATATCATTTTCGGCTGTACTGACCAACGTTACAGTGATGAATTTTCCTATATGATGAGTGAAGAATATCAAATGTCTATGATGGGAGAATTGAAATTCTTCTTAGGTCTTTAGATTCGTAAAAAACGAAATGGCATATTCATATCTCAGGAGAAATACCTCAAGGATGTACTTAGAAAATTCAGCATGCAAGATTGCAAAGGAGTCAAAATCCCTATGCCCACAAATGGCCATCTATGCACTGATGAAAACGGTATTGACTTCGATCAAAAGGTATATCGCTCCATGATTGGTTCTTTGTTGTATTTATGTGCATCTAGGCCAGATATTATGCTTAGTATTTGCAAGTGTGCCCAATTTCAAGCTACGCCGAAGGAATCACACCGTAAGGCTGTGAAGCGTATTCTTCGATATCTAACTCACACACCAACACTTGGATTATGGTATCCCAAGGGCTCGGCTTTTGATCTCATTGGATATTCAGACTCTGACTATGTTGGTGATTGTGTGGACCGCAAGTCAACATCTGGCACATGCCATTTCCTCGGACGATCCTTGGTCTGTTGGTCTTTAAAGAAACATAACTGCGTATCACTGTCTACTGCTGAAGCTGAGTACATTGCTGCTGGTTCTTGCTGTGCTCAATTGCTATGGATGAAACAAACCCTCAAGGACTACGATGTCAAAATGAAGAATTTACCTCTCTATTGAGACAATGAGAGTGCCATCAAGATTGCTCATAACCCAGTTCAACACTCGAATACAAAGCACATTCAGACTCGTCATCATTTTCTTCGTGATCATGTGTTGAAGGGCGACATCTCTATTGAGCATGTGAGAACTGAAGAACAACTAGCCGATATCTTCACTAAGCCCTTGGATGAGAAGAGATTTAGCAAGTTGAGGTGTGAGCTAAATATCCTAGAATCTTCGAATGTCCTTTGAAAAGGACACACATCCTAACACTTATGCAAAATTGATGACTTAGATGTGCAACACACAAAGTAACGTTTTTCTTCAATCAATGAAGACTAACCCTCTAAGTGTGAAGAAATTAACGAAGAATTGGATTCTCAGAACTCTACGACAATTGTACGCGGTGTCTGAAATCATCATTCTTATACGGTGGGTCATGCCACCACCAAAAGTTGAAAAATCCTAAATCTGAGTTTTTCCTCACTTTGAAATTCCTCAGTTGTTCTTCAACTTTGCATTGTCTTCACTCTTTCCGTCATTTTTCTTCATTTTTCTTCATTGTCTTCACTCTTTCCAGGATTAGAATAGTTATTTGGATCACAACGCCCTATATAGAGCCTGATTAGGTGTTCCCGAGAAAAAAAAACCAGCCCGCCCCACAACTCCCCCGACGGGCCGACCCACCTGCCCATCTCCCGACGACCTTCCCACGAGCCACCCCACGGTCTTCCCCCGATCTCGCTGCGGCCTCCTCCCGGCGCACCGCCCCCGCTCCCGCCTCCTTCCGACGTGTCGCCGTCCCTGGCTTCTCCACCGCGTCGCCCCCCCCCCACGGTGTCCACCTTCTTCCGCCACCCGGGTCGACCGCGCAGCCTCCGCCACTGTAACAGGCTGTCGCGCCGCCTCCGCCCGTGGATCCGGCTAGGGCGCTGCCTCCGCCCCTAGATCCGGCCGCTGCGCTGCTTCCTCCCCCCTGATCCACCTCCATGACACCTCCTAGCCCAGATCCACCTGCGGGACAGCTCCTGCCGTGCGCGCCTCCCCAAACCATCCGCTGCCGCACGCACCCTTCCCGGAAATCTCACAGCCGCGTGCGCCCTCCCCGGATCCCCTGCCTAGCCGGATCCTGCTTCGGCCGCCGCAAGCCTCCACGGATCCCGCCGGCGCCCTCCCTTCGGCGTGCCCCTAGATCCCTCCGTCACATCCTGCAGCCATGCCCCTGTCCCCCCACCGCTGCCAGCCATCACGGCGCACACCAGATTCGCCCGCCGCCACGGACAGCCACCTAGCAGTGTTCAATTATTCTGATTTCTTGCAGCAGTTCAATGTATAATGCACAAGAAGAAGAAACTAACAATAGGTTGCAGATGTTCTGTTTTGTGATTTTCGTAGACTTGCAGCAATTTAGATGTTTGCAAGTCAAACATAGTTCTCTTTGCTTCTGTTGATTTTCTTGGCTCATCAGGATTGTGCTCTTTGGCAGGTCAAAACAGAGTTCTCGTGGCAGGTCGAACAAAGATGATTTGGCAGGTCAAACAGAGTTCTCGTGGCAGGTCAAACAAAGATACCCGTGGAGCCGTTTCTGCAAGTCGCCATCCCCATCTGCCACACATTATGTTCCTGTTATCATGATGCATATTTTGATGTAATATCGGATGCATAATTATCACTTTATGCGTTTGTATTTCCCGACAGGTTTCTACATGCATTTCGTGGTGATGGATAGAGATTCTTTCTTTGTTTATATAGAAGTTCAAAATGAATAAAAATGACGGTTCAATGTTTATAGAAAGCCACTTTGGTAAAATCTACTAGGTCTGAGATTCCCATGTGCAGAAAATGCTGGTAGGAAAGGTGCCCATGAACAATGTGAAAAATGTTATTTCAGATGAATCAGTGTTTTTGATTGATTTATGTTATAGTGTGTGGTTTGAAGTTCATGTTCTCAAGATCGTGAAATTCAAAAAACTATACCTGAGAAAAGTTCAGTAAGAGCTTTCTTTGAGTAGTGCTTCAAACATATTATTTGCTCAACGTGTTAATGGGGTCGTGGCCCGGGAAGTTCAAACCTGTTGTTTGTGGGAAAAAATGTCAGTTTCAAACATGATAAACAAATCTAACATATGAAACACCAGGATATGGTTGGTTTTTTTAATTCATTCTGCACATAAAAATGATCATTGGAGACATTGACATATTTGTCTTGTTATTTCTCACTACGTTCATTTTTTAGGTGTTGGAAAATGTACAACAGAAGTTCAAGTTAAACTAAGAGGGTGATTTAGCGTTTATATAAGAATCAAAAATTTCATAGAAAAAGATTAAGAAATATAACCAGGACGTCCAAATTAAAAAGATGCAGAAGTTTGATGATTATAGAAAACTCAGATTTCCCTCGTTATTAAAGAATGGAAACAAGAAGTTCAAAAATAAAATAACAAGAAGTTCAACTTTTAAAAATAGAGCGCTTCAAAATTTCATAGAAAAAAATTAAGAAAAATAAAATAAGGAAGTCCAAATTAAAAAGATGCAGAAGTTCTTATAAACACTCATAAATGAAAAATATGTTATTTTTAAAAACAACTCATAGACGAAAAAATGGTTGCTAGAAGTTCAAGTGCCCAGCGAGGAAAAGTTCAAAAACTTCTTGTGAGAGAGGTTCACCGTGTATTTAGATGTCCAAAATACATAAAACTATGTTATTTTTTGTGTTTTAAAATAATTCTCTCAAACCAAAGAGAAGTTCAAAGTGATAACAACCGGAAGTTCACGTACTACATGGTCTATATTTCATATAAGAAAAATACAAATAAGGTGAAACAAAGTGAAGTTCAAACAGACATGCCCCAGAAGTTCAACTACTTCACGCATTGCAAAAAGCGACACGTAAAAAAAGAGTGAAGTTCAGACAGACATGTCTCAGAAGTTCAACTACTTCACGCAGTGCATTTCCTTTTCGCGATGAACGCAGAAATCATGATCTCGCCATTTTCTAATTTACTTCAAAATGGCAGGAATATCATTTGTGTAAGTTCAAGTCCTTGATCGGAAAAGGTTAAAAAAAAATTATTGTGAGAGAGGTTTGTACAAAAGGAATATCATTTGTGTAACACTGACAAATGGATGAGAAAATTACGAACAAAAAACGTCACAGAAGTTCAACGTGAAAATAGCAGGAAGTTCAACTACTACGCTGAATGAATTTCGGATGAAAAACTTTTAAAACCGCCGCGAGTATGAAAAAATGATCAACACGGGAAAGTTGCGTGTTTACAGCAGCTTTCCATCAGTATATCACTCGTTGAATTCCGGGGAGTGGATGGAGAGCTACGAGTAGTGGATGGAGATCTGCGAGCAAAAAAAGCACATCGAAAACAGAGTGAAGTTCAGGTAGACATGCCGAGAAGTTCAGGTTCTTCACGCGGTGCATTCTTGAAGAATCTATTTCGCGATAAAGGCAGAACGAATGATCTCGCCATTTTCGCAATTACTTGAAAACGGCTAGGAATCATAGAAAACCATCAACATGAAAAAGTTTCGCATTTTTCGTAGCTTTTCAACGGGATATTATTTGCGCCTTTCCATTAAAGTTTGTAGAAAATACTGAGAAAATACGTTTTTTGCCATTTTCGAAACTGACTTAAAACCGTAAAGAATTGGGAGAAACAATACATACCAAAAAGTTTCACATTTGTTCAAGCTTCCAACGCCATGTCATATGCCTCAACTGACTTAAAAGCTGCATTCGGACGCACGGTTAAAAAATTAGCTCAAAAATACGAACTCAGTAGGACTTGGACCATTTTCTAAATTACTCTTAAACCATTCAAAATTAGAAAAAAACTTTTAAGATGAAAAAGTAGCGCATTTTCATAAGCTTTCCAACGCCATATCATATGCCTCAATTCGACTAGCTGTTTAGAAATGACATCGAAAATACGAACTCAGCTGTTCGGTTTACGAAATTTTACGTTTTTTCAAATTACTCTTTAACCATAGGGAATTAGAGAAAACTTTCAACATGTGGAATGAGCGATTTTGCAGCAGCTTTCCAACGACATATTATATGCCTCATTCCGATAAACGGTTTAGAAATGCGATCAAAAATACGATTCACATTTTTTGTGTGAAGAAAAAACGGTTTTCAAAACTGCTCTTAAACCGCTTATATTTTGCCAAAAATTTAAGTTGGGTCATGATATTGGTGTCCATAGCTTTCCAACGGTATATCGCAAGCCCCATTTAGGCAATGTTAGCGGAAGTTCAACCTAGTACAAGGGGAAGTTCAACATACTACTAGCGGGGCAGGTCAGGTTGTGGTCAGAATATTATTCTGATCCCGTGATCAGAATAGTGTTTATGTATGTATATATATATGTATATATATATATATGTGTGTATATATATATATGAGTTTACGTCCTCTACAGCATTCACTTATTGCTAATTCTTCGAGTTGCTTGTTCTGCTAAGTGAATGTGATCGGACCCTTTCCCCCTCTATGCCAAACTCAACCTAGTCTATTCACAAATTCTTCATGTGCGTTCTATTTGAAACTCGTTCAAAATCTTCACTTTGTCCTTGTCAGCTGAAGAAATTGCGAACGGAACTTTAAACTTATCTTATCTGAATTTTCGGCTTTTGCCGCTCAAACCGCTCCGCTTCCATGATATACTTATCCTATTCACCCACGATCGCACACGATCGTCACCTCTCAGTACGTGGGTGACACATGTCACGTGAATGAGAAGGGTCAGGGGCACGTTCGTCCAATTTCCTCGGGCGAGCAGTTTTTCACTTCGGCTATAAATACCCCTCTCCCTTCCTCACTTCGTTTTTGCTCCGCTCGACCTCACTCCCTTGCTCGAGCTCTCAAACCCTAGCGCCACTGCTACTTCCATCATCTCCGATGAGGAAGAGCTTCACTGCCTCGACCTCGTCGCCGCCATACTCACACCGGCCACGGATTTCTTCACTCTACCACCGCCGTAGCTGTCTTCCTCAGCCAAGTTAGGGCGTGGAAGATCTGAACCGACAAGCTTCAAATCTACACTTCACAGTTCGTCGTGTTCTTCATCAAGGCGTTCCTTGAAGAAAAGTTGCATACCTCTTCAGAGAACTCAATTGTTCAAAACCCTCAGCTGAAGAAATTGGCAGATGGCAAGAAACCTCATAAGGGAGGAAAGAAACTGGAAGTCAACACAGCTTTTGAGATCCCTGATGACATTTACAAGGATTATTGCACTCCTAATGAGGCCACACATGGAAAGGAGGACAAAAATCAGCGCAAGGTGCGCATACAAAGGATAGAGAGGAGATGGGCACGAGAATGGAGAGAATACAGATATGTCACTCCAAAATATATGAAGAAATTTCTCTTCACCCTCCTTGCCCAAGACCTCCATTAGCACCTGGCCAAGAAGCTGATCCCACTAGCCTCAAGCGCGGTGAGGACTATCCTGATGAATGGGCCAAGCGTCAAGCTAAGTTGGCCAGAGTAGCAAAAGAAGCAGTGAGGAAATTCAATGAAGACTCTGTTGTTGCTGCTGCTGCCACTGCTGAGGCCTCTACTAGCAAGCCAAAGAAGGCCATGCCTAAGAAGCCCGCACATAAGCCCAGTGCTCCTTATTCTTCAATGCCCTCATGGCCAAGCTCCTCTGCAATGCCCTCAAGGCCAACGTCTGCTAAGCCCTCACGGCCAATTCCTCAAGCCGCACCAGCTCCTTAAAAAACCTCAGCTCCTCCTTCCAAGTCCTCAGCACCTGCACATCTCGCCTCGTGCCAAAGGACAAAAGGCATCTCTATTGCCTCAGGAGCCTCTGCAAGTTCATCAGCTCCTCTTCACTCTTCAACTGGCCCCACTCTGCTGAATACCAAGGCGACTGCAGGACAAGGCACTAGACCAAGTCCTCAAAAGAAGCAGGTCACCTTCCAAGTACCGTCCGATGATGACGAAGCTGATGATGAAGAAGTCGCTGAAATCATCAGAGATAGGCAGCACAGGGCCGCTAGAGCCAAAGGCAGTAATGTTCCATTGATGCTAGACCCAAAGTTGATCCTCGACTTCATTGACTTGTGGCACAAGGACCCCAACACACCTCTGCCTGAGCTGAACCTCACTCCTGGTCAAAGTCATGTGCTGACTCACTTCATTGATGAAGAAAAATGGAAATATGAACAAGGGAGGAAGGTGAAGAAAGCGCAGTACAAGAAAGAGCGCTTTCTGAAGCAAAACTTCTTGAAGCTTTCACCTAAAGAACTTGTTGCTCTGCAATCAGAGATCAAGAAACTGAGTGATGAATTTGATCGCTACTATGCTAACTGGCTTGGAGCCAAAGTCAGATTTGTAAATATACCTAAAAAGTTTACTACCAATGCTGCTGCCCCTACGTAACAAGAAATTCCTCAGGCTGAAGCATCTGCTCAGCCTACTAAAGAAAATGCCAGCACCGCTGATGATACTTAGGCTACTGAAGAAAATGGTAGTACCAAGGCTGATGACTGCATTCCAGCCGCTGATGAAACTGCTAGGGCAACCACTAGTGTTGCACCTGAAGAAATTGCCACGCCAGCTGAAGCTTCAACCGATGTGCCTGAAGAAATTGCTTATACCAGGGCAACTGCATCAGTTGTTCCTAAAGAAACGGAACCAATTTCCTCTGCTCTGTTGGAAATATGCCCTAGAGGCAATAATAAATTGGTTATTATTATATTTCCTTGTTCATGATAATCGTTTATTATCCATGCTAGAATTGTATTGATAGGAAACTCAGATACATGTGTGGATACATAGACAACACCATGTCCCTAGTAAGCCTCTAGTTGACTAGCTCGTTGATCAATAGATGGTTACGTTTTCCTGACCATGGACATTGGATGTCGTTGATAACGGGATCACATCATTAGGAGAATGATGTGATGGACAAGACCCAATCCTAAGCCTAGCACAAGATCATGTAGTTCGTATGCTAAAGCTTTTCTAATGTCAAGTATCATTTCCTTAGACCATGAGATTGTGCAACTCCCGGATACCGTAGGAGTGCTTTGGGTGTGCCAAACATCACAACGTAACTGGGTGGCTATAAAGGTACACTACAGGTATCTCCGAAAGTGTCTGTTGGGTTGGCACGAATCGAGACTGGGATTTGTCACTCCGTGTAAACGGAAAGGTATCTCTGGGCCCACTCGGTAGGACATCATCATAATGTGCACAACGTGATCAAGGAGTTGATCACGGGATGATGTGTTATGGAACGAGTAAAGAGACTTGCCGGTAACGAGATTGAACAAGGTATCGGGATACCGACGATCGAATCTCGGGCAAGTATCGTACCGCTAGACAAAGGGAATTGTATACGAGATTGATTAAGTCCTTGACATCGTGGTTCATCCGATGAGATCATCGTGGAGCATGTGGGAGCCAACATGGGTATCCAAATCCCGCTGTTGGTTATTGACCGGAGAGTTGTCTCAGCCATGTCTGCGTGACTTCCGAACCCGTAGGGTCTACACACTTAAGGTTCGATGACGCTAGGGTTATAGGGAAAGTATGTACGCGGTTACCGAATGTTGTTCGGAGTCCCGGATGAGATCTCGGACGTCACGAGGAGTTTCGGAATGGTCCGGAGGTAAAGATTGATATATAGGAAGTATGGTTTTGGCCACCAGAAGTGTTCCGGGCATCACCGGTAGTGTACCGGGACCACCGGAGGGGTCCGGGGGTCCACCAGGTGGGGCCACCAGCCCCGGAGGCCTACATGGGCCAATAGTGGGAAGGGACCAGCCCCTAGGTGGGCTGGGGCGCCTCCCACCAAGGCCCAAGGCGCCTCCAAGAGGGGAAGGGGGCAAACCCTAGGGCAGATGGGCCCTAAGGCCCACCCTAGGTGCGCCTCCCCTTCTCCCTTGTGGCCGCCTCCCAGATGGGATCTAGGGGCTGCCGCCACCCCTAGGGAGGGAACCCTAGGTGGGGGCGCAGCCCCTCCCCTCCCCCTATATATACTTGAGGTTTGGGGCTGCCCAATACATGTGATTTGCTCTCCCTGTTGGCGCAGCCCTACCCCTCTCCCTCCTCGTCTCTCATAGTGCTTGGTGAAGCCCTGCTGGAGTCTCGCGCTCCTTCACCACCACCACGCCGTCGTGCTGCTGCTGGATGGAGTCTTCCCCAACCTCTCCTTCTCCCCTTGCTGGATCAAGGCGTAGGAGACGTCACCGGGCTATACGTGTGTTGAACACGGAGGTGCCATCCGTTCGGCACTAGGATCATCGGTGATTTGGATCACGACGAGTACGACTCCATCAACCCCGTTCACTTGAACGCTTCCGCTTAGCGATCTACAAGGGTATGTAGATGCACTCTCCTTCCTTCGTTGCTAGATTACTCCATAGATTGATCTTGGTGATGCGTAGAAAATTTTGAATTTCTGCTACGTTCGCCAACAGTGGCATCATGAGCTAGGTTTATGTGTAGTTACTATGCACGAGTAGAACACAAAGTAGTTGTGGGCATCGATATTGTCAATTATCTTGCCGTTACTAGTCTTATCTTTATTCGGCGGCATCGTGGGATGAAGCGGCCCGGACCAACCTTACACGTACGCTTACGTGAGACCGGTTCCACCGACTGACATGCACTAGTTGCATAAGGTGGCTGGCGGGTGTCTGTCTCTCCCACTTTAGTCGGATCGGATTCGATGAACAGGGTCCTTATGAAGGGTAAATAGAAATTGGCAATTCATGTTGTGGTTTTGGCATAGGTAAGAAACGTTCTTGCTAGAAACCTATAGCAGCCACGTAAAAAACTTTCAACAACAATTAGAGGACGTCTAACTTGTTTTTGCAGCAAGTGTTTTGTGATGTGATATGGCCAAAGGATGTGATGAATGATATATGTGATGTATGAGATGATCATGTTCTTGTAATAGGAATCACGACTTGCATGTCGATGAGTATGACAACCGGCAGGAGCCATAGGAGTTGTCTTAATTTATTTATGACCAGCGTGTCAATATAAACGTCATGTAATTACTTTACTTTATTGCTAACCGTTAGCTGTAGTAGTTGAAGTAATAGTTGGCGAGACAACTTCATGAAGACACGATGATGGAGATCATGGTGTAATGCCGGTGACAACGATGATCATGGAGCCCCGAAGATGGAGATCAAAAGGAGCAAAATGATATTGGCCATATCATGTCACTTTTTGATTGCATGTGATGTTTATCATGTTTTACATCTTATTTGCTTAGAACGACGGTAGCTTAAATAAGATGATCCCTCACTAAAATTTCAAGAAAAGTGTTCCCCCTAACTGTCACCGTTGTGAAGGTTCGTTGTTTTGAAGCACCACGTGATGATCGGGTGTGATAGATTCTAACGTTTGAATACAACGGGTGTTGATGAGCCTAGCATGTACAGACATGGCCTTGGGACACATGCGAAACACTTAGGTTGACTTGACAAGCCTAGCATGTACAGACATGGCCTCGGAACACGGAGGACCGAAAGGTCGAGCATGAGTCGTATGGTAGATACGATCAACATGAAGATGTTCACCGATGATGACTAGTCCGTCTCACGTGATGATCGGACACGGCCTAGTTGACTCGGATCATGTAATCACTTAGATGACTAGAGGGATGTCTATCTGAGTGGGAGTTCATAAGATGAACTTAATTATCCTGAACATAGTCAAAAGGTCTTCGCAAATTATGTCGTAGCTCGCGCTTCAGTTCTACTGTTTAGATATGTTCCTAGAGAAAATTTAGTTGAAAGTTGTTAGTAGCAATTATGCGGACTAGGTCCGTAAACTGAGGATTGTCCTCATTGCTTCATAGAAGGCTTATGTCCTTAAGGCACCGCTTAGTGTGCTGAACCTCGAATGTCGTCTGTGGATGTTGCGAACATCTGACATACACATTTTGATAACTACGTGATAGTTCAGTTAAACGGTTTAGAGTTGAGGTACCAAAGACGTTTTGAAACGTCGTGAAACATATGAGATGTTTCGAGGGCTGAAATTGGGATTTCAGGCTCGTGCCCACGTCAAGAGGTATAAGACCTCCGACGATTTTCTTAGCCTGCAAACTAAGGGAGAAAAGCTCAATTGTTGAGCTTGTGCTCAGATTGTCTGAGTACAACAATCATTTGAATTGAGTGGGAGTTGATCTTCCAGATGAGATAGTGATGTTTCTCCGAAGTCATTACCACCAAGCTGCTAGAGCTTCGTGATGAACTATAATATATCAGGGACATATATGATGATCCTTGAGATATTCGCGATGTTTGACACCACAAAAGTAGAAATCAAGAAGGAGCATCAATTGTTGATGGTTGGTGAAACCACTAGTTTCAAGAAGGGCAAGGGCAAAAAAGGGATACTTCATGAAATGCAAATCAGCTGCTGCTCTAGTGAAGAAACCCAAGGTTGAACCCAAACCCGAGACTAAGTGCTTCTGTAATAAGGGGAACAACCACTAGAGCAGAATTATCCTAGATACTTGGTAGATGAGAAGGCTGGCAAGGTCGATAGAAGTATATTGGATATACATTGTGTTAATGTGTACTTTACTAGTACTCCTAGTAGCACCATGGTATTAGATACCGGTTCGGTTGCTAAATGTTAGTAAACTCGAAATAAAAGGTTGCGGAGTAAACGGAGACTAGCTAAAGGTGAGCTGGCAATATGTGTTGGAAGTTTTTCCAAGCTTGATGTGATCAAGCATCGCATGCTCCCTCTACCATCGAGATTGGTGTCTGCGTTGAGCATAGACATGATTGGATTATGTCTATCGCAATACGGTTATTCATTTAAGGAGAATAATGGTTACTCTGTTTATTTGAATAATACCTTCAATGGTCTTGCACCTAAAATGAATGGTTTATTGAATCTCGATCGTAGTGATACACATGTTCATGCCAAAAGATATAAGATAGTAATGATAGTACCACCTACTTGTGGCACTGCCAGTAAGTCATATCGGTATAAAACTCATGAAGAAGCTCCATCTTGATGGATCTTTGGGCTCACTCGTTTTGAAAAGTTTGAGACATGCGAACCATGTCTATTGGTGTATATGCATGAAGAAACTCCATGCAAATGGACCGTTTGGACTCACTTGATTTTGAATCACTTGAGACATGCAAATTATACCACATGGGGAAGATGACTGAAAGCCTCGTTTTCAGTAAAATGGAACTAGAAAGCAACTTGTTGGAAGTAATACATTTTGATGTGTGCAGTCCAATGAGTGCTGAGGCGTGTAGTGGATATCGTTATGTTCTTACTTCACAGATGATTTGAGTAGATGTTGAGTATATTTACTTGATGAATCACGAGTCTGAATTATTGAAAGGTTCAAGTAATTTCAGGGTGAAGTTGAAAGATCGTCGTGACAAGAGGATAAAATATCTATGATATGATCATAGAGATGAATATCTGAATTACGAGTTTGGCACAGAATTAAGACATTGTGGAAATTGTTTCACAACTAATACAGCCTGAAACACCATAGTATGATGGTGTGTCCGAACATCATAACTGCACCCTATTGGATATGATGCATACCATGATGTCTCTTATCGAATTACCACGATAGGTTATGGGTTAGGCATTAGAGACAACCACATTCACTTTAAATAGGGCACCACGTAGTTCCAATGAGATGACACCGTATGAACTATGGTTTAGAGAAACCTAAGCTGTCATTTCTTAAAAGTTTGGGGCTGCGACGCTTATGTGAAAAAGTTTCAGGCTGATAAGCTCGAACCCAAAGTGGATAAATGCATCTTCATAGGACACCCAAAACAGTTGGGTGTACCTCCTGTCTCAGATCCGAAAGCAATAAGGGATTGTTTCTAGAATCGGGTGCTTTCCTGAGGAAAAGTTTCTCTCGAAAGAATTGAGAGGGAGGATGGTGGAGACTTGATGAGGTTATTGAACCGCTCTTCAACTAGTGTGTGGCAGGGCACAGGGAGTTGTTCCTGTGGCACCTACACCAATTGAAGTGGAAGCTTATGATAGTGATCATGAAACTTCAGATCAAGTCACTACCAAACCTCGTGGGATGACAAGGATGTGTACTACTTCAAAGTGGTACCTAATCCTGTCTTGGAAGTCATGTTGCTAGACAACAATGAACCTACGAGCTATGGAGAAGCGATGGTGGGCCTGGATTCCAAAATGGCTCGAGGCCATATAATCCGAGAGAGGATCCATATATGAAAACAAAGTGTAGAATTTGGAAGAACTACTTGATGGTCGTAAGGCTGTTAGGTACATATGGATTTTAAAAGGAAGACGGAGAATGATGGTAAGTATCACCATTAAGAAAGCTCGACTTGTCGTTAAGATGTTTTCCGACAAGTTCAAGGAGTTGACTACGATGAGACTTTCTCACTCATAGCGATGCTAAGAGTCTGTCGGAATCATGTTAGCATTAGCTGTATTTTTCGATTATGAAATCTTACAGATGGATGTCAAAACAAGTTTTCTTACCAGTTTTCGTAAGAAAAGTTGTATGTGATACAATAAAAGGTTTTGACGATCCTAAGGATGCTAAAAGGCATGCTGGCTCCAGCAATCCTTCTATGGACTAGAGCAAGCATCTCGGAATCGGAATATATGTTTTGATGGAGTGATCAAAGCTTTTAGGTTTATACAATGTTTGCTAGAAACTTGTATTTACAATAAAGTAAGTGGGAGCACTATAACATTTCTGATAAGTATATGTGGATGACATATTGTTGATCCGAAATGATGTAGAATTTCTGGAAAGCATATAGGGTTATTTGAAAGGTGTTTTTCAATGGAAAACCTGGATAAAGCTGCTTACATACTGGGCATCAAGATCTATAGAGATAGATCAAGACGCCTGATGATACTTTCAAAGAACGCACACCTTGACATGTTTTTGAAGGAGTTCAAAATAGATTAGTCAAAGAAGGGGTTCTTACCTGAGTTGTAAGGTGTGAAGTTGAGTAATACTCAAAGCTTGACCACGGCAGAAGAAAGAGAAAGGACGAAGGTCGTCCCCTATGCTTTTGTCATAGGCTCTATACGGTATGCCATGCTGAAGTACCGCACCTGATGTGTGCCTTGCCACATGTCTGGCAAGAGGGTACAAAGGTGATCTAGGAGTAAATCACCAGATAGCAGTCAAAATTATCCTTAGAGGAATAAGGAAATGTTTCTCGGTTATGGAGGTGATAAAGAGTTCGACGTAAAGAGTTATGTCGATGCAAGCTTAACACCTATCCGGATAGCTCTGTGTAGAGATACCGGATACGTATAATGGAGCAACAATTTAGAATAGCTCCAAGTAGAACAGTTATTTGAAATGGCTCCAAATGTAGCGTAGTAGTTGCATCTACAAGATGACATAGAAATTTGCGAAGTACATACGGATCTGAATGTTGCAGGCCCGTTTACTGAAACCTCTCTCACAAGCATAACATGATCAAACCCAGAACTCTTTGGGTGTTAGTCACATGGGGATGTGACCTTGAGTGTTAATCACATATCGATGTGAACTGGATTATTAACTCTAGTGCAAGTGGGAGAGTGTTGGAAATATGCCCTAGAGGCAATAATAAATTGGTTATTATTATATTTCCTTGTTCATGATAATCGTTTATTATCCATGCTAGAATTGTATTGATAGGAAACTCAGATACATGTGTGGATACATAGACAACACCATGTCCCTAGTAAACCTCTAGTTGACTAGCTCGTTGATCAATAGATGGTTACGGTTTCCTGACCATGGACATTGGATGTCATTGATAACGGGATCACATCATTAGGAGAATGATGTGATGGACAAGACCCAATCCTAAGCCTAGCACAAGATCATGTAGTTCGTATGCTAAAGCTTTTCTAATGTCAAGTATCATTTCCTTAGACCATGAGATTGTGCAAATCCCGGATACCGTAGGAGTGCTTTGGGTGTGCCAAACGTCACAACGTAACTGGGTGGCTATAAAGGTACACTACAAGTATCTCCGAAAGTGTCTGTTGGGTTGGCACGAATCGAGACTGGGATTTGTCACTCCGTGTAAACGGAGAGGTATCTCTGGGCCCACTCGGTAGGACATCATCATAATGTGCACAATGTGATCAAGGAGTTGATCACGGGATGATGTGTTATGGAACGAGTACAGAGACTTGCCGGTAACGAGATTGAACAAGGTATCGGGATACCGACGATCGAATCTCGGGCAAGTATCGTACCGCTAGACAAAGGGAATTATATACGGGATTGATTAAGTCCTTGACATCGTGGTTCATCCGATGAGATCATCGTGGAGCATGTGGGAGCCAACATGGGTATCCAGATCCCGCTGTTGGTTATTGACCGGAGAGTTGTCTCGGCCATGTCTGCGTGACTTCCGAACCCGTAGGGTCTACACACTTAAGGTTCGATGACGCTAGGGTTATAGGGAAAGTATGTACGCGGTTACCGAATGTTGTTTGGAGTCCTGGATGAGATCCTGGACGTCACGAGGAGTTCCGGAATGGTCCGGAGGTAAAGATTGATATATAGGAAGTATGGTTTTGGCCACCGGAACTGTTCCGGGCATCACCGGTAGTGTACCGGGACCACCGGTGGGGTCCGGGGGTCCACCAGGTGGGGCCACCAGCCCCGGAGGCCTACATGGGCCAATAGTGGGAAGGGACCAGCCCCTAGGTGGGCTGGGGCGCCTCCCACCAAGGCCCAAGGCGCCTCCAAGAGGGGAAGGGGGCAAACCCTAGGGCAGATGGGCCCTAAGGCCCACCATAGGTGCGCCTCCCCCTCTCCCCCTTGTGGCCGCCTCCCAGATGGGATCTAGGGGCTGCCGCCACCCCTAGGGAGGGAACCCTAGGTGGGGGCGCAGCCCCTCCCCTCCCCCTATATATACTTGAGGTTTGGGGCTGCCCAATACATGTGATTTGCTCTCCCTGTTGGCGCAGCCCTACCCCTCTCCCTCCTCGTCTCTCGTAGTGCTTGGCGAAGCCCTGCTGGAGTCCCGCGCTCCTTCACCACCACCACGCCGTCGTGCTGCTGCTGGATGGAGTCTTCCCCAACCTCTCCTTCTCCCCTTGCTGGATCAAGGCGTAGGAGACGTCACCGGGCTGTACGTGTGTTGAACACGGAGGTGCCGTCTGTTCGGCACTAGGATCATCGGTGATTTGGATCACGACGAGTACGACTCCATCAACCCCGTTCACTTGAACGCTTCCGCTTAGCGATTTACAAGGGTATGTAGATGCACTCTCCTTCCCTCGTTGCTAGATTACTCCATAGATTGATCTTGGTGATGCGTAGAAAATTTTGAATTTCTGCTACGTTCCCCAACATGCTCCTCCTACACCTGCACCAAGTCCAATTCTTCATTCTGCATCAGAAGCTAAGAAGACCAAGGTTGCGGAGCGTGCAGCTGTGAAGAAAATTAAAGCATCAACTTCATCAGACTCTTCAGCTCCGAAGAAGATGAAGAAATTGACCAGCTCGTTTGAAAATCCTATTGATGTTGTTCCAATCTCAAGCATGCCATCAAAGGAACTCGTTCCTTTTGATGAAGAATACGTTATCCCAAGCGGATCCGATGAAGACATTCCTTCTGCTGCTTCCTTAGAGCAGTTGGATGAAGAAATTGAAGTGGATGCAATCCCTTAAACCCCAGTTGTTTCATCGCCCATGCCTCATTTTACTGCTGAAGAGGCCGACGTTGAAGAAATTAGTGGAGAAGATGAGGATGTGGACATTGGGTGCACAACGCCAGTTCTGAATGATGACTTTTGGGAAAGTCAGCACCGCAATTCTCCGTTGTTCACTCCTCTGCAACAAATTCCTCTGTCCCCAGTGACTACTGAAGTTCAAATGGGTTCTGAAGAATGATGTCTACTACACAACCTTCTTCTTGTAGACGTTGTTGGGCCTCCAAGTGCAGAGGTTTGTAGGACAGTAGAAAATTTCCCTCAAGTGGATGACCTAAGGTTTATCAATCCGTGGGAGGCATAGGATGAAGATGGTCTCTCTCAAGCAACCCTGCAACCAAATAACAAAGAGTCTCTTGTGTCCCCAACACACCCAATACAACAGTAAATTGTATAGGTGCACTAGTTCGGCGAAGAGATGGTGATACAAGTGCAATATGGATAGTAGATAATGGTTTTTGTGATCTGAAAATATAAAAAACAGCTAGGTAACTAATGATAAAAGTGAGCGAATACGGTATTGCAATGTGTTGAAACAAGGCCTAGGGTTCATACTTTCACTAGTGCAAGTTCTCTCAACAATAATAACATAATTGGATCATATAAATATCCCTCAACATGCAACAAAGAGTCACTCCAAAGTCACTAATAGCGGAGAACAAACGAAGAGATTATGGTAGGGTACGAAACCACCTCAAAGTTATCATTTCTGATCGATCTATTCAAGAGTCCGTACTAAAATAACATGAAGCTATTCTTTCCGTTCAATTTATCATAGAGTTCGTGCTAGAATAACACCTTAAGACACAAATCAACCAAAACCCTAATGTCACCTAGATACTCCAGTGTCACCTCAAGTACCCGTGGGTATGGTTATACGATATGCATCACACAATCTTAGATTCATCTATTCAACCAACACAAAGTACTTCAAAGAGTGCCCCAAAGTTTCTACCGGAGAGTCAAGACGAAAACGTGTGCCAACCCCTATGCATAAGTGCACGAGGTCACGAAACTCGCAAGTTGATCACCAAAACATACATCAAGTGGATCACATGATATCCCATTGTCACCACAGATAAGCACGTGCAAGACATACATCAAGTGTTCTCAAATCCTTAAAGACTCAATCCGATAAGACAACTTCGAAGGGAAAACTCAATTCATCACAAGAGAGTAGAGGGGGAGAAACATCATAACATCCAATTATAATAGCAAAGCTCGTGATACATCAAGATCGTATCACCTCAAGAACACGAGAGAGAGAGAGAGGAGAGAGAGATCAAACACATAGCTACTGGTACATACCCTCATCCCCGAGGGAGAACTACTCCCTCCTCGTCATGGAGAGCACCGGGATGATGAAGATGGCCATCGGAGAGGGATGCCCCCCTCCGGCAGGGTGCCAGAATGGGTCTAGATTGGTTTTTGGTGGCTACGGAGGCTTCTGGCGGCAGAACTCCTGATCTATTCTGCTCCTCGAAGTTTTTAGGGTATATGGATATATATAGGAGGAAGAAGTACATCGGTGGATCTTCGGGCTGTCCACGAGGCAGGGGGCGCGCCCAGGGGGGTGGGCGCGCCCCCCACCCTCATGGGTAGCCCGGGACTCTTCTGGTCCATCTCCGATACTCCGTGGGATTCTTCTGGTCCAAAAATAAGTTCCGTGAAGTTTCAGGTCAATTGGACTCCGTTTGATTTTCCTTTTCTGCGATACTCTAAAACAAGGAAAAATAGAAACTGACACTGGGCTCTAGGTTAATAGGTTAGTCCCAAAAATCATATAAAATAGCATATTAATGCATATGAAACATCCAAGGTTGATAATATAATAGCATGGAACAATAAAATATTATAGATACGTTGGAGACGTATCAAGCATCCCAAGCTTAATTCCTGCTCGTCCTCGAGTAGGTAAATGATAAAAACAGAATTATTGATGTGGAATGCTACCTAACATATTTATCCATATAATTCTATTTATTGGGGCAAGAATATTTAGATCCATAAGATTCAAGACAAAAGTTTAATATTGACATAAAAATAATAATACTTCAAGCATACTAACAAAGTAATCATGTCTTCTCAAAATAACATGGCCAAAGAAAGCTATCCCTACAAAATCACATAGTCTGGCTATGCTCTATCTTCATCACACAAAATATTTAAATCATGCACAACCCCGATGACAAGCCAAGAAATTGTTTCATACTTTTGATGTTCTCAAACTATTTCAATCTTCACGCAATATATGAGCGTGAGCCATGGATATAGCACTATGGTGGAATAGAATGGTGGTTGTGGAGAAGACAAAAATGAGAAGATAGTCTCACATCAACTAGGCGTATCAATGGGCTCTGGAGATGCCCATCAATAGATATCAATGTGAGTGAGTAGGGATTGCCATGCAACAGATGCACTAGAGCTATAAGTGTATGAAAGCTCAACAAAAGAACTAAGTGGGTGTCGGTGTCAAAACCGGCGGATCTCGGGTAGGGGGTCCCGAACTGTGCGTCTAGGCCGGATGGTAACAGGAGGCAGGGGACACAATGTTTTACCCAGGTTCGGGCCCTCTTGATGGAGGTAAAACCTACGTCCTGCTTGATGAATATTGATGATATGGGTAGTAGAAGAGTAGATCTACCACGAGATCAGAGATGCTAAACCCTAGAAGCTAGCCTATGGTATGATTGTATGTTGTCGTTGTTGTGTCCTATGGACTAAAACTCTCCAGTTTATATAGACACCGGAGAGGGTTAGGGTTACACAAGGTCGGTTACAAAGGAGGAGATATCCATATCTGTATTGCCTAGCTTGCCTTCCACGCGAAGTAGAGTCCCATCCGGACATGAGACGGAGTCTTCAATCTTGTATCTTCATAGTCTAACAGTCCGGCCAAAGGATATAGTCCGGCTGTCCGGAGACCCCCTAATCCAGGACTCCCTCAGTAGCCCCTGAACCAGGCTTCAATGACGATGAGTCCGGCACGCAGTATTGTGTTCGGCATTGCAAGGCGGGTTCCTCCTCCGAATACACCACGGAAGAATTTGAATACAAGGATAGTGTCCAACCCTGCAAAATAAGTTCCACATACCACCGTAGAGAGAATAATATTTTCGCAAATCTAATTTGCTGACTTGTTTCGGTAGCATGACGTTATGTCATGGCCCGGTGATTATTCGAACCGTTTCCTTAAACTAGCCCCGCACATAACGCGAGGCAGTTTTTTGACACGTCTTGTCAAAGCAGAGATCATGTCCCCTTATTGCGGGATTCTCATCAATACGGGCGTGGGTAACCCAACCGCGCCATCGATTACAGCGCTTGGGGGATAAGCGAGTCTTACCAGGCTAGTAGGGGGCGCATAGTTTCGGCCGCCCATATAAAGGGATAAGGATTCACCTTTCCATCCACGCCTTCCTCCTCCTTTGCTCATCCATTTTCGCACACTCGAGCTCTAGCGCCCAAGTCCGCACTTCCCACCTCAACCTTCCCCCACCATGTCCGGAGCGGGAGGCAGGTGGATGGTCTCCTCCATCACGGAGGGAGACATCAAGAAGCTGAGGAGAGCTGGATACCTGCCCGACGACATTGCGCACCGGCTCCCAGATGAGGGGCAGCTCATCCCCACCCCCGGGCCCCATGAGAGGGTAGTGTTCCTTATCCATTTCCTTCCGGACTGGGATTCCCTCTCCACCCATTCGTCCGGGGGCTCATGTTCTACTACGGCCTGGATTTCCATGATCTGGCCCCGAATTTCATCCTCAATATCTCGGCATTTATCGTTGTGTGCGAGGCCTTCCTCCACATCAAGCCCCACTTCGGTTTATGGCTGAAGACCTTCAATGTCAAGCCGAAGGTTGTGGGCGGCCGCCAGGTGGAGTGCGGAGGCATCATGGTGGGCAACATGCCCAATGTTACATGGCTCGAGGGCTCCTTTGTGGAAACCATAAAGGGGTGGCAATCGGGGTGGTTCTACATCACCAAGCCGCGTGACCCTGCATGGGCAGCGGCCCCCGAGTTCCGATCTGGCATCCCCACGCGGCTCACCTCTTGGAAAGAGAAGGGCCTGTCCTGGGGTAGTTCGGGAGAGCTGACCGGACTCGAAACATGTATTCAAAACATGGTGAACAAGAAGCTCAAACTTGTCAACGTGGTTCAGGTCATGCTCCACCACCGGATCCTCCCGTGCCAACAACGGGACTTCAACTTGTGGGAGTTCGACCCGGCGCAGCACCGAACTCTGAATAGGCTCTTCGACACAACTCACGAAGATGCCTGGAGGGTGCTGTTCAAAAGCGCCGAGGTCCCCCCTCCCATTACTGAGGATTGCGGATTCAGCGCGAAGCGCCAAGCCAGTGCGGTAAGTTGTTTTACCTTTCACAGGATACTTATCTTTTATAGATTGACTCCATGCGGGATCTAAACTCCCGTACCTTTGATAGGACTGGCAGGAGACGGCCGGACAGATCGACTGTCCGGCTCCTTTGCCCGAAGGCCCAGCGGACGCTCTTCTGGCGAAGATGCTGACTTCGGCTCCTTATACGGTGTCGGAGAAGACCAAGAAGGCCAAGGGAACCCGAAAGAGTTCCCGACGCTAGGCGTCGTCAGACTCACCGTCTGATGACTCTGCGGCGCACTCCTCCCCCAAAGACGAGGAAGAAGAAGAAGATGCTCCCCCTCCAGCTGGGGGATATAAGAAAAGGAAGGCCGCCCCAACTGGGGGGGCGAAGGGTCCAAGAAGGGAAGAACTCTCCTTCCGGACAGTTCCACCGCCGCCGACGAAGGCGAAGACGAGTGGTTGCCCAGGGCCAAGCCCCTGGGGAGGTCATAAGTATTCAGATACCAGAGTAACTCATAGCATTCCTTTGTCACACTGCTTTCCCTAATGCCGAACATAATTATGCAGGCCGCCACGAGCTAGTATCGATGTATCATCGGACGGCTCCCTGGGCTCGTCGGACATGGATAGAGATCTAGTCCCGACCGCCACCTCCCCTCATCCTGCTGACGATGCCGAGGTGCTGTCTCAAGAGGCACCGGGTCGAGGGGAGACAGTCCCGGAGGTGCCTCAAGGCGACCTTCTGGACTCCGGGAGCCGAGGGGACGAGGCCCCTGAGAGCTCCGAGTTCGGCCCTCAGCCGAACACCGCGCCGGAACCTCCAGTGCTTCCGGGCTCGGGCAGGCGGCCTCCTCCCAAGAGGGGCAAGACGCCTGTGCCGGTGACCTCTGTCCATCCAGAGGCGCCGAACAATCTGCTGGAAGCGCTTCGCAGCGCTTCCATCGACGAGGAGCACCGTACTATTATGAGTGCGGTGGTCCAGAAGGTTCAGTCCGCCAAGAGCGGATTGACTGAAGCCTGTGCCAGCCTTCTAACAGGCTTTGAGGTAAGTGTTTTTAGAATATAGGAAAAATATTACCGCATAGACAGTAGCCCCTGATGCTTTGTTCGGTGTTCACAAAGAAAATCCGAACATAGGATCAAATAATATCGCAGGAGTCTAATATAAGTATGTCAATACGCGTATGCAGGATTCACTGCTGGCGTCCGCCGCACTGACTGCGGAGGTTGCCGTACTGAAGCAGGACCTCGAGGGGTCCAAGAAAGAGCTCGGCCTTGCCAAGAGGCACCTCGAGGAGAACAAGGGTAAGTAATACCTTGTCTATAGATATGTATATATAAAAAAGACGCGATTGCAAAATGACAGGGTCATCGTATATTTGCCAGGGGCCATGACCGAGGTGGAGACCCTGAAGCAAGCGCTAACCAAGGCCGAAGATAAAGCGTCCAAGGAGCGCACCGAGCGGGAAAAAAAAGAGGCTTGGGTGGGCGAGGTGCAGCAAGAGCTCGAGGCTCTCATGACGAAGCACAAGGCGTTGGAGCTTGACTCGAAGACGCGAGAGTCTGAGCTTGCCGCGGCCCTCGAGGGCGCAAAAAGTGCCAAGGCCGAAGCCCAAAAGGCCCTCCAGGAGATCTACGCAATGAAGAAGATAACGGCGGGTAAGGCATTCTATATGCAGAGCAAGCATGTAAAAGTAAATTACCGATTACTTACCTGGATTCGGAATGCAGAGCAAGCATGTAAAAGTAAATTACCGATTAATTACCGATACACGCCTTTAAGTCTTTAGGGACTCAAAAACCTCGCAGAACAGCGACCAGTCTCTCGCCTTATCATGACAGTCAGTTTTAGCTTTCTCTACTGAGGTGCTCAGCCCGGCAGAACCGGGGCACAATCGCAGTAGTTCTCCTAGCGCTACCTTAGCTGATAGAGCGGAACGTAAGGTACCAAAACATAGGAGCCGGACAAACCCAACATTTGACCAAAGACATGATTCGGAGCTGATGCATATAATGCTATAAGTTCGGGGTGCCGCACTTGTGAAAGTGTTCGGACTTTTCACACCATATTGTGGGGTACGTAAGCCCCTGGTGTATTGGCCGTACCAAAGTGTACGGTTGCAAGGCGTCGTTAATGAACACACACACATACACACACACACACACACATATATATAACAAGAATGCAATAATAGTCGTGATGGTATGCATTGTTTATTCAAAAGGTGCGTTAAAGCAGAATGATACATATAGTGCGATAAGCAAAGAGTGGGACTATGTCCCTTCCAAGGGCAAGTTGAGGAATAGTATTAAATCAAATATTTCGCTCGTTATTGTAATCCACCTAGGAATTCCGTGGTGTGACGTAGCTTTCTGCCTCCTTGGTTGCTGCATCATGTGTTCAGCAATAGTGCTGTCGACCAGGGTTTCCAGAGATTAAGGTCCTGAAAAAAGAGAAAAATAACCAAACGGGAAGCCCCTAGTGTGGTTTAAGCCGCGTCTTGGGGCGTGCCGCAGTGTGCCCCCCTCCCCACATGTGCCCATGGTATTTTTAATGCGTACTTATGTACGCGTGGCACGAGCTTCGCCGTTTGGCTAGGACTGGGGTGGGGACTGCATTGCTACGCGAGCTCAGATCACGCCAGGCAGTCTATCTGCCGATTGCTCCGAGCGCGCTTGAAGGTGTCCGGGTTTTGAACCGCCGAATTGGTGGATTGCCTTGAGGGGCTATTTTGCGCTTCTGCTGCGAGGGCCGCAGTGTGCTCCTCTATTCGGAGAGAGTGCTCTGTGTTTCCATTGACTGTAATAACCCCGCGAGGTCCTGGCATCTTGAGCTTGAGGTATGCATAATGCGGTACCGCATTGAATTTCGCAAATGTGGTTTGCCCGAGCAGTGCATGATAACCACTGCGGAACGGGACTATATCGAAGATTAACTCTTCACTTCGGAAGTTATCCGGGGATCCGAAGACCACTTCCAGTGTAATTGAGCCTGTGCAATGGGCCTCTACGCCTTGAATGACGCCCTTGAAGGTCGTTTTTGTGGGTTTGATCCTTGAGGGGTCTATACCCATTTTGCGCACTGTGTCCTGATAAAGCAGGTTCAGGTTGCTGCCGCCATCCATAAGGACTCGAGTGAGGTGAAATCCGTCAATGATTGGGTCCAGAACCAGTGCGGCAAATCCGCCATGACGGATACTAGTGGGATGGTCCCTGCGATCGAAAGTGATCGGATACACTACTGGAATCTGGCACTTTGCCATCTGCCATGGCAGATGGCAAAGGCATGGTCGGCGGATGGCAAAGGCTTTGCCATCTGCCAGCAGATGGCAAACAGTTTGTCTGAAACCCTGCCGGCAAAGGCTTCTTTGCCGTCTGCTGGCTGATGGCAAAGAGCCTGTGGCTTTGCCATCAGCTGGCAGATGGCAAAGCCTCTTAACGGGGTTAGCCCCGTTAGAAGGCTAACGGCATACTTTGCCGTCAGCCAACAGATGGCAAAGGCTGCAGGCTCTTTGCCGTCTGCCAGTAGATGGCAAAGGCTACAAGCTCTTTGTCGTCTGCCAGCAGATGGCAAAGTATGCAGGCTCTTTGCCGTGTGCCAGCAGATGGCAAAGGCTGCATGCTTTGCCGTCTTCCAGCACATGGCAAAGAGCTCTGCCATCTGCTAGCAGATGGCAAAGAGCCCAAATAGGCCAGCCCAAATTTTACATGTAGATGACACGTGGCCTCTTTGCCATCTGCCAACTGATGGCAAAGCTCTTTGCCATCTGCCAGCAGATGGCAAAGTGACTATATTGCCCCATTTAATTTTGTTTTTTCTTATATCAATTCATTTTCACAGAAAATCAAGCACAAATATATTTATATGACCAATATAGCATATTCAACACATATTACCAATAGTCATGAACACATATATCCAATACATGTTACCAATAGTAGCAAGTTCCATCCGTACATATACATAGTTTCATCAGTATTACACAGTTTCATCCATAGGTAGCAAGTTTCACAAGGTCAAAACAAAAACTAAATACAAGCACTCCATCAACCCAAGCTTCCGTGATCTTAAGCAAATCTGTAAAATGGGAAAGAATAAAGTTAGAAGAAGAAGACTAGAAGAAGATTATTATGATGCAACTAAAATGTGAAGATTATTATGATGTCCGAGTTCAATTTGTTTTCTATCATGTCCTATCATTGTGTTGTTCACTCCAAGGATTAATTCCCAAATATACTCACCTGCAATCTTGGATGCCATATATCATATATCCGGTTACAGTTTTTTACATCTTTGGACAGCAGAATAAATTGGTCCCATTATTAATGAACTGGTGAACACTTGATGCAAAGGAGCATGTCATCTATTAATTTCTCACTGATCGAACTACCACTATATAGGTCATTATGTTCACATAAAAAAGGAATTTGAAGTTGAGCATGCTCTCATGTGCTCTTTGTTTTTGAATCTCCTAGACTGAGCAGAGGCAGGCACGTGGAGATGATCATGAACCAACACGTTATGGATTCTGATGTCAATGGTGGGGAGTATTTTAGAAAACGTTTCATGCAAAAGGTGTGCTCAAGTTTAGATGCAGAGAGGTCTGCACCACTGTATTCATAACCATCCGTACATTATGGTGGAGTTGAGGAAAGGAGCATTACCAGGGATGTGATTTTAGCAGCACCTATAGATAAATGGCTGTTACAAAGGGCAGAAGATGCATGCAGTCACCAGCATCAACTTTTGGAGTGTGCGCTACTGGGATCAGTCTCTCCAGCTTCAGGTAAGCTATTCACTCAGCCACTCAGCTATTTATGTCAGATCTAGAAGTATTTTCTATAGCACACCATGTGTTAGTTTGATCTGATAAGGTTGAAATACTATGAAGCTCATGGCAATCAATGGATTGATTTTGGGGAGTATAGTTTCTGTAATTATTGTGACAGTGTGAAACATATATTGCTATATAATCAAGATTTAATGTACACTATTCAGTATATCTGATATGACTATGATAGAGAGAACATAATATACTATATTTTATTTGTAATTTTGTATACATCTATCTATCTATCTATCTATCTATCTATCTATATGTATCTATCTATAGCTATACTAATTATATATAGACTCCCAACAAATTACACATTAATCAGAAAATAAGAGCCGTTCTATCTAATCCATGTAATCCTTGGCTGAAATCTTGACCAAGAAAAAATCAGCCAGAAAAAACTTCTTGAACGGCCCACAAATAACAAACTATCTTTTTTTAGAAGACTCGCAGTTTTCACGGCTGTAGAAGAAATAGAAGCCGAGTGAGATACTCCCTATCAACAACCGTGAAGATAAGTTAGAAAAAAACATGAAAGGATATACAAAAGCGCTTAAAAGGAGAAGAAGCCGAAAGAGATAAGGGTCACAGTCCTTTCACATACAAGCCAAGGACACCCCAAAAGTATCTACCTTCTCCACGTCTCTTTCTCTCTCCTTTAAGAAAACAACCTGAAGCAACAACGGGCCATGTAATCTCCATGGTCTCCTTAGCCCCAGGAACAATTCATGTTGCTCTCAAATTGTGCAAGCAAGTTCGGGCGTCGATCCGATGTGCTCAAGGAGTGTATTGCATCACAATTGTTTTGTTAAGGTTTGCTTTCTCATCTAGATGAGGTTCGTTTTCTCATAATCTTTTGTTCTAAATTTCTTTCTTCCCTTGAATCTACCATGACTTTGGATCGGGTTCAATTTGTTTTCTATACTATCATGTGATAGTGTTCTGCTTTCCAAGGATTAAATCCCGAATATTTTCACCTACAACATATGGATATCTAATCGAGATCATCAGGTCAGATCTGGTGAGCTTATAAATTAAACCTGGTGTCTAGACAAGCAACATCACAAGAAGGAGCATCCTTTCAGTTGTCAACATCGAGCTGGTCAAGCTACTCCAAATTCAATTTTTGCACCGACAAAATATGTCCAGTAACTTTCTGTGAATCACATGTGACAACAACTATTTTTTCTGACAACTACAGGTTAAATAGAGCATGACCAGCTGCATCGACTGCTCTTAACTGATTCCTACCTGCAGCTCTATAAATAAGCAAGTGTTCATCTGATACCTATTGACTGCAGATTGGGGATAATTAGCAACATAATATTGATACATAGAAATACTGAGTGAGAGTATGACCAGCTGCATCGACTGCTCTTCTAATAATTCCGCATCAGCTGCCACTCATCTTGACGTCCACGCCAAGCCTCATATAGATGGTAGGATATCTTCTGTACATAGTAGTTCTTTTGTAACCTGATTGTAATATCATTAATGATGTATCTGTGTAGTCCATATATATGTGAATATGAGACGGGCGAGGTGTGCAATTAGCAGCCCGTTCTTTCTGAGCTATACAAGTTTTTCTTGGTTATCCTATTTCGGCGGTTTCATATTTAGAGAAGCTTATGAAATTACACATCATATGCCTATTTAATTAGGATGTGTTTCACTGGTACCTGTTTTGGCTGATTGAGGTTAATAAGCAACAATATATTGTAAATAAAAATATTGAGCTTTTCCCAATTTGTGGCGCCTAAGTTTTATTTTGGCAGTTTCATATTACAAAACGTTATGAAACTAAATAGCATAGAATTCCTGCAAAAAAAAGAAACTGTGCTTTCGATAAATAATAAGATGTCTGCAAATGGTTTCGCATCTTGCAGTAATGCTATGAGAACTTTGAAATATATGATAAATTTTTACTAACAATATCAATGATAAATATATGGTTGTTTTTGTAAGTTGCATTGCTTAAAGATTTTTCGAAAGCAATACCTGAATTTGGCTTTTGTATAGTTCTTTTTGTTTTACCTTTTTTATGGATTAACTTAGCACATATACTGTAATTATTTTCGTTCTGAAGGGGACTATAGGAGGAAAGGTAATACGAGATGATCATCGCACTTCTCCAAATCTGCTCTATCCATGTTCTACCACTATGTTGTCTCTCTCTCTTTTCTTTCATACCTACTATTTGTATAAGGTCTGTACGTTCAAATTATCTATCTTACGACATTTTTTGTTGATCGGAATGCTTACTACCTGGCCCTGTACTACGTAATGCATGCAGAAAATATCCAGATTGATCTGAATTGTATACTTTTAAATTAAACCAAATATAATGCATGTGACAAACCAGTTTTAGTATTCATTTTTCACTTTCCCCGAGGCACGTGCTCTAAAAGATTTTTTTTTGATATTCTTACTGTGAGAGAGACATAGGTCAAACTCTCAAAGAATTTGTTGAGGAAAATGATTCCTCTACATAGTCTATTTATGTGAACTATGAACCCTTTGGTTCTTTACACCGGCGTGAGTATATGATGCAGAGAATAAAGTGCTTTCCATTTGACCTGTTGGTCAGTAGCGTACACGTTGCACTAGAAAATCATAATTTAGAAAAGGTTCATTCTTAGGATCTGTTGGTTAGGACATCACTTATTGCTATATATGGATTAAATGCCCAAAAAATCCAATTCTTATGGTAAAATATAGTAGAAAGACTAGCCCGTGCATCGCACGGGTTTGACGACTAGTAGTGTTAACCACTGTATGTAGTAACTGAATTTCAAATCCACAACACAGCAATGGCAATCAGCAATCGGCAATCGTAAACAGGCTGTGACGGAGCTCACCTCGAGCGCTTCGACAGTGAGGAGCAGGACAATGATCTTCTCGGAGAACCTCTGGCGCTCCTCGTGGTCGTGCGAGAGGCGGCGCCTGTAGGAGAGATTGTAGAAGAGGGACCGAAGCTCCTTGAGCTTGGCCTTGGCGACGGCGAGATCGCGCAGGCAGCTGAGCACCTGGGAGCGGTGGGCGAGGTGCGCCCTGTAGTTCATCTGGATGAGCAGCGCGGCATCCTGCGGCGACAGCTCCTTGGCCTTCCCCTTGCCGTTCCCCATGGCAAAGGCCTACATCATCAGAAAGAGAGACAAATGTCAGGCGGTCAGTACACATATGACAGTAGTGCATTGCAAGGGAGCAGAATCCTCAAGCTGATATCATTCAGAGCAGAGTTCAGTCAATCTATAGCCAGTACTAAGCACAGATCTAGAGTGTTGACACTAGCATCCTCTAAAATTCCAAATTTTCTCTCAAATCCAGTGAGAGGTAACTTGGTTCTATTGGAAATTCTATTGGAAATCACACATTTCGTTCAGATCGGGCCACAGAACCCAAACCCTCACAAAAATCTCATCTTTTGTGCTGAGTACCGTACCTTGCGGATGGCGTCGCAGCCGGCGGTGTTGTCCTCGGGGATCTCCTCGATCTGGACGCACGTCCTCGCCAGCTTCTTCTTCTTCTTGTCAACCTCCTTGTCCTTGGCGGCGGCCTTGATCTTCTTGGGCTTCTCCAGCCTGCGCTCCTCGACCTCCAACTCATCCTCGTCGTCGTCGGAGGCGATGAAGTCCTCCTCCCAGGTGTAGGCATGCGACCATGGCTCGAGCGAGCCTTTGCCCTTGATCTCGGTGCCCCACTTGGTCTTGGTCTTGCCTCCGGCGCCGTCCTTGGACTTGGCCTCCCACCTCCACTTGAGGTCGAATCCTTCGTCGTTGGGGGAGGCGAGCTCCGCCTCCCACTTGAGCGCCCGGCCCCCGCCGCGCGGCTTCTCCTCCGCCGTCCACTTGACCTTCCGGCCGCCGGGCTCCGTGGCCGCATAGGTGTACTTGCGGCGCGCCGGTTGCGGGGCGGCCGTGCGGGCCGCGAGCTCGAGCGCAGCGACGCGGTCGGTGAGGTCGTGCAGGAGGAAGGCGTGTGGGGAGGGGATGGGGGCGGGGCGAAGAAGGGGTCGGCGGGGAGGTAGAGGTCGAGGAGGTCGGGGTGGTGGGGGAAGGCGAAGCGGGATGGGGATGGGGGTGGGAGGAAGGGGTGCACGAGGCAGAGAGGGAGGAGGTAGGTGGTGGTGTGTGGATGAGATGCGAACGTCTTTTTTTTACCTGGATGGGTGGGGAGAGAGGGAGGGGATAACCCCACAGTTTTTTTTACCTGGAAAAAAATAACCCCATCTCTTTGCCATCTGCCAGCAGATGGCAAATAATCTTTGCCGTCTGCTGGCAGATGGCAAAGAGGTGGGGCTGGTACACCGTTACATGCTTGCCGGCCATAGGATTTGCCAACCTCTTTGCCATCTACTGGCAGATGGCAAAGATTATTTGCCATCCACTAGCAGATGGCAAAGAATTGGCTGATGGCAACCATGTTCTTTGCCGTCTGTCAGTTCTTTGCCATCTGTTTTTTATAAGCAGATGGCAAAGACGTTCTTTGCCATCAGCTGGCAGATGGCAAAGAGCTGGCTGATGGCAAATTCCCTGTTCCAGTAGTGATAGGAGGACCACGGGTTGAACTTTGGGGCGACTGGCTCCAACGCATATACGTCCCTGAGCGCACGCTTCCGCTCCCTCTTGGGGATGTGGGTTGCGTATATCATGTTCACCGTCCGCACTTGTGGGGGAAACCTCTTCTGTCCTCCGGTGTGTGGCTGCCGGGGCTCCTCCTCGTCATCGCTATGTGGCCCCTTGTCCTTGTTTTCGGCAATTAACTTGCCGGCCTGCTTGAATACCCAACAATCCCTGTTGGTGTGATTGGCTGGCTTTTCTGGGGTGCCGTGTATTTGGCACGAGTGATCGAGTATACGGTCCAAGCTGGACGGTCCCGGCGTACTTTGTTTGAATGGCTTTTTCCGCTGACCGGGTTTAGAGCCTTTGAATCCGGCATTGACTGTCGTATCCTCGTTATTATCGCTGTTAATGCGGCACTTATGTTTGTTGCGACGTGACCTGCTATTGCCGTCCTTGGTATCCGAAGTACCATGGTTCTTTGATATGTTATTACTACGAGCCAGCCAGCTGTCTTCTCCCGCACAAAAGCGGGTCATGAGTGTCGTGAGGGCTGCAATAGATTTCGGCTTTTCCTGACCAAGGTGCCGGGCTAGCCATTCGTCGCGGATGTTGTGTTTGAAAGCCGCTAGGGCCTCTACATCCGGACAGTCGACAATTTGATTTTTCTTTGTTAGGAACCGAGTCCAGAATTGCCTGGCCGATTCTTCTGGCTGTTGAATTATGTGGCTCAAGTCATCGGCATCTGGTGGCCGCACATAAGTGCCCTGAAAGTTGTCGGGGAATGCGGCTTCTAGATCTTCCCAACAGCTGATGGACTCAGCTGGCAAGCTGTTAAGCCAATGTCGCGCTGGTCCCTTGAGCTTTAGTGGGAGGTATTTGATGGCGTGTAAGTCGTCACCGCGGGCCATGTGGATGTGGAGGAGGAAATCCTCGATCCATACTACGGGGTCTGTTGTGCCGTCGTATGATTCAATATTTATAGGTTTGAAACCTTCTGGGATTTGATGATCCATTACTTCGTCTGTGAAGCATAAGGGGTGTGTGGCGCCTCTGTATTGGGCTATATCGCGACACAACTCGAATGGGTCTTGTCCGCTGTGTTCGGCCCGGACGGATTTGCCTTTGTTGTATCCGGCGTGATGTTTATCGTCTCGCAGAGTGGCGCGCCCTCGTGATCCATAGATCGATCTTGCATACTTTGCTTTGTCCTCCAATATGTCTCGCAGGTCTGGCGTATCTCCACATGCCTTTTTATTTGAATGGCATCGGAGTGGAGGCTGAGTTTTCGGCTGGAATGCCTCTTTATCGCGGCCACGAGGTGGCCGATCAGCCGTATCATAAGCTTCTTCCTCCAGTCGAGGTAGCAACCTGCACTTTGGGTAACTCTTGGAGGGGCGCTCGAGTTTATATTCCTCGGCCGCGAGGACTTCAATCCATCTGTCAGCTAGCAGATCCTGATCAGCTTGAAGCTGCTGCTACTTTTTCTTAAGGCTATTTGCCGTGGCTATAAGCCGGTGTTTGAAGCGCTCTTCTTCGACGGGATCCTCTGGCACAACGAATTCGTCGTCACTGAGGCTTGCCTCGTCTTCGGAGGGGGGCATGTAATTGTCATCCTCCTCTTCTCCATCTGTCGCTCTCTCAGGAGGGATGGCTCCTCCATTCTCCTGCTCTAAATCTTGCTGGAGGGGATTGTTGTTGTCTTCGGCACTATCCGGAGTATTATTATCTCCTGTGCCGGTATCACCACTTTTGCTTTGGCGGGACTTAGAGCGGCGCCGCTGACGTCGGCACTTGGGTTGCTTCTTGGAGGGGTCATCCTCCGCTATCTCGTCGCCATTGCCTTCTTTGGGTGTATCCACCATGTATATATCGTATGATGAGGTGGCTGTCCAGTGCCCTGTGGGCGGTGGTTCCTCTTCGCCTCCCGTATCGTCGTCCATACCGTCGATGTCTTCGGAGTCGAAGTCGATCATGTTGGTTAAGTCATCGACAGTGGCTACTAAGTGGGTGGTGGGTGGGCCTCGAATTTCTTCGTCGTCCGCATCCCAGTCCTGCCGGACATAGTTCGGCCAGGATCCTCCTGACAAGGAGAGAGACATTAATGAGTTCAGTATGTCGCCAAAGGGCGAGTGCTGAAAAATATCCACGGAGGTAAACTCCATGATCGGCGCCCAATCGGATTCGATAGGAATGGGCGCAGGCGGTTCGGAGTCCGTGGCCGGAGAAGGATCCGGTAGTTTAACGACACGGCTCTCGTGCAAGGTAAGGTCGATGTTTGGCTCGACCGCCGCTAAGGGTAAGGCCTCCGTGGCGGGGTCCATCCACCCGTCCGCGGAAGGTGCACCTGGCTCCGAATTGAGGGTCGGGGTGGCTGCTTGTGCGATCTCTTGAACACTATCCGATGGTAGCGCTAAGCCGTACTCATCGTGACAGCGTGACGCACAAGGCAGAGGCTCGAATCCGTCAAAGATCAAGTCTCCGCGGATATCGTCCGTGTAGTTTAAGCTTCCAAACCTGACCTGGTGGCCAGGTGTGTAACTTTCAATCTGCTCCAGATGGCCAAGCGAATTGGCCCGCAGTTCAAAGCCGCCGAATACGAAGATCTGTCCGGGGAGAAAAGTCTCACCCTGGACTGCATCGCCATCGATGATAGTAGGAGCCATCAAGCCTAACGGCGACGACACAGAGGAACTCTCAATGAAAGCACCAATGTTGGTGTCAAAACTAGCGGATCTCGGGTAGGGGGTCCCGAACTGTGCGTCTAGGCCAGATGGTAACAGGAGGCAGGGGACACAATGTTTTACCCAGGTTCGGGCCCTCTTGATGGAGGTAAAACCCTACGTCCTGCTTGATGAATATTGATGATATGGGTAGTACAAGAGTAGATCTACCACGAGATTAGAGAGGCTAAACCCTAGAAGCTAGCCTATGGTATGATTGTATGTTGTCGTTGTTGTGTCCTACGGACTAAAACTCTCCGGTTTATATAGACACCGGAGAGGGTTAGGGTTACACAAGGTCGGTTACAAAGGAGGAGATATCCATATCCGTATTGCCTAGCTTGCCTTCCATGCCAAGTAGAGTCCCATCCGGACACGAGACGAAGTCTTCAATCTTGTATCTTCATAGTCTAACAGTCCGGCCAAAGGATATAGTCCGGCTGTCCGGAGACCCCCTAATCCAGGACTCCCTCAGTGGGTGTGCATCCAACTTGCTTGCTCATGAAGACCTAGGGCAATTTTGAGGAAGCCCATCATTGGAATATACAAGCCAAGTTCTATAATGTAAAATTCCCATTAGTATATGAAAGTGACAACATAGGAGACTCTCTATCATGAAGATCATGGTGCTACTTTGAAGCACAAGTGTGGTAAAAGGATAGTAGCATTGCCCCTTCTCTCTTTTTCTCTCATTTTTTTTGTTTTTTTTGGGCCTTCTCTTTTTTGGCCTCTTTTTTCTCTTTTTTTATTTTTCGTCCGGAGTCTCATCCCGACTTGTGGGGGAATCATAGTCTCCATCATCCATTCCTCACTGGGACAATGCTCTAATAATGATGATCACACACTTTTATTTACTTACAACTCAAGAATTACAACTCAATACTTAGAACAAGATATGACTCTATATGAATGCCTCCGGCGGTGTACCGGGATGTGCAATGACTCATGAGTGACATGTATGAAAGAATTATGAACGGTGGCTTTGCCACAAATACGATGTCAACTACATGATCATGGAAAGCAATATGACAATGATGGAGCGTGTCATAATAAACTGAACGGTGGAAAGTTGCATGGCAATATATCTCAGAATGGCTATGGAAATGCCATAATAGGTAGGTATGGTGGCTGTTTTGAGGAAGGTAATGGTGGGTGTATGGTACCGGCAAAAGTTGCGCGACACAAGAGAGGCTAGCAATGGTGGAAGGGTGAGAGTGTGTATAATCCATGGACTCAACATTAGTCATAAAGAACTCACATACTTATTGCAAAAATCTATTAGTTATCAAAACAAAGTACTACGCGCATGCTCCTAGGGGGATAGATTGGTAGGAAAAGACCATCGCTTGTCCCCGACCGCCACTCATAAGGAAGACAATCAATAAATAAATCATGCTCTGACTTCATCACATAACGGTTCACCATACGTGCATGCTACGGGAATCACAAACTTCAACACAAGTATTTCTCAAATTCACAACTACTCAACTAGCATGACCCTAATATCACCATCTTCATATCTCAAAACAATTATCAAGTATCAAACTTCTCATAGTATTCAATGCACTTATATGAAAGTTTTTATTATGCCTAAAAACAAATTACCATGCTGTTCTAAAAGACTCTCAAAATAATATAAGTGAAGCACGAGAGTTCATCTATTTCTTCAAAATAAAACCACCGCCATGCTCTAAAAGGATATAAGTGAAGCACTAGAGCAAATGACAAACTACTCTAAAAGATATAAGTGAAGATCAATGAGTAATCGAATAATTATGCAACTATGTGAAGACTCTCCCATTTAATAATTTCAGATCTTGATATTTTATTAAAACAACAAGCAAAACAAAGTAAAATGACATTCTAATAATGGCAAACATCATGTGAAGAAGCAAAAACTTAGGATCAACCGAAACTAACTAATAGTTGTTGAAGAAGAAAAGTGGGATGCCAACCGGGGCATCCCCAAGCTTAGACGCTTGAGACTTCTTGAAATATTATCTTGGGGTGCCTTGGGCATACCCAAGCTTGAGATTTTGTGTCTCCTTAATTCCTCTGATATCACGGTCTCCCTAAATCTCAAAAGCTTCATCCACACAAAACTCAACAAGGACTCGTGAGATAAGTTGGTATAAACCAATGCAAAAACCTTATCATACTCTACTGTAGCAAATAAGTAAAATTATTATGCAACATTGAATACTAAATGACTCTGCATATTTAATAGTCATATCCTCAAATAGAATCATTAAAGAAGCAAACATATGCAAACAATGCAAACATAATAGCAATCTGCCTAAACAGGATAGTCTGCAAAGAGTGCAGCAAGATCCATACTTCCCTACCTCCAAAAATTATGAAAGAAAATTCCCACTGTAGTAAATTTCTCAGATCTCATTATGCAAAAGGTTTCAACATTTTATCACATTCTGACTTTTCTAGGGAATTTTTGCAACGGTGGTAAACTTTCTGTTTTCAAACAGCAACATGTGGACTTGTAAAATAGGCATAGTAAAGGCTATCAATGCCACTTTTATTGAAATAAAAGATGCAAAACATTGTTCTAAATAAAAGCAAGCAAATCCTAACAAAATAAATTGACGCTCCAAGCAAAACACATATCATGTGGTGAATAAAAATATAGCTCCAAGTAAAGTTACCGATGAACGAAGACGAAAGAGGGGATGCCTTCCAGGGCATCCCCAAGCTTAGGCTTTTGGTTGTCCTTGAATATTAACTTGGGGTGCCTTGGGAATACCCAAGCTTAGGCTCTTGCCACTCCTTATTCCATAGTCCATTGAATCTTTACCCAAAACTTGAAAACATCACAACACAAAACTTAACAGAAAACTTGTAAGCTCCGTTAGTATAAGAAAATAAATCACCACTTAAGGTTTCAATGACAGTTATATTATGAGTTTATGAGTTTTGATGTACCGAATGAGTTCGGAGTCCCGGATGAGATAGGGGACATGACGAGGAGTCTCGAAATGGTCGAGACGTAAAGATCGATATACTGGACGACTATATGCGGACATCGGAAAGGTTTCAAGTGATTCGGGTATTTTTCGGAGTACCGGAGAGTTACGGGAATACGTATTGGGCCTTATTGGGCCATACGGGAAAGAAGAAAAAGGGCCTCAAGGGTGGCCGCACCCCTCCCCTTGGTCTGGTCCGAATTGGACTAGGGAAGGGGGCGCCCCCTTCCTTCCTTCTCCTTTTCCCTTCCTCTTTTCCTATTCCAAATGGGAGGTGGAATCCTACTAGGACTAGGGAGTCCTAGTAGGACTCCACACTTGGCGCGCCCCCTCCTAGGGCCGTCCTCCCCCTCCCTTGCTCCTTTATATATGGGGGCAAGGGGGGCACCTCTAGACAAGTTGATCGACGTGATCATATTCTTAGCCGTGTGCGGTGCCCCCTTCCACCATAATCCTCGATAATATTGTAGCGGTGCTTAGGCGAAGCCCTGCGATGGTAGTACATCAAGATCGTCACCACGCCGTCATGCTGACGGAACTCTTCCCGACACTTTGCTGGATCGGAGTCCGGGGATCGTCATCGAGCTGAACGTGTGCTAGAACTCGGAGGTGCCGTAGTTTCGGTGCTTGATCGGTCGGGCCGTGAAGACGTACGACTACATCAACCGCATTGTGCTAACGCTTCCGCTGTCGATCTACAAGGGTACGTAGATCACACTCTCCCCTCTCGTTGCTATGCATCACCATGATCTTGCGTGTGCGTAGGAAATTTTTTGAAATTACTACGTTTCCCAACAGTGGCATCCGAGCCTAGGTTTTATGTGTTGATGTTATATGCACGAGTAGAACACAAGTGAGTTGTGGGCGATATAAGTCATACTGCTTACCAGCATGTCATACTTTGGTTCGGCGGTATTGTTGGACGAAGCGGCCCGGACCGACATTACGCGTACGCTTACGCGAGACCGGTTCTCCCGACGTGCTTTGCACAAAGGTGGCTAGCGGGTGACAGTTTCTCCAACTTTAGTTGAACCGAGTGTGGCTACGCCCGGTCCTTGCGAAGGTTAAAACAGCACCAACTTGACAAACTATCGTTGTGGTTTTGATGCGTAGGTAAGATTGGTTCTTGCTTAAGCCCGTAGCAGCCACGTAAAACTTGCAACAACAAAGTAGAGGACGTCTAACTTGTTTTTGCAGGGCATGTTGTGATGTGATATGGTCAAGACATGATGCTAAATTTTATTGTATGATATGATCATGTTTTGTAACCGAGTTATCGGCAACTGGCAGGAGCCATATGGTTGTCGCTTTATTGTATGCAATGCAATCGCGCTGTAATGCTTTACTTTATCACTAAGCGGTAGCGATAGTCGTGGAAGCATAAGATTGGCGAGACGACAACGATGCTACGATGGAGATCAAGGTGTTGCGCCGGTGACGATGGTGATCATGACGGTGCTTCGAAGATGGAGATCACAAGCACAAGATGATGGTGGCCATATCATATCACTTATATTGATTGCATGTGATGTTTATCTTTTATGCATCTTATCTTGCTTTGATTGACGGTAGCATTATAAGATGATCTCTCACTAATTATCAAGAAGTGTTCTCCCTGAGTATGCACCGTTGCGAAAGTTCTTCGTGCTGAGACACCACGTGATGATCGAGTGTGATAGGCTCTACGTTCTAATACAACGGGTGCAAAACAGTTGCACACGCAGAATACTCAGGTTATACTTGACGAGCCAAGCATATACAGATATGGCCTCGGAACACGGAGACCGAAAGGTCGAGCATGAATCATATAGCAGATATGATCAACATAGCGATGTTCACCAATGAAACTACTCCATCTCACGTGATGATCGAACATGGTTTAGTTGATTTGGATCACGTAATCACTTAGAGGATTAGAGGGATGTCTATCTAAGTGGGAGTTCTTAAGTAATATGATTAATTGAACTTAAATTTATCATGAACTTAGTCCTGGTAGTATTTTGCAAATTATGTTGTAGATCAATAGCTCGCGTTGTTGCTTCCTTGTGTTTATTTTGATATGTTCCTAGAGAAAATTGTGTTGAAAGATGTTAGTAGTAATGATGCGGATTGGATCCGTGATCTGAGGTTTATCCTCATTGCTGCACAGAAGAATTATGTCCTTGATGCACCGCTAGGTGACGGACCTATTGCAGGAGCAGATGCAGACATTATGAACGTTTGGCTAGCTCAATATGATGACTACTTGATAGTTTAGTGCACCATGCTTAATGGCTTAGAATCAGGACTTCAAAGACGTTTTGAACGTCATGGAGCATATGAGATGTTCCAGGAGTTGAAGTTAATATTTCAAGCAAATACCCGAGTTGAGAGATATGAAGTCTCCAACAAGTTCTATAGCTAAAAGATGGAGGAGAATCGCTCAACTAGTGAGCATGTGCTCAGATTGTCTGAGTACTACAATCGCTTGAATCAAGTGGGAGTTAATCTTCCAGATAAGATAGTGATTGACAGAATTCTCTAGTCACCATCACCAAGTTAGTAGAACTTCGTGATGAACTATGATATGCAAGGGATAACGGAAACGATTCCCAAGCTCTTCGTAATGCAGAAATTGACGAAGGTAGAAATCGAGAAAAACATCAAGTGTTGATGGTAGACAAGACCACTAGTTTCAAGAAAAGGGCAGAGGGAAGAAGGGGAACTTCAAGAAGAACAGCAAGCAAGTTGCTGCTCAAGTGAAGAAGCCCAAGTCTGGTCCTAAGCCTGAGACTAAGTGTTTCTACTGCAAAGGGACTGGTCACTGGAAGCGGAACTACCCCAAGTGATTGGCAGATAAGAAGGATGGCAAAGTGAACATAGGTATATTTGATATACATGTTATTGATGTGTACTTTACTAGTGTTTATAGCAACCCCTCAGTATTTGATACTAGTTCAGTTGCTAAGATTAGTAACTCGAAACGGGAGTTGCAGAATAAACAGAGACTAGTTAAGGGTGAAGTGATGATGTGTGTTGGAAGTGGTTCCAAGATTGATATGATCATCATCGCACACTCCCTATACTTTCGGGATTAGTGTTGAACCTGAATAAGTGTTATTTGGTGTTTGCGTTGAGCATGAATATGATTTGATCATGTTTATTGTAATACGGTTATTCATTTAAGTAAGAGAATAAATTGTTGTTCTGTTTACATGAATAAAACCTTATATGGTTACACACCCAATGAAAATAGTTCGTTGGATCTCGATCATAGTGATACACATAATCATAATATTGAAACCAAAAGATGCAAAGTTAATAATGATAGTGCAACTTATTTGTGGCACTGCCGTTTAGGTCATATTGGTGTAAAGCGCATGAAGAAACTACATGCTAATGGGTTTTTGGAATCACTTGATTATGAATCAGTTGATGCTTGCGAACCATGCCTCATGGGCAAGATGACTAAAACGCCGTTCTCCGAAACTATGGAGCGAGCAACTGACTTATTGGAAATAATACATACTGATGTATGAGATCCGATGAGTGTTAAGGCTCGCGGCGGGTATCATTATTTTCTGACCTTCACAGATGATTTGAGCAGATATGGGTATATCTACTTAATGAAACACAAGTCTGAAATATTTGAAAAGTTCAAAGAATTTCAGAGTGAAGTGGAGAATCATCGTAACAAGAAAATAAAAGTTTCTACGATATGATCGCAAAGGTAAAATATTTGAGTTACGAGTTTGGCCTTCAGTTAAAACAATGTGAAATAGTTTTACTACTCACGCCACCTTGAACACCACAGCATAATGGTGTGTCCGAACATCATAACCGTACTCTATTAGATATGGTGCGATCTATGATGTCTCTTATCGATCTACCACTATCATTTTGGGGTTATGCATTAAAGACAGCTGCATTCACGTTTAAAAGGGCACCATCTAAGTCCGTTGAGACGACACAATCTGAACTATGGTTTGGCAAGAAACCAAAGTTGTCGTTTCTTAAAGTTTGGGATTGTGATGCTTATATGAAAAAGTTTCATCCTGATAAGCTCAAACCCAAATCGGAGAAATATATCTTCATAGGATACCCAAAGGAGACTGTTGGGTACACCTTCTATCACAAATCCGAAGGCAAGACTTTTGTTGCTAAATTCGGAGTTTTTCTAGAGAAGGAGTTTCTCTCGAAAGAAGTGAGTGGGAGGAAAGTAGAACTTGATGAGGTAACTGTACCTGCTCCCTTATTGGAAAGTAGTTCATCACAGAAATCTGTTCCTGTGACTACTACACCAATTAGTGAGGAAGCTAATGATGATGATCATGTAACTTCAGATCAAGTTACTACCGAATCTCATAGGTAAACTAGAGTGAGATCCGTACCAGAGTGGTACGATAATCCTGTTCTGGAAGTCATGTTACTAGACCATGACGAACTTGCGAACTATGAGGAAGCGATGATGAGCCCAGATTCCGCGAAATGGTTTGAGGCCATAAAATCTGAGATATGATCCATGTATGAGAACAAAGTATGGACTTTGATGGATTTGCCCGATGATCGGCAAGCCATAGAAAATAAATGGATCTTCAAGAGGAAGACGGACGCTGATAGTAGTGTTACTATCTACAAAGCTAGAATTGCCGCAAAAGGTTTTCGACAAGTTCAAGGTGTTGACTACCATGAGATTTTCTCACTCGTATATATGCTTAAGTCTGTCCGAATCATGTTAGCAATTGCCGCATTTTATGAAATCTGGCAAATGGATAAACAAAACTGCATTCCTTAATGGATTTCTTAAAGAAGAGTTGTATATGATGCAACCAGAAGGTTTTGTCAATCCTAAAGGTGTTAACAAAATATGCAAGCTCCAACGATCCATCTATGGACTGGTGCAAGCATCTCGGAGTTGGAATATACGCTTTGATAAGTTGATCAAAGCATATAGTTTTATACAGACTTACGGTGAAGCCTGTATTTACAAGAAAGTGAGTGGGAGTACTACAACATTTCTGATAAGTATATGTGAACAACATATTGTTGATCGGAAATAATGTATAATTTTCTAGAAAGCATATAGGAATATTTGAAAGGAGTTTTTCAAAGAAAGACCTCGATAAAGCTGCTTACATATTGAGCATCAAGATCTATAGAGATAGATCAAGACGCTTGATAAGTTTTTTCAATGAGTACATACCTTGACAAGATTTTGAAGTAGTTCAAAATGGAACAGTCAAAGAAACAGTTCTTGCCTGTGTTGCAAGGTGTGAAATTGAGTAAGACTCAAAGCCCGACCACGGCAGAAGATAGAAATAGAATGAAAGTCATTCCCTATGCCTCAGCCATAGGTTCTATAAAGTAAGCCATGCTGTGTACCAGATCTATTGTATACCCTACACTGTGTTAAGCAAGGGAGTACAATAGTGATCTAAGAGTAGATCACTGGACAGCGGTCAAAATTATCCTTAGTGGAATAAGGAAATATTTCTCAATTATGGAGGTGACAAAAAGGTTCGTCGTAAAAAGTTACGTCGATGCAAGTTTTGACACAGATCTGGATGACTCTAAGTCTCGATCTAGATACATATTGAAAGTGGGAGCAATAAGCTAGAGTAGCTCCGTGCAGAGCATTGTTGACATAGAAATTCGCAAAAATACTTACGGATCTGAATGTGACAGACCCGTTGACTAAAATTATCTCACAAGCAAAACATGATCACACCTTAGTACTCTTTGGGTGTTAATCACATAGTGATGTGAACTAGATTACTGACTCTAGTAAACCCTTTGGGTGTTGATCACATATCGATGTGAACTATGGGTGTTAATCACATGGTGATGTGAACTATTGCTGTTAAATCACATGGCGATGTGAACTAGATTACTGACTCTAGTGTAAGTGGGAGACTAAAGGAAATATTCCCTAGAGGCAATAATAAAGTTATTATTTATTTCCTTATATCATGATAAATGTTTATTATTCATTCTAGAATTGTATTAACCGGAAACGTAATACTTGTGTGAATACATAGACAAACAAAGTGTCACTAGTATGCCTCTACTTGACTAGCTCGTTAATCGAAGATGGTTATGTTTCCTAACCATAAACAAAAGAGTTGTTATTTGATTAACGGGATCACATCATTAGGAGAATGATGTGATTGACATGACCCATTCCATTAGCTTAGCACCCGATCGTTTAGTATGTTGCTATTGCTTTCTCCATGACTTATACATGTTCCTATGACTATGAGATTATGCAACTCCCGTTTGCCGGAGGAACACTTTGTGTGCTACCAAACGTCACAACGTAACTGGGTGATTATAAAGGAGCTCTACAGGTGTCTCCAAAGGCACATGTTGGGTTGGCGTATTTCAAGATTAGGTTGTCACTCCGATTGTCGGAGAGGTATCTCTGGGCCCTCTCGGTAATGCACATCACATAAGCCTTGCAAGCATTGCAACTAATGAGTTAGTTGTGAGATGATGTATTACAGAACGAGTAAAGAGACTTGCCGGTAACGAGATTGAACTAGGTATTAAGATACCGACGATCGAATCTCGGGCAAGTAACATACCGATGACAAAGGGAACAACGTATGTTGTTATGCGGTCTGACCGATAAAGATCTTCGTAGAATATGTGGGAGCCAATATGAGCATCCAGGTTCCGCTATTGGTTATTGACTGGAGACATGTCTCGGTCATGTCTACATTGTTCTCGAACCCGTAGGGTCCGCACGCTTAAGGTTTCAATGACAGTTATATTATGAGTTTATGAGTTTTGATGTACCGAAGGAGTTCGGAGTCCCGGATGAGATCGGGGACATGACGAGGAGTCTCGAAATGGTCGAGACGTAAAGATCGATATATTGGACGACTATATTCGGACATCGGAAAGGTTCCGAGTGATTCGGGTATTTTTCGGAGTACCGGAGAGTTACGGGAATACGTATTGGGCCTTATTGGGCCATACGGGAAAGAAAAAAAGGGCCTCAAGGGTGGCCGCACCCCTCCCCTTGGTCTGGTCCGAATTGGACTAGGGAAGGGAGGCGCCCCTTCCTTCCTTCTCCTTTTCCCTTCCTCTTTTCCTATTCCATATGAGAGGTGGAATCCTACTAGGACTAGGGAGTCCTAGTAGGACTCCACACTTGGCGCGCCCCCTCCTAGGGCCGGCCTCCTCCTCCCTTGCTCCTTTATATACGGGGGCAAGGGGGCACCTCTAGACAAGTTGATCGACGTGATCATATTCTTAGCCGTGTGCGGTGCCCCCTTCCACCATAATCCTTGATAATATTGTAGCGGTGCTTAGGCGAAGCCTTGCGACGGTAGTACATCAAGATCGTCACCACGCCGTCGTGCTGACGGAACTCTTCCCGAACACTTTGCTGGATCGGAGTCCGGGGATCGTCATCGAGCTGAACGTGTGCTAGAACTCGGAGGTGCCGTAGTTTCGGTGCTTGATCGGTCGGGCCGTGAAGACGTACGACTACATCAACCGCGTTGTGCTAACGCTTCCGCTGTCGATCTGCAAGGGTACGTAGATCACACTCTCCCCTCTCGTTGCTATGCATCACCATGATCTTGTGTGTGCGTAGGAATTTTTTTGAAATTACTACATTTCCCAACACCCTCGTGGGCAGCCCGGGACTCTTCTGGTCCTTCTCTGATACTCCGTGGGCTTCTTCTGGTCCAAAAATAAGTTCCGTGAAGTTTCAGGTCAACTGGACTCCGTTTGATTTTCCTTTTCTGCGATACTCTAAAACAAGGAAAAAACAGAAACTGACACTGGGCTCTCGGTTAATAGGTTAGTCCCAAAAATCATATAAAATAGCATATTAATGCATATAAAACATCCAAGGTTGATAATATAATAGCATGGAACAATAAAAAATTATAGATACGTTGGAGACGTATCAAAGAACCACACCCCACCCCATCCATCCCTGAAGAGATTCCAGCCACTAGCGCTGATGACATTGCTACTGAAGAATTGAAGTCCCAGGCTGCCACTAAAGAAGAAAATGAAATTCCTCAGCCTGCGGAACCTGAGATCGTGATTCCTGAGGTTGTGATGCAATTGTCTGACACTCCTCATCCCAAGCCAAAGGATCCTTTCTCAAAGAAGCAAAAATTCAAGGCTGATGACTTCTTCCATGAGCATGTTTTCTTCACAGACTACAACCCCTATGACTCTGCTCGCCTTAGAAGGAAGCGCTTCTGGACTGCTAGCCAAGCAAACTTCTATTCTTCGCTGCTTTTCAACAAGGACAAAGTCTTCGACCATGAGCATATTCCTCACGTGGACATGGAATCACTGCCCTGCTTCGCGCCAGTCCTTAGTGTTCTTCATGACGCTGGGCTGCTCAACTTTTGCACGGATATTGTTGATTGGAATGAAGAGCTAATTCTTCAGTTCTATGCAATGATGCATATCACAGGAGAAGCTGAAGATGTGAATACTTGGGTATTGGACTGGATGACAAAGAACACACATTTCAAAGAACCGGCCTCTGAATTACTTCATGCCCTGCCTGTCAGTCCTCCCCTTGAAGGCACTCGTTGCATCTATCATGAGCCTGAACTCGCTGCTCACTACATGCAAGTGTTGATGAAGCCGCTGAAGCCTGGCCAAGCTCCAAGGACTAAATTCCTTGTGAAGGAATTGTTGTTTGTGCCTAGAACTGTCTATCGCATTCTGACGAATACATTGAGTCCAATCAAAGGCCACGATTCAAATGATGAAGAAGTTGTTGGCATCATGAAGAATCTACTATTCAATATCATACATGGCATTCCTATCAACTACCATGATTTCTTCATGAGGACTCTGGCAAATGTTGCCCTCTCTCCATTTGAGTTGAAGCCTTATGCTCCTTGGATTATGAGATTCCTCAGAACTAGGTCTTCACTCAACTACAAGGCTGATTTTCAGAATCATGTCAGTTACTTGCCTCCCATTGAAGTCCTCAAGAGGACATTTTCCTCATCTGATGAAAAGGGCAAGGCTACTGCAATTATTGATGAAGGCATTCGTCCATTGGATGGTCTGTTCCGAAAAGTAGCATCCTACTCCACCAATGATGACTCTGCCACTCATGACTCTACCGCAAATGCTTCAAAGCAAAATCCTCAAGGCACAGCTCCAAGGGTGATGACTGGTCGTGAGCTTCTCTTCAGTCTTCACCAGAAGGTCAATCACAATCACAAATGGGTTAAGCGTCAATTTGGTTCTATTCTTCACAACATGACTACCACACACAATGCAGTGAAGAAAAACCATTACTACCTCCATGAAGTCTTCGGTTGCACCTGGGTTATTTTGTCACATCTGTATGGTGAAGATGATCTGAAGCAAATGGGTTTCAAGCAAGACTTTGAATGGTCTCAGCCGCCCGGTGAAGAAATGCAATAAGACTAAAGTTCCTTCCTTGGTAGCCAGCTCATATTCTTCATCACGCGCGACAGATGAACATGAAGACTTGGACGACACTGCGACAGGCCCTACTTCAACAACCGACCCCAACAATGCTGACGCTCCTTCATCGACTCAGTGATGATATTCTTCAGGGGCGTTAGTCCTCATTTTTCATCCCTTTTGGTCATTCGATGACAAAGGGGGAGAAATTTGAGTTAGTCTTCAAGCGGGTCTACTTATATGGGCATTTTTTTCTAAGTTACAACTCTCGTTCTTTTGAAGACTTTGCTGGATTGAGTTGTAAACTTAAATCCGATGGTGGTCTGATACTTTTGTTGTGTTCTTCTGCATGCTTATTCCTCATATATGTTAATGCACGCATGCTGAATTACATCAGTCACCATATTTCATCATGCATTTCAAATTCTTCATATTATTTGTTAAATGCATGTCTGGATTACAAGATATAGGGGGAGATCTCCATGATTCTACTCTTCAAGTGTGCATTGCTTCAAAAGCTAATTCCTCACTATGCACATCTTCAGGGGGAGTTCTTCTATATCTTGCAATCAAATTCCTCAATATCAGTATTTACACTTCATATGTTTATCATCGTTGAAAACTTAACCTATATTGTCATCAATCACCAAAAAGGGGGGATATTGTAAGTGCATCTAGTGCCCCTTAGTGATTTTGGTGTATTGAAGACTTATAGGTTAAGGGACTGATGCGTTTGTGAGTGTACACATGTCTATAAGTCTATGAGGAGTTTGATATTTACAGAGAAAGTCGACCCCTAAAAATGAGGTTCTTCGACTGAAGACTTTGGATTACTGAAAACTTTCCGAAGCCTTTGAAAGTGAAGAAATTGGTGTGATCCCGAAGACTTGGTATTCATTCGAGGAACATGAAGCGTGAAGACTTTTGTTTTCGTAGTTTCATTTTCTCTTTCTTGAGTCATAGGAAACACTGTACTGTTAAACGGGGTCGAGAAAATACCAAGGAAAAATTTCCAAGTGATGCTCAACTCAAAATCCTACACCCACCAATCCTTTCGAGTGAAGCCATTGGAAATCTCATACAGTTCAGTCAAATTTCTTCAGTGACAGAGATGAAGCTCTTCTGGTCTCTGAGGAATTTGTTCTGACTGAGGAGTTAGGAATTCGCCAGTGCGAATTGCCTACAAGTGAGGAACATGATAGCCCTGAGGAATTTGTTAGTCAAATTTCCGATCGTTGCTGTGCTACGCGCCAGCTGTCCCAAAATATCCTTCCACCTAATGGTCATATCATTGAAGGGCATTTATGTCTTATCATGTCTGGCTGCTCCCTAGGCTATAAATAGCCGCCCCTATAACTACTAGCTGGTTGGCTGCTCCGAGAGAAACTGACACTTGTCATTTGAGAGCATCCCATCCTCCGAGGACTTTGAGCGAAAATCATCAAGTGAGAAAAACCCAAACCTGAACACCTTCAAACCCAAAGTGATTGAGCATCACTGAAAAGATTGATCATGCGTGGATCCGACGCTTGTTACCTTTGAAGACTGTGCATCTTCCAGACGGTTAGGCGTCATGGTCTAGAGCATCCAACAAGAAACCGTGGATCGCCGAGTGACCGAGTTTGTGAAGGTTTGGAAGTCACCTGAAGACTTATCACGAGTGACTGGGCGAGGTCTGTGTGACCTTAGCTCAAGGAGAATATGATGAGGACTAAGTGTCCTGAGCTGCGTGTTTAGGGCTGGATGTCCGGGACTGTGTGTCCTCAAGTTTAAATACCTAGCTGCCCTAACCAGACATACAACTGTCACGGCAGTTGGAACTGGTCTACCAAATCATTGTCTTCACCGAGCTAACTGGTTCTATTTCCTCAACCCTTCCATTTCCTCATTTCTGTGTTGTGTGCTTGCTCATATTTGTTTGAAGACTTTGACTGAAGACTTTCTCTATTTCCCCGGCTCAATTTCTTCGGTCTATTTGTCTTCATTCTGTTTATCCTGTGTTTACGCTTTCGGTACTCTGTGTTTATTTCCATTTCATCATGAAGACCATGCTCATGCTCTGTTATGTTTACTTCTGAGTACTTATTCCGTTGCAAGTAGTTCATCTCTTAGGAATTTCCTCACCCTGAATTTCCTCAGTGAAGAATTCATAAAAATCGCCTATTCACCTCCCTCTAGTCGACTTAACGCACTTTCATTTTTTTTCAAATCCACTAACTCTTTTCAACTTTTACAAAAATATCATCTAAAAGGAACATTTTTTCCACTTTAAAAAATGAGACACGGGCCGACGCACTTCAAGCGAGCAACCGATTTGGTGAACCTTTAGACAGTTCCCTAAGTTTTTTTTACTGTTCTGTTTTCTTTTATAGTTTTTTTCTGGTTTCTTCATCTTTTTTTGTTTTTCTTTCTACTTATTTCTTCTTTTTCTTGTTCCTTTTTACCTTATTTTGTTTTTTCTGTTTCCTTTTTCTCACAAATTTAAAATTTTCAAAAATTATTCAGAATTTCAAAAATAATGTTTGAAATACCAAAATTTTCCCACGTTTTCAATTTTATTTCATGTTTCCAAATTTACCCACCTTTCAAAAAAAATGTTCAGAATTCCAAATTCCAATAAAATTGCAAAAAAAAAATTCATTTTCCAAAAAATGTCGGTGTTAAAAATATTGCAGCGTATTGACGAGAAATGTTCACCGTACATTGAAAAATGTTCAGTGTGTATAAAATATTCATCGTGTATAGAAATTTTGTTTGGCATGCATTTCAAAAAAGTCAAACATATATTTTTTAAAAAACTCAATGTATGTTTTTATAATTTTACCCTATACTAGGAAAATATTCAGTGTGTATTTGAAATTTATAAATTTACTTCTTTAATTTTTTTAAATCTGTTCACAATTTTAAAAAATGTTCATATTTTTTTAAAAGTTTTTACATTTAAAAATTAATATTCAAAATTTGTTTATGATTTCGAAAAATTATTCGCATCTTTAAGAAATTTGTTCACATTTGTTCCAAGAAATATTGGATAAAAAAAAAATCCGGATCTGCCGCTTTAATTAGTACTTTAAACTTTAACATTGTCTATAAACCGTCCTTAGTAGCTAGCTTGTCGGGCTAGCATCGCTAGCATGAATTGCTAGGTTATGAGTTTGACTCCCATTGCATTCGTACGCTTTTATATTTTTCATGAAATTTCTGGATGAGACAGAAATATTTCTCGACTATTATATGATATTTTTTTAAGGATGAGCTAGATGAGAAATTAAGTATCACTACCGAGCTTTAGTTCCCTTATTTCACTATGGCTTTAGTTCCTTTTTTAAGAAGAACATGGAGCTTTAGTTCAAACAGTAGAGACAAGCGAATGAATGCTTCCGGACGGGATCTAGTTTGTTGGAGAATTGAGCTGGCTCTCCTTCTGTTGCTCTACCTTTACTAGCAGTCTAGCAGAAGAAAGACAGTGACATGAAAGCCTTGATCACTCGAACAAGCAAGGTTCAAAATTCTGGTGAACTACTTGAGAATTCTTTGTTGCAGATTAGCATTTTGTGTCTAGAATGTTCAATGCCACCTTAATCAAAGAATTCAGGTTCTGTCCTCCATCATAACTGGGTGCAATTTGCTTGTTTTCATTTCGCACTCATGGATTGGAACACGTCATAGATTCATCTGCCTTTGCCTTTTGTGATGTTGGCTAGCTAGCTAGTTAGCTCCCTCTGAATTCCAGCCAAGAAGAACCTACTGCATGTGGACCTCTGAAACCTTGCAAATGCCTTTAAGATCGATGCAAATGCATTTCAAGTACCTGAAGAAGTACCAAAAGGAGCGTTCGAAAAAATATGAGTGAATTCCATTTTTTACCCCTCATTTTAACATTTTTAACACTAATTACCCCATTTAACAAATTTTCATCCAGATTACCCCATTTAGCAAAGGTCTTGCCAGTTTTTACCCCAGTAGTTTTTTTTAGAGCGATCTGCCAATTAACTCCGTGCCATCAGATTCCTCTTGGCATTTTTTTCCAATGACCGAACCGGCCACTTGGTTGAGCAGCACCCGTTTTCTTTTTCTCCTAGCTGTCAGGTGTACGTGTGCACCACATCACCGGAAAGGGGAACACTTATCTTGAGCGGTCAAGTACGTTCAATTTTTTTAAGTTCCAGCAATCGCTGGCCATTTGTATTAGACGGTAGAGATATTTGCAAGCACCAACAGGTGGCAAGAGAACTGAAGAGAAATGAAAGGAAAGAGAGAGACTCCAGAAAGGGGATGATAAGCCGGGATCCCCAAATGGGTGTTGTAAGCACTTCACACCAGCAATTCTCCATTGCCCCAAGGTTGCCCTAATGATTTGGATCAAGCTGTTAACCGGAGCAATTTTCCTGTTGAAAACTCTCCTGTTTCTCTCTAGCCACACCTCCTAGACCACAATCATCATCACCGCTTTCATGCCCTTACAGTATCTATCCTCCGCTCTCTTCATGTACTGCGCCAACCGCCGAGACCAGGCGGCCAGGTTGTAGGATCAAGAGTGCTGCAGCCCGTCCATGTACTGATACATTTTCATTTTGCAGTGACACCGGGCATTCCTAAAAAAGATGGACAGACGTCTCGAGGTTCCGACATCACAGCTGGCAAAAATATTCATTTTGACAGTATGTTCAATTTTGCATTGTGAGTTGTGTTTCGTAAGTTTAATGTGATGATATTTTAGTTTTCTTCCTTGATGCAAAACATCAGAGGACACATCTATTTTACGCTTTGGGAGATCATCAAACTAAAACATCACATTCTATTTTACAGGTCTGCTGTGCTATTGTCGAACATGTGTATTTTAGTTGGGCTCCAATGATGTGTGTCCATTGAAAATTAGTACTACCAGTTATTAACATAATAGTATGGGATTTTTTTTGTTATAACAGAAATGTATGTTTGGGCACTGAGTCTCTCTTGAGTAAAACACGATCTAGAAGGCTCTTAAAAATTAAAAGGGGTAAAAACAGACAATATTGTCACTAAATGGGGTAATCTGGATGAAAATTTGTTAAATGGGGTAACTAATGTCAAAAATGCTAAATTAGGGGGTAAAAACTGGAATTCACTCAAAAAATAAACATACCAAAAGGCAGGGCACCTACTCACTCCGACGGAGGCCAGTGAGCGTTTGGTTACTGGATCTATCCGCTGGGAGATGGTAGCACGGGATATCTTCAACCGGTTTGGATGGCGGTCATGTAATAGGATAGGCAATTAGTTTACATATCTCTCTTATGCCAGCCGGTTGTGGCTTTTTATGGCTAGTCTGTCTTTTGGCCCTTTTAGCTCTTTGTGAGCTCTCCTTTATTTTCGTTTCGAGACTTTAAGACCTTGTTGAATCTATTTATTTATTTAATAAATTGGTCGTATGTATCGTTCTGATGCAGATGACGGGGAGTCCCTCATTTTTCTAAAAAAAGGCAAGGCACCAGTTATTGTCAACCATAAGAACAATTTGTTTTGTGGCAACACAAGCATGCATGAGGTTAATGTAGTCACTACTACTACCCTTGCAGACACTTCCTGTGATCATTGTGCTCCTCAATTTGATACCTTCTCTTTAACTTGCTCCACTTTCAAGGGGGGCGGCAAGCGCAACTTTCTTACTTTAAATTGCTACTCCCCCCGTCCCAAAATGTAGCAGGGAGAGACGGATTAATGAGAGCTTCAGATTAGCCATGCTTTTTAGCTTCGCTAGCTTTGAGTCAAGTCTCAAGTGGCAGTGCATAAGTCGGCAGGAAGTCGTGTGAACTGATCAAATTAAAGAGATCCTCCACAACCTTCAGATTCCAAGTTACCATACTTTGCAAATTATGTGGACGACCTACACTACACTTGAAGTGGAACTAAATGGAAGGTGATCGTCACTGCTAGTCTCTTCAGTATCTTTTTTTTATCGACAAGAAAATGTATTCTCCTTTTTTAGAATAAAAGAAATGTATCTCTCCTTTCATTTCCTTTTGAAGAACCAAACATGCCACACCTCAAGGGGGGCAGAACGCCAAAAGTCGATGCAAACTAGCCAGAAAAACTACAGCTCGAATTCAATGACAAGCACTGAACAAAACTGCTGTGGGTACTTGCTGGAGAGTTGAGCTGGCCCTCCTTTTCCTAATGTACTACTACCTTTACTAGCACAAGAAGACACAGAAAATGAAGACACAATGATGCAAGGTTCAAAAATCTGGTGGACAAGGTTTGGAACTCCTGTTGCAGACTGCCTGCAACTTTCTCATAAAAAGTAAGCCTATCTAATTGTTTTTTTAAGCGTCGGATGGAGCTCTAGCATTTCTTCGTTTTTGAAATGTGCAAACGTCAAGCCATCTGCCCCCACCAAGCGTTGACACTGCACCCACGACGCGCGGCGCGCATGGAGAGATTGTTCGCACGCAGCCAACGGCTCACCCAGCCAATAGCGTTGCGTACCGAACCCACCAGTCATAGGCCATAGAAATTAATAGCGAGGTGGAAACTGCAGTAAGAAACCAACGGCTGTGGCTTGTCAGTTGACCGAAAACCACCCGATCGGACGACCAGGAAGAGCCCAAATCGGGGGAGCATTGTGTGAATGGGTCGCCCAGCCACCTTATATGTTAGAATCGGGGGAGCATTCTAGAAGGCTCCCAAAACCAGAAAGAACCGGATGGAACCTTCCAAAAGGTTACCAAAACCGGGATCCCTTGATGCACCCCTCGCTTCTAAATGGCCCAGCCCATCTCGTCGATCTGTTCGATCCCCTGTGCGTTTGCCCGACATTTTGATGCATAATGCGTCAAATAGGAAAGGAAAATGTTTAGAGCCGGAGCGCCGGCGGAACGCTCGGGCCGGTCATGCGCGAGCCAAGCGATCCAGGCCCATCGTACGTCTCTGCTCACCTCCTGCCCCACCTTGTCTTCTTCCTCCCCCTATCCCCTTCTCTCTCTCCGAGCCGCACCCACGCATGCTGACGGCCATGCCCCTCGTCTTTCTCCTTCAGATCCCGCCGGCGGCTAGCCCCAATCCCGCGCAGATCCCTACCTCCAACCTCAGCTCCCATGCCCACTTCCTCCGCTGCCCCCGGCGGCAGGTTCCTTCCGCCCCGGCGAGACGGAGTTGGAAGCCGCCATGGGTACACTGTCCGCGAACTGTTGTTCACAGTTCCCTGTGCTGGAACCGCCTACCGGAGATGCTACAACCACGGCGGAGCGACCTCCTCCCCCACCGCTGCAACCACCTTCTCCCCAAATGAACCTGAAAGCATTTTTTGATCCTCCACCCAATGCTGGAATCGACGATTCAAAAAGCTACAACCGTTTGATTCAAAAGCTTCAACCCGCGGTATATTAAGCTTCAACCGGATAACGCGCACAGAAAAAGCTACAATCGTTCATATGAAAGCTTCAACTGTGGTTTGAAAAAGCTTCAAGGACCACCCCATGGCCTGAAAATGCTACAACCGTTCACGAGAAAGCTTCAAACCATATTTGAAAAAGCTTCAACTACCACCTAAATATCATGACCGGCCTCGCTCCCGCGACCCGTGACCCGAGCTAGGGTTCCTCCCCGCCGCCACCGGTCGTCCTCGCCCCCTCCCGCCGACGTCGGCCGCCTCGCGCGCGCCCCCCGGTCCCCCCTCTGCCCCTCCCCCTCCACTGGCGCTCCTGTCGCCCCCCGAGGCGGCGGAGCGCCCCCCTGTCCTCCTCCCCATCTCGGAACTTGATACGTCTCCAACGTATCTATAATTCTTGATTGTTCCATGCTATATTATATTCTGTTTTGGACATTATTGGGCTTTATTATACACTTTTATTTTATTTTTGGGACTAACCTATTAACCGGAGGCCCAGCCCAGAATTGCTGTTTTTTTTGCCTATTTTAGGGTTTCGCAGAAAAAGAATATCAAACGGAGTCCGAACGAAATGAAATCTTCGGGAACGTGATTTTCGGAACGAACATGATCCAGAGGACTTGGACCCTACGTCAAGACATCAACCAGGAGGCCACGAGGTAGGGGGCGCGCCTACCCCCCCAGGCGCGCCCTCCACCCTCGTGGGCCCCCTGTTGCTCCATCGACGTACTCCTTCCTTCTATATGTACCTACGTACCCCCAAACTACCAGATACGGAGCCAAAACCCTAATTCCACCGCCATAACTTTCTGTATCCACGAGATCCCATCTTGGGGCCTGTTCCGGAGCTCCACCGGAGGGGGCATCGATCACGGAGGGCTTCTACATCAACACCATAGCCTCTCCGATGAAGTGTGAGTAGCTTACTTCAGACCTACGGGTCCATAGTTATTAGCTAGATGGCTTCTTCTCTCTTTTTGAATCTCAATACAAAGTTCTCCCCCTCTCTTGTGGAGATCTATTCGATGTAATCTTCTTTTGCGGTGTGTTTGTTGAGACCGATGAATTGTGGGTTTATGATCAAGTTTATCTATGAACAATATTTGAATCTTATCTGAATTCTTTTATGTATGATTGGTTATCTTTGCAAGTCTCTTCGAATTATCAGTTTGGTTTGGCCTACTAGATTGATTTTTCTTGCAATGGGAGAAGTGCTTAGCTTTGGGTTCAATCTTGCGGTGTCCTTTCCCAGTGACAGTAGGGGTAGCAAGGCACGTATTGTATTGTTGCCATCGAGGATAACAAGATGAGGTTTACATCATATTGCATGAGTTTATCCCTCTACATCATGTCATCTTGCTTAAATCGTTACTCTGTTCTCTTGAACTTAATACTCTAGATGCATGCTGGATAGCGGTCGATGTGTGGAGTAATAGTAGTAGATGCAGGCAGGAGTCGGTCTACTTGTTTCGGAGGTGATGCCTATATACATGATCATACCTAAATATTCTCATAACTATGCTCAATTCTGTCAATTGCTCAACAATAATTTGTTTACCCACCGTGAATACTCATGCTCTTGAGAGAAGCCACTAGTGAAACCTATGGCCCCCGGGTCTATCTTCCATCATATTAATCTTCCAATACTTAGTTATTTTCATTGCCTTTTATTTTACTTTGCATCTTTATTATAAAAATACCAAAAATAATATCTTATCATATCTATCAGATCTCGCTCTCGTAAGTGACCGTGTAGGGATTGACAACCCCTTATCGCGTTGGTTGCGAGGATTTATTTGTTTGGGTAGGTCCGAGGGACTCATGTGTGGCCTCCTACTGGATTGATACATTGGTTCTAAAAAACTGAGGGAAATACTTACGCTACTTTGCTGCATCACCCTTTCCTTTTCAAGGGAAAACCAACAGAAGTGCTCAAGAGGTAGCAAGAAGGATTTCTGGCGCCGTTGCCGGGGAGACTACGCAAAAGTCAACACACCAAGTACCCATTACAAACCCTTATCTCCCGCGTTACATTATTTGTCATTTTCCTCTCGTTTTCCTCTCCCCCACTTCACCCTTGCCGTTTTATTCGCCCTCTCTCTGTCTACCCTCCCTCTCTTTCTCTATATGCCTCTTTTTGCCCGTCTCTCGTTTGCTTGAGTGTTGGATTGCTTGCTTGTCACAATGGCTCAAGATAACACTAAATTGTGTGACTTTACCAACACCAACAACAATGATTTTATTAGCACTCTGATTGCTCCTCTTACCGATGCTGAATCTTGTGAAATTAATGTTGCCTTGCTGAATCTTGTCATGAAAGATCTGTTTTCTGGCCTTCCTAGTGAAGATGCCGCTACCCATCTAAATAGCTTCGTTGATTTGTGTGATATGCAAAAGAAGAAAGATGTGGATAATGATATTGTTAAATTGAAGCTATTTCCTTTTTTGCTTAGAGATCGTGCTAAAGCTTGGTTTTCGTCTTTGCCTAAAAATAGTATTGATTTGTGGAATAAGTGCAAAGATGCTTTTATCTCTAAGTATTTTCCTCCCTCTAAGATCATCTCTCTTAGAAACGATATTATGAATTTTAAGCAACTTGATCATGAACATGTTGCACAAGCTTGGGAGAGGATGAAATTAATGATACGTAATTGCCCTATGCATGGTTTGAATTTGTGGATGATTATACAAAAAATTTTGTGCCGGATTGAATTTTGCTTCTAGAAATCTTTTATATTCGGCCGTGGGAGGCACTTTTATGGAAATCACTTTAGGAGAAGCTACTAAACTCCTAGATAATATTATGGTTAATTATTCTCAATGGCACACTGAAAGATCTACTAATAAGAAAGTGCATGCGATAGAAGAAATTAATGTTTTAAGTGGAAAGATGGATGAACTTATGAAACTATTTGCTAATAAAAGTGTTTCTTCTGATCCTAATGATATGCCTTTGTCTACTTTGATTGAGAATAATAACGAATCTATGGATGTGAATTTTGTTGGTAGGAATAATTTTGGTAACAACGCGTATAGAGGAAACTTTAGCCCTAGATCGTATCCTAGTAATTCCTCTAATAATTATGGTAATTCCTACAACAATTCTTATGGAAATTATAATAAGATTCCCTCTGATTTTGAATCTAATATTAAAGAATTTATTACTTCGCAAAAGAATTTCAATGCTTTGATTGAAGAAAAATTGCTTAAGATTGATGAGTTGGCTAGGAACGTTGATAGAATTTCTCTTGATTTTGATTCTTTGAAACTTAGATCTATTCCACCTAAGCATGATATCAATGAGTCTCTCAAATCCATGAGAATTTCCATTGATGAGTGCAAGGAAAGAACCGCTAGGATGCGTGCTAAGAAAGATTGCTTTATAAAAGCGTGTTCTTCTAGTTTCCATGATAATAAAGATGAAGATCTAAAAGTTATTGATGTGCCCCCTATTAAATCTTTGTTTTGCAATATGAATCTTGATAATGAAGGGACTGAATATGATCCACCTTTACCTAGACGGCGTTCCAAGAATTCGGAGTCTTTAGATCTTGATGCTAAAATTGGTAAAAGTGGGATTGAAGAAGTCAAAACTTTAAATCTTAATGAACCCACTATTTTGGATTTCAAGGAATTTAATTATGATAATTGCTCTTTGATAGATTGTATTTCCTTGTTGCAATCCGTGCTAAATTCTCCTCATGCTTATAGCCAAAATAAAGCTTTTACTAAACATACCATTGATGCTTTGATGCAATCTTATGAAGAAAAACTTGAGTTGGAAGTTTCTATCCCTAGTAAAATTTATGATGAGTGGGAACCTACTATTAAAATTAAAATTAAAGATCATGAATGCTATGCTGTGTGTGATTTGCTAGGTTTCCGTGATTTTGATGATTGCTCTTTAAACTTGCACCTTGCGGATTCCACTATTAAGAAACCTATGGGAATAATTAATGATGTTCTTATTGTTGCAAATAGGAATTATGTGCCTGTAGATTTTATTGTTCTTGACATAGATTGCAATCCTTCATGTCCTATTATTCTTGGTAGACCTTTTCTTAGAACAATTGGTGCAATTATTGATATGAAGGAAGGGAATATTAGATTCCAATTTCCGCTAAGGAAAGGCATGGAACACTTCCCTATAAATAAAATTAAATTACCTTATGAATCTATTATGAGAGCCACTTATGGATTGCCTACCAAAGATGGCAATACCTAGATCTATCCTTGCTTTTTATGCCTAGCTAGGGGCGTTAAACGATAGCGCTTGTTGGGAGGCAACCCAATTTTATTTTTATTCCTTGCTTTTTGCTCCTGTTTAGTAATAAATAATTTATTTAGCCTCTGGTTTTCTTGTGTTTTTTGTGTTTAATTAGTGTTTGTTCCAAGTAGAACCGTTGGAAGACTTGGGGAAAGTCTTTTTAATCTTGCTGTAAAAAACAGAAACTTTAGCGCTCACGAGAACTGATGCCATTTTTATTTGGAAAGTGATATTTAGTTAATTCTTTTTGAAGATGATTAATAGATAAATTCCTCACGTCTGGAAATTTATTTTAGAATTTTTGGGGTTCCAGATCTTGCGTTAGATACAGATTACTACAGACTGTTCTGTTTTTGACAGATTCTGTTTTTCGTGTGTTGTTTGCTTATTTTGATGAATATATGGCTAGTAAAATAGTTTATAAACCATAGAGAAGTTGGAATACAGTAGGTTTAACACCAATATAAATAAATAATGAGTTCATTACAGTACCTTGAAGTGGTGTTTTGTTTTCTTTCTCTAACGGAGCTCACGAGATTTTCTACTTTAAATTTTGTGTTGTGAAGTTTTCAAGTTTTGGGTGAAAGATTTGATGGATTATGGAACAAGGAGTGGAAAAATCCTAAGCTTGGGGATGCCCATGGCACCCCAAGATAATCTAAGGACACCTAAAAGCCAAAGCTTGGGGATGCCCCGGAAGGCATCCCCTCTTTCGTCTACTTTCATCGGTAACTTTACTTGGAGCTATATTTTTATTTACCACATGATATGTGTTTTGCTTGGAGTGTCTTGTATTATTTGAGTCTTTATTTGTTAGTTTTCCATAATCATCCTTGCTGTGCACACATTTTGAGAGAGACAAACATGATTCGGAAATTGTTAGAATACTCTATGTGCTTCACTTATATCTTTTGAGTTATATAGTTTTTGCTCTAGTGCTTCACTTATATCTTTTAGAGCACGTCGGTGGATTTGTTTTATAGAAACTATTGTTATCTCATGCTTCACTTAGATTATTTTGAGAGTCCTACAAAACAGCATGGTAATTTGCTTTAATTATGTTAGGCATTCAAGATTAATAATAAAAATTTCTTATGAGTGTGTTGAATACTATGAGAAGTTTGATACTTGATAATTGTTTTGAGATATGGAGATGGTGATATTAGAGTCATGTTAGTTGAGTAGTTGTGAATTTGAGAAATACTTATGTTAAAGTTTGTGATTCCCGTAGCATGCACGTATGGTGAACCGTTATGTGATGAAGTCGGAGCATGATTTATTTATTGATTGTCTTCCTTATGAGTGGCGGTCGGGGACGAGCGATGGTATTTTCCTACCAATCTATCCCCCTAGGAGCATGCGCGTAATACTTTGCTTTGATAACTTGTAGACTTTTGCAATAAGTATATGAGTTCTTTATGACTAAGGTTGAGTCCATGGATCATACACACTTTTCTTCCTTCCACCATTGCTAGCCTCTCTAAAACCGCACACCTTTCGCCGGTATCATACACCCACCATATACCTTCCTCAAAACAGCCACCATACCTCTCTATCATGGCATTTCCATAGCCATTCCGAGATATATTGCCATGCAACTTTCCACCGTTCCGTTTACTATGACACGCTCCATCATTGTCATATTGCTTTGCATGATCATGTAGTTGACATTGTATTTGTGGCAAAGCCACCGTTCATAATTATTTCATACATGTCACTCATGCATCATTGTGTATCCCAGTACACCGCTGGAGGCATTCACATATAGTCATATTTTTTTCAAGTATTGAGTTGTAATTGTTGAGTTGTAAGTAAATAAAAGTGTGATGATCATCATTAGAGCATTGTCCCAAGTGAGGAAAGGATGATGGAGATTATGATTCCCCCACAAGTCGGGATGAGACTCCGGACGAAAAAAAAGAGGCCATAAAAAATAGAAAAGGCCCAAATAAAAAAATGAGAGAAAAAGAGAGAAGGGACAATGCTACTATCCTTTTAGCACACTTGTGCTTCAAACTAGCACCATGATCTTCATAATAGGGAGTCTCCTATGTTATCACTTTCATATACTAGTGGGAATTTTTCATTATAGAACTTGGCATGTATATTCCAATGATGGGCTTCCTCAAAATGCCCTAGGTCTTCGTGAGCAAGCGAGTTGGATGCACACCCACTTAGTTCCTTTTGTTGACCTTTCATATACTTATAGCTCCAGTGCATCCGTTGCATGACAATCCCTACTCACTCGCATTGATATCTATTGATGGGCATCTCCATAGCCCGTTGATACGCCTAGTTGATGTGAGACTATTTTCCCCCCTTTTGTCTCCTCCACAACCACCATTCTATTCCACCTGAAGTGCTATGTCCATGCTCACGCTCATGTATTGCGTGAAGATTGAAAAAGTTTGAGAACACCAAAAGTATGAAACAATTGCTTGGCTTGTCATCGGGGTTGTGCATGATTTAAATACTTTGTGTGGTGAAGATAGAGCATAGCCAGACTATATGATTTTGTAGGGATAACTTTCTTTGGCCATATTATTTTGAAGAGACATAATTGCTTAGTTAGTATGCTTGAAGTATTATTATTTATATGTCATTATTGAACTTTTGTCTTGAATCTTTCGGATCTGAATATTCATACCACAATTAAGAAGAATTACATTGAAATTACGCCAAGTAGCATTCCACATCAAAAATTCTGTTTTTATCATTTACCTACTCGAGGACGAGCAGGAATTAAGGTTGGGGATGCTTGATACGTCTCCAACATATCTATAATTCTTGATTGTTCCATGCTATATTATATTCTGTTTTGGACATTATTGGGCTTTATTATACACTTTTATTTTATTTTTGGGACTAACCTATTAACCGGAGGCCCAGCCCAAAATTGCTGTTTTTTGCCTATTTTAGGGTTTCGCAGAAAAAGAATATCAAACGGAGTCCGAACGGAATGAAATCTTCGGGAACGTGATTTTCGGAACGAACATGATCTAGAGGACTTGGACCCTACGTCAAGACATCAACCAGGAGGCCATGAGGTAGGGGGCGCGCCTACCTCCCCAAGCGCGCCCTCCACCCTTGTGGGCCCCCTGTTGCTCCATCGACGTACTCCTTCCTTCTATATATACCTACGTACCCCCAAACTACCAGATACGGAGCCAAAACCCTAATTCCACCGCCATAACTTTCTGTATCCACGAGATCCCATCTTGGGGCCTGTTCCGGAGCTCCACCGGAGGGGGCATCGATCACGGAGGGCTTCTACATCAACACCATAGCCTCTCCGATGAAGTGTGAGTAGTTTACTTCAGACCTACGGGTGCATAGTTATTAGCTAGATGGCTTCTTCTCTCTTTTTGGATCTCAATACAAAGTTCTCCCCCTCTCTTGTGGAGATCTATTCGATGTAATCTTCTTTTGCGGTGTGTTTGTTGAGACCGATGAATTGTGGGTTTATGATCAAGTTTATCTATGAACAATATTTGAATCTTATCTGAATTCTTTTATGTATGATTAGTTATCTTTGCAAGTCTCTTCGAATTATCAGTTTGGTTTGGCCTACTAGATTGATTTTTCTTGCAATGGGAGAAGTGCTTAGCTTTGGGTTCAATCTTGCGGTGTCCTTTCCCAGTGACAGTAGGGGCAGCAAGGCACATATTGTATTGTTGCCATCGAGGATAACAAGATGAGGTTTACATCATATTGCATGAGTTTATCCCTCTACATCATGTCATCTTGCTTAAATCGTTACTCTGTTCTCTTGAACTTAATACTCTAGATGCATGCTGGATAGCGGTCGATGTGTGGAGTAATAGTAGTAGATGCAGGCAGGAGTCGGTCTACTTGTCTCGAACGTGATGCCTATATACATGATCATACCTAGATATTCTCATAACTATGCTCAATTCTGTCAATTGCTCAACAGTAATTTGTTTACCCACCGTGAATACTTATGCTCTTGAGAGAAGCCACTAGTGAAACCTATAGCCCCCGGGTCTATCTTCCATCATATTAATCTTCCAATACTTAGTTATTTTCATTGCCTTTTATTTTACTTTGCATCTTTATCATAAAAATACCAAAAATATTATCTTATCATATCTATCAGATCTCGCTCTCGTAAGTGATCGTGTAGGGATTGACAACCCCTTATCGCGTTGCTTGCGAGGATTTATTTGTTTGTGTAGGTGCGAGGGACTCGTGTGTGGCCTCCTACTGGATTGATACCTTCGTTCTAAAAAACTGAGGGAAATACTGACGCTACTTTGTTGCATCACCCTTTCCTCTTCAAGGGAAAACCAACGCAAGTGCTCAAGAGGTAGCAGCCCTCCACCTCCCTCATCCCCCTTCGCCGTCGCCGGCTGCGGCCTCCGGCGTGCCCGGGTGGCGCCAGCGGCGGCAGATGTCCCTTCCCCGCGCGCCGAGAGGGAGAGTCGGGGCTCCCTTCTGCCCGACGGCGGTGAGGCTCGGCGGCGGTGTCCTGCGGGCCTCGGGTGCCCTCGACGCAGCAGCGTGGCCGTTGGCTGTGGGGCGGTGATACGTCTTCGTCGAATCTACTTTTCCAAACACTTTTGCCCTTGTTTTGGACTCTAATTTGCATGATTTGAATGGAACTAACCCGAACTGACGCTGTTTTCAGCAGAATTGCCATGGTGTTATTTATGTGCAGAAACAAAAGTTTTCGGAATGACCTGAAACTTCACGGAACGTCTATTTGGAAATAATAAAAAATCCTTGCAAAAGATGAAGACCAGGGGGCCCACACCCTAGCCACGAGGGTGGGGGGCGCGCCCCCTACCTCGTGGGCCCCCTGGAGCTCCTCCGACCTCAACTCCAACTCTATATATTTGCTTTCGGGGAGAAAAAAATAAGAGAGAAGGATTCATCGCATTTTACGATACGGAGCCACCGCCAAGCTCCAAAACCTCCCGGGAGGGCTGATCTAGAGTCCGTTCGGGGCTACGGAGAGGGGAATCCGTCGCCATCGTCATCATCAACCTTCCTCCATCACCAATTTCATGATGCTCACCGCCGTGCGTGCGTAATTCCATCGTAGGCTTGCTGGACGGTGATGGGTTGGATGAGATTTATCATGTAATCGAGTTAGTTTTGTTAGGGTTTGATCCCTAGTATCCTCTATATTCTGAGATTGATGTTGCTATGACTTTGCTATGCTTAATGCTTGTCACTAGGGCCCGAGTGCCATGATTTCAGATCTAAACCTATTATGTTTTCATCAATATATGAGAGTTCTTGATCCTATCTTGCAAGTCTATAATCACCTACTATGTGTTATGATCCAGCAACCCCAAAGTGACAATAATCGGGACTACTCCTGGTGATGACCGCAGTTTGAGGAGTTCATGTATTCACTATGTGTTAATGCTTTGGTCCGGTACTCTATTAAAAGGAGGCCTTAATATCCCTTAGTTTCCACTAGGACCCCGCTGCCACGGGAGGGTAGGACAAAAGATGTCATGCAAGTTCTTTTCCATAAGCATGTATGACTATATTCGGAATACATGCCTACATTACATTGATGAATTGGAGCTAGTTCTGTGTGACCCTAGGTTATGACTGTTACATGATGAACCGCATCCGGCATAATTCTCTATCACCGATCCATTGCCTACGAGCTTTCCATATATTGTCCTTCGCTTATTTACTTTTCTGTTGCTATTGTTACAATCATTACAAAATACCAAAAACATTACTTTCGCTAGCATCACCTTTTGCTACCGTTACCACTACTATCATATTACTTTGCTACTATATACTTTGCTGTAGATATTATGTTTTCAGGTGTGGTTGAATTGATAACTCAGCTGGTAATACTTGAGAATATTCTTTGGCTCCCCTTGTGTCGCATCAATAAATTTGGGTTGAATACTCTACCCTCGAAAACTGTTGCGATCCCCTATACTTGTGGGTTATCAAGACTAATTTCTGGCGCCGTTGCTGGGGAGCATAGCTCTATTCTTTGAGTCACTTGGGATTTATATCTGCTTATCATTATGAAAAACTTGAGAGATCCAAAAACCAAGATTTATCCCTCAACTACGAGGGGAGGTAAGGAACTGCCATCTAGCTCTGCACTTGATTCACCTTCTGTTTTGAGTAAGCTTGCGACACCTAAACCTGCTTCTGCTATTCGTTCTGATATGTCGCATGTTATTGATGATGCCACTTCTGCTATGCATGATACTTATGATGAAACTACTTCTATGCTTGATACTACTGTGCCACTTGGTGAATTTCTTGATGAAGAACTTGCTAGGGTTAGAGAGAATGAAATTATTGAAACTGATAACATTGATGAAAGTGATGATGAATACTCTCCCCCTAATAAATATGAATCGCCTGTTATTCCTGAGGGTTATGTTTTGGAAAAAGAAGCTGCTTTAGCTATTTTAGCTTGCAAAGATAGATACGAGCTCAAGAGGTTATGAGCTAAATGGAAACAGCAATCTCTTAATGCTAGAATGAAACCTGACCCTTCTTTTGCTACTTCACCTATCTGTGTTACTGATAAGTATTATGAATTCTCTTTTGATCCTGATATAATTACTTTGGTTGAATCTGATCCTTTTCATGGCTATGAATTTGAAACTGTTGTGGCACATCTTACTAAATTAAATGATATAGCCACCATGTTCACTAATGATGAGAAATCTCGCTACCTTTATATCCTTAAAATATTTCCGTTCTCACTAAAGGGTGATACTAAGATATGGTTTAATTCTCTGGATCCTGGTTGTGTGTGTAGTCCCCAGGATATGATTTATTACTTCTCTGCTAAATATTTCCCTGCTCATAAGAAACAAACTGCTTTGAGGGATATATATAATTTTGTGCAAATTGAAGAAGAGAGTCTCCCACAAGCTTGGGGGAGGCTTCTCAAGTTACTTAATGCTTTGCCTGATCATCCTCTTAAGAAAAATGAAATACTTGATATCTTTTATAATGGAATAATCGATACTTCCAGAGATTACCTGGATAGTTGTGTTGGTTCTATTTTCAGGGAAAGAACACCGGATGAAGCTGAAATTCTATTGAATAATATGTTGACAAGTGAAAATAATTGGACACTTCCTGAGCGAGCTTCTGATCCTATTCCTAAACCAACTCCGAAGAAAAGAGGTGTTCTATTTCTCAGTCCTGAAGATATGCAAGAGGCAAAGAAATCTATGAAAGAAAAAGCTATTAAAGCTAAAGATGTTAAGAATTTACCTCCTATTGAAGAGATACACGGTCTTAATTTACCGCCTGTTAGAGAAACATATGATCTTAATCCATTACCTATTGAAGAAATACATGGTCTTGATAATCCGACACAGGTAGTAAAGGTAAACTCTCTCTATAGATATGATAAAGCTGAAATCCCTCTTACTAAGTTTGGTAGCCAATGCTTAGATGAGTTTGATAATTTTATGGTGAAGCAAGAAGATTTTAATGCTTATTTTGGTAGACAATTGAAATACAATTAAAATATACTTGAACACTTGGGTGATTATATGGCTAATGTCAAAGTGAACTTAAACTTATTAGTAAACATGCTTCTATGGTTACCACTCAAGTAGAACAAGTACTTAAGGCACAAAATGATTTGCTCAATGAATTGAATAGTAAGAATAATGACTATGCTGTTAGAGTGGCTACTAGAACTGGTAAAATGACTCAGGAACCTTTGTATCCTGAAGGCCACCCTAAGAGAATTGAGCAAGATTCTCATAGAAATAATATAGATGCACCTAGTCCTTCTAAAAGGAAGAAAAAGAAAAATGGTAGGACTTTGCATGCTTCTAGTGAACCTATTGCTGAAACACCTGAGAATCCAAATGATATTTCTATTTCTGATGCTGAAACACAATCTAGTAATGAACCTGAAACTAGTGATAATGTTACTGATAATGTTCATGTTGATGGTCAACCTAGTAATGATAATGATATAGAAATTGAACCTGCTGTTGATCTTGATAACCCACAATCAAAGAATCAACGTTATGATAAGGGAGACTTTGTTGCTAGAAATCACGGAAAGGAAAGAGAGCCTTGGGTTCAGAAACCCATGCCTTTTCCTCCCAAACCATCCAAGAAAAAGTATGATGAGGATTTTGAGCGCTTTGCTGAAATGATTAGACCTATCTTTTTGCGTATGCGATTAACTGATATGCTTAAAATGAATCCTTATGCTAAGTACATGAAAGAAATTGTCACTAATAAAAGGAAGATACCGGAAGCTGAAATTTCCACCATGCTTGCTAATTATACTTTGAAGGGTGGAATACCAAAGAAACTTAGAGATCCAGGAGTACCCACTATACCATGCTCCATTAAAAGAAACTATGTTAAAACTGCGTTATGTGATCTTGGAGCCGGTGTTAGTGTTATGCCTCTCTCTTTATATCATAGACTTAATTTGAATAAGTTGACACCTACTGAAATATCTTTGCAAATGGCTGATAAATCAACTGCTATACTGTCGGTATTTGTGAGGATGTGCCTGTTGTGGTTGCAAATGTTACTATTTTAACGGACTTTGTTATTCTTGATATTCCTGAGGACGATAGTATGTCTATTATTCTTGGAAGACCCTTTTGAATACTGCAGGGGCTGTTATTGATTGCAACAAAGGCAATGCCACTTTTCATGTCAATGGTAATGAGCATATGGTACACTTTCCGAGGAAACAACCTCAAGTTCATAGTATCAACTCTATTGGAAAAATTCCATTGATTATTATTGGAGGTTTTGAATTTCCTCTACCTACTGTCAAAAAGAAATATGATATTCTTATTATTGGGGATGTGCATATCCCCGTTGAGGTAACATAGTGTTATTCAAAATTTCTCCGGTTCCATGTTATTCGGAATGAGTTCGTTAACAAGACTTGATCAATCTTGTTAGTGGATTCCTTTCGATGAGCATGAGATGGATGAAACTAGAAAACACAACTCTCTGTACCCTACTTTTACTTTCTGTTATTTATTTTAAATAAAATAAAAATAATATTTTATGTCTGTTATCTGAATTATCCGTGCAATATAAAAATACCCCGAAAATAAAAGTTCTCCAAATGCCCTGAAATTTAAATATGATTTTTTCTGGAATATTTGAGAATATTTGGCACTGGGAACACAGCAGGGGGGCATCCACCTGGCCATGAGGGTGGAGGGCGCGCCCTACCCCCTAGGCGCGCCCCCTGCCTCGTGGGCCCATGGTGGCCCTCCTCCACTTATTCCTGCACCCACACACTCCTTCTTCCTCCCACAAACACCAATATCCAGCTCAAACCCGAGTCCAAGATCATTTTGCTGCCATTTTCGATCTTCTTGCTCAAAGCACCTCTCACAAAACTGCTTGGGGGGATTGTTCCTTGAAAATAATGAAGAGATTTTTGAGGGGCTCATCGAGCCGAAGCTCGAAGGAAAAGAAAAATGAAGAAGCAAAGAAGCCCAGATATAATCTGCCTCGCACCATGGAGGTTCGGCCGTGTGAATGGCCTTTCGATGAATTCTTGAGAGCAACCGGGATTTATGATGATTTTTATGAATTGGCTGAGAATGCAGGCCTCACCGCCATCCTCCACGACCAGCGCGAATAGTATCTCTTACTCACCAATATCTTTGTGCAAAACTTTCATTTCCATGCTAGGAGCACACCACCTACGGTGGAGTTTTATTTATATGATGAGCATAAGGAGATGTCACTTTATGATTTTTGTCGGGTTTGTTTGATCCCTTTAGAGGGCACAATAGAGGAACCACACTGTGGTGATGTGGATGGGTTTATTGATACCATCACTGTAGGGGAAACGAGGAAGGTTTCCGATGCACGAATCACTAGCATACATTTTCCTATTTTACGCTACTTTGCAATATTTGCTAGTCGTTGCTTAATTGGTCGCATAAACTATGGAAACCTTAGTGTTCCTGATATTATTATTTTGTTCCACGGTTTATTCTGTGATAACTCTGTTAGTATGGGCGGTATTATTGCTAAACGGTTAAGTCTGAACCGTACAAAGGGCCCCATCTTTGGAGGCATATATGCTTCACGCCTAGCTGCACATTTTAACACACCTATTAGGCATTATGAGAAGGAAGAAAAATTGATGCCCCCTGTTTATTTAGATTATAAGAGTATGGTGGCACATGATTTTATTGTTAAGAATAGGGAAGGGGAGCTTAAATACAAATTGTTCTTTGATAAACATCATCCTGAGATTATTACCCTGCCTGCTCCTTCCTTGTTTGATTTATCTGCAGGCCAGTACCTTGTTCCGTTAGAGGCTATTCACGCCTACCGGAACCCTACATCAGCCACAGAGCCAGAGTCGGAACCACAAGTTGATCCTCCACGACAGTCTAATTACCAGTGGGTCCCGAAGATGATTGCCAACCAGTGGCAATCGGCGTCTTCTTCTTCGCAGTACGACCCCAACTATTACTATGGATATCCGCTAGGCCAGCCGTGGCCATAGACCAACTTAGGCCAAAAGCCTAAGCTTGGGGGAGTACGTATTTCTCACCGACATTACATTCATGTTCACACACTCATTGCTAGATGTCGGTGCTCATACTTTTTCATTGTATCATCCATGCTAGTTTATTTTCTCTTTTTATGCTTTCTTCTTGTGTGTTTAATAAACCTTAAGAAAAACCAAAAAATTAGTTGTAGCTTTTAGCTAGTTTTAATTTCCATGCTTGTAGTAGTAATTAAAAAGAAAACCCAAAAAGATTTCATGTTCTTCTTTTTGCTTGTTGGGAGCTTTCCCGTGTAAACAGTTTTATTTCTTTTCTTTTCTTTGGGGGTCGATAGGAGAAGACCATGATTAAATTGTTGAAGTGGCTCTTATATGCATTATTGTTGATCTGACAAAAGAGTCCATATTGCCTTGTCTTCTATTGTTTATTGAATGCTTGCAGATTCCATCTTAGTCCAATGCACGTGCACTATTATTATTATCCACATCGTTCGGTCATGCAAGTGAAAGGCAATTATGACGATATATGATGGACTGACTGAGATGAGAAAAGCTGGTATGAACTCGACCTCTCTTGTTTTTGTAAATATGATTAGTTCATCGTTCTTGATTCAGCCTATTATGAATAAACATGTTTGCAATGACAACTAGAGATCATAGTTTCTTGTGCCATGCTTAATTAGCTAGGAGATTATAATGGTTTACCTTGCGTGCCAACATGCTATTAAAATGGTTGTGATGTGGTATGATAGGGTGGTATCCTCCTCTGAATGATTTAAGTGACTTGACTTGGCGCATGTTCATGCATGTAGTTGAAACAAAATCAACATAGCCTTCACGATATTTATGTTCATGGTGGATTATATCCTACTCATGCTTGCATTCGGTGTCGATTAATTTTAATGCATGTTCATGACTGTTGTCGCTCTCTAGCTGGTCGCTTCCCAGTCTTTTTCTAGCCTTCACCTGTACTAAGCGGGAATACTGCTTGTGCATCCAATCCCATAAACCCCAAAGTTATGCCATATGAGTCCATCATACCTACCTATATACGGTATCTACCTGCCGTTCCAAGTAAATTTGTATGTGCCAAACTCTAAACCTTCAAACAAATATCATGTTTTGTATGCTCGAATAGCTCATGTATCAACTAGGGTTGTCCGTATCTTCCATGTTAGGTGGGTTATTCTCAAGAGGAGTGGACTCCGCTCCTCACTCACGAGAAAATGGCTGGTCACCGGGATGCCCAGTCCCATGCTTTATGCAAATCAAATCAAAATAATTGCAAACAAAACTCCCCCTTGGACTCTTGTTAGTTGGAGGCACTCGTTGTTTCGAGCAAGCCATGGATTGATGCTTGTTGGTGGAGGGGGAGTATAAACTTTACCATTCTGTTTGGGAACCGCCTATAATGTGTGTAGCATGGAAGATATCGCCATCTCTTGGTTATTATGTTGACAATGAAAGTATACCGCTCAAAATATTATTCACCTCTATTTCAAAACCGATCTCTGGCACCTCTACAAATCCCTGCTTCCCTCTACGAAGGGCCTATCTATATACTTTTATGTTGAGTCATCATCCTCTTATTAAAAAGCACTAGCTGGAGAGCACAACTGTCATTTGCATTCATTACTATTAGTTTACATTGATATTACTTGACTGCATCTCTTTTACCATGAATTACAATGTCTAGTCAGTCCTTGATCTTTAAAGGTGCTCTGCATTTATGTTTTGCGGTCTCGGAAAGGGCTAGCGAGATACCATCTTGTTATATCATATTATGATTGTTTTGAGAAAGTGTTGTCATCCGAGATTTATTATTATTGCTCGCTAGTTGATTATGCCATTGATATGAGTAAACATGAGACCTATGCGTTATTGTGAATATGGTTAGTTCATAATCTTTGCTGAAAACTTGAATGCTGGCTTTACATATTTACAACAACAAGAGCAAACAGAGTTTGTAAAAGTTTTTCTTTATCACTTTCAGTTTATCAACTGAATTGCTTGAGGACAAGCAAAGGTTTAAGCTTGGGGGAGTTGATAAGTCTCCGTCGTATCTACTTTTCCAAACACTTTTGCCCTTGTTTTGGACTCTAACTTGCATGATTTGAATGGAACTAACCCGGACTGACGCTGTTTTCAGCAGAATTGCCATGGTGTTATTTATGTGCAGAAACAAAAGTTCTCGGAATGACCTGAAACTTCACGGAACGTCTATTTGGAAATAATAAAAAAATACTTGCAAAAGATGAAGACCAGGGGGCCCACACCCTAGCCACGAGGGTGGGGGCGTGCCTGCCCCCTGGGCGCGCCCCTACCTCGTGGGCCCCCTGGAGCTCCTCCGACCTCAACTCCATCTCTATATATTTGCTTTCGGGGAGAAAAAAATAAGAGAGAAGGATTCACCATGTTTTACGATACGGAGCCACCTCCAAGCCCTAAAACCTCTCGGGAGGGCTGATCTGGAGTCCGTTCGGGGCTCCGGAGAGGGGAATCCCTCGCCATCGGCATCATCAACCTTCCTCCATCACCAATTTCATGATGCTCACCGCCGTGCATGAGTAATTCCATTGTAGGCTTTCTAGACGGTGATGGGTTGGATGAGATTTATCATGTAATCGAGTTAGTTTTGTTAGGGTTTGATCCCTAGTATCCACTATGTTCTGAGATTGATGTTGCTATGACTTTGCTATGCTTAATGCTTGTCACTAGGGCCCGAGTGCCATGATTTCAGATATGAACCTATTATGTTTTCATCAATATATGAGAGTTCTTGATCCTATCTTGCAAGTCTATAGTCACCTACTATGTGTTATGATCCGGCAACCCCGAAGTGACAATAGTCGGGACCACTCCCGGTGATGACCGTAGTTTGAGGAGTTCATGTATTCACTATGTGTTAATGCTTTGGTCTGGTACTCTATTAAAAGGAGGCCTTAATATCCCTTAGTTTCCACTAGGACCCTGCTGCCACGGGAGGGTAGGAGAAAAGATGTCATGCAAGTTCTTTTCCATAAGCATGTATGACTATATTCGGAATACATGCCTATGTTACATTGATGAATTGGAGCTAGTTCTGTGTCACCCTAGGTTATGATTGTTACATGATGAACCGCATCCGGCATAAATCTCTATCACCAATCCATTGCCTACGAGCTTTCCATATATTGTTCTTCGCTTATTTACTTTTCCGTTGCTATTGTTACAATCATTACAAAATAACAAAAACATTACTTTCGCTATCATCACCTTTTGCTACCGTTACCACTACTATCATATTACTTTGCTACTAAATACTTTGCTGCAGATATTAAGTTTCCAGGTGTGGTTGAATTGACAACTCAGCTGCTAATACTTGAGAATATTCTTTGGCTCCCCTTGTGTCGAATCAATAAATTTGGGTTGAATACTCTACCCTCGAAAACTGTTGCGATCCCCTATACTTGTGGTTTATCAGGTGGAGCGATGAGCGGCTGGCCGGCGGCGCCCACTCGGCCCAGATCTGGGCCTTTTCGGGCCCCATCTGGGCTGGGGTGGGCCTGCGGTCTGGTTGCAACAGCGTGGCTCCCTGGTGGTGTGACGAAGGGGCCGTGGTTGCGGTGGTGGTAGCTCCAGCGGCCGGCGTGCTGCAGCGTGGCTGCAGGGACTGTCCGGACCCGTTGGCGTCCGGCCGGGCCGGTGGTGGCCTAGCAAGTCTCTGTCGCCATGTCCGGCCGGCTCCGCGCGGCGGTGGAGGTTGTTCCCTCCTGTTGGCTACGATGCGGTTGCCTCCGAGCCTAGTGTCTTCTCGTCCTACCTCCAAGTCTCGTGTTGGTGACCTCAGCAAAATGGTGAAGATGGTGCGGTATCCGTGGTGGCACTGGCTGGTGGGCGGCATGTTGGGCACTGCGCTTCCGATTGTCTGAGGTGGCGGTGGTGGTTTCGGGGCGGGAGAAATCACTGACGGCTCGTTCGCCACCGACACGGTTGCGCCTGTGGGCGTTGCTGGACCCTCCTGAGGGGCGTTGGTGATACCCCCTTCCCCACTGTCATCCGCGTACCGGGGGAAACCCTAGGACTTGTCTAGGACTTGTCCGGGCAGCAGCGGCGTCGTCGTCACATTTCTTCCTGAAGATGTTGCTTGGTACGCGAGGCCTCGGAGTGTTTGGTGGGCGGTGGTTCTTCTCCGGTGGGTGCAGCGGGTGTCGATCATCTTTGCTTAGTTGAGCTGCCGGCGTCGGCATTTGTTTCTTTTTGCTTTCTCTCCTTTTTCTTTTGAGCTTGTTTGTGCTGCGCCCCAGCAAGTTGGTTGTATCGGTTGGACGTTGCTTTATAATCTAAAGCGGGGGGAAACCCTTTTTCTCATATTAGAGAAGTTTCATCCTACCACTTCGAAATCAACAAAAAAAACTACAGCCGTCGAATTGGAAAGCTTCAACCGTTGAATTGAAAAGCTTCAACCCAGATCATAGAAAGCTTCAACTGGCCATATAGAAAGCTTCAACATGTGTGATATGATGACCCACAAGCATAGGGGATCTATCGTAGTCCTTTCGATAAGTAAGAGTGTCGAACCTAATGAGGAGCAGAAGGAAATGACAAGCGGTTTTCAGTAAGGTATTCTCTTCAAGCACTGAAATTATCGATAAAAAATAGTTGTGTGATAAGATAATTCGTAACGGGTAGCAAGTAACAAAAGTAACTAAGGTGCAGCAAGGTGGCCCAATCCTTTTTGTAGCACAGGACAAGCCTGGACGAACTCTTATATAAAGCAAAGCGCTCCCGGGGACACATGGGAATTACTGTCAAGCTAGTTTTCATCATGCTCATATGATTCGCGTTCGGTACTTTGATAATTTGATATGTGGGTGGACCGGTGCTTGGGTGCTGTCCTTACTCGGACAAGCCTCCCACTTATGATTAACCCCTCTCGCAAGCATCCACAACTACGAAAGAAGAATTAAGATAAATCTAACCATAGCATGAAACATGTGGATCCAAATCAGCCCCTTACGAAGCAACACACAAACTAGGGTTTAAGCTTCTGTCACTCTAGCAACCCATCATCTACTTATTACTTCCCAATGCCTTCCCCTAGGCCCAAACAATGGTGACGTGTCATGTAGTCGACGTTCACATAACACCACTAGAGGAGAGACAACATACATCTCATCAAAATAGCAAATGAATACCAAATTCACATGATTACTTATAGCAAGACTTCTCCCATGTCCTCAGGAACAAACGTAACTACTCACAAAGCATATTCATAATCATAATCAGAGTATTAATTATCATTAAGGATCTAAACATATGATCTTCCACCGAATAAACCAACTAGCATCAACTACAAGGAGTAATCAACACTACTAGCAACCCACAGGTACCAATCTGAGATTTTGAGACAAAGATCGGATACAAGAGATGAACTAGGGTTTGAGAGGAGATGGTGATGGTGAAGATGTTGATGGAGATTGACCCCCTCTCGATGAGAGGATCGTTGGTGATGACGATGGCGATGATTTCCCTCTCCGAGAGGAAGTTTCCCCGGCAGAACAGCTCCGCCGGAGGCCTAGATTTGTTCTGCCCAAGTTCCGCCTCGAGACGGCGGCGCTTCATCCCGTAAGCTTCCTCTTGATTTTTTTCAGGTCAAAACACACCATATAGCAAAAGATGGGCACAAAGGGCCTGCCATGTGGCCCACAAGGTAGGGGCACGCCCTCCACCCTTGTGGATGCCTGGTGGGTCCCCTCTGGTACTTTCTTCATCCAATATTTTATATATATTCCAAAATAATTCTCCGTAAAATTTCAGGACTTTTGGAGTTGTGCAGAATAGGTCTCCCAGATTTGCTCCTTTCCGGTCCAGAATTCCAGCTGCCGGCATTCTCCCTCTTTGTGTAAACTTTTTGAAATAAGAGAGAAAAGGCATAAGTATTGTGCCATGATGTGTAATAACAACCCATAATGCAATAAATATCAATATAAAAGCATGATGCAAAATGGACGTATCATGATACACCGCAAAAATGTTGCAATCGTTGACATGAAAAGCTTCAACCCTATTTTTGAAAAGCTTCAACCAGAGACCGGCGGCAAAAAGTTGGAGCTCGCACCTCACCATTGATGCAACCGACTACTGCGATGGTTTAACGGCGGAGCTGCAGCGGTGACGAACTCGAGTGGTGCGACGATGAACTACTGGCGAGCTACAAGCTGGACGGGGCGACACTCCTTCGCCGACAGGAGCTGCATACGGCGGAGCCGGCGAGAGTCACATCGAACCAGGGTGTGGGTGGGGGGCTGCGACCAGGGGCAGGCCATGCCGGGGAACAAGCAACGGGGACGCTGGTGAGGAGCGTCCGACGGAGCCGGACGCACGCGAGCGGAGGCCTGCTTTTTTCTTTTATCCTATGTTGTTACTTCTTTGTGACGAGGTTGAAGAAAACGTTTGGCCAAATCTGACGGCTATACACAGGCTTATCGGGTGGCTAGGACGCGTCCGGCCGAAAGTTTGGGCCGGCGCACCGACGCCCAGTACTGCCCACTAGGAAAAGACATAGTTTCCCCTTCCCTAGCGTAACGCGAAAATAGGGGAGCAACTAGTTAACGAACGCTCCTTCGGAAGCCTCACAACTATCAACGCCACTTGGCACGCTCTCAGCCGCCCGCCATGTGTCGCGCTCTGGACGCTCCCTCCGAATTTGTTGTTTTTCGCACGTGTTATCGGCTTTTTAAATGGGTTTTTCTGAATTTTTTGACGTTTCGGTTTTCCACCGGTCTTCCTTAACTTTTGGACCAATGTTTTTTGATTTTTTTGCGAAAAAACGCGTTTTCTTTTTTTCTTTCGCGAGAGGCACGGTTTTGCTTTCACGAGAGTCACGGTCGTACCTCTCGGAAACGAAAAAAACACATTTTTTTCGTGAGAGTCACGGTTTTGCTTCGGCGAGAGGCACGGTTGTGCTTTTGCGAGAGTCACGGCCATGCCTCTCGGAAATGAAAAAACGAATTTTCTGTTTTTTTTTCTTCCGCGAGAGGCACGGTTGTGCTTTCGCGAGAGCCACGGCCGTGCCTCTCTTGAAAACGGGGAAAAAGAACCCTTTTTAGGGTTTTCCCTTTTATGAGAGGCATGGTTTTGATTCCGCGAGAGGTACGGTTGTGCTTTCGCGAGAAGCACGGCCGTGCCTCTCAGAAACGGAAAAAACGCGTTTTTTCTTTTTTTCCACGAGAGGCACGATTTTGCTTCTGCGAGAGGCATGGTTGTGATTGCGCAAAAGGCACAGACGTGCCTTTTTGGAAAGGGAAAAAACCCCATGCTCCCGATTCAGGTTTTTGTCCGTTTTTTTCATGAAAAAAAATTCATCAAAACTTATCAACATAAAATCTAGTTTTGAAAATCTCGATGCAAAGAATCCAACGGTGAAAACGGTTTAAGATTTGGACGCAAAATTTAAGACGTAAAATATTTTGAATAAATGAATCTACGAAAAAAGAAAAAACTTCCGGATTACGACAAGTGGCGCACATGTAGCGCGCCACTTGTCGCAACCTAAAAAGGTGTGAGTGATCTTTATAATGAGTACTTCTTAATCAAGTGATTTCGAAGAAATAGGGACGCCCTCATCCGGCAGGAACTGCAAACTAAGGCCCTGTTTGGTTCGTAAGTCCTAGGACTTTTTTTAGTCCCAACTTATAAGTTTCAAGTCCCTAAAAAATCCCTACATGTTTGGTTCCTGGGACTTATAAGTCTCTATAAGACCATATTACAACTATAAGTTCATATAAGTCCCTCCTTGAGAGTTTTATTTCATAAGTCTCAAATGCTCACTTTAAGTCCCTATAAGTCCCTCCTGTTTGGTTTAGATGGGACTTATAGGGACTTATTTAAGTCCCTAGACCAATAAGTTCCTGGAAACAAACACCATCTAAATCAGCAGCGGTTGGGCGGCCCATATAAGCAACCCAATGACCTAGAGAATAAAAAAACATGTCCCATAAGCACGAACGACTATGCGGCCAGCTAGAGAGGACACAGCCATGGTCGGCTGCACCACGCCGTCGAGAACAAGCTTCCAGTTGCTATCTGTACATGAGTAAATTTGGATGGCAATATGTTCCGGTTGAAATAATAACAAACAACACCATCTCAAATCTCAATCTGTTTTTCTACACTCGATTTTGTACTGTAATTTACAACACCAGTTCATCTCCTCTTGGTCTGAAAGACTGAAACTTAGCTTCTACGTAGTACAAACTTCAGACTTCAAGTTCAACCTCAACTTGTTAGGTTAAGCAGCTAGCTAGGTTTCACGGCGGAGGTGCGGACATGGCAGCGACAGTCACCCTCTCTTTCACTGCAAAGCTCGGTTTCACTTTCATGGCGGCGGCGAGCGCTGGCAATGGCGACGGCGAGCGAACAGCGACGGAGTTCGAAGGTTTTTCCCCCTTGCGCGATTGGGCTTCGTTTATGGGCCGAACGGGTGCTTGCCACGTTCCATCCGATGAGGCATCGACGGGTGCTAGACATCCACGTCCCTCTGCAGTAGTTGTTGCTACGTTCCTCGCTAACTGGCCCTGCTCGCCCCCGACTGCATCCGCCCCCGACTCAACCGCGCCGCCCGCCTGTTCATCCTCAAAGCGCACCCTCCCCCGTTTCTCTCTCCTCTCCTCTCCTCTGTTCCCCCTCGGGGGCCTCCTCAACAAGATGCTCCGCTCATGCTGGAATCTGCACCGTGTTTCCAGGTGCGTTTTTGCATTGTACTAGTACTGATTTTTGGCTCTGTATTGAGAATTTGAGATCAACGTTTAATTTTGGGCGTTTGAAATCTTGTTGGGTAAGTCCTATTGCTGGTTACATTATCCTCCACCCCACAGTCCGGGGAAAATTGGAATTGATGTTTGCTATCAGCGGGGAATTAACAATTTCTATATTTGGATTATTTGAGTCGGATTCTAACTTTGAGTAAAAACCGGTACCTATATTTGGATTTCTATCCTGCTTGTGTATCTTATTTGAGTCGGATTCTAACTTTGCTCTTTCGTGACAGATCTGCTCATGAATCCTTCTTGATGGCCAGAAACATTGCAGCACATAGCCAAACGAATCGGCCCAGCCACCTCCCTTGGGCTTGGGGCAATGCTTTTTCCTATTGCACCTCCAGTAATACCCTCGGTGAGCAATTTGCCTCTATCAAAGGGAAAGATGGAGCAGAAATTATGAAGGAACCCAAGCTGGTCAATGTGAGGTCGGCCGACATCTATCCTAATAGCAGCCATCGCGATGGGTCTATAACTCTATATACAAAAACTCTATTCTCCAAAGCACAGGTCATGTTACAAAGCGTGATGAGAGTAAGTGATGCAACTCGATTAAAAGTTTGAGGCCGAATGCATATTGTTTTGTTTTGAAATATGCAATGTTTATTTTGATTGTTCTAGAGAAATTGTTTAGCGAAAGGTCGACCAACATGTAGTTTTTTTAATCTAAAATTTCTGGATAGAAATTTGGTGATAGATAATGCATGGTTAGGATCTGGACAATAGTCTTGTTTCTCTATAAATAGTTGTCATATGATTGATTTAACGATGTCCATATCATGTTTTAATATAACAACAACAAAGCCTTTAGTCTCGAACAAGTTGGGGTAGGCTAGATCTGAAACCCGTAAGATCTCGAAACCACTTCATGCACTCCTGTATGGTTACTTTTTTGGTAATATTCTAGTCCTTGAGATCTTTCTTCATAGATTCCTTTCATGTCAAGTTTGGTCTACCCCTGGCATTAAATATCAACGTGTTTTAACCGTTTGCTATGCACTGGCGCTTCTGGAGGTGTGTGTTGTATATGCCTAAACCATCTCAGGTGATGGTGGACTCTCTTCAAACGGTGCTACTCCAACTTTATTACATATATCATCATTTCGTGAAGTCCTATTTTAATGGCTCAAAACCGACCTTTGTTGCAGTCCTATTTTAATGGGAAAGTCATCAGTGTCGCCGTCCACTTGTTCGGACACTTGTCACAACATTGCCATATATGTCCTTGATGAGGGTAATGTACTTTGTTGGGACTTTGTGTTTCTCCAAGACTCACCACATAACATTCCATGGTATCTTATTATAGGTCTACTCCAAGTCAATGAACACCATATGCAGGTCCTTTTGTTCCCTTTATCTCTCCATAAGTTGTACCAAGAAAATGGCTTTCATGGTTGACCTCCCAGGCATGAAACCAAACTGATTTTTTGTCATGCTTGTCATTCTTCTTAAGCGGTGCCGAAAGACTCTCTCCCATAGCTTCATTCTATGGCTTATTTACTTAATTACATGGTCATTGGTACAACTTTGAACACCTCCCTGTGTACTAATATACTCCGCCTCCATCCTTTGGCATCTTTTTTGCCCGAAAAATGAGGTTGAAAAGCTTAGTTAGCCATACTTCGCTATGTCTCTGAGGCCTCTCGACACCTCAATGAGGATATAATCAGGGCCCATTGCCTTTCCTCTTTTCATCCTTTCCAATGTCCGCCTGACCTCAGACTCCTGGATTTGTCGCAAAACGCTTGCTTGTATCGTCAAAGGAGTCGTCTGTTTTAATAGAGGACCTCAATATGGAATCAAGTATTTGGTTGTGGAGTAGTTTTCTCCAAATTGCAACATCGATAAGCTTGTCGATTATTCTATCACATAATAGATGTATGGCCCATTATAATATGGGTGTGTATCGTGAGAAAAAAGACTATATAAAAAATGTTTAGGCGTATATTTGATAATTAGTGTTGGTATTATTGTCATTTTGACTTTCAAAAAATTTAGGACTTGGATCAAATTTCTTATATTCTATTTACTTGCATATTATTATATTATCAGAAACATTACTTTTTTCTTGGAATCACGTGAAAAAAGTAAGCTCTGTGCAAACTTATGCGTTCATACCAAAATATAAATGGTAGATAAGAAAATATGATTTGTGGATAATTAATTGATTTGGAAAATTCTATAAATTTCAAGCTATTGCTTTTTAATATTTTGTCGTGTATGACATGAGACTTGTAGCATTTGTTCTTGTAGCTTGGATTAGTAAACCTATTCCCAAAAGGTATACTTTTTCAATGTAGCATTGCTTTATTCTCCTCACTTATTTCGTTATATTTTTTGTTATGTTTTTCTAATAGATAAACAAAATTCTAACTTAGCACATGTATGCATGTGGAAATCATAACTGTACTAATTATTTTAAGTACTTGTCTAATATTATAATTTTTAAATGAAGCACAACTGGAGCCAATGAAGTTTTCGGATCCCACTAATTTCTTTCCCGACCAGCAAAGGTGTTGTATACATTTTGTATGTAACATGATGCAATTTTTCTCACTGAAATTGGCTAAAGTTTCTGCAAACACAAGCTTAGTACAATTATATGGATATATAGCAGTGCGAGATTCTCGGGATTTGTTGCTTAATTATATTGTCAATCGTAGCAGGGACGATCCCATTGTGGTGAAACAGGTGCACATCTTTACTTATACACAACTATTTTAAATAATTCATTTATTTTATAGTGTAGGCCTATGTCTGTCAAATGCATAGAGTGGATGGATTGAAATATAAACATTTTATGGCATACTACAATCATAGGACCACAATCATTTTTCATTCATAAAAGTTGGATGGAAAGTAGAATTTTCTAACCTACCTTATCTGTTTTATCTCTTGTGGATTGATGCATAGAATGAAAATGATGTTAGTTATGTTCTCTGTTTGTTCTAAGGCCAGCACTGGGCGCCGGTGCGCCGGCCGAAAGTTTCGGCCGGTCTGCCTCCTCTGCTACCTTTTTCTTATCTTATCCTTGCCTCCAGCACATACAGAGAGGAGCGAGCCGGTCGGGGCCGCCATGGATGCGCGACCACGAAGCACCGTCGGCTCGCACCGTCCGCCGCGCTGTTGCAACCACACGCCTCGCTGTCGCCGCTCGCTGTCGTCGCGCGCGAGGTTGTCGACGTCGTGCCCGAGGTGGTCGTCATGCCCAAGGTTGCCATTGCAGCTCCCCTGACCGCCCCCTGGTTGCAGCACCACGACACACCGTCGCATCTCCACCATCAGCCGCCGTTGCAGCTCCCCATCACCGTTGTGCCCCCGTCCCAGCAAATCGACTCCATTGCCACGGCTTTCCATCTCGCCATCGCTGCTTGTAGCTCCGCCATTGATGGTTGTAGCATCCACCGATGAAGGTCGTAGCATCGCCGGTGGCCGCTTCCAGCAAAAGAACACTAGGGGTTATTGCTTCACGCCTAGACAGTTGTAGCATCCCCGCTACTGCTCGCAGCTCCTCGCACCGCCGGTTCCAGCATCTCCAGCGACCGGTTGTAGCATCCCCATCTGACGCTCGCAGCTCCTCGCACTGCCAGTTCCGCATCGCCGATGGACGGTTGTAGCAAAAGAGCGACTCCGGTTGTAGCAAAAGGCGACGCGGTTGTAACAAAAATGCGACGCCAGTGGTCGTGGTTGCATCTTCTCAATCATGGTTGTAGCCGCCGCCAGCCACAAACGCCGATTGTAGCAAAATCCCTCGCCGGTCGAAGCAAAATCCGGCGACGGATGCAGCAAAACTTTGTCAGCACCGTCACGGTTGTAGCTTCACCGTGAAATCATTGTAGCAAAAAATCTTGCCGGTCATAGCAAAATACGACGAAGGATGTAGCAAAACTCCGTCAGCGCCTTCGCAGTTGCAGCTTCGCCATGAAAAATCCTTGTAGCAAATTTTGAGTCGGTAGTAGCAAAACTAGATGACGGTTGTAGCAAAAAAATCATCACGATACACCCACTCTCCGCCGCCCCGCCGGTTGCGCCGCCCTCGCCGTTTGAAACATCCCCGGCTGGCGTTATGGCCACCATCTAGCACAAAGGGGGCAACTGTGTCGACGTCGATGTTGGGTCACGGCACAACAGGGTACACAAGTCAGAAAAAGTGGGGAGGGGGTGCAGCACCGCAACGGCGGGAGGGGGAAGGTGGGCACCGGCCATGGCCACCACATGGCGGAAACGGGAGGAGATGGGCGTCGTCGGTGGTGCAGCCATGGCGGAGAAGTAGGTGATGGGGAAATAAAACAGAGGAAGGAGAGAGGGGATTTGTGCGTGGATGGATAAGGGAAAATGGGTGGATGGGATGAGCTGTGTGTGTGGCCCCGTGAGCGTCGCTGGGAAAGCGACCGGCCGAGCGTTCGGCCGGTGCGCCGAAGTGAAACGTTTTCCTTGTTCTAATGTTTCTACTTAATAGATGTGACAAGATTAATTTATCATTTTCTTAAGCAAGCATTTTCTTATTTCGTAATACATGAATATTTACCTACTTTTGGTGTTATGAATGAATATTTGCTTCCATGTGGTTAAATCTAACGACCATGATATCAAGAAGAGAATAACATCGTGGGTTGACAATTACTAAGAAAAAAACATTTCAAGTAAATATATGTGAAATGAGTGATACTTTAGCAAGTGTTAGGTATTCAAATAAAGTCAGACGCGACAATTTTTTACTACTAATATTTTTGGAACTGACTAGGGAATGGTGTCGCACAATTGCCTTCATGTGCGGCTTACTCCCTGCCCTCGTACAAGCAGACAACAACATGACAGCAGCAAAGAGTTTTCCAAATTCAAAATTTTCAAATCTTTTATCTCTGTTAACCCGATTGACTTTTCACCATTGGCTTTGCTACGATGAGGTCTTCAAAACTAGATCTCATATCTTCAAGAATTGTATTCGCCAGGTTATTAGCCACTCAGTTGCCATAAAATTTACTTGGTTATCTACTTATACACTAATGTAGAACTTTGCTTCATGGTACTTTTATGAGTTGATGCCACTTTTTACTCACTCTCTAGCTACGCATAACATTGCGCTGCAATGTGTAAAAAAAGTCATTGTCTGGTAACTTTATTGTGGCAATTGTTCGCTCCTAACATGCATATGCTCTCTCTATATGAACAAAATCCCACTGGGACACCGCCATACTGGGGCGCATGCGTGTGAGCATATCCCACATAGAATTACTAATATTCTTTTTGTTTTGTCAAATACATCCGATTGTGCTTATCACATATGATATAAACACAACAAATACTTAGGACTTCAGCTACAAGACCATTTGGGTGTTTGTTGCTATAAGTTAAATGTTATCTTTACTCTTCTAAAATTTGAGGTGTTGGTGATGATGGCTCCACTTTGAGGATCATTATGGATTTTTGCATTGAAATGCTTGTGTTTGGAGGATGTCATACACATATGCTGTTATCCTTGCATCCATTAGGCAAGTTTATGGTTAATTATCTTTGGATGATTTATTGAACATTAAGTTTCATGTGCAATCGTCTTACATTTGTTTCTGGGTTTAGAATTTAAGCCATCATTTATTTGAGATTCATCATTGTCAGTTGGCTCGAAATAAGAATATACACTTTAGATTACTCTTTACTTTTTACTATGTGCTACTAGCAATTACTCTGGAGTAATAATTAATAGTTGTTTTGCAGGGTTCTCTCATTGAGATGACTGGCCCTAAGAGGGGCATTAATATGCTCGGTGATGTTCTAGTTGAGTTTGACATGAGGATCAAGACAGGAGGGCAAAAAGAAGATGATGATCTGCAACTTATCGACGGTGTAGTAGAGTACAGCAAAGCAAATGCACCTTTTCGTCCATTCACAGAGCGCATTAATGGTAATTGTGGTGCAGTTGACATCACTTTAGCACGCGTTCCTGATGCAGTGGAGGCCACAATAGATGTTGTCATATCAAAAATGCAGAGTGGATTTGATTTATCTCTCAGCTCGTTTGTGTTTATTGGTGGGTCACATAAGGAGATTGAGCTCTTTTGCGGTATTATTGGTGAGTCATGTGGTTTAACAAGAAGGCATGTGATTGCTATACAGGAGGATACTTGGATGTATTTGAAGTTCAAGGTAGGTCAGAAAGGCTCTAATTATAATGATGTAGAACGGTATTGTCAGTTCAAAGCAAACATTCATGGATGTGCCTATCAAGAAATAATGCTTAAGCATGCCTCTATCTGGGTGAAGGTGACTTGGTTGATCATACCATAAAGTTGTTGTGTTCCATATTCAAATTTGAGTTGGACTATTTGATCTTGCACTGAATACATGTCTAATTGGCACCGGATCAATTTCTTCAAGCTCTAAGCTCCCTTGGAATAGAGGTGAGATTTCTCTCACTTTGGTGTACGTGGTGTCCTTGGGTATTAGTAGGGGGCTACTGCAGGTGGTTCCAGCTACCGAGGATATGGCCAAGATGCACGCGAGGACCATCTTGCTCGTGCTACTATCTTCTCGCTCCCTAGCCCAACCTTTGTCTTTCTGTAAATTGGCATAGGCGACTTTCTGTCTCTGCAAATCGGCCTTGGCGAGATGGATACGATTCAGCTGCCTCCATCGTTTAACTAGAAGCTAACGCGTGCTTCGCTTTGTTTTCCTGTATTCTTTTTGTGCTTGTGCGCTCCGTTGAGTTGTAAGCCTCCTAAAGTGTCCCCTTGTATCGTTTGGCCGAGGTGGTTTGTGTGGTTTGTATTTCCTGACCGGTTGATGGCTTTGTTAATTCAAAACCGGGCTCTTCGCGAGCCTTCGTTCTAAAAAAAAAAGAAAATTTTGTTTCGTGGCAACGCAAGCATGCATGAGAGTTATATGCAGTACGTCCTCCTCAGTTTGAAAACCTTCTCTTCCCCTTTCTACCGCTTCCATCGTGCCGACAAGAGCAACTGTCTGCCAAAAACCGAGTACCATTTACCTACATGTGGCCCATATCTTAGCCGGGAGAGATGGATTAGTACTATAAAAATTAGGGAGCCATGCCTTTTGGCTTTACTTATAGTCCGTTTAACTTCAAATTAGATGCACCTACACTACACTTCAACACATACAAACTCGCCGTATTTCCAGTGGGATCTTATTGGAGAGTTGAGCTAGCTCTCCTTTTGTTGCCCTGCCTTTACTAGCACAAGAAGACAGTGACATGAAGACTCAATCAGGTAACATGAAGAGTCAATCAATCAAAGTTTCAGAGTGTCTGGTGGACTAAAATTCAAATGCTTGATGCAGGTTGGCATCTTTCGCCTAATAAGTTAGCCTAGCGTTCTTTTATTAAAAGCGTTGGATATTCTTTCAAAAAAAAAGTGTTGGATAGAGATAGCATTTCTTTAGTTTGTGATACTTCATTCACACTCCATTCTTCAGACTTTTATCTTTTGAACAGTTCTCTGCTTTTTCATTAAAAGGAATAAAATTTGTCTACTTCATGTTGAATACTGGTCCATTCGTGCTGTGAATTTTTATCCATCGTTGGATACTTGAAATTCTAATTCGCCAGACACTGTCACACGGGCAAATTTGGAAGAGTTAATGTGTGGCGGGTACGGTCAGCCGCCCGGCACTGCTACGACGATTCCGCTGGCAGGCATAAACTGGTACCCTCCAGTGCTACTTCTCCAAAATAGTTTTAGTTCCTTTTTTTTGCTATGATTTGTTTTTTTTACTATGGCTTTAGTTCCTTTTTGCAGAAGAACATGGAGCTTTAGTTCAAACAGAAGAGACAAGGGAATGGATGCTTGCGAACGGGATCTAGTTTGTTGGAGAGTTGAGCTGGCTCTACCTTTACTAGCAGTCTAGCAGAAGAAAGACAGTGACATGAAAGACTTGATCACTCGAACAAGCAAGGTTCAAAATTCTGGTGAACTACTAGAGATTTCTTCGTTGCAGATGAACAATTTTTGCCTAGAATGTTCAGCCTCACCTTAATCAGAGAATTCAGGTGATGATCTAGCATAACATGACAGACAGATGGTGCATGCAAGATCAAGTTGAGGAGGTGTTTCATATGCCTGGTGTTAATAATAAAACCTGTCCTCCTGCATAATTGGGGCACAATTCCTTGTTTCATTTCGCACTCATGGATTGGAACACCGCATAGATTCATCTGCCTTTGCCTTTTGTGATGTTGGCTAGCTAGATAGACCCCTCTGAATTCCAAGCAAAGTGATGTTGCCTCAAGAAGAACCTACTGCATGTGGACCACTCAACCTTTCAAATCGCTTTAAGATTGATGAGATGCAATTCAAGTACCTGAAGAAGTACCAAAAGGAACGCTAGATTTTTCTTAACCAAAAGGCAGGGCACCGGTTAGTTACTGTAGGAAATAGCGACCATAAGTCCATAAGGTCAATTTGTTTTGCAGCAACAAAGCATGAGGTTACAGTCAGTACCTGTAGTCTTTCAGACACTTTCTGTGCTCATGTCCTCATATCAGTTTGTTGGTTCCTTATCTTTAATTTTCACCACTTTCATATGAGGGCCGGCAAGTGCAACTTTCTCACTTTAAATTACAGTACTGCTACTTTGTTTGCGCCCTCATCTATGTTTACTAGTGTCAGTGTAGCATTTATCTACGTACTGCCCCCATATATGTTGGCAGGGAAAGATGGATTAATTAGCACTATAAATTAGCCATGCTTTTTAGCTTCACTAGCTTTGAGTCAAAGTAGCCTTGCATAAGTTGGCGGTAGCTTTGAGTCAAAGTGGCCTTGCATAAGTTGGCGGGAAGTCGTTCGAGCTGATACTTACTCTGCCTAATAAGGTGGCCTCTTCTGGACAAGTGTGGCACAACATGTATCTTTCTTTCCTCTCTTTTCTTTTTCGAGAAAGGGCTTCCCCAATTTGTAGTAAGAGAAATCAAACTTCTTAAAGATTCCACCAAACACGCTGCACCTCAAGCCGATCAAACCATCAAAAGTTAACGCAAACCACGTATACAAACTACAACCTCCTTCCGAAATTAACTGTCGCTGAAATGAGTGTATCTAGACGCGAGTATATGTCCTATCCAATGACAAACACAGAAACAAAATTGCTATGTTTTTTTAGGGATGCTATTGGTTCTTGTTGGGGAGTTGAGCTGACCCTCCTTTTCTTGATGTACATTTACCAGCACAAGAAGACAGAGACATGAAGACCCAAAGAATCAAAGGTTCAAAAATCTGGTGAAGAAGAGAATCCTTGTTGCAGATTGTTTGCAACTTTTGCCTAAAAAGTAAGCCTATCTATTTGTTCATTGAAGCGTCGGATGGGACTAGCATTTTCTTATTTTTTTGAAGCCATTGCCAAAAATGCATTGTGGCTGGACCACTGAACATCTTTCATGCCTTAACCATGCAATTCAAGAACATGAGGGAGACGAACAACTAAATTCTAAAGGTTCAGAGAGTAGCACTAGGTGGATTAGTTATCTCTCCCATTCATTTTTATTCCTGTCATGTTATCTGCTCCTTATGGTCTTCCTCAGATTGGCAACTTTCGCCAAGAAAGTATCCAATTTTAGTTAAAGCGTTGGATGAAGCCAGCATTCCCCTTTTTTAATCTGAAAAAGGGGACGAAAATACGCGGCCCTTCGAAAATTCAGTTCCACGTTAGAAAATCCAGCCGACGATCTAAAAGGACAAACAGATAGTAGGTGCAAGATCAAGTGGAGGTGGTGCTTAATTTGGCTGGTGCTAATGAAAGCATTCCTCCTACATACGTAATTGCGTGTGAATGCTTGTCCATTTGGCACATCATTAGATTCACCTGCCTTTGCCCTTACTTAGCTCTGAATTCCAGCCAAAGTGATCATGTTGCCAAGAGGCCACTGCATATGGACCACTGGACCTTGCAAATGCCTTTAATGATCCATTGCAAATGCAATTTAAGGACCCGAGGAAGTACTAAAAGGCAGGGTACGTACCAGTTGGTTAGGCAGCATAAGCTCAATTTGTTTCGTGGTAACACAATCATTTGAGCGGCCGTAAACCGAGTACCATTTGTCCATTTACCTACATGTGGCCCATATGTTGGCCGGGAGAGATGGATTAGTACTAGTATAAAATTAGCCATGCTTTCTGGCTTTATTAGCTTTGAGCGGCCGTGCATGGCATTGGCATGGCGCGCGGCGGCGCGGGAGCTCGCTCAAACTGATCATAGTGAGCAGGCCCTCGTTTACCTTCAAATTATATGCACCTACGCTACACTTCAACATATACAAACTGGCCCTACTTCCAGCGGGGATCTTATTGGAGAGTTGAGCCGGCTCTCCTTTTGTAGCTCTGCCTTTACTAGAACAAGAAGACAGTGACATGAAGACTCAATCAGGTAACATGAAGAGTCAATCAATCAAGTTTCAGAGTGTCTGCTGAGCTAAAATTCGAATTCTTGCTGCAGGTTGGCATCTTTCGCCTGATAAGTTAGCCTAGCTTTCTTTTACTAAAAGCGTTGGATAGAGATAGCATTTGTTTAGTTTGTGATACTTCATTCACACTCCATTCTTCATATTTTTATCTTTTGAACGATTTTATGCCTTTTCATTAAGAAGAATAAAATTTGGCTACTTCATGATGAATACTGGTGCATTCGTGCTGTGAATTTTTATCCAACGTTGGATACTTGAAATTCTAGTTCACCAGACACTTGAAGCTTCGGATTCTGGCTGCAGATTGGCAACTTCCGCCTAAAACGTTTAGCCTGGCTTTCTTTTTCTTTTTATTAGAAGCGTTGGACAGAACTCACTGCTTCCAATTTTAATACTTTATTCATACTGCATTCTTCAGATTTTCTTTCCTGGGCAATCACGATTCATTAACACGAATAAAACTTTGCTAGTTAGTGACCAAAACTGGCTGAAAAGTTCCCCTACTGACCGGAACGGACACCATACAACATGACAATTGACAATGGTTTCACGCTCCATCCTTCAGAATTCACCCTCAAATGCCAACCTTTTCTCTTCCAGCTCAACATCCATTTCATTCCATCCATCATCCGAATAATAGTATCTCGGTTGCGTGCATTGATCGATAGGGCATTTGAAACCTGGCGGCGACCTATGCTAATCATTTTTAGCATGATGACTAGCTCTGAATTCCAGGAAAAGTGATGTTGCCAAAAGCCAATTGTACATGGAGCACTGAACTTTGCATGCCGTTTCAAGAACCTGATGAGAAGAAGAAACAAAAGGAAAGGAAAGGAAGGGGGGGGGGGGGGGGGGGGGGGAGCTTTTGCTTGCTTTGAGTGGCCGTGACATGGCGGGATTTCACTCAAACTGCTGACAGAACCGGGCATGCTTTTGCTTGCTTTGAGTGGCCGTGACATGGCGGGATTTCACTCAAACTGCTGACAGAACCGGGCATGCTTTTGCTTGCTTTGAGTGGCCGTGACATGGCGGGATTTCACTCAAACTGCTGACAGAACCGGGCATCAGGTGTGCACTGCTCCATGATACACGAACCGTACCTAACTCGATCGCGCTGGCTGAACTGCTGGTGTCGCGTACTAGTGGCAGCATCAGTGCAACAGAGCGTGTGCTTCAGTTCATTTTCAGTCTGGTCCCCGGTTGGATTGTACTGTACTCCTATGTTCAGATGGCACCGACTAATTACCATTGATCAGGGGCGAAAAAAGAAGAAGAAAAAAACCACGTCTTTAGTCTTTTTTTAACACAGTACAGATACAGATGCTCATACATACGCACACAGACTCATGTTTAGGTTATAAAAACTACTGTTACTAAAGTGCTGATCGTTTTTGCGTGTCCCTTGGAAAAAGAAAAAAATAATCATTTCTGCATCTAAGAAAGTACAGGTACTAATCATTTTTCCGCTTTATGTTTTGTTGTCCTTTGCCCATCCTTCTTTTTTTCCAATCATTACGTGGTACTACCAGTTTAAATTTGATGGGGGCGAGTAGTGCAAGTGTGCGCGCAACTAATCTCCACCTTTTAATTACTGCGATGTACCTTTGGCGTATATTCGGCAGCGCACAAGATACTAGCGCTACAAATTAGCCATGTTGTCTTGCTTTGCATAGTTTGAACGTGCGGTACCTCGCGCTGACTTCATATTTGGAGGTTGGATGTGGTGATATGACATGCTCTTCATCCATTCAAATATTGACGTTGCCAACATTTCAAGACGTGCGATCCTTTTACGGTGGGCCACAGTTGCTTTACAATATAAAGCGGCGGGAAAACCCTCTTTCACCGTCTACCGTCGGCCACATCAGAGCAACCCATAGGAAACACCGCCGCTGATAGGCCCGCCACAATTTGGCCCCTGTCGCCTCTGCTAATCCATTTTCGGCCCTCCCATGCTTCATCGCAGCCCCACGCCCGTCGTTCGGCCGCGCCACCCCTTTCATCGCTAGATCTCAAGGTAAAATTTCCCAACCTTTCCATGCAGATTTAGTTTAGCGGCTCATATATTTGCGTAGATGGCATATGATTCGCAATATGTGTACATGGATCCGATGGCGGAGCTAATGTATTTTGATGATCCGTCGTCATATTCGAGCTTCGAGTCCGAGTGTAAAATGATGGACACTAACGAAGACAAGGTAATACTAATGGTTGTAGAATGGATAGCATCAACCGGAAGGAAGAGGAAGCGTCCAGGATCGCAGGTTGCTCATGCGACATTTCACCGAAACAGTATTGATGGCCACGAGCGGCTTATCCTCGACTATTTTTGTGTCGGGTTGTACCTTCCCCTCGTACGTCTTCCGGTGACGCTTTCGTGTGACCGAACAACTGTTCAGTTGAATTGGTTTTAGTTCAAAATTGAACTAGAACTAAAACCACGACAAGTATTATGGAGAGGAGGGAGTACTATTCATCACGCAAGCTGCATGAACTTTCATAAAGAATTATGTCCATGACATAATTGTAATAGCAAAAGAAATTCCATGAGCTGTTCTTGATGAGAGCTCTTCGTCTGAAGTTACATGTAAACCAGACAACATGAAAAAAACGACAATCCCTATAAAAGGAAATCGTAAGGAAGATCCTCCAAAATGTCTATGAAATTCTTTTGAATCAAAGAAGAGGTCTTTGGTCTTTGTTCACACTTAGTTTAGTTTTTTGTTGTCCTCCTCGGCATTTTATCCATCCTTTATTGGAAAAAAACAACAACTGGCGTTCCTTTCCAGTGATTACCACTTTGATGGGGACAACAAGTACCGTGAGTGTGTGCTGATCTAGTCTTCCCTTTAATTACTCCGCTAACCTGGTCTACATTCAGTACACTAGCAGATGCTGCAAATCACACATGCTTTTTTGCTTTTACTTGGCTTTGATTGATTAGTCGCTTTGGTCGAGTAGCCGTGCACGTCGTCGGATTTTGTCATGGCGCGCGGGAACTCGCTCAAACGGCTGAACTCTCACATGGCTAGACATGCTGTCCTGTGCTACTACTACTGTGTGAGTACGAGTAGTATCCAAGTAGTTCTAGTGTGGAAGATTTGGGATCGAGAGGTCGATCTGTAGCCTGTAGGCCAGAGGCAGGCTTAATCAATGGAGGCAGTAACTAATTCCAGCCAACTTTCCGTGTGCATACATACACACATATGCGTAGTACATTAGTACTAGCACATACTGTTTCAGCTCCCAGGTTTCAACGATGCAGATACACTAGTTCAGTTCAACGCCGTGGTTGAAATGCAGCGCAGGGGTAAAATAATTCGCAGTGTCAGCTATATATATGCATGCGCACGGACGCAAGGTATAGGATCCTAGGAGTACTTCTCTGTATACTGTGTTTGTAATTTGTAAATTCTGCCAGCCATCAGTTCTAGGGTTCTAGCTGGCTCCTGCCGGGCGGCGTGCAGTAGTAAACTACAGTAAACTGCAAGATGATGAGTTGACACCCATCGAAGTTCACTTTTACTACTACCACCCTGGGGTCTGGGGTTGAAATTGAAGATTCGGTTGCATTGACATGCCAGCTTAACCTACACACAGTACGGTACAAACTCCATGTGAGGTTAAGCTGGCAGTCGAAAATCGAAATCGAGGGCCTGCCTCACGTGCATGCAGCAGCAGCGCTCCAATGGCGATGGTTAAAGCTAGACGGAGATCCGCTCTTCCTCTTCACCCGTCGCATCGCATCGCATGCATGCGGAAGCTTCCGGTGAATTAAAGAGACGCCGCGTCCGATGGGGGCGTTGACAACTTTCAACTCCCCCCAAGGCGGTGAAACTTGTTGGGTAAACGAGGCTGCGGCGGTGGTGATCCGGCGTCGGTAACGGGGCGCCGTGAGATCCATGGCGTCCTCGGTTAATTTAACTTAACCAACCTGTCTCCTCTCTTTGTTCTTTTGGTAAAACTCGTGAGAACCGATGCCACTGTGGCCAGCTCGTCCCAAGGATTTTACCAGCTCGTGGTGGCAGCATAGCATATCTGTCGCGGTCAAAGAGGTAAAGGGCCAAATTACCGCTTTCCTGACCCCAAAGGCGTCTGCAGTGTGCTTCAAGTACAAAAAATGTGTCTCCTACTGTGTTTTTCCAGTGGTTCTGGAACAGTGAGAGCACTGCCGAGTGACACTGGCCAGTGCGGTGCAGCGCTGGTACGCTTCTGTTTTTCCTTCCTCCTGTTTGATGCGCTGGTGTCTCCTACCAGACAGTTCAGTTCCTGTAGGCGGAATTCAGACGTCCCAACACACCGATCGTCTTGCGCTTCGGTTTCTGTCGTCGAAGGCAGTTCGGTTCCTTCTGCCCGGGAAGCAAGTCTTTGGTATCTCTTCCACGTCTCGTCCCTTGGGCAAAGCTAGGCCGTAGGTGCAAACAACACGGCATGAGTACGAGAAGATACGGAGTAGAAGTACAAGGAAGATCATGCTTGACGAGTACAATGTATGTATGTACCTGTCTATCTATCTGTCTGATGTAGAGTGCAATGCTCATTTTCTGATACACGCATACAGCATTCGGAAGCTAGAGTTTGTGCATACAGCTAGCAGATGACTTTTATTTATACAGCCTTCAAGTCTCATCTTTGCAACAAAAAAGAAATCCTTCTTTAGGGCAACTCCAACCATCAAAACGCCTCTAGACATCCGGACAGTGTGGTCTAGATACTTTTTGCCATCCAACGCGGTGCATTAACGGATCTGTTCGGACATTTGATTCCCTCATACGAAAACAAACTCGTTGGAGGTTTGGGGAAGTTCGAACACCCATCACGTTGGACTCCGACACACTCGGCCAACCAAAACCCCTCTCCCGGAGCCCTTTCCCCCACTCAGCCCCTCCCCCCTTGCTAAGTAGCTAAGTATCCGCACCGACCAAGACCATCATCGCCTTTATACCACTCCAACCGTCGCCTAGTTCTAGCCGGACCTTCGCTGCTCCACCCAAGTGCCTTGTACTTCGCCACCGTTGCACCCTAGATCCAAACGCAGCTCGGCTATTGTCCGCCCCTACCGATGGCATCCATGGCGAACACCACGACATGTAAGTGTTCGACCAAAATGTCAGTGGGAAACTTTTTTTTTGACTTTTCTCCGTGTTTAACATGAAGCAAGCATGATGGCTGGTACTCAGTGAGGGCGGATGCATTGTTGTGTGACGCATCATTGGTCATAATTGGGCGGTTGTACGCATAAAGCGAAAATGGCAAGATGTTTTGGCAACATGTGCATTCTTGATTCCATAAGGGCAAAGCACTACGTGCCCTACAATTTGGATGTGATCCGTGATCGCGGTGTGAAGTCGCTACTCCATCGATGATACACCATTTCAAACGCCGTCATGAAGTATATTACGGTGTGACTGCAGAATTGGAATAAGTTTTGCTTTTTGTTGCTCTACGTGTTGGTCAGTTCACTTACTCAATGTTGCAACTCGATGATCATGTCATTGTGTAGCCTGGATGCGTTGCCACGTTGTATCAAAGGACGGAGGGCAAGCCTTTCAAATTGATGCATTGTTGAATGAAACTCAAGGGGCACAACATCTAGGTGAACAACATGTGTTGATGAAGAATTTCAAGCTCGAGGAGTGATAGTTTGAAATGAATGCCGCTTTCGAGGAGTATGATTAAATTTGGAACCGATGAATTTTAAAATTTTATTGGACGTCCGATGCTTTTATTAGGATTCAAATGTATAGTTTAGGTTCTACTGATCGATGATTCAAACTGGAGTTGCATAGCAGACATTTGGCTTAGTTTTATTCTTAAAAAAAATAACAGACATTTTGGTGTATAGGTTTAGATGGCCGCCCTCCTATCCGTTATCGACAAACACTTTCGAGCGTGTCAACAATATTTCTTGTGTCCGTTTCAATGAACCGCGTTGAAATTGCCCTTACTCCTCGACCGCACGCCACACAATCAGGAAACGAGAAGAAGAAGAGGAGACCATGTTCAGCAACATGCATGATGCATGCTCCCTAATCATGCATTTGCCGTGTGATTAACTGCACATTGCAATCGATCAAGCTACTAGTAGTACTATTTATTAGCCGTCTGTCAGCATCAGAACAGATGGGCAATTAGGGCTAATCCGATCCGCGTCGGCTTCAATTCAACCTGCCCGCGAGGGAAAACGGGAAGAAAGAAAACCGCTTTTTCAAAGGGATGGCATCTCCTTTCTGCTTTACACATTGACACATCGTATTCGCTGCTCATACGATTTCAATTTTGGGCAGTATAGTATAGTATTTCGCGGTGAACTGCTTCTCGAATGCCACTCGACAAAGTGGACGGACAGTTGTGATGTGAGCTACGGAGTATAATAGAATCAGCTTGACTTCATAGGGGTTTTTCATCGTGCCCCACATGTCGGCGACTCGTGGAGGGAGCAGAACAGAGGAGAGCAGAGGATAAATAAATAAACTTTAGTACTCGTAGAAGCATTTCGACTCCTCTGTTGCATAGGCGGGCAAATGTACAAAACTGGGGAAGGAGGGTGACCCGTCCACGTCGCATGCATGATCGGCTCTTGATCCGTGTCGTGTCAGTGCCCTGAGTCCTGCGTCGACGCCGGCGACGGCATGGTGGACGCGGTCCTGCCGGTGGTGCCCGTGGTCGCGGCGGAGGACGTGGTGGCCGAGGACAGCCGCGGCGGCGTCGGCGACACCTGCTTGATGGCCACGTTGGGGAGGAGCCCTGGGGGCGAGTCTCGCCGGCGGTCGTGCTCCTTCACCAGCTCCGTCGCGAACGCGTCCAGCTTCTCCCGGTTGGACTTCTCGGACAGCCGGCGCCCCCGGAACAGCTCCGCCTCCACGTTCCGCTGCGTCAGCATCCCGTCCGCGATCGCCACCACCTTCCGCGCCTCCAGCGACCGGAGCGCCTTGATCGAGTGCGCCGGCGCCGCCGCCTGGAACCAGTAACTCGTCGCTGTTAGTGTTTGAAACAAGGGAGACGGCAAGAATGGGGGGACGGGATGAAGCTCTGTGGCTTGGCTGACCTGGATGCGGACGTAGTTGCGGCCGCAGGTGTGGCCGAATGCCATGGCCACGGCCTGGTCGACCATGTCGGCGACGCCTTCGGCGGTGAGGCGGACCATCTCGGCGGGGGACGGGGAGCGCGGGGGGATCGGCGTGCGCCACCCGGCGGACGGGGTGGCGGAGCCCGAGGCGGTGCCGCCGGAGGAGGACCCGGAGCCGATGGAGACGACGAGGAGGTCGTCGACGCCGGCGGCGAGGGGGAACTCCTGCTTGTTGTGCAGGACGTGGGTGATGGCCGCCGCGGCCGGGTTGCCCATCGCTGCCACGCCGCCCGACGCCGCGGCGATGGCCGTAAGGCCGTTCACGGAGCGGACCGCGGTCGCGGCCGAGCCTCCGGCGCAGGTGGCCGCGCAGACGTCGCGGAGGCGGAAGTCGAAGCTGTCGCTCTCGACGGCGTCGGTGCGGGAGAAGAGGAACGGCGCGCCCGTGGCCAGGTCGTAGCACGGCACCAGCAGCGGCGCCACCGTGTCCCTCAGCGTCGCGTCGCCGAACACCCGGCGGAGCGACGACGAGGACGAGGACGCCGACAACGAGGACTTGTCCGACGACCTCTCCCCGCGCCGGAACAGCGCGGCCCACCTCCCGCGCCATCCACCTCCACCTCCGCCCCACCCGCCCTTCCCGAGGCTCGCCGCCACGAACGCCAGCGCGTCCGCGGCCGTATACTTGGGCCGCCCGTCAACACCCCTCACAAACAGCATCGCCGCGAGCACGCCGCCCGCGCCGGCCCCCGCGGCGGCGTCGAAGAAGTCGGCGACGCGAGCGTCGGGGTCGCCGGCCTTGGCCCGCAGCGCGGCCTCGAGCCTGGCCAGCGCGGCGGCTGCCAGCAGCGCGTCCCCGGGGCCCGGGCCGCAGCCGTCAATGGCCAGCACCCGCACCCTCGCGCCCCCACCGCCGACCGGCCCTCGCCCCGGCGTGCCCGGCAGCGAGCACACCCCGCCCCCGCTAGCGCCACCACCGTACAAGAACTTGCTCTCGAGGAAGGAGAAGATCTCGTAGCTCAGCTTGCCGAGGTCCACGTCCACCTGCGGCTGCGGCGGCGAGGCCATCGGAGCAGGGAGTAATGGCGGAGGGGGAGTGGGAGCTTTCGTTGGCTGGGATGTCCTTATTTACTCTCCCGACTGCGCAGCTGAACCGGGCAGAGCCCACCCCGCCTCCCCGCTTATAAATCGGAGAGACGACGCTACAGTACGAGCGGTACTGTACAGTACAGTACGAGCCAAACCCGCAACGCAACTGTAGAAGGCGTATTCCTACTGAACCCGCGTCCACGGAGGGAGGCAGCGGTGCGCGCTTGGCGGGTACCACGGATGCCCCGCTGACGCGTGGGACCGGAGGCCGCTGACACGCGATCCACATTCGGCGGGTCCGGGCGTCAGTGGGCCGGCACGGGCCGCACGTGCGAGCGACGGGATCGGGGCATGGAGCTCCGCTCAGCGGGGGTGGGGCCGGCCAGCTAAGTTTCCACGGGCCCGCGCTGCCAGTGGGCCTGCCCGGGTAGGTGGGCTGCGGGATCAGATAGATATCAGAGTGACCTGGCCGGCCACCTTTCTTCCTCGCTCGCTCGCCTGCCTGGCTGGCTGGCTGCAGCATGCAGCAGCAGGTTCGCGTAATTGCACGGACGCATGCACGCGTACGCGCAATACGCACGAACGGTACCACCCTAGCTAACTATAGCTTGATCAGTTGGTCTAGCGCGGTAGGCTGTGGAGTTCGTACCGCCGCGTTCATGGTCGCGGCACGTACGTCGTCTGGCCTATCGGAGGCCGATGCTTATTGGCGACCCAATGCGATGTGCCACTCATCATCGTAGGACGTCCTCTTGCGTCTCTGCGCGCTCCGTCGATGATCGATCGGTCGACCTCCGTCCGTATCTTGTTCTACGCGTACGCATGCATTATTGCAGTGACGACATGTGTATGCTGTAGTACGCAATACAGTTGGAGGAAGCTTGTGCGGTCGATCACGTACACGCACCCTTTGGTCCAGCTGGGTGGTCGAGGTAAAAGGGACCGAGAGCATCTACAGCCGGACTTGATAAATTCGGCCCTTCAAACGCCGAGCACTTTTCAAAAAATGCAATCCACACCCGGACACCTCAATTACCATATTTCAAATCCAGATAAACTCATGTAACTATGTCGACGCACACGCATCATCTGGGTACTCCATTACACTACGCTAAACATGTCATCATATTACCAAAATTTGGCATGTTTGATTATGGTGGACTTCATCCACGGCTGCCATTGCCCTTTCCGGCGCCCTTGTCGTCCTTTTCGTGGAAGTATCGGTCGAAGACGCAGTACAGATCGAGCCGGGTCTGCTCGTCGCTGGAGCTGTCCTCCTTCTCCTCCTTCGGTGGCAGTTCGGCCATGGCACGGACCGCCTGATTCTGCTCCTGGGCAACGGCGCACATGTTGATCCGCTGCCGATTCTTCACAATACGGACGCGGATGGCTTTCTCCGCATCAGCTGCCTCTGCCACGATACGGGCCTCGGCGGCCCTCCTCCCCACGACGGGCCGCCCGTTCCCGGTGGGACTCATACTCTGTCCGACCGATGATGGGGAAGGAGAGGTGTTTCAGCCGGGACAGCGAGGATCCAGCACCAGAGGACCCGAGTGCCTAGTGAGCCGACGCTATGGCGTCATGGCGGACGGATCTGTCCGTCGGCCGGGCGCTGTCCTCCCGGGAGCGGCGCAGTGCAATGCGGACTGGCATTGACTCCTCCAACCCACACGGGACGACACCCCAGTCGACTGATCCGAACTGGTCGGAGTCTGATCTGCTGCCTGCCATGGAGGAGAAGGCCAGAAACCAACGGAGGTAAGTTCGGGTGGCGGAGGAGAGTGGAGGGAGTGGAGTGAAGTGGCTAGGGTTTGCTCCTGCGAGAGGATGGGGACGAATATAAATGGGGTTGGGTGAGTCAGCATGGGCCAGGTCCGACGTGACGGGCGTGCCCGGGCACCCCCATATTTGGGCTGGATATGGGGTGCCGGTCAGACAGAGCGTTTGATGCCCGTTTGAGGCCTCTGTCTCGGTTGAAAAAACGTGACCGGGCAGCCTGTCCAGGTGTATGAGGCGGATTTTGAAAGGTCCGACTGTAGGTGCTCTAAGAGAAAGATCTTGCACGCTGTCTGCTGGACTTGGGAGTACTGAAATGAGAAAATGATCCCATGGTACTTCTTTTTTGCTGGTTTGAATTAAGTTTTATTTCAAAGTAACAGCCTTACATTCTGCTAATACAAGATTATGAATGAACTGCGCCTGAAATCGCTTATATGTACGGAAATACTAACTCTGAGCCGAGGCGTTGAATGATCGTCGTCATCAAGATCACGGTTGACATCTTGCACCGGAGAACAACCGACAAACGGATCGAACAGCTGGTGCGTCCGAGTATTATATATTTTGCGTGGACGGATATGAATCATGATTCATGCATGCAAATGCAATCACCCTAATATCATTATTATTATCATTATTATTATTATTATTATTGCTGAATGGCTCATCGCTCTAACATCATATCGCGCGTTGGTGGATCGACGTCGCAGCTAGCTAGGATCAGTGTGCAGTACGAGTACGCGCACGGCATTGAACGAGGCCTTTGAACTTGATAACCGGCCGGCCGGAGCAGTTATTAGTTAAACTGCAGATTGGTTGAACTTAGGTGCGTGTGGTAACTGCGGCTTGGTTGGTGCGGCCGTGCTGCGCGCAGCTTTTTCACCGCCGTCGCCGTCAGGTTTGACACGTACCATCAATCGTCGTATCATTGCGGAAAGGGGTTTGTTTGTCGACTATGCATTCATGGGTCGACAAGGCAATCGGAACTGCATGCCACGTACGCATTTCATATGCCCATGCATATCCACGCTGTCCATGTGTCAAAAGCAGCCAGCTGCCAGCAGATAGTACGTTTTTATTTCCTCACTGCCTTTTAAAATGTTTGTAAATTTCATTAGGAGACACTCCTCCGATCCATATTAATCTCGCTGATTTAGCACTTTATTCGCTTTTGTTTACTCAGCATGTTAGCTTTGACTTAAGTCAAAGTTTAAAAAGGATTGATCAAGTTTATAGAAAACAATCACACTTTCACGATAACAAATATATATGATATGAAAATGTATTCAATGATAATCTAATGGTATTTATTTGGTACTGTCAATGTTTTTGTTTTTGTAAACTTGATCAAAGTTTATAAAATTTGACTTGAGACAAAGCTAATATGTGAAGTAAGTAAAAACGAAGAGGTACAAAATTATACTAAATCAGCGACAATTAATATGGATTAGGGGGGTAGTATTTTAGTTTGTGAGCTGCATCACTAGCAATTAACTATTTGCTATTTTCATACCCATATATTTGACTCTCTTTCTTTGCGGGAAAAATACTTATATTACTCACGTAGCATCGCTATCAAAAGTAGATTGTGTGACAACCTCATGAGGGCTTGAACCAAGGCCAACCATAGTGCGGCCAGAGCTCCTATCATAAGATGCCAACAAATGGTTTATGATATTTTGAGTAATGTGAGTAATACAAGAATTTCATTATTCCATAAGTTGCTTGATTTCACGAACAATAGTATTGTTTCCTGATCTGTCCATATCTCCCTTACAAACTAAATTAACAGCCTCCAAACAATCTGACTCAATTACTAGTATTGGTCATTGACTCCATTTTAATGCCAGAGATAATCCTTCTTTAATCGCAGATAATTCAGATTCTAGTGCATCATGGCAATGAAGAAGATGTTAACAAGCACTGAAAATAACATCACCCTCATGATCACGAAGAACCATACCGGTGCATGTTGCATTACACGTATCATCCACACTTGTTCGTGTACATATATGAAAACATTTATTACATGGGAATTTCTAGATACATAGATCACGTCCCTGGTTTTTAGTTTTTTGTACTCATCAAAGACATATCAATACCCTTTTCTGAAGATTCTATAAACCTATACATCCAAACAAAGAAATCTGAAGAAGAAAAATGTTTCTAATTGTATGACGAGGACTGTGGAGCACCCTTCCATGCAAGCGGCGATCTCTGCATCGTCGAGGTGGGAATGTAGGTTTGGGAAGGCTGATTTAGGGTTAGTCTTTTGGGTGACTTGAAAAATAAGTCGTCTCTCCCCAGCTTTAAAAATAAGCCGCTTCCTAAATCTGTTGAGATTTCTAAATTATTATCCCATAATTACTTTAGAAGCCTCAAGGAATAAGAGAGACGTGATATGTGAAAAGCTCAAGACGAGGTGACTTATTTTTTAAGCTGCCAAAAGAACCATTCCTTAGTGATGCGTTAAGTAACAAGTATGTGAACAAAAGGAACGTAGAGAGGGAGAGGGCACCTCCTGCACCCACTTCAAAAAAATACATTCTAAACATGTTTTAAAATGTCAAAAGATTCAAAAGAAAATTTTACGAATACATGTTCGCAAATGTGTGTGCGCTGCACAAAGTTTTGTGAAAAAGATATGTTTTTATTTTGTTTCCGCAAAAAAAGACAAATTTCAGTGCTTATAAATAGTGTTTCATGACATAATTTTTTGTCTTTTTTGCACAGACCACACAAAAAGTTAATTTTCTGTGAAACTTTATGCACGCACATTGAACATGGAGACGTAGCCGTGCAACATTTTTTAGATTTTTTTTAACATTTGGAAATGTGTTTTCTGAAGTGGGTTCATATATATCCGGGTTTATCCATGCACTTCTTGGTAGAGAGGCCGTCATTTGTGGGAACCAATGAGATATTTTGTAGAGTGGGTAATGGGTGGCTTTTCACAATATATTTCAGGATGACATAGCTAATTTGACCATTAACTTTTGTGTAAGGGTGTTCTCTCACATCACCAAAGCATCATCGAATAAAGTATACACCAAGTGACTTGAGCGAGTTTTGAGCAGTCAACACATACGTACGCACAGAAGTTGCGCCCCCCACACGTGCGCCAGAATGTGTAGACCAAGCGACGAGACCAGCTTGGTTTGGCCAGCCATGGAAAGCTCCAGTTAACGTGCTCCGATCGACCGTCCTTATCCCGGACGTAAAGTACTTAAGCTTCATCACAAGTCTTATTAATCTCCATTAGTGTGCACGTACGCAGAGGCGATGAAAAGGCAGATAGATACCTGAAGGAGGCGACGACGACTACGGTGGTTGACGCGTGCACCGGCGCCTAGCTCCATGGATGGAGGCCATCATGCCGCATCGTGCATGCATGTTTCACACGTACGCCACAACCCCCGCCCGCACGTACAAAGAGAACAGGATCGGCATGATTACCGTTGGTTTGTCCAACTAAACTAAATTATCTCGCCGGTCAAGTAGACAGCTTTGGCTTTGTTAATCTTATAATTTGCCCCTAATCCCCGCAAGAAAATACTGCCGCTAATCATTGTAGAATAAAGTGCTACGTACAAATGAAGGCCACCGTCATAGATGATGCATGATTCTGAAGCCTTGGGCGCAAGGAAACAGAAGATAATCAATTCACTTGATTAACAGGGGTGGCAACAGGGAGAGGATTTGTAGCACGCAGGGACGAGAGCATGCATATTTGCGGCCGCCCGATTGTCTTTTGATTTAAAAACTGATTACTTTGTGTATATGCTTTAGCCCTTAATTATTTTTTATGGGTCCTTGCGCGTGGCATTTTGCAACCTCTGACAGCTTCACCCGTCCCATCTTTCTTTTTTTTTTTTGACTTTTAATTTCGAACCGTTTGTATCTTTTGAACGGTAAGTCCAATTTAATTTTTGTTTCCAGACTCATGTTGCTTGTGGTGGGAGCTTTCAAATAAGATCTATTTTAAATACATTTTGACAAATTTTCATAATAGCTTAGGTTTCAATTGTTGAAACTTGGTACGGGTGAACGACAAAATCGCATGTTTTAGAAACTGAAATTTAAAGTTTGGTGTATCCTCATGCGGAAACCAATCACTTTGTTGGCCGAGAGGCAAGTTTCAACTACTAAAACTTGATGAAACGATGGTAATAGCAAGTTTCAAAAACTAAAACTTAAACACTAAACCCTAAGCTCAAAAGCCCCAAGTCCTAAGTCCAGAGCCATAAAACCCTAAAAACATATGAAACTTGGTAAAACTTAATGTTTGACTGCAAGTTTCAATATTGAAAACTTTGACTTTTTTTGTCAAAATTTATTATAGATTGGTCCAGTATCTCACAAGTTCTCGTCGCGACAAACACGAATATGCAAACGAAAACTTAATTTGAACTTTTGGTTCAAAACATATAGTAGATTGATATTAAAATATGAAATGGAAAGAGTATGAGAGGTGGGATGGATGGTGCATGCACCTCTGCTGAAAGCTGCCAAAACCATGCATGGATGGACCAAACAACATATAGTAATAAAATGCCTAAGACTAACAAATTTGTTGATCTTAGGGCATCTCCAATGGCAACCGCAAATTTCCTTCCGCATCCGTCTGCGAGGGGGGAGGGGGGGGGGCAGTTCGCGGACACAGATGTGGGAGGCCGCCATCCAACACTATCATGTACATGTCTGCCAGTAAAGGGCAATTTCAAATTCAAATTTAGTCGGACGCACACACCGCGTCGGACCACACCAACGCCGAATTGCATGCCCTATCACGACCAAAAAGAGACATGTATGCTTAGTTTTTACATGCCTGAATCCAAAAGAACATCAGTCCGGCCATCCCTGCAATTTTGTGCCCTGCCGAACCGGCAATCCCAGCCGTCTACTCCCTGATCAAGGTGTCGTCGTCGCCGCGTAGACAGCCTCCGCCTCCGCCTCGGCATTCACCTCCGTTGTGTCCTCATTCTCAGCCGCCGCCAACTAATGTTTCTGCCGTTGCAACATCTGGTAGCAGACGGATTGCACGATCATTCTAGCGTCGGCATCCAAAGAGTCCACATTTAAGGTCAACATCTTGGCGTCCTCAGCATTGGCGGCGATCTTTAACTTCTTTTCCTGGAGTGCGTCCTTCCTCTCTTCGATCTTGGTCTACCTCTCTTCGAGCTTGAGCTTCTTGTCCGTCACCTCCATCAACAATTTGAACCTCTCTGCCTTTTTCTCCTCCTTGAGGTCCGAGCGCTTCACACATGCCTCCTCCTTTGACACGATGCCCTCGAACCTCTCCATCATCTTGGTCGCCACACCTTCTCTCTTCGCCCTGTCCTCCTCCCATTTCTTCCCCCGTAAATTTCTTCTAACCTTCTTTGGCGGTTCTTGGGTAGGGTTGGTAGGGTCACCGTCTTTTTTTCTAGTTGGCTTGGGCGGCGGTCTTTGCTATGAAAAGGTTCTACTTCAGTTGCCCATTCAACTTCCAACCAACAATGCATGGTTGTGAAGTTTTTCTTATCCAATTTCTTTTACACCAAACAAGCACGAGAAGGCTACAAAACCAGGGTCGGGCCCACTGTTGTGCCAAATGTGCGGCCCGCACAGGGCCCATAATTTTGAGGGGCCCCAAATTTTATATGTAGGCCTAGTGTTTTTTTTAAATTCCAGATCAAGGTCACACTGGGCCGCGAGGTGTTGGAGCTGGGCCTATGTGGCTATGTCTTGAGCGCTGCGCTACGCTACCCTACAGGCTACAGATTGTGAGTAAGATGGAAAAACTGATCGTTCCTAGAAAACGATCGTAAGATGGAAACATGCCGTCCGTAAAGAAAAACGAGATCTTTGTGCTATGCTACATGCTACGATCGGGAATCGGGATCGTCTCGAACTCTCGATCAGGCACTGTTCTCGATCGCGAAACCGTCGCGTCGGCGATCCGGTGATGCTACTGGAAACGGGATCCACGGATCGTCTCGTCGCCTTCGCCTCATCGGCCCTTCCTGTTCCTGACTTCCTCTCCCATATTTCATACTCGTTGGCTCGTTGCATCGTCGGATCGATCCGTGACCGACTCCAGCCTCTAGGTGCTTAGTGAGTCCTTTTTTCGATTAAATTTAGTTCCTACTCATAATTCCTAATTTCCGAATTATTTTTTTGCATGGATCGTTACTTCGTGTCTTCATTAGAGTGGCATGAATGTTTTCCCAATGCAAGTATTGCATATAGAGTTCTGTTGACCATTCCTGTGACAGTTGCATCGGCAGAAAGAAGTTTTTCTAAGTTGAAGCTATTGAAGTCCTATATGCATACTACTATGACACAACAAAGACTCAACGATTTGGCCACAATAGCACTTGAGAGTGAAGTGTTGGAGAAGATTGGTTACGAAGATATCATTGAAGATTTCATTTCAAAGAATACTAAAAGAACGAAGATTTTCAAATAAATAGCAACCGGGAGTTTAATAGGTATGATTTTTATACATGCAATTGTTATGTAAGACATTATATTATATACATTATAAAAATTATGCTTCATATATATATATACATTATAATTGCTCGTTAGTTCATTTTTTAGTGAGATAGGGCCCCATTCTTTAGTTTCGCACAGGGCCCGGGATTTTGTCCGCCCGACCCTGTACAAAACAATGCATATCCAGCTAGTGAGAAACAAAACAAATGCATGTCCCGCTAGTGATCAACTAACTATGCATATCCAGCATGTGAGAACAAGATTAAGCATATCTGGCTAGTGAGCAACAAAACAAATGCATGTTCGGCAAGTGATGAATAAAACTAAGCATATCTGTATGGTGATCAACAAAAGAATGCATGTTCGGCTAGTGCGCAACAAAAGAATGCATATCTGGCTAGTGATCAACTTACTTGCTCGATGATTGTGCACTGCTAGGCCACCATGTGATGAGATGCTTCAAGTGCCTGCAATACTTGGACACAGCCTCTTAGATGGTGTACCATCGATGGTTGAGGAACTTCTATTCATGGTTGCAGATAACCGCGTCGGAGTAGGGTGCGAAATGCTTATGTTCATGGAAACATATGTGAATGTTGTTCCAAAAGGTTGTGCCCTTTTGCTCCGTGCCATGAAGAGGATCGAGGCTAGTGGACAACCGTGCATCACACAACAGCTCGTCCTCCTGCATGTTAAAGCTTTCTCCTCTATCCTTCTTCTTCGGATCTCCGACTGTATTGGCCGGATCATCGTCCTCACCATCCTACCCTCCTCTTCCCCCTATGGCTGCTGCTGTTTGGCGGCCCAATGTTGTTGTTGTTGTTGTTGTTGTGTGTCCACGCCGGTCTAGGCTTTGGACTGTTGCATGGCCGTCTAGGTGTAGGAGTGCTGCTGGTAGTTAACGCCTTAACGGACTAGGTGGGATCTGAGTCTGCCACCTTCCCATCCTCCTCCTCCGTGGCCTTCTTCATGGATGATGTCGAGCATCTCCCTGTCAAGATCATAGTACGTAGGCTCCCCCACTCTAGGCATTGTAGCAAACAGCGTGCGGGCAACCATTTGCTCCCTGGCCAACATCCGCGCCCGGATGGGTTGCGGCGAACAACACTCGGAGAAGAGCGGCGCTGCATTTACGTCGATGATGTAAAGCACCTTACCGGCGGGGGTTTCGAGCTGTTTGGCGGCGCAGTAGTACGGTGGCTTGTAATGCTCTGGCCACGACACCATCTGTACTGTGGGCGTGCCCGTCTGGCGACGTCTGCCACAACCACCACGCCCAACGGCACCAGGCCCATCATCGGCTAACCGCTTCTTTAGCTTCTCCTCCTTTCGGCCTTCGCTTTGACGCGACGAGTTTGCCGCGTAGCTGAGCGGATCTTCCAGGCTAGCTGGATGCTTAGATCCTCCGGCACCTCTGCCACCTCCATCTTCGACAGGTTCTCCGACAGTTCCATGCGTCAACGAGGGAAGGAAGGAACGGGTGGGAGAGAAGAGCGGTGTCATGGTTCTAAGTCTGACAGTAGAATAGGGGGTAGGGATGTAGAGGCAAGATCCTAGCTATGGAGGAGTTGTACATGCAAGTTTTACGAATTCAGGCCCTTCTCGGAGGAAGTAACAGCCCTATGTCTCGGAGCCCGGAGGCGGTCGACTGGATTATATGCGTGTGAGTTACAGGGGGTGCGAACCCTTGTCCCAGAGGAGGGGGTGGCTTATATAGAGTGCGCCAAGACCCCAGCTCCCCTCCGTTACACAGGGTTCAATGTTTATAAAGAGAGAGTGTTACAGGTAACGTCTGTAATAAAGTGCTACAAATGATCATTAAATATACGAGTAAATGCCCGACTGTTGCTGTGCAGAATGGCTTTAGGTCTTCTTGTACGTCGAGTGGTCTTTTACATGGTCGAGTGGTTGAATAGTCGAGTGACTCAAAGAAGAAGTAGTCTCCGAGTGAATGGTAGGTCGAGTGTACTGCACTCGACGCCTTTATTGGGTCCACCTTGTTTACTCTTGAACTTCTTTGCTTCTAAGACAAGGACCTTAGGTAGGACGTATAGGTCAGGCCTATTACCCTACCCCAGGTCTATGTCCTCATCATTAGCCCCCGAATGGATTGAGGTCTGAGTGAAAAGAAGGTTGAAGTTGATCTTTCCTTGACTCTTGCCTTTCTCAAGAATTCATCTCTGAATGGAGGCCAGTGTTGGAACTTTCGGCTTCGTTTCAGTCGCCTTGCTCGATTCAGCAATTACCGATTGTTTTTTATAACGTCGCTTGTTGAGTGTCATCTTTGATGCGAAATCTTTGGCATGATCAGTTTCCGAGGATCCCGGATTTTGCGGGATTCGAAATTCCGGTAGGAGCGCGCCAGACGGAACGTGCCGTGGTAAGCAGAGTGGATAGACAGGGCATTTCGATTTCCGCGCCACCTTTTTCGCCACGTATCCCGTGCGTGACTGTTTGAGGGATTTGACAGGATCGCCCGGACCCACGTGTCAGCCACTCGGAATTGGGCCTTTAAAAGCGGCGAGACCGAGGCGTCCGCACTGTGCGTGCCCATTCTCCTTCTTCTTCCTCTTGCTCCTTCACCCCATCCGGATTCTCCACTCATGACGCCACCGCTCCGCCGCCATGGGGAAGGAGAGAACGGCGGCACTGGAACACGCAAAGAAGGCGATGGGGGCGGTGAAAAGTAGGAAGACGAATCAGGGGTCTTCATCGTGCTCGGGGCTGCCGTCGGGTTGGATCCAGGGATATTGGATCCGATCTTCGCTTCGACAGGAGGACTTGGACGATATGGCCGAGTTAGGGCTGATCGTCCACGAGTCTGCGTGGCTGCCGGTGGGGGAAACGGAACCGCAGCCGCGACTGGGTGAGTGCGTTCTACTCGCCACCCATGTCGACCGCGGCTTCTCGCTTCCTCCACACCCCTTCTTTCGGGGTTTGTTGAATTTATTTGGGGCCCAACTCCATCATTTTACTCCCAACACCATCACGTATCTTGTCGCGTTTGTATCCATGTGCGAGAATTTCCTGGGGTGTCGACCGCACTTGGGTCTTTTCAAGCACATCTTTACCATCCGCTCCCAAACAGTGAAGAAAGTGAACTCGAACGACGAGAAAACCCATGTTATCTAGATGTGTGGGGGTCTGGGTATTCAGAAGAGGAAAAGAAGTTCTTTTCCCTCGATGACTCTTCCGGAGTCGGTCAGGGGCTGGCAGTCGACCCGGTTCTACTATCAGGACATCGTGATGCCAGGCCAATCGAATGGACTTCCCCCTTTCTCTTTTGATTGTGTTCAAACTCCATCTTCGTTGAAAGTGACTGCGTGGAGAAGGCGGAGACATGCATGCTCGTCGAGAGAGTGGTTCAGTTGATTAACCAAGGTGTCACTGGCATGAATCTACTAGAGGTGTTCCTCAGTCGGCGCATCCAACCACTCCAAGCTTGTGACCACTCCTTGTGGATGTACTTCGGGGCTGGTGACACCACCTGGTTCATCCGGAGGAGGTGGCGGCCAAAACAGTGGCTGAGGGGTATCAACAAGGACAACCCCAGGGGCGCCAGGAGAGTCAACCCTTTCAGCGACAGAAACCAACCAAACAAGGTTTGGCCATTTCAACTGAGCTTTTAGACGTGTTTTCCGACTATTTGTTGATTCGACTAACTTGCAGTCGGCTCCTTGTTTTGTAGATTTACACGGAGATGTATTCAATGCCCAATGGTGAACAAGCTCTGGAGAAAGACCAAGAGGGCGAGGACAGTGCGGAGGAGAGCGGCGAGTGGGAGTCACCAGCCGACGATGATGAAGATGAGAGCGATGAGTCGGGCGATGAGGAAGTAGCCGACTCACCGCCTCGTTCTGAACGTCGATCCAAGCAGCACCATGATCCCATGGGCAGGCACGGTAAAGCTGTGGCGTCGAGTGCTCCATCTCAAAAACGCGCTCGGTCTCCGACTCCAGAATTGGCTGAGAAGGTCACCAAGCAGCCCAAGGTCAATCCTTCGAAGGCTCAGAAGACCTTGCCTAGAATCAAGATGGACGTTCCTGTTGCTTTTGGGTAAATGTTCTTCCTGTATTTTCTTGTTCCGACCGACTTTTTTGTTCTGACCGAGTGGATTATGAACCTTTACAGCCCGACCTCAGCTGCGACTGACATGGACATTGACAAGAATCCGGTCGACGAGGAAACTGACGACGCAGCTACCTCCAAAGCTAGTAAGTCTGCCCGATTCGAATTTATTTGGATGACTGGATTGTTTGTCAGCTATCCGTACGACTTTCTCTATTTATTGCAGTTCCACGGGACGTTGTTGTGCTCCCGGATGATGAAGAAGAAGTACCGCTGAGGGGGAGGAGGAGGAAAGACAAGGAACTGGGCGGGAAAGCGCCTGAGGTCCAGGTTCTTCAGTCGACCGTGACGCCTGGGGCGGCAGTCGAGCAATCGACAGATCCGGCTTGAACCAATGTCACCTTCGCCGTCCTGCTGTCGACTGGTTGTCCATCAGGATCAGCGCTCAGACTTCTGCTGCACCAATACAACTCCACGCTTCAGATCTTGCAGATGCTTCGACTGCTCTACCAGCATCGCTTTTTACTGCGTATCAGACTTCGGATGACCCATCGACTGCTGCCAAGGAAGCTCTTCTCCAGTTAAATCTTGTGATGGGGCAAATGAAAGTGGTGCATGAGGCCAGCCAGGTGGACTTCAACGTCGGAGCTGCTCTGCAAACCAATGTCCAGGTTAGTTGGTCATATTTCTCGTCTGATCACCCACTGGGGTGTGGCTGTTTTGAAATTGTATAAGTCACTTTGGATCGACTTAAGCTGAATCTTTGAACTAGTGGGGGCACTCTGAGTGCACCCACTGGGTGTAGTCCCCGAGACCATAGTTGACCGCGGACAGTCGACTGTGGTCTAAGAATCTGAACTTTCTTTTTTACAACTCGCGCTGGGCGGACCATGCCGGGTGGAATTAAAACTAGTGGGGGCACGCTAAGTGCACCCACTTTGTGTAGTCCCCGAGACCATAGTTGACTGCGGGCAGTCGACTGTGGTCTGAGAATCTGAACCTCTTTTTTTTGTTGATGGTAGTCTTGGAGTAGCTGTCGCAGTGATGTCTTTCATTTCAGTCGACTGACAAGTCTTATGTGTTGGCCGCAGAAATCTTGTGATCTCGGTGCTCAACTCTCTACACTGAACCAGCAACAAATCAGCCTCAACCTTGATCTGGAACTGGCCAAAAAGAATCTCAAGACTGCTCGCGATGAAGTAGCTACCATGGGAGGTAACCGATCATGAACTGTTTATCTTACTGTTGCTGGCACTTTTCCTTCCCATTTTTTTGAACCGAGTGACTCCACTCGAGCAGATGTACGTAGTGAAAACCGTCAACTCCAAGCCCGTCTGAAGAATGTTATTTCTTTAGAGAAAATGAAGCAGGCTTTGGAGAAGAAGGATTTGGATCTTGCTGCTGCACAGAAGGAAGCGCGAGAGAAAACTGCGCTTGCCGACAAGAAGCTTGCTTCGGTCGACAAGCTAGAAGAAGAGAATTCCAAACTGAAGACTGCTGTTTCTGATGCCAATCGGGAGGTCGAGCGACTGAAGAAGGACAAGGACAAGCTGACTGACGAGCTTGGGAGCCTCAAAGTTAAGAAGGGCGAGTTGGAGTCTTATCTGGGCCAGCTTGCTGCAAAGCTGGTCTTAAACCTTGAAGGTACTGATGGTTGACTGACTTGTTTCTGTCGACTGTCAAGTCTAATTATATCGTCGACTCACCATTCACTTGACTGTGCAGAGTTTTGTCAAGACTTTGAAGCGGAAACTGGGCGGGTCGAGACGGGTCTTGACCCCATAAACTGTCCAGTCAAGGATGATGTTGCGATGAATGTGTTGTGGTTGGAATCTCGCATGGATAGCGCAGTTACTTATCTTGCCTGCCTGAAAGCGGCGATGACTCGGGTTGATACTGAACTCTGGCCTCAGGCGGAACTGTCCCAAGATCTCGAGTCCCTGATGGCTCGACTGAATCAAATCCCTGACCGAGTGCAAGAATGGAAGAAGTCATACGCTCGCTGTGGCGCTGATGTCGCATTGTCCCTGGTCCGAGTGAACTGCAAAGACGTTAAAGAAGACAAGCTGGCGGAACTCAAGGTTGCTAACACCAAGAGACACACTTTCCAGTCCTTCATGGACATTTTCCTTAAAGCCACCACTCGTATTGCAGACATCATAGACCATGACAGTTTCTGCGACCCAGCCAGTCCTTCTCCTGACACGTGGCCAAATAACATTATGCTCCACCTTTATTTGCCTCGGAATGCCGAGTGATTGTGTAACCGTTAAACTCCTTTGGGCTTGATGCTCGAATACTTTTGATCTGTCGCCTGGAACTTTTAGGATCTATCTGAACTTGGTTTATTTCTGAATATGCTTGTATTTGCCTTCGCGTGGAATTTGCTCTTTGAGATGTAGCCCTGAAGTGGAGACTTCAATCGACCGGCGCCTCGTCATCCCTGCGGACAGGGATGGAGCGCACATTGTATTTGTGGCGTAGCTCGGAGAAGAAGGTCGCGGTCGACCTGCACCTCGTCGCCCTTGCAGATAGGGATGGAGCGTACGTTGTACTTGTGGCGCAGCTCCTAAGGAGAAGGTTGCAGTCGACCTGCACCTCGTCGTCCTTACGGATGGGGATGGAGCGCACATTGTATTTGTGGCGCGGCTCCAAAGGAGAAGGTTGTAGTCGACCTGCACCTCGCCGTCCTTGCAGATGGGGATGGAGCGCACGTTGTATTTGTGGCGCAGCTCCAAAGGAGAAGGTTGTAGTTGACCTGCACCTCATCATCCTTACATATGGTGATGGAGCGCACATTGTATTTGTGGCGCAGTTTCGAAGGAGAAGGTTGCAGTCGACCTGCACCTCGTCATCCTTGCGGATAAGGACGGACTTTAAACCTTAGGCAAGTACTGGACTACAGCTAAACCCCAGAGTGAGAGAGTCGCTCACCACTCGGTAGGATTTTTTAAACTTAGGCGAGTACTGGACTGCAGCTAAGCCCCCGAGTGGGAGGATTGCTCACCACTCGGTAGGATTTTTTAAACTTAGGCAAGTACTGGACTGCAGCTAAGCCCCCGAGTGGGAGGGTTGCTCACCACTCGGTAGGATTTTTTAACCTTAGGCGAGTACTGGACTGCAGCTAAGCCTCCGAGTGGGAGGGTTGCTCACCACTCGGTAGGATTTTACAAACTTAGGCGAGTACTGGACTGCAGCTAAGCCCCCGAGTGGGAGGGTTGCTCACCACTCGGTAGGATTTTTTAAACTTAGGCGAGTACTGGACTGCACCTAAGCCCCCGAGTGGGAGGGTTTCTCACCACTCGGTAGGATTTTTTAAACTTAGGCGAGTACTAGACTGCAGCTAAGCCCCCGAGTGGGAGGGTTGCTCACCACTTGGTAGGATTTTTTAACCTTAGGCGAGTACTGGACTGCAGCTAAGCCTCCGAGTGGGAGGGTTGCTCACCACTCGGTAGGATTTTACAAACTTAGGCGAGTACTGGACTGCAGCTAAGCCCCTGAGTGGGAGGGTTGCTCACCAGTCAGTAGGATTTTTTAAACTTAGGCGAGTACTGGACTGCAGCTAAGCCCCCGATTGGGAGGGTTGCTCACCACTCGGTAGGATTTTTTAACCTTAGGCGAGTATTGGACCGCAGCTAAGCCCCCGAGTGGGAGGGTTGCTCACCACTCGGTAGGATTTTACAAACTTAGGCGAGTACTGGACTGTAGCTAAGCCTCCGAGTGGGAGGCTTGCTCACCACTCGGTAGGATTTTACAAACTTAGGCAAGTACTGGACTGCAGCTAAGCCCCCGAGTGGGAGGCTTGCTCACCACTCGGTAGGATTTTTAAACTTAGGCGAGTACTAGACTGCAGCTAAGCCCCCGAGTGGGAGGATTTCTCACCACTCGGTAGGATTTTTTAAACTTAGGCGAGTACTGGACTACAGCTGAGCCCCCGAGTGGGAGGGTTGCTCACCACTCAGTAGGATTTTACAAACTTAGGCGAGTACTGGACTGCATCTAAGCCCCCGAGTGGGAGGCTTGCTCACCACTCGGTAGGATTTTTAAACTTAGGTGAAACGGATTCACAGCTAAGCCTCCAAGTGGGAGGCTTGCTCACCACTCGGTAGGATTTTTAAACTTAGGCGAAACGGATTTGCAGCTAAGCCTCCGAGTGGGAGTCTTGCTCACCACTCGGTAGGATTTTCTTTTAAACTTAGGCGAAACAGATTCGCAGCTAAGTCACGCACTGGGGGATTTCAGACACAAATAAAAGCAACAACAATCGTTTACGAGGACTGTAAAGCTCTTGTCTTTGATAAGCAAATTACAAAGGTATTTCTTATTGCATTTTATTCGAATGAGTACTTAAGTGTAAAAGGGCGGAGCAACTCCGCATTCCAGGCCCGTGGCTCGTCCTTCTTATGCTCGACATTGTAAAGGTGGTATGCTCCGTTATGGAGCACTCTGGTGACAATGAAGGGGCCTTCCCAAGCAGGAGTGAGCTTGTGTGGTTTCTGCTGATCCACTCGAAGAACCAAGTCTCCCTCTTGAAAGCCTCGACCTTTCACATTTCTGGTGTGGAATCAACGCAAGTCTTGCTAATAAATGGTCGACCGGATCAAGGCCATCTCTCTTTCCTCCTCTAGGAGGTCGACTGCGTCCTGCGGAGCTTGTTCTGGTTCATCTTCACAGAAGAGCTCGACTCGTGGTGCATTATGAAGCAAGTCACTCGGTAGAACAGCTTCAGCTCCATAGACCAAGAAGAATGGAGTTCGACCAGTCGACCAATTGGGAGTTGTCCTCAATCCCCAAAGAACTGATGGAAGTTCATCAACCCAGGCGCCCGTTGCATGCTTTGAGGTCTCGCATCAGTCGGGGTTTCAATCCTTTGAGAATCAGGCCATTTGCTCTCTCTGCTTGTCCATTCGACTGGGGATGGGCGACTGAAGCATAGTCGACTCGTGTGCCTTGGGAGGCGCAGAAGGCTCTGAACTCATCTGAATCGAAGTTCGATCCATTGTCAGTGATAATGCTATGTGGACCTCCGTATCTGAACGTCAATTCTCTGATGAAGCTGACAGCAGTACTAGCTTCTAGATTCTTGATAGGCTTGAATTCAATCCACTTGGTGAACTTGTCGACTGCTACAAGCACGTGAGTGAAGCTGCTCCTACCAGTCCTCAGCGGTCCAACCATATCTAATCCCCAAACAGCAAAGGGCCAGATGAGTGGAATGGTCTTTAGGGCTGACGCAGGTTTGTGGGACATATTGGAGTCAAACTGGCAGCCTTCACATATGTTGACTATATCTTTCGCCATTTCATTTGCTCGTGGCCAATAAAATCCAGCTCGGTATGCTTTAGCCACAATGGTCCTAGAGGACGCATGGTGGCCACAGGTCCCCGAGTGGATGTCGTTGAGGATCGCTAGACCTTCTTCCAGGGTTATGCATTTCTGGCTGACTCCGGTTACACTTTCCCTGAACAGCTGTCCTCTTATCATAGTAAAGGCTTTGGATCGATGGACGATCTGTCGAGCCTCTTCTTCATCCTTTGGGAGTTCCTTCTTAAGGATATACGCAATGTACGACACTGTCCAGTCGGGAGTAATAACCAAAATATCCATGATTAGGTCGACCACGGCTGGAATCTCGACTTCAGTCGGATCGGTGGCACTCTTTGGCTGTGGGGGCTCTTCAGTGAAGGGATCTTCCTGAACTGAAGGTGCATGAATATGCTCCAGGAACACATTACTGGGAATGGCTTCTCTCTTGGAGCCTATCTTTGCTAAATCATCAGCTGCTTGATTTTTCAGTCGGGGTATATGATGGAGCTCTAACCCCTCAAACTTGTTTTCCAACTCCCTCACCGTGTTGCAGTAGCCAATCATTGCTGGGCTTCTGACGTCCCACTCCTTCATCACTTGATTGACTACCAAATCTGAGTCTCCATAGACCATGAGGCGACGGATGCCGAGTGAGATGGCCATACGTAACCCATACAAGAGTGCTTCATATTCTGCTTCGTTATTGGAGGAATCAAAGTGAATCTGGAGGACATATCTGAGCTTGTCTCCTCAGGGGGATACCAGTACCACCCCAGCACCGGAACCATTCAACATCTTGGAACCATCAAAGAACATGGTCCAGTGCTCTGAGTGAACTTGAGTCGGCAGTTGCTGTTCGATCCACTCGGCGAGGAAATCCGCTATTGCTTGGGACTTGATAGCTTTCTTTGCCTCGAACTTGATATCTAAGGGAAGGAGTTCAATCGCCCACTTTGCCACTCGACCAGTTGCATCTCTGTTGTTCAGAATCTCTAATAATGGAGCGCCACTGACGACTGTAATGGAGTGGTCAGAGAAGTAATGTGCAACCTTCTTCGTGGTCATATAAATCCCATAAACAAGCTTCTAATAATGTGGATATCTTTGCTTTGATGGAGTCAAAACTTCAGAGACATAGTATACTGGGCGCTGAACTTTGTAAAGTTTTCCTTCTTCCTGCTCGATCGTAAGTACTATACTGACGACTTGTCCAGTGGCTGCAATGTAAAGCAGTAAAGGCTCTTTGCTGATTGGAGTAGCAAGCACCGGCTGGGTGGAAAGCAGGGCTTTAAGCTCTGCAAATGCTGCATCAGCTTCAGGAGTCCACTCGAACTTATCTGACTTCTTCATCAGTCGGTAAAGAGGCAGTGCCTTTTCACCGAGGCGAGAAATGAATCGACTTAGGGCGGCCAAACAACCAGTAAGCTTCTGGACATCATGCACACGCCCAGGGCGTTTCATCTGGAGTATGGCACCCACTTTCTCTGGGTTAGCGTCGATCCCTCATTCGGAAATGAGAAAACCGAGTAATTTTCCGCCTGGAACTCCAAACGTGCACTTTGATGGATTAAGCTTGATATCATACCTTCTGAGGTTGGCAAAGGTTTTAGCAAGGTCAGCCCGTAGGTCGGAACCTTTACGTGACTTGACCACAATGTCATCCATGTATGCTTCCACATTCCGACTGATCTGAGTGCGTAAACACTTCTGAATCATCCGCATGAATGTGGCTCCAGCGTTCTTCAAGCCGAATGGCATAGTGACATAACAGAAGCACCCAAATGGGGTGATGAAAGCTGTTTTTATCTCATCAGGTCAATACAGACGGATCTGATGATACCCGGAATAAGCGTCCAAAAAGGACAAACGCTCACACCCTGCAGTCGAGTCGACTATTTGGTCAATGCGAGGGAGAGGAAAGTGATCTTTCGGGCAGGCCCGATCGATATGTTTGAAGTCAATGCACATGCGAAGTGAGTCGTCCTTCTTTGGGACCATGACAACATTAGCTAACCACTCGGAGTGGTAAATCTCTCGGATAAACTCAGCTGCTAGAAGCCGAGCCACTTCTTCACCGATTGCCTTTCTCTTCTGTACGGCGGACCGTCGAAGTTGTTCTTGGACTGGTTTCACTTTTGGGTAGACTCGCAAACGATGCTCAGCCAGTCCCCTGGGAACACCTGGCATGTCAGAAGATTTCCATGCAAAGATGTCCCAGTTCTCACGGAGGAACTGGATGGGCGCTTCTTCCTATTTGGAGTCGAGTGTTGTTGAAATGTGAGTCGGAGCAGCATTGGGATCCGTTGGGTGAATATGAATCGGCTTCGTTTCACCAGACGACTGGAATGTTGAATCTGTGGCAGGCTTCTTAGCTCGCAACAAATCACTCGGATCTGCATTTTTTTGATACTCCTGCAACTCCACTACTGCCATCTGTGCATCGGCGATCTTTGAGCCCTTCTGGAAGCACTCTTCTGCCTTCTTTTGATTGCCAGTGATAGTGATCACCCCTTTAGGACCAGGCATCTTCAATTTAAGGTACACGTAACATGGCCGAGCCATAAAACGTGCATAAGCTGGCCTGCCCAGAATAGCATGATAAGCACTCTAGAAATCCACAACTTCAAATGTCAACTTTTCTTTGCGGTAATTCTTGGAATCTCCAAAAACTACATCAAGGGCGATCCGGCCGAGTGACGCAGCCTTCTTGCCAGGAATAACTCCATGGAAACTCATATTTCTTTCACTGAGTCTGGACATCGGAATGCCCATTCCTTTCAACGTCTCTGCATACAGTATAATCAGACCACTGCCACCATCCATCAGAACCTTAGTCAATCAAGTGCCTTCGACTACTAGGTCGACCACCAGCCCTTGCCTCCCAGGGGTGGTTATGTGCGCTGGGTGATCGGACTGGTCGAATGTAATTGCAGTCTGAGACCACTTCAAATAACTGGGTGTCACCGGAGCGACCATGTTCACTTCTCTGTTGATGACTTTCAGTTGACTCTTACTCTCAACATCAGCGAAAATCATCAGAGTGGAATTGACGTGGGGGTAACCATCATCGTTCTCTTCCTCATCCTCAACTTTGTCCGCTTCCTTCTCCTTTTCCTTGGGTTGTTTCTCTCGGAATTGCTGGATTAGGAGCCGACACTGTCGAGTGGTATGCTTCGGGTAAATGAAATTACCATCTTCATCTTTCTTGGTGTGAATGTGGCATGGTAAATCTAGCACATCATTTCCATCTTGATCTTTTACTTTCTTGGGGTTCCACGGTCCTTTGGGTTTCCCTTTGAACTTTCCTTGATTCACAGCAAAGGCTTCTCCAGGAGTAGCTGGCTCGACTTTGCGCTTCTGCTTCTGATTGGAGTTCCCTCCTCCGGTTTCCTGGGCGACTGTTTTGTGCTTGCCACTGCGAAGTCGGTCTTCCTCTTCACCATTGGCGTATTTAGTGGCAATCTCCATCATCCGAGTCAGAGTCATATCTCCTGTCCGACCGAATTTCAGATTCAATTCCCGATACTTAACGCCTTCTTTGAAGGCACAAATTTCTTGGTGATCTGACACATTCTCCACTGTATGGTGTAACATGATCCATCTCTGGATATAATCTCTCAGAGTTTCATTCGGTTTCTGAACGCAACATTGTAATTCTGTCAGCCCCGCTGGCCGTTTGCATGTACCTTCAAATGTTCTGACAAAGACTCGGGCAAGATAGTCCCAAGTATAAATACTACCAGGCGCTAACTGATTCAGCCACGCTCTGGTCGAGCCCTCTAACATCAAAGGGAGATGCTTTATGGCAACTTCATCGTTGCCACCACCAATCTGTACAGCCACTCGGTAATCCTCAATCCAAGTGTCAGGCTTGGACTCACCAGTGAACTTATTGACTCCCGTCGCCAACCTGAAGTTGGGAGGAATCACCGTAGCCCTGATTTCTCTGCTGAAGCACTCTGGACCTGAGACATGCACTCTGCTGCTGGTTGGAAAATCTCTATCGTGGCCTTCTCTGTGAGCTCTGCTTCTGTCGACCAGACCCTGAATGAGAATAGATCTCGCATCAAAGCCCGGTTCCCTGGGGTCGACTGGAATCCTTCGCCCACCACTGTGAGGACGTCTGTCATCATGCTGCCGAGGCACGTATGACCCACTTCTTGGGGGAGGCGTGGGCACTCGACGACGATCATCGTGATCGAGTCGGTGATCATACTGCTTGTGGTTTCTGTACTGATCTCGCCGGTCCCCACGTCCCTCACGCCTCGGGGGTGATCTCAGGCTGTGAGCCGACTGGACTGTGTCTGCAACCACGGATCTACTATGGATCCTATTCCGCGACTGAGATACTGCTGTATTCTACTCTCCCACTGCTCGGAGCAAGGCCCGGATCTGCACCAAACCTCGACCATCTTCTGACTGGGAAGGTTGAATTGACTCCGCTATTCGGGCCGCAGCTGCGAGATTCTGGATCGGAGTTCGGTATACCTGAGTCGGAGGCGGAAAAAGTTGGCGTCGACTGGACTCGGGGATACGCTGCCGAGCATGCTCGTCGAGTGCGCGCTGGAGGTTCTCCAATCGAGTGCGCTCAGCCAAGTTGGCCAGGCGCGCCTCCTCCAAGGCCTGGGACTCAGGGGTTTCTCCAACGATAGGAGTGTGAAGCGCATCCATGTTCCGGCGGCGAAGTTCTTCCCTCCGCTGCGAAGAGAGGGGTTCGGGGCGGTACTCTTCGTGAACACGCGACGGATCGCCACCCCCATCGCATCTGTCTTCATGGGTGAAGCCAGGAGGACTGCGTGGTCCATTGACCATCAAAACTTCCGTCGTAGGGTCGCTGCTGTCGCACTCGGATGCAGTCTCTACGGAGCCAGTCGAACAGGCCGTAGAGATTTTCGTCGGGCTCGATTGCCGTGACTTGGGGGGTGGCCGACTGGCGAGCCACCACATGCCTCACCCACCACTGAAGCCTCGATCGACCGGAACGTTTGCTCCGGCGGGCTGCAGGGAGGGAGGTCAGCACAGGAGCCGACTGATACTGAGTCGACGACTGCCATAGGAGGACGCCACGGACGCACACGCGAAAGTGTGTTGCCCCACGGACGGGGAGCACCTCGACGTCAAGTGGCGCTTCTTGGAGCCAAGCGGAGTCATCGGCGACGAATACGAGCGCGCCGAGACTTATCTCGCGGCCCTCGGCCAAACCTCCGCTTGAAACCATGTTGATGGGGATTGGAAAAATCGCAACTTCTCCAACAAGTCGCTAAGACACCTGCCCCACGGTGGGCGCCAACTGTCGTGGTTCTAAGTCTGACAGTAGAATAGGGGGGTAGGGATGTAGAGGCAATATCCTAGCTATGGAGGAGTTGTACACGCGAGTTTTATGAGTTCAATCCCTTCTCGGAGGAAGTAATAGCCCTACGTCTCGGAGCCCGGAGGCGGTCGACTGGATTATATGCGTGTGAGTTACAGGGGGTGTGAACCCTTGTCCCAAAGGAGGGGGGTGGCTTATATAGAGTGCGCCAGGACCCCAGCTCCCCTCCGTTACACAGGGTTCAATGTTTATAAAGAGAGAGCGTTACAGGCAACGTCTGTAATAAAGTGCTACAAATGATCATTAAATATACGAGTAAAGTCCCGACCGTTGCTGTGCAGAACGGCTTTAGGTCTTCTTATACGTCGAGTGGTCTTTTACATGGTCGAGTGGTTGAATAGTCGAGTGACTCAAAGAAGAAGTAGTCTCCGAGTGAATGGTAGGTCGAGTGGATTGCACTCGACGCCTTTATTGGGTCCACCTTGTTTACTCTTGAACTTCTTTGCTTCTAAGACAAGGACCTTAGGTAGGACGTATAGGTCAGGCCTATTACCCTACCCCGGGTCTATGTCCTCATCAAGCGGAAATTGGATGGAGAGCGGCGAGGGGTGGAAGAACAGAGTGGGGGATTTTGGCACGGAAACAACACGAGTTGCTACAAAAATGCGGGCTTCGCCTTCCTTTTGGGTCGGCTAAGGACAGATAGGGACGTTTCGCGTGTCCGGACTCTCGCAAAACCCCCCAATTTGGTTCCGGTTTGCGGGAGAAAACACATCTGGACTGCTCGACGGACCGACACTAGTCCGTGTTGGATGGATTCCACGGCCTAGATGGATGCGGGCGGTTGTGAGGGTCCGCGTTGGAGATGCCTGACGATGATATGTACCTAGGGTAGGGCAATAGACCTGGTCTAAACACCCCTCCCAAGGACACTGCCCTACAGTCAAAGACAATCAAAGGACAACAAGTTCTACCGACTGAGATAACCTGAGTGCATGCCCACTCGACTAGCAACTCCACTCGGATATCCCAATTCCATTCGACCAGTACGTCATCACTCGACCATACAAGAAACCACTCGGAGTATAGAAGATCTAACGTCATTCAGGATGGCAACGGTCAGGTGTTCACTCTGTAGTATTAATGATCAGTTATAAGACTTTATTGTTGGCGTTACCAGTAATGCCACATCTTTATGTACATTGAACTCTTTGTAACGTGGGCTGGCTGGGGTCCTGGCATACTCTATATAAGCCACCCCCTCCACCGAGACAAGGGTTCGCACCCCATGTAACTTCGTGCATAATCCAATCGACTGAGCCTCTGGGCAACAAGACGTAGGGCTGTTACTTCCTCCACGAAGGGCCTGAACTCGTACATCTTGCATGATCTCACCGTAGCTTGGATCTTGCCTCTACATTCTTACCCCCCCTATTCTACCGTCAGACTTAGAACCACGACAGTTGACGCCCACCGTAGGGCAAGTGTCTTAGCAATTTTCCGGTGAGGTTGCGATTTCTTCGAGTCCTTTCATCGTGGTTTCCGGCGGAGGTTTGGCTGAGGGCTGCGAGATCCGTCTCGGCGCGCTTGTTTTCATCACCGATGACTCCGGTTGGCTTCAGGAAGCTCCCCTCGACGTCGAGGCACTCCCCGTCCATGGGGCGACGCACTTTCGTGCGTGCGTTCACGGTGTCCTTTTGCGGTAGCCATCGACCCAGTATCGGTCGGCTCCTGTAGTGTCTTCGCTCCCCGCTGTTCGCCGTCACAAGCGGTCCGGTCGGTCACGGCTTCAGCGGTGGGTGAAGCATGCGGTGGCACGTCAGTCAGCCACCCCTCAAGTCGCGGCAATCAAGCCCGATGAATCTCTCTACGGCCTGTTCGACTGGCTCCGTCGAGACCCTGTCCGAGTGCGACAGCGGCGACCCCGCGGCGGAGGTCCTGATGGTCGACACGGCACGCAGCCCGCCTGGCATGCGTCGCAACAGCGGTGACGACCCGTCATGCGTTCACGAGGAGTACCACCCTGAAACCCTCTCTTCTCAGCAGAGGGAAGAACTTCACTACCGTAATATGGAGGCGTGCCACACACCTGTTGTTGGAGAGACCTCTGAAGCTCGGGCCATGGAGGCGGCGCGTTTGGCCACTCTGGCTTAGCGCACTCGACTGGAGAACCTTCAGCGTGCACTCGACGATCGCGCTTGGCGGCAGATCCCCGAATCCAGTCGACGGCAGCGGCAATTATTCCTGCCTAAACCGCAGGTAAAGCTCACTCCAATTCGAAACCTTACGGCCGTGGCCCGCATAGTAGAATCCATTCAGCCGTCCCAGTCGGAAGCTGGTAGAGGTTTGATGCAGATCAGAGCGCTGCTCCGAGCAGCAGGAGAGCAGAACACTGCAGTGTCTCAGTCGCGTAACAGAATTCATAGCAGATCTGTAGTAGCTGACACCGTTTAGTCGTCTCACAGCGCAAGATCGCCTCCGCGGCGTGAAGGACGACGGCATTGCCAAGGGCTATACTTGGGTCGGAACCACGAGTAGCACGATCATCGGCTCGACCGTGATGACCGCCGTCGAGTGCCTACGCCTCCTCCGAGGGGTGAATCATATGTGCCCCGGCATTATGATGATAGGCACCCATACAGCGAAGAGCGGAGGAGGCCAGTCGACCCAAGAGATCCAGGGTTTCATGCAAGGTCAATTTTGGTGCAAGGTTTGGTGGACAAGAATCGAGCACATAGAGAAGGGCAACACAGAGATCGCTCGACTGGAAGCAGAGTGCATGTTTCTGGTCCCGAGTGTTTTAGCAGAGCCATCAGGGTTGCAGAGATCCCTCCCAACTTTAGGTTGGCGACTGGGGTCACTAAGTTCACTGGTGAATCGAAGCCTGACACCTGGCTTCAGGACACCGAGTGGCTGTGCAGATCGGTGGAGGAAACGATGAAGTGGCCATGAAGCACCTTCCCCTGATGCTTGAAGGGTCAGCTAGAGCTTGGTTGAATCAGTTGGCTCCGGGCAGTATATTCAGTTGCGAAGAGTTGGCCTGAGTGTTCGTCAGAACGTTTGAGGGCATGTGCAAACGGCCAGTGGGATTGACAGAATTGCAACATTGCATGAAAAAACCGAAAGAAACTTTGAGGGATTACATCTAGAGGTGGACCACTTTACATCACACTGTGGAGAATGTGTCTCATCATCAAGCAGTTTGCGCCTTCAAGGAGGGCGTTCGGTATCGGGAGCTCAACCTAAAATTTGGTTGGACAGGAGACATGTCTCTGACCCGAATGATGGAGATAGCCACTCGGTACGCAAACGGCGAAGAAGAAGACCGACTCCGCAGCGGCAAGAGCAAACCAGTCGGCCAGGACACTGGAGGAGGTAATTCCGATCGGAAGCAGAACCTGCGGGTCCTGGAGAGGTTGCAGTCGCAACCCAAGGAAAATCTAAAGGAAAACCTAAAGGGCCCTGGACCCCTAAGAAGGTGAAAGATTCAGCCGGGAACGACGTGTTGGATTTGCCATGTCACATTCACATCAAGAAGGATGAAGAGGGTAATCTTATCTATCCCAAGCATACCATTCGACAGTGCCGGGTCCTTATACAGCAGTTCCGAGAAAAGCAACCCAGTGAGAAAGAGAAGGAATCTGATAAGGATGAGGACAAAGAAGAGGATGATGAAGGATTTCCCAATGTCAATTCAACAGGGAAGTAAACATGGTTGCTCTGGCAACGAAGACGTATCTGAAATGGTCAAAGACTCCTATCACATTCGACCAGTTAGACCACCCGACGCACGTTGCCACCCCTGGGAGGCAAACATTGGTGGTCGACCCGGTCGTTGGGGGCACCCGATTGACCAAAGTCTTAATGGATGGTGGTAGTGGATTGAACATTTTGTATGTTGAGACCCTCCGAGGGATGGGCATTCCGATGTCCAAACTCAGCGAGAGCAACATGTGGTTCCATGGAGTTATACCTGGAAAGAAAGCCGATTCACTCGGCCAGATCACTCTTAACGTGGTTTTCGGTGATTCAAAAAATTACCGTAAGGAAAAGTTGACATTTGAAGTCGTGGATTTTTCACAGTGTCTATCATGCTATCCTGGGCAGAACCGCGTATGCTCGTTTCATGGCTCGACCATGTTATGTGTATCTCAAACTCAAAATGCCTGGCCCTAGGGGCGTGATTACATTCACTGGTAATCGGCAGCGAGCAGAAGAGTGCTTCCAAAAGGGCTCAAAGATTGCCGATGAATAGATGGCAGCAATAGAAATGGAAGAATACAAGAAGACGACAGATCCGAGTGATTTGTTGAGAGCTAAGAAGCCTGCTTCAAAGTCTGCATTTAAGTCATCTGGTGAAACAAAGTCAGTTCATATTCATCCGACCGATCCCAATGCTGCTCCGACTCATATATCAATAACACTCGACAGCAAATAGGAAGAAGCGCTCATCTAGTTCCTCCATGAGAACTGGGACATCTTCTCATGGAAACCTTCTGACATGCTAGGTGTACCCAGAGAACTGGCTGAGCACCGTTTCCGAGTAGACCCAAAAGCAAGACCTATCAAAGAGCACCTCCGACGGTCCGCCGTGGAGAAAAGAAAGGCAATCGGCAAGGAAGTGGCTCGGCTTCTGGCAGTTGAGTGTTGGGGAACGCAGTAATTTCAAAAAAATTCCTACGCACACGCAAGATCTATCATGGTGATGCATAGCAACGAGAGGGGAAGAGTGTTGTCCACGTACCCTTGTAGACCGTAAGCGGAAGGGTTATGACAACGCGGTTGATGTAGTCGTACATCTTCACGATCCTGACCGATCCTAGTACCGAAAGTACGACACCTCCGCGATCTGCACACGTTCGGCTCAGTGACGTCCCACGAACTCATGATCCAGCAGAGTGTCGAGGGAGAGCTTCGTCAGCACGACGGCGTGATGACGGTGATGATGAAGCTACCGATGCAGGGCTTCGCCTAAGCACTATGACAATATGATCGAGGTGAATTATGGTGGAGGGGGGCACCGCACACGACTAAGGGATCAATGATCAACTTGTGTGTCTATGGGGTGCCCCTGGCCACGTATATAAAGGATGGAGGGAGGAGGAGGCCGACACTCATAGGACGCGCCCAAAGTGTGGAGTCCTACTAGGACTCCCTAGTCCTAGTAGGATTCCACATCCCACATGGAATAGGAAAAAGGGAAGGGAGAAGGAGAAGGAAGGAAGGGGGCGCCCCCTTTCCCTAGTACAATTCGGACTAGTCCATGGGGAAGGGGCGTGGCCACCCTTCATGCCTTTCTCTCCTTTATCGTATGGCCCATGCATTATGGCCCAATACGAATTCCTGTAACTCTCCAGTACTCCGAAAAATACCTGAGTCACTCAGAACCTTTCCGATGTCCGAATATAGCCTTTCAATATATCGATCTTTATGTCACAACCATTTCGAGACTCCTCGTCATGTCACCAATCTCATCCGGGACTCCGAACAAACTTCGGTCATCAAATCACATAGCTCATAATACAAATCATCACAGAACGTTAAGCGTGCAGACCCTACTGGTTCGAGAACTATGTAGACATGACTGAGACTCATCTCTGGTCAATAACCAATAGCGGAACCTAGATGCTCATATTGGTTCCTACATATTCTACGAAGATCTTTATTGGTTAAACCGCATAACAACATACATTGTTCCCTTTGTCATCGGTATGTTACTTTCCTGAGATTTTATCGTGGTATCTCAATACCTAGTTCAATCTCGTTACCGGCAAGTCTCTTTACTCATTCCGTAATGCATCATCCCACAACTAACTCATTAGTCACGTTGCTTGCAAGGCTTATAGTGATGTGCATTACCGAGAGGGCCCAGAGATACCTCTCCAATAGACGGAGTGAAAAATCCTAATCTCGATCTATGCCAACTCAACAAACACCATTGGAGACACCTATAGAGCATCTTTATAATCACCTAGTTACGTTGTGACGTTTGATAACACACAAGGTGTTCCTCCGGTATTCGGGAGTTGCATAATCTCATAGTCAGAGGAACATGTATAAGTCATGGAGAAAGCACTTGCAATAAAACTGAATGATCATTATCCTAAGCTAACAGATGGGTCTTGTCCATCACATCATTCTCTAATGATGTAATCCCGTTCATCAACTGACAACACATGTCCATGGCTAGGAAACTTAACCATCTTTGATTAACGAGCTAGTCAAGTGGATGCATACTAGGGACACTATGTTTGTCTATGTATTCACACATGTACTAAGTTTTTGGTTAATACAATTCTAGCATGAATAATAAACATTTATCATGATATAAAGAAATATAAATAACAACTTTATTATTGCCTCTAGGGCATATTTCCTTCACTGAGTTCATCCGAGAGATTTACCACTCCGAGTGGCTTGCTAATGTTGTCATGGTTCCCAAGAAAGATGATTCACTCTGTATGTGTATTGACTTCAAGCATATCAATCGGGCCTGCCCAAAAGATCACTTCCCTCTCCCCCGCATCGATCAAATAGTCGACTCGACTACGGGATGTGAGCGATTGTCCTTTCTAGACGCGTACTCCGGGTATCATCAGATCCGACAGTATGGACCCGATGAGATAAAATAGCTTTTATCACCCCATTCGGGTGCTTTTGCTATGTTACCATGCCCTTTGGTCTCAAGAATGCTGGCGCCACATTCATGCGCATGATACAGAAGTGTCTGCTCACTCAAATCAGTCGGAATGTGGAAGCGTACATGGATGATATCGTGGTTAAGTCGCGTAAAGATTCCGAACTGCTGACTGATGACCCACAAGTATAGGGGATCTATCGTAGTCCTTTAAATAAGTAAGAGTGTCGAACCCAACGAGGAGCAGAAGGAAATGATAAGCAGTTTCCAGCAAGGTATTCTCTGCAAGTACTGAAATAAGTGGTAACAGATAGTTTTGTGATAAGATAATTTGTAATGAGCATCAAGTAACAAAAGTAAATAAGGTGCAGCAAGGTGGCCCAATCCTTTTTGTAGCAAAGGACAAGCCTGGACAAACTCTTATATGATGTAAAGCGCTCCCGAGGACACATGGGAATATCGTCAAGCTAGTTTTCATCACGCTCATATGATTCGCGTTCGGTACTTTGATAATTTGGTATGTGGGTGGACCGGTGCTTGGGTACTGTCCTTACTTGGACAAGCATCCCACTTATGATTAACCTCTATTGCAAGCATCCGCAACTACAACAAAAGTATTAAGGTAAACCTAACCATAGCATGAAACATATGGATCCAAATCAGCCCCTTACGAAGCAATGCATAAACTAGGGTTTAAGCTTCTGTCACTCTAGCAACCCATCATCTACTTATTACTTCCCAATGCCTTCCTCTAGGCCCAAATAATGGTGAAGTGTCATGTAGTCGATGTTCACATAACACCACTAGAGGAGAGACAACATACATCTCATCAAAATATCGAACGAATACCAAATTCACATGACTACTTATAGCAAGACTTCTCCCATGTCCTTAGGAACAAAAGTAACTACTCACAAAGCATAAACATGTTCATAATCAGAGGGGTATTAATATGCATATAGGATCTAAACATATGATCTTCCACCAATTGAACCAACTAGCATCAACTACAAGGAGTAATTAACACTACTAGCAACCTACTAGCACCAATTCTGGACTTGGAGACAAGAATTGGATACAAGAGATGAACTAGGGTTTTGAGATGAGATGGTGCTGATGAAGATGTTGATGGAGATTGCCCTCTCTCGATGAGAGGAGCGTTGGTGATGACGATGGCGATGATTTCCCCCTCCGTGAGGGAAGTTTCCCCGGCAGAACAGCTCCGCCAGAGCCCTAGATTGGTTCCGCCAAGGTTCCGCCTCGTGGCGGCGGAGTTTCATTCGAGAAGATGGCTTATGCTTTTTTCCATCGAAAGAGTCCATATAGCAGAAGAGTGCCACCGGAGGGCCACCAGGGGCCCCACGAGGTAGGGGGCGCGCCCAGAGGGGTAGGGCGTGCCCCCACCCTCGTGGGCAGGGTGTGGTCCCCCTGGTGAAGTTCTTGAGCTCAGTATTTTTTATATATTTGGAAAACACCTTCTGTGAAGTTTGAGGACTTTTGGAGCTGTGCAAAATAGGTCTCTAATATTTGCTCCTTTTCCAGCCCAGAACCCCAGCTGCCATTCTCCCTCTTTATGTAAACCTTGTAAAATAAGAGAGAATAAGCATAAGTATTGTGACACAATGTGTAATAACAACCCATAATGCAATATATATCGATATAAAAGCATGATGCAAAATGGACGTATCAACTCCCCCAAGCTTAGACCTCGCTTGTCCTCAAGCGAAAAGCCGAAATCAAAAAATATGTCCACATGTTTAGAGATAGAGGTGTCGATAAAAATAAAATACGGACATGAGGGCATCATGATCATTCTTAGAACATCAACTTATATAATTCTTTGTCATATAATCTCTTATGCTAGAGTAATAATTCAATCACAATATCAAGTATGAATCGTAAACCTCATTGAAAACTAACAAATTAACTATAATCTCAGTCATTGAAGCAATTGCAATTTATCATAACATAGGAAAGAGTCAATGTATAAGAGCTTTCAGCAAGTCCACATACTCAACTTTCATATAATCTTTCACAATTGCTGACACTCACGCAATACTTATGGGTATGGAGTTTTAATCGGACATAGAGAAAGATAGGGGCATATAGTTTTGCCTCACAACGTTTTACCTCAAGGGTAATGTCAACAGTAATAGTTCATGAAAACTCACATCCAATTAGTCATATATACCAGGATCTTTCCAACATATTGTGCTTGCCAAAGGATAAAATGTAAAAAGGAAGGGTGAAGATCACCATGACTCTTATGCAATGTAGGAGATAAAAGTAAAAGATAGGCCCTTCGCAGAGGGAAGCAGAGGTTGTCATGCGCTTTTATGGTTGGATGCACAAAATCCTAATGCGAAAGAACGTCACTTTATATTGCCTATGATATGGACCTTTATTATGCAGTCTGTCGCTTTTATTACTTCCATATCACACGATCGTATAAAGATTATTTGTTCCACACCAATCAATCATACATATTTAGAGAGCAATTTTTATTGCTTGCACCGATGACAACTTACTTGATGGATCTTACTCAATCCATAGGTAGGTATGGTGGACTCTCATGGCAAAACTGGTTTGAGGGTATTTGGAAGCACAAGTAGTATCTCTACTTGGTGCAATGAATTTGGCTAGCAAGAGGGAGAAAGGCAAGCTCAACATGTTGGAGGATCCAAGACAATATAGTTTATCTCAAATGTAAGAAAACATAACCCATTATGTTGTCTTCCTTGTCCAATGTCAACTCTTTAGCATGTCATATTTTAATGAGTGCTCCCAATCATAAAAGATATCCAAGATAGTATATTTATATGTGAAGACCTCTCTTTCTTTATTACTTCCTATTAATTGCAACGATGACCAAAACTATGTTTGTCAACCCTCAACAATTTTTATTCATCATACTTTTCTATGTGAGCTCATTACTCTCCATAAGACTCACATGATCTTCTTATTTATTTTTATTTCTTTCTCTTTTCTTTTATTCACTTAGGATCATGGCAGAATAATCAAGCCCTTGACTCAACACTAATCTTTATTATATAGCTCATGGACTCGATTACATAGAAGAATAATAAAGCAAAACTCACAACTAGATCATACTAAGAACTTTTATTCTACTAGATCAAAATATTACCAAAAGGATCGAACTAAGAAAATCGGTAAAGATGAAAGTGATGGTGATACGATATCGGGCCACTCCCCCAAGCTTGGCAGTTGCCAAGTGGAGTGCTCATACCCATGTGATTATGTCTCCTTTGTTGGTGAAGAAGGTGGGGTTGTTGATGATGGATAGTCGCACATCGAGCGTAGGAGGTCTTCTAACTTGCGGATAATGCCCTTGAGTGCGATGATATGCTCCTTAAACAAAATATTTTCACGAGTGAGATACTTATTTTGTATACGAGCTAACTCAATCATCTTGAAAGATTCAATTTCTGTTGGGGTAAGAAGATTGTGATCTAGTTGAAGGGTGTCTTCTGTTGCCGGAACTTGGTCCTTGATGGCCTTCTTGATCCCTTCATCCTTGTTGATCTCCATGGGTTCTTCTCTCTTCAGCTCTATCTTCATTAGCCAAGCATCGTTACCCTCATGGTTGGGGGAGGAGGGAGATGACATAGTGCCTAGCCTTGACAACCCTGACAGAAAACAACTCGAAACAAAGACATGAGATTTTTGCGTGATACGGGATTCAAAACCCCCGGCAGATTATATAATGAATTTATACCGACCAAAATATGTGTCCTGTAAGAAAACGGAGTCCGGAAAGCGCATGAGGTGCCCACAAGGTAGGGGGTGCGCCCAGTAGGGTAGGGCGCGCCCTCCACCCTCGTGGAGCCCTCGTGTCCTTCCCGGACTGCTTCTTATTTTTCTATTTTTCTAAATATTCCAAAACGGAGAAATATTGCCTTAAAAACCGTTTTGGAGTCGGTTTACTTACCGTACCACATACCTATTCCTTTTCGGAGTCTGAAACGTTCTGGAAAGTGTCCCTTATGTATTCCTCCGGGGTTACAGTTTCAATAACATTGGTTTCAACATTTATGGGGTTACCTGCGATATAGTGTTTGATTCTTTGACCGTTAACCACCTTCGGATTTGTGCCTTCAAAGTTGTTGATTTTGATGGCACTGGAATGATAGACCTCCTCGATAACGTAAGGACCTTCCCATTTAGAGAGAAGCTTCCCTGCAAAAAATCTTAAACGAGAGTTGTATAGCAATACAAAATCACCTACATTAAACTCATGCTTTTGTATCCTTTTGTCATGCCATCTTTTAAATTTTTCTTTAAACAACTTGGCATTTTCGTAGGCCTGGGTTCTCCATTCATCAAGTGAGCTAATATCAAATAACCTCTTCTCACCGGCAAGTTTAAAATCATAATTAAGTTCTTTAATATCCCAATAAGCCTTGTGTTCTAGTTCGACAGGTAAGTGACATGCTTTTCCATAGACCATTTTATACGGAGACATACCCATAGGATTTTTATATGCAGTTCTATAGGCCCATAATGTATCATCAAGTTTCTTGGACCAATTCTTTCTGGACCTATTAACAGTCTTTTTCAAAATTAATTTGAGTTCTCTATTACTCAATTCTACTTGACCACTAGAATGAGGATGATAAGGAGATGCAATTCTATGATTAACATCATATTTAGCAAGCATTTTACGGAAAGCACCATGAATAAAATGTGAACCACCATCAGTCATTAAATTTCTAGGGACTCCAAACCTTGGAAAAATAACTTCTTTAAGCATTTTAATAGAAGTGTTATGATCAGCACTACTAGTTGGAATAGCTTCTACCCACTTTGTAACGTAATCAACAACAACTAAAATATGTGTATAACCATTAAAAGAAGGAAAAGGTCCCATATAGTCAAAGCCCCAAACATCAAATGGTTCAATAACAAGTGAATAATTCATAGGCATTTCTTGACGTCTACTAATATTACCAATTCTTTGACACTCATCACAAGATAAGACAAACTTATGGGCGTCCTTGAAGAGAGTAGGCCAATAAAAACCAGATTGCAGTACCTTATGTGCAGTCTTATCTCCAACATGGTGTCCTCCATAAGCTTCGGAGTGACACTTGCATAGGATCTATTCCTATTCATGCTCAGGTACACAATGTCTAATAACACCATCTACTCCTTCTTTATAAAGGTGTGGGTCATCCCAAAAGTAATGCCTCAAATCATAGAAGAACTTTTTCTTTTGCTGGTATGTGAAACTAGGTGGTATAAACTTAGAAACAATGTAATTAGCATAATCAGCATACCATGGAGCAGTATGAGAAGCATTTATGACATTTAATTGCTCATCAGGAAAGCTATCATCAATAGGTAGTAGGTCATCAAGAACATTTTCTAACCTAGACAAGTTGTCTGCAACGGGGTTCTCAGCTCCTTTTCTATCAACAATATGCAAATCAAATTCTTGTAGCAAGAGAACCCATCTAATAAATCTAGGTTTAGCATCTTTCTTTTCCATAAGATATTTAATAGCAGCATGATCAGTGTGAATAGTTACTTTAGAATCAACAATATAAGGTCTAAACTTATCACAAGCAAATACGACTGTTAAGAATTCTTTTTCAGTAGTAGCATAATTTCTTTGAGCATTGTCTAGAGTTTTACTAGCATATTGAATAACATTTAGTTTCTTCTCAATTCTTTGTCGTAGAACAGCACCTACAACATGATCACTAGCATCACACATAATTTCAAAGGGTAAATTCCAATCAGGTGGCTGAACAATAGGTGCAGAGATCAATGCTTTCTTGAGTATTTCAAATGCTTCTACACAATCATCATCAAAAACAAATGGTATATCTTTTTGGAATAAATTAGTCAGAGGCCGAGAAATTTTTGAGAAGTCCTTAATGAACCTCCTATAAAAACCGGCATGACCAAGGAAACTCCTTATACCTTTGATGTCCTTGGGACATGGCATCTTTCCAATAGCATCAACCTTGGCTTTATCAACTTCAATACCTCTTTCAGAAACTTTTTGCCCCAAGACAATGCCTTCATTAACCATAAAGTGGCACTTTTCCCAATTCAAGACAAGATTAGTTTCTTCACATCTCTGCAAAACTCGATCAAGGTTGCTCAAGCAATCATCAAAAGAAGATCCATAGATGAAAAAGTCATCCATGAAAACCTCACAAATCTTTTCACAAAAGTCAGAGAATATAGCCATCATGCATCTTTGAAAGGTAGTAGGTGCATTACATAAACCAAAAGGCATACATCTATAAGCAAAAGTACCAAAAGGGCATGTAAAAGTAGTCTTTGATTGATCTTTGGCTGACACGGGTATTTGAGAGAAACCAGAATAACCATCTACAAAGCTGTATGTTTGGACAATCTTTCTAGCATTTGATCGATAAAAGGTAAGGGGTAATGATCCTTATTAGTAGCCTTATTTAATTTGTGGAAATCAATTACCATCCTATAGCCTGTAATAATTCTTTGAGGGATCAATTCATCTTTATCATTAGCAACAACAGTAATACCTCCCTTCTTAGGGACAAAATGGACAGGGCTTACCCACTGACTATCAGCAACGAGATAAATTATACCTGCCTCAAGGAGCTTTAGTATCTCCTTTCTTACCACTTCTTTCATTTTAGGATTCAGTCGGCGTTGATGATCATGAACTGGTTTAGCATCTTCTTCCAAATTAATTTTATGTTGACATAGAGTGGGACTAATGCCCTTAAGATCATCAAGAGTATACCCAATAGCAGCATGATGCTTCTTCATAATTTTTAATAATCTCTCTTCTTCATGTTCTGAAAGGTTAGCACTAATAATAACAGGGTATATCTTTTTCTCATCAAGATAAGCATATTTAAGAGTATCAGGTAATGGTTTAAGCTCAAACACGGGATCACCCTTGGGTGGAGGAGGATCCCCTGGGATTTCAACAAGTAAATTGTTTTTCAGAATAGGTTCCTGTTTAAAGAATACTTCATCTAATTCCCTTCTTTCATTCATGAACATATCATTTTCATGGTCTAGCAAATATTGTTCTAAAGGATCACTAGGAGGTACGGCAATAGAAGCAAGACCAATAATTTCATCCTTACTAGGTAATTCTTCTACATGGTGTTGTCTACTAAATTTAGAAAAATTAAATTTATGAGTCATATCATCTAAACCGATAGTAACAACATTTCTTGTGCAATCTATGGTAGCATTAACAGTATTTAAGAAGGTTCTACCAAATATAATGGGACAAAAGCTATCTTGTGGGGAACCAAGAACAAGAAAATCAGCAGGATATTTAGTTTTTCCACACAAGACTTCAACATCTCTAACAATTCCCATTGGTGAAATAGTATCTCTATTAGCAAGTTTAATTGTGACATCAATATCTTCTAACTCAACAGGTGCAATATCATGCATAATTTCTTTGTATAAGGAATGAGGTATTGCACTAACACTGGCACCCATATCACATAAGCCATGATAACAATGATCTCCTATTTTAACAGAAATAATAGGCATGCCTACCACAGGTCTAGGTTTATCTGTATCATGGGGTTTAGAAATTCTAGTAGTTTCATCACAGAAATAAATAACATGCCCATCAATATTATCAGACAAGAGATCTTTAACAATAGCAATATTAGGTACAACTTTAACTTGCTCAGGAGGTGTGTATGTTTTAATATTGCTTTTACGAACCACAGTTGAAGCTTTAGCATGATCCTTTATCCTAACAAGGAAAGGTGGTTTCTCAACATAAGAAGTAGGAACAATAGGATCATTATAAGTAATAGTCTTTTCTTCAACTTTAATAGGTGCAACTACTTTTACTTCTATGGGAGGATGATATTTAAACCACTTCTCCTTGGGGAGATCAACATAGGCAGCAAAAGATTCACAGAAAGAAGCTACTATCTCAGAGTCAAGTCCATATTTAGAGCTAAATTTATGAAAAATATCAGTATCCATAAAAGATTTAACACAACCAAAACTAGGTGTCATACCTGACTCCTTACCATCGTCGAGGTCCCAATCTTCAGAGTTGCGTTTAATTCTTTCCAATAAATCCCATTTGAATTCAATAGTTTTCATCATAAAAGAGCCAGCACAAGAAGTATCAAGCATGGTGCGATTGTTACCAGAAAGCCAAGCATAAAATTTTTGAATAATCATTTCTCTTGAGAGCTCATGATTGGGGCATGAATATAACATTGATTTAAGCCTCCCCCAAGCTTGAGCGATGCTTTCTCCTTTGCGAGGCCAAAAATTATATATATAATTGCGATCACAATGAACAAGATGCATAGGATAAAACTTCTGATGAAATTCCAATTTCAATCGTTTGCAATTCCAAGACCCCATATCATCACATAGCCTATACCATGTCGATGCATCTCCCCTCAAAGATAAAGGGAAGACCTTCTTCTTAACAACATCTCCGGGTACACATGCAAGCTTAAATAATCCACAAACTTGATCCACATATATCATATGTTCATCCGGATGTTTTGTTCCATCTCCTAGAAAAGGATTAGCTGGCAGTTTTTCTAACATACCCGAAGGAACTTCAAAGCAAGTATTGTCATTTTCATTTTCATTTTCAGTAGGTTCAGTAGGTTGAGGAGCAACTCTTTGCTATACTGGTCGGGGTGAAGATACCCCGAACAAGCCCCTCAGAGGATTACTTTCCATAGTAACAAGTGACAGTAAATTTCAGCACACTATATAAATTTTTCCTTACCAAATTCCACCTACCAAAGGCGCTTCACTCCCCGGAAATGGCGCCAGAAAAGAGTCTTGATGACCCATAAGTATAGGGGATCTATCGTAGTCCTTTCGATAAGTAAGAGTGTCGAACCCAACGAGGAGCAGAAGGAAATGATAAGCGGTTTCCAGCAAGGTATTCTCTGCAAGTACTGAAATAAGTGGTAACAGATAGTTTCGTGATAAGATAATTTGTAACGAGCAACAAGTAACAAAAGTAAATAAGGTGCAGCAAGGTGGCCCAATCCTTTTTGTAGCAAAGGACAAGCCTGGACAAACTCTTATATGATGTAAAGCGCTCCCGAGGACACATGGGAATATCGTCAAGCTAGTTTTCATCACGCTCATATGATGCGCGTTCGGTACTTTGATAATTTGGTATGTGGGTGGACCGGTGCTTGGGTACTGTCCTTACTTGGACAAGCATCCCACTTATGATTAACCTCTATTGCAAGTATCCGCAACTACAACAAAAGTATTAAGGTAAACCTAACCATAGCATGAAACATATGGATCCAAATGAGCCCCTTACGAAGCAACGCATAAACTAGGGTTTAAGATTCTGTCACTCTAGCAACCCATCATCTACTTATTACTTCCCACTGCCTTCCTCTAGGCCCAAATAATGGTGAAGTGTCATGTAGTCGACGTTCACATAACACCACTAGAGGAGAGACAACATACATATCATCAAAATATCGAACGAATACCAAATTCACATGACTACTTATAGCAAGACTTCTCCCATGTCCTCAGGAACAAAAGTAACTACTCACAAAGCATAAACATGTTCATAATTAGAGGGGTATTAATATGCATATAGGATCTGAACATATGATCTTCCACCAATTAAACCAACTAGCATCAACTACAAGGAGTAATTAACACTACTAGCAACCTACTAGCACCAATCCCAGATTTGGAGACAAGAATTGGATACAAGATATGAACTAGGGTTTTGAGATGAGATGGTGTTGATGAAGATGTTGATGGAGATTGCCCTCTCCCGATGAGAGGAGCGTTGGTGATGATGATGGAGATGATTCCCCCCTCCGGGAGGGAAGTTTCCCCGGCAGAACAGCTCCGCTAGAGCCCTAGATTGGTTCCGCCAAGGTTCCGCCTCGTGGCGGCGGAGTTTCGTCCGAGAAGATGGCTTATGATTTTTTTCCCATCGAAAGAGTCCATATAGCAGAAGATGGCCACCGAAGGGCCACCAGGGGGCCCACAAGGTAGGGGGCGCCCAGTGGGGTAGGGCGCGCCCCCACCCTCGTGGGTAGGGTGTGGCCCCCTGGTGAAGTTCTTGAGCTCAGTATTTTTTATATACTTGGAAAACACCTTCCGTGAAGTTTCAGGACTTTTGGAGCTATGCAGAATAGGTCTCTAATATTTGCTCCTATTCCAGCCCAGAATCCCAGCTGTCGGCATTCTCCCTCTTTATGTAAACCTTGTAAAATAAGAGAGAATATGCATAAGTATTGTGATATAATGTGTAATAACAGCCTATAGTGCAATAAATATCGATATAAAAGCATGATACAAAATGGACGTATCACTGACTGACCTCGCTGAAACCTTTGCCAACCCGAGAAGATATGATATCAAGCTTAACCCATCAAAGTGTACATTCAGAGTTCCAGGTGGAAAGTTACTCAGTTTCCTCGTTTCCGAACGTGGGATCAATGCTATCCCAGATAAATTTGGTGCAATACTCCGAATGAAAAGCCCTGTGGGCATACACGACATTCAGAAGCTTACTGGTTGTTTGGCCGCCTTGAGTCGATTCATCTCTCGTCTCAATGAAAAGGCATTGCCTCTTTACCGATTGATGAAGAAATCGGATAAGTTCGAGTGGACTCCTGAAGCTAACGCAGCGTTCACAGAGCTCAAAACCCTACTTTCCACCTAGCCGGTGCTCGCTACTCCAATCAGCAAAGAGCGTTTACTGCTTTATATTGTAGCCACTGGACAAGTTGTCAGTACAATACTCACGGCCGAGCGAGAAGAAGAAGGTAAAGCCTATAAGGTTCAACGCCCAGTGTACTATATCTTCAAGTCTTAACTCCGTCCAAGCAGAGATATCCGCATTATCAGAAGCTTGTCTATGGAATTTACTTGACTTCGAAGAAGGTTGCACACTGAGGGAGTCCTGGATTAGGGGGTCTCCAGACAGCCGGACTATCTCCATTGGCCGGACTGTTAGACTATGAAGATACAAGATTGAAGAGTTCGTCTCGTGTCCGGATGGGACTCTACTTGACGTGGAAGGCAAGCTAGGCAATACGTATATGGATATCTCCTCCTTTGTAACCGACCTTGTGTAACCCTAACCCTCTCCGGTGTCTATATAAATCGGAGGGTTTTAGTCCGTAGGACAACAATCACAACATACAATCATACCGTAGGCTAGCTTCTAGGGTTTAGCCTCTCTGATCTCGTGGTAGATCTACTCTTGTAATACACATATCTTCAATATTAATCAAGCAGGACGTAGGGTTTTACCTCCATCAAGAGGGCCCGAACCTGGGTAAAACTTCGTGTCCCTTGCCTCCTGTTACCATCCGGCCTAGACGCACAGTTCGGGACCCCCTACCTGAGATCCGCCGGTTTTGACACCGACATTGGTGCTTTCATTGAGAGTTCCTGTGTGTCGTCGCCGTTAGGCTTGATGGCTCCCACTATCATCAGTAGCGATGTGGTCCAGGGTGAGACTTTTCTCCCCGGACAGATCTTCGTATTTGGCGGCTTTGCACTGCGGGCTAATTCGCTTGGCCATCTAGAGCAGATTGAAAGCTACGCCCCTGGCCATCAGGTCAGATTTGGAAGCTTGAACTACAGAGCCGACATCCGCGGAGACTTGATCTTTGACGAATTCGAGCCACAGCCGGGCGCGCCGCACTGTCTTGATGGGCATGACCTAGCTCTGCCACCAGACGGTACTCCAGAGGCCGCGCCCACACCAGCTCCGACCCTTAGCTCGGAGCCAGCTGCACCAATCGAGGACGGGTGGCTAGACACCGCCTCAGGAGCTACAGTCTCAACGGCGATCGAGCCGAACACCATCATAATCCTCTGCGCAGCCCATGACTCCAAGGTGCCGGACTCTCCTCCGGACCTCGAACCATCCGCGCCCCTGCCAATCGAATCCGACTAGGCGCCGATCATGGAATTCACCGCTGCGAATATCTTTCAGCACTTGCCCTTCGGTGACATTCTGAATTCACTAAGGTCTCTCTCTTTGTCAGGAGAGCCCTGGCCGGATTATGGCCAACATAATTGGGATGCAGACGACGAAGAAATTCGACGCCCACCCACCACCCACTTTGTAGCCACTACCGAGGATTTAACCGACATGCTCGACTTCGACTCCACAGACATCGACTGTATGGACAACGATGCGGGAGGCGAAGATGAACCACCACCCACAGGGCACTGGACGTCCACTTCATCATATGACGTATACATGGTGGACACACCAAAAGAAAACGACGACGAGGAGCGGAAGGACGCACCGAAGGCTTGTTCCCTCGAGAAGCAGTCAAAGCGGCGGCGCAAGCGCCGCCCCAAATCTCGCCTCGCTAGAAATAACGACCACACAGACCCAGCATTGGAGCAGGGGGAATCACTGTCGGACCATGGCAATACGGAAAATCAGACCGAACAAACCAATTCTGTCAAAGATAATAGTCCGGACGACACAATGCCGGACAGGCACCCGGAGCAGCAGAATGCCCGTCAAAGGCTTGTTGCCCCCGCGAGGAGCCTAAAAAAGCAGAAGCAAAGGCTCAAGGCTGCGCATGACTCACTCCAAATCAGATGGAGTAAAATACTCAACACAGCAGCGAAGTACGGCGACAATCGCCCCACCAAGAGCTACCCGAAGTGGAAGTTGCTACCTGAATTCGATGAGGAGGCCTCATACCCCTCACAACCAAAAATCAAAACAGCCACCTGGCTGGATAGATGACCTCACGGCCAACATAGAGCGGCAAATAATGCCACTCACAAGACATTACGCCATTCATGCGGGGGCTTGCACCAAAAGGACAGCGCAACCAGATCCATCTATGGACCACGCAAGCATGCCCCAGCATACGATATAACATTCGAACAACACGGTACACCCAGATACAGGGGTGCCGCACACCCCCTATGTTTCACCGATGAGGTGCTGGATCATGAATTTCCAGTGGGATTCAAACCTGTAAACATAGAGGCATACGACGGAACAACAGACCCTGGGGTCTGGATCGAGGACTATATCCTCCACATCCATATGGCTCGAGGAGATGATCTCCACACCATCAAGTACTTACCCCTCAAGTTCAAAGGGCCAGCCCGCCACTGGCTTAAAGGCCTCCCCGAAAACTCCATTGAAGTTGGGAAGAGCTTGAAGATGCTTTTCGGGGAAATTTCCAAGGAACTTATGTCCGGCCTCCGGACGCGGATGATTTGAGCCATATAACTCAACAGCCCGGAGAGTCAACCCGAAAACTTTGGAACAGGTTTCTTACTAAAAAGAACCAAATTGTCGACTGTCCGGACGCCGAAGCATTGGCAGCTTTCAAACATAGCGTCCGTGACGAATGGCTCGCCAGACACCTCGGCCAAGAAAAGCCGAGAACAATGGCAGCATTAACAAGCCTCATGACCCGCTTTTGTGCGGGTGAGGACAGCTGGCTAGCTAGATGCAGCACCAGCGACCCCAGTACATCCGAAGTTAGAGATGGAAACGGGAAATCATGGCGCGACAGCAATAACAAACACCAGAACAAAGGAGACAGCACGAAGAGCACGGCAGTAAACGCCGGATTCAAAAGCTCTCACCAGGTCAGAAGCCGCCCTCTAAAGCCACCAGAGACGAACTGTCCAGCCTGAATAAAATTCTGGACCAAATATGTCAGGTCCATAGCACCCCTGGCAAACCAGCCAATCATAACCATGGAGAATGTTGGGTCTTCAAGCAGTCCGGCAAGCTCAACGCCGTACACAAGGGGGAGGATACACCAAGCGAAGATGAGGATGAGCCTCTCAAGGGAGACGCTGGGGAACAAAAGAAATTTCCACCAGAGGTCAAAACAGTAAACGTGTTGCACGTGATCAATGGAAGAAACAAAACGGCACTCCCAGAAAAATACGCCCAAAGGCCTATCACCACGGAGTCCTGCCACTGGTCGTCTCAACCGATCACTTTCGACCATCGTGATTACTCAGCAAGTATCTGACGTGCAAGATGGGCTGCCCTGGCATTAGACCCAATAATTGACGGATACCACCTCGCACGAGTCCTGATGGACGGTGGCAGTAGTCTAAACCTGATATACCAGGATACAATCCGCGAATAGGGATAGACCCAACAAAAATTCGCCATAGCAATGTTACCTTTAAAGGAGTAACGCCAGGCCCAGGGGCTCGTTGCACGGGCTCCCTGCTACTAGACGTTATATTCGGCTCCCCCGATAACTTCCGTAGCGAACATCTAACCTTCCACATCGCTCCGTTCTGAAGTGGCTATCAAGCACTACTCAGACGCGAAGCTTTCGCTCGCTTTAATGCAATACCACACTATGCTTCCCTCACACTCAAGATGCCCGGTCCACGTGGCATCATTACAGTGAACGGAAATATTAAGCGATTTCTGCGCGCCGAAGAGCGTGCAGCTGCCCTAATAGCCGCACACTAAAAACGGCTACACCAACTAATTAGCAGGTCCCCTATTACAATACAAGGGGCTCAACGTGCGCAGACAAGTGGCAATTCTTACTCACCTTGAATTCTACATGGTTTATTTAAAAAACTATCCTTTTGCACGACAGCTTTTTTACCTAAGCTCCTCTCTTTTACAGATAATCATCGTGCTACACCCATCCAGGATACGGCACAACAGAGACACAGGCGCAGACGTGCAGCAGGGACCTTCTCCAAGGATTCTTTTTAGATTTAGACCCTGCGTAAACCTTTTTTACTGTCTCTTGTGGATACATATCCACCGAATTCTCAGCACAATTGAGAAGGATGCTGAAGTCTTGGCATGTGGCCACGTCAGAATAACGCACGTACCTGGACACAAGGGGATTCTTACAAGCGGCACTATTTTGGCCTGGTTTATACCATAAAGACTGAATACCTTAGGGAGTGTTCGGCGTCGCGAGTTCGGCCTTATATGCATCAGCTCCGAATCATTGTCTTTGGTCAAATGTTGGGTTTGCCCGGCTCCTGTGTTTTGGTGCCTTACGTTCCGCTTTGCCGGCTAAGGTAGCACCAGGAGAACTACTGCGATTGTGCCCTGGTTCGTCCGAATGAGCGCCTCAGTAGAGAAAGCCGAAAACTGACTGTCATGATATAGCGTGAGACTGGTCAACCACTTGATGACCTATCAGAATGTTAGAATTCCTCCGCCTTAACGAAGGGCCGTTTTCCGTCCAGGCATATGCGCACCCCGCGATCGGGAGAGTGCAGAGCCACCAGGGGCTATCTAGTAGCCCCACTGTCAAACTCCTATGGCTAAGTGAAAGTGTTCAAGCATTATAGTCCGGTTGCCTCGCTCGCTGCGCTATCACCTCCTTATCAGGACCAAGACGTTGGGTTGAGTGTGAACACGCGTTTTTTGCGAGCACCTCCGCATTATATGCGTGGGGGTTGAAGCCGACGGCTGCAATATTTCAGGTTATACACATGTATACATAAAACGGCCGCACAGGAGGCATCATACTACTTTCAGGCAAAAGTATAAGCACAGCCTTATAAAAACTTCATAAAAGCATTATGTTTACAATGAGAATACATATCACTCAAACATAATATTTTTCGAGCACTGGGCCTCTATCAAACGAGCACCCTTGAGAACTTCCTCGAAATAGTGTTCGGCAGCCACACGGCCTATGGCCGAACCCTGCGCCGCAACAGTGGTAGCGTCCATCTCTGCCCAGTATGCTTTAACACGGGCAAGGGCCATCCACGAGCCTTCTATGCACACCGACCTCTTCATCGCATCAATGCGCGGCACCGCGTCAAGGAGCTGCTGCACTAAGCTAAAATAGCTATTCAGCTTAGGCCCTTCCGGCCATAATTGATCCACAACAGACCTCATGGCGAGTCCGGACAACCTATTCAGTTTGGCCCATTCGGCTAGCTGGTCAGTCAATGAAAGTGGACTCTCTGGACCGTGGAATTGCGTCCAGAACAGCTTGTCCACTTCACGATCTGTCTGACCTTGGAAGTACTTGGCCGCATCGGCAGCGCTCGCCGCCAAATCCATATACGCATCTGCCGAGCTCCACAGCCGATCCAGAGGGGCATACCATGGATCTCCGAACTTCCTCCGTAACATGAAGGGTTTTCCAGCCGCAATATCCCCGGCTTCCCGCAGCTCCTCCTTCTTCGCTCTCATAGCAGAACGGGTGTCTATGTCTGCCGCCGCGGCCTTCTCAAGGTCCGTTGCCTTCGCTTGGTTCTCTTTCTCAAGGACCCGGCAATGGTCGGCAGTGTCTTTCAATTCTACGGCCATCTTGGCCATCTTTTCTTGGCTCTCGCAATGTGCGGCCTTCTCGGCTTTCAACTCTTCGGCCGCCTTCAAAGCAGCCGCATTACTACTTCTTGCTTGTTCCTTGGCTCGGGCAAGTTCCGCCCGCAAGGCTTCCATGGTGGCAGCCCCATCTGCAGTCACAACATATTAAAGATACTAGCATTATGCTGCTCTTACTATGTGGCGTTCACCGGATAATAACACTTACCCTGTGCCTCGTCAAGCCTCTTGTTAACAAGCTCGATGTTGGCGTCAGCCGCATCCAGTTGCCGTTTTAATTGGGCAAACTCCCTAGTCCGGCTAGCCACCGGAGCTCCCACCACATGCGCATAAAATTAGATTGGTTATTGCCTGGGAATTTGATCCTCTATTCGCCGCCGTTCTCGACAACAACCAGAGTCTCAGGGGCTACTATAACATGTGCAGTACTATCACATATTATCTCACATACCTCAAAGACTGTCAATAGACTCATAAAGGCTTCATGTAACCCGCTTTCAGCAGACGAGATTCTCTCCATCACTGTACCCATCAGCGTACGGTGCTCTTCTAAGATGGCCGCTCGCCCCACCAACTCCCTCAGAACGTCCGACCGCACACTAGATGGTGTCGGACTCTTTCGTATGCTCTCTTCAGGAGCCAGACACTGGGGACTTCTGGGGTCTACGTGACTATCTTCTGGCCTCACCGGATCCGGAGAGGCCCTCCGCGACGACACTTCGTGGTCGCCCGCTTCTGGAGCGGAGGAGTCCGGGGCAGGCGTTTCACTCTCCATCATCTCCGGAAGAAGATCCCCCGAAGACGAACTCATTTGAGAGGGGCTGAGGCCCGAACTGCAAGATATATGCGGTGGTTTTTTCTCAGAGGAAAAAGATAGCATACTCTTACTATTAAAATATTTTGGATCACTTACGACTCATTGGAGGGCAGATCCCCTCACGGACTTTGTGCGGCAAAAGCACTCCCCAAGGCAGGACCCTCTGTGGGAGACTTCTTCTCCCGTTTGGAGGCTTCGGCTTCCGGATCCTCGGAAGCAGTCCTTTTCCTCCCTCGGTCGTCGTCCTTCGTGGAAACGCTCGTTCCCTCAGTTGGAGCGGGTAGCGATGGGGGCCCGCGTTCGCCCGTATTATCCCCCTCGGTATCTTCAAGGGTTCCGGGCAAGTTGCGACCTCGAGCATCTTCTCCAATACCGGGTTTTCCAAACCCTCAGGGAGGGGGGCCAAACACCGAATCATCTTCACCTTCGTTAGCCAGTCCTGGTCAAAAGGCGAACTCTCAAAAATAACCTCGAATAAAAGACAGTGTGCTCGGCTAGAGGATTTCTTACCTGTTCGGCGACGCGATTACTACTCAGGCCCACATCCTCGGTGATATCCGGACACTCCACTTGGGGGTCCGAAGAATGACTTGTACATCTCCTCGTGCGTCAGGCCGAGGAAACTTTGAATGGCACGTGGTCCCTCTGGGTTGAACTCCCACAAGCGCAGGGGCCGGCGTTTGCAAGGCTGGACTTGACGAACCATCATAACTTGTATTACCGCAACTAAATTAAAATCTCCCTTGAAGAGATCTCTGATGCGGCTTTGCAGCATAGGCACGTCCTTGGCTGGACCCCAGCTCAGGCCCCTGCTAATCCATAACATCAGTTGTGGTGGGGGGCCCGGGCGGAAAGCGGGGGCAGCCGCCCACTTGGCACTTCTGGGAGCTGTGACGTAGAACCACTCCCGTTGCCATAATTCGGATACCTCTGGAAAGGAACCTTTCGACCATGGAGCTCCTGCCATCTTGCCTATTGATGCACCTCCGCACGCTGCATGCTACCCCTCAATCACCTTCGGTTGTACTTCAAAGGTCTTGAGCCACAGGCCGAAGTGAGGGGTCACACGGAGGAAGGCCTCACACACAACAATAAATGTCATGATGTGGAGAAAGGAGTCCGGAGCTAGGTCGTGGAAATCTAGCCCGTAATAGAACATCAAGCCCCTGACGAAGGGATCCAGAGTGAGGCCTAGACCTCGGAGGAAGTGGGAGACGAACACAACGTTCTTATTGGGTTCGGGAGTAGGGACGACCTGCCCTCGAGCAGGCAGCCGATGCGAAATCTCGGCAGTCAGGTATCTGGCCTCCCTCAACTTCTTAATGTCCTCTTCCGTCACGGAGGAGGGCATCCATCGGCCTTGAAGGCTGGATCCGGACATGATTGATGATCCAGAGCACCTAACCTGGGCTTTGGGTGTTGGAACTCGAGGCGGGGGAAGGGTTTGGTTGAGCACGGGGGGGGGGGGGAGCAAAAACCTTGTCCCCTTATAAAGAGGGTGAATCTCAAGCGTCCTCTCCATAGTTGTTTAGGACTTACCTATAATCTAGGAGTCCTAGACACGGTTGGGTTACCCACAAACCACATTAATGAGAATCCCGTAATTAGGGGAACACGATCTCCGCTTCGGCAAGACATGTCGAAAAATTGCCTCGCGTTATGTGCGGGGCTGGTTAAAAGAAACGGTTCGAATAATCACCGGGCCATGACGTAACGTCATGTTGCCAAAACAAGCTAGCGGATTAGATCTGCGAAAGCGTTATTCTCTCTACGGAGGAATGTGGAACTTATTTTGCAGGGTCAGACACTATCCTTGTATTCAACTTCTTCTGTAATGTATTCGGAGAAGGAACCCGCCTTGCAATGCCGAAGACAACTGCGCACCGGACTCATCGTCATTGAAGCCTAGTTCAGGGGCTACTGAGGGAGTCCTGGATTAGGGGGTCTCCGGACAGCCGGACTATCTCCATTGGCCGGACTGTTAGACTATGAAGATACAAGATTGAAGACTTCGTCTCGTGTCCAGATGGGACTCTACTTGGCGTGGAAGGCAAGCTAGGCAATACGTATATGGATATCTCCTCCTTTGTAACCGACCTTGTGTAACCCTAACCCTCTCCGGTGTCTATATAAACCGGAGGGTTTTAGTCCGTAGGACAACAATCACAACATACAATCATACCGTAGGCTAGCTTCTAGGGTTTAGCCTCTCTGATCTCGTGGTAGATCTAGTCTTGTAATACCCATATCTTCAATATTAATCAAGTAGGACGTAGGGTTTTACCTCCATCAAGAGGGCCCGAACCTGGGTAAAACTTCGTGTCCCTTGCCTCCTGTTACCATCCGGCCTAGACGCACAGTTCGGGACCCCCTACCCGAGATCCGCCGGTTTTGACACCGACACACACTATTTCTCAGATCACTCTATCACAATCATCAGTGATGCTCCATTGTCAGAAATTTTGAACAACAGAGACGCAACTGGTCGAGTGGCAAAATGGGCGATTGAACTCCTGCCGTTGGATATCAAGTTTGAGGCAAAGAAAGCAATCAAGTCCCAGGCAATAGCAGATTTCCTCGTCGAGTGGATTGAACAACAACAATTGACTCAAGTCCACTCGGAACATTGGACTATGTTTTTTGATGGATCCAAGATGTTGAATGGTTCTGGCGCTGGAGTAGTTCTGGTATCCCCACGAGGTGACAAGCTCAGTTATGTCCTTCAGATTCACTTTGATTCCTCCAACAATGAAGCTGAATACTAAGCACTTCTGTATGGGTTGCGAATGGCCATTTCACTTGGTGTCCGTCGCCTAATGGTCTACGGTGACTCAGATTTGGTGGTCAATCAACTGATGAAGGAGTGGGACGTCAGAAGCCCAGCTATGACTGGTTATTGCAATGCAGTAAGAAAGATGGAAAAGAAGTTTGAAGGGCTAGAGCTCCAGCACATTCCCCGACTGAAGAACCAGGCAGCGGATGACCTGGCAAAAATAGGTTCCAAGCGGGAGCCCATTCCTAGCAATGTGTTTTTGGAGCATCTTCACACACCATCAGTTCAAGAGGATCCCTTCATAGAAGAGCCCCCGCAACCTAAGAGTTCTACTGATCTGACTGAAGTTGAAATCCCAGCCGTGGTCGACCTAATCATGGAAGTTTTGGTCGTCATTCCTGACTGGATAGTGCCGTATATCGCATATATTCTCAGGAAAGAACTGCCAGAAGATAAAGATGAAGCACGACAGATTGTCTGTCGATCTAAAGCCTTCACTGTGATAAGTGGTCGACTGTACAGGGAAAGTGTGACTGGAGTTGCCCAGCGATGCATTACCCTAGAGGAGGGTCGAATGATTCTTAATGATATCCACTCAGGGACCTGTGGTCACCATGCGTCCTCTCGGATAATCATGGCCAAAGCATACCGAGCAGGTTTTTACTGGCCGCGAGCAAATGAAATGGCAAAGGAAATAGTCGACAAGTGTGAGGGCTGCCAGTTCTACTCCAAGATGTCTCACAAGTCTGCTTCAGCCTTGAAGACCATCCCACTTGTCGGGCCATTTGCTATTTGGGGATTGGATATGGTTGGACCCTTGAGGATTGGCAGAAGTGGTTTCACCCACTTGCTTGTTGCAGTCGACAAGTTCACTAAATGGATTGAAGCCAAACCCATCAAGAATCTCGATTCGAGAACTGCCATCAGTTTCATCAGAGAGTTAACATTCAGATATGGAGTCCCGCATAGCATCATCACGGATAATGGTTCAAACTTTGATTCAGATGAGTTCAGAGCTTTCTGCGCTTCCTAGGGCACCTGGGTCGACTACGCTTCAGTCGCTCACCCTCAGTCGAATGGACAAGCAGAAAGAGCAAATGGTTTGATCTTACAAGGGTTGAATCCAGATTGATGCGAGACCTCAAACATGCGGCTGCTGCCTGGGTAGATGAGTTACCATCAGTACTATGGGGTCTGAGAACAACGCCAAATCAGTCGACTGTCCTGACTCCCTTATTCCTGGTTTATGGAGCCGAGGCCGTGCTGCTGACTGATTTACTCCATAATGCCCCGCGAGTGGAGCTCTTCTCAGGGCAGAAGCCGAACAAGCCCATCAAGACGCTGTTGATCTTTTAGAAGAAGAGAGAGAGATGGCCCTGATCAGGTCGACCATCTATCAGCAAGACCTTCGTCGATTCTATGCTAGGAACGTAAGAGGTTGAGCATTTCAGGAGGGAGACCTGGCTTTCCGAGTGGATCAGCAACGTCGACACAAGCTTGCTCCCGCTTGGGAGGGCCCCTTCATCATCACCAAAGTGCTCCACAATGGTGCATATCACCTGTACGATGTGGAACACAAGAAAGACGAGCCGCGTGCCTGGAACGCGGAGCTCCTCCGCCATTTTAACACTTAAGCATTCAGACTATCAAGATGTAATAAGAAGTACCTTTCAGTTTGTTTATCAAAGACATGGTTTTGCAGTCTCCTAAATGATTGTTATTACTTATGCATGTGTCCAAAATCCCCCAGTGGGTGGCTTAGCCGCGAATCCGATTCGCCTAAGTTTCAAAAAACAAAATCCTACCGAGCGGGGAGCAATCCAATCACTCGGGGGCTTAGCTGTGAATCCGATTCGTCTAAATTTAAAAAAATCCTACCGAGTGGAGAGCAATCCTCCCACTCGGGGGCATAGCTGCAGTCTGATACGTCTCCGTCGTATCTACTTTTCCAAACACTTTTGCCCTTGTTTTGGACTCTAACTTGCATGATTTGAATGGAACTAACCCGGACTGACGCTGCTTTCAGCAGAATTGCCATGGTGTTATTTATGTGCAGAAACAAAAGTTCTCGGAATGACCTGAAACTTCATGGAACATCTTTTCGTAAATAATAAAAAATCCTTGCAAAAGATGAAGACCAGAGGGCCCACACCCTAGCCACGAGGGTGGGGGCACGCCTGCCCCCCTAGGGCGCGCCCCCTACCTCGTGGGCCCCCTGGAGCTCCTCGGACCTCAACTCCAACTCTATATATTTGCTTTCGGGGAGAAAAAAATCAAAGAGAAGGATTCATCGCGTTTTACGATACGGAGCCGCCGCCAAGCCCTAAAACCTCTCGGGAGGGCTGATCTGGAGTCTGTTCGGGCCTCCGAAGAGGGGAATCCGTCACCATCGTCATCATCAACCATTCTCCATCACCAATTTCATGATGCTCACCGCCGTGCGTGAGTAATTCCATCGTAGGCTTGCTGGACGGTGATGTGTTGGATGAGATTTATCATGTAATCGAGTTAGTTTTGTTTGGGTTTGATCCCTAGTATCCACTATGTTCTGAGATTGATGTTGTTATGACTTTGCTATGCTTAATGCTTGTCAATAGGGCCCGAGTGCCATGATTTCAGATCTGAACCTATTATGTTTTCATCAATATATGAGAGTTCTTGATCCTATCTTGCAAGTCTATAGTCACCTATTATGTGTTATGATCCGTTAACCCCGAAGTGACAATAATGGGGATACTTACCGGTGATTACCATAGTTTGAGGAGTTCATGTATTCACTTTGTGTTAATGCTTTGGTCCAGTACTCTATTAAAAGGAGGCCTTAATATCCCTTAGTTTCCATTAGGACCCCGCTGCCACGGGAGGGTAGGACAAAACATGTCATGCAAGTTCTTTTCCATAAGCACGTATGACTATATTCGGAATACATGCCTACATTACATTGATGAATTGAAGCTAGTTCCGTGTCACCCTAGGTAATGACTGTTACATGATGAACCACATCTGGCATAATTCTCTATCACCGATCCATTGCCTACGAGCTTTCCACATATTGTTCTTCGCTTATTTACTTTTCCGTTGCTATTGTTACAACCACTACAAAATACCAAAAACATTACTTTTGCTACCGTTACCCTTTGCTATCGTTACCACTACTATCATATTACTCTGCTACTAAACACTTTGCTGCAGATATTAAGTTTCTAGGTGTGGTTGAATTGACAACTCAGCTGCTAATACTTGAGAATATTCTTTGGCTCCCCTTGTGTCGAATCAATAATTTTGGGTTGAATACTCTACCCTCGAAAACTGTTGCGATCCCTTATACTTGTGGGTTATCAAGACTATTTTCTGGCGCCGTTGCCGGGGAGCATAGCTCTATTCTTTGAGTCACTTGGGATTTATATCTGCTTATCATTATGAAGAACTTGAGAGATCCAAAAACCAAGATTTATCCCTCAACTACGAGGGGAGGTAAGGAACTGCCATCTAGCTCTGGACTTGATTCACCTTCTATTTTGAGTAAGCTTGCGACACCTAAACCTGCTTCTGCTATTCGTTATGATATGTCGCATGTTATTGATGATGCCACTTCTGCTATGCATGATACTTATGATGAAACTACTTCTATGCTTGATACTATTATGCCACTTGGTGAATTTCTTGATGAACAACTTGCTAGGGTTAGAGAGAACGAAAGTATTGAATCTGATAATATTGATGAAAGTCATGATGAAGACTCTCCCTCTAATGAATATGAATCACCTGTTATTCCTGAGGGTTATGTTTTTGAAAAAGAAGCTGCTTTAGCTATTTTAGCTTGCAAAGATAGATACGAACTCAAGAGGTTATTAGCTAAATGGAAGCAGCAGTCTCTTAATGCTAGAATGAAACCTGACCCTGCTTTTGCTACTTCACCTATCTATGTTACTGATAAGGATTATGAATTCTTTGTTGATCCTGATATAATTACTTTGGTTGAATCTGATCCTTTTCATGGCTATGAATCTGAAACTGTTGTGGCACATCTTACTAAATTAAATGATATAGCCACCCTGTTCACTTACGATGAGAGAACTCGGTACTTTTATATCCTTAAAATATTCCCATTCTCATTAAAGGGTGATGCTAAGATATGGTTTAATTCTCTTGGTCCTGGTTGTGCACGTAGTCCCTAGGATATGATTTATTACTTCTCTGCTAAATATTTCCCTGCTCATAAGAAACAAGCTACTTTGAGGGATATATATATATATATATAATTTTGTGCAAATTGAAGAAGAGAGTCTCCCACAAGCTTGGGGGAGGCTTCTCCAGTTACTTAATGCTTTGCCTGATCATCCTCTTAAGAAAAATGAAATACTTGATATCTTTTATAATGGACTAACCGATGCTTCCAGAGATTACCTGGATAGTTGTGCTAGTTCTGTTTTCAGGGAAAGAACACCGGATGAAGCTGAAATTCTATTGAATAATATGTTGACAAATGAAAATAATTGGACACTTCCTGGGCCAATTCCTGAGCCTATTCCTAAAGCAACTCTGAGGAAAAGAGGTGTTCTATTTCTCAGTCCTGAAGATATGCAAGAGGCAAAGAAATCTATGAAAGAAAAAGGTATTAAAGCTGAAGATGTTAAGAATTTACCTCCTATTGAAGAAATACACGGTCTTAATTTACCGCGTGTTGAAGAAACATATGATGTTAATCGATTACCTATTGTAGAAATACATGGTCTTGATAACCCGACACAGGTAGTAAAGGTAAATTCACTCTATAGATATGATAAAGCAGAAATCCCATTTACTAAGATTGCTAGCCCATGCTTAGATGAGTTTGATAAATTTATGGTTAAGCAAGAAGATTTAAATGCTTATTTTGGTAGACAATTGAAATACAATTCAAATATGCTTGAACACTTGGGTGATTATATGGCTAATGTCAAAGGTGAACTTAAACTTATTAGTAAACATGCTTCTATGGTTACCACTCAAGTAGAACAAGTACTTAAGGCTCAAAATGATTTACTCAATGAACTAAATAGTAAGAATAATGATAATGTTGTTAGATTTATGACTAGAGGTCGTAAAATGACTCAGGAACCTTTTTATCCTAAAGGCCATCCTAAGAGAATTGAGCAAGATTCTCAGAGAAATAATATAGATGCACCTAGTCCTTCTAAAAGGAAGAAAAAGAAAAATGATAGGACTTTGCATGCTTCTAGTGAACCTATTGATGAAACACTTGAGAATCCAAATGATATTTCTATTTCTAATTTTGAAACACAATCTGGTAATGAACCTGAAACTAGTGATAATAATAATGTTCATGATGATGCTCAACCTAGTAATGATAATGATATAGAAGTTGAACCTGCTGTTGATCTTGATAACCCACAATCAAAGAATCAATGTTATAATAAGAAAGACTTTGTTGCTAGGAAACATAGTAAGGAAAGAGAGCCTTGGGTTCAGAAACCCATGCCTTTTCCTCCCAAACCATCCAAGAAAAAGGATGATGAGGATTTTGAGCGCTTTGCTGAAATGATTAGACCTATCTTTTTGCGTATGCGATTACTGATATGCTTAAAATGAATCCTTATGCTAAGTATATGAAAGAAATTGTTACAAATAAGAGAAAGATACCGGAAGCAGAAATTTCCACCATGCTTGCTAATTATACTTTTAAGGGTGGAATGCCAAAGAAACTTGGAGATCCAGGAGTACCCACTATACCATGCTCCATTAAAAGAAATTATGTTAAAACTGCTTTATGTGATCTTGGAGCCAGTGTTAGTGTTATGCCTCTCTCTTTATATCGTAGACTTGATTTGAATAAGTTGACACCTACTGAAATATATTTTCAAATGGCTGATAAATCAACTGCTATACCTGTCGGTATTTGTGAGGATGTGCCTGTTGTAGTTGCAAACGTTACTATTTTAATGAACTTTGTTATTCTTGATATTCCTGAGGACGATAGTATGTCTATTATTCTTGGAAGACCCTTTTTGAATACTGCAGGGGCTGTTATTGATTGCACTAAAGGCAATGTCACTTTTCATGTTAATGGTAATGAGCATACAATACACTTTCCAAGGAAACAACCTCAAGTTCATAGTATCAACTCTATTGGAAAAATTACATCGATTATATTTGGAGGTTTTGAATTTCCTCTTCCTACTGTCAAAAACAAATATGATGTTCTTATTATTGGGGATGTGCATATCCCCGTTGAGGTAACATAGCGTTATTCGAAATTTCTCCGGTTCCATGTTATTCGGAATTAGTTCATTAACAAGACTTAATCAACCTTGTTACTGGGTTTCTTTTGATGAGCATGAGATGGATGAAACTAGAAGGCACAACCTTCTATACCATCCTCTTACTTTCTGTTATTTATATTAAATAAAATAAAAATAATATTTTCTGTCTGTTATCTGAATTATCCGTGCAATATAAAAATACCCTGAAAATAAAAGTTCTCCAAATGCCCTGAAATTGAAATATGTTTTTTTTCTGGAATATTTGAGAATATTTGGCACTGAGAACACAGCAGGAGGGGCATCCACCTGGCCACGAGGGTGGAGGGCGCGCCCTACCCCCCTGGGCGCGCCCCCCTGCCTCGTGGGCCCACAGTGGCCCTCCTCCACTTATTCCTGCACCCACACACTCCTTCCTCCCACAAACACGAATATCCAGCTCAAGCACGAGTTCTAGCTCATTTTTCTGTGATTTTCGATCTCCTTGCTCAAAGCACCTCTCACAAAACTTCTTGGGGAGATTGTTCCTTGGTATGTGACTCCTCCATTGGTCCAATTAGTTTTTGTTCTAGTGCTTTATTCATTGCAAATTTGTGCTGCCTAGTTGACCATGTTCTTGAGCTTGCATGTCAAATTTATATGGTCAAAAGTAGTTCTAATGCATGATACAGGCTCTAGGCACTTGTAGGAGTTGTTGCTATCAATTTTGTTGAGCTTGGTTCACTTTTATTTGAGTTACTAAAAATTTCAGATCAGGGGCAATCAACACTAATCATGCACGATTCAATCGTACACTAATCATGCACGCAAACGTGTACGATTAAGATCAGGGACTCACGGGAAGATATCACAACACAACTCTACAAATAGAATAAGTCATACAAGCATCATATTACAAGCCAGAGGGCTCGAATACAAGAGCTCGATCATAGACGAGTCAGCGGAAGCAACAATATCTGAGTACAGACATAAGTTAAACAAGTTTGCCTTGAGAAGGCTAGCACAAACTGGGATGCAGATCGAAAGAGGCGCAGGCCTCCTGCCTGGGATCCTCCTAAACTACTCCTGGTCGTCGTCAGCGAGCTGCACGTAGTAGTAGGCACCTCCCGAGTAGTAGTAGTCGTCGACGGTGGCGTCTGGCTCCTGGGCTCCAACATCTGGTCGCAGCAATCGGGTATAGAAAGGGGGAAAAGAGAGAGCAAAGCAACCGTGAGTACTCATCCAAAGTACTCGCAAGCAAGGAGCTACCCTACATATGTATGCATTGGTATCAAATGGAATAATGGTATTATTTGTGGACTGAACTACGGAATGCCGGAATAAGAGGGGGAAAGCTAGTCCTATCGAAGACTACGCTTCTGGCCACCTCCATCTTGCAGGAGAAGAAGAGAGTAGATGGTAAGTTCACCAAGTAGCATCGCATAGCATAAACCTAACCGATGATCCTCCCCTCGTCGCCCTGTGAGAGAGCGATCACCGATTGTATCTGGCACTTGGAAGGGTGTGTTTTATTAAGTATCCGGTTCTAGTTGTCATAAGGTCAAGGTACAACTCCGGGTCGTTCTTTTACCGAGGAACACGGCTATTCGAATAGATCAACTTCCCTGTAGGGGTGCACCACATAACCCAACACGCTCAATCCCATTTGGCCGGACACACTTTCCTGGGTCATGCCCGGCCACGGAAGATCAACACGTCGCAGCCCTACCTAGGCACAACAGAGAGTTCAGCACGCCGGTTTAAATCCTATGGCGCAGGGGTCTGGGCCCATCGCCCTTTGCACACCTGCACGTTGCGATCGCGGCCGGTGAGCAGACCTAGCAACCTCCATTACAAAGGAAGTTGCATTACGCGGTCCAACCCGGCGCGCGCCGCTCAGTCGTTAACGTCACGAAGGCTTCGGCTGATACCACGACGTCGAGTGCCCATAACTGTCCCCGCGTAGATGGTTAGTGCGTATAGGCCAGTAGCCAGACTCAGATCAAATACCAAGATCTCGTTAAAAGTGTTATCTTGAAGACACCGTGAACACCGACCAGGGCCAGGCCCACCTCTTTCCTAGGTGGTCTCAACCTGCCCTGTCGCTCCGCCACAAAGATACACCCAGAGGGCCGTCGGGACAAAGGTCCTTTCAGCCCCCAATCCGTGAATCACTCGCGGGTACTCCTCGAGCTAGTCATCACATGTATCATGTATAAAGTATAGGTATATACCCGTGATCAACTCCCGAGTGATCACGGCCCGATAGTATAGCATGGCAGACGGACAAGAATGTATGGCCACTGATGATAAACTAGCATCCTATACTAAGCATTTAGGATTGCAGGTAAGGTATCAACAGTTGTAGCAACAATGACAGGCTATGCATCAGGATAGGATTAACGGAAAGCATTAACATGCTACACTACTCTAATGCAAGCAGTATAGAGGAGAGTAGGCGATATCTGGTGATCAAGGGGGGGGGGACTTGCCTGGTTGCTTTGGCAAGGAGGGGTCATCAACACCGTAGTCAAATTGGGGGTCGTCGGCAGCCTCAGGGTCTACCAGAAAGAAGTAATGGAGGGGGAACACAATAAATAACAGAGCAATTAAAGCATCACAAAGCTTAACATGGCAATACGCGGTGCTAGAGGTGACCTAACACAATAGGAGGTGATACCGGCGAAGGGGGGAAACATCCGGGAAAGTATCCATGGTGTTTCACATTTTCGGACAAATGAACCGGAGGGGGAGATTTGCGTGTTTGCTATGCTAGGGATGTGTGGCGGACAAACAGGATGCGTATCCGTATTCGTCTCGTCGTTCTGAGCAACTTTCATGTACAAAGTATTTTCATCCGAGATACGAATTAATTTATATGATTTTTCAAAGTTTTAATGATTTTCTCGAATTTCTGAAATTGTTTAATTCGAATAATAAGCAGAATAAAGTTTTGTCACCTAGTGCTAAAATAGCTAGAGTGTATGACAGTGGGCCAGGGGGTCCAGTCAGCATGCACACTCAGTAGTTGACCAGTCAACATTGACTGGTCAAAAGGGTCAGCGGGGCCTACATGTCATTGACACAATGACTTATCAGTGTATGACAGTGGGCCAGGGGGGTCCAGTCAGCATGCACACTCAGCAGTTGACCAGTCAACATTGACTGGTCAAAAGGGTCAGCGGGGCCTACATGTCATTGACACAATGACTTATCATTTATTTTAACAGGGTATTCAAGTGAGGGGGCCACTGTCATAGGGTAGTTAGACTAATTAGCCTAAATAATTAATTAACTAAACTAATTTATTATTTCACTAATATTTATTTTATTTACTCTTTTTTTAAGGGGTCGGCCCCACTGGGCAGTGACCCAGGCCGACAGAGGCCAAGGCTGTGCTTGGGCACGCACGAACGCACGCAGGCGTCGGCGGCCGGCGCACAAGGCGCAGAGGGGAGCACGGCGCGGCCCCAGGCTGCAGCGGCCCCGACGTGAGGGGCGGCAGCCGCGCGGGAGGGAGTGGCCCGGCCGCGGGAGGGACGCTCGGGGCGCGGCTGTGGTGTGCACGCGCACGCGTAGGGCAGAGGCTCGGCCCGGTCGAGCGTGGCCGGTGAGGCATGTCCGGCGCGGTGGGGCGCGACCGGCGCAGCGGGGTGTGCTGGGCGGCGGCCGGCAGGGGCGCGGCGAAGGCGGGCGTAGCCTGGTGTGGGGACGACGCGAGCAGCGAGAGGTGGCAGGGGGCCGCGGGGCGGAGCCAGGTCAGGACGGCAGTGGGGTGTGGCCGGCGAGCCGGCACGAGCGTGGGCGAAGGCAGGCGCGGGCGGGACAAGTTGCAGCGGCGGTCCACAGCGAGCGGGAGCGGCTGTAGCGGAGTCGGCATGGGGGCGCGCCTGGTTGCGGCAAGGCGCTGGCCGACGAAGCCTCGTGCAGTGGATGGGGCGCGGCCTAGCGCGGGATGCAGCAGGGGCGAGGCTCGGGCGAACGCGGCGTACAGAGGCACTAGGTAGCAGCTGCGGCAAAGAGCAGGCGCACGCACATCGACGTGGCCAAGGAAGAACTCGGGGACAGCGGTCGCTGTTGGAAATATGCCCTAGAGGCAATAATAAAATCATTATTATTATATTTCCTTGTTCAGGATAATTGTCTTTATTCATGCTATAATTGTATTATCCGGAAATCGTAATACATGTGTGAATAATAGACAGCAACATGTCCCTAGTAAGCCTCTAGTTGACTAGCTCGTTGGTCAACGGATAGTCATGGTTTCCTGACTATGGACATTGGATGTCATTGATAACGAGATCACATCATTAGGAGAATGATGTGATGGACAAGACCCAATCCTAAACATAGCACAAGATCGTATAGTTCGTTTGCTAGAGTTTTCCAATGTCAAGTATCCTTTCCTTAGACCATGAGATCGTGTAACTCCCGGATACCGTAGGAGTGCTTTGGGTGTGCCAAACGTCACAACGTAACTGGGTGACTATAAAGGTATACTACGGGTATCTCCGAAAGTGTCTGTTGGGTTGACACGGATCAAGACTGGGATTTGTCACTCCGTATATGACGGAGAGGTATCACTGGGCCCACTCGGTAATGCATCATCATAATGAGCTCAAAGTGACCAAGTGTCTGGTCACGGGATCATGCATTACGGTACGAGTAAAGTGACTTGCCGGTAACGAGATTGAACGAGGTATTGGGATACCGACGATCAGATCTCGGGCAAGTAACATACCGATTGACAAAGGGAATTGTATACGGGGTTGCTTGAATCCTCGACATCGTGGTTCATCCGATGAGATCATCGAGGAGCATGCGGGAACCAACATGGGTATCCAGATCCCGCTGTTGGTTATTGACCGGAGAGCGATCTCGGTCATGTCTACATGTCTCCCGAACCCGTAGGGTCTACACACTTAAGGTTCGGTGACGCTAGGGTTGTAGGGATATGTATATGCAGTAACCCGAATGTTGTTCGGAGTCCCGGATGAGATCCCGGACGTCACGAGGAGTTCCGGAATGGTCCGGAGGTAAAGAATTATATATAGGAAGTACTATTTCGGGCACCGGGACAAGTTTCGGGGTCACCGGTATTGTACCAGGACCACCGGAAGGGTCTCGGGGGTCCACCGGGTGGGGCCACCTGCCCCAGGGGCCACATGGGCTATAGGGGCTGCGCCTTGGCCTATATGGGCCAAGGGCACCAGCCCCAAGAGGCCCATGCGCCTAGGGTTTCAAGAAGGGATGAGTCCCAAAGGGGGAAGGCACCTCCTAGGTGCCTTGAGGAGGAGGGATTCCTCCCCTTGGCCGCACCCCCCTAGGAGATTGGATCTCCTAGGGCCGGCGCCCCCCCTTGGCCCTCCTATATATAGTGGGCAGATGGAGGACTTCTTACCCCACGCCTTTGGTGCCTCCCTCTCCCTATCCAACACCTCCTCCTCCTCCATAGAGCTTGGCGAAGCCCTGCCGGAGTACTGCAGCTCCATCAGCACCACACCGTCGTGCTGCTGTTGGAGCCATCTTCCTCAACCTCTTCTTCCCCCTTGCTAGATCAAAAAGAAGGAGACGTTACGCTGACCGTACGTGTGTTGAACGCGGAGGTGCCGTCCGTTCAGCGCTAGGATCTCCGGTGATTTGGATCACGTCGAGTACGCCTTCCTCATCCCCGTTCTTTGAACGCTTCCGCGCGTGATCTACAAAGGTATGTAGATGCAATCTGAGCACTCGTTGCTAGATGAACTCCTAGATGGATCTTGGTGAAACCGTAGGAAATTTTTTGTTTTCTGCAACGTTCCCCAACAGTGGCATCATGAGCTAGGTCTATGCGTAGTTCTCTTGGACGAGTAGAACACAATTTGTTGTGAGCGTTGATGTTGTCAACTTTCTTGCCGCTACTAGTCTTATCTTGCTTCAACGGTATTGTGGGATGAAGCAGCCCGGACCAACCTTACACGTACGCTTACGTGAGACCGGTTCCACCGACTAACATGCACTAGTTGCATAAGGTGGCTGGCGGGTGTCTGTCTCTCCCACTTTAGTTGGAGCGGATTCGATGAAAAGGGTCCTTATGAAGGGTAAATAGAAGTTGAAAAATCACGTTGTGGCTTTCACGTAGGTAAGAAAACGTTCTTGCTAGAACCCTACTTCAGCCACGTAAAACTTGCAACAACAATTAGAGGACGTCTAACTTGTTTTTGCAGCAAGTGCTTTGTGATATGATATGGCCAAAGTTGTGATGAATGATGAATGATATATATGTGATGTATGAGATGTTCATGCTATTGTAATAGGAATCACGACTTGCATGTCGATGAGTATGACAACCGGCAGGAGCCATAGGAGTTGTCTTTATTTTTTGTATGACCTGCGTGTCATTGAGAAATGCCATGTAAATTACTTTACTTTATTGCTAAACGCGTTAGCCATAGTAGTAGAAGTAATAGTTGGCGAGCAACTTCATGGAGACACGATGATGGAGATCATGGTGTCATGCCGGTGACAAGATGATCATGGAGCCCCAAGATGGATTTCAAAGGAGCTATGTGATATTGGCCATATCATGTCACTTTTATTATTTGATTGCATGTGATGTTTATCATATTTATGCATCTTGTTTACTTAGAACGACGGTAGTAAAAATAAGATGATCCCTCATAATAATTTCAAGAGAGTGTTCCCCCTAACTGTGCACCGTTGCGACAGTTCATTGTTTCGAAGCACCACGTGATGATCAGGTGTGATAGATTCTAACGTTCACATACAACGGGTGTAAGACAGATTTACACATGCAAAACACTTAGGTTGACTTGACGAGCCTAGCATGTATAGACATGGCCTCGGAACACAGAAGACCGAAAGGTCGAGCATGAGTCGTATAGAAGATACGATCAACATGAAGATGTTCACCGACGTTGACTAGTCCGTCTCACGTGATGATCGGACACGGCCTAGTTAACTCAGATCATGTTATACTTAGATGACTGGAGGGATGTCTATCTGAGTGGGAGTTCATTATAATTTGATTAGATGAAGTTAATTATCATGAACTTAGTCTAAATTTTTTTACAAATATGTCTTGTAGATCAAATGGCCAACGTAGTCCTCAACTTCAACGCGTTCCTAGAGAAAACCAAGCTGAAAGACGATGGCAGCAACTACACGGACTGGGTCCGGAACCTGAGGATCATCCTCATAGCTGCCAAGAAAGATTATGTCCTACAAGCACCGCTAGGTGACGCACCTGTTCTCCCTGCAGAACAAGACGTTATGAACGCTTGGCAGGCACGTACCGATGACTACTCCCTCGTTCAGTGCGGCATGCTTTACAGCTTAGAGCCGGGGCTCCAAAAGCGTTTTGAGAGACACGGAGCATATGAGATGGTCGAAGAGCTGAAAATGGTTTTCCAAGCTCATGCCCGGGTCAACAGATATCAAGTCTCCGACAAGTTCTTCAGCTGTAAGATGGAGGAAAACAGTTCTGTCAGTGAGCACATACTCACTATGTCTGGGTTACATAACCACTTGACTCAGCTGGGAGTTAATCTCCCGGATGACGCGGTCATTGACAGAATCCTTCAGTCACTTCCACCGAGCTACAAGAGCTTTGTGATGAACTTCAATATGCAGCTGATGGAAAAGACCATTCCTGAAGTATTTGCAATGCTGAAATCGGCAGAGGTAGAAGTCAAAAAGGAACATCAAGTGTTGATGGTGAATAAAACCACTAAGTTCAAGAAAGGCAAGGGTAAGAAAACCTTCAAGAAGGATGGCAAGGGAGTTGCCGCGCCCGGCAAGCAAGCTGCCGGGAAGAAGCCAAAGAATGGACCCAAGCCCGAGACTAAGTGCTTTTATTGCAAGGAAAGTGGTCACTGGAAGCGGAACTGCCCCAAATACTTAGCAGACAAGAAGGCCGGCAAAACTAAAGGTATATGTGATATACATGTAATTGATGTGTACCTCACCAGTACTCGTAGTAGCTCCTGGGTATTTGATACCAGTGCAGTTGCTCACATTTGTAACTCAAAGCAGGAGCTGCGGAATAAGCGGAGACTGGCGAAGGACGAGGTGACGATGCGCGTCGGGAATGGTTCCAAGGTCGATGTGATCGCCGTCGGCACGCTACCTCTACATTTACCTACGGGATTAGTTTTGAACCTCAATAATTGTTATTTAGTGCCAAGTTTGAGCATGAACATTGTATCAGGATCTCATTTAATACGAGATGGCTACTCATTTAAATCCGAGAATAATGGTTGTTCTATTTATATGAGAGATATGTTTTATGGTCATGCTCCGATGGTGAATGGTTTATTCTTAATGAATCTCGAGCGTAATGCTACACATGTTCATAGTGTGAGTACCAAAAGATGTAAGATTGATAATGATAGTCCCACATACTTGTGGCACTGCCACCTTGGTCACATAGGTGTCAAACGCATGAAGAAGCTCCATGCTGATGGACTTTTAGAGTCTCTTGATTACGAATCATTTGACACGTGCGAACCATGCCTCATGGGTAAAATGACCAAGACTCCATTCTCAGGAACAATGGAGCGAGCAACCAACTTATTGGAAATCATACATACTGATGTGTGCGGTCCAATGAGTGTTGAGGCTCGCGGTGGCTATCGTTATGTTCTCACCCTCACTGATGACTTGAGTATATATGGGTATATCTATTTAATGAAACACAAGTCTGAGACCTTGAAAAGTTCAAGGAATTTCAGAGTGAGGTTGAGAATCAACGTGACAGGAAAATCAAGTTCCTGCGATCAGATCGTGGAGGAGAATACTTGAGTCATGAGTTTGGCACACACTTAAGAAAATGTGGAATAGTTTCACAGCTCACGCCGCCTGGAACACCTCAGCGTAATGGTGTGTCCGAACGTCGTAATCGCACTCTATTAGATATGGTGCGATCTATGATGTCTCTTACCGATTTACCGCTATCTTTTTGGGGGTATGCTTTAGAGACTGCCGCATTCACTTTAAATAGGGCTCCGTCGAAATCCGTTGAGATGACACCGTATGAATTATGGTTTGGGAAGAAACCTAAGCTGTCGTTTCTAAAAGTTTGGGGATGCGATGCTTATGTCAAGAAACTTCAACCTGAAAAGCTCGAACCCAAATCGAAAAAATGCGTCTTCATAGGATACCCTAAAGAAACTATTGGGTATACCTTCTACCTCAGATCCGAAGGCAAGATATTTGTTGCCAAGAATGGATCCTTTCTAGAGAAGGAGTTTCTCTCGAAAGAAGTAAGTGGGAGGAAAGTAGAACTTGATGAAGTATTACCTCTTGAACCGGAAAAGGGCACAACTCAAGAAAATGTTCCTGAGGTGTCTGCACCGACTAGAGAGGAAGTTAATGATGATGATCAAGATACTTCTGATCAAGCTCTTACTGAAATTCGTAGGTCCACAAGGACACGTTCCGCACCAGAGTGGTACGGCAACCCTATCTTGGAAATCATGTTGTTAGACAACGGTGAACTTTCGAACTATGAAGAAGCGATGGCGGGCCCGGATTCCGACAAATGGCTAGAAGCCATGAAATCCGAGATAGGATCCATGTATGAAAACGAAGTATGGACTTTGACTGACTTGCCCGTTGAGCGGCGAGCCATAGAAAATAAATGGATCTTTAAGAAGAAGACAGACGCGGATGGTAATGTGACCATCTATAAAGCTCGGCTTGTCGCTAAGGGTGATCGACAAGTTCAAGGGGTTGACTACGATGAGACTTTCTCACCGGTAGCGAAGCTAAAGTCCGTCCAAATCTTGTTAGCAATTGCCGCATTCTATGATTATGAGATATGGCAAATGGACGTCAAAATGGCATTCCTTAATGGTTTCCTTAAGGAAGAATTGTATATGATGCAGCCGGAAGGTTTTGTCGATCCTAAGAATGCTGACAAGGTGTGCAAGCTCCAACGCTCGATTTATGGGCTGGTGCAAGCATCTCGGAGTTGGAACATTCGCTTTGATGAGATGATCAAAGCGTTTGGGTTTACGCAGACTTATGGAGAAGCCTGTGTTTACAAGAAAGTGAGTGGGAGCTCTGTAGCATTTCTCATATTATATGTAGATGACATACTTTTGATGGGAAATGATATAGAACTCTTGGACAGCATTAAGGCCTACTTGAATAAGAGTTTTTCAATGAAGGACCTTGGAGAAGCTGCATATATATTAGGCATCAAGATCTATAGAGATAGATCAAGACGCCTCATAGGTCTTTCACAAAGCACATACCTTGATAAGATATTGAATAAGTTCAATATGGATCAGTCTAAGAAGGGGTTCTTGCCTGTGTTGCAAGGTGTGACATTGAGCTCAACTCAATGTCCGACCACGACAGAAGATATAGAAGAGATGAGTGTCATCCCCTATGCCTCAGCCATAGGTTCTATTATGTATGCCATGCTGTGTACCAGACCTGATGTAAACCTTGCCGTAAGTTTGGTAGGAAGGTACCAAAGTAATCCCGGCAAGGAACACTGGACAGCGGTCAAGAATATCCTGAAGTACCTGAAAAGGACTAAGGAAATGTTTCTCATCTATGGAGGTGACGAAGAGCTCATCGTAAAGGGTTACGTCGACGCTAGCTTCGACACAGATCTGGATGACTCAAAGTCACAAACCGGATACGTGTATATTTTGAATGGTGGGGCAGTAAGCTGGTGCAGTTGCAAGCAGAGCGTCGTGGCGGGATCTACATGTGAAGCGGAGTACATGGCAGCCTTGGAGGCGGCGCATGAAGAAATTTGGGTGAAGGAGTTCATCACCGACCTAGGAGTCATACCCAATGCGTCGGGGCCGATCAAGCTCTTCTGTGACAACACTGGAGCTATTGCTCTTGCCAAGGAGCCCAGGTTTCACAAGAAGACAAGGCACATCAAGCGTCGCTTCAACTCCATTCGTGAAAATGTTTAAGATGGAGACATAGATATTTGTAAAGTACACACGGACCTGAATGTAGCAGATCCGTTGACTAAACCTCTCCCTAGAGAAAAACATGATCAACACCAGAATTCCATGGGTGTTCGATTCATCAGAATGTAACTAGATTATTAACTCTAGTGCAAGTGGGAGACTGTTGGAAATATGCCCTAGAGGCAATAATAAAATCATTATTATTATATTTCCTTGTTCATGATAATTTTCTTTATTCATGCTATAATTGTATTATCCGGAAATCGTAATACATGTGTGAATAATAGACACCAACATGTCCCTAGTAAGCCTCTAGTTGACTAGCTCGTTGATCAACGGATAGTCATGGTTTCCTGACTATGGACATTGGATGTCATTGATAACGAGATCACATCATTAGGAGAATGATGTGATGGACAAGACCCAATCCTAAACATAGCACAAGATCGTATAGTTCGTTTGCTAGAGTTTTCCAATGTCAAGTATCCTTTCCTTAGACCATGAGATCGTGTAACTCCCGGATACCGTAGGAGTGCTTTGGGTGTGCCAAACGTCACAACGTAACTGGGTGACTATAAAGGTATACTACGGGTATCTCTGAAAGTGTCTGTTGGGTTGACACGGATCAAGACTGGGATTTGTCACTCCGTATGACGGAGAGGTATCACTGGGCCCACTCGGTAATGCATCATCATAATGAGCTCAAAGTGACCAAGTGTCTGGTCATGGGATCATGCATTACGGTACGAGTAAAGTGACTTGCCGGTAACGAGATTGAACGAGGTATTGGGATACCGACGATCAGATCTCGGGCAAGTAACATACCGATTGACAAAGGGAATTGTATACGGGGTTGCTTGAATCCTCGACATCGTGGTTCATCCGATGAGATCATCGAGGAGCATGTGGGAACCAACATGGGTATCCAGATCCCGCTGTTGGTTATTGACCGAAGAGCGATCTCGGTCATGTCTACATGTCTCCCGAACCCGTAGGGTCTACACACTTAAGGTTCGGTGACGCTAGGGTTGTAGGGATATGTATATGCAGTAACCCGAATGTTGTTCGGAGTCCCGGATGAGATCCCAGACGTCACGAGGAGTTCCGGAATGGTCCGGAGGTAAAGAATTATATATAGGAAGTACTATTTCGGGCATCAGGACAAGTTTCGGGGTCACCGGTATTGTACCGGGACCACCGGAAGGGTCCCGGGGGTCCATCGGGTGGGGCCACCTGCCCCGGGGGCCACATGGGCTGTAGGGGGTGCGCCTTGGCCTATATGGGCCAAGGGCACCAGCCCCAAGAGGCCCATGCGCCTAGGGTTTCAAGAAGGGAAGAGTCCCAAAGGGGGAAGGCACCTCCTAGGTGCCTTGAGGAGGAGGGATTCCTCCCCTTGGCCGCACCCCTCTAGGAGATTGGATCTCCTAGGGCCGGTGCCCCCCCCTTGGCCCTCCTATATATAGTGGGGAGATGGAGGACTTCTTACCCCACGCCTTTGGTGCCTCCCTCTCCCTATCCAACACCTCCTCCTCCTCCATAGAGCTTGGCGAAGCCCTGCCGGAGTACTGCAGCTCCATCACCACCACGCCGTCGTGCTGCTGTTGGAGCCATCTTCCTCAACCTCTTCTTCCCCCTTGCTGGATCAAGAAGAAGGAGACGTTACGCTGACCGTACGTGTGTTGAACGCGGAGGTGCCGTCCGTTCGGCGCTAGGATCTCTGGTGATTTGGATCACGTCGAGTACGCCTTCCTCATCCCCGTTCTTTGAACGCTTCCGCGCGTGATCTACAAAGGTATGTAGATGCAATCCGATCACTCGTTGCTAGATGAACTCCTAGATGGATCTTGGTGAAACCGTAGGAAATTTTTTGTTTTCTGCAACGTTCCCCAACAGTCGCGACTACGTCGATGACGGAGAAGGGAAGAAGAGGAAGACTAGCAGGGAGCAGGTGATCTATCGGAGAGAGGAGGGGCGGAACCTCACCAACGTTGCTGAGAAGGCCCGGGGAGGACTTGCTGGAGCGATCGACAACGACGGCCAGCGGACGAAGACGAGGAAGACGGGGCCGATCCAGCGATGATTTGGATTCTGGCTCGCGTTCTTGAGCGTAGACGAAGCAGAGGAGCTTGTCGGAGATGTCAGACGCGGTCTCGGTCGATGGGGACGATGGGGAGCACATGGGCGAGGGGATCCATGGCGTCGGTGGCTCGACGATGCGTGAGGAAGAAGATGGCGGCGCGAGGGGGAGTGATAAGGTTATGGCGCCCTAGGGTTCAAGGGGGTCGCGGGGAGGCTCTTATCCAAGGGGGGGGACCGCGAGATGGACGACGTGTGTGCATCAGCGACTTGAACAAGTGCTCTGCCTCCAGCGCGATGGGGATGAACAGGAGGTTGAAGGAGACTAGAGGTGGGCTGGGCTAGCTACTGCCCCTTTGGGCTTTAAGTGCACAGTAGTTAGGTTTCCCCCCATTTGTTTATTTTTTTGCTGCTATTTATTCTCTGATTTCTTTTATTCACCATAGTTTTGCACTTCCTTAAAATACCAATTGAAGTTTATTCATCGTGAAACTTGTCACTTAAATACTTCACAATATTTTGGAATGACATACAAAGTTTGAGGTCAATTGGAATTGTATAAATATTTGCTTATTTTGAAAAGGCCATTGTATTTGCCGTTGGACCACTTTATAAATTCCTAGGGTTTAATTGGTGGGTCAAATAAGGTTGGGTTCAACATGACAAATGATCAGGGGAAATATTGAACAATGCGAACATATTTTAGTTTTAAAGTTTGAAGACTTTTATCGTTTGACTTTATTTTCAATTTGAATTTGAATTGTTTTTTGAACCATCGCGAGATCAACAACAGTAACCGCGGTGATGTGGCATCATTAACATGGAATTACTATAGCTTAAATATCCGGGCGTCACAAGATTGTTCCTTGTTATGTGACTCCTCCATTGGTCCAATTAGTTTTTGTTCTAGTGCTTTATTCATTGCAAATTTGTGCTGCCTAGGTGACCATGTTCTTGAGCTTGCATGTCAAATTTATATGGTCAAAAGTAGTTCTAATGCATGATACAGGCTCTAGGCACTTGTAGGAGTTGTTGCTATCAATTTTGTTGAGCTTGGTTCACTTTTATTTGAGTTACTAAAAATTTCAGAATTTTTCAGAAAATAATGAAGAGATTTTTTAGGGGCTCATCTAGCCGAAGCTCGAAGGAAAAGCAAAATGAAAAAGCAGAGAAGCCCAAGTATAATTTGCCTCGCACCGCGGAGGTTCGGCCGTGTGAGTGGCCTTCCGATGATTTCTTGAGAGCAGTCAGGATTTATGATGATTTTTATGAATTGGCTGAGAATGCAGGCCTCACCGCCTTCCTCCACGACCAATGCGCACGGTATATCTTACTCACCAATATCTTTGTGCAAAACTTTCATTTCCATGCTAGGAGCTCACCACCTACGGTGCAGTTTTATTTATATGATGAGCATAAGAAGATGTCACTTTACGATTTTTGTCGAGTTTTTTTGATCCCTTTCGAGGGCATGATAGAGGAACCACATCACGGTGATGTGGATGGATTTATTGATACCATCACTGTAGGGGAAACAAGGAAGGTTTCCGATGCACGAATCACTAGCATACATTTTTCCTGTTTTACACTACTTTGCAATATTTGCTAGTCGTTTCTTACTTGGTCGCGGAAACTGTGGAAACCTTAGTGTTCCTGATATTATTATTTTGTTCCACGGTTTATTCTGTGATAACTCTGTTAGTATGGGCGGTATTATTGCTAAACGGTTAAGTCTGAACCGTACAAAGGGCCCCATCTTTGGAGGCATCTATGCTTCACGCCTAGCTGCACATTTTAACATACCTATTAGGCATTATGAGAAGGAAGAAAAATTGTTGCCCACTGTTTATCCAGATTATAAGAGTATGGTGGCACACGATTTTATTGTTAGGAATAGTGAAGGGGAGCTTAAATACAAATTGTTCTTTCATAAACATCATCCTGAGACTATTACCCTGCCTGCTCCTTCCTTGTTTCATTTATCTGCAGGCCAGTACCTTGTTCAGTTAGAGGCTATTCACGCCTACCGGAACCCTACATCAGCCACAGAGCCAGAGTCGGAACCACAAGTTGATCCCCCTCGACAGTCTAATTACCATTGGGATCCGGAAATGATTGCCAACCAGTGGCAGTCAGAGTCTTCTTCTTCGCAGTACAACCCCAACTATTACTATGGATATCCGTCACGCCAGCCGTGGCCATAGACCAACTTAGGCCAAAATCCTAAGCTTGGGGGGGTACGTATTTCTCACCGACATTACATTTATGTTCACACACTCATTGTTAGATGTCGGTGCTCATACTTTTTCATTGTATCATCCATGCTAGTTTATTTTCCTTTTTATGCTTTCTTCTTGTGTTTAATAAACCTTAAGAAAAAACCAAAAAAATTAGTTGTAGTTTTTAATTAGTTTACTTTCCATGCTTGTAGTACTAATTAAAAAGAAAATCCAAACAGATTTCCTGTTCTTCTTTTGCTTGTTGGGAGCTTTCCTGTGTAAATAGTTTTATTTCTTTTCTTTTCTTTGGGGGTCGATAGGAGAAGACCATAATTAAATTGTTGAAGCGGCTCTTATATGCATTATTGTTGATCTGACAAAAGAGCCCATATTGCCTTGTATTCTCCTGTTTATTGAATGCTTGTAGATTCCAGCTTAGTCCAATGCACGTGCACTCTTATTATTATCCACATCGTTCGGTCGTGCGATGTCTACTACACAACCTTCTTCTTGTAGACGTTTTTGGGCCTCCAAGTGCGGAGGTTTGTAGGACAATAGCAAATTTCCCTCAAGTGGATGACCTAAGGTTTATCAATCCGTAGGAGGCGTAGGATGAAGATGGTCTCTCTCAAGCAACCCTGCAACCAAATAACAAAGAGTCTCTTGTGTCCCCAACACACCCAATACAATGGTAAATTGTATAGGTACACTAGTTCAGCGAAGAGATGGTGATACAAGTGGTATATGGATAGTAGATAAAGGTATTTATAATCTGAAAATATAAAAACAGCAAGGTAGCAAGTGATAAAAGTGAGCGTAAACGGTATTGCAATGATAGGAAATAGGGCCTAGGGTTCATACTTTCGCTAGTGTAAGTTCCCTCAACAATAATATCATAATTGGATCACATAACTATCCCTCAACATGCAACAAAGAGTCACTAATAGCGGAGAACGAACGAAGAGATTATGGTAGGGTACGAAACCACCTCAAAGCTATTCTTTCCAATCAATCCGTTGGGCTATTCCTATAAGTGTCACAAACAGCCCTAGAGTTCGTACTAGAATAACACCTTAAGACACAAATCAACCAAAACCCTAATGTCACCTAGATACTCCAATGTCACCTCAAGTATCCGTGGGTATGATTATACGATATGCATCACACAATCTCAGATTCATCTATTCAACCAACACAAAGGACCTCAAAGAGTACCCCAAAGTTTCTACCAGAGAATCACGACGAAAACGTGTGCCAACCCCTATGCATAGGTTCATGGGCGGAACCCGCAAGTTGATCACCAAAACATACATCAAGTGAATCACGTGGCATCCCATTGTCACCACAGATACACACGGCAAGACATACATCAAGTGTTCTCAAATCTTTAAAGACTCAATCCAATAAGATTACTTCAAAGGGGAAACTCAATTCATTACAAGAGAGAAGAGGGGGAGGAGAAACATAAGATCCAACTACAATAGAAAAGCTTGCGATACATCAAGATCGTGCGAAATCAAGAACACGAGAGAGAGAGAGAGAGAGAGATCAAACACATAGCTACTGGTACATACCCTCAGCCCCGAGGGAGAACTACTCCCTCCTCGTCATGGAGAGCACCGCGATGATGAAGATGGCCACCGGAGAAGGATTCCCCCTCTGGCAGGGCGCCGGAACGGGTCTAGATTGGCTTTCGGTGGCTACGGAGGCTTCTGTCGGCGGAACTCCCGATCTATTGTGCTCCCGGATGGTTTTAGGGTATATGGAGATATATAGGTGGAAGAAGTACGTCAGGGGGGCCACGAGGGGCTCACGAGGGTGGAGGGCGCGCCCAAGGGGGTGGGCGCGCCCCCCTGCCTTGTGGCCTCCTCGTAGATCCCCCGACGTGCACTCCAAGTCTTCTGGGCTGCTTTCCTTCCAAAAATGAGTTCCGTGAAGTTTCAGGTCAATTGGACTCCGTTTGATTTTTCCTGTTCTTCAAAACCCTAAAACAGGTTAAAAACAGAAACTGGCACTGGGCTCTGGGTTAATAGGTTAGTCCCAAAAATGATATAAGAGTGTATAATAAAGCCCATAAACATTCAAAACAGTAGATAATATAGCATGGAGCAACCAAAAATTATAGATACGTTGGAGACGTATCATCGTGCAAGTGAAAGGCAATTATGACGATATATGGTGGACTGACTGAGATGAGAAAAGCTGGTATGAACTCGACCTCTCTTGTTTTTTGTAAATATGATTAGTTCATCGTTCCTGATTCAGCCTATTATGAATAAACATGTTTGCAATGACAACTAGAGATCATAGTTTCTTGTGCCATGCTTGATTAGCTAGGAGCTTATAATGGTTTACCTTGCGTGCCAACATGCTATTAAAATGGTTGTGATGTGGCATGATAGGGTGGCATCCTCCTCTGAATGACTTAAGTGACTTGACTTGGAACATGTTCACGCATGTAGTTGAAACAAAATCAACATAGCCTTCACGATATTTATGTTCATGGTGGATTATATCCTACTCATGCTTGTTTTCTGTGTTGATTAACTTTAATGTGTGTTCATGACTGTTGTCACTCTCTAGCTGGTCGCTTCCCAGTCTTTTGCTAGCCTTCACCTGTACTAAGCGGGAATACTTCTTGTGCATCCAACTCCATAAACCCCAAAGTTGTTCCATATGAGTCCACCATACCTACCTATATACGGTATCTACCTGCCATTCCAAGTAAATTTGTATGTGCCAAACTCTAAACCTTCAAATAAATATCCTGTTTTGTATGCTCGAATAGCTCATGTATCGACTAGGGTTGTCCGTATCTTCCATGTTAGGCGGGTTATTCTCAAGAGGAGTGGACTCCGCTCCTCACTCACGAGAAAATGGCTGTTCACCGGGATGCCCGGTCCCATGCTTTATGCAAATCAAATCAAAATAATTGCAAACAAAACTCCCCCTGGGACTCTTGTTAGTTGGAGGCACTCGTTGTTTCGAGCAAGCCATGGATTGATGCTTGTTGGTGGAGGGGAGTATAAACTTTACCATTCTGTTTGGGAACCGCCTATAATGTGTGTAGCATGGAAGATATCGCCATCTCTTGGTTGTTATGTTGACAATGAAAGTATACCGCTCAAAATATTATTCATCTCTATTTCAAAACCGAGCTCTGGCACCTCTACAAATCCCTGCTTCCCTCTGCGAAGAGCCTATTGATGTCTAGTACACAACCTTCTTCTTGTAGACGTTGTTGGGCCTCCAAGTGCAGAGGTTTGTAGGACAGTAGCAAATTTCCCTCAAGTGGATGACCTAAGGTTTATCAATCCGTAGGAGGTGTAGGATGAAGATGGTCTCTCTCAAGCAACCCTGCAACCAAATAACAAAGAGTCTCTTGTGTCCCCAACACACCCAATACAATGGTAAATTGTATAGGTGCACTATTTCGGCGAAGAGATGGTGATACAAGTGGTATATGGATAGTAGATAAAGGTATCTGTAATCTGAAAATATAAAAACAGCAAGGTAACTAATGATAAAAGTGAGCGTAAATGGTATTGCAATGCGTTGAAACAAGGCCTAGGGTTCATACTTTCGCTAGTGCAAATTCCCTCAACAATACTAACATAATTGGATCACATAACTATCCCTCAACATGCAACAAAGAGTCACTCCTAAGTCACTAATAGCGGAGAACGAACGACCAAATTATGGTAGGGTACGAAACCACCTCATAGTTATTCTTTCCAATCAATCTGTTGGGCTATTTCTATAAGTGTCACAAACAGCCCTAGAGTTCGTACTAGAATAACACCTTAAGACACAAATCAACCAAAACCCTAATGTCACCTAGATACTCCAATGTCACCTCAAGTATCCATGGGTAAGATTATACGATATGCATCACACAATCTCAGATTCATCTATTCAACCAACACATAGAACCTCAAAGAGTGCCCCAAAGTTTCTACTGGAGAATCACGACGAAAACGTGTGCCAACCCCTACGCATAGGTTCATGGGCGGAACCCGCAAGTTGATCACCAAAACATACATCAAGTGAATCACGTGGTATCCCATTGTCACCACAGATAGGCACGGCAAGACATACATCAAGTGTTCTCAAATCTTTAAAGACTCAATCCGATAAGATTACTTCAAAGAGGAAACTCAATCCATTACAAGAGAGTAGAGGGGGAGGAGAAACATAAGATCCAACTATAATAGCAAAGCCCGCGATACATCAAGATCGTATCACCTCACGAACACGAGAGAGAGAGAGAGAGATCAGACACATAGCTACTAGTACATACCCTCAGCCCCGAGGGAGAACTACTCCCTCCTCATCATGGAGAGCACCGGGGTGATGAAGATGGCCATCGGAGAAGGATTGCCCCCTCCGGCAGGGTGCCAGAATGGGTCTAGTTTGGTTTTCGGTGGCTACGGAGGCTTCTGACGGTGGAACTCCCGATCTATTGTGCTCCCAGATGTTTTTAGGGTATATGGAGATATATAGGCGGAAGAAGTACGTTAGGGGAGCCATGAGGGGCCCACGAGGGTGGAGGGCGCGCCCTAGGGGGTGGGCGCGCCCCCCTACCTCGTGGCCTCCTCGAAGGTCCCCTGACGTGCACTCCAAGTATTCTGGGCTTCTTCTGATCCAAAAATAGGTTCCGTGAAGTTTCAGGTCAATTGGACTCCGTTTGATTTTCCTTTTCTTTGAAACCCTAAAACAAGGTAAAAACAGAAACTGGCACTGGGCTCTGGGTTAATAGGCTAGTCCCAAAAATGATATAAAAGTGTATAATAAAGCCCATAAACATCCAAAACAATAGATAATATAGCATGGAGCAATCAAAAATTATAGATACGTTGGAGACGTATCAGCATCCCCAAGCTTAATTCCTGCTCGTCCTCGAGTAGGTAAATGATAAAAACAGAATTTTTGATGCGGAGTGCTACTTGGCATAATTTCAATGTAATTCTTCTTAATTGTGGCATGAGTATTCAGATCCGAAAGATTCAAGACAAAAGTTCATATTGACATAAAAGTAATAATACTTCAAGCATACTAACTAAGCAATTATGTCTTCTCAAAATAACATGGCCAAAGAAAGCTATCCCTACAAAATCATATAGTCTGGCCATGCTCTGTCTTCACCACACAAAATATTTAAATCATGCACAACCCCGATGACAAGCCAAGCAATTGTTTCATACTTTTGATGTTCTAAAACTTATTCAATCTTCACGCAATACATGAGCGTGAGCCATGGACATAGCACTATAGGTGGAATAGAATGGTGGTTGTGGAGAAGACAAAAAGGAGAAGATAGTCTCACATCAACTAGGCGTATCAACGGGCTATGGAGATGCCCATCAATAGATATCAATGTGAGTGAGTAGGGATTGCCATGCAACGGATGCACTAGAGCTATAAGTGTATGAAAGCTCAAAAAGAAACTAAGTGGGTGTGCATCCAACTTGCTTGCTCACGAAGACCTAGGGCATTTTGAGGAAGCCCATCATTAGAATATACAAGCCAAGTTCTATAATGAAAGATCCCCACTAGTATATGAAAGTGACAACATAGGAGACTTTCTATCATGAAGATCATGGTGCTACTTTGAAGCACAAGTGTGGTAAAAGGATAGTAGCATTGCCCCTTCTCTCTTTTTCTCTCATTTTTTTTATTTTTTATTTTTTTATTTGGGCCTTCTCCTCTTTTTTATGGCCTCTTTTATTTATTTATTTTCGTCCGGAGTCTCATCCCGACTTGTGGGGGAATCATAGTCTCCATCATCCTTTCCTCACTGGGACAATGCTCTAATAATGATGATCATCAAACTTTTATTTTCTTACAACTCAAGAATTACAACTCGATACTTAGAACAAGATATGACTCTATATGAATGCCTCCGGCGGTGTACCGGGATGTGCAATGACTCATGAGTGACATGTATGAAAGAATTATGAACGGTGGCTTTGCCACAAATACGATGTCAACTACATGATCATGCATAGCAATATGACAATGATGGAGCGTGTCATAATAAACGGAATGGTGGAGAGTTGCATGGAAATATATCTCGGAATGGCTATGGAAATGCCATAATAGGTAGGTATGGTGGCTGTTTTGAGGAAGGTATATGGTGGGTTTATGGTACCGGCGAAAGTTGCGCTGTACTAGAGAGGCTAGCAATGGTGGAAGGGTGAGAGTGCGTATGATCCATGGACTCAACATTAGTCATAAAGAACTCATATACTTATTGCAAAAATCTACAAGTTATAAAAGCAAAGTATTACGCGCATGCTCCTAGGGGGATAGATTGGTAGGAAAAGACCATCGCTCGTCCCCGACCGCCACTCATAAGGAAGACAATCAATAAATAAATCAAGCTCCGACTTCATCACATAACGGTTCACCATACGTGCATGCTACGGGAATCACAAGCTTTAACACAAGTATTTCTCAAATTCACAACTACTCAACTAGCATGACTCTAATATCACCATCTCCATATCTCAAAACAATTATCAAGTATCAAACTTCTCATAGTATTCAACACACTCATAAGAGAATTTTATTATTCTTGAATACCTAGCATATTAGTATTTTAAGCAAATTACCATGCTATTTAAGACTCTCAAAATAATCTAAGTGAAGCATGAGAGTTAATCTATTTCTTCAAAATAAAACTACCACCATGCTCTAAAAGATATAAGTGAAGCACTAGAGCAAATGACAAACTACTCCGAAAGATATAAGTGAAGATCAATGAGTAGTCGAATAATTATGCAACTATGTGAAGACTCTCTCTCATTTAATAATTTCAGATCTTGATAATTTATTCAAACAGCAAGCAAAGCAAAACAAAATGACATCTAAGAATAACAAACATCATGTGAAGAAGCAAAAACTTAGGATCAACCGATACTAACCGATAGTTGTTGAAGAAGAAAGGTGGGATGCCAACCGGGGCATCCCCAAGCTTAGACGCTTGAGACTTCTTGAAATATTATCTTGGGGTGCCTTGAGCATCCCCAAGCTTGAGCTTTTGTGTCTCCTTAATTCCTCTCATATCACGGTCTCCCTAAATCTCAAAAGCTTCATCCACACAAAACTCAATAAGAACTCGTGAGATAAGTTAGTATAGATCATTGCAAAAACCTTATCATACTCTACTGTAGCAAATCACTAAAATTATTATTCAACATTGCATACTATTCCTCTGCATATTTAATAGTCCTATCCTCAAATAGAATCATTAAAGAAGCAAACAAATGCAAACAATGCAAACATAATAGCAATCTGCCTAAACAGGACCATCTGTAAAGAGTGCAGCAAGATCCATACTTCCCTAGATCAAAAAATTATGAAAGAAAATTCCCACTGTAGTAAATTTATCAGATCTTAATATGCAAAAGGTTTCAACATTTTATCACATTCTTACTTTTCTAGGGAATTATTGCAACAGCGGTAAACTTTCTGTTTTCAAACAGCAACATGTGGACTTCTAAAATAGGCATAGTAAAGGCTATCAATGCCACTTTTATTGAAATAAAAGATGCAAAACATTGTTCTAAATAACAGCAAGCAAATCTTAACAAAATAAATTGATGCTCCAAGCAAAACACATATCATATGGTGAATAAAAATATAGCCCCAAGTAAAGTTACCGCTGAACGAAGACGAAAGAGGGGATGCCTTCCGGGGCATCCCCAAGCTTAGGCTCTTGGCTATCCTTGAATATTACCTTGGGGTTCCTTGGGCATCCCAAATCTTAGTCTCTTGCCACTCCTTATTCCATAGTCCATCGAATCCTTACCCAAAACTTGAAAACTTCACAACACAAAACTTAACAGAAAACTCATAAGCTCCGTTAGTATAAGAAAATAAATCACCACTTCAAGGTACTGTAATGAACTCATTCTTTATTTATATTGGTGTTAAACCTACTGTAGTCCAACTTCTCTATGGTTTACGAACTCTTTTACTAGCCATAGATTCATCAAAATAAGTAAACAACACATGAAAACCAGAATCTTTCAAAATCAGAATAGTCTGTAGTAATCTGTAAGTTTAGACCACTTCTGGAACTCATAAAATTCTCAAATAAATTGGTGGACGTGAGTAATTTGTCTATTAATCGTCTTCAAAAAGAATTAACTCAATATCACTCTCCAATAAAAACTGGCAGCAATTCTCGTGATCACTAAAGTTTCTGTTTTTTACAGCATGATCGCAAAGACTTTCCCCGAGTCTTCCCAAAGGTTCTACTTGGCACAAACACTAATTAAAAGCATAAAACCACATATAAACAGATTCTAGATGAATTATTTATTACTAAACAGAAGCAAAAAGCAAGTAACAAAAATAAAGCTGGGTTGCCTCCCAACAAGCGCTATCGTTTAACGCCCCTAGCACATTTCAATGATGCTCACATAAAGGATAAGAATTGAAACATAAAGAGAGCATCATGAAGAATATGACTAGCACATTTAAGTCTAACCCACTTCCTATGCATAGGGATTTTGTGAGCAAACAACTTGTGGGAACAATAATCAACTTGCATAGGAAAGCAAAACAAGCATAACTTCAAAACTTTAAGCACATAGAGAGGGAATTTGATATTATTGCAATTCCTACAAGCATATATTCCTCCCTCATAATAATTTTCGGTAGCATCATGAATGAATTCAACAATATAACCATCACATAAAGCATTCTTTTCATGATCTACAAGCATAGAAAATTTACTACTCTCCACACAAGCAAAATTCTTCTCATGAATAATAGTGGGAGCAAACTCAACAAAATAATTATCATGTGAGGCATAATCCAATTGAAAACTAAAATCATGATGACAAGTCTCATGCATATCATTATTCTTTATAGCATACAAGTCATAACAATAATCATCATAGATAGCAACTTTGTTCTCATAATCAATTGGAACCTCTTCCGGAATAGTGGATTCATCACTAAATAAAGTCATGACCTCTCCAAAACCACTTTCATCAATATAATCATCATAAATAGGAGGCATGCTTTCATAATAATAAATTTTCTCATCACAACTTGGGGGACAAAAAAATTCATCTTCATCAAACATAGCTTCCCCAAGCTTGTGACTTTGCATATCATTGGCATCATGGATATTCAAGGAATTCATACTAACAACATTGCAATCATGCTCATCATTCACATATTTTATGCCAAGCATTCTATGTAATTCTTCTTCTAGCACTTGAGCACAATTATCGGAATCCTCATTTTCATGATAGATATTAAAAGGATGAAGCATATGAGGTAACCTTAATTCCATTTTTTTGTGATTTTCTTATATAAACTAAACTATTGATAAAACAAGAAACTAAAAGACTCGATTGCAAGATCTAAAGATATACCTTCAAGCACACACCTCCCCGGCAACGGCGCCAGAAAAGAGCTTGATGTCTACTACACAACCTTCTTCTTGTAGACGTTGTTGGGCCTCCAAGTGCAGAGGTTTGTAGGACAGTAGCAAATTTCCCTCAAGTGGATGACCTAAGGTTTATCAATCCGTAGGAGGCGTAGGATGAAGATGGTCTCTCTCAAGCAACCCTGCAACCAAATAACAAAGAGTCTCTTGTGTCCCCAACACACCCAATAAAATGGTAAATTGTATAGGTGCACTAGTTCGGTGAAGAGATGGTGATACAAGTGGTATATGGATAGTAGATAAAGGTATTTGTAATATGAAAATATAAAAACAGCAAGGTAACTAATGATAAAAGTGAGCGTAAACGGTATTGCAATGCGTTGAAACAAGGCCTAGGGTTCATACTTTCGCTAGTGCAAATTCCCTCAACAATACTAACATAATTGGATCACATAACTATCCCTCAACATGCAACAAAGAGTCACTCCAAAGTCACTAATAGCGGAGAACGAACGAAGAGATTATGGTAGGGTACAAAACCACCTCAAAGTTATTATTTCCAATCAATCCGTTGGGCTATTTCTATAAGTGTCACAAACAGCCCTAGAGTTCGTACTAGAATAACACCTTAAGACACAAATCAACCAAAACCCTAATGTCACCTAGATACTCCAATGTCACCTCAAGTATCCGTGGGTATGATTATACGATATGCATCACACAATCTCAGATTCATCTATTCAACCAACACATAGAACCTCAAAGAGTGCCCCAAAGTTTCTACTGGAGAATCACAACGAAAACATGTGCTAACCCCTATGCATAGGTTCATGGGTGGAACCCGCAAGTTGATCACCAAAACATACATCAAGTGAATCACGTGGTATCCCATTGTCACCACATATACGCACAACAAGACATACATCAAGTGTTCTCAAATCTTTAAAGACTCAATCCGATAAGATTACTTCAAAGAGGAAACTCAATCCATTACAAGAGAGTAGAGGGGGAGGAGAAACATAAGATCCAACTATAATAGCAAAGCTCGCGATACATCAAGATCGTATCACCTCAAGAACACGAGAGAGAGAGAGAGAGATCAAACACATAGCTACTGGTACATACCCTCAGCCCCGAGGGAGAACTACTCCCTCCTCGTCATGGAGAGCACCGGGACTATGAAGATGGCCACCGGAGAAGGATTGCCCCCTCCGGCAGGGTGCCAGAACGGGTCTAGTTTGGTTTTTGGTGGCTACGGAGGCTTCTGGCAGTGGAACTCCCGATCTATTGTGCTCCCGGATGTTTTTAGGGTATATGGAGATATATAGGCGGAAGAAGTACGTTAGGGGAGCCATGAGGGGCCCATGAGGGTGAAGGGCGCTCCCTAGGGGGGTGGGCGCGCCCCCCTACCTCGTGGCCTCCTCGAAGGTCCCCTGACATGCACTCCAAGTCTTCTGGGCTTCTTCTGATCCAAAAATAGGTTCCGTGAAGTTTCAGGTCAATTGGACTCCGTTTGATTTTCCTTTTCTTCGAAACCCTAAAACAAGGTAAAAACAGAAACTGGCACCAGGCTCTGGGTTAATAGGTTAGTCCCAAAAATGATATAAAAGTGTATAATAAAGCCCATAAACATCCAAAACAGTAGATAATATAGCATGGAGCAATCAAAAGTTATAGATACGTTGGAGATGTATCACCTATCTATTTACTTTTATGTTGAGTCATCATCCTCTTATTAAAAAGCACTAGTTGGAGAGCACCGCTGTCATTTGCATTCATTACTGTTAGTTTACATTGAGTATGACTTGACTGGATCTCTTTTACCATGAATTACAATGTCTAGTCAGTCCTTGATCTTTAACGGTGCTTTGCATTTATGTTTTGCGGTCTCAGGAAGGGCTAGCGAGATACCATCTTGTTATATCATATTATGATTGTTTTGAGAAAGTATTGTCATCCGAGATTCATAATTATTGCTCGCTAGTTGATTATGCCATTGATATGAGTAAACATGAGACCTATGTGTTATTGTGAATATGGTTAGTTCATAATCTTTGCTGAAAACTTGAATGCTGGCTTTACATATTTACAACAACAATGGCAAACATAGTTTGTAAAAGTTTTTCTTTATCACTTTCAGTTTGTCAACTGAATTGCTTGAGGACAAGCAAAGGTTTAAGCTTGGGGGAGTTGATACGTCTCTGTCGTATCTACTTTTCCAAACACTTTTGCCCTTGTTTTGGACTCTAACTTGCATGATTTGAATGGAGCTAACCTGGACTGACGCTGTTTTCAGCAGAATTGCCATGGTGTTATTTATGTGTAGAAACAGAAGTTCTCGGAATGACCTGAAACTTCACGGAACATCTTTTCAGAAAAAATAAAAAATCCTTGCAAAAGATGAAGACCAGGGGGCCCACACCCTAGCCACGAGGGTGGGGGGTGCGCCTGCCCCCTAGGGCGCGCCCCCCTACCTCGTGGGCCCCCTGGAGCTCCTCCGACCTCAACTCCAACTCTATATATTTTCTTTTGGGGAGAAAAAAACAGAGAGAAGGATTCATCGCGTTTTACGATATAGAGCCGCCGCCAAGTCCTAAAACCTCTCGGGAGGGCTGGTCTGGAGTCCGTTCGGGGCTCCGGAGAGGGGAATCTGTCGCCATCATCATCATCAACCTTCCTCCATCACCAATTTCATGATGCTCACCGCCGTGCGTGAGTAATTCCATCATAGGCTTTCTGGACGGTGATGGGTTGGATGAGATTTATCATGTAATCGAGTTAGTTTTGTTAGGGTTTGATCCCTAGTATCCACTATGTTCTAAGATTGATGTTGCTATGACTTTGCTATGCTTAATGCTTGTCACTAGGGCCCGAGTGCCATGATTTCAGATCTGAACCTATTATGTTTTTATCAATATATGAGAGTTATTGATCCTATCTTGCAAGTCTATAGTCACCTACTATGTGTTATGATCCGGCAACCCTGAAGTGACAATAGTCGGGACCACTCCCGGTGATGACCGTAGTTTGAGGAGTTCATGTATTCACTATGTGTTAATGCTTTGGTCTGGTACTCTATTAAAAGGAGGCCTTAATATCCGTTAGTTTCCATTAGGACCCCGCTACCATGGGAGGGTAGGACAAAAGATGTCATGCAAGTTCTTTTCCATAAGCACGTATGACTATATTCGGAATACATGCCTACATTACATTGATGAATTGGAGCTAGTTCTGTGTCACCCTAGGTTATGACTGTTACATGATGAACCGCATCCGGCATAATTCTCTATCACCGATCCATTGCCTACGAGCTTTCCATATATTGTTCTTCGCTTATTTACTTTTCCGTTGCTATTGTTACAACCACTACAAAATACCAAAAACATTACTTTTGCTACCGTTACCCTTTGCTATCGTTACCACTACTATCATATTACTTTGCTACTAAACACTTTGCTGCAGATATTAAGTTTCCAAGTGTGGTTGAATTGACAACTCAACTGCTAATACTTGAGAATATTCTTTGGCTCCCCTTGTGTCGAATCAATAAATTTGGGTTGAATACTCTACCCTCGAAAACTATTGCGATCCCCTATACTTGTGGGTTATCACAGTCTCGTACTCGCCTAAGTTTAAAAAATCCTACCGAGTGGGGAGCAATCCTCTCACTCGGGGGCTTGGCTGCGAATCCAATTCGCCTAAGTTTAAAAAATCCTACCGAGTGGAGAGCAATCCTCCCACTCGGCGGCTTAGCTTTAGTCTCGTACTCGCCTAAGTTTAAAAAATCCTACGGAGTGGGGAGCAATCCTCTCACTCGGGGGCTTAGCTGCGAATCCGATTCGCCTAAGTTTAAAAAATTCTACCGAGTGGAGAGCAATCCTCCCACTCAGGGGCTTAGCTGCGAATCCGATTCGCCTAAGTTTAAAAAATCCTACCGAGTGGAGAGCAATCCTCCCACTCGGGGGCTTAGCTGCAGTCTCGTACTCGCCTAAGTTTAAAAAATCCTACGGAGTGGGGAGCAATCCTCTCACTCCGGGGCTTAGCTGCAAATCTGATTCACCTAAGTTTAAAAAATCCTACCGAGTGGAGAGCAATCCTCCCACTCGGGGGCTTAGCTGCTGTCCGGTACTCGCCTAAGTTTAAAAAAATCCTACCGAGTGGAGAGCAATCCTCCAACTCGGGGGCTTAGCTGCAGTCCCGTACTCGCCTAAGTTTAAAAAATCCTACCGAGTGGAGAGCAATCCTCTCACTCGGAGGCTTAGCTGCTATCTTGTACTCGCCTAAGTTTAAAAAATCCTACTGAGTGGAGAGCAATCCTCCCACTCCGAGGCTTAGTTGTAGTTCCGTACTCGCCTAAGTTTCAAACACGCTCCATCCTGATCCGCAAGGACGACGACGTGTAGGTCGACCGCGACCTTATCCTCAGAGCTACGGCACAAATACAATGGCCGCTCCATCCCGATCCACAAGGACAACGAGGTGCAGGTCGACCGCGGCCTTATCCTCAGAGTTGTGGTACAAGTGCAATGTGCACTCCATCCCGATCCGCAAGGACAATGAGGTACAGGTCATGGACGGCACCGAGTGCCCTTGTTCATGATCCACTCGACTGAGCTGCACCACAGAGTCAGTAGCAATTCGGACTGAAGAATCAAATTCCACTCGGAGCCAAGAGATTCAAAACAACAATGTTCAGATAAATCCTATGAGGTTCTAGACAGCAGATTAAAGTACCCGGGCATCCGGCCCGAAGGAGTTTTAATGGTTACAAAACCACTCGGCATATCGAGGCAAATTTACTAAGATCATAAAAGTTTATTCATTCCGCGGGAGGGGGACTGGCAGGCTCGACGAACTCATCCAGGTCGATTCCATCTGCGATTCGAGTAGCGGCAGCAATGAAGGTCTCCATGAAAGACTGGAAGTCGAGTATCTTGGTGTTGGCGACCTTGATCGCTACTAGCTTTTCTTCCTTAGCCTCCTTACAATGGACTCGAACAAGTGACAGAGCTACGTCAACACTGCATCGAGCAGATGACTTCTTCCATTCCTGCAGTCGACCAGGGATCTCATTGAGTCGAGTCATCAAGGACTCGAGGTCATTTTGGAGCGTCTCCTTCGGCCAAAGCACCGTGTCAATCCGCGACACCACAACCTTCAGGCGAGCGAGGTAGTCTGTGACGCTGGCAAGACGAGATTCCAGTCAGAGCACGTTCATAGCAGCTTCATCTCGATTCGCCCAGTTTCTTCCTCAAAGTTTTGACAGAATTCTGCAACCACAAAGAGCTAATGAGTCAACCGATTTATGGTGACTTGACGACAGCAAAACAGTCGGACAAGGAAAGATACCTTCAAGCATAAGGAATAACTTCTTGGCGAGTGCTCCCAGATAGGCCTCCAGGTCGCTTCTCTTACGAGAAATGCCTTCAATCTTGTCGTTCAAAGCTACCTTGTCTTTCTTCAGACGGGTCACTTCTCGATTGGCCTCGGCAAGAGACGTCTTCAACTTGGCATTGTCTTCCTCAAGCGCCCCGACTGAAGCTAGCTTCTTATCGGCAAGTGTTGTTTTTTTCTTGAGCCTCCTTCTGCGCTGCAGCAAGATCAAGATCCTTCTATGCCAAAGCCTGTCTCATTTTCTCTAAAATATATATATATATACAACAAACAAGCACTCGGTTCAGAGAGAAGAATGAGGAGGCGACTAGAGGAACAATCCAATTACACAGTCGACAAGTTGTTACCTTCCATACTAGTTGCTTCGTCTTTGGCCTTCTGCAACTTCTGCTTGGCCAAATCCAGGTCAAGGTTGAGCAGTCTCTGCTTCTCTTCGAATTCAACAAACTTGGAGATGAGCTCACAGGATTTCTGAAGTTAGTAAAAGATGCATCAGCGGACAGAATTGAAGATTATTCGCTTCCGAGTGAAAAGAACTCTAAGACTACTGCAGAATCAAACATTCAACAGTAGTCTCGGAGACTACACCCAGTGGGTGCACTTAGCGTGTCCCCACTAGTCCAGGTTCCACTCGACATGGTCCGCCCAGACCGAGTGGAAAGAAAATAAATGGCGATAGTTATTCTCATACCCCAACCGACTGCCTGCAGTCGACCGCGGTCTCGGGGACTACACCTAGTGGGTGCACTCAGCGTGGCCCCACTGGTTCAGGTTCCACTCGACATGGTCCGCCCAAACCAAGTTGAAGAACTGAACAACAAGATATTTTCATCAAGTCCCCCATCGAATCACACATTCGATGGCGGCCTCGGGGACTACACCCAGTGGGTGCACTTTGCGTGCCCCCACTAATCCAAAATTACCTAGTTGACTCAACTGGAAGAACTACTCCGCATAAATTGAAACACCTAGTGGGTGCACAGATGCGAAGAACAGACCGACAAATGGATGCACAATGAAAAGTTTTCGAGTAGCATATCCTAACAGAACAAGCGTCAAGATAGGAGTTCAGTCGGAAACCAACTTACCTGGACATTAGCTCGGAGGGCTGCACTAGCATCATAGGCAGCTTGGTTGTTCTCGTGCACTGTCTTCACCCACTCCTTCATCAGGCCCGCTTTGCGTATGGCTTTTGTAGCAGCGCTTGCCTGGTCCTCCGGAACATGATGGGTGGTGAAGAACGGAGACGGCGGTTCAGTCGCGGTAGCCTGAGAATCCGAGGCGTGATGTTGGACAGATGAAGCAGGGACTGGCACAGTCGATGATGAAGGGAGTTCAGGCAACACTGTAACAACAAAGGTAACAAAAGCCCGGTTCACGTCTCCACGCTGTCGAATCACTGGCTCCGTCACCGGACCGATTGGGACGTCTGGCGAGTGGATGCCTTCTTGCTCGAAGCCCTGCCCCTCCTTCCCATGGCCCTCTGTGGCACGTCTTTGTCATCATCTGGAAGTTCAATGACATTGGGTGGAGCTGCAAAGCAATCGATTATAGAAGTTCAGTCGACCATCAAAACGGCTGATAAAGTAAAGACAAAATGACAAGAGTTATACTCGCGTGGGAGGTGAATGCGTCTTCCATCTCCTCGTCAGCATCATCTTGGTATATAGAAGTCCCGAAAGCAGCACAGCAAATTTCGGAATTCACTTAGTTAAAGCGGGAAAGCTAATCGACCAAAGTTTAGGTCGTGCTAAAACTAAGAGGTCTAGCTCAGTGATTACCCAGAAGCGTGCTACCTCTTGAGCTTGCGTTGGATTTCCCCGAAGAGGAAAGGATGATGTAGTAGAGTAGCATAAGTATTTCCCTCAGTTTTTGAGAACCAAGGTATCAATCCAGTAGGAGGCCACGCTCAAGTCCCTCGTACCTGCAAAAAACGATACCTACTCGCAACCAACGCAATTAGGGGTTATCAATCCCTTCACGGTCACTTACGAGAGTGAGATCTGATAGATATGATATTTTTGGTATTTTTGGTATAAAGATGCAAAGTAAAAGTAAAAGGTAAAGTAAAAGCAAAGCAAGATTAAAGTGATGGAGATTGATATGATGAGAATAGACCCGGGGGCCATAGGTTTCACTAGTGGCTTCTCTCAAGAGCATAAGTATTCTACGGTGGGTGAACAAATTACTGTTGAGCAATTGACAGAATTGAGCATAGTTATGAGAATATCTAGGCATGATCATGTATATAGGCATCATGTCCGTGACAACTAGACCGAAACGATTCTGCATCTACTACTATTACTCCACTCGTCGACCGCTATCCAGCATGCATCTAGAGTATTAAGTTAAAAATAGAGTAACGCTTTAAGCAAGATGACATGATGTAGAGAGATAAATTCATGCAATATGAAATAAACTCCATCTTGTTATCCTCGACGGAAACGATGCAATACGTGCCTTGCTGCCCCTTCTGTCACTGGGAAAGGACACCGCAAGATCAAACCCAAAGCTAAGCACTTCTCCCATGGCAAGAACTACCAATCTAGTCGGCCAAACCAAACGGATAATTCGAAAAGACTTGCAAAGATAACCAATCATGCATAAAAGAATTCAGAGAAGAATCAAATATTATTCATAGATAGACTTGATCATAAACCCACAATTCATCGATCTCAACAAACACACAGCAAAAAGAAGGTTACATCGAATAGATCTCCACAAGAGAGGGGGAGAACTTTGTATTGTGATCCAAAAAGAGAGAAGAAGCCATCTAGCTACTAACTATGGACCTGAAGGTCTGAGGTAAACTACTCACACTTCATCGGAGAGGCTATGATGATGTAGAAGCCCTCCGTGATGACGGCCCTCTTCCTGCGGAGCTCCGGAACAGGCCCCAAGATGGGATCTCGTGGATACAGAAAGTTGCGGCGGTGGAATTAGGTTTTTGGCTCCTGTTCTGATCGTTCGGGGGTACGTAGGTATATATAGGAGGAAGGAGTACGTCGGTGGAGCATCGAGGGGCCCACGAGGCAGGGGGCGCGCCCTAGGGGGGGGTGCCCCCCACCCTCGTGACCGCCTCTTTTGTTCCTTGGAGTAGGGTCCAAGTCTCCTGGATCACGTTCGGTGAGAAAATCACGTTCCCGAAGGTTTTATTCCGTTTGGACTCCATTTGATATTCCGTTTCTTCGAAACACTGAAATAGGCAAAAAAACAGCAATTCTGGGCTGGGCCTCCGGTTAATAGGTTACTCCCAAAAATAATATAAAAGTGGAAAATAAACCCAATATAGTCCAAAATAGTAGATAATATAGCATGGAGCAATCAAAAATTATAGATACGTTGGAGACGCATCAGGCATCCCCAAGCTTAATTCCTGCTTGTCCTCGAGTAGGTAAATGATAAAAAGAGAATTTTTGATGCGGAGTGCTACTTGGCATAATTTCAATGTAATTCTTCTTAATTGTGATATGAATATTCAGATTAGAAAGATTCAAGACAAAAGTTTATATTGACATAAAAATAATAATACTTCAAGCATACTAACAAAGCAATTATGTCTTCTCAAAATAACATGGCCAAAGAAAGTTATCCCTACAAAATCATATAGTCTGGCTATGCTCTATCTTCACCACACAAAATATTTAAATCATGCACAACCCCGATGACAAGCCAAGAAATTGTTTCATACTCTAACTTTTTCAAAACTTTTTCAATCTTCACGCAATACATGAGCGTGAGCCATGGACATAGCACTATAGGTGGAATAGGATGGTGGTTGTGGAGAAGACAAAGAGAGGGGAAGATAGTCTCACATCAACTAGGCGTATCAACGGGCTATGGAGATGCCCATCGATAGATATCAATGTGAGTGAGTAGGGATCTCCATGCAACGGATGCACTAGAGCTATAAGTATATGAAAGCTCAAAAAGAAACTAAGTGGGTGTGCATCCAACTCGCTTGCTCACGAAGACCTAGGGCATTTTGAGGAAGCCCATCATTGGAATATACAAGCCAAGTTCTATAATGAAAGATTCCCACTAGTATATGAAAGTGATAACATGAGAGACTCTCTACTATGAAGATCATGGTGCTACTTTGAAGCACAAGTTTGATAAAAGGATAGTAACATTGTCCCTTCTCTCTTTTTCTCTCATTTTTTATTTGGGCCTTTTTTCTCTCTCTTTTTTTATGGCCTCTTTTTTTTGGGCTTCTTTGGCCTCTTTTATTTATTTTTCATCTGGAGACTCATCCTGGCTTGTGGGGGAATCATAGTCTCCATCATCCTTTCCTCACTGGGACAATGCTCTAATAATGATGATCATCACACTTTTATTTTTCTTACAACTCAACAATTACAACTCGATACTTAGAACAAAATATGACTCTATATGAATGCCTCCGGCGGTGTACCGGGATATGCAATGAATCAAGAGTGACATGTATGAAAGAATTATGAACGGTGGCTTTGCCACAAATACGATGTCAACTACATGATCATGCTAGCAATATGACAATGATGGAGCGTGTCATAATAAACGGAACGGTGGAAAGTTGCATGGCAATATATCTCGGAATTGCTATGGAAATGCCATGATAGGTAGGTATGGTGGCTGTTTTGAGGGAGGTACATGGTGGGTGTATTATACCGGCGAAAGGTGCGCGGTATTAGAGAGGCTAGCAAAGGTGGAAGGGTGAGAGTGCGTATAATCCATGGACTCAACATTAGTCATAAAGAACTCATATACTTATTGCAAAAATCTACAAGTTATCAAAGCAAAGTATTACGCGCATGCTCCTAGGGGGATAGATTGGTAGGAAAAGACCATCGCTCGTCCCCGACCGCCACTCATAAGGAAGACAATCAATAAATAAATCATGCTCTGACTTCATCACATAACGGTTCACCATACGTGCATGCTACGGGAATCACAAGCTTCAACACAAGTATTTCTCAAATTCACAACTACTCAACTAGCATGACTTTAATATTATCACCTCCATATCTCAAAACAATTATCAAGCATCCAACTTTTCTTAGTATTCAACACACTCAAAAGAAAGTTTCACAAATCTTGAATACCAAGCATGTTATTATTAAGCAAATTACCATGCTATTAAGAGACTCTCAAAATAATTTAAGTGAAGCATGAGAGATCAATAGTTTCTTTAAAACAAATCCACCACCGTGCTCTAAAAGATCTAAGTGAAGCACATAGAGCAAAATTATAACGCTCAAAATATATAAGTGAAGCACATAGAGCAAAACTACTTAGCTCAAAAGATATAAGTGAAGCACATAGAGTATTCTAGCAAATTCTAATTCATGTATGGCTCTCTCAAAATGTGTGTACAGCAAGGATGATTGTGGTATACTAACAAAGACACAAATAATACAAGACGCTCCAAGCAAAACACATATCATGTTGGTGAATAAAAATATAGCTCCAAGTAAATTACCGATAGAAGTAGATGAAAGAAGGGATGCCTTCCGGGGCATCCCCAAGCTTTGGCTTTTAGGTGTCCTTATATTATCTTGGGGGTTCCATGGGCATCCCCAAGCTTAGGCTCTTGCCGCTCCTTGTTCCATAATCCATCAAATCTTTACCCAAAACTTCACAACACAAAACTCAAAGTAGAAAATCTCGTGAGCTCCGTTAGCGAAAGAAAACAAAACACCACTTCAAGGTACTGTAATGAACTCATTATTTAATTATATTGGTGTTAAACCTACTGTATTCCAACTTCTATATGGTTTATAAACTATTTATTAGCCATAGATTCATCAAAATAAGCAAACAACACACGAAAAAACAGAATCTGTCAAAAACAGAACAGTCTGTAGTAATCTGTATCTATCGCAAGATCTGGAACCCCAAAAATTCTAAAGTAAATTGCTGGACGTGAGGAATTTATCTATTAATCATCTTCAAAAAGAATTAACTAAATAGCATTCTCCAAATAAAAATGGCAGCAGTTCTCGTGAGCGCTTAAGTTTCTGTTTTTTACAGCAAGTTCAACAAGACTTTCACCAAGTCTTCCCAACAGTTCTACTTGGCATAAACGCTAATTAAACACACAAAAACACAACCAAAACATAGGATAAATAATTTATTTATTACTAAACAGGAGAAAAAAGCAAGGAATAAAAATAAAATTGGGTTGCCTCCCAACAAGCGCTATCGTTTAACGCCCCTAGCTAGGCATAAAAGCGAGGATAGAACTAGGTATTGCCATCTTTGGTAGGCAATCCATAAGTGGCTCTCATGATAGTTTCATATGGAAATTTTATTCTTTTTCTTGTAAAGTGTTCCATGCCCTTTTTTAATGGAAATTGAAATCTAATATTCCCTTCCTTCATATCAATAATCGCACCAAACGTTCTAAGGAAAGGTCTACCAAGAATAATAGGGCAAGAAGGATTGCAATCTATATCAAGAACAATGAAATCTATGGGCACATAATTCCTATTTGAAACAATAAGAACATCATTAATTCTTCCCATAGGTTTCTTAATAGTAAAATCCGCAAGATGCAAGTTTAGAGAGCAATCATCAAAATTACGGAAATCTAGCAAATCACACAAAGTTTTGGGGATAGTGGAGACACTAGCACCCAAATCACACAAAGCATGAAACTCATGATATTTAATTTTAATTTTAATAGTTGGTTCCCACTCATCATAAAGTTTTCTAGGGATAGAAACTTTCAACTCAAGTTTTTCTTCATAAGATTGCATCAAGGCATCAACGATATGTTCGGTAAAGGCTTTATTTTGACTATAAGCATGCGGAGAATTTAGCACAGATTGCAAAAAGGAAATACAATCAATTAAAGAGCAACTTTCATAATTAAATTTCTTGAAATCCAATATAGTGGGTTTAGCAACATCTAGCTTTTTATTTCTTTTAATCCCACTTTCATCAATTTCATCATCAAGATCTAAATACTCCGAATTTTTAGAACGCCTTCTAGGTAAAGGAAGATCATATTCAGTTTCATCAAGATTCATATTGCAAAACAAAGATTTAATAGGAGACACATCAATAACTTTTAGATCTTCATCTTGATTTTCATAGGAATTGGAAGAACACGCTTTAATAAAGGCATCTTTGGAAGCACGCATCCTAGCGGTTCTTTCCTTGCACTCATCAATGGAAATTCTCATGGTTTTGAGAGACTCATTGATATCATGCTTAGGAGGAATAGATCTAAGCTTTAAAGAATCAACCTCAAGAGAAATTCTATCAACGTTCCTAGCCAATTCATCAACTTTAAGCAATTTCTCTTCAAGCAAAGCATTAAAATTCTTTTGTGAATTCATAAACTCTTTAACACTATTCTCAAATTCAGAGGGCATCTTATTATAATTTCCATAAGAGTTGTTGTAGGAATTCCCATAATTATTAGAAGGATTACTAGGATATGTCCTAGGATTAAAATTCCCTCTATAAGCATTGTTACCAAAATTATTCCTACCAACAAAATTCACATCCATGGATTCATTGTTATTCTCAATCAAAGTAGACAAAGGCATATCATTAGGATCAGAAGAAACACTCTTAGCAGCAAATAATTTCATAAGTTCATCCATCTTTCCACTCAACACATTGATTTCTTCTATCGCATGCACTTATTTATTAGAAGTTCTTTTAGTATGCCATTGAGAATAATTAACCATAATATTATCTAGGAGTTTAGTAGCATCTCCTAAAGTTATTTCCATAAAAGTACCTCCCGCTGCCGAATCTAAAAGATTTCTAGAAGCAAAATTCAATCCGGCATAAAAGTTCTATATAATCATCCACAAATTCAAACCATGAGTAGGGCAATTACGTATCATTAATTTCATTCTCTCCCAAGCTTGTGCAACATGTTCATGATCAAGTTGTTTAAAGTTCATAATATCGTTTCTAAGAGAGATGATCTTAGCGGGAGGGAAATACTTAGAGATAAAAGCATCTTTGCACTTGTTCCAAGAATCAATACTATTTTTAGGCAAAGACGAAAACCAAGCTTTAGCACGATCTCTAAGCGAAAAAGGAAATAGCTTCAATTTAACGACATCATTATCAACATCTTTTTTCTTTTGCATATCACATAAATCAAAGAAGCTATTCAGATGAGTAGCGGCATCTTCACTAGGAAGGCCGGCAAATTGATCTTTCATAACAAGATTCAACAAAGCAGCATTGATTTCACAAGATTCAGTATTGGCAAGAGGAGCAACCGGAGTGCTAAGGAAATCATTATTATTGGTATCAGTGAAGTCACAAAATTTGGTAGTATCTTGAACCATCGCAACAAACAAGCAAACAAACTAGCACACGAGCAAACAAGGGCAAACGGGCAAAAGAGAGGCAGAGAAGGAGAAGGAGATTGGCAAAGAGAGGGTGAATAAAACGGCAAGGGTGAAGTGGGGGAGAGGAAAACGAGAGGCAAATGGCAAATAATGTAATGCGAGAGATAGGGATTGTGATGGGTACTTGGTATGTTGACTTTTGCGTAGACTCCCCGGCAACGGCGCCAGAAATTCTTCTTGCTACCTCTTGAGCTTGTGTTGGATTTCCCCGAAGAGGAAAGGATGATGCAGCAGAGTAGCGTAAGTATTTCCCTCAGTTTTTGAGAACCAAGGTATCAATCCAGTAGGAGGCCACGCTCAAGTCCCTCGTGCCTGCACAAAACGATAGCTACTCGCAACCAACGCGATTAGGGGTTGTCAATCCCTTCACGATCACTTACGAGAGTGAGATCTGATAGATATGATATTTTTGGTATTTTTGGTATAAAGATGCAAAGTAAAAGTAAAAGGTAAAGTAAAAGCAAAGCAAGATTAAAGTGATGGAGATTGATATGATGAGAATAGACCCGGGGGCCATAGGTTTCACTAGTGGCTTCTCTCAAGAGCATAAGTATTCTACAGTGGGTGAACAAATTACTGTTGAGCAATTGACAGAATTGAGCATAGTTATGAGAATAGCTAGGCATGATCATGTATATAGGCATCACGTCCGTGACAAGTAGACCGAAATGATTCTGCATCTACTACTATTACTCCACTCATCGACCGCTATCCACCATGCATCTAGAGTATTAAGTTAAAAATAGAGTAACGCTTTAAGCAAGATGACATGATGTAGAGAGATAAATTCATGCAATATGAAATAAACCCCATCTTGTTATCCTCGATGGCAACGATGCAATACGTGCCTTGCTGCCCCTTCTGTCACTGGGAAAGGACACCGCAAGATCGAACCCAAAGCTAAGCACTTCTCCCATGGCAAGAACTACCAATCTAGTCGGCCAAACCAAACGGATAATTCGAAGAGACTTGCAAAAATAACCAATCATACATAAAAGAATTCAGAGAAGATTCAAATATTATTCATAGATAGACTTGATCATAAACCCACAATTCATCGATCTCAACAAACACACCGCAAAAAGAAGGTTACATCAAATAGATCTCCACAAGAGAGGGGGAGAACTTTGTATTGAGATCCAAAAAGAGAGAAGAAGCCATCTAGCTACTATGGACCCGAAGGTCTGAGGTAAACTACTCACACTTCATCGGAGAGGCTATGATGATGTAGAAGCCCTCCGTGATGACGGCCCTCTTCCGGTGGAGCTCCGGAACATGCCCCAAGATGGGATCTCGTGGATACAGAAAGTTGCGGCGGTGGAATTAGGGTTTTGGCTCCTTTTCTGATCGTTCGGGGGTACGTAGGTATATATAGGAGGAAGGAGTACGTCGGTGGAGCATCGAGGGGCCCACGAGGCAGGGGGGCGCGCCCTAGGGGGGGCGCCCCCCACCCTCGTGACCGCCTCTTTTGTTCCTTGGAGCAGGGTCCAAGTCTCCTAGATCACATTCGGTGAGAAAATCACGTTCCCGAAGGTTTTATTCCGTTTGGACTCCGTTTGATATTCCGTTTCTTCGAAACACTGAAATAGGCAAAAAAACATCAATTCTGGGCTGGGCCTCCGGTTAATAGGTTAGTCCCAAAAATAATATAAAAGTGGAAAATAAAGCCCAATATAGTCCAAAATAGTAGATAATATAGCATGGAGCAATCAAAAATTATAGATACGTTGGAGACGTATCAAAGCGATAGGGATGTCCACTTTGATCTTGGGCAAGGCCTTCCAGGGTCTTGGCGGCACGACTTTGAGTTGCTTCGGGGCTTTCTCAGTCGGCGCAGGAGAAGATGTCCTTGTGCGCTTGGAAGTCTGTTCAGTCAGCGGAGTCGCTTTGCCACGGACACTAGCCAGGTCCGGCCTCTGCTTGGAGCATCTTTCCGTGCGAGGAGGGGAGTCGACCTCCTCACCACTTCTCAAGTCCTCGCTCTCCTCGTCTCCCCTTCCATCAGAATGCCACTCGCCACTGTCGCCTCCACTCGCCTCTCCCTCATCCTTCTGCTCTCCGTTGGGCATCGAGTACATCTCAGTGTAGATCTACAAGACACAGGGTCGAGTGGATATCAATCAGTTTCAAGAGCAAACACATATCAGAGCAAGATACACTCGGAAGGAAAGAATAAGACCTTGTCAGGTTCAGTAGTATTGTCGAGTGGAGGAACCCTCCTAGACCCACTGGGGTTGTCTTTGTTGCCAGTGATACCTTGCAGCCACTGCGCCACCGTCCCTTCATCGACATCCTCTGGGTGGATCCGAGTGCTGTCTTCAACACCCGAGTACATCCACATTGTATGGTCACGGGCTTGGAGTGGCTGGATGCGTCGACTGAGAAATACTTCTAACAGGTCCATGCCAGTCACACCGTCACGGACAAGTTGGACTACTCGCTCAACCAACATATTCACCTCCGCTTTCTCAGCTGGAGTCACTCTCAAGGGAGAAGGCTACTACCTCTTGAGCACTTGCGTTAGTTTTCCCTTGAAGAGGAAAGGGTGATGCAGCAAAGTAGCGTAAGTATTTCCCTCAGTTTTTGAGAACCAAGGTATCAATCCAGTAGGAGGCCACGCACGAGTCCCTCGCACCTACACAAACAAATAAATCCTCGCAACCAACGCAATAAGGGGTTGTCAATCCCTACATGGTCACTTACGAGAGTGAGATCTGATAGATATGATAAGATAATATTTTTGGTATTTTTTATGATAAAGATGCAAAGTAAAATAAAAGGCAGTGGACATAACTAAGTGTTGGAAGATTAATATGATGGAAAATAGACCCGGGGGCCATAGGTTTCACTAGTGGCTTCTCTCAAGAGCATAAGTATTTACGGTGGGTGAACAAATTACTGTTGAGCAATTGACAGAATTGAGCATAGTTATGAGAATATCTAGGTATGATCATGTATATAGGCATCACGTTCGAGACAAGTAGACCGACTCCTGCGTGCATCTACTACTATTACTCCACACATCGACCGCTATCCAGCATGCATCTAGAGCATTAAGTTTAAGAGAACAGAGTAACGCTTTAAGCAAGATGACATGATGTAGAGGGATAAACTCATGCAATATGATATAAACCCCATCTTGTTATCCTCGATGGCAATAATACAATACGTGCCTTGCTGCCCCTACTGTCACTGGGAAAGGACACCGCAAGATTGAACCCAAAGCTAAGCACTTCTCCCATTGCAAGAAAGATCAATCTAGTAGGCCAAACCAAACTAATAATTCGAAGAGACTTGCAAAGATAACCAATCATACATAAAAGAATTCAGAGAAGATTCAAATATTGTTCATAGATAAACTTGATCATAAACCCACAATTCATCGGTCTCAACAAACACACCGCAAAAGAAGATTACATCGAATAGATCTCCACAAGAGAGGGGAGAACTTTGTATTGAGATCCAAAAAGAGAGAAGAAGCCATCTAGCTAATAACTATGGACCCGAAGGTCTGAGGTAAACTACTCACACTTCATCGGAGAGGCTATGATGGTGATGTAGAAGCCCTCCGTGATCGATGCCCCCTTCGGCGGAGCTTCGGAAAAGGCCCCAAGATGGGATCTCGTGGATACAGAAAGTTACGGCGGTGGAATTAGGGTTTTGGCTCTGTATCTGGTAGTTTGGGGGTACGTAGGTATATATAGGAGGAAGGAGTACGTCGGTGGAGCAACAGGGGGCCCACGAGGGTGGAGGGCGCGCCCCCCTACCTCATGGCCTCCTAGTTGATGTCTTGACATAGGGTCCAAGTCATATGGATCACGTTCGTTCCGAAAATCACGTTCCCAAAGGTTTCATTCCGTTTGGACTCCGTTTGATATTCTTTTTCTGCGAAACTCTGAAATAGGCAAAAAAAAAAGCAATTCTGGGTTGGGCCTCCGGTTAATAGGTTAGTCCCAAAAATAATATAAAAGTGTATAATAAAGCCCAATAATGTCCAAAACAGAATATAATATAGCATGGAACAATCAAAAATTATAGATAAGTTGGAGACGTATCAAAGGCTTCTCAACTCACTCTATGGAAAACGGGGGAAGGCCAGTTGACTGACCTGGGGTCGGTTGGTCCTTGCAATAGAACCAGGTCGACTGCCACCCCCTGACTGACTTGGGAAGGATCATAGAGGGGAAAGTGCTTTTATTTCTCATCTGGATCCCCAGACCACCACACATCTGGATCACATGTGTCCTCTCATCACTCGGATTGGCCTTTTTAACCGACTGAGAACGACAAGTGAAAATGTGTTTGAAGAGGCCCCAGTGCGGTCGACAGCCCAGAAAGTTTTCACACATGGACACGTATGCGGCAAGGTATGTGATGGTGTTGGGAGAAAAGTGATGAAGTTGGGCTCCAAAGAAGTTCAGAAACCCCCAAAAGAAAGGATGGGGAGGCAAAGAGAAACTACGGTCGACGTGGGTCGCAAGAAGGACGCACTCACCCTCTTGTGGTCGCGGCTCAGTCTCGTCCTCCGGAAGCTACCAAGATTTGTGGGGAATCAATCCCCCATCCACCAGATCCTCCATATCCTCTTTCAGGATCGTCGACCGGATCCAGTCGCCCTGGATCTAGCCGGGTGGCAGGCCGGTCCTCGATGACGACCCTGCCCGGCTCGTCTTCTTCCCCTTTGCCTTCGTCGTCGCCTTCTTCGCGCGCTCCAGAGTCGCCGTCTTGTCCTTCTCCATTATGGTGGGTCGAGCTCGTACTGGGCGGTGGCACCGAGGGCAGAGGCAGGTGCGGTGGAGAAGCAGAGGAAGAAGGAGGAAATGTGGCGCACAGTGCAAAGGCCCTAGCCCGAACGCCTTATATGGATTGGCTCTCCGAGTGACTGACTTGTGGACCCAGGCGATCCCGTCAAATCCCGCAACAAGCGCGCGCGGTACGTGGCGAAAAAGGTGGCACGAGGATCGAGGCGCCCCTGCCTAATCTGCTCCGGTTACCACAATCCTCTCCACCTCGCGCGCTTCCCCAAATTTCGAATCCCGCGAGATCCGAAAACGACAGAGCAGTCAATCATGCCGGAGATTTTATGCAACATCAGCAGTCATAGCTTATCAGCAAAGTTTACTCGACAACCTCTGAATGATTCGAGGCGACTGAAAATGAAGTCGAAGTTGTTGCATGGTTCTCCAATCCAAGTAAAATGCTTCCGTAGCACGAAAATTGGTTCGGAGCCATCTTCAGCTTCATTTCCACTCGGACCCGAAACCATTCAGGGGGCTAATGACGATGATATGTACCTAGCGTAGGGCAATAGACCTGGTCTAAACACCCCTCCCAAGGACACTGCCCTACAGTCAAAGACAATCAAAGGACAACAAATTCTACCGGCTGAGATAACCTGAGTGCATGCCTACTCGCCTAACAACTCCACTCGGATATCCCAATTCCATTCGACCAGTACGTCATCACTCGACCATACAAGAAACCACTCGGAGTATAGAAGATCTAACGTCATTCAGGATGGCAATGGTCAGGCGTTCACTCCGTAGTATTAATGATCAGTTATAAGACTTTATTGCTGGCGTTACCAGTAACTCCTCATCTTTATGTACATTGAACTCTTTGTAACGTGGGCTGGTTGGGGTCCTGGCGTACTCTATATAAGCCACCCTCCTCCACTGAGACAAGGGTTCGCACCCCGTGTAACTTCACGCATAATCCAATCGACCGAGCCTCCGGGCACCGAGACGTAGGGATGTTACTTTCTCCGCGAAGGGCCTGAACTTGTACATCTTGCATGCACAATCTCACCGTAGCTAGGATCTTGCCTCTACATTCTTAACCCCCCCCCCCCCTATTCTACTGTCAGACTTAGAACCACGACTATGCCCTTAAAGCAATCGGACGATCAGACATGACTAGGCACTTGCGTGCCCCAGCACCTTTGGTGCTCCTGAGAATATCCGGCGCCAATAGGAACCCTCTACCCTATTTAGTTCAACCAAATGAAGTAAGTATTCAAATCCATGTCACTTTTATAATTTTTAATACATTGGTCAGATGGTACCTTCAGGACAATTAAGTTGCATCCATGTTGATTAGTGGTTTTCTTTATTTTACTTGGGAATTTCTCTATACGAATATGAATTACTTTCTTATGTGAAAAATACCTCAAATTTATTAATCAAATAAGCGGTATGGACACCTCCTGAAATAATCGAGAACAACCATCTTCTTCCTCCTAGGCTGATGGCATGCTGCCACAACCGCCTCTACATCGCCGGAACCAACTGATTTGCTTTTGCTAGACCAAGATTAGGTTCCTAATATCCAAATTTTATTTTTCCTTACTGTCATGGAGAGGCTAGACTTATATCGAAATCTCCACATATACAAGCACACAATTATGTGTTTAAAATTCAAGGTGTGTGTAGATGGCAGTGGAAGACTGATTGTAACTGGATGAGCCATTGATATAGGTGGTGGGTTGTATTTGGGGAGAGAGGGGGGGGGAGAGAGATACATGTCAAACACAATTGATACTGAAGCACTAGAATATATTGCACTGGTTGCAACATACGGGCAATTAGCTAGTGCTTATAAACACACGGTTTTGGTATTGAAAATCAACAAGTGGAGCTCGGTGCGTAAAAGAAATATCAAATGCATGCAAACACACACTCTAATACCATACCGTTACTTCTTCATCATGACCATCATGGCTTTAAGCGAGGAGCGTCCGCATACGAGCTATTACATGCATCCATTTGAGTTATACTCCCTCTATCCGAAAATACTTGTCGGGGGTATTTCCGGACGGAGGGAGTATGAAACGGCTTGTTCGAAGTGGTGGTTTTTAGTAAAAAAAAATCATGAATAACTGCATGGTGGTTATAATTAGGCAGAGTGGGTTCTGGTTTTTATCCTTGACAGTTTTTACACTAATTATTTCATTTAACAAAAAAATCATCAGTTATACCTCATTTAACAAAAGCATTGCAATTCCCCCCCCCCCCCCCCCCCCCTTACCCCTCCCTATTTTGTGCGACTTACTCTACTGTAACTGGTACTCCTTGTTTAGGTGTACTCTTGCCATGTCGGTGACTAGCTAGGCTCCTAGGTTAGGTACATGTACGTGTAGGTACGTCGCAAAATTAAGAAGAAGAAACAAACTAAAACGAAAGGCATTGGAGAGCACCGCATCCGCATGATCGATCGGTGTGGCGGATAGATTGGCTTTAATTGACGTGCGCTTTGTCTTTTCCATTGTCGATCTTGTCTTAATGTTGCCACCATCTATGATTGAATATATCATACTGTTCGGACCTTGTGCTGGCGGTGGTACGTGTACAAGCTAGCAAGCTAGACTACAAGGTATCGGGACGGTGACGCTTGGCAATGCAAGTGTGTGCATACTTATCGTTTGCTTTTGGTAGGTCGTATGTGGACATGTAGTCGCCGAGTGGGCGCGTGCGCATGCACCTACGAGCAGGCAAACGCACAAGAGCGGTTGAGCGGTCCGGCGGTGGCAAAATGACGACGGTGGTGGCGACGAAAACGACTACGATTATTGTGGGATTTGTCATCCATTTACTGTACCCGTGTTTACACGTACACACATGATTATTGGCTAATTTTTTTAAATAATACATTTTTTATTAATTTGCACAAATATTATGCTCAAAAAATAATTTTCGAAAATAATACATCATCGGCCCGCAGCAGGCCGACTGGACCTAGTCGGCCCATAGCAGGCCGACTGAGACCCTATCGGCTAGCTGCTGGCCGGTTGGCCTGTCGGCCACCAGTTCAGGTCCAGTCGGCCAGTAGTGGCCGACAGAGCCTAATTGGCCTGCTGTGGGCCGACAGCGACTAATAGGCCAGCTGCGGGCCGACAGGGACTAATTGGCCTGCTGTGGGCCGACTGGTGCATGCCACCATTTTTTCCCGAACTCTTCCAGGATTTTTTTTTATAAACTATGACGTATTTCGTGCAACCCTTTGCCCGTAATATTTTCCCGCCATATGTTCGCGCCAACTCTTTCCCGCCATATGTTCGCGCTAACTCTTTCCCGGAACCCGTTTCCCGCCATATGTTCGCGCCAGCTCTTTCCCGCCACCCGTTTCCCGCCAATCGTTTCCCGCCATACCGCAGTCGTTCTTTCCCGCCATTTTCTCATCCCTACCTATAAAACCCCCTTCAGACAGAGGAGGATAAGCATTCCAGTGTAGTGTAGTTGAGATGTCTCATTATCCTTTTGATCGTAGTTTTCACCCTGAGATGAGCAGGACTCTTCTGAGGCTAACTACCGATTTCAGGATGGACAATAAGATAGCTCCATGGGACGAACTCACCGGTAGTGACACCATAATGAATGAGTTGGCTCGCGAATTACGTATGTCTGGGTGGCCTGAAAGGACCTATGAGGAGGTACGTATAGAACTTCTTAGGTTGCATGCAAGGTGGAAGAAGGTAGTGGAGCCGGAGAGTGAAACTTTCAGAAGGACTGCAGAAAAGCATCCATTTTTATGGACTGAGAAGAGCGAGGACGAAGATGATATCTTCATGCCGCCGCTTCCGGGTTCTGCATCATCAAAGAGCAAGAGTTTTGCATCGTCCAAGGGCAAGAGTACTGCATCCTCGAAGGGCAAGAGTTCTGCATCGTCCAAGGGTAACAGTTCTGCATCCTCGAAGGGCAAGAGTTCTGCATCGACGGAGGATGACGATGATGACTTCATGTAGTTTTTATGATGTATGTTGTAAGTTTAGTCGTATGTACCGTTAATTTAGATGTAGTTCTATCTAGTTGTTTATACTGTCTTGTTGTACGAGCATTATGTTCTATCTAAATATGATGTTGTAGTTCGGATAACAGAGTACTAAAATAGAGTAGGCATATGTCTCATACATAAGTACATAGTCATTTGTCTCATACATAGAATAGACATAAGTCTCATACATAAGTAGATGGTCATGTCTCTACTAATAGATGGAAGCGTCAGTGACGACGTCTGGCCTGGCGGGGAGGCGGATCTGGAAGCAGCGACCATCCGAACCTGTTAGGTGGCCTAATGTTACGAGGAGGAATTTCAGACTCTCTCTGGTCATGCTGTGTATCCTGTGTGGGGCCTGGTGGAGGAGTCGAATACATGTTCATCCACTGGGTGTGCTGCGACATCTGAGCATGTATGTTCTCCTCGGGATGTTGATCACTCCCCCACGTATCATGTGATGCTGACATAGACGCATGATATCCGTAGTCTCCTACACGATGGAACGTTTAGTCATGAAGAATGAGGTCGCCTCAATTAATATTGAAAACAATAAAAATGAAGACACTTACCTACTGGTTGTGACGGCTGCTCTGGCTCAAACACGAAGCTCGACGAGGGACCGTGCTGCTGTGGCTGTGGAGAAAACACGAAGCTCGACGAGGGACCGTGTTGCTGTGGCTGTGGAGAAAACACGAAGCTCGACGTGGGACCATATTGTTGTGGTTGCTGCCATGTTGAACTACCAGGTTGGTCAGGACGGGGTGGCCAGGTTGGTCAGGACGTGGATGTGCTAGAAAAGTACCGTCAACACATATCACGGTCGGCAATGCCTGAAAGCTTCGATGCATACACCGAAAGAGAAGAAGAGACGATGCAGCACCCTCACAGTTGGGAACTCTGGCATGAACATGTCTTGGATATCGATATAGGTGCCTGGATTCCGTTGCTGCAGGGTGTGGAGGAGCTGGACAACAGAGTCATATGCATCAAAATAAGAACCAAATCTCCTCTCAAGCGCCGCATGCTTAGCCCTCCAAGCCTTGCCTAAGAAATTCTGTACTTGAACCTGGCGAAGACTTTTGTCTGGACTGCCTTCACTTCCATAGCTTTGCCCTGCACTATCTTATCGTAAAACAACCGAGCAATAAGCGTGGATGAAAGGTTGGCATGATCCTGAGGGATGCAGGGAATAAGACAAGTGTGATTAACTAAGTCACTTATCACCCAACTTGTGCCATACTTAGGGAGAAAGCCGTGCACCCTGGCGGGACAATCTGCGTTCTTGCATACCATTGTCAGGAATTTCTGACTGGACACCTGAGCTATGAAAACCCTTTGTGTGGACATTGCCCAGTTAATTATTGCATCTTTCAGGGCTTGCTTGTTCGAATACATAGCACCCATCGCAATATTGTTCTGGTGATATTGCTAGGCTGAATCATGTCCATCATTCACGGTCATTGCAGATGAGAAGTCATGATTCCACGATGCAGGATTCGGGGCCTCCTCTGCATTTTCTTCTTCATCTGACTCGTCAGAATCATCGGCATGACCCCTTTCAACATCGGTGTCTTCTTCTTCCATATGGTCCTGCATGTGCCCATCTACCTTGTCAGCGTCCACCTCGCCATTGTAATCACCATCGGCATTTCCTCCTTCTACCTGACTACTCTGCCCTGGTTCATAACCATAAGCATTTCCTCCTTCTACCTGACTGCTCTGTCCTTGTTCGTAACAATCATCTCCAGCATTTGACATAGATAACTGCCTCCCTACACTGCTATGACCAGGATCGTAGCCACCCTCGCCTTCATGTGCAGTGACCTCCTTCACGACGGGAAGAACTAAAGCAACAGGATTGCATCCCCTTCGTTCACAACCTTGTAACCACCGCACCCATTCGGAGTCTCGCTCTATCAGCCTCAAATAAAAGTAAATTATTGAACTTGACCGTGTCCACAATGCATGAACACCGACGGTGTGTGTTTCAGTATCAAGACCTAAACTTGCCGCAATCCATTCTTTCAACTGACTGACAGACCATGTTTGAGGTGCGCTCATTGGCACATCTATATGAGTAAATTCACTCAGATCTGCTCCCATCTCAGTTGTTTGGACAGTACCATGACCATAGCAAAATCTGAAGTTCACTACACTAGACATCTCGGCTCACCTATTTTTTTTCAACAACGAAATACAGGTATTAAGCAACAACTTAATATACCCCCACTAAGAAATATTAGACATGTCTATATATTAGCTAGCTATATATTACAGAATATTAACGGAGCAACTAATACAAGTATTAAGCAACAACTTAAAATGCTCACCAAGAACACCTAAATATTTACGTTTACTACTGGAGCAACTCCAATTACCGACACACCTAAATATATTTACGTTTACTACCGGAGCAAATAACAATAATCGCACACCGGAACCTTGAAATAAAATGCTCACCACGACCACCTAAATATATTTAGGTTACTACCGGAGCAAATAACAATAATTGCACACCGGTACCGGGAAATAAAATGCTCACCACGACCACCTAAATATATTTACGTTACTACCGGAGCAAATAACAATAATTGCACACCGGTACCGGAAAATAAAATGCTCACCAGACCACCTAAATATATTTACGTTACTACCGGAGCAAATAACAATAATGGCACACCGGTACCGGGAAATAAAATGCTCATCACGACCACCTAAATATATTTACGTTACTACCGGAGCAAATAGCAATAATCGCACACCGGAACCGGGAAATAAAATGCTCACTACGACCACCTAAATATATTTACGTTACTACCAGAGCAAATAACAATAATGGCACACCGGTACCAGGAAATAAAATGCTCACCACGAGCACCTAAATATATTTACGTTACTACCGGAGCAAATAACAATAATCGCACACCGGAACCGGGAAATAAAATGCTCACTACGACCACCTAAATATATTTACGTTACTACCGGAGCAAATAACAATAATTGCACGCAACTTCGAAAATAAAAATGTTTGTTAAAATATACCCTTGTAGCGTGCGTGCGAACGACGAACGGCGGCCTTCAATCACCGGAACTGGAGCCGGAAACTCCACCAAACTACCAGAGCTTCACCTCCACCACGCTGCCCCAGCTTCACCACCACCACCTCCACCTCCACCACCGCCACAACCTCCACCAATGCGCTGAAAAAATGCTCCAACAAAATGCACACCACAACCACCACAAGCTACCCCATCAGTAGATCGAGGTCTCTTTTGGCTCCCCTAACTATGTAGAACCCATTCACGGTGCCAAATCCGCGAAAAAACGGGGCATTTTGGTGTATCAATTGGAGCTAGTTCGTGTAAGAGAGAGGAGGAAGGAAGAACAGAGAGAAGCTTGCGGTGGGAGAAAGGGAAAGAAGAAGGAGAGGAGAAAGGTGTAACGCCCCAAGACCGATGTGCCAGTTGTCGTCCAGTTATTTGCCGTCGTTGCCATGTCATTTGCTTGCGTGTTGCATTTCATCATGTCATCATATGCATTGCATCATCATGTTTTCAAAACTTGCATTCGTCCGGGTTTCCCCAGTTTCGTCTGTTGTCCGTTCTGAGCCCAGACACACTTGCACGCGCTCGCGGCACGTCCGTAATATTATTTTCTAAGTGGCTGGAAAATGTTCTCGGAATGGGATGAGAGTTGACGTGTGGTCTTATTATAGTGTAGATAGACCGTCTGTCAAGTTTCATCGCATTCGGAGTTCGTTTGATAGCCCAACCGTTAAACTATAGCGGCATTATAGCCGGTCAAAACGTCGGACGTTTTCGGTCTCTGAAAACTGTTGCCGGGCCGTTTTCTCTTCTCTCCTCTCAGTCCAAGCCCTCCTACACAGTCACAACCAACCCCTCCTGAGCCCCCCCTTGCATCAATGCATCGAACCCCTCACGCGCGCGTCCAGCAGTTGTTCCGAACCCGACCCGGGCAGTCGCCACCGTTGGGTTCGGATCATCCCCAAACATCTACAAAACATCACCGTTTTCTTATTTGGACTCCCTAACTATTTTATTCTCGTCCGTCCGATTACGATCAGAGGGTCCAAAGCTTGCCTCTTCTAACCCGCTACCTATATAATCAGACCGAACCCTAGCTTTTAGGCCACTTGTCCCCTCCATCCTCCTGCCCGCCGCCACTTCAAATCCTCTCGGGATCATCACCAGATCCACCTCGTTTTTTCCCCATCCACCCAAATGGCAGTCTCCTGTGCCTTTCCGATCCACCCATCGATCCACCCCCACCGAGCTCCTCTGCTCAACCCCCCAGACCCAGCTCGCCTCAGGACCCAGCAGGCCGCGCCCTCCGGCGACCCCGCTGCCGGCGACCACGACCAGGACCGGCCTTGTCCTGCTCCTCTCTGTCTTCTTCTCCTTCCTCATCCCGTTCCTCTCCTCCTGTTTTCCCTCTCTCTCCATGTCTCGTTGTAACAGAGACCCCTGCAGGTTCCTGTCGCCATGGACGACCTCCTCATCGCCCGTCCGTCGCCTGAGGCTCCGCAGCCGCGCCAAGTCCCGTGCCGTCGAGCCATCGCCCTTGGTTTCCCTCGCCATGGAGTCCCCTGCTCCTCCCCTGCGCCTGAAACTGGTTCCGCCGGCCTCTGCTTGCTCTGTATCGAGCAGAGGAGAATGCCAGCGCTTCACCTCGGCCTCCTCGACCTCCTTCGCACCGGATCCGTTGGGTCCCGACCATCCCCGTCGTTGCCGGACTTCTCAGCTCGCCGGAGCCCCAAGTCCCTCGCCGGCGTCCTGCCCCGCTGGAGCCGCAGCGCCGCCTCTGCCTCTGTTCGCTCGGGAACGAGCACTCGCCCGCGTTGACTTCTCTCGCGTGGATCCATCCAGGCCTCAACTGCCTCCAAGCCCAGCTCCACCAAGGCCGGCCTACCTCTCCTCCAGACGGGCCAAGGCCCACTGGGCAAGCTGACCCCAGCGCCCCACCCTTTTTTTCTCTCTCTCTATTGGCCCAAACTTGCACCAGTTTCAGCCCGTGGATGTTTTTTTTCCAGTCTCTGTGAATTTAGCTAATTTCCAGGGAATTGCAGTTTTACAGAAAACCCCCTAGTTTCATGCATTTAATAACTTCACAACCGTGCATCGGATCTAAATAAATTATATATGAAACTTGCTTAGAATTTTGTCTAGTATCATAATATGTCGTTTTCATCTATGTTTAAAATTTCTAAAATGCTGTTTGTTTAAATTTGCTCCTACTGCCATGCTAAAATGATTTAATTCATAACTAAATAACCGTAGCTCCGAATTAAATAATATTTATATGTAAATGGGGTAGAAAAATGCCTAGTTTAACATGGTATACTTGTTTTGCATGTTTAACAACCCTAAAAGTGTGTTTAGGGCAGAACAGTACCATAACCAAAATATGCATATGGGGATTTACCGGAATTGTTGTTCGTTGTTTCCGGCCTCATTTAAACTTGCCTAGATAGGTAGTTTTCTTTGCTTCACCCTCTTGCCATGTTTAACAACATTTAATATTGTTGGGTACATAACAAGAGAGAACTAAATAAGTCATGTGGTGTTTTCTTCAATATGCAACGGAGTTGCATGTTGAGCTCCACTTAATTTGTAGGATTGTTTGTGCATTTTGCCATGCCATGCTTCATTAAACCGGACATTCATCATACTTGATTGTGCATCATGCCATGTTCATGTCGTGGTTGTTTACTATGTTGTTTGCTTTCTTTCCGGTGTTGCTTCTTCGGGTTGGTTTCGATAACGTCGCGTTTGTGAGGATTCGTTCGACTACGTCCGTTTGCCTTCTTCATGGACTCGTTCTTCTTCCTTGTGGGATTTCAGGCAAGATGACCATACCCTCGAGATCACTACTATCTTTGCTTTGCTAGATGCTCGCTCTTTTGCTATGCCAATGCTACGATGCCTACCACTTGCTTTCAAGCCTCCCAAATTGCCATGTCAAGCCTCTAACCCACCTTGTCCTAGCAAACCGTTGATTGGCTATGTTACCGTTTTGCTCAGCCCCTCTTATAGCGTTGTTAGTTGCAGGTGAAGATTGAAGTTTGTTCCTGGTTGGAACATGGAGATGTTGTTCCTTGTTGGGACATTGTTTACTTGTTGGGATATCACAATATATCTTATTTAATTTAATGCATCTATATACTTGGTAAAGGGTGGAAGGCTCGGCCTTATGCCTGGTGTTTTGTTCCACTCTTGCCGCCCTAGTTTCCGTCATATCGGTGTTATGTTCCCGGATTTTGCGTTCCTTACGCGGTTGGGTAATAATGGGAACCCCTTGACAGTTCGCCTTGAATAAAACTCTTCCAGCAATGCCCACCATTGGTTTTACCATTCGCCACCTAGCCTCTTTTTCCCTTGGGTTTCGCGGACTCAAGGGTCATCATTATTTTAACCCCCCCCCCCCGGGGCCAGTGCTCCTCTGAGTGTTGGTCCACCTGTCAGCTGTCGGTGGCCACCAGGGGCAACTCTGGGCTGGCCTACCCGTACCTAAGACAATCTGAGTGTGCCCTGAGAAAGAGATATGTGCAGCTCCTATCGGGATTTGTCGGCACATTCGGGCGGTGTTGCTGGATTTGTTTTAACTTGTCGAAGTGTCTTGTTGTACCGGGATACCGAGTCTGATCGAAATGTCTCGGGAGGAGGTCTATTCCTTCGTTGACCGTGAGAGCTTGTCATGGGCTAAGTTGGGACACCCCTGCAGGGATTTGAACTTTCGAAAGCCGTGCCCGCGGTTATGGGCAGATGGGAATTTGTTAACGTCCGGTTGTAGAAAACCTGAAGTTGACCTTAATTAAAATGCATCAACTGTGTGAGTTACCATGATGGTCTCTTCTCGGCGGAGTCCGGGAAGTGAACACGGTGTTGGAGTTATGTTTGACGTAGGTTGTTATAGGATCACTTCTTGATCATACTTTTATCGACCGTGCTTTGCCTTCTCTTCTCGCTCTCATTTGCGTATGTTAGCCACCATATATGCTAGTCGCTTGCTGCAGCTCCACCTCATACCTTTACCTTACCCATAAGCTTAAATAGTCTTGATCGCGAGGGTGCGAGATTGCTGAGTCCCCGTGACTCACAGATACTTCCAAAACCAGCTTGCAGGTGCCGATGAGTCCGTGCAGATGACGCAACCAAGCTCAAGGAGGAGCTCGATGAAGATCTTGTCCTTTGTGTTGTTTCGTTCTAGTTGGTCAGTAGTGGAGCCCAGTTGGGGTCGATCGGGAACCTTTGTCGCATTTGGGGTTCTTCTTTTATTTTGGTTCCGTAGTCGGACCTTGAGTGTATTTGGATGATGTAATGTTTTATTCATGTAATTGTGTGAAGTGGCAATTGTAAGCCAACTATGTATCTTTCCCTTATGTATTACATGAGTTGTGTGAAGATTACCTCACTTGCGACATTTCTTTCAATGTGGTTATGCCTCTAAGTCGTGCTTCGACACGTGGGAGATATAGCCGCATCGAGGGCGTTACAAAAGGGGCGTGCGCTGCGGGGCCGGCTCCCTGTCGGCCAGCAGCTGGCCGATCGGTCGGAAGCTGGCTGACTGGGTCGCCCGTGACCCAACCCGCGCCGACAGCCAGCGCCCGACGTGGCCTGGCCAATAGTCGGCCTCCCCGTGGCCGAGAAGCCACCTGTCGGCTAGCAGTTGGCCGATAAGGTCCAGTCGGCCTGCTGCTAGCTGACTAGGACTAGTCGGCCAGCTGCTGGCCGACGGTGTATTATTTTTGAAAATAATTTTTTGGGCGTAATATTTTTGCAAATTACTAAAAAAATGTATTATTTTAAAAAAATTAGCTGATTATTGTACACACATCATTATTGCAACCTAGTGGTCAGCTTGGTAAACTACCAACAAAAATTTGCAATCAAGAAAAAAAATATCACATGATTATTGCGGGACATAATTAACAAATTCAATATTTGCGAACCAACCTATAATTGAATCATTAGAAGGACAGTGGTAACCCCAGCCTACCAGAGTACGAGTCCTAGATTTGACATTGGTGCTCACATTTTTCTAGATTTATTTCAGACCACGTTTTCGTCAACTACGAAGGCATCTATGACAACTTTGTCAATCAAGCCGATGTGCTAGCTCAATTCTTAGATGTGCTCATAGAGGTAAGGTGTGCGTGTGTGCGTTCACAGGGGGTGAGTATATGGACGTATGTATGACCGTCTGCGTGTGTACCGTGTTAGAAAAACAAATTCAATATTTCCAACTTGAGTTTTTCTTAGGTACACTCAAACTTATATAGACAGTCAAACTTATCAAACTTATTTAACAATTTGTTTAACTGGAGTCATGGATGATCTTTTTAGTTAGTCAAGCAGTATTGTATTAAAAGGTTAACAAAAATAGACGGATTCTTATATTTGTAACTTATTCTCTATCAAAAGTTATCCGACAACTTGCAATTTGTCAAAAAGACACAAAATATGCAATTGTTGCACAGCATACTCAATAACTTGTATGTTAGCGACTTAGTGCCATTCTGCATCATAATTTATTTTGTGTTTTTAATTGAGTGCACTTTTAGTAAATTTTATGTTGCCATATTTCTACACATTAGCTATATGTGTATATTACGTGTGTGTCTCGTTCTTCTCAGAGACAAGTATATCTTTGCAAACCAGTTTATTTTGGCGGGATGCATATATTTTGCATTGCAATAAGATGTCAGTAATGCTATTTTACGATTTAAATGGAAGTTTTTTAATATTGAAATACTTTTTTACATGATACTTTGACCACCAATGAGCATGTTTCCTCACATCCTCCTACTTATCGTAGTTTAAAAGGACGTAAGGTTATGTGGTCCACCCATATGTCTCTCCTTCACCCCCCTGCATTTTAAAACTTTTACCTCCCATCTTTGTTTTTTCACCGGGTTTCTTAAAAGTTGCTTCAACTACCTCACATTTAGATAAGCCAATAAATACTTATCAAAGTAGTGTTTATCAAGTAAAGTTAGTTTATTTTATACAATCACATTAATTATTTGAGTACATACTCCCTTCGTTTTTATTTACTCCATATTAGAGTTGACTGAAGTCAAACTTTGTAAAGTTTGAGCAAATTTATAGAAAAAAATATAAATACTTAGCATAACAAATCTATATGATGTGGAAGTACATTCAACAACGAATATAATGGTATTGATTTGTTATTGTACATGTTAATATTTTTGTCTATAAACTTTGTCAAAGTTTGTAAAGCTTGACTTTGACCAAAACTAATATGCGGAAGGCAGTAAATAACAGGCTACTCTACTAGAATATTAATGCCTCGGTTGCAATGTACAGACAATTATCTAGTCCATAAAAACAATCTTACACTACAAAATCAGATTCCATGGACGTACTTACGTTTGAGTAGTTAACACTAGGGAAGTTTTGCTTTGCACACCCTAACTCCAACCGGGCGTAAAGTACTCAAGCTTCAAAAAAATTATTGGCCTCAATTAGTGTACACGTAATTAGAGATCGAACTATAGCATAAAAAGCAACTAAGGCGACGACGATTAGAGTGGTTGACGCGTGCATCGTGCATGTTTCACACGCACGTTATACAGGCCGGCACGTACGTGCACACAAAAAGATTGGCCGGCCCTGTGTGTATGCTTGTCCAATCATGATTAGTTGGTCCAGCTAAGCTAAATTATCTCATCAACTTCTTGGTTGGCTTTGGCGTCTCCTTATAGAAGCTTGTTTAGTTAATTAGTTAGTTTATAGATAGCTCGGGGTCTCTCTCTATATATAGTAAATCAATCACCCGTGACACTACGCCACCGTCATGCACTGTTGTTTTAGCCGGGTAGACGGGTAACCCGGCGCTAATCATGATGCACTCTACGTGGCTAGTCTGACGATGCATGCGTTTTTGGTGCCGGAGTAATCAGTTTTGCTAAAGCACATCTGTCCAAAAATATTGCATATATTTAGCAGCTCCTTGTCGGAAAACCAACATAGTGACTGCTCCTGTAGGTAGCCACCCCTCCCTTCCTGCGCTGCTGGCCGCTCCGGCCGCGGCGGTCACCGCCCCCGCGCCCAGCATGGGCGTGCCGCCCCATCGCCCTGCTTCCGCCTCGGACCCGCATGGCCGCCCTGCTTCAGCCTCGGATCCGCATGGCCGCCCCGCTCCTGGCTCTGACCCGCGGGTCTCCTCGGCGCCCCCCGCTCCATCCCCGGTCGAGATCCCGGACCCTGGCGCGTCTTCAAGGCCGGATCCGGCGGCCCCGCCGCGCCTGCTGCTGCGTGGGGGCTGCTCTAAGGCGCCTACCTCGGAAGACCCGGCGGATCTCAGCCCTCCCCCGGTCCGACGCATTCAATCCATCATCGTTGTCCCATCCCCAGCGGTCGATCATTCCCCTTCCGAAATGGACGGTGACTGGACCGAGGTCTCCTCGCGCAAAAGCCGTAAGGCAGCCCTGGATCTGCCGGTTCCTTCAAAGAAGAGCGCGGCTCCGCGCTCGGACCGGCGGCCGAGCTTCAATGCGGTGGGTGGCCGGGAAGCTTTCTTAAGCCGCTTCCGCGGCCGCTGCTTTCGCTGCCTCAGCAAGCACCACCGTAGAAAGGACTGCCGTGACCCTCTCCGCTGCGTGATCTGCGAGCTCTGCGTCCACTTTGCCAGGGAGTGCCCCCAAAATCCACGAAACGGCTATGGCGGCCCTGCCTCCAGTAGGATAGGTCTGCTCCCCCCTCGCTCCTCTGTCCACACTCGCCTTCGTTTCCCCACCCCCGCCCACGCCACCGCCGGCCCCTCCATCCCCGACGACTGCTGACATGGCTGAGCTCAGCTTGGTCGACCCGGCCAGGCGCCCCCGCGCAAGCCACAAGGTCGGCGAGTCCACCTCGGCCATCGAGCAAAGCGTCTTCTTCCTTCGACGCCACGCCGTCACGCTGCGCGCGGCCGACGGAATCTGCGCCACCTCGCCCATGGCGGTGGGCCGCGCTTTTGAGGCGCAGCTGTGCATCCACCGCACCACCTGCGGGTGACAGCGCCCAACTCGGAGGATTTCTTCGTCACCTTCACCCAGCCTGCCCACCACGACAACGCGGTGCGCCGCGGCACCCTGCGCGTCGACGGCGTCAACTTCAACATCGCGCCCTGGGGTGAAAACGACCACGCTGGCCACGGCATCTTCAACCTCCACGTCCGCCGCGTCATCGAGCACCTGCCTCAACAGTACTGGACCCTGGAGGGTGTCCACGAGGTGTTCGGCGACAAGGTGCGCATCGACCGGCTCGACAGCCGCACGCTGGAGCGCGACCACACCAAAACCTTCGCTTGCTGGGTGTGGGTCTAGGACATGGCGTTCATTCCCACCCGGCACACCTACTGGAAGCTCCCTCAGGGCGTCAGCCGTGTCGAGGAGATGGAGGGCCACTCGTCGCCCGATCGGCGTGTCACCCTGCCGCCCGGTGCCGAGCGCTACGACCTCCTCATCCATGTTGACAGGGTGGAGGACTGGTCCCCTTGCTCTCCGCACTCATCCCACTCAGCTCAGAGCGGCCTGCCCTCCTCCGACTCCGACCACGACGACAGCTTGCCGTGCACCTACACAGGCACCTGGGTCATGCATGTGGAGGACGGCCAGATGGAGGAGCGCCACCGCCGTCTGCAGCGCGCGCCGATGGTGGACACGGGCTGCTGCGGCCTTCCTCGTGGCGGCCCCCGCCGCGACGATGAGGGGAGGGGGGCGGCGGCGGCGGTGGCCGACGCTCCTGGAAGGACACGCTGCTTGGGCGCGGGCGTGGCTCCAACGCCTCGCCAGGAGTGGACGGGGCCACCAGCAGGGTGCGCCAGCGCAGTCGCTCCCCTCCCTCCGCCGCTCTAGAAGCTCAAGAAATCGCGGCCAGCATGGTGGCCGTGACCGATCGTCCGGCAAGGCGTACCCAAGCAAGAAGAAGAGCGGCAGCTAGCGGCTGGCAAGTCAGGTGCACGTGCCCACACCTCCCCCTCCCGCACGTGTGCCGGCCCCCGACGGCGTCGACGAGTTTTTCGCCACGACTGACAAGGCCATCCCCGCCCCCCTGCTCTCCGGAGACGTCGTCGCGGCCCAGCTCGACGAGATGATCGCGACATCGACGGCCGTGCCCCTTGACTCCGACGAGGGTGCAAGCAAGAGGAGGGGCATGGCAGCGGTGGAGATGCCGGACACATTCAGCCCCACGCTCTCTGGAGCGTGCCACAACCCGGCTCTCCTCAGCTGCCAGACACCGACGGTCGTGGCCACGGTTGCCGTCCAGCTAGGAGAGGTGACGCAGCAAGTTCAACACCTGGAGATTGCAGAATCCTCTGCCGCCCCACGACGCCTCTTCTGCGACAAGCCGGCCCCCCTGCTTGGCCTGCCACCGTCCAAGCGCAGCTCTGCTCCACCCAAGGTCCGTGCTACATCAGTTCCCCCACCGTGTCAGAGCGCGCGTCAGGCGGCCCAAAACTACAAGGTGCCGGTGGCGTAGCGTGGCTCGCTCTGTCTGGTCCAGGGGCTGGGCCTCCTTGGCCCGAAGGAGAAGATGACGAAGAAGGCTGCGGAGGCGCTCGTGCGTAGGTTCGATGAGCCCCTGTCCGACGAAGATATCGCCGTCATCGCCAAGCTCACCAGGTTGGGCAAGGACGCTCTACGCATCGCTGCTGGCCTCAACGGGCCAGAAGGAGTCGCCGAGGAGGCCATGGTTTAGTCATGTTAGGAACCAACCTGTGTTGTAGCTGTAGTTCTAGTTTCCGGCGACGGCCAGCACTCGGCTGGTCGGAGTTAGGTTTGCTTCAATCCTGTATCAGTGCATGGCTAAGGCCGGTCCGGCGCCGTCGTGATTTGGGGCCTATTGGTGGTCGACGGCGTCCCCCGGAGAGCTGGATGGTGTACCTGTTCGCCTTTAGTCGTTGTAGTCGCCGGAGAAACCATCAGTGTCCAGATGAATGACGACCTCCACTCCCCCCGATAATGAGCTGGAACGTACGTGGACTGAACTCGCCAGTGAAGAGAGAAGCGGTTAGAGAAGTAGTTGCTGCCCATCGGGCCGCCATTCTGTGCATGCAAGAGACCAAGATAGATGTTTGGTCGTCAGCCCTCGTCCGCGAAATCGGTGGCAATACACTGCAGGGCTGCGCCGTCATGCCTGCAATCAGCACCCGCAGTGGCATTGCCATCCTGTGGAACAAAGAACTCGTAGACGTCGTCACCCACGTTGTCGGCCAATTTGCAGTTACGATCAGGGTCACCGTAGCTAGATGCCACACATCCTTCTGGCTAACCACGGTCTACGGACCAAACGACGACGCGAGCAAAGAGGCTTTTCTCGCTGAGATCTCGAGCACGGCCCCGCCCATGTCTAAACCTTGGATAATCTGCGGTGATTTGAACCAAATCTACGAAGCAAGGGAGAAGAACAACCTCAACCTCAATAGGAGGCTAATGGGCCGCTTTAGGACGGCCATTGACAGAGCGGGTTTTCGTCAGCTCAAATGCAGCAACCGCAAGTACACCTGGAGCAACGAGCGCGACAACCCAATCCTAGTGGGCATCGATAAATTCTTCTGCAACGTGCCATGGGAAACCCTTTTTTCACTGACCATGCTCATGGCCGCCTCCACTGCCTGCTCCGACCATTGCCCGCTCGTGCTGTCCGATGCGGCGGGGCCCCGCCGGCGCAGGTGCTTCAAGTTCGAGTCCTTCTGGCCGCGCTTCCCGCGCTTTGCGGACACGGTGAACGCGGCCTGGGCGAGGCCGGTGGCTGCCTCCTGCGCATTCACCCGCCTCCACGTCAAGCTTGCTCGTACGGCCAAAGACCTATGCATTTGGAGCTAGGGCCTCTTCGGTGATGCAAGACTGCAATTCCATATGGCCTGTGAGGTCATCTTGCGCCTCGACGAGGCTCAGGAACGGCGCCAGCTTTCGCCGGCCGAACGCGACCTGCGCAGGAGCCTCAAGCTCAGATTGTTGGGGCTGGCAGCGATCGAGAGATGCAGGAAGAGGCAGGCCTCCAGGCTCACCTGGCTGCGCTCCGGCGACGCCCCAACAAAGTTTTTCATGGCAAAAATCTGCTCGCAGAAGAGAAACAACTTCATACAATCTCTGAAGGTCAACGATACAGTAGCTGCGGCACACAGCGACAAAGAAGCAGCAATCCACAACCACTTTGACAGCATCCTTGGGGCTACACAGCAGCGATCGTCTACGATAAACTGGGGGCAACTACACATTCCCACAATCCAAGGTGGTGGGCTGGATAACCCCTTTTCTGAGGAAGAGGTGTTGGCGGCGATTCAGGCATCTCCGGTAGAGAAGTCCCCCGGGCCGGACGGCTTCAACGGCACATTCTTTCGATCATGCTGGCAGATAATCAAAGAAGATGTCATGCAGGCCTTCAACCAATTCTACAACCTGGCGGGTAGCAATTTTGGGTTGCTAAATTCAGCAATCGTAGCCCTAATCCCCAAGAAAGACGGCGCGAACGGCATAAATGATTACCGGTCGATTAGCCTGATACACTCCATCGCCAAGCTAGTCTCCAAAGTGCTCTCGATCAGGCTCGCCCCGATCGTCCAACGCATCATATCGCCGGCCCAGACAGCTTTTCTGAAAACAAGATGCCTTCATGACAGTTTTGTCTATGTTCAAAATTGTGTTAAAGCTCTGCACCGGAAAAAGACACCGGCGGTTCTTCTTAAGTTAGACATCTCCAGGGCCTTCGATAATGTTTCATGGGAATATCTGCTCGAGCTCTTGGTGAACCTTGGTTTCAGTGCGAGATGGCGGGACTGGATCACCATGCTGCTGGCCACCTCATCGTCAACCTTCCTCCTCAATGGCGTCCCCGGCCAAACCATCATGCATCGGCATGGCCTACGGCAGGGTGACCCCATGTCCCCGCTTCTGTTCATCCTTGCGATCGATCCCATCCATCGCCTTCTTAAAGCGGCTGAAGAAGAGCTCCACAATACGCCGGTGCCAGGCAGGGAGATCAAGTTTAGGTTTAGCTTATATGCGGACGACGCCATCATCTTTGCAAACCCCATTAGAGAAGAGATCGACTATCTCATGGATATGCTTGAGAGCTTCGGCGACGCTACGGGCCTGAAGATAAACAATGCCAAGTCCACGGCAACACCGATTTGCTGCCACGACATCGACCTCACCACGGTGCTTCAGTATTTTGGGGGACCGATCGCGCAATTCCCGATCAGATACCTGGGGCTTCCACTCACAACTGGCCGACTTAGGCTAGTACATCTTCAGTTCATCCTGGATAGATTGCGGGCTAGACTAGTGGGCTGGAAAGGGAAAATGCTCTCCATGGCCAGATGCGTCCTCACCGCCATGCCAACGTTTGCCTTCACAGCCCTCAAAATCCCAGTGAAGCTGCTGAAAGAAATAGGCAAATGCAGACGTTGCTTCCTTTGGGGCCATGATCAAGAGCTCACCGGCGGCAGCTGCAAAGTGAATTGGGCGCGGGTCTTCTCCCCGATCGAGCACGGTGGCCTTGGCATCCTCGACCTGTACAAGTTCAGTCGTGCTCTCCGCCTTCGCTGGCTCTGGCACGCCTGGAAAAGCCCGGAGAGCCCATGGGCAGGAACAGAGCTGCCATGCGATGCCTCCGATCACACCCTTTTTAGTGCGGCCACAAAGGTGACTATTGGCAATGGCAAAACGGCTAGTTTCTGGCACTCGGCTTGGATCGATGCGTCTCCGCTGAAGCTCTTCCACCCCAACCTCTTCAAACACTCCAGAAAAAAGAACAGATCGGTGGCGCAGGCCGTACACGAAGACCGCTGGGTTTCTGACCTGGCGCACGGTGACACTGGTTCTATTGCACAGGAGGTGCTCATTTTGCACCGCCGGCTGCAATCGTACCACCTTCAGGAAGCCAGCCAAGACCGGATCGCTTGGAAGATTGAAGCATCCGGACAGTACACTACACATTCAGCCTACCGCGCCCAGTTCCAGGGTTCTGTGCAGCCTTAGTTCCGCGAGCTGATCTGGACCACCCGAGCGCCTGCAAAGCTGAAAATCTTCGCCTGGCTGCTCCACCAGAACCGGCTCTGGTGCAATGATAGGTTGCAGCGGCGAGGATGGCCGAACAGCTACTTCTGCCCGTTATGCCTCCGCAACCTGGAAAGCTCCGAGCACTTGTTCTGGCTTTGCCCCCTCGCAACGGCAACCTGGAATGCCATTGCTACATGGAAGTGTTGCCGCGCACTAGGCCAGGAATCCTGGATTGGCAACGTAACCTCTCTGGACAAGTTCAGAGCTATGTCAGATGCAACGCCGCCATCTCACAGGAAAGCGATCAAGTCACTTGCATTGCTTGCCCTATGGTAGATCTGGCAAGAGAGGAATCACTGAATTTTTAGGGCAAAAGAGGCCAAGGTGGAAGACATCCTCAACGAGACCAGGAGAGGGCTAGGCCTCTGGCAACAAGCCGGCATCAAGTCAATTCAGAGCCCCTTCAGGGACCCGCCGGGAGAGTAGGCTAGCGGCCTGTGCCTGGTGGCACTTTTGTTTTTCTCTGATCTTCTTCTTCCTTAGTCTCCTTGATCTTCGGATCTCCACCTTTATCGCTTTGTCATCTGCTCCCTGCTTAAGTTCAATGAAACATTAGCCTTCGCTGGTCCTTCAAAAAAAATATTGCATATCTAAATTCTGTTTCATTGATTTTATGTAAATATTCATGCAGATTTTTTCTTTTATTTTTTTATTTTTTTATAGTTTGATTGAGTCATTTAGATGTGCAATAATTAGAGCATATCTATTGTAATACTTTGTCTGTTTCTTCTTACTTTTATCGTAGTATTGTAAGTAAAAAATATTGAAGTTTGGCGAACGTTGTAAAGGAAAAGAAATTAACATTCACAATACCAAATCAAATATCATTATAGCATCTACAGCCCATTGTAAAGGAAAAGAAATTAACATTCACAATACCAAATCAAATATCATTATAGCATCTACAGCCGTCCTCTTCAAATCCTCTTCAACGTCCGATGACACGCACGCTCGACCAGTGACTGAGCATGAGAGAGAAGGAAAAAAGTGACCCAACCATACCTCTCATATCATCCCTATACATCCGGACTGTCCGCGAAGGCTCATATGGAGACCAAATGTAGCAAGGATACGAGGGCTCGCAGACGTGCCTGGTCAGTCCATCATGTAGGATGCGGCCCACCCGTACCACATTTTCTCTTTCTTTTCTTTCTTTTTCTTCATCTTCACCAATCACATGCGGGTGATGGGACGTATAAAAAAAGAGAGAAGCATGACTGCATGCATCGACAAATAGGGGCACAAAACGGACACGTCTGGACACTAACCGGGCGCGCCCACAGACATTTGGACTCGACCTCCCTCTGTCAGCCATTATAGCACCTGGTGGAGGGGATGGGATCCCGGTGCCTCGGCTCTGTCTAGTAGTTTAGCCTAGGTTTTTTCTATCGCGGAGACGACGCTTTGGGTGGATGGCAGTGTTTCATCTTTGAGTTGGTCTTCCGAGCTCCAGTCCTCTTTGAGTTCACCCTTTGGGGGGAGTTGATGGACCTCCGGCATAGATTCATGTTGTCTCCTCATGGCAACGAGGTTAGGGTTTTTGTAGCACGTATAGAACGATGAGATTTGATGTCAAGTGGTTCAAATTGATTCAAGCGTTCAATGGTGATGACTGTGACTCTGCGGCGTTGGTCCTTAGGGGCACATGCACGAAGGCTTCCCAACTATTATCAACAAGGTCAGACTGGCACTGCTAGGGGAGCAGCGACAGCGGCACGTCAACTGCTCATTCTAGTGGCGGAAGTTGTTGTTCGATGGTCCAGGGTCCTTAATGTAATTTTATTGATGTTTGAGATGCTTTATACTACTGCTGCACCTTTTATAATATATTTGGATCATTTTTTGCAAAAAGGGAAAAACTAACATGTAAAGTAAAAAAGCAATTTAGTAGTTCTTTATTTTTTTAAATATGTTTCTGCATGTAGTATTTGTTTTTTGCTTAATATATGGTTCAACTAATTCTATGTTTTGCATGGAATTTTGTTATGAATGTGCGAGCTGGAGGGCGCGCTAGACTAAATTCATTTTTTTTAGAATGCTAGAATAAATTCAGCTAGTACCTTATACTTCTACTTTTGCAATGTCAGTTTCGTTTAGGAAGAGAAGGGTTGTAGATATCTAAATTTTTGATAAATCACTTTTTGTCGACTCAAAATGTAGTATTAATGGATAGAAATATAATGAGAGCATACCCGGCCTCTGGACAATCAGGATGCACACAGTCAACATCAATACACATAAAGTATCATGTCAGCAAGCAGCAAAGCCATGCAAGACCTAATTGAAGGGGGAAAAGAGCAACCATGATCCACACAAGCCACAAAAATCCAGGCTGAAGCCACCGCCGCAGCCATGGCCATTCCCACCACCTGGCTCGGCGACATTGTCAGTGGACGGCTCCTATTGTCAAGCGGACAGTTCGGCGGGCTCTAGCATGATTTTGAGAGACGAGAAAGGCTCTGTGATCTTCACAGCATACAAACGTCTCAAGCGGACAGTTCGACGGGGTTTGGCATGATTCTGAGAGACAAGAAGGGCTCTATGATTGCAGCATACAAACGTCTCCTCTATTGTAGCGATGCTCTGGAGTACAACTTACATGCAATCAGGGAAGACATTGACTTGGCGATACATCGGACTCCCCTATCGGTTTTAGTCCAGTTTTACTGCTCCAGTGCTTTATCGGCGTTTATGGACGGATCTTTAGACAAGCTAGTCTATGGCCATTTGAATTATGAGATCAAACTCTCAATGGAATATACGGTGTTTACTCATGTTAAGATTGCTCGTGAACATAATAGGATTTCAGATTGTTTAGCGAACTTTGGGCATAGCAGGGATAGCACTACGTGTTGGCTTAACCAAACCCCTACTTGTGCTGTGAAACTTGTCGCTTCCGATAGTAATCCTATGAGTATGGAATAAATACCCTATATTTCCTCACACACAAAACATGATCCACACTGAACAACTTTATACCAATGAAGACGATGCAAACGTACATGATCCGGACATAGCTACCTTATTGTCAAAGGCGTGTATGTACAAAGTCGCAACAATAAACAACGATCAAGCAAACTGAAAATCGTTGGCAACCACCGCATGATCAAAGTGCGGATAGATATAATATTTTGGATTTAGCCTAGGTTTTTTCTATCGCAGAGACGGCGTTTGGGCGGATGGCATTGTTTCATCTTTGAGTCGGTCCTTCGGGCTCCAGTCGTCTTTGAGTTCACCCTTTGGGGCAGAGTTGATGGACCTCCGTCATAGATTCATGTTGTCTCCTCATGGCGGCGAGGTTAGGGTTTCTGTAGCGCTTATAGAATGATGAGATTTAATGTCAGGCGGTTTGAATCGATTTAAGCATTCAATGATGATGACTGTGACTCTGCGGCGTTGGTCCTCAAGGGCACATGTACGAAGACTTCCCAACTATTATCAACAAGGTCAGACTGGCACTGCTAGGGGAGCAGCGACAGCGGCACGTCAACTGCTCATTCTAATGGCGGTAGTTGTTGTTCGATGATCCATGTCCTTATGTAATTTTTATTGATGTTTGAGATGCTTTATAGTACTACTGCTGCACCTTTACAATACATTTGAATCATTTCTGCAAAAAAGAGAAAAAACTAATATGTATAGTAAAAAAACGATTCAGTAGTTCTTTATTTATTCTTTAATATTTTTCTACGGGCAGAGTAATCGTTCTTTGCTTAATATATGGTTTTGCTAATTCTATGTTTTGCATGGAATTTTGTTATGAATGTGCGAGCAGGAGGGCGTGCTAGAATAAATTCATATCTTTTTAAGAATGCTAGAATAAATTCAGCTAGTGCCTTATACTTCTAGTTTTGCAATGTTCCGTGGAGAAAGAGAAGGGTTGTAGATAGCTATTTTTTTGATAAATGACTTTTTGTCGACTCAAAATGTAGTATCAACGGACAGAAATATAATGAGAGCACACCCGGCCTCTGGACAACTAGGATGCACACAGTCAACATCAGCACACATAAAGTATCATATCGGCAAGCGGCAAAGCCATGCAAGACCTAATCGAAGGGGGGAAAGAGCAACCATGATCCACACAAGCCACAAAAATGCAGGCAGAAGCCACCACCGTTGTTGTGGCCATTCCCACCACCTGGCTCAACGGCATTGTCAGTGGACGGATCCTGTTGTCGAGCGGACAGTTCGGCGGGCTGAGAGACGAGAAGGGCTCTGTGATCTTCATTGCATACAAACGTCTCTTCTATTTTAACGATACTCTGGAGTCCAAGTTACATGCAATCAGGGAAGACATTGACTAGGCGATACATCGGACTCCCCTATCGGTTTTAATCCAGTTTGACTGCTCCAATGCTTTATCGGCGATTATGGACAGTTCTTTGGACAAGCTAGTGTATGGTCATTTGAATTATGACATCAAACTCTCAATGGAACATAGGGTGTTTACTCATGTTAAGATTGCTCGTGAACATAATAGGATTGCAGATTGTTTAGCAAACTTTAGGCATAGCGGGGATAGGATTGTGTGCTAGCTTAACCAACCCCTCTACTTGTGCTGCGAAACTTGTCTCTTCCAATTGTAATCCTGTGACTATGAAATAAATACCCTATACTTCGTCAAAAAAAAAAGCATGATCCACACTGAACAACTTTTAAGTTTAAACCAATAAAGAGCATGCAAGCGTACATGATCCGGACATAGCTACCTTGTTGTCAAAGGCGTGTATGATCAAAGTCGCAACAATAAACAACGATCAAGCAAACTGAAAATCGTTGGCAACCAACGCATGATCAAAGTGCGGATAGATAAACAATTTGGATTTAATCGTCGTGCGCTTTGTTCCCTCTCCGGACCGCTCTTACTGTCACCATCTGTTGAGTGTATGTACGTACGTGGGGTTGATCCATCCATTGTCTGGAGCTTGTGCTGGTGGCACATACGCGTACATGCTAGCTACTCCACCTGGTAGTACTCGATTACAAGGGCATCTAGACGGTGACACTTGGCCATGTACATACTTATTGTCTGCTTTTGGTGCGGTAGGTCGTATATTTATGTTATACTGGTATATAGTGACGAGGCTCCGTCGTCCTTTTCTTTTGTCGCGCAATGCGTGCATACGTGTGTGCACGCGGTGGCCAAAGAGCAAGAGCGGCTGAGCCGGTCCGGCGGTGGCACTTCACCACGGTGCATTGTCTATCGGTGCACGACGTAAGTACAGAAACCCCGCTAGTAATAGTCTAGTGTCTTTTTTTTCAGGAAAATGGTATAAATTTATTATCAAAGTTCAGCGGAAATATAAAGCATCTCGAACATAATAAAAATTACATTAAGGTTCCAAGACCCCCTAAACAACCAGTGTGTCGTCAGAACGAGCTATCTAACTAGAGAAAAGTCCAGATTTCAATCTTCAACTAACCATTCGATTCGATTTACAACCCTCAACTACGAGAGCATTCAAAATACACCTTCAACTTACCACGAGATTAAGAAAACAACCCTGGTCTCGGTTTGGACCAAGTCAACCGGGTTTGACCGAAGTCAATGCTAACTGAACGCTGACTGGGCATGTCAACTAGAGGCTAAATTGGTATTTTCCTTGTAACTTTTCATCGGTTTGACAAAAAAAGATTGAAAATTGCCCATGATGATCGACATATTAGTGTTCGTTTTTGAGAAAAAAATCAAAATTTTCTGGACTTCTTTGAATATTCTATCGATGCTGGTGTTGCTTTCGGTTTTTCATTGTAATGTATTTACATATATAGCTATATAGACTATAGAGGCAAAATTAAACCAAGGTTGCACATGCGTGATTGCTAATTGTTGTTTTGTATACATGCATCTCAATCATTTTGCTGCGCAATACAAATAAAAAATATATTTTAATACGGAAGGAGTACCATTTGCGCTGCAATTGACTTGACCCTGGACGTTTGGTCGATACTTAAAGTGCTTCTTCTCATTCAAATACAATCTGATTGTCGTGGAGGCAATAAATAAGAATGAAGGGTACGCACCGGTGGCAACACCAAATTTTAATGATTAGCGTAGTTTACTGCAAGAGTTCGGGAATGTCATCATTGAACATTGTATGAGAGATGCAAACCTGGTTGTCCATGAGCTAGCTAGTTTTAGGACGTGTAATTCAGTGACTGTATGGTCAGATACACCCCCTAATTCTGTTCATAAGTTTTTAGCAGACGATGTAACTGTGATTTGAGTTAATACAATCAGCCATGAAGGCCATTTTGTAAAAAAAAAAAACTTGTGGCTTTCTCTGATTCTTCTATCGGTGCCACGTTCCTATTCTGTTTTCCTAGTAGTTTAATTCAGCGTGTGTATGTATGTGGAGGCGAATAAAATCAAGGCTACACGGGCTTGATTGATATAATAAAAAAATTAGGCAGGCAGCTCAATCATTTTGTTGCTTAATTCCCATCTAGAATCATGGCTAATCATTTGGGTAATGAGTTGATTTCCATGATTTTATTTGTTTAGGGTACGCAGATATGGCATCAATCACTATCTTGTCTACATCATGGGGGCGAGCAAATCCCCGTTGATGCATTTTCTTTGTTATCTCCTTTTCCAGTGGGGATACACAAATAATTAAGTAGACATACTTGTCCATGATGTGTATGTACAAACAATATATAGTACTAGCATGTACTCATGGGTCACACCCCGGCCTAGTCCTGTCCCTCTAAATGCTGGTCAACGTACTAATCATTTTCTGCACCAGTTTTTCTTTAGTTGTTTGCCACCAGTTTTTGGAAGCACAACTTGGTGGTCTTTTAGTACTGCTGGCTCCATTATTTTCCTGGATGCAAGTTAATCAATTGTGTTAATTCTCCATGTCCCTGCCACTAATTGTGAGTGTGTTTTGTTTGGTGGACTGTCTCCTCGGCTCCAATTATCGTGCGAGCTTCCAAAATGATAATAAAGTACTGCATTTTATGTGATGAGGCCAGGGAGGCACCAGAAATGCATGCCAAAGAGAAGAGCACCCGGCTAATGGAGACACCTTTGATTTTGCAATATATTTCATTTTGCTTGGGTGCTGATCTTCTTGGTGGTTAGGGTGTTGTTGTGCTGTGTGGGAAAGATTGGTCATGGTCTGGATGTCAAGCTCCTTCATGGGCCCTGAGGCAGACAGTGGACCAGACAGGCTCCTGGAAAGGAGGCCATATGTATGGGAGCCCCATATGTATGGAGCATCTACTTGGATCGAGTGGTGCTGCATGCCAGGATCGGTGCTTAAACGTCTAGTATTAATTTTGTCCTGTACATGGCCCTACAAAACCCCTGCAATGTACTTATCAGACAAAAAATTGCAATATATAGTGTGATTACTTTCTTTGTCACATATTTAATTACATTAGTCATGGACAGTACATTACCTTCCCAACACTACCATTTTTGTATATTTATGTGCCTTTTATATATAAAATTATGGACCTTTTATCAAAAAAAAAAGATAACTAAATCCATAGGCGTGGAAATGATCCTAAATAAAGAGGAAAAATACAATAAAGAACATAGGGGGCTCAGAGGGCCCAAGCCGTAGCCAAACTTGTCATCGTCGTTCTACCATAGCTCTTTGCGAGTGATGGACAGCACCCAAAAAAGTTCAATTGAAGTACATGCAAAGACATGTAGATGACCGGACCTCATTGAATCACTACAATAGTATAGCCATACTGGGTATATGAGTTTACTCGCATAGACTCAAAAGAAAGGATCCTTTAAGAAGACAATATCAATGGAGCCCCACTAATGGTCAACAACAAAACCAAGCCATTCTCCATGAAGACTGGCAGAGACATAATAACCTAAGCTCTTTGGCAACGCCGGAGGAGGCGTCACCAAGACGAGCTTCAATCCGAATGACTTCTATCCAAGAAAACACCTTCATCACAATGTGATGCCTCCGCTACACCAAATCTTTATACACACTTGACGAGATACGAGAATCTCCCCCCTTCGCCCCATGGTCCAGCTTGGCGATTGGAGATGAATACTACTGTTTTGGTTTAGTTAAATTATACCGAATACTGCTGTTTTGGTTTAGTTAAATTATACCGAATACTGCTGTTTTGGTTTAGTTAAATTATACAATTCATTTTTAGAACCTGGGCTCAATTCATTCACATAGTGATTTATTGGTAAGTTTTGTATGTCTCTTTGAAGGAAAAGAGGCAAGGGCATCTCCAATGCGGACCCTCAAAGCGCCAACAACCGTTCGGAACGAGCTGTCCGGACGTATTTTGTCATCCAACGCAGTCATGCATTGGTTCGCTGGCGCGTTAGGTTGTCCATTTTCTCGCAACCGAAAAGCAAACTAGGGAGGGGGGGGGGGGGTTGCGGGGTCCAGGCCGGGACCACGTAGGACTCTGATACCCCCGACCCACTCAAGCCCCTCTCCCGGTCCAGTTTTGTTCCACTCCACGCCAGTCCCTTACTTTCATCCGCCCCTCCTCGCCTGTCACCGCCGTTGTACCTCTCCGGTGACCGCCCAAGAATCCTCGGACGCCCGCAACCCCAGCCCACGCGCCTGCCCACCTTTGACTACGCCACCGTCCACCCAGGATCCCTCTGCAGCCAGGTACCCTCCGCCCTACCAACGTCGTCCATGGTGGACACCACACCCAACAAGTGTTCGTTTTGTGACATTGATTTTTTTATCGAACGTCTTGTTGTTTTCTAGAGTAAGCACGATGGTGGGTCACTCGATTTGTCGAGAATGAGTTGTTGTGTGATGTGTGATTGATAGTATCTACGAACGTGTAAGCATGGCAAGGGTTCAACCTTTTGGCAGAACATGCACGTCGTCCATGAACGCACTGCAAAGTCGCTGACGCATCGGTGGTACACCATCTCCAACTCTTCATGAAGTTCTGCGATGCCATTGCACGAGTGGAGGCAATGTGGCCATCGGGCTCGTCAACCATGAAGATCGTAAGTTTTGCTTCTTGTTGCTCTACATGTTGGTCGATTCGTTGATTCACTCAATGTTGCAACTTGATAATCATCATGTTGTATAGCTTGGACGCACTGTCGTGTCACACCACATGAGCGAGGACATGCCATTTGTGCTTATATATTGCTAGATCAAGCTCAAGGTGAATTATGCGTGGAACGACATGTGCCGGTTTTGACTCTAGTAGGGTTGAATTTGGAATCGATGAACTCCAAAAACTTGTTGACCATCCTGCTATCTAAGATGTAATATTTAAATTTGAACTATTGTTATACTAGGAGTATCTGCATGTTATGTATGGATTAGTTGTGTTATTTTCTACTCTCCCCATTCTTAAATATAAGTCCTTTTAGACATTTTAAATGAACTATAACATATGGATGTATATAAATATATTTTAGAGTGTAGATTCACTCATTTTGCTCCGTATGTAGTCACTTGTTGGAATCTCTAAAAAGACTTATATTTGGGAATGGAGGGAGTATACTTATTTTGAGTGTTATTGACAAAGGAAACAAAGACAAACACTAAAGGACATGTTGAATGGCAGGCTCCCGCATCCGTAGAAAAATACAATCTCCATTTTAAGGGTCGGCGTTGAAGATGCCAATGGATTTTGTAGCACATTCCACACACGATATATATGTTTTGTGGTGATACGTATTCCTTGCGATCACTCGCTAGCATACAAAGGTGGCTGGCCCATTTAGGCACCTAAGTGCTCAGAGGCGTTCCCTGTCGAACGGTTTGAAGAAGGTTCCATCCGGTTTTTTTTTTGTTGTTTTCCCACTAGTTTTCTATTGTTCTTCACATTTTCTTGTGTTTTCGCTATTTTCTTGTTTTCTTGCAGGTTTTTATTTTCTATTTGCTTTTTTTGTCTTATCTTTTCGTTTTTAATCCGTGCTCATTTCTAAAAAATTGCAATATTTTAAACTTTGTGTACATTGTTTAAATTCACACCCATTTTTTCAATCCATGAACATTTTATAAATTCACGGATATTTTTTAAACTTGCGAACATTTTGTAAAATCATGAATCATATATACCTAACAGAATGATCCCTACTATTTCTAATTATCTTAACATGCATGCTTCCACATCATCAAAATTGCTATGGCTGTTAGATTTACTATCGAGATCTACTACCATCTGTCCAACCTATGCATGAGAATTCTCTACCATGCAACATGCATTAGTGGATTATAAGTGAGTTTTAATTACAATGTAGTTCCTCTGCAAAGAAATATAAGAGTGTTTGGATCACTACTTTAGTGATCTAAATGCTCTTATATTTGCTTTACGGAGGGAGTATTTAATTGTGACACAAACCACTACATATTTTTCTAGCATGCAACCATGTCACACATCATGTCATGCATGCAAGTTATAATTTTTTTTTTGCATTAGCATATCCATGCAACACTACCACATCATCAGTTTATGCATGTATGTCACTAGTTAATTTTTTGCATTAGGTTTTATGCTCTCATATGCATGGTATATGCATTGGTCGCTAGGAGCATACATATGAAGTTGATCCTTCACTTTTCTAGAAGTGATACTCTCTTTCTCTATTGCTAAATAGTTACAAACACTATCTATTTTTCATACATACAGTTATGCCATATCAATAAGCCAGGCATGTAAGTTATACGTTACATTTTCTTGCATTAGTATGTGCATGTGGCACTGCTATGTCATACCACATGTTCATGCATGAAAGTTATTAGTTAAGTTTTGTGCTCTCATGGACACGATATATGTGTTGGGTGTTTGGGGGATACGTATATAGTTGATCTTCCATTTTTTTAAATGACATTCTTTTAGTTGCAATCTATTTTCTCTCTCTCCGCTTTTGTTATACGAATTTTGTTAATGTTTTTAAAGCATATATCAAGAAATACTCTTACATTTCACTTTTATTAGTTTTAGTTGTTTATGTAACACCTATTTATGCATTTCTTTTTAACAAGATTATTGTAGCAATGCGCCAGTTATCATGTAGTATTTTTCAAATCTATGGACGTCTTTTCAAGTTTGTGAATATTTTTTTAAAAATTTTACAATTTTTCTCAAATTCCTAACACATTTTTTTACAAATTTATGAACATTTTTTTATAATCCATGAACATTTTTCACATGCATGAGCATTTTTTCAACTCGTGAACATTTTTAAAATTTGGGTAAATTTTAAAATTTGATTAATACTTTTGGAATTCACTAACATTCCTAAATTCATGAATATTTTAAAATTCATTATTTTTTGAATTCATGAACATTTTTTGACTCATGAACATCTTTTAAGTTCATCAACTTTTTTTAAGTTCACAAACATTTCCCGGATGCATGACATTTCTCACGTTTGTGAATTGTTTAAAATTTATCAATGTGTTTGAATTCGGAAATATTTATCAAATTCTTATTTTTTAAAAATTCTTAAAACATTTTCAAATTAGTGAATATTTTAAATTTAACAAATGTTTTTAAAATTTTACATATATATACAAATTTCTGGAATATGGAGTATATAAAAAAGGAAAAATATATAGAAACTAGAAAACCCTTATTTTGAAGTGAGAAAAAGTACTATTTTTGATCTGAATTAATTGACGTAGCCTTATACTACATGTGGGCGAACTGGTACATTGTTTTTTTGAGGGGTGAGCGAACCGGTACATTTTTTTGAGAAACACCTGTACATTGATTTGGACCTAAGATAAAAAAAAGAAAATAACTCCCATGACTAACAATTACAATGAAATCTCTTGAAAACACCTTCTTCGTGATATCAATCTCTGCTCGAAGAAATACTCCAAAGTCTTCGGTAAAGAGGCTGTAATTGGACTGGAGCAACGATTTCATCACTCTTTCACCCGCACGAACATTTCCGATAATGATTTGTGAAAGCGCCTTGAGTCGCCCATCCAAAAATAATGGGAAGCCTTGATCGATGAAAGTACTTGGGCCGGAATGATCCCCTAGAAATGCAGATCGTCGAACACTATATATTCACCATGGTGTCAATGCAAAGGTTCACCTCCACAAAGAATCAGACCAACAAAAAAACTTGACACGGCAACATAAAACTCATTAGATCCGAATAATCGGATCTACGAGGACAGAAAACTCTCTAACCTAATGGCACTGCCAAAAGAACAAGAGGAAATTTATTCTTGCAAAATTATGATGATCGTTAGATGTTGACGAAAAAGATCTTGAAGATCCGAGGGCCCCCGTCTCTGAGAGAGCCAGCACTCTCTCGGTCAGGCGATACATATCACCGCCCAAGAATGTGTTCTCCAGTTGTGCTTGTTGGGCCGTGAAGGTGAAAGCAGCTAAACTTCCAGGCTCGGCCCACTTTCTTTTGTTTTTTTTTTACGTTACACATCCGCAATTGGTAGGGGGAAGTCACGTCTCGGGGATAAAAGGGAAAAGGCTTTCAGGCTTTAGCGAGGGTTTCTCCTGCTGCTGCTGCTACAGCTTCCAATCCCCACCTCTCCGGCGAGCGCCAGCCTTTTCCGGCGAGGGTTTGCTCCGATCGGAGCTCTCGGGCGGCAGATCGGCCGGGTCCTCCGCCCGCGCTCCCGTGCCTGCGCTGAAGAGGTAGGGTTCTCCTCCCTGTCGGCTTCGCGCTCCCATCTTCCGCCGCTCCCCTCACCCCTCGCTCTCTCTCGTGCGACGCTCGACGCCCTGTGGATCTCGCCGACTCGTCGCGGGCGCGCTTCAGCGTCGCTGCGAAGGTTCAGCGCCTCCTCCCCTTGCGCACGGGAGAGCAGGGACTGCTCTGCCGCCCTGCCCCTCATCCTTCTCCCGTCGCCCTCCCCCTCCTCCTCCTCCTATCCACCCCCTCCCCTGTTAGCTGCACAGCATTGCCGGCTGTGGAGGTCAAGCTCCCGTTCCCCAACATCCTAATCCCCTGCGTGGGCACTGTTTTTGGTTTGGTTTTCTTACTCTGAAGTTATTATGATCTGGAAACTGCTAATAGGGTTGATCTGGTGACACCTTGGACTATTTAATTGATGCCATGCTAAAATTGATGCAAATGATATCTACATTTGACACCATTCTAAATCTGACACAAATGATGTTTATATATATATCATGTGATACTAAATCTGAGGCCATACCTTTCTTTATTAGTTTGTTATAGAGACTCACGTGATGTTTATCTTAAATGATGGTGTTTAACGGGCTTGGTTCCTATATATGAATGTAATTATATATAATAGGTGCATAATTGAACCGCTGCTGTTCTGTCTCCTGGTGCGCTTGGCGCGGGATTACTGGGTTAAGCTTAGGCTTGGTGTTTTGCTCTGTTCGAAGCTGAAGTGGTCTGGGTGTTGGGGCCGATGGTACGGATCGGCATGGTTAATGCTGAACCGTGGCCTGTGCGACACGTCATTGCTCTCTAATGGCTTTAACTTTTATTATGGTTGTTTGTCATGTATCGAGTTGGGGAAACCACTTGGTGTGAGCGATTTTGGTTTGAAGTTTCATCTGTTACTTCCTCCGTCCCAAAATAAGTGACTCGACTTTGTACTAACTTTAGGTGTGAGTACTATATTAATCACGCCAGTGTTGTGTACTCATGTTTAGCATGGAGTATGTGCATATGGTGTATGCGATGTCTGTAATTGCACACGGGACTTCATATTTTGCTAATTTTGGCTTGTTGCTGGTGTTAGAAGTATATATAAATGAACAAGTGTTAATGCCGTTCTTATTTGTCCTGTTCAAAGTATTAAATTGCTCGACGTATAGATTTATGCCTTTTTTTAATCTTGTTTACAAATTAGTTTAGTTAGTTGTTTCGGGTGAAAACAGTAACATGATGTAGAATGCTTTCTTTTCTGTCAAGCGTGGCTCTGGAGTTAAAAACATTCTTCTCAATAGGAAAATGAAATCAATTTTGCCATGGTTTAGGGTCTCCTACCACTTTTATCTGTTACTTGTATGCATTACACCAGCTGAACATCAAATCGTACTTATGAATGACATTTGTAGTTTGGCTGCACGCAACTACAAATGTCATTTGTTTTGAATCCCCTCTTTGCCTATTTTGCAGACATTTTGACTTCTATCCACAGTAGTGCGAATAAGTAATTAATATATTTTCATTAATAACACAACATACACGTAGCGCATGTGGTAGGCACATAGGTGTGAAGCAAGCCGTCAGGTGTTCGATCTCCACATTAGATTGTTTAAATATTTTTCTGCTTGTTTTTTCTCCATCTAGCATACTTGTCCTACTCCCACCAGAATGCATCCACCACCGATTCTGTTTGGTTTGGCACAGTTTTTAAATCTATGCACTTAGCAACACATATGCTATTAGGCTGTTGAACATTTCTCATTGCTTAATTTGCTTTTTAGACTACCGAATATCTTCGTGAAGAGGACTTGAACACAGGTTTGGTGCAATGGCGAATATGAACATAACCGGCATCTTGGAGAAGGTATCTATTGCACCAATTTACATTTGTTGATAAGGAATCCTCAGTTTTTGCTCGGTAACATTTTTGTTCCTTGTATGTGCTTTCAGATGACAGGGAAAGATAAAGACTACAGATATATGGCCACCTCAGATCTGCTTAGTGAGTTGAACAAAGAGAGTTTCAAAGCAGACCAAGACCTTGAATCAAAGTTGACTAATATTGTTCTTCAACAACTGGAAGATGCTTCAGGAGATGTTTCTGGTTTAGCTGTGAAATGGTACCTTTCCTTTAAAATACTTTCTTATTTAATCCATTGTTTGTGTTCTTGATGTCTTACCATGCTTGCATGGTGTGGGATTGGGGAAGTAAGGATTTTGCATGTTAAGATCTTGTTATTGTTGATTATCCCCTCTGTCCTGCTAGAATTTGGGAATATTCTGATTATGCTACTCGCTATGTTGTTGTACCTGTCAGATGTGTTTAGCCTGCTATTTTATCTTTTAAGATGGCATCATACCTCCTTTTGTCTTCAAGATTGCTTATTCATTTTTAAAGTTTGTTCTGTTTTCTTATGCATCAATTGTTGGATCTGCGGGGTTACTTTTTTCAGAGAAATTTGATTACCGATTGTTTCCCCTACATCCGTTCACTACATTTACTCTTATTCTTTTGTTGGTTAGCTTGGCTCCACTTGTTAAGAAGGTAAGCGAGGATAGAGTAGTGGAGATGACTGACAAGCTTTGTGATAAATTACTCAATGGAAAGGAGCAGCATCGTGATATTGCCAGTATAGCTCTGAAGACAATCATTGTGGAAGTTACTACGGCATCACTTTCTGAAAAGATTTTAGTTTCTCTTTCCCCGCAGCTAATCAGTGGTGTCACCAGTGTAAGTTTTTTAGTCTGTTTCGTGTTTGCCAGAATTTCCCTTGGGTTATCTGTAGGCCCCTTAAGTTTTATTATTTAGATGTTCCACAGAAAAGGTAATGCAATATTAAGTTAAGTATTAGCTGGAAAATTAGCAATAAATTACGTACACAGTTTGCAGAATTTATTTGTGAATGTTTAATATATCCTTTAATTAGGGCTGTTTGGTAGCATTTGGTTTACATTCATTTCTTCTTACCTTTATATGTTGCCTCTTGTTCCTTTATCTGGAAGTATAATTGTACGACAGACTGCCATATGGTTATGAAAATGAAACTTGTAAATACATTTCTAGGTTTCAAGGGTTTGTAACATAAAGCCTACCCCAACTTGTTTGGGACTTGTTTTTACTTGTTTCATGGCTCATCAGTTTGTTTTTAAAATTAAATGCAATTGTCTTGATACATTTCTTCTTTTGTTGACAGGGAAAGAGTGCTGAAATTAAATGTGAATGTCTTGACATATTAGGTGACGTGCTTCATAGATTCGGCAATGTGATCACAAAAGATCATGCGTTTATGCTCACTGCACTTTTAACCCAGCTGAGCTCCACTCAAGCAAGTGTCAGAAAAAAGTCAGTTACGTGCATAGGTACGCCTGAATGAATATTGCAATTATTTTGATTGTTAATGCTTGCAAATGATTGAACAATCTTAGTTAATCTACAGTGGCTAATGTGTCGTTTTATGTTGCAGCATCGCTTGCTCCATGTTTGTCGGATGATCTATTAGCCAAGGCAACGTCGGAGGTTGTCCAATTGCTGAAAAATAAAAGGGCAAAATCTGAAATAACCCGAACAAATATCCAGATGATTGGTGCTCTCAGGTATATGCTTTGACCTTCCAACTGCTGCAAAAATTTGTTCATAACAGCTTGTAGGAACTATCTAAATTCAAAACTGGCTAGTTCAAACATTGATAACATATCTAGAAAAAAAATCTGGCTGGATGATATAATACCCAGGGATAAATTATTTTTGGATGGAGGGAAGTACAAGAGATTTGGTAGGCTAAATTCATTTGATCACTGCAAACTCATAGTTTAATTTATTTTGACCTACAGTCGGTCAGTTGGATACCGGTTTGGACCACACCTTGTCGAAGCTGTTCCTTTGCTCATTAGTTATTGTACAAGTGCATCAGAAAATGATGAAGAGCTCCGTGAATACAGCTTGCAGGTGAAAATTATGTTAAAGTTCATGCTTTTGATTACTCTTACCATTGCTTTCTCTGTGGCTATAAATTACCTCCCATCTTGTAGGCCCTTGAGAGCTTTATGCTCAGATGTCCAAGAGATATTTCCCCATATTGTGATGGTATTTTGAATCTTGCTTTGGAATATGTAAGCTATGATCCTAATTACACCGATAGCATGGAGGAGGATACTGATGATGAAGTACAGGATGAGGAAGATGATGAGTATGTTACTTATATTCTTATAATACTGAAATTGTGTTTCCAATTAAGCTAATTGAACCATCTTTTAACATTTTCTCCCAGTGAGAGTGCGAATGAATACACAGATGACGAGGATGCAAGCTGGAAGGTTCGCCGGGCATCAGCGAAGTGCCTGTCTGCAATTATAGTATCTCGTCCTCAAATGTTGTCTAAGATGTATCAGGAGGTATGTTGATGGCAGCAAGTAAAACCACCATACTGTGCTTTAACAATCTCGTTCTTCTTGACAGCATGATTCCATTTTGTCCATAATTGCCAGTGTTGTTTTTGAGCCGATTCCAACCATTTATTACCTGTTTTGAAAATTAACTACTCAATGAAGTGCCTGGCTCTATGGAACTTGGTGTAATTTATTTGGTTGTTGCAGGCTTGTCCAAAGTTAATTGACCGCTTTAGGGAAAGAGAGGAGAATGTAAAGGTAACCGCATGGCATTGCATTGCTAAATTAGATTTGAATTGTCATTGTATGTCAATCTTACGAAGCTTGTCTTCGATCCTAGATGGACATCTTCAACACATTTATTGAGTTGTTACGCCAAACTGGCAATGTGACAAAAGGACAAGGCGACATTGATGAGTCTAGGTAAAAAAAGTATTTGTTTTATTACCTTTTTACCCATTTTTACCAGATTCTTATAGAATTTATGGTAAGTACTAGATGTGCAGCTGTTTCTCTCGTTGGATTAATAGCCTAACTGAGCCTATGTTGGTTAAAACATGGCATGGCTCTTATTTGGATACAAAAATCATTATCTGGTTGACTTGTTATGCTTTGTGGGAAAGTGTTTGTTTATTGTGATTGCAAGTTCTGTGCACTGAGCCTGTATTGTCATTCGTTTTACTTTGCAGCCCTAGATGGTTGCTGAAGCAAGAAGTACCCAAAGTTGTCAAGTCTATCAATAGGCAGTTGCGTGAAAAATCAATCAAGACAAAGGTTTGTTCTTTAACTGTCTTGCAAAGCGTCTCTATGGCTCACCATCATGATTTAATATTTTTTTTGTTGGCATTTCCAGGTTGGAGCATTCTCAGTATTGAAGGAGCTTGTTGTTGTATTACCAGATTGCCTTGCTGATCATTTTGGGTCACTTGTTCCTGGGATTGAGAAGGCTTTGAATGTTAGTGGGTTTTATTTTCTGTGTAGCTTCTTGTGTAGGATTTATGTTTGTTTTAACTCATTGTCTATTTTGTTGTATAGGACAAATCTTCTACCTCCAACCTGAAGATTGAAGCCCTTGCGTTTACTAGGATTGTTATGGCCTCACATTCGCCCTCTGTGTTTCATCCATACATCCAGGTATTATAGCTACTATCTTTGATTTTAACCACTCTTGTGTCGTTACTCATTACTGAATGCAAAATAAAATTTCCAGGCACTTTCTGGTCCAATATTATCTGCTATGGGAGATAGATATTACAAAGTCACAGCTGAGGCTTTACGGGTGTGTGGGGAGCTCGTCCGAGTCCTCCGTCCAAACTTTGAGGTCAGCCTTATACTCCATGTGCTGATGTTATAAGCACCCAGTATGGTGGTATTTTAAATTCTCATTCTGCTGTTACACAGGCACGTTCCATAGATTTCAGGCCATATATTAGTCCAATCTATAAAGCTATATTGGGCCGCTTGGCGAATCAAGATCAAGATCAGGTTTAGATCACTCTCTACGTACCTCTCTCTCTCTCTCTCTCTCTCTCTCTCTCTCTCTGATGTGATTCTGTTTTGCCAGGAAGTTAAAGAGTGTGCCATATCTTGCATGAGCCTTGTGATCGCTACTTTTGGTGATGGTCTTCAGAGTGAATTACCGTCATGCCTTCCCATACTTGTTGATAGGATGGGCAATGAAATAACACGACTTACAGCTGTCAAGGTAAGCAGTCAACCACACCTTCAGAACCAAAACTAATAGCGACATGATGGTAAATGTTGAGTTGAACTTTCAGTGTTCTAGTCAATGGTAGAAAAACAAATGTAAATGTTTTGATCAGTGCATCTTGCTGAGTTGCTTGGGATAGAGATGCTTTTGTGGTGGGTTCATTGATTTAAAGATAGCTTTAGTACATTATCCATAGTATACCAATCTATTTGTGTGGGTCTTGTCTACAGTTGTAGTTGTACACCCTGTCATCATTTGCTTAATGCCCACTGGTGGTGTTTTCAGACAGTTTTGTTTATTCTCTGTTTTCCTGTACTAGTTGATTGTACGCAGATTCACTCCTTTTCTTGGTTCTGTTGCATTTTCAAAATTTTCATTCCTTTACAGGCATTTGCGGTGATTGCAAATTCACCTCTTCGGATTGATCTGTCATGTGTCCTGGACCATGTTGTTTCTGAGCTCACAGCTTTCCTTCGAAAGGTAAAGATGCATTATACACATTGTTTGTTTTGATTTTGAAACTTGAAAAAACATGTATGTTTAACAGAGCATCAGGATTGAAGACTAATTTCTTTTGCTGCCCCCTTTCAACAGGCCAACAGAGCCCTCAGGCAGGCAACATTGGGGACCCTAAATTCTTTGGTTGTCACATATGGTGGTCAAATTGGCTCGTCCTCTTATGAAACGATAATAGCTGAACTTTCTACTCTCATAAGGTTTTATCCTCGCTTAGCTTTCTTCAACAAATCTCCATTTTCCGCCTACCAGGAAGACTGATGTTGGATTATTTATTGTGGCAGTGACATTGATTTGCATATGGCTGCTCTTGCATTGGAACTGTGTTGCACAATAATGGTTGACAGAAGATCCATTAAAAATGTTGGTTTAGCTGTGAGACATAAGGTTTTGCCCCAGGCCCTTGTTTTGATCAGGAGTGCTCTGTTGCAAGGACAAGCACTACAGGTATATATTTTCATATCTAAATATAAATACCAGATTTCTTCTTATTTTCCTACCGACAGATGACATCGTTTCTATTGCAGGCACTACAGAAGTTTTTTGCTTCACTGGTCCAGTCTGCAAATACAAGCTTTGAAACTTTGTTGGACTCCCTTATTTCAACTGCCAAGCCATCGCAGTCAGGCAGTCTTTCCAAGCAGGCACTATCCTCTATTGCACAGTGTGTTGCTGTGCTATGCTTAGCAGCTGGTGATCAGAAATGTGCATCAACTGTTGAAATGCTTAAAGGCATTCTAAATGATGACAGTTCAACTAATTCTGTAAGGCTTTTCCTGACCATGCATGCCTTCTGTTCACCATATTTGCGCATTTATATCATGTCATACTTGTGATCTTTGACATAACATGCCTTTATTCATTTACGTTAGCTAAAACACATCATTCATGGGCATCGTCTATCTTGTAGCATTGTGAAATTGGGATACTACAAGTTCTCTGTTTGTTTCATATGTGGTCCACTGTTCTAATAGTTTACGTGTGTGCTACTCTTTGTGCCCTAGTCTAATCATCTTAAAACTTTGAGCTGTAATTAGGCAAATTGTAATGTCTTGATGGTAGGGTTAGTGCTTTGTCATGTAGGCATCTGCAAATCAATATTATTTGCTATTGGTTGACTGCATACTTATGTTTGACTCGAAGATATATTATTACCCTTCTCTTGGTCATTTTTAATTGCTTCTAATTCTAATGTGTTTTCCAGGCTAAACAACACATGGCCTTGTTATGTTTGGGAGAAATTGGAAGAAGGAAGGACCTCAGCAATCATGTTCAAATTGAGAACATTGTCATTGAGTCATTCCAGTCACCTTTTGAGGAGATAAAGTCTGCAGCATCGTATGCTCTTGGAAACATTGCTGTTGGCAATCTATCCAAGTATTTGCCATTTATCTTGGATCAGATTGACAATCAACAGAAGAAGCAGTATCTTTTGCTTCATTCACTGAAAGAGGTAGGTTTATAATGGAATTATTTTTGTAAAAAGTACCTCCCATAAGCCTGCTGTTTAATTTGTGCTCTTATGCAATATCTATCAGGTAATTGCACGGCAGTCTGTTGATCATACTGGCCAGAGTGAGCTGCAGGACTCAAACATTGTGAAGATATTGGCGTTGCTCTTTAATCACTGCGAAAGTGAGGAGGAAGGAGTTCGGAATGTGGTTGCTGAGTGTTTAGGGAAAATTGCACTGATTGAACCTAACAAATTAATCCCTGCTCTGAAGGTGTGGAGTGTGGACATCAGCAAAGTTACATCCCCATGTTTCATTTACTTTATGATATGAGATCTAATGTGACATTTCATATAATTTTGTAGGAACGTACATGTAGCCCAGCAGCAAACACAAGGGCTACAGTTGCCATTGCTATAAAATATTCAATCGTTGAACGGCCTGGAAAGATAGATGCAATCATGTACTCTGAGATTTCTACTTTCCTTATGCTAATTAAAGACAGTGACAGGGTAATTTTACTTGAAATAGTATTTACATCCTTAAAACTAATGTTTGCAAATAATTATGTGGAGATGACAATTGCATTTGTTGCTTGCACTTTGCAGCATGTGAGACGTGCAGCCGTCCTGGCGTTGAGTACTGCTGCCCACAACAAGCCAAATTTGATCAAAGGTCTTCTTCCTGAATTACTGCCTCTTTTGTATGACCAGACTGTTGTGAAGGTATCATTTCCTATTTTTTTGCTGATTTCTTATCAGTACTTATGGTCTGGCCTCTGGGGACGTTACATATAATTTACAGCTAGGAAGTAACGGTTTCCTTCTTTGCAGCAAGAATTGATCAGGACAGTTGATCTAGGGCCTTTCAAGCACGTCGTTGATGATGGGCTTGAACTTAGGAAAGCTGCCTTTGAATGTGTGGACACATTGCTGGATAGTTGTCTTGATCAATTGAATCCATCGTCCTTCATCGTTCCTTTCCTCTTATCTGGCTTAGGTGGTAAGTACAGTTTAAGACATTATATATTTCATCATGGTATTTTTAGTGTGTTTGGTTGGTGCCTGGATTAGGCCTGCCAAGAAATTGGTAGACCTTAATATTTTTCCTCTCGCTTGGTTTGGTGCCAATTTTTTTGGCTATGAGGGGCTGTTTGGTTTTTGCCAGAGCCATCCTTGCCAATTGAGGGCACGCCAAATAATTGGCAGGCGATTTCGCCGCGGAGCCTCGACAACAATTTGGCTTAGATGTAGACTAGAAGAATTAAGGTGGGCTGGGCGCACCAAAACATTGGCGCTCATCCAAATGGCCTCACAAGCGTGGTCAATGACCAATATTTTGGACGGGTAGCCGAGGGAAGCAATCCGAACAGCCCTTAGTGCCCTCACCCATTCCTCTCAAAGATTCTTGCCAAATAATTGGCCAGGTTTCCTTGGCCAGAAAAATGGCAAGCCAATTTTTGCCCATGTTTGACAGGGCTGTATGGGGCATCAGCCAAACATAGTCTTCGTCTCAATATCTGTGTAGCGATATAGGCCTGGACTGCATAGAACTGGTGATACTGAACGTACCTTTATTATTTTGACAAGATACTTTATATCTATAGCATGGCTTTCAGTTTTTCTTCAGGATAAATTGTCCACATTATCTGTTATTACGTGTTTCTCTTTTTGTTCCTTTCTGAATCCTAAGATGGTATATCACCTATATTATCATAATCTTGTTGAATGTGTATTTTGTGTAGAACATGCTAACCAGTTGTTCGTACTGTCCTGCTTATTGCAGATCATTATGACGTAAAAATGCCCTGCCATCTAATTCTCTCAAAGCTAGCAGACAAGTGTCCTTCTGCTGTTCTTGCAGGTTTGCTATAAATAAAGGATCTTCAAAGTGATGTTTCATATGTTGTGACTGCCTTTTCTAACATTTACTATTATGATACTGTTTCAGTTTTGGACTCATTAGTTGAACCTCTTGAGAAAACAATCGTCCACAGACCCAAGGGTGATGCAGTGAAGCAGGAGATTGATCGCAACGAAGACATGATCCGCAGTGCTCTTCGAGCAATCGCTGCTCTAAGCCGCATCAGGTAAGGCTTGATTCTGCCCTACTAGCTGACGGCTGATTCTGGTTTAGATCAGGCTTTGAATTCTCTGCCATCCTTTTTGTTACTTGTTCATAGTTACTAAAGCAGACTGCAGTATAGCCAATCCACTGGTGGCCGTAGCCTCCTTTTATGCCTCCTTTTATGCTCGTCAAAATAACATTGCTTTAGTAGGCATGACCTAACCAGTTTGTTTGGTCTCGGCTTTGATCTGCAGTGGCAGCGACTACAGCATGAAGTTCAAGAATCTGATGAACAAGATAACGGCCACCCCTTCACTTGCCGACAAGTACAACTCGGTGCGCAGCGAATGAGAGCTGCAATTTTTTTTGTATATGTTAGGAAATAGGTGAGTCAAGTGCCAGTTCCGAGGCGATGATCCAACCAAACCTCCCATTACCGTGCCCTTTTTTGGCTGAAAGGTTGCGCTGCGAACAAAGGGGTGTTGAATACCCTGCGTTGTTTTTCCTGTACAAAATCTGGTGGTGAACCATTACACACGGTTGTGGTTATGTACTCCAAACAATGCGCCCTGGTCGGAGCATTGTGATTCTGTGTGCTCTGGATGTATTCGGAGAGTACTTTGGTAAGCAGCTTTGAGACTAGAATTCGGCCCGTGGAACGTAGTCATGATTCACCGTCAGGACGATCCGTTCACGTACCCGACGAACCCACGGCTCAGCGGTGCGTCGGCAGTTTGGCACCCAGCTATACAGGGTGTACACCGTTTGATGTCAGGACGATGACACTTAGCATGCAGAATGGGTAGTGCAGCATATTGTATTGGCTGCGGCTGTTGCTACCCTGCGGAGGCAAGGGCCGGCAACGAGGTGCCACTGAGTTAGGATCCTGTGCAATTTTTTTTTTAAAGAGCAAAACTTGAAGCAGTTTAGCTAGATGTAAGTTGCCTTATTTTTAAATTTGTGTCGGTCAATGTGTGAGAGAAGAAAACAGGCGACAAGGCCTCATCCAGGAATGAGTGGTAGACGCTGGCGTGTCAGCGGACGTTTCAGGGTTTGCGCCAAGGGAGGTGGGGTGTGTGTGTGTGTGCAGGTTTGCTGGGGAAATCTGGTGGTGCACGGGTTTAGAGAGATGCACAGGGGTGGGGTTAGCACAGCGGTGGGTGGCAGTGAGGGAAGGCTGGGGCGGTAAGGCTGCAGCGGGAGCACCGTGGGCGACGGAGGCGGTCAGTTCGGCTTGGGCTGGCTTCGACGGTGGACAAAGGAAGAAGAGAAACATGAGGAAGAAGAAGAAGGCCCTTCGATGCTCATCCAATAGTTGGCGCAAATTCGACTTGTTATTAGTCGTTTTCTCAGTCAATTGAGCCCTGTCAAGGCCCATTTTGAAGACATAATTTCCCAGGGTGTGGACATCACTGATGATGTGAACATAGCAATTGATGTGGACATCACTGATGATGTGAACTTCAATCGGTAGGCAAACTTGTCGATCATATCTTCATATGACTCGTGTTCATCTTTCGATGCTTTGTGCTCCGAGCTCAGGACTACCCTGCTAGAAGTTCAACACAACCAATGGTGGAAGTGATGGCACGATATGTGGAGATCAAACAGAAGCAAGTGAAGGAGTCTGCTCTGTTGGCAGGGTCAACAAATGCCCAAGAGTTCTCCATCAGCAAGTGCATTGTTGTTCTGCACAAGCGAGAAAGCATCCAACGCGATGAAAGAGCCGCTGCGTACAAAGTCTTCAAAAGTGCCGAGAACAGTGAGATTTTTCTCAATTCTGCCACCGAAGATGAAGAGAACGCTACCGTGTTTCTTCGGAGCAAAATGGCTGAGTTGCCTCAACGTATCTAAGGTAAGCTACGTATGACTCTAGGTCAGTAAATTGTTTGTTGTTCCAGATCAGTAATCCTCTTATGACTCTAGGTCCTTAAGAATTTGAAAGATGGACACTATACCCTTATTCAATCTTTCAGAAAATGCATGATACATGTTTCTTCCATGGCCCATTCCTTTCTAGCTGAATTGTTGTTTCTTGTCAACCATTATTTAAGCTATAGCTTCTTCTCAGCCGTTGGAGCAATGGACAGTTTTGTTTCTTGTCAACCATTTTTTCAGGATCATTTCACAATAGTACTGACCTGGAACCTTTTTAGGTTCAATGCTAGTTCATTTGAGTTTGTCTTTTATATTTTAGAACCGTGGTGAGAAATTGTTTGCTCATTAGACTTTGTCATGAGTTTTTCTCTTCCACGAAAAAATTGTTTGGTCTGGAAGTTTCTTCGTGAAATGATATGATGATTTTATTGCTTTCTAGATTCTAGTTGTATGTTTATTGAATTGGTACAAGTAAAATGTAGAATAATTAGGATTCAACAAGCGTAAACATGTTACTTCCCTTGCCAATGAATTGACCTAATAAAATGAATGTAGTTTGTAAATCTCAAAAATAAAAAATAAAAGGCGCATCAAAATCTTTATATTGCTTCCATTTGGGAAACTGGCAATGGCTTCATTTATTATACAGCTACAACAATGTTGAACCTTGTTTTCTGAGACACATATATTCACTATGCTTGTTCGAGTCATTCTTTTTGTTCTCAGCCGGACACATATATTCACCATATCTATCACCTCTCTTTGATTCAAAAGCAAGCAAGTTCATGGAACTTCTACTGTTAACAGTAGCAACATTACCTTATTTTCTTCAGTATCATCAACTTTTTTTTGGTCTCACCGAATCAGGTTGATAAGTGGAACAAGCAGAGGGAGAATGGGACGTTTGCAGGGTCCCTCTAAATCGTCTGTTTGAGAGTCTCTTCAATTGCTTTTGTGTCCGGCGCTACTGCTGTCTTGTGGTTGGAATTTATGCTCCTGTCATGTATTCTCTTCCAACAATCGATGTAAAACATCAAGTGATGCTTTTCTTTATGTTGTATAAATAGTTCAGCATGCTTAAATGTACACATGTCTTTCCTGGGACTTGCGAATGCCGAATACCTATGAGATATTTTTGGTTCCAAGTCATGCTGCTGCGGAAGCTTCATTCCGTCCACAGGTATGGCAGGAGGTGGTATGATCCTACGGGATGCACATGGTGATATCATCTATAGCGCTTGTCGGGAAATCCGTATATTTGATAACGCGTTGGACGCTGAGCTAGTGGCGTGTCGGGAGGGGCTGGAGCTGGCCCTCCATCGTACGATGCTACCCATTTTGGTCGAGCTTGATAGCGCGGAGGCGGTGTCACTGATCACAGCACACTCCGAGGATCGATTGATACATCGCATGTTGGTTAAGGAGATTCAGAATCTGGCCTCAACTGAGGATAAAGAGATTTCTTTTACTCGCTGTTGTCGGTCGCAGAATAAAGTTAGTCACGAACTTGCCGCGTATGGCCGTAGCACTCCCCGTACTGCAGTATGGTTACGTTCGGGATTAGATTTTGTTGTAAACTTGGCATTGGCTGAGAAGCCTCCGTGAATAATGAGAATCTCCTTTTCTCCCGCAAAAAAAAAGTCATGCTGACGCGAGGATTATGTTGTTGTTATGTGACCGCACAATTATGTGATGGTATATTGATTCCAAGTCTCAATGTCCCATGTCCTACAATCCAGTTTCTCGATCGGGCAAACTACTATTCATGGCAAGTGACATTTGCTCCATACGAAGCACCTGTAATGATTAGAATCCATTTAACGAAAGAAGATTGCAAATCATATGAATGACGAATCTCGTCATTCAATATATACCGACCGCCCCAAGCCTATGTAGAGCTCGGTAAGAAATTTTCCAATTACTCACACCAATATGCTAATCTAGATACCGTCAACAATCTAGAGATTGTCTGCCATTTGATTGTTTCGTTGGCCACAGACCAAATCTGTAGCATATGTGCACGTGAATCAAATGTTGCCAACTTTGGCATTACCTTGACGAGGTCATCAAAATGTCGTTCCTAAGTAAAAGTTGCGTGTCGTTTTTTTATCATTTTGTTAGCATCATCCTTATAAGTTTAGAGCAGCGAGCCTCTGAAGCTTAGTCTTGCACATTTTTTCGCACATGTCGTTTCATACAAAACCATACTGCAGCATTATATATATTTTTCTATACTCCCGTTGTAAATCACGGGCTTTTGCTTGGTAGTTGACTGCGGTGGCGGACTAGTTGCACATCATAAAAAGTTGGTTGTAAAGGTTGCTAGGTTGCAACCTCGTAGGAAGTTGCATGGGTTTCAAAATTGGTTTTGAAAGTTGCACCATGTTTAATAGAGTTGCATTATATAGCATCAAAATTGGCATCAAATTTTTTTTATCGAATCATATCCATGCGGGATCTAGTTTTAAAATTTTGATTGCGACAATTCCAACAGTGAAAATGGATCTGAACTCCGGCGCTTGACCTGAAAGATGTCCTTTTAAAAATTTGAAAACCTAAATAAATGCACATACACATGCGTCCACATCACACAAACAAAGACAAAGGTTGAAGCGCGAATCAACCTGTGGTTGAGTTGGTTAGGTGGACAGTGGTATCCCCAACCCACCAGGGTTCAAATTCTGATGCTCGCATTATTCCTGGATTTATTTCAGGATTTCCGGCGATGCGCTTTCAGTGGGAGGAGACATTCCCGTCGACGACGAGGCGCCTACGGTAACTTCGTAAATCTCAAGATGATATGCCGGCTCAGTCTCTCGAAGGTGCTCATAGGGGTAGGGCGTGCGTGTGTGTGTTCATAAGGATGAGTGTATGCGCGTGTATATGAACGCTTGTGTCTGTACTGATGCTCAAAAAAAAGACAAAGGTTGAAGCACAGAAATGCATGCATGCGTGTGTGTGTGCGGCTACTCAGTTCGTCCAAATCGTGAATGCACACGACTAAGAATTCGGGATCTCCCCTCAAAATAAATAAATTCGGGATCAATTAAAAGATGGCCTGCATGTTCCATTTTACGATCTGCATGTTCCATTTTACGATCTTGTACCAACATATGTAGACCAATATGATTTTTTTAGGGTTTGCAGACCAACCAGGGCTAATCGGTATCCCTCATATTTAACCCAAATATGGGGCGAACATAAGGAGGTCTGGACGCATCTACCATGTCGGACTGATGATGGGATCTTACACGGAATTGTCTGGAGACCCAACAGTGTCCGATGGGCGTCTCCTCCAGTGGGGTTGCGAATGCCACGTGGCGTTGTCCCGGCTTGCCGCCCGAAGCCAAAGTCTGGCTATTTAAGCTGGCTGACGTCCCGAACCCCATCCACGACCCCTTCCTCCCTTTTCGCACTATCAGCCCGGGCACATTTCTCTCCGTCTCTACCTTCCTCTTTCCCTCGCCATCTGACATGGCCCGACATAAGAAAACCACCTACCCTATGCTAACGCTGGAGTGCCGCTTCCAGATCGAGGAAGAGATTTGGATGAGGCGCGTTGCCTCATCGCACCTGGCTTGCCTCCGGACTCGCCAGAGTCGGAGCAGCATTCAGTTCTGACGGAGGTGGCAGATCCGGAGGAGGACAAGGCAGAGCAGCCGGAGAATGAGCTGGCGCCGGCTGCAGGGTTCAGCATGGAGGAGGCCATGGCGGAATTCGCGGTTGCCCAAACAGCGAAGATGGTGGAGCAGCAGGCCATCCTGGAGTCCATTCTGGACGAGCCCCATATTGAGGCCAACCGACAGTTCATCTGGTAGGAACGGGCGTCGACCGACGCGCTTTTCGGCGAACTTGACATGGAAGTGGAGTTAGATGACGAGGCGGTGCAGCCGGAGTTGCGGCTGCCGCCCATGTACCTGAAGCCGGGCACCAAGATAGTGGACATCTCCGACGAGGATTAGGGTAGTATAGGTTGATCTACGTAGATTTCCTCATTTGCATGTTTTTTATGAATTTAATATTTCAAATATGAGATATCTGAATGCAGATGAGTAAATTTAAGATGTGACCGGCCATTGTCCACGGGCGTGGCGCGTCCGCGGGCGTTTGAGTGCCCGGATTTGATGTCCGAGGTTCTTGATGCTCTAACTAGCTACAATGGAGAGTAACATACACTAATAACATACACATATCCCTAGACTATGTTACTACCTTCATAGTGGGTAGTAACATAGGTGTGGTGTCATGCAAAACTCTATTTATTAGATTCTAGACTCATACTGTATTGGGACATGTGATGTTACAGTAACTAGCTAAGTTACTAGAACTACCTCTCTCTTTATTAACTCATTGCCACGTAGACAAATTTACTGAGTTGGACTTGAAGTTACTGCTGAAATTATTTCCATTAGGCTAGTCTAAATTAATTCAGAGTTTCATAGTACGTGCCAGTCAATTTGTCCTAGTACGTGTAATTCCCATCAGAGGGCTAGCTCTGCCTGCATGAAAACCGCCGGCCGGATGCATGGATCCCAACAAACAAATACCGCTTAACCAGGCCCAACTCCACCCAGAAAATTTCAGTAGATCGGTCGAGGTCGCACGAAGCGCGATGGCTGCCGCCGCGGACGAACAGGAGCTGGTGGTGCCGGAGGCCGACGAGTGCAGCAGATGGGCAATAACGTGCCTGCTGGGCTTCGCCGGTGTCTCGGTTCTTTACATCGCCAGTCAGGTGCCCAAATTCGTCCAGGAAGACCCCCTCATGACGCTCCTCCTGCTTCTGCTCCTTTTCCTCGGCTTGTTCTTTTCCGCCCTTTCCTCTCTTTTCTTATAGACAAGTATATATTTTTTCACGAATACGCAAAAGACTTGCGTATCATTGTATTGATAGGTAAAAAGGTAGCAATAGTTACAACACATTAACAGAGAGATGGGGTGGTGGCTGCCGAGCATGTGCACACGGATGGCATGCAACGACTCCCATGGCCCATGGCGCGCACGGGGGGAGGGGGGGTGGGTGCGCCTACCACTACGGACCTAGGCTACGTCTCTGGCAGGATTAGCGCCAATCCTGAGGCGCCCACGCGTGCCCAGAGTCTCGCTTTCTCACGAATGTCGTTGAAGGCGCGGTTCACAAAGGGGTGGTCGCCGTTGAAGACACATCCATTGCGGTGCTTCCATAGCCACCATGGCGTGAGGATGGCGATGGAGGCGAGCCCGCGTCGAAGGCTGCAAGGAGTGGCAGCAAGGGCCGAGGTCAACCAGGTGATGAACTCGTCGTCTTGGGCTGGGATGGAGGCGATGGAGCGACACTAGGAGAGCACCTCATGCCATATCTGGCGGGAGAAGGAGCAGCCCGTGAGAAGGTGCTGCATCGTCTCTGGCTCCTGATCGCAGAGACGACAAGCGGGCTCGTGGGGTAGATCATGGCGCGCGAGGCGGTCGGCTGTCCAGCACCGCCCGAGCAGGGCCAGCCAGATGAAGAATTTGATGCGTAACGGCGCCCACGATCGCCAAGTGATGCGCCAGTGGGGGTCCTCGATGGATCCAGAGAACATGGCTTGGTAGCAAGTCCGCGCGCTGTAGCAGCCGGAGCTAGACCATCGCCAGGATAGCGTGTCCGGAGTGTCGGAGACGGTGACCCGTCGTAGGCGCCGCCAGAGGGAGACGTACTGGAGCACCATCTCAATGCCCAGGGCACCCTGGATGTCCGTGACCCAAGCACGGTTGAAAAGGCCGTCGCGCACGGAGAGCGTCATCTTGCGTCGTCGTTTAGGAACCTTGGCATAGACAAGTGGCGCGATCTCGACGATGGACTGACCATCAAGCCAGTGGTCCTCCCAAAATTTGTAGGTCCGCCCGTTGCCGATGGTCCAGGAGGTCGAAGCCCTGAAGATGGCTTGGACGTCGGGGCAGTGCGGGAGATGCAGGTGCTGCCAGGGTTGCGAGGTGTCTGTCTTCTGTAGCCAGAGCCATCTGGTGTGGAGGGAAGTGCCTAGACGCTGGAGGTCGGGGATACCAAGGCCGCCCAGGGAGATTGGCCGGCAGACCCGACGCCAACTGACGAGGCAATGGCCGCTGCTCGCGTCCTTGCGACCGTACCAGAGGAAGTTGCGGAGTAGGCGATTAACCTGCTTGAGGATGGAGCTGTTGAGGGCGAGTACGAGCAGAATGTGCACTGGCATCGCAGAGAGCACGTGCCTGCACAGGGCTAGCCGGTCACCACGTGACATCATGGACGCCTACCATGGCGATAGTCTGCGCTCGAGCTTGTCGAGGAGTGGTTGTAGGGCGTTGGCGCTGGTCTTGCGGATGGACAGAGGCAATCCGAGGTATGTCGTCGGAAACTCTATTAACGGGCAGGCAAAGCCGGAGGTGATCGCAGCGCGGTCGTCTGGCGAGCATCGAATGGGCGAGGCTGCACACTTGGCGAAGTTGGTATACATCCCCGAGGCCGCCCCAAAGATGTCGAGCAAATGGCGGACGACGGACAGGTCCTGGAGGTCCGGCCGGCAGAAGATGACGACGTCATCGGCGTAGAGAGAGATGCTCGAAGTCATCTGTCGCGAGGTGAGCCGTTGAATCACACCGTCGGCCACGGCACGGCAAAGCAGGTTGTTGAGGGTGTCGATGGCCATGACGAAAAGCATGGGGGACAGAGGGTCGCCCTGGCGGAAGCCGCATCGATGAAGGATGGGGGGGCCTGGGATGCCGTTGACGAGGACGCATGTGCTAGCCGTGCCGAGCAGGATGCACACCAATTCGCACCAACGTCGGCCAAAGCCGAGGTGGCGGAGTGTGTCGAGGAGGAAAGCCCACGAAACGGAATCGAACGCCCGGGCAATGTCGAGCTTGAGCATGACGCGTGGTTGCTTGAGGTTGTGGAGCTGCCGGGCGGTCTGCTGGACCAGCAAAAAGTTGTCGTGGATGCATCGGCCCGCGATGAACGCGCTCTGGTTGATGAAGATCATGTCACAGAGCTTTGGCACAAGGCGGAGAGAAAGCACCTTGGCGAATAGGTGGATCAAGCTGATCGGGTGGTAGTCCGAGAGCGCGGCCGCGTCGGGCTTTTTTGGTATAAGAGTGAGCAGGGCCTCATTCAGTATATGCCTGGTCTTAATCCGGAGGGTCAAATTAGGTTTGTAGATAAAGTTTTGTTGCTTTATTGATTCATTCTTTCATCCGTCCATACATTCAATTATCTATCTGTAATTTATAATTTTATATTCATCGATCGGTGCTCTATTCTATTACTAATTGTCACACTAAATCCTTCTGTCCATTTATCCGTATGTACGCCTTGGTCTTCTCAGGATTGTATGCACGACTTATTTGTTGACTAAAGGTATGTTTGGTTGGAGGCGTCAAATCTCTACTATTAGAGCATCTATGCGCGGGAGGACAGTCCGGTCATTGACGGCACGGATCTGGATGGAGAGGAGAGAGCTTGAGGAGCTTGGGGGCGTGTTGCGCGTGGCCGAAGCTCACCGGAACCGGCCGGAGTGGGTGGTGGTGGCGGTGAGGAGATCATGGGGGAGAGGAGATCGACCGAGGGGTGGGGGTGAGGGGTATATATGTACAAATGCCCGTGCGTTGCAACGGGCGATAAAATTAATAAAACATGCTCCGCGTGTCATTCTGCAATATTTTTTATATCCAATTTTGACAAATGCTAGGAATAATGTAACTCTAGCAAATATGTCCGTGTGTTGCTACGGGTTGATTTATATAATTTCACCATTGAAAATCAGTTTTCTCTGAACGACACTTAGTTGCGTAGATAACAATAGTCATCAGATCAATTTAGTATCACCGCCAGCACGCGATACAATGCTCAATTCATCAGACGCCACCTCCCCTCTACGTAATGCATATTTTGATTTTTCGACCCATTCCGTGGGCGCGTGATGGATGAGGGACATATTTTCTTATGTGTTCAAGCATAGTACATTAGCAGGAATGTGCATTTCCTGCTCAAATATATCCAACTACTGAAATATGAACCAAATAAGGAACAATTTTATGTTCGAGCATGAATTGTACAGTGACAAAATAAATAAGGTGAGAGCACACATATGTTTCTTCCACCAGGTCAGCAAGCCTTTCAGTGATGCTCCACAGCTCCAGTACAATGTCATCACGGGCAAGACGGGAGAAAACACAAAGTAAATTACCAAGCCACAATAACTATTTAAGCCACTCCCACCCACTGGGTCATTTCTTCGAACAAATTCGGTGTGAACATTATCATCCTCTTGAGCAGCAAATAGCAGTAAATGGGCAAGCAAGCAAGTGTGCGTGCAGGGGCAGCTTCCATTCCTGATGAGTACATTACCTGCTCCTCGTTCCAGTTCCCCGTCATTACCTTAGCTTGTGATCAATAATTGGTTGTTGCTGCTAGATGTTGCTACCAACTGCCATAGTCGAAAGCGGATCAAGAAATCCACACAAAATTCAGTCTCTTATAAGGCAACAAATCCAGAGACTGTACACATAATTGTATCAAAGATAAACTGAAAAAATTATCACATAATTGCTGCACAAATAGTGGGAACTTACTGTACCTTTCGATGTATACTGTTGCAGATTTATTTTGTGTTCAGAGTAATTTCTTCAGAGTTGGCTAACCTAAGATCCAAATATGGACAATTAGTGGAAATACCTATCTTGGCCCTCTTAGGCAAAGCAATTGTGATAACATCTCAAGTTTTAGTAGAAAACAAGAAAAACACTGTTAACTGGTAGGTTTCAGTACTCTATTACTCTGAAGTCTAGACTCTCAAGCAATGAAATCAGCAGGCATACAACAGTACAACACAAACAAACAATGGGTGATGCTTCTCAAAGTGATCAAACACGATCTATTGCAATAATTTCACAGTAGATTGAAATTAAATGATCATGCACATATATATTACATGTTACACATTAGCTCAACCAGACAATTACTCTAGGGGGCATTGTACATTCTCTGACAAAATTGAACTGTGAATAATTTTCTCACGTCAGGTCAGGTTGTAAGGTCCATAAGTCGTAAAACAATGACCCCATTACACCATCAATTACATCAGACACCCTAATAATTCGATGGCTACAGCTAGCTAAGCTAATCTCAGCTTGAACGGATTACCTAGCTGCTAGCCGGTATGTTCATATAAATCATGGACAATCATCTCACGGTTTTACAAAAGGAAAATATAAAATTAAGATCTTGGTGAACAAAATATAAAATTATGATCTTGGTGAATATTATATGATTCAACACCATTTATGTCTTATGATCCTTACGCACATTAGTTAGACCTTTTTAGTAACAAGGCAAAAAAAAGTATAAAGTCACATGATTTATTGGCGAGTAAATGTCATAAAAAATAACTTGCCATCGATTTCTAGATGTTAAACCCAGGAAACACAAGAGGTAATTCATTGACTGTCAGACAACTTGGCACCTATATGAATATCAGGCACAAAAATTGAGAAGTGTTCGCTCGCTACCGAGAACTTGCTGCCACATTTGAACAATTTGACCTTTTTTGCGGGGAAGAATAATTTGACCATTGACATGATAAATTTAAAGACCCTAAAAAAACACCAAACATAACACCTCTATACAACATATATGTAGTCCAAAGAGGATGGATCAAATGGGCCGTCCACATGAGTATGTCCGCGACGTCAAGCGGCGCTGCCATGAGCACGCGAGGCCATGGGCAGCGGCCAGACGTCTGAGTTGATGAGGCCTGCTGGCTCCACTATTACGGCTTATATCAGTTTGCATCTCAGGTCCAGTTAGAAAATGAGATGATTAGAGAGAAAAATAAATTGTGCCATGACGCATGGTTCAGTTACCACCTCGGTACCTCCAGCAAGTTGTCCATCTGGTCAGCTCACTGCGCATGCTCCATTATTCATCACAATAGAGCCTTCACAGTTTGCACACACCACCAAGGAAACTGGAGACACTTATTTTTCCTTCCATCCCTTTATTCTACTATTGATCTTGTCAGTTGGCAGTTAGCACTTTTCCCTTGTGAAGTAGTCGAATGATCGATAAACCAGACTGCATATAGTACCTTGTAGCTGACACTATAGTTTGCTTTTTATAGATTGGTCATTAGTGGCAAAAAATAGTGTAAAGGTGATCGATAACATAGGGTACGATCTGAAAGGGGTGCCTTAAGGAACCACACCAGTACACAACTCATGCTTAAAATAACTCCAAGTCATCTCCCTTATTTTAGCCTCACCACCATCATCCGAACCGCGGCACGGCCTGGTTCTTTGGTAGAAAGAACATCCTTGATCACCACTGGTTTCATTCTTCAAGGTGAGGATTTCTTTACAATTGATAGAAAAACCAATCATTGATGCAAAAAATTAGCACAAAAATACATCAATAAGTTTCGCAGCCTACGGTGTACCTATATGGCTGCACGACCACAATTTTCCCTACCTCAATACATAATCCTCCCCTAGTCAATCTTCCTGTTCATAAAGAAATTACTTGTGAATAGAATTAGATCAACAAACATGGGATGTAAGAAAACACTTTCAGCTTCACATGGGTCAAGCAAGTATCGACTGTATTGTACCGTTACCTTTCATTGTATTATGCTTTAGTTCCAAGAACTCAGATGCATCAACTTGATGCCTTTCTTTGAAATAAGAAGAGAACTCAGATGCATCAGTTGTCTTCCTCTGCTCTTATTGTTGATGTACAATAAGAACACACAGAATGTAAAGCCCCATTTCAGAGACATGAAAGGACTAATAATACTGTAGTGGCATATCTCAAATAGCTATGCTACAGGTACATCTGTACAGGACCTAAATAAAGTAGAATGCTTTCAGATTTGAGTACACAACCAAATTAAAACAATTCAATATCATTATCACAATACAGTTGGGGCTGGTGGCATCAACAATCATCATTATGTATTACTGAAGGCGATACTGTGTACAAATTTCCGTTCTAGAGTTATGAATATTTACAGTAATTCAATCCCACTATTCGATATCAATTGGTTTGCAACGCGGGGGGGGGGGGGGGGGGGGGGGGTAGTCCGGCAGAAGATTTTCGCTACCCCACGAAGAAATTTTTTAACTTCAAACAAAAATAGGTCTGATCCATTCTTGCCAACAAAAAAAGATATTAATCTACGGAATCAAGTAAACATAAGACATACTTTTGCTTCACCTGTCACAATGACACCATTGCATCTTCATCTTCGATGGCAGTATCTACCTTGGTGCTGGTCAACTTGTTCTGCGAATTCAAGTGGAGAAATTTCTTTTCAGTTCTCAATCCGTAGAGTGGAGTCTAATATATTGGTAGTTTTGCCTACTATTGCCTCTTCGGTGTTCTGCTGCAGGCAAGAGTGAAATGCCATATTGACGAAAACATGAAGGGCAGTGTCCAGGTCGTCCAGTGAAAGAACCTGCATATTCTGTAAGAAAATATCAATAAGGCAATATATTTTTATACTATAGTTATTATTATATTTTTCTATAGAATTGATCAAATATAGAAAAAGTTGACTTGGAACAAAGGTAAAACTTCAATTCACTTAATTTGTAATGGAGGAAGTACCAAGTTACTTTCTGCAACCAGAGCTTCGACAGTGTGTTGATTAAGCTCATTTGGGTAGAGTTCTCCGGAACCTCCAGCATTGTCTGCAGGATAGCAAGATGCATTTTTCAGATAAAGTGCCCAGCTCTGCTTTTGTACTTCAAAGAATTTTACTCTGAATATGTTACTTTTCCTTATCATTACAAAGTAATTGAAGTTCTTGTTTTGCTAATCATGCATATTTTGGCGCCATTTTGCTGATCTTCAGAAAACAATAATGACTTGTGGATTGGCAACCTACAGCAAAAAGGTTGTAAACAAATAAACTATCCAAGTAGTACTAACAAGTGGGGTGATATCAGAAAGTTCCCACATAGTTCTTGAGGTACCTTCTCAACATACTTTTGACCAAACCGCTGGGGGTGTATTGTTAAGAACCCAGAGTAGTCCACCTGCAGAATAAGATGAAGTCTTTCGTTTGACAATCCTGGAAAGAAAATTGGACACAACTATCAGAAGTCACCTGATTTCTTCACCTTTATCCTAACAAGTGAAAGTTTGGGCTCTGATCCACTGCCTGTTGTTGTGTCATTCTTAATAAGATTGGCCACCTAAAGAAGCTCAGTCAGTAGCCAGTACAAGTAATTAGAGGGTACAAATTACAAACATCAGACAACTGAAACTCCACGCCAACCAGCTCAGTCGACCAATATTTGGCCATGTTTTTGACAAAGATCCTTCTGTCCATTTATCCGTATGTACGCCTTGGTCTTCTCGGGATTGTATGCACGACTTATTTGTTGACTAAAGGTATGTCTGGTTGGAGGCGTCAAATCTCTACTATTAGAGCATCTATGCGCGGGAGGACGGTCCGGTCATTGACGGCACGGATCTGGATGGAGAGGAGAGAGCTTGAGGAGCTTGGGGGCGTGTTGCGCGTGGCCGAAGCTCATCGGAACCGGCCGGAGTGGGTGATGGTGGCGGCGAGGAGATCATGGGGGAGAGGAGATCGACCGAGGGGTGGGGGTGAGGGGGGATATATATATATATAGATAGATAGAGAGAGAGAGAGTTTTGAGTGATTCGTGAGAGAGAGTTTGGTGGGGTGAGGGTCGATGGGGGTGTGGTGCGGCGGTGGACACGCTCAGTAGTAGCGCGGGTATCTCACCTTGCTATAGCTATTCGCTTAGTAGTAGCGGATGTTTTATCACCCGCACTACTATTATGCCCTGTCCACGGGAGATATTTACTAATAGTGTTTACTAGTAACGAGGAGTCAATGTGGCGCGCTATTAGTAATTAGCAGTAGCATGTATCAATATAGCGCGCTACTAGCAAGCGTCTGTTTATAAGCTATTTCCTAGTAGTGAATGAAGTTGAAGATGACATCCCTAATGTTGTATGGAATCTTTTTAGTCACATATGATAGTGTATTTTTGGCTCTATGCATAAGATCCTACCTGAAATGTTTTCTTTGATTTGTACTATTTTTTAGTGCAACCAAACTACCTTTCTATGTATGTTATTCTCACATGTATGTGTATATTAGTCGAGACGTGCATTTGCACATGCACACTTACTAGTTTTTATTAACTGCAAGTTCGTTAAACAAATGTGGACGACCTTTAATCTAGGAGAAGTGAGACTATCCTCACATGAAATCAAAACTACTAACTCTTTTCTCGTTTAGAAGGCCCATGATTTAACAACATAACATGAGTTTTATATCTGAAAAATTATATCATAAAAACACTCACCGGTTTCATAGCCTCACTCACCAGTTTATTAGTATTATTACATATTCATAGCGGAGCTAGAACTATTTCCAAAGAGAGGAGCAACGAACCAGGTTGCAGCAAAGAACACTACTCAAAGGATGAAAGCACCACCGTCGGGATTTGCAAAGATCAATGTTGATGCTAACGTGCCTAGAGCTGGCACGGGGGGCTCAGTCGTGGCAGTATGCCGAGACGCCAGTGATATGTTTTTGGGCAGCTCGGCTCTGGTCATCTCTGATGTCACTGATGTTGTAACTTTGAAGGCAATTGCATGTCGGGAGGCCTTATCACTCGCTGAACATATGCTGCTCCAGAATTTTTTGGTTGCCTCCGACTCGAAGCAGGTGATCAGTGATACTGGCAAGGGCAGAAGCAGCAGCTATGCATGTATAATCAGTGAGATCAAGCAACAACCGGTAAATTTTAACCGCACTTTCTCGTTTGAAAGCCAAGCAACGAATAAAGATGCAGATAGTCAAGTTAAATTCTCGAATTCTTTGGACGAGGGGAACCATGTGTGGTTCTAACCCCACGATCCTTTGTATTCCACTTCATGTGGATTTTGATCAGTAAAGTTTAGCTTTACCCCTAAAAAACAAAAAAAACATGTCATAAAAAACTTAAAATATTCCATTTTCTAATGGTATACCTATTATATAATGTTTACCTTATTTTTTTATTTTTCTTTGGTTTTTCTTTTTGTTTGCTATAACTTCGGGTTTATTTGTTTTTCACTCTGTTCTTTGTTTCTTCTTAGCTTTCAATGGTTTCTTCTTTTCTTTATTTGTTCCTTTGTTTCTTTCCTAGGTTTCCTTCATTTTTCTTTATTTTTCACCGTTTTCTTCATTTATTTTTCTTTGGGTTTTTGTGTGTGTTTTTCTTTATGATTTTTTCTTTGATTTTAGATCCTTTTCAAATTTACTTTTTTTGCATTCTATGTCTTTGTATCGTTTTTCCTCAGTATTTTATGTACAATTTTCATGTCCAACTTTATTTTATACAAGCTATTTGTAAGGCACATAATAATTTTTAAAAATAGTTTTTAATGTCTATATTTTTTGTATACATGAAGAACATTTGTATACATGTTTAACATTTTTAATACATTATTATAATTTTAAATACAATTACTAACGTTTTCTTTCAAATACATGTTTGATGTCTACTTTTTTCGTAAACATTGTGTATTTTTCATATACATCTGAAACATTTATTTGATATACATTCACCATTTTTTCAAATACATGGTTAACCTTTTTTTCCTTATAATGTCACATATATTTTCTGAGACATGTTGTAACGCCATCGATTCAACCGTACACTAATCATACACGCAATTGTGTACGATCAAGATCAATGACTCACGGGAAGATATCACAACACAATTCTAGACACAAACAAAATAATACAAGCCTTATATTACAAGCCAGGGGCCTCGAGGGCTCGAATACACAAAAGTCAGCGGAAGCAACAAAATCTGAGTATATACATAAGTTAGACAAGTTTGCCTTAAGAAGGCTAACACAAAAGCAACAACGATCGAAAAGGCAAGGCCTCCTACCTGGGAGCCTCCTAACTACTCCTGGTCGTCGGCGGCCTCCACGTAGTAGTAGGCACCCTCGGTGTAGTAGTAATCGTCGGTGGTGTCGTCTGTCTCCTGAGCTCCACCATCTGGTTGCGACATCCGGAAAGAATGGAAAAGGGGAAAAAGAGGGAGCAAAGCAACCGTGAGTACTCATCCAAAGTACTCGCAAGCAAGGATGTACACTACATATGCATCGGTGTCAATGAAATGGATTGTATCTGTGGACTAGACTGCAGAATGCCAGAAGAGAAGGGGAAAGCCCAGCCTATCGAAGACTAGCATATTCAAGCATCTTCAAGCATCTTGCAGCATTTAGAAGAGTACAGATCAACATAATGTAAAGTGGTAGTAGTGTTATCAACCTCGGCCAGAGATCCTTTCTCGACTCCCTGCGAGAAAGCAATCCCAGAGCCATACTATCCATTTCTCATCACAAGTATCCAGTTCTAGTTGTATCGATCGGGATACAACTCCGAGTGTCCGCTACCGTAGGACAGGCTATCGATAGATGTTTTCTTCCCTGCAGGGGTGTACCAACTTACCCACCACGCTCGATTAACTCCGGGCGGACACACTTTCCTGGGTCATGCCCGTCCTCGGCCAAACAATACGCCGCAACCCGACCTAGGCTTAATAGAGAGGTCAGCACGCCGGACTAAACCTATGCCCCCAGGGGTCATGGGCCATCGCCCCGGGAACTCTTGCACGTTGCGAACGCGGCCGGTGAGCAGACCTAGCTACCTCCATAAAAAGGCAGGTGCTTACACAGTCCAACCCGGCATGCGCCGCTCAGTCGTTGACGTCTATTAAGCTTCGGCTGATGTATACGACACAAAACGCCCATACTATGCCCACGTGATGGTTAGTGCTATCAGGCCAGAGGCCCCTCAGATCAAATATCCAAACTGTTAGTGTGTTGGTAGTGCGGTCACGAGCAGAGACTCACGAAAGATGTGACCCCGTCGCCCCGTCTCGAGGACTTGTGGCAAGGTCTAAGAATGCCCGGCCACGCCTCGTAGTTATCTCGCGGGCACTCTCCAAGTCAACCCGACTCCTCATCACTCGCAATTAAGCTCGCGCGGGTACCCCTCAGGGCCGACCCATCTTTAGTAACAAGGTTCAATGTAAAGTCATAGTAACCATAGTAACTGTGTGTCTAACACCAAGGGGAACCCTGAGGAATCACCCTCGATGGATTCCACTCGACATAATCATCAAGGTGAACATAAGAGGAACCGCCCTCGAGGTTCACTCTTGAGGGGTTGCACGACAGAGTCGTATCGGAAGTGGTTAAGGAGGAAATCACCCTCGATGACCATGACCGAACAACTACACTACATAGATCTCATTAGGAGTGATGTATGAGGTGTCACCCTCGGCACTTGATAATAACTCTGCAGAGTCATACAAGTAGGGGGGTGATGTGCGGTGTCGGGGCCTGGACGTCGATCACGTTGATCGAGTCATCAAACACAAAGCGGGGCAACTGGGACAAGGTGGGGGTCACTGATGGATCACTAACCAACCTATACTAAGCAGTTTAGGGTAAGCAGGTAAGGTACAAAGTGCAGGTTACAAAAGCAGGCTATGCATGAGAATAGGAGCAAACAATAACAATAGCAAAATCTAATGCAAGCATGAGAGAATGGAATGGGCGATATCGGGATGATCAAAGGGGGGGGGGTTGCGTGGAAGCTCTGCTGTAAAGGAAGAAGGGTCGTCGGAGACGTAGTCGATCACAGGGGCAACATCGGTCATGGGGTCTACCGGAGAGAAGAGGGGGAAGAAACAATAAATATAAAGCAATCAAAGCATCACAAAGCATAACAGGACAATAGATGTGCTGGGTGTAACCTAACGTATGGCTACACGTTACAGGTGAAGGGGGAATTCAACCGGGAATGTTTTCCCGGTTCCGAACCTGTGTCAAACAGATGACCGGAGGGGGAATGTTCCATGTTCAGCATGCTAGGGGCATGTGACAGATGAACGGACTGCGTATTCGGATTCATTGGATTTTGCTAAGCAACTTTCATGTATAAAGTTTTCCATCCGAGCCACAGTTTATTTTATATTAATTTTCAAAGATTAAAGCATTTTTAGAAACTAATAAAATAACAGAAATGGAATTATGACGTCAGCAGAGTGTCAGCATGACATCAGCAGGTCAACAGACCCGCTGACTGGTCAAACTGACCAATGGGTCCCACATGTCATAGACAGTGGACTAACAGAAGTTTAAACTAACTAAACCAGAGTTATTTAGCAGGAAGGCCCCACCTGCCATAGGATAATTAACTAAATTAATTAGTTTTAATTATGAAAACATTTTAATTAGAGGATTAAGCGGTGGGGCCGGCACGTCAGTGTCACAGAGACGCCCAGTCAGCACGTTGACTGGGCCAAACCAGTCAACGGGGCCCGCGGGGCCCGTTGGCAGTGACCCAGGGGTGGCCCCAGGTGTGCCACGTTGGTGGTGGCCAGCGGCTCAACGCCGGCGACGCCAAACACGGCGGCGCGACTCGGATCTCGCCGGAAAACGCGTACAGGGCTCGGGAAGGAGCGGGGCTAGGCTCATTCGAACGAGCTCTCAGCGCCGCGTCCAGTGGTGGTGGTGGCATCGCCAGACCTGGCCGAAAACTTTGCCGGCGACGAGTTCCGCAGCGGAGCGGCTACGGTTGACGGCGGAAAAGGTGCTACGGCGTGCTACAACTCAGGAGAAAGGGCTATGCGGGTGCTGCGCGATGCAGTGAAGCTAACGGGCATACGCCCATGACCATTTGGTCTCCGGAGACTCGCCAACGACGAGCTCCGCGGCGCTGCGTTCGGGTGCTCGGGGAAAAGGTAGCTAGGGAACGCGCAGGAGCATCCAGAGAGAGGAAGAAGGATGAGGGGCTCACCGAGCGGCACACGGAGCCCGGTGATAGGCTTACTAGCGGCAGGAGTCGTTAGAGAGGAGGAAGATCGCCAGCGATCGAGGCGGAAGGGGGGTGGCTCGATCCACGGCCTGCGGTGCTCCCCGGTTTGTGCTCGTGGACGGGGACGAGGAAGTTGACCACGTCGGAGCTGCTGGACAGGTCGGCGAGGCGAGGCGAGGTCGGTAGCCGCGGCTGCGACGGCGAGCGGCGACGGAGAGGCTCAGGATGATGTGGGAGTAAGGAGTGGCGCGAGGGAGAGGGAGCGGCGGAGAGGACAAGGGGGGGAGTGGGATAAGGGCCCGAGGCACCGGGGGCATGGAGGCCTTATCCTCCCCTCGACGCCGGCGAGGGGGGTCCAGTGGCGACCGCACCCTGTAGCGGCGCGCGACCGAGGAACAGGAAGGGGCGCGGTGCGGGGAGCTGGGCCGGCTGGGCCTGCCAGGCTGGTTGAGGTCCAGGGGGGTTCTCTCTCTCTCCTCTACTTTTCCTTATCTTATCTTTTTCTTTTGTTTTTCTTTTTCCAACAGCTTTTGCATTTTATTTTTGCCACTAATGACTTTGCTTTGCACTTTGAAGTTGAATGGAATTCAAGGAAGGAATTTGAAATGCGATATTATCCCAACATGATTATCATTGCAAATCTCAGTAGCTTAGCATGATCATGATGGATTACTATAGCTCCATTACATAGGGGTGTTACAATTCTCCTCTAAAATAAATTCTCGTCCCGAGAATTAAGAGGTAGAAGGGAAAAGATCGGGGTATTCGGCACGGAGGTTATTCTCGCGTTCCCAAGTGGCTTCATCCTTAGTATGATTTGACCATTGCACCTTGAGGAACTTGGTAACCATCTGGGCGTGTTCGAGTTCAGCTTCTTCAAGAATGCAGATCAGATGCTCTTTGTATGTTAGTTCATCTTGAACTTCAATCAGTTTCGGATCCACTTCACGTTCTGGATCCTTGAAGCATCGACGAAGTTGCGACACGTGGAAGACATCATGGACGTGAGAGAACTGAGGTGGCAACTCCAATTGATAAGCCACCAGTCCACGACGGGAGAGAATGCCGAAAGGACCTGTTGCGCGGAGCAAGCTTGCCCTTGACTCCGAACCATTGAGTGCCTCTCAAAGGAGTGACACACAAATAAGCTTGTTCACCAGGTTGATAAGTCGAACCCCAGTGTTTCCGGTCAAAGTTGCTCTTGTGGCGGGACTGGGCCGCCTTGAGATTATCCCGAACAATGCGAACCTGCTCTTCAGCTTCTTGAATAATGTCTTGACCAATGAGCGTCCGTTCCCCAGTTTCTGACCAATTCAGAGGGGTTCGACACTTACGTCCATAAAGCACTTCGAAGGGTGCCATTTTCAAGCTGGCTTGATAACTGTTGTTATAAGAGAACTCCACATAAGGGAGGGATTCTTCCCACTTCTTGCCGAAAGAAATAACACAAGCTCGAAGCATGTCTTCAAGAATTTGATTGACTCGCTCGACTTGGCCTTGGGATTGGGGATGATAAGCAGTGCTCCAGGTAATATGAGTTCCCATTGCCTCTTCGAAACTATCCCAGGCTGCCGCGGTCTGAACTGATCTCCTTCGGAATGCCGTGGAGTGACACAATCCTGGAGATATAAAAGTTTGCTAATTGACTAGCAGTGATAGTCTCCTTGACTGGCAGAAAGTGAGCAACCTTCGAGAATTGGTCGATGACGACAAAGATAACATCATTACCTTTCTGAGACTTGGGAAGGCCAATGACAAAGTCCATCTGAATCTTATCCCACTTCCATTCAGGAATCGGAAGTGGTTGTAGAAGTCCAGCCGGTTTCTGATGTTCTGCTTTGATGCGACGACAAACGTCACATTCTTCAATATATCGAGCAATGTCTTGCTTCATCTTAGACCACCAGTACTTCCGATGGATGTCTAGATACATCTCGGTACTTCCTGGATGAATAGAGAGAGGGGTGTCATGCGCTTCTTTCATCACCTTCTCTGTCATAAGCTCGAACCGGGGTACTAAAATGCGATCTCTGAAGTATAGGGTTCCATCTTCACCAAGTGAGAAATCTCTGGATTTCTCTAAGGCAAGATCCTTTTTCATCAAATCAACGTGAGCATCTTTGGCTTGAGCAGACTTAATTGCTTTCAGAAGAGTTGGTTCCAGTACAAGATTATTCCGAGAACCCTATGGAACTAGTTGAAGGTTCAACTTGCAAAGTTCTTCATAAAGGCGGGGTTGAGCTTTATGAACCATGTGGTTATTGCAATAAGACTTGCGGCTCAAGGCATCGACCATTACATTAGCCTTGCCAGGGGTATAGGATATACCGCAGTTGTAATCAGCAATAGCTTCCATCCATCGTTGCTGACGGAGGTTCAGATCTGGCTGAGTAAACAGGTACTTCAGACTCTGATGATCGGTGAAGATCTCGCAACGATTACCGAGATGGTACTGTCGCCATAGCTTCAGTGCAAAGATAACCGCAGGGAGCTCGAGGTCATGAACTGGGTAGTTCTCTTCATGAGGACGCACTTGACGGGAGGCATAAGCAACCACTCTGCGCTCTTGCATTAGGACACAACCTAATCCTTGACGTGAAGCATCACAATAGATGACAAAGTCCTTGCGATAATCAGGGGGATCAAGCACTGGGGCAGAAGTCATCTTGTCCTTGAGTGACTGGAAACTTTCCTGACACTTTTCAGTCCAATCAAACTTAACGCCTTTGTGTAGCAGATTGGTCAGTGGCTTGGCGATCTTGGAGAAGTTCTCGACAGTGACGCCTGGATACTTAAGCTACAATAATTCCCTGTTAATCATGCCACATCATCATGGTTAATGATGTTAATCTCGCGTTAGTTAAACAGTGAAAGGTAAATAATAAAAAGTAATTAAAAAAAACTAAACGAGACAAACCCCCATCCCTCACTGGGCCTCGCCCCAGGTAACCCCGAGGCCGACCCACACAGCCCCCTCAGCCCCCTGCATAACCCCCCACTGGCTCACTGTGACCTAGCCCAAAAATATCTCCCCACTCCCCCCCGCACGATCCCCTCTCCCTCGAACACGTCTCTCTCTCCCCCCTCTCGGTCAGATCGGGGCAAACCCGAGCGGCCCCGCCAATCACCGCCTCCACGCGGAGACCCGCCTCCCGCCTCCTCCCGCCCCGCCGCCGCCGCGGCTCGCCACCTCGACGCGCCGGATCGTCCCCGTCCTACTCCCCGCCTCGACCTCGCCGACGGACACCGCTCGCCAGAGCCGCGTCGCCTCGCCTCCTCATCTCTCCCTCATTGGCTCCGACGAGCCTCGCCGACCCCCTACTCGGCAACGGCCGTGAGCGCCCCCTCCATCTCCCCTCTCTTTCTGTCGTCCCGAACGCCACCGCGCTGGCGCACGCGCCTGCACCGGCCCCGCTCGCCGCGCACGCGCTTCGCCCTCCGTGCTCGCTTGCTGCTCGTCGTGCCCTGCGCCCGCACCCCGCCGTGGCCACGCCCTGGCTGCGCTCGTGCCGCGCCAGCCACGCCCGACGCGCGTGCTCGCGCATCGCCTCCCTCCCCGGCGTGCTCACCGCGCCCTGCCACTCCACCCAGCCGCTCTCACGCGCGCGCTGTGCTCCCCTGACCGCGCCCTCGCTCCCGCCCGGCGCGCCCTTCCCCGCGCGTGCCTCGTTGCTGCACCGCCGCTGCCGTGCAGCCGGACGCGCGGCAGCGCTCATCCCGCACCCGCTCCTCGCCGCTGCGCGCTCGTCGACCCGCCACCACCGCCACCTTGGGCCACCGCTCGGTGCTGCTGACCGCTGCTGGCGCCTCGCCGCGCCCAGACGGGCTCCGGCCTCGACGGGCGCCCACGCCCGCAGCGCCCTGCGGCGTTAACGCACATCCGCCGCCCGTTAGCCCCTGGGCCAATGACGAATGGGGCCCGCCCCTTGTTAAAATGAAAACGGACTTAAAAATATAAAAACAATAATAACATATAATTAATTAATTAACTAACTTAATTAATCTACTTTAATTAAACTTAATTAATCCTGCTTAATTATAAACCATAATTAATCTGCTTAGTCCATGACAGGTGGGTCCCATTGGACCCACATATCAGATTTGACTCTGGTCAGTTGATGTGCTGACGTCATGGTGATGTCATGCTGACATCACCTTTCACTGTTCTGGATAATGTTCGATTTAAATAATTTAATAAATCCAGAAAATGCCTAAAACTTTGATAAATCGTAGAAAATAAACCGTAGCTCGGATGAAAAAGTTTTATATATGAAAGTTGCTCAGAACGACGAGACGAATCCGAATACGTGGTCCATTCATTTGTCACATGCCCCTAGCATGCTGACCATGGAACATTCGCCCTCCGGTCCTCTCTCTGACACAGGTTCGGAATCGGGAAAACATTCCCGGTTGACTTCCCCTTTCACCGGTATCGTGTAGCACCGTGTTAGAACACGTCTAGCTCTACCTGTTGTCTTGTTATGCACCTGCTTGCTATGTATTTACTGTTTCTCCCCCCTCTTCTCTTCGGTAGACCCCGTGATGATGCTGATGCCCCTGTGACCGACGACCCCTCCTTCTCGTCTGAGCGACCAGGCAAGCAAAACCCCCTTGAGCATCCCGATATCGCCCATTTCTTTCCCTCTCTTGCTTGCATTAGAACTGCTACTGCTTTATGTATGATCCTACTATGATGCATAGCTTGTTTTTGTTACCTGCTTTCATACCTTACCTGCTTATCCTAAACTGCTTAGTATAGGTTGGTTAGAGATCCATCAGCCTACTACTACGTGACGACCGCTGACGACTTGGGAGTAGTTAGGAGGCTCCCAGGCAGGAGGCCTTGCCTTTTCGATCGATGTTGTTTTTGTGCTAGCCTTATTAAGGCAAACTTGTTTAACTCATGTCTGTACTCAGATATTGTTGCTTCCGCTGACTCTTGTGTATTCGAGCTTATGTATTCGAGCCCTCTAGGCCCCTGGCTTGTAATACAAAGCTTGTATTATTTTAATTTGTGTCTAGAGTTGTGTTGTGATATCTTCCCGTGAGTCCTTGATCTTGATCGTACACATTTGCGTGTATGATTAGTGTACGATTGAATCGAGGGCGTCACATCGACAAAGCGGCGACAATAGCTGGCTAGTCTGAGAAAGTTCCTAACTTGCTTGGCAATCTTCGGAGGGGTCCAGTCAAGAATAGCCTGAATGCGCTCTGGGTTGACGGCAATACCATCTTTGGAGATGGCATGACCAAGGTAGGTGACTTCGGGTAACCAAAATTCGCACTTGGAATACTTGGCATAAAGTTGATGTTCTCGAAGCTTCTCTAGAACAAGTCGAAGATGTTCAACATGTTCTTCTTTGTTCCTCGAATATACTAGGGTATCATCGAGATAGACTACGACGAACTTGTTGAGGTAATCCATGAATATGTAGTTCATCAAACGAGAGAATGTGGCTGGAGCATTGGTCAAGCCAAAAGACATGACGGTGTACTCATAAGAACCATAACGAGTGACGAATGCAGTCTTTGGAATATCCTCTTCACGAACACGGATCTGGTGGTAACCCAACCTCAAGTCGAGTTTAGAGAATATCGATGAACCAGCCAGTTGATCATACAGATCATTGGTCCGAGGAAGGGGATATTTGTTCTGAATTGTAGCTTGGTTGATAGGACGGTAGTCTTGGACCAAACGGTTCGTTCCGTCCTTCTTCTTGACGAAGAGAGAAGGTGCTCCCCAAGCAGAGGAACTTGGACGAATGAAGCCCTTGCAAAGAGATTTGTTGATTTCCTCCTTAAGTTCAAGGAGCTCATGAGGTGGCATCTTGTAGGGTCATTTGGCGATAGGAACGGTGCCTGGTTTCAAGTCGATGATGAACTCGATAGCCCGAGTAGGAGGTATTCCTGGAGGTTCTTCTGGAAAGACATCTAGTAAGTCGCGAACAACTAGAATCTTTTCAATTCCCTCAAGAGGTGCTGCGTTCAACACATTCAGGAGATAGAGCCGGGCCTCAGCATTTTGAACCAGACGAGCATTGTAGCTTACTATCTCATCCGAAGGATGTAGAAGGTGGACGGTTTTAGTGGTGCAAACGATAGCAGCCGTATGTGCTTTCAACCAATCCATTCCTAGAATGAGGTCAATATTGGAAGACTTCAGAATAATGGGGGAGGCAAAAAATTCCAACCCTTCGATTTCAACTAAAACGTTGTGGCTAACCATGGAGGTTTGGCATTGGCCCGCAGGGTTTTTTACCACTAGTGGAGTGTGCATCTCTTCGTATTTAATGCCATGCATGAATGCAAAATCTTCTGATATGAAAGAACGCGATGCTCCTGAATCAAACAAGACAGATGATGGTACTGAATTAACTAGAAGAGTACCCATCACGGTAGCTGGCTGGTCTTGAGCTTCATTTAGATCAATGTTGTTAGCCTGCCCACGACCATAAGGTCGGGCATTTTTGTTGCGGGGTTGATTGTTACCACAAGCATTAGAAGGCAGAGCCAGCTGATTCTAATTCTGAGGACAGTTCCTGGAACGGTGACCTGGAAGGCCATACTTGAAGCATAGACCATCATTGGGATTAGGAGTAGGAGCTTGGGGTGGTACAGGTCGAAGAGGCTGCCTCTGCGGTGGAGGGGGAAGACGAGTTGCAACATAGGACTGTCCAGTTGGACGATACATGCTGTGGGGGATCCATATCCGACGCTTCTGCGCTGACGGGCCTGAAGATGAGCCAGCAGCACGGCCGCGCCTGAGGAATCCTTGGTGTTCCTGAAGACCAGTCTCAAACTGAATAGCCTTGTTCACTATGGTGGCGAAATCAGCAAAGTCATGCACCAGGAGTGCTAGCTTGATGTCAGGGTGAAGTCCGTCATGGAACTTTTCTTGCTTACGAGCATCAGTTGCAATGTCTTCTTCAACGTAACAGGACAACTCCAAGAATTCCTGCTGATAAGCATCTACGGACTTGTTGCCTTGGGTTAGGTTGCGGAAATCTCGCTTCTTCCTATCCATGATCCCCGAGGAATGAAGCGGGCACGGAAGGCAGCTTGGAAATCCGGCCAAGTGATGACTGTTCCAGTAGGCAGGGTACGCCTGTGGCTGCCCCACCATTGAGCAGCGGGACCCTTCAAAAAGAATGATGCAAAGGTGACATAGCTAGCAAGGGCCACACTAGCAGACTCCATTTTATACTTGATGTCACGGAGCCAGTCATCAGCATCAAGGGGCTGAGTTGAGCTGCGGTAGATGATTGGGTTGAGGCGCATGAAGTCCTGCAGAGTTATTGGGGTTGGCTGTTGATTCATGTTCGGACGAGGAAACTGAGCCATCATTCTTTCCATGAACTGGCGATTCAGCTCAAACTGTTGCATCATTCCGGCCATGAATACAGGCGGCGGTGGAGCGTGGCCACCACGGCCACGACCAGCGGGTCTAACCATCATGCTAACATGTAACATGGGGTAGTTTAGCATTGAGCATTTGCAAAGACAAGGATCATTTATGATGAAACATGCATAATGAAAGAGGTACGTTGGATACCACATAGTAGTCAACACAACAGTGTGTGTACTATTCAGAATACCATTCTAAGGAATAACTATGGCTTATCCAACTTTGGGGTGAATGTGGTCACGAGATCCTAATGTTAGAGTTAGTAAATGCGTTTAACCTGAATTGAAGAGAGATCAGAGGCCCAGAGTATTGGTTGACAAATAAAAGATCATAATACCACCCAATGGCGACGTGGGCCTATAAGACACACAACCATGTTAGTAAAAGTTTTTCAGTGACTAGACTCAACTTCGGCCAAGGAGTTGGAAAGGAGGCTACCTACAGGCAGTCGGCTCTAATACCAACTTGTAACGCCCTCGATTCAATCATACATGCAATTGTGTATGATCAATATCAAGGACTCACGCGAAGATATCACAACACAACTCTAGACACAAATAAAATAATACATGCCTTATATTACAAGCGAGGGGCCTCGAGGGCTCGAATACATCAGATCGAAAACACAAGAGTCAGCGGAAGCAACAAAATCTGAGTACAGACATAAGTTAGACAAGTTTGCCTTAAGAAGGCTAGCACAAAAGCAACAACGATCGAAAAGGCAAGGCCTCCTACCTGGGAGCCTCCTAACAACTCCTGGTCGTCGGCGGCCTCCACGTAGTAGTAGGCACCCTCGGTGTAGTAGTAATTGTCGGTGGTGTCGTCTGGCTCCTGAGCTCCACCATCTGGTTGCGACATCCGGAAATAATGGAAAAGGGAAAAAAGAGGGAGCAAAGCAACCGTGAGTACTCATCCAAAGTACTCGCAAGCAAGGATCTACACTACATATGCATCGGTGTCAATGAAATGGGCTGTATCTGTGGACTAGACTATAGAATGCCAGAAGAGAAGGGGAAAGCCTAGCCTATCGAAGACTAGCATATTCAAGCATCTTCAAGCATCTTGCAGCATTTAGAAGAGTACAGATCAACATAATGTAAAGTAGTAGTAGTGTTATCAACCTCGGCCAGAGATCCTTTCTCGACTCCCTGCGAGAAAGCAATCCCAGAGCCATACTATCCATTTCTCATCACATGTATCCAGTTCTAGTTATATCGATCGGGATACAACTCCAAGTGTCTGTTACCGTAGGACAGGCTATCGCTAGATGTTTTATTCCCTGCAAGGATGCACCAACTTACCCATCACGCTCGATTAACTTCGGCCGGACACACTTTCCTGGGTCATGCCCGGCCTCGGCCAAACAATATGCCGCAACCCGACCTACGCTTAATAGAGAGGTCAGCACGCCGGACTAAACCTATGCCCCCAGGGGTCATGGGCCATTGCCCCGGGAACTCTTGCACGTTGCGAAAGCGGCCGGTGAGCAGACCTAGCTACCTCCTTAAAAAGGCAGGTGCTTACACAGTCCAACCAACACGCACCGCTTAGACGCTGATGTCTATTAAGCTGCGGCTGATGTGTACGACGCAGAATGCCCATACTATGCCCACATGATGGTTAGTGCTATCAGGCCAGAGGCCCCTCGGATCAAATATCCAAACCGTTAGTATGTTGGTAGTGCGGTCACGAGCAGAGACTCATGAAAGATGTGACCCCGTCGCCCCGTCTCGAGGACTTACGACAAGGGCTAAGAATGCCCGGCCATGCCTCGTAGTTATCTCGCGGGCACTCTTCAGGTCAACCCGACTCCTCATCACTTGCAATTAAGCTCGCGCGGGTACCCCTCAGGGCCGACCCGTCTTTAGTAACAAGGTTCAGTGTAAAGTCATAGTAACCATAGTAATTGTGTGTCTAACACCAAGGGGAACCCTGAGGAACCACCCTCGATGGATTCCACTTGATGTAATCATCAAGGTGAACGTTGTTGGGGAACGTAGTAATTTCAAAAAAATTCCTATGCACACACATGATCATGGTGATGCATAGCAACGAGAGGGGAGAGTGTTGTCCACGTACCCTCATAGACCGAAAGCGGAAGCGTTAGCACAACGCGGTTGATGTAGTCGTATGTCTTCACGATCCGACCGATCAAGTACCGAACGTACGGCACCTCCGAGTTCAGCACACGTTCAGCTCGATGACGTCCCTCGAACTCCGATCCAGCCAAGCTTTGAGGGAGAGTTGCGTCAGCACGACGGCGTGGTGACGATGATGATGTTCTACCGACGCAGTCCATAGATGGATCGCTGGAGCTTTCTCACTTTGTTAGCACCTTTAGGGTCGAAAAAACCTTATGGTTGCATCATATACTATACAACTCTTCTTTTTAAGAAATCCATGAAGGAATACAGTTTTGACATCCATTTGCTAGATTTCATAAAATGTGGCAACTGCTAACATGATTCAGACAAACTTTTTAAGCATCGATACGAGTGAGAAAATCTTATCGTAGTCAACACCTTGAACTTGTCAAAAAAACTTTGCGATAATTCGAGCTTTGTAGATAGTAACACTACTATCAGCGTCCGTCTTCCTCTTGAAGATCCGTTTATTCTTAATGACTCACCGATCATCGGGCAAGTAAATCAAAGTCCATACTTTGTTCTCATACATGGATCCAATCTCAGATTTCATGGCCTCAAGCCATTTCGCGGAATCAAGGCTCATCATCGCTTCCTCATAGTTCGTAGGTTCATCATGGTCAATTAACATGACCTCTAGAACAGGATTACCGTACCACTCTAGTGCGGATCTCACTCTGGTTGACCTACGAGGTTCAGTAGTAACTTGATCTGAAGTTATATGATCAACATCATTAGCTTCCTCACTAATTGGTGTAGGAGTCACAGGAACATATTTCTGTGATGAACTACTTTCCAATTCAGGAGAAGGTACAATTACCTCATCAAGTTCTACATTCCTCCCACTCACTTCTTTCGAGAGGAACTCCTTCTCTAGAAAGGATCCACTTTTAGCAACAAAGATCTTGCCTTTGGATCTGTGATAGAAGGTGTACCCAATATTTTCCTTTGGGTATTCTATGAAGACACATTTCTGCGATTTGGGTTCGAGCTTATCAGGTTGAAACTTTTTCACATAAGCATCGCAGCCCCAAACTTTAAGAAACGACAGCTTAAGTTTCTAGCCAAACCACAATTCATATGGTGTCGTCTCAACTGATTTAGATGGTGCCCTATTTAACATGAATGCAGCTGTCTCTAATGCATAATCCCAAAACGATAGTGGTAAAACGGTGAGAGACATCGTAGATTGTTCTATATCCAATAAAGTACGATTATGATGTTCGGACACACCATTATGCTGTGCTGTTACAGGTGGCATGAGTTTGTGAAACTATTCCACATTGTTTAAATTGAAGACCAAACTCGTAACTCAAATATTCGCCTCTGTGATCAGATCGTAGAAACTTTATTTTCTTGTTACGATGATTTTCCACTTCACTCTGAAATTCTTTGAACTTTTCAAATATTTCAGACTTATGTTTCTTCAAGTAGATATACCCATATTTTCTCAAATCATCCGTGAAGGTCAGAAAATAACGATACCCGCCGCGAGCCTCAACACTCATCGGACCTCATACATCAGTATGTATTATATCTAATAAGTCAGTTGCTCGCTCCATTGTTCCGGAGAACAGAGTCTTAGTACTCTTGCCCATGAGGCATGGTTCGCAAGCATCAAAATGATTCATAATCAAGTGATTCCAAAAGCCCATCAGCATGGAGTTTCTTCATGCGCTTTACACTAATATGACCTAAACGGCAGTGCCACAAATAAGTTGCACTATCATTATTAACTTTGCATCTTTTGGCTTCAATATTATGAATATGTGTATCACCACAATCGAGATCCAATGAACCATTTTCATTGGGTGTATGACCATAGAAGGTTTTATTAATGTAAACAGAACTACAATTATTTTCTAACTTAAATGAATAATAGTATTGCAATAAACATGTTCAAATCATATTCATGCTCAACGCAAACACCAAATAACATATATTTAGGTTTAACACTAACCCTAAAAGTATAGTGAGTGTGTGATGATGATCATATCAATCTTGGAACCACTTCCAATACACATCGTCACTTCACCCTTAACTAGTCTCTGTTCATTTTGCAACTCCCGTTTCAAGTTACTAATCTTAGCAACTGAACCAGTATCAAATACCGAGGGGTTGATATAAACACTAGTAAAGTACACATCAATAACATGTATATCAAATATAGCATTGTTCACTTTGCCATCCTTCTTATCCGCCAAATACTTGGGGCAGTTCCGCTTCCAGTGACCAGCCCCTTTGCAGTAGAAGCACTTAGTCTCAGGCTTAGGTCCTGACTTGGGCTTCTTGAAGTTCCCTTTCTTTCCCTTTGCCCTTTTCTTGAAACTAGTGGTCTTGTTAATCATCAACACTTGATGCTCTTTCTTGATTTCTACCTTCATCAATTTTATCATCATGAAAAGCTCGGGAATCGTTTTCATCATCCCTTGCATACTATAGTTCATCATGAAGTTCTACTAACTTGGTGATGGTGACTAGAAAATTCTGTCAATCACTATTTTATCTGGAAGATTATCTCCCACTTGATTCAAGTGATTGTAGTACCCAGACAATCTGAGAACATGCTCACTGCTTGAGCTATTCTCCTCCATATTTTAGCTATAGAACTTGTTGGAGACTTCATATATATCAACTCGGGTATTTGCTTGAAATATTAACTTCAACTCCTGGAACATCTCATATGATCCATGATGTTCAAAACATCGTTGAAGTCCCGATTCTAAGTTGTTAAGCATGGTGCACTAAACTATCAAGTAGTCATCATATTGAGCTAGCTAAACGTTCATAACGTCTGCATCTGCTCCTGCAATAGGTCTGTCACCTAGCGGTGCATCAAGGAAATAATTCTTCTATGCAGCAATGAGGATAATCCTCAGATCACGGATCCAATCTGCATCATGTTGCTACTAACATCTTTCAACTTAGTTTTCACTAGGAACATATCAAAAATAAAACAGGGGAGCTAAACGCGAGCTATTGATCTACAACATAGATATGCTAATACTACCAGGACTAAGTTCATGATAAATTAAAGTTCAATTAATCGAATTACTTAAGAACTCCCACTTAGATAGACATGCCTCTAATCCTCTAAGTGATCACGTGATCCAAATCAACTAAACTATGCCCGATCATCACGTGAGATGGAGTAGTTTTAATGGTGAACATCACTATGTTGATCATATCTACTATATGATTCACGCTCGACCTTTCGGTCTCAGTGTTCCAAGGCCATATCTGCACATGCTAGGCTCGTTAAGTTTAACCTGAGTATTCCGCGTGTGCAACTATTTTGCACCCATTGTATTGGAACGTAGAGCCTATCACACCCGATCATCACGTGGTGTCTCCGTACAAAGAACTTTCGCAACGGTGCATACTCAGGGAGAACACTTATACCTTGATAATTTAGTGAGAGATCATCGTCAATCAAAGCAAGATAAGATGCATAAAAGATAAACATCACATGCAATCAATATAAGTGATATGATATGGCCATCATCATCTTGTGCTTGTGATCTTCATCTCCGAAGCACCGTCATGATCACCATTGTCACCGGGGCGACACTTTGATCTCCATCGTAGCATCGTTGTCGTCTCACCAACTTATGCTTCTACGACTATCGCTACCGCTTACTGATAAAGTAAAGCATTACAGGGCGATTGCATTGCATACAATAAAGCGACAACCATATGGCTCCTGCCAGTTGCCGATAACTCGATTACAAAACATGATCATCTCATACAATAAAATATAGCATCATTCCTTGACCATATCACATCACAACATGCCCTGCAAAAACAAGTTAGACGTCCTCTACTTTGTTGTTGCAAGTTTTATGTGGCTGCTATGGGCTGAGCAAGAACCTTTCTTACCTACGCATGAAAACCACATCGATAGTTTGTCAAGTTAGTGTTGTTTTAACCTTCTCAAGGACCGGGCGTAGCCACACTTGGTTCAACTAAAGTTGGAGAAACTGACACCTGCCAGCCACCTGTGTGCAAAGCACGTCGGTAGAACCAGTCTCGCGTAAGCGTAATGTCGGTCCGGGCCGCTTCATCCAACAATACCGCCGAACCAAAGTATGACATGCTGGTAAGGGGTATGACTTATATCGCCCACAACTCACTTGTGTTATACTCGTGCATATAACATCTACGCATAAAACCAGGCTCGGATGCCACTGTTGGGGAACATAGAATTTCAAAAAAAAATCCTACGCACACACAGGATCATGGTGATGCATAGCAACGAGAGGGGAGAGTGTTGTCCATGTACCCTCGTAGACCGAAAGCGGAAGCGTTAGCACAACGTGGTTGATGTAGTCGTACGTCTTCACGATCCGACCGATCAAGTACCGAACGTACGGCACCTCCGACTTCAGCACACGTTCGGCTCGATGACGTCCCTCGAACTCCGATCCAGCCGAGCTTTGAGGGAGAGTTGTGTCAGCACGACAGCATGGTGATGATGATGATGTTCTACCGACGCAGGGCTTCGCCTAAGCACCGCTACGATATTATCGAGGTGGACTATTGTCGGGGGTTGGGTGCGACATATGCCAAAGGATGGCTTATCATGGTGGGAGCAAGTAGAACGTCGCCGGTGCCTGGAAGCGGGATGAGGTGTAGACACGAACGCCGACGCACTTTACCCAGGTTCGGGGCTCTCCTAGGAGATAACACCCCTAGTCCTGCTTTGCGGGGTCTCCGCATGATCACTAAGGCACTAGTGGTACAATGGTGCTCCTTGAGCTGTTTGCTAGAGGTGGAAGAAGGCAAGCACGCTCTCTCCTCCTCTAGGTGTGAGTCTAGTTCTAACAGGTTGGAACCCTTTGCATGGGTGCCCTGGGGGGGTTTATATAGGCCAACCCCTCCCAGGGGTACATTGGTAATCTGCCGGGTGTAGGACCCGGTTGTCAGTGTCTCCGGCCGCCGGCTTCTCCGTCGGCTGCTGGGGCCCGCCGCCTGGTCTGGTACAGAGCCGACAGGCCGCTCCCGCCGCTCGCGGGTCTTGCCGGCTGCTGATCACTTTAGCCATGATGCTAATGACGCAGGCTTGGTTGGGGGAGCGTGGCTACAGTCCCGCCGCCTGGTGGGCGATTACTATAGCCACACCGCGTCCCATCTGATTGATGGCGCACGGGGCCCGAGGAAGGGATAAGCCGCCTGTTGGAAGCCGGCTTCCCTTAGGTCCGGCTGCCCTGGCTTCCTCCGTCTTCAGGGCTCTCACTGCCTGGTAGGGCCCGCCACCTGCAAGCCGTACCGACGGGCCATCGTGGGAACAGGGCTCCGCCTGTCAGGAGTGACGTTTGGGGGGAGAGGCAATAGTGCCGCGTCGTGCGGAGATCTTCGCCTGTACGTGGCACTGTGGCCACGCCCGGCCCTGGATTTGGGGGGATGGGCTACGCTGTAGCCATACCCTGTCTTGTCTCCTTGACGAGGGCGCAAACTTTGAGGGCGCCATGGGCCGACTGCTAGGGGCCGGCCTCTCTGGAGGCCGCTCACTAGGAGTCGGCCTGTCGTGATGCCGTCTTCTGGAACTCGGCCGCCTTCGGCCAGTCGGCCGCTCGGCCAACCGGCCGCCAGAAGGCGGAGATCTATCTTGACGTCTTGAGGGGCGCAGCCAGCCCCATTGTCTTGAAAGGTTCAAGGGCTCGTGTTAGGCTACCCGTGGCCCATTACTCCGACAGTAGTCCCCGAAACTGGTGAGGGGCCACGGTTCGAGGAGCCTGGGAGCCTCAACAGTTTCCTCCTCCGGGTGCTCTGAAGGAAGCTCCATCCGACTTCTCGGGAGCCGGTCGGCAAGAGTCGGATACGTCCAGTCGGATCCTTCCGGGATTTCGAATGCATCGGTGGGAACCAGGTGGCGTGCTTGCTAAGCTTCTCTGCCTGCCGCCCGTTGTGGGCGTGCCACATGGCGCCGGCCAGCCGGGTCGGCCTGCCAGACCACGCGTGTGACGGGACGCGACCGCAGGCCAGGCCCGCCACCACCGGGCCTTGGGCTGCGAGCGGATCCGCTGCGGTCGAGGCGGGCGGTTGGGTTTCCCCGTGGAGTTACTGCGTGTAGTACTCGCGCGGTAAAGGCGGGAGCGTGGGGTCATGGGCATAGTTAATCCCATGATCCCACGCCCACCCCCTCGGCTTCGTAGCCCGTAGGCTATAAGTATGGGGAGGAGAGGGAGCGGCGAAGCACGCGCGCCCCTCCACCCCACTCTCCCTCCCTCTTCTTCTTCTCGCCACAGCGCCCCGAGCCCCGCCAAAGCGCTGCCGCAGTTTGTCTCCGTTGAGTTCGTTCGTCAACCTCGCGTCCCCATGGCGCGCGCGGAGCCTGGGACGGCTCCACAGTTCATGAAGACCACATCGACTTCCTCCGCCAGACGCGGCGGCTGCCCAGCAAGGACTACATGAGGGTTCGCCTCGCGCCGGAGGGGGAGATCTCGCCGGCGCCGGAGGAGGGTGAGCGGGTCATCTTCCACTCGAACTGCCTGCGTGGCCTCGGCCTGCTGGCGACCGGCTTCTTCCAGGCCTTCCTCGAATTCTACAACCTCCAGCTGCACCACCTCACCCCGAACATGGTGGTGCTGCTGTCCGCCTTCGTCACTCTGTGCGAAGGCTTCGTCGGCGTCCTCCCCACTGTCGAGCTTTGGGGGGAGTTTTTCTACACCAAGCTCGACACCGTTGTCGTGGGCGTGCCGGCTCAATGCGGCGCCTTCATCGCGGTGCGGAGGCCGGGAGGCGACAATCCATTTCGTCCCATCATGCTGATCCAGTCGGTGAAGATGTGGCAGCAGTCGTACTTCTACGTGAAGAGCATCTTTGCGGAGAGTGACTGGGTCAACCTGCCGGCTTACACTGCCGGCCCGCCGGCCGGGAGCCGGCCCAACTGGTCGTACCGGGCCAAGACACTATCACCTTCCGGAGCCACCGCCATCGCGCGGCTCCGGGTGTTGGTACAGTCGGAGGGCCTGACCGGGCCCGACTTGCTGTCCCCCTTCGTGGCGCGCCGGGTGCTCCCGCTCCAGGGCCGCCCTCACATGATCTGTCAGATGAGCGGGCATCGGGACCCAAGCCGGCTGTGCACCAAGGAGAAGCCTCACGCAAAGGTAGCTCATATGGTGAACTACCTTGCGAACTGCAAGCTCATGGAAGAGTGGCGGTTCGGCAAGGAGCCGTATTCTCGCGCCAACCCCCCCGCCTATGGTAAATTTCCTTTCCTTCTCTCTCTCTCTCTCTCTTTATTTTTGCCGAGTTCCGTTTGTCTAACCTGACCAATCGGCTCTTCGAACAGAGCTCCCTCCTCCAGCCGGCAGCCGGTGCCGCGGGGCCGGAGCGTCAATTTCTCCCCGACCGGGCGGAGAGCGACGTGGATGACCCCGACTTGGGGGCGGCGGCCTTGGAGGACGACACCGAGGGAGGGGGCGGCGCAGCAGGCGGCTCGGGGCTTGGAGCCGCCCTCGAGGACTGGCCAGACGACGACGCGGGGGAAGTCGTCCCGCACCGCCAGCCGGGGCCCGACCAGCAGGGCGCGAGCTCGTCTGCTGTGCCGGCAGCCCGAGGTGGTGCGCATAAGCGCAGGGCCGCGCCGAGCCTGTTCGACAGCCGGCTGAAGAAGCCTAGGGGCTCGGCCGCGGCGACCAAGCAGGATGAAGCAGCCGCGAAAGCCATCCGCTGCCGCAGGGCGGTGAAGGAGCCGCAGCTGGTTTCCACATAAGTACTATCTTCCTCTCGTACTTTCTCCTTCCTTGTTGATCTTGTCTGAGTTTCTTCGCTTTGTTTCCCTTGATCTAGGGCCCCGCTCTCTCTTGAGAAGTCGGCCGGCGCCTCCATCGTGGGGTCGGCGGAGACACTACAAAAAAAAGACACATCCGTGACATTTTGGGCCGAACGAAATTTTTTCTGTCATACATATGACACTTCTATGACGATAATTGTGACAAAACCCGATATCATCATAGATGTGGTGGGCTCCTACTTCTTTGACAAAAAATCATGACAGAAAATGGGCTTTTCGTCCTGGGCGGGCCGGAGATGCTGCTGCATGACACTCTTTGGGTCGTCCATGACGGAAAAAACCATGGTAGAAGCGAGGGCGAGGAAAATTTCGGGGAGTTCCCGGTTACGGTGGGAGGTCAGGGGCCGAGCGATGCGCGTTTCTCTCGTGCACGTACGCGCGTGTGTGCGAGGCGTTGGCTCTAACTGAACCCGAGCGAGGCATTGGGCTCTAACTGAACCTGAGCGATTGCACTGCAGGCTACGCGTTACTGAACCTGAGCGATCGATCGATGGCTTTTAACTGAACCCGATCGAGCGATTCCTTCACTACTGCTGCTAACTGAAGTCGATCGATGCCGCCTCTGGGATGAACAGTGAGCGTTGCGGGGGGGGGGGGGGGGTTGGATGAACAGTGAGCAGTGGCGTTGCCTCTGGATGAACATGACCCCGTGGTGTGGTGGAGGGCTGGATGAACAGTAGACGGTGGAGGGGTGCCCGTGGAGGGGTGGTTGAACATGACCCCGTGGTGTGGATGGCTGGATGAACAGTAGACGGTGGAGGGGTGCCCGTGGAGGGGTGGTTGAACAATAGCCGGTGGAGTAGTGCGCGGTGGAGGCTGGATGAACAGGAGCCCGTGGAGGCTGGAGGAGGTCGACGGTGGAGATGAACAATATCCCATGGAGTCCCGTTTTGCGGTATGCCACACCCCTTCCGATGAACAGGACCCCCGTTTCGACCGTAGGAGGTCCGTTTCGTCCGTTTTGCGGTACGCCACACCCCTCCTGATCAACAGGACCCCAGTTTCAACTGTAGGAGGTCCGTTTTGTCCGTTTTGCAGTACGCCACACTCCTCCCGATCAACAGGACCCCCGTTTCGACCGTAGGAGGTCCGTTTACTCCGTTTTGCGGTACGCCACATCCTCTCGATCAATAGGACCCCGTTCCTAATGTAGGAGGTCCGTTTCCTCCGTTTTGCGGTATGCCAGGCCTCGTTTCCATCGCCTGTTCTATCCAAGACCTCCCGATGAACACGACCACACATTCCGTTCCGACCCAGCCGGTTGGCTCCCACGCGTTCCGTTGCCTCCTGATGAACACGACGCATTCCGTTGCCTCCCCATGAACACGACGACGACGCTATTTCTCCGTTCCGACCCAGCCATATACACGAGCCCTGGCCATACGTATGCGCGAGTAGGCGTTGCCCGTATGTACACATACGTGGCCATATTTTCTTTCTTGCACCCGGCCACTGTATGTACGTGTACATGCTACGTGCACGCCTCTACTACGACACGTGCGCGCCTCTACATCCACCAGTATATATGTACGTACATGTTTGCGACCAGAATGACAACGCTACGTATGCTTCGACCAGGTGGGTCCCGACTGTCAGGCACTTCCTTGCGTGCGAAGATGTAGCTGGTGGGTCCCAGCAGTCAGGGAGAAACATTTTTTTCACGAAATACGGTGGCCCGTCCAGTGGGTCCCCGCTGTCAGGTGGAGGAATAATTATTTTGCACGTAATAAGGAGGCACTTCCTTGCCGCGGCCGTGGACCTAGCTGTCAGCCTCTCCACGTATAGTCCACGTCCGATGGAAGCCGTTCCTTCACCATGTTGACCACGCCGCGCCGAGAGCACCAGGGCGGTGGACGACGGTGAGGCCTAGGAAGTGGACGACGCGGAGCCGGGGAAGATGCGGCAGTGGATGCCCACGCGTAGAGGAGTACGAAGGTTCACTGGTTAGCTGCGGTGTGAGGCTGCCGTCGCCGCAAAATAACAGGGGGTGTGGGTGAGTAGAGGGATCGCCTGGCCAGCGGTGGGAGTAGTAGGGGGCGGTGAGGCCTCCGCCGCATCGCAGCCGGCCACGGGAGGCAGGAGCACGAGGCATGACCGGCGCTGGTTTGGGCGGCTAGAGCAAGAAGACCAGAGGTTGAAGAAGCACTACGGCCATTGGATGGACATCGTACGGTCACTTGAGCTAGAATCGTGCATATTGACTAAGTTGACAAAGCCCTCCGTCCCCGTCAACTTAGTAGGCCCACAAGTCAGCCTGCCACTATACTGGGTCCCAGCTAACAGAGGGAGTATTCATTTTTTTGTGCGTAATAAGGAGGCACTTCCTTGCGTGCAAAGATATAGCTGGTGGGTCCGAGCTGTCAGCGGCGGTAACGTTTTTTTGCGAAATACAGAGGCCCTTTCAGTGGGTCCCTGATGTCAGGTGGATGAATCATTATTTTGCACGTAATAAGGAGGCATTTCCTTGCGTGCGGCCGTGGACCCAGCTGTCGGCCTCTCCATGTACAGTCCACTTCAGATGCATGTCGGTCGTTGACCACGTTGACCAGGCCGCGCCGAGAGCACCAGGGCGGTGGACGACGACGAGGCCTAGGAAGGGAACGACAAGCAGGCAGGGAAGACTTGGCAGTTGTTTCCCACGCGGAGGGGAGTACGACTGTACGAGTGTTTACTGGTTCGTCTGCCGTCGCCGGAGAATAACAGCAAGTGTAGGTGAGTAGAGGGATGGCTAGGCCAGCGACGGGAGTACGGTGGGGCGGTGAGGCCTGCGCAGCAGCAGAGCCGGCCGCGGGAGGAGGGAGCAGGCAGTCCCGCCGGCGCTTGTTTGAGTGGCTGGAGCAGGAAGAGCAGAGATTGAAGAAGCACGACGGCCGTTGGATGGCCATCCAACAGTCACTGCTTGTGCGTCAACCTTTTTTTAGGAAAGCCTCAAATCTGTGGAAAACAACATACATCCCATCTGCCATTATTTCTAATAATTTATAGCCCATTTGCTAATTATTAAGGTTTTTTGGAGCCCATATTCTTTTTGTTAGCATTACAGCCCATATTGTGGCCACGGTTAAAAAATATACGAAATTTTGCATATTTCGGTGCGGTCCGAACTGTTTTTAATCCCGAATTTTTGACTCACATTCAAACTGATTTTAAAAATAAATGTATATCAATATAAAATCCAATAAATTCTCCATGCATAAAAATTAATGTAATTTAAAATCTCGAAATGAAAAAAAGATATTTGAAACTAATTGCCGGTTTGATGTGTTTTAAAAATGTACGGCCCATTTCTCATTACTGATGGGCCATTTTCTCGGCCAGCCGAATGAAAGCTCTCCTCGTCTTGAAAGATTTGCAGCCCAACAGGCCTGACAAAGCGACTTACTTGGCAAATCACAAAAAAACTGGGCTGTGGCCGTGGACCCAGTTGCCAGCCTCTCCACGTACAGTACTCTTCCGATGGAATGTCGTTGACCACGTTGACCACGCCGCGCCGAGAGCACCAAGGCGGTGTACGATGGCGAGGCCTAGGAAGGGAACGGCGCGGAGCCGGGGAAGACGCGGCAGTGGATGCCCACGCGGAGAGGAGTACGAGGGTTCACTGGTTCGACTGCGGTGTGAGGCTGCCGTCGCCGCAGGGCCTGGCTAGCGGTGGGAGTAGTTGGGGGCGATGAGGCCTCAACGGCAGCACAGCCGTCCACTGGAGGCAGGAGCAGGCGGTCTCCCCGGCGCTGGTTTGGGCGGCTGGTGCAAGAAGAGCAGCGATTGAAGAAGCAGCAGGACCGTTCGATTCAAATCCAACGGTTACTGCTGCTAGAATCGTTTGTTGACTAAGTTGACAAGCCCTACGTACGCATCAACTTAGTAGGCCCATAGGTGAGCTTCCCAACCGGTGCGCCCCAGATGTAAGTGGGAGGAATCATTTTTTTCGCGTAATAAGGAGGCAGTTGATTGCGTGCGGCCAGGCTAGTGGAGGGAGTAGGGTGGGCCGGGGAAGCCTGCGCGGCATCACAGCGGGCCACAAGAGGAGGGAGTAGGCAGTCCCGCCGGCGCTAGTTTAGGCGGCTGGAGCAGGAAGACCAGAGATTGAAGAAACACATCGGCCGTTGGATGGACATCCAACAGTCACTGCTGCTAGAATCATGTGTTCACTGATAAAGCCTTGCGTAAACAAGTCAGCCTCGAAATCTGTGGTGTGTATAGCCCATTTGCTATTATTTTTATAATTTTTACTCATTTTCTAATTCATATGGAATTTATTGCAGCCCGTTTTCCATTTTTAGAATTGCTGGCCATTTTCTGGTCAGTACCAGGGTCAAAAATTAACTAAATATGTGGGAAATTTTGAAAATTCGCAAATTTTTGCTGGGGAACGAAATATTCTTAATCCAAAAATTAATAGCCATACTAAAACAAATTTAAAAATAAATTAGTACTATGTCATGTTAAATCCAATGAAATACGTATAAGATATCAGTGAAGAACAAAAATAAAAAAGAAACTTATATCCCATTTGCTATAATTTTTTTGGAATTTTCAACCCTTTTTGATATTACTTTTAACAGACATTGACCATACTCTTAAGCCAGGCTGGAATGCATCCCTCCTCGTCTTGAAAGATTTGCAACCTAGTAATTCGGAGAAAACAAATAGGCCTAGCTTGGGTATTCTTCAAAAAAGAAATTCTAGGCGACCTATTTTCCCAAAGAACTGGTGCATGAGCATTTAGCTTTATTTATTTACTTATTTATGTTTAGGGGACCATGAGCATGTACCTGGGCTGGATTCATGTGAGAGCCTCCCTTCCAGTTAATTATGGGCTTCTCTATCGGGCCTTCATCAGTGGGCTGCATGTTATCAACAAGTGGAAAATGTGTTCCATACGAAAAATAGTATGCGCTCCGTATGGTACGGAGCACTAAAGGATCGAACCATGCAACGACTTCCAAAACATTGTGTTTGTCATTCTAACAACACATTTATTCAACCAACATATGAAATATACTACTAATTGTACATTGAAAACAACAGCAACATCAACCAGGGCTGGGGGTGCAACAGAAGCAGTAAGCAGGCTAGAAGAGTGAAGACACAGCTCTCTCTTCCAAACCAAACATCAGCCATCATTACAAAAGGGCTACCAAAAAAGAACAAGTGTATGCATAAAACTAAATAAAGATCCTACTACACCAAGTGTACGCATCTAACTAACTGGCTCAGTTAGACGTTACTATTTATTAAGCTGTGGAGATTGGCTGACGGCTTGAACCAGATGGGTGCCTGATGGGGGAAACTCCAGCCAGCAGGTCGACGTCTGATACTTGCGACCCTCTCTCCTACTTTGGGCTGCAGAGCGTGGCGGCAGATATGAGGGTATGGTGCATGCAGAGACGCATGGTACGCTGTGTACACATAGTTTTGCCTGATGAACGAAACCGCGCTGCCATCAAGATCCTTGCCGTCGGTTATCTCCTGGTTAATCGGATAATTCAGTCCGACAAACAGAGAGTGTGTTCCAAGGCTACTTACCAGCCTCCAGTCAAAAATTCCTGAAGGCCCAGAGAAGCTGGGATCCTGCTGAAAGACCTTGCAGTGACTGTGATTGTATTCCGCGAAACAACACGTCTGGTACGTGCGAACGATCATCAATCTTTCGTCGTCGCCTGATCAAGCCAGGAACCACCTGCAACTGCCATGCCGCTTTTCTTTGAAAGGTTCTGGGATTAGGAAGGGTAGGGACACCAGGCGGCCTACAACATCATATCAAGTTGGAGTCAAATAAAAAAGGGCTCTTGATTTAGTCAATCTTAAGAACAACATGTTGTGAGCATGAATATTTTTTTAGCAAATGTTGACAGTAATATAAGCAAGCTATCATGATATCATAGGAAAGTAACATACTGCTGTAATAGCCGTTTGTAGCGATGACTGAAGTAGGCCAGCAATACGTCCAGCCATAGAAGGAGTCGACAGCGTAAATGAAGCCCTTGTGTTCAATGGCATCAGAGAACCATGGAGGATGTATGATCCTGCGATGGACGTGCTGATTTATCCACTTACCGTAGTGACCTATCAGATAGGCGAGACCGCGGTTGAAGAACGCAATTAGCCTGAAGTCTTTATAATTCCCAGATCTTGTGGGCACTTGGCAGATTACAACCTTGAGCAAATCAAACTTGGTATCATGTTGGCTACTGTAAGATTCCGAGTATTTTGGGCCGCGGTGCCAAAGCAGTGCAGTGTTAATCGAAGGAAGGGGGATCAACCGCCGGGTGTAGACCTCCACGAGCATCCAGCTGCCGTGACCGTCGACGAGCACCATCCAAGATGTGTTCATGCCGACCCAGTACATACCGTTAATGTAGTTGAGGCTGACAGGGATCGGATCACAGTCAAGGGGGTTGATGCTCACCACCCTATGATCGTTATGCTGCGTGACACACCGTTTCTGAAGATTAGGCGGCATCAGCAAGCAAGGAGCTGGCTTAAAAAGCTCCGGCCTGAGGGCTTTGAGTAAACGGTACAGCCCCGACGAGCACGCGGCTAGCGACATGGTACTGAGATTGTCCACACGCAAAACAATGAGCTTGATTACCTATGTGGGGAGCGAATTCCAGCCACTCTTTCGGTGGACGCTGCTCGGTTCTGCCATTGTTAGTGCTTGGGTTTCAGACGAGGGGGGGAGGCGCCTTAGCGGGGATGGAAGATTGGATGAGATTATGTGCGGACAAAGATGGAGAAGCGAATATGTGCTGCGGGAAGTGGACAGGTGATGATGACTACATCACGCCGCTTGACTTACGAGACACATACCAGCAGCATAGGGTCATGTCGATGCCAGACAACTTGCTTGAGTGATCACAGTACTGGTACTCCCTATAGTGCTATGCCCTAACTTGCTTGAGTAGAGTAGTAGAGTAGGACTCTGCTCTACTACTAGCACCGGAGGAGTAGTATATTCTAATCTAAAATAGTTACAAACTTCAATGCCCGAGCGTGGAACGACTACGAACCGTGCTCAAAGACCGTGTCTACGTGGTGTTTGGACATGGGAGACAACCTCAACGCCAATGGTGCTGCTCCTGTTGCACCGTATGTGTTTCTGTCCTTCCTGTTCGAAATCGTGGTAGAATTCATGATTTATTTTGTGCTTATTCGGATTAAATCTCGTAGTAACTTGCTCATATATTCAACTGGCGCAACGTCCCCTATAGCCACTCCCGTTTCATGGACGGCCTGGTCGATGCCTCCGAGGAGCCCTTCGTTCACTGCTAAGAGTGCCCGATGTCGTTTTGTGGCTCGCCGGCGGACATGGTGCATCACCTCCCGGATGCGTGCAGCGGTCACTGGCGGCCCTTGGCGGAGAACATCAAGTACGAGACGTGCTACCCGTTCACCATGCCGGAGTCGCTGGAGGATCGACATGAGAGGGAGGGGGAGGAGATAGCGATGAACATGAACGTGAGGGGGAGGAGATAGCGATGTCGTGGGAGGCACAGTATTTATAGCGAGCAATGGCACACCTACGTAAGATGCACTGACTTAACTGCAGGTCCAGTTGCGTCACTGACATGTGGGCCAGATCCCTGTTGGGCCAGATCCCTGCAGTTAAGTAATAGCTACGTGGGAATATTTGTTGGAGTAAATTACAGGGGAGCGAATGGGTGGAAATATTGCTGGTCACAACGGATTGGACAAGCGTGGGGGAGGAGAGTCATGCATGCAGATTTTTTCACACGGGGTGGAGTGGTGGGACCGCCGGAGGGAGAAGGAGAGTTTGGCAGGCATATTGTTTCCACACATGGAGAGGAAAAGATTTGGAGACGAATGGGCTTCCTGCAGGTATGGGAACGGTGCATAATAAGTCATCTTGCATGTCGGGCTAGGTATAGTCTCAAGTCATTAAAAACATACACGCCCCACACATGTTCATATTTCAAGGTGCACTAAATTATTACATGCGATGATTAAGGCTAGCCATAATGGTGGTATATTAGCTGGTATCATGCACACAGGAATAGCAAACATGCTGATGTGGCAAAGAATTAAAGAAGAGAGGGGGGTTAGAGTAACTAGCGTTCATGCATGCATTGGTAAACACATTTTTTTGTGAAGAACGACAACACTAGTTGAGTACTTTTGCAGACTTCAAAAACTATTCCACCGCCTCTACTATCTTGCTAAGAGTAGGTGAAAATTTTGAATCGAGCCCTTTAAACTAGAAGGGAGGTACTGGTACTCTAATAGCTAACCTTGTTGTGATGACAATATAGGACATGGCACACACCTGGATGGAGGAACCAGTCTGCATTGTGCATTTAAGTTTTGTCTGAAGTCAATGTACCTCTACTTTCACCAGACTTATAGAAAAATGTGTCAACATTCACAATGTCAAATCAATATTTTTACACTCATTATAAAACGTAGTTCTTATACTCATTATAATCAGTATTGTAGATATTGATATTTTTAGTATAAATTTGGTCGTAGGATTTCATTGATGCCTGTCAAAGCATGGAGGAAGCGGAGCTTAGGGCTTGCATTGCCGGTCTCTACATAGGTATTTCTCTTCATAATCCTGTAATTTTAGAGACTGATTGCGCTTTTGTGGTAGCGTCTCTTGCATCGGGGGACTATGATAGGTTTGCTATGCGTGACCTGAAGATGATAGCATTGAGAATCTCTAAGTTGATCAACAATCTTCAATTGTCAAAGATTAGCCGTTCGGCCAATAAGGTGGCACACTTAATCGCTAAGTATAGCTTTGACAATAGATTAGATGGTATTCTTGTAAATAACGTACTGCCCTGTGTGGTGAATATTGTATCGAATGAGTGTACTGGTGTGCCTGGTTAATTAATATAAGGTGGTGTTCAACAAAAAGTATAAATTTGGTCAAACACTTTGCAAATGGTTGACGGGAGTAAAAAGGACCAGAGGGAGTATCATGCATGCGGAGTAGGCAAAAAAATTGATTGTCTAAAAAAAGGCAAAAAATTTGCTCATTTATAGCCGGTCGAAGTATCAAAGGGCGCGACCGCGCGAGGGAGGCGAAGGTCATGGGAGGCGCAACGTTTGACGGAATTAAGTGAAGTTACATCCACGCGCCGGCATGGCGTGCGAACAGGCAGAAGCTATACCGTCAGGCCTACGATATGGGTCTGGTAGACATGACATATAGTGGGTCCCGCATAGTTCTTGAGAACTCTTTGGGGGCTTGCAGCCATTTATCCACCGGGCAAGCCAGCAACCCCACGCCGTTCGCACGCCCTACTCGTCGCCGTCTTCTACCTTACAACAGTTCGCTCCCAGTCGTCCCGTCCTTTCACATTAGTTTGCTCCCAGTTTTTTTTGCGGGGTACAACAGTTCAACTTCTCCTAACCCTCCTCCAAAATCCATGGCCTCCCAAATCTCCATGGTCGCCGCTGAGTACCAGGTTAGAGACATCACCGGCGATCAGTTCATCATCATCTACACACGTGGATCCGAGACGGTGAAAGCATGGCTTGCTCACTTCCTATGCATGTTCAACAGTTCAATGGATGAGTGGGTCGCTGGGCTAGATGTTGAGTACACCACAGTCCTGGGACGACAGAAGGATCTAAAGGACGAAGAGAGGAAGAAGCCTGCCGTAATCCAGGTTTGCGTACATAACGTTTGCTTGGTGTACCACATATGCCATGCCGACGTTGAGTGCCAGGATTTTAAGAACTTCCTCAAGGACAAAAGAGTGAAATTCGTTACTATAGGCTTTAAGAACGACAGGGATGTCCTACGTCGGATAGGTCTTGTTGTAGGCCAGCCCTTCGATCTCCAGAAGGCAAGCCTGGTGTCCTCCTCTCAACCTTCAATGCTGACCCTGGCAGCAGCCATGATTGATCCTTCGTACACTAAATTGAAGAAACCTCATCACGAGTTTCATCATGCATGGGATTTGAAGACATTAGATGAAGATCACATCCTGTATGCAGCAATGGATGCCCACCTTTGTTTAAATATCTACAAGGGTTGGATGAAGAAGCATAGCCCAGTGTCCGGTTCAAGCAAAGAAACATCGGCGAAGAGGAAGAGGAAGAGGGACGAGGACGAAGTCGAGGACGTGGACTCGGACTCCGAGTAGGTGGCAGTGCCGTCGCTCATGCTGATTCTATTGCAGTGTCAAGCGGACTAGTTGCTTAGTTTATTTTCAAGGGTGTGTTGTGCTGAGGCCCCAGCAGAACTATGTTTATGTTCTTTCTCGTTATTTGAACTCTTTAGTACGTACAGTAGTACTAGTACTATGTCTTGCTACTGTTCTTCTTGCAGTTGATACTACTGCTCGTATCTTCGTGTTCCTACTGTACTTAATACATTCCTACTAGTAGTATAATTTGGGTCAGTCGATTTGTGAAAGAAGTTCGACGGAGCGAAGGAAGAAGACGACAGAAGAGGTGGAAGAAGCCCTTCTAGCCATCCATGTTGCATCAAACGGCTCACATGAGTCGACTGACCCAAATTACTCCTTCAGATTGCAGGATCCACGTGGCATTCAAGGTCTCAAAGGTAGATTCCGTGTCCGCACCCGGTTTGCGGGCTCGACGCGCGCGCGACCGGCTTCCGCCGCGACAGCCACCATGCGCGCCTCCTCCGCACGGCCGGAGACGACAATGACACGGTAGTTCCTCCTCGCCAGCATGCTGGAGCACGCGCTCGTCCTCCTCTTCGTACGCTGTGTGCATAGATGCGGCTCCACTAGCTGCTCCCGTGCTTGGCAGCGCGGAGGAATCGCGAGGAGGGACTACAGACGACGTGAGCGGGTGAGCCATCGGCTTCATGGCACAGGGATGGCGGCGACACGGCGATGATGGGCGAGAAATTGTTGGCCGGAGCAGGCGGGCGTCGGCATGCACAACGGCGGCGACATATTGATGTGTGCGCGTGTGGGAGCTTACTTTAGTTATATATATAAGGTTGGTCAAACTTAAAAGAAAACCGTACTAGTACACGTAAACATTAGACTTAGGCAGCGCTTTTATTAGTTAGTACCACAACCACGATACGGAATCCTGTGCAAGCGCGTGAACTGCGGCCGCGCGGTCGATCGAACGGTGTGTCACCGTGTCGCGCTCGAAGGACATCCACCGAACCTTTTTTTGTGTGTGAAAACAATCCTCGAATATTACTCAACTTTTTTTCCTGTGAAAGTTCTTGACGCTGCAATATTTCCATATATTTGAATTTAGCTCCAGTTCGTGTTTATTTGGATTTGGACGTTTTAGGTGCGCCCTAGTTTTTTTAATATTGATTTTGTGTGTGTGACTGAGATGTGTATGTGTCCATATGTGTGTTGTGGCGGAAGGGCAATGTGGAGACGGTGTGCGTGTGATACAGACATAGAGAGGTGTGAATGTGCAAATGATCATGCATGAGTGAGGCATAGACAGATGCCGATACGTTGTGTATACATGAGAGGACGGTCTTCTAGTTTAGGGCCTGTTTGGTTCCAATAAGTCACCTGACTTATAAGTCAGGTGACTTAAAATCAGTGACTTATAAGTCACGCCTGTTTGGTTGTCATCTGACTTATAAGTCACCAGACCACCACTTCCCACCTTGTTTTTTAATGTAAAGGTGATGGGACCCACGTAAAAAGGGGTGACTTATAAATTTTAAGTTGGGGTGGAGCAACTTATGACTTATAAGTTGGGTCCGTTTGGCAAAATAAGTCACTTTTTGCACTTTTTGACTTATAAGTTGGTGACTTATTTGGAACCAAACAGGTCCTTACTTGTGTGTGTGTGTGAGAGAGAGGGAGAGAGAGAGACAGAGAGAGGAGCATCCGTAACACAACAACCATCTCTCTCGATTCATCCATCCCTCGCACGGTCGCATGCAACACATGCATCAACGCGCACATTTTGATACCCTCACCCGGTCCCTGCCCACCTCAAGGCCCGCACAATCTCTTCGTGAATACCCATTTCTCTCCTTAGGTTTGTTTTCTCTCAATATCTGACACACACACACACAGAGAGAGAGAGAGAGAGAGACACACACACACGCAGCACAACACACACACACACACACTCCCCCGAGCACACAATTCATCCCCATCCAAGGTTATACGGCGACCACTCTCGATTGTGCTTCTTTGCACCCCAACATGCACAACACCTCAATCTTGAAAGAGGGCATCGAGCAGATCGAAGACGGCTACCACACCGCGCTAGAGAATGCGGGGTCATTTAGAAGCAGGGTGATGTGACGACGACTGACTGACTCCTCCCCCCATCCTCTCTCTCTCTTGCACAAAATTACCAATCCCTCTCTCCCCCGCACAAAATTGTCATCCCTCAAACCACGAGATCCTTCCCCTCTCATCCATGTTTTTCCAGCTCTCTCATCAAACATGTTGTCTCTTCTCCTTCCACGTATACAGAATCCAGATGCACACGCATCTCATGTATATTACATGTATCCATCTTTCTCACAGACCTAACTTCTTCCTCTCTCTATCTCTCTCTCTCTCTAGTTAGGTTTATCTCCTACTCTCTCATCCACATACATACAATCTTTCCCGCCCTATCTGCTCCATCTTCAAAAGCTCTCTCTGCATGTTTCATTCACACATTGGGATATGTCAAAATGTTGCTTCTATAATGGCTGATGTAGAGTTATGGTTGTTTTTGTTGCATCCTAAGAAGTAATAACTATGAAATTCATTTAGATTCTCATTTGACTGGGATTATGTGAGTTTGAGCATGTTGTGAAGTACTATAGACCTTGTATACATCTGGGGATTCGACAATGATTGTAACTATTGAATTGTATAGACCATTACATTCGAAGTCAATAGCCTAATATATTTATTTCACAATTTCAACAAATGATTAGTTCACTACAAACTAAGAAAACAAATGTGTACTCCCTCCGTTTTTATTTAAGTCCGCGTATTAGCATTGGTCAAAGTCAAGTTTTGTAAACTCTCAGAAAGCTTATAACAAAAATATTAACATATACAATAACAAATAAATACCGTTAGATTCATTATTGAATGTACTTTCACATCATACATATTTGTTATGGTAAATGTTTATATTTTTCTATAAACTTGGTCAAACTTTAGGAAGTTTGACTTCGGTCAAACTTAATATGCAGAGTTTACTACTACTACTCGCTAGTTGCTTAGTCAAATCACTCAACATGCCACACGGGGAGTCCAGTGTCACAAAATTTTGAGGTCGGCAGGAAAATCTCCGGCGATCCTGATTCGAGCAGTGGGAAGTTACCATCATAGCCGTCGGAACAGGCCTATGGATGACGCTTGGTAGGGGGCTGTTTTCGTAACTTCAGGTTCACCCTACCCAGCCAACCCCACCCGGCACCCAGAGTAGTACACCTGAATACTCCCCATTTTCTATCCCCACCGCAAAATAGACTTCTCCACGGCACCGCAGCCTTCGTGCTCCTCCCCTTTACATCGGCGCACTCGTCCACCGCAGTGCATCTGCCTCATCGACGACCTCATACGCCGCAGTGGAGCCGGTCCACCGTCGTCGTCGTACACGGAGCCTCTTCCCCGGCATCGTCTTCCATGGTCTCAGATCTGCTTCCCGGAAGCCGACGCCAAGCGCAGAAGTACCACCGTCATGGACAATGAACTGACTCCCGTTGCCAACCATGACTCACAGAGGCCGCCGCGACCATCGTTCTCCTCCTCGATTGGTAATGTGTGTATTGAATCACTTAGCAATACATGTGCAGTTCCAATTTTGTTCATACCTACCCTTCAAATTTCCTGGGTGCTATTGTTCCTGTAAAAGTAATTGGTTATAGCCTCCATTGTCCAACAGAATATCAGCTTGTAATTGTGCGTCGCTCCTGTATCGCGTTGTGCTTGGGTAGGTTTTTCATCTGCAACTAGTAGTGTGGCAAATGATGGAAATGTTTTTAGAACTAGCAAGATGCCCATGCGTTGCACGCATCAAGATGCATTTGTATGAGTAGTTTATCTTGTGGGAGAAAAGGATGAATGAGGGAAGGCCAATCTGGAGAGGGGTATGGGTATCTTTTTGCAAAATTCCCATTTGTTTCCTTCCTATCTGTCAGATATAAATCGGACGGCCTGTATTGCAAGAAAAAAAGTATAGAGAAAAAAAGTAGGCAATAAAGGAAGTAGATATAAATATTAAATATTAAATAAATATAACAGTAGAGAAGAGAGTAGAGATAGCATGTTGAGATTTTTAAAGCGCCGCGCGTCGCGATTCTGTTGGAGATGCTCTAACATGGCAGACGAGTGCTTTAATGTTGCCCACAAGATGCGCGAGTATTACTAGTAGTATATTTTTCTTTCCATGTTGAGATTTTAAAACCACGAGTGCGAACATGCAGAGGAGCAATGAAGACCAAACACGGGATATTCGGGACATCTTCAAGGAGCATGGCAAGTTAAAGAGGAGCTGCACCGACCCTGTAAAATGAGCTTTGGTAAGTAACACCCTTTCAATTACTTTCGTGTAGCCTCGTGTTCTTCGATGTGTATATGTTGTAGTTTCTGTTTCTCTTAAGCATGGTGTTCTTCGATGTGTAATAAGAAGAGTCTTAATCGTCCTAATGCTTTCGTTTTTAGCTTGATGTAGGAAGTGGGTGTTCTCACCTTGTAGTCTGTTTTTATTTTTTTCCTTTTGAATTCACTTCTCCGAGTTCTGTTTATTTGGCTTCTACTAAATGGATCTAGGTTGCTCTGAGTATTGATCTAAAAAAGAAGTAACTTCATGTCAGGATGCAATTCCTGCAAGGAGGGAAGTATGGTCAACCTCAAGATCATGTTTCCAAAATGAGGCTGGATTACACACAAGGTGCCAGTTCCCTAATGATGCTGGATTAGACACAAGGTGCAAATTCCCAGATGATGCTAGATTACACACAAGCCAGGTGGAGTCGTCAGCTGTTCGTGTCCTCGTGGCATTAGTAAAGGCTGAAAGAAAGCGTGCAGCAGCCCTTGAGAATGTAGCTGAGTTCCTGAAGAAGCGAAAAGAGCAATCAGATGCTCTCTTCACCCAAGCCAAAGAAGAGATGGAAGAAGCCAGAAATAAGCTAGCAGAGGCAGAGCAGGCTAGGCGTCTCCTGCTATCTAAAACTGTTGTCAATACAAAATTTCCTTCATAATAGCTAGGTTCAAATGTTTATCCAGTCAGCATGCCTGTTGTGATGTCCGTGCATCTACTGATGTGGCACAAAATGTATCTTTTTGGGTCATGTAATAATAGCAATTACTTTCCAAACAATAACATACGAAGCATTGGACATGGTATAGTTCACGCGCAAGCCCGACATTCCAAGTTCAACTTCCACATCAAACTCATGTTCACAGATATCTGCACATTCATACATAATGTCCACAACCATGATTCACTTCAAAGCCAAAAAAATGTGAGGAGAGTTATAAATAAAGAAAATCCTCTACTAGTTCCTGCTACCAGTGCGAGCACAACAAGTCAAGACCATGCGTAAATTAATTATATTTTAGTCATTTTTTGTGTTCTAAAATGCCTGCCAGCTCGCGGAAGGACGTGTTGCCGGCACACGCGCGGATTCAATGAAGGCAGGCGGGGCAGTCTTAAGCTGGTTGCATGCGGCGAGGAGGCGTGCTCAGCCGGGCCTGCAGCGAGTGCGGCCCTCTTGGCCAGCGCGCCGGTTCAATGCCTGCGCTATGAGAGGTCGCGTCGGTGTAAGAGCAATTACGCGGCGAGGAGGCATGCTCAACTGACTATTCCTACAAAGATGCTCCACCACGTACCCGGTACCCGCGAATGCAACAATCGTGCACCTAGGGTTTTAGGGTTTATTTGTTAACGTTGCCTTTATGTAACACTCATGTGTGCGAGATAAAGAGAGGCCGACTGCGTGCGTGCGACTCTTCTCTTCGTATATGTACTCCACCATTTGTCTGGTGTGCAAAAAATTATAATAACTACTAGCAATGTGCCAATGCATTGCCACACGATCAAAGTAGATTAATACATATTCACCGATTTGATAGAAAAAAGTCTAGTTTTGAAATACGTATATCACTAAAAATATTTTATGTTTCACTCAAAATATATTCCTTTCGCGGTTTTGATGAGATAAGGGAGGAATGTTTTGGTTTCAAGATTCGAGAAGTGGTATATGTCTAATTTCTACTCTTACTAGCAAGATGCCCGTGCGTTGCACGGAACATCAATATCTTGTGGGAGAAAAGGATGAACGAGGGAAGGCCTTATCTGCAAATGTGGTGAAGAGTGCGGGTAAATTGCCATATTTTCCTTCCTATTCGTCAGATATAAATCGGACGACCTACATTGCAGGATGGCAGGCCCACCATCATCACCAACTCTATTTTTTATCCCTACTCTTATAAAAAGCATTGCTGGTGATGATCGTGTGCCTGCTATCCTTCAATATAGGCCGTCCGATCTATATCTGACGGATAGGAAGGAAACTATGGCAATTTTGCAAAAAGATACCCAAACCCCTCTCCACATTTTCAAATAAGGCCTTCCCTCGTTCATCCTTTTCCCCCACAAGATAAACTACTCATACAAATGCATCTTGATGTTCCGTGCAACGCATGGGCATCTTGCTAGTTGTTGCAAAAAGCCCATGTGTGTGTGAGAGAGAGGGAGAGTGGAGGAGGACGGAGTGCATGTGTGACAAAGACACAAGGAGTGTGTGTGCGATATGTATCAGCTTAAAATGAGGCGATAGTGTGTGTGTGTGCACGATCGAGAGGGCATGTCTCAAGAAGGGAAGAAAAATCTACATAGATACAAGGAGCGGGAGAGAGACATGTATGCGATGGGGGAAGCACGAGTGTGCGGGGGTATAAACCTATCTAGCGGCTAGCTAGTCGATAAATGTTTGTGAGAGAAATACGAGTCGGGGTGCGAAAGCGAGAGTTTTGTGTGTGTGTGAGAGAGAGATGGTAGTCGGGAAGGGGAGTGGAAGCAGGAGTTGTGTGTGTGTGTCTGTGAGAGAGAGAGAGGAGACGGTAGTCGGGGTTGTCTGATCGGTAAACAAATGAATAATGTCAGTCTGGGATGGAGACGAAAAGGAGACATATGTAGAGACATATAGGGTGTGTGAGAGAATCCCATAGAGAGAAAGACAAAGTGAAAGATGAGTGCAGACTGTGTGTGTGGCGGTGAAAAAGAAAGCTTAGGTATCGAGTGATACCAGAGAACAGTAGAGACGTGAGAGATAATGAAAACCGTGTAATGTATAATGATAGGGAGAGTGTGACACTTCTCAAGGGAGACGTCGAGAGACCATGTTTGCGAGGATAGGAGAAACATGAAGTGAGCGTGCGGGTGAGCTGGAGAAAAGAGAGTGATAGCTACCTGAAGGAGCATGTATGCAAGAGATATGGGCGTGAAAGGAGTGAACAAAAAAGGGATTCAAATATTTGAATTCGAGATGATGATACATGTAATCCATGCTCGAACCAAAATTGATCTATCAAACATGCATACTCATATGAATTCACGCACATCTATGTTATTTAATATGTAGATATTACCAATCCATACATTTTAGTAGAACATAATTTGGTTATTTTTTTTCGAATTCAACCTTAAGATTTCGAGATCGTTGTATTTATAAATCATATTATACATATGAAGGAGCAGAATTCTTTGTTGTGCTTTTGAAAGTATGTATAAAAATGATGTATATAGAATGTAATTCCAATTGAAAATGGATCCCGCCCGAAAAAATAAATAGAATACAAACGGGATTCGAATTGAGTTGGCACGGTAAACGTGCACTCTGCAAAATTTGAACGAAGCGGGGAAAGTCGCAGTAACCGCCCGAAACCAAAATCTGCGAGATGGAAATCACTACTGCCTATCCCTGCCACGCAAAGCCTATCTGCTAGATTTCTATAGGTTTCAACAGGGGTAGGTTTGTAATTTCACCCAAACGTGACGTAACCGCCTCTCACCATGATTCATACACGGTGGGCGCCAAAACACAGTGTGTCCTCGGCCGAAATTGACTCCCTCCCTGATTCATATTCATACATGGTGGGCGCCAAAAACAAACTCTCGTCGGCAAATATTCGGTGTATGCGAGATTACCGTCCTATCCCCAACCGACTAATGTTGCTGTGATGTAGTAGAAATTTGAAACGGGGGCTAAGTTTGTAAATTTCCTCGCATTTGAGACAAGCGCGCCCTGAATACATGGTTCCCCCTTCCTCTCTACCTCCCTTTTCCCATTCGTACTCCGTGGGTGCCAAAACACCTGTAACACCCCGGATGTGATTTACCCAATATGTACTCCAAGTCTTGCCATTTCCGGCCTTAAGTTATTTTATTTTCTCGGGTTCGGGTTTTGTCTCCGTGTGTTGTTATCGTTGTCATGCATCTCATATCATGTCATCATGTGCATTGCATTTGCATACGTGTTCATCTCATGCATTCGAGCTTTTTCCCCGTTGTCCGTTTTGCATTCCGGTGCTTCGTTCTCCTCTGGTGGTCATTTCTACCTTTCTTTCGCGTGTGGGGTTTAAACATTTCTGGATTGGACCGAGACTTGCCAAGCGGCCTTGGTTAACTACCGGTAGACCGCCTGTCAAGTTTCGTATCATTTGGACTTCGTTTGATACTCCTACGGTTAACCGAGGGACCGAAAAGGCCTCGTGTGTGTTGCAGCCCAACACCCATCCAAGTTGGCCCAAAACCCACCAAAACCCTCTCCATCATCTAGAGCGTTCGATCACGATCGCGTGGCCGAAAACCGCACCTCATTTCGACTCTCCTAGCTCCCTCTATGCCTATATATACCTCCCCCATTCCAAATCCGGATCTCGCAGTCCAAACCCTAAAAATCGTCCCCTCCGCCATCGGACGTGTCCGCACCCGCCGGACATGCCCGCGCCGCCGCGCCCAACCACCCAGGAGCCGCCACGTGGCCTCCCGCCTCCGTCCACCACGCCGGCCCGCTCGGGCCTGAGGCTGGCCCCCGCGGCCCGGTCGCCGCGCGCCGCCGCCCATCTCCTCCCGCCGCCTGCCCGCGCCCGAAGGTCGCTGCCTCCACCGCCCAGTTCGTCGCTGGCCGCCTCCGACCTCGCTGCCCTCGTCACTGGCGGGCCCTGGCAAGCGCGCTGCCCCGCCGCCTTGACGTCCGCGCCGGCCCCGCGCCTCCTCCAGCCTCCTCCTCGTTCCGGCCACCGCCCCGCAGCTCCGGCGAGCAGCTCCGGCCACCGTCCTGCCTTCGTCACCGGCGAGGTCCCGACGAACCTCGGGAGGCGTGCCCGATCCAGATCGGCTACAGGAAACCCTAGGTCGACTTTGGATTTTCCCTAAGTCCCCAGTTTGCATTATTTTTTTAGGCAACTTCATCATGTCATAACTTTGCACCCGTGGCTCCGTTTTGGGCATATAGCATATCAAAATGTTCATCTCAGAGAGTACATCATTTCATTCCATTGCATCATTTTCATTTGAGTTCATCTTGATGCCCGAAATTCTGTTAGAAGAGTGCTACTTGAGATAATTGTCAGATTTGCTGCTCCAATTAGATATTTGTCATTTTTGCCATGATTTATGTGTGCATGATATGCCCATGAGCTTTACAGGTGTTTTGTTAAGGGTTTTGCCATCTTTCCAGAGGTGCAACCCATGTATTTTTGTGATGTGTGTGGTGACTAGCACAAGCTTGCGAAGTGAGGCATTTGCTAATGCTGATTTCAGGGACTTAGCATTTCCACTAAGTCCTTGAGTTGTTTATCTCATTTGGCCATATGTTCATGTTGTTTCCTAGTGATCCGTGCCTCTTTTGAGGATGATCAGTAAGGATGTTTTGTTAATCATGTGGTGCTCTATCCATACATGTCTTTGTTTTCAATTATGGAGCACCCTAGCTTGAGTCAATCGAGCTCTACTTTTGTCATTTCGTGAATCTGGGCAGTTTGTCTACTTGTTAGCAATTTTGCCGATGATGTTGTAGTTGATCCGTGCATGCTATGTTATTGTTCTTGCCATGTCTAGCTTGCATTTTGTGTATTCTTGGTGGGTGTATGCTTAGATTGTCATGTCATGCTATGTAGTTAGTGCATCGAGCTCGTAAACATGCCTACTTGATATCTGTTTTCAGCATGCTCCAGTTTTCACTAAGTCTGAGAACTGATTATGTTTTTGCCATGTTCACATGCTTGCAATTGTATTTTCTGATCCCTTTTGGCTCAAGGTCACTAAGGGACTTTTGTTAAGATCTTTGAGTAGCTCCATGCTATGCTTTACTTTGCCATGTACAGGTCCTGTAGAATGTAGTTTTGTTGCTCCGAAGAGTGCTATCTGATCTGAAATTCCAGACAAGTGTTAATTTCACTAAGTCTGAAATCTGTTTGCCAAAATGCATTTTTGCCATGCTTGTTTGAACCTGTTAATGAATGATTTGGCCGTAGCTCAGTGCTAGACTTTTGTTAAGCATCATGAATGGATCCCTGGCATGTATTTTGATGCCACGTTTGGGTGCTGTAGTATGTTCATCTTGTTGCATTTAGATGGCTAATTGCTGTAAATCGCAGAACGTGGTCATATTTGAATCGCTTGCCATTTCCAAACCGTAGCTCCGATTCCGGCGTTCTTTATATCGTTTTCAAGCGATTTCATCTCATCTTTCCAGTGGCACACTTGGATTTCTAAGTTGAGGCCAGGTTCATTCATTCCCTGTCACATCTTGCATATGCATCCCGCATCGCATCCCGCATAGCATACCATCCTTGCATCATATTGCTTGAGCTTTGCACGTGGTTGATTGTGTTCCGTTTGCTTGTTTGTCTTGTTTGGGTAGAGCCGGGAGACGAGTTCTCTAACGAGGAGACCATTAAGTTTGCTTTCAAGGATCCAGTCAACTCTGACAACTTTGCAGGCAAGATGATCATACCATCGAAATCACTACTATCTTTGCTTTGCTAGATGCTCGCTCTTTTGCTATGCCATGCTACGATGCCTACCACTTGCTTTCAAGCCTCCCAAATTGTCATGTTAAACCTCTAACCCACCATGTCCTAGCAAACCGTTGTTTGGCTATGTTACCGCTTTGCTCAGCCCCTCTTATAGCGTTGCTAGTTGCAGGTGAAGATTGGAGACCGTTCCTTGTTTGGAACATTATTTACTTGTTGGGATATCATTATATTGCCATGTTATCTTAATGCATCTATATACTTGGTAAAGGGTGGAAGGCTCGGCCTCTCGCCTAGTGTTTTGTTCCACTCTTGCCGCCCTAGTTTCCGTCATATCGGTGTTATGTTCCCGGATTTTGCGTTCCTTACGCGGTTGGGTTATAATGGGAGCCCCTTGATAGTTTGCCTTGATTAAAGCTTTTCTAGCAATGCCCAACCTTGGTTTTACCATTTGCCACCTAGCCTCTTTTCCCTTGGGTTTCTGGAGCCCGAGGGTCATCTTATTTACGCCCCCGGGCCAGTGCTCCTCTGAGTGTTGGTCTGAACTAGAGTCCTGTGCAGCGCCCCCTCGGGGAAACTCGAGGTTTGGTTTTAGTTGTATGGAGAGCTCATCTGAGTATGCCCTGAGAACAAGATATATGCAGCTCCTATCGGGATTTGTCGGCACATTCGGGCGGTGTTGCTGGTCTTGTTTTAACTTGTCGAAGTGTCTTGAAGAACCGGGATACCGAGTCTGATCGGAACGTCTCGGGAGGAGGTCTATTCCTTCATTGACCGTGAGAGCTTGTCATGGGCTAAGTTGGGACTCCCCTGCAGGGATTTGAACTTTCGAAAGCCGTGCCCGCGGTTATGGGCAGATGGGAATTTGTTAATGACCGGTTGTAGATAACTTGAACCTTAACTTAATTAAAATGAATCAACAGTGTGAGTTACCATGATGGTCTCTTCTCGGCGGAGTCCGGGAAGTGAACACGGTGTTGGAGTAATGCTTGCGCAGGTTATCCTCTAGTTTCTTGCTCGCGCTTTGCCTCCTCTTCTCGCTCTCTTTTGCGAACAGGATAGCCACCATATATGCTAGTCGCTTGCTGCAGCTCCACATATTTACCTTGCGAGATTGCTGAGTCCCTGTGGCTCACAGATTACTTCCAAACCAGATGCAGGGCCTGATAATTCCGCTCCAGGTGACGCGCTTGAGCTCAAGTGGGAGTTCGACGAGGACTCTCAACGATACTACATGTCTTTCCCTGATGATCAGTAGTGGTGCCCAGTTGGGGGTGATCGGGACCGTGTCGCATGTTGGGTTATCTTTTATTTTGGCGCCGTAGTCGGGCCATGAGTGTTTGGATGATGTAATGTTATTTATGTACCTTGATTGACGTGGCGAGTGTAAGCCAACTATGTTATCTCCCCTTTATTATTTATATTACATGGGATGTTGTGAAGATTGCCTAACTTGCGACATTGCTTTCAATGCGGTTATGTCTCTAAGTCGTGCCTCGACACGTGGGAGCTATAGCCGCATCGAGGGCGTTACAACACCCTCTCCACCCCACCCTCCCCCGTCCGCCGCCGTCCGCCACCCCATCCACCGCCGTCCTCCTCCACCATGCCGGAGCTGATACCCAGACGCCGCCGTCCATTACAAGAGATCGACCTCTCTCATCCACGGCTTCGGACCGGGATCCTTGCATCCCGTCCTCTCGCTTCATCCCTGCCATCGTACACCTTGCCGGCACTGCTCCTACGACCGTCTCGTCCACCGCGCCCCACCGCCACCGTCTACCCTCCTAGATCTGCTTCCATGCCACCGACAGCCATTGCTACCGCAGCACCGTCAAATTCTCAGCAGATGCGTACACGGCGCCGCACCAGAGGCGGTACTCTTTCGTATGTGCTCAACTTATTTATCGCAACAAGAAAATAGATCGCCACTGCTTTACTCTGATTTCTTGTCTTGGTTGCGAAGTTGCCTTTGTCCAGTTTGCACCTTCAGATCTGCCATGGCACGCTCAACACTATACTCCCAATGCTTATGGTTTTCCCCTTTTATATTCCACACTAGTTAAATCACAGTAGACTATATTTCAAAATTGGGTCAGTCGATTTTTCAGAGCTCGCCGAAGTTTGCCGGTGCAATCGAAGGGGCTCGGATGGTTGTGGGGCCTTGCCGAACAAAGAAAACTTGACGCGGGTGGGGGTTGGGGCGGGGGTGGGGTGGGGGTGGCGGAGGAACACAGGCAGTGGGTGCTGGTGGTCCGGCCGGCGGCCCGTGCGGTGTTTTGTATGGGAAGAATCAGAGACAAGGAAGAAGAAGGTTTAGGAGACGTAGGATCTTCATCCAACCGCCTGAAATGGTCGAGAGACAGCTGGGAGTTGCATTCTTAATGCGGCCTGGTTCATCATGTGTGGGCACTGCGCAACCAACATTTTATTATCCAAAATCTGCTTGCTCTTCTTTACCATGTTCCTCTTCCGTTCTTCTTTAATATGTACTCTCTCCGTTCCTAAATACAAGTCTTTGTATAGATTCCACCATGGACTACATATGGAGCAAAATGAGTGAATCTAAACTCTAAAATGTATCTGGATACATCTGTATGTGATCCATAGTGGAAATCTCTACCAGGACTTATATTTTGGAACGGAGGGAGTATGATAGTAGTATAGTATGTTCCTTGTACTGAAGATGAGCAGGGACATTTGCAGTGTAGAGGTATATACGGTCGGTTGTGATGGACACTTTGAGCCTCTTTGATTCGTAGGATCTTGTAAACATAGGAATAGGATTTGTAGTGGCCTGCGCACTTGAATCCTATAAGAATAGCAAGGAAATGCGGGGAGCTGTGTCGCCTTTGAGATTTAAACTGATATTAACAGTACCGCACCTTCACTTGAAGAGAGCTGGTATCCGAAGCCTTTCTAGCCGTACCGGCAATACTAGCACATATATTCCAGCAAGTTCCACTTTGCTGATTTTACTCTGATGCTTAAGGTTTTCCCGTTATATCTACACTATGATCTATGTAGCTGCTTTGTGTCGCACTAGCAACAGTCCACTCTTGAAGCTAAACACTGCAATGACTTACAAAATTGGCACCAAGGCATTGAGTGCCATTCTGGATGCAATGAAACTCATACGCTCCCCACCTGTTGATTCTTGTTCAGAATATGATCCTAATGACTATTCTAACCTCGAGGAGTCAAAGGCAGATGGCCTGTCCTGTTCACCCATCAAGGTGCCTGTTCTAATTTGGCAATGTTTTATTGATTGCAGGTATCTTGCATATGTTGTCTTGCATTTCTTCTACTTTGTTGCACCGCCATCTTCTTAGTTTACTCATCATATATGTTGAGATGCCATGCCCATCCATTATCAATACATATTCCATCTGTCATCATACCATGTTTTTCCACTCAAATGCTGTTTTTGTGCATCAGACATCAAAAAGGAAGAGGGTGATTGCCGAACCTGAAGGAGCACCAGCAAAGTCCTTGAAAAACGTGGTGGTGCCGGAGAAATCAGACAACACCCCACTTATATTGGTTGTACAACCAGTGACACAAAACGTAGGACCGACTCCAGCAGACTGTACCCATACTTCACTGGCCACACCACTAGCCCCACCACATAGGATCTGCACTCCAGCAAAAGGTATACCGATTTCATTTGCCATAGCACCAGCTGTACCACAGAAAAATCCCACTCCAGCAAAAAATACAGCAAGTCCACCGGCCGAAGACCTATCCCAACTGCAGAGACGGCCAATTCCTTCAGATTGGAACCCCATTCCATTTATTCCCAGTTTAGAAGACAATGCTTTCAATGTTGTTAGGGACTACATGCATATATTCCCATCATGGGAAGATTATTGTGAAGACAAACACCATTCTCACATCTTCCTGCCCAACTTACGTGTAAGTGCTATTATTCATGGTTATTATTTTCCTGTTTTCTGCTGATTGAACACATCAATGATTTACATTACATTGTTGTAACTAGGCGAGGGTCAATATGGATAGTCATGATGAGCAAAGCTTGCTTGTGCTTTTCGAGGAAGCATTGCGGCAGTATCGGTGTACCTGAGGAAATCACACTTTGATGGCAAGTCTATAAACGAATTTCTGGTGAAGTCTCCTGTGCTAAATTTAGAAGACATTGAATGGAAAAACCTTGTTATGCACTGGTCTCGTTCCCAGGGTGAGGTGCTGTCTATAAAATCACATGACAATTTGAACTTCTACTTTTCCGCATGTGCCTTACGGATCTTTTTTGCAGGAAATCTGCTCGAAGAAGAATTCCGGTTTGACAAGAACGATAGGATATCGCAAACATGCTGCCCGCTGCTTTGCTCTTGTTAGTACCTGTTGTCCTGTATCACTGTACTTGCATACATACCTAGTTCATTATGTGACAGCAGTATGCATGATAGCTTTCTTATCAATTGTTCGCTCCAAATTATCTGATCTGTATGAATGGTTACATTAGTGTAGAATATATCCAATGCCAATGTTTTTTAGCTCTGCATTGTTCTTGTAAGTACATGATGTCCTTTATCAGTGTACTTATAATGACAGGTAGTTGTTCATGTACCATCACTCTGCAGCTTATTTTCCTTTTCCCTCTATTTTCTACACATCAGATCTATATTTACTCTTACCATAAGGTTGGTACTGAAGAAGTTTAGATGTGCATTGCTCTTGGCTGTACCTTTTGCCTGTATCGCTGCACTTACATTTATAGCTACTTGGTTATGTAGCATCACTCTTCATCTTATCTTAAATATTCTCCATTTTTTCGTATATTATCACATCTATATTTACTCTTAACAAAATGTAGAATAAAGGCAATGCTTTTGAAGAATATTCTGTGGTAAACTTCTTGAATTGCCCTCCCCATCAGCATGGACAAGGCCTTTATAGAGCCTGTCTTCACTAATAATGTAAGTTTCTCCATCTCAAGCCTTCAAACTTTGTTGTATATATTTGGTTAGGCATGACTGCAACATCTGTTTATTTTTGGTGTTTGCATCAAATTGCTTGTTTAAAGTTTATTATGTAGTTCATAAACAAAAGTTTGTCCTTTCTCAATTTAAGTTTTCAGTTGTACAACCAAGTTCCTTCTTCATACCATGTAAATTAAACTATACAGAGCAAGTGATCTTCTTTTGCACTGCATGTATGCTTCTGTTCTTCATCCGTAATCCAGTGGTGTGGTGAACCTACCCACTACAGCACAATGTCATATTCTGCAATGTCTTAACTATGAACAATGTCATATCATTCTACTATTATTTAAACCGTCTCTTTATTTGCTAATCTGAAATGGTATAAATTGATAGCACACTAACCATTGATACTTATGAGTTCTTGATCTGTAATCCAGTGGTGTCGTGAAGCTGCCAACTCCTTCATAATGTCATTTCCTGCCATGTCTTGACCTGAACAATACCATATTGTGTTAATGCAATTTTAAACTGTGTCACTTTATTCGTCAGTATGAAATGTGATGAATTGTCAGCACTGATACTTTTATGTGCAAAACCTGTCATCTGTCTTCTTGTTTATCTTTCAGAGTGAGGAAGATATAAGTGTTGAACAAGCGTAGTATCATCATCTTGCTCAGCTGCTTGCGCTGCAGCTCCCCAGCAGGGCTAACCTTTCTTGAGCTCTATTGAAGTGCTGTTGGTTTTGTATATTATTTTGTCGGTGTGTTTATTTGCACTGGTGGCGATCTTTGATGCCCTGTGTATGTAATCTGGTGTCTGCTTGTGCTTTATTATCATAGTGGCGAACTTTGATGCCCAGTGGATGTAATATGTCATAATTTCTTTATTGTATAGTCTAGGTTTTTTCTTATTCACGATGCTGCAGTTATTTTACTGTATATATATCTTGTCTTCACAGTAAACCGGCCAAACCGTAAAATTACGGTACATAATCGGGCCGTCATGCAATCACGATGTAGGTTGGGCCTGAAACGTGACGAACAGCTCACGGGCCGGCAGCAGCCCGAAATGAACCCCGGCCCATGATTGTGCGAATCAAATCATGGGCTTTTCACAGGCCAAAATTGTCTCGGTCCTTGTTTGGCCCAATCAGATATCGGCCGCGAGCAGGCCGGATGCAAACCGGGCCGTAGTTAGGCCCAACTATATGACGGGCTTTTAACAGGCCAAAATTAATATAGGGCCGAAATGTTAAACGGGCCCTTAACAGGCCAAAACTAATATCAGGCCGAATTACTAAGTGGGCCTTTAGCAAGTGGGCCCAAAAGCATAGTGTCCAGTTGACGGTCCGAATCTGATATGGGCCATAATTGAGCCCAAAGCCTCTTAAAGGGCCGGACCTGATCTGGGCCGTAATTTGGCCCAGAATGTGGTAGGCTTTTAACGGGCCGGATCTCATACGGGCCACTATTAGGCCCGGAGCGTGGCAGACCATTAATGGACCGGATCAAATATGGGCCGGCATTTGGCCCAAAACATGGCAGCCAGTTAATGGCCCAACCTACTAGGGTCCTCAAAATCTTGTGGGCCTACAGCTGGGCCGGCCCATTAATGTCGACGAAATCTCGTGGGCCTTTAGCTGGGCCGACCCATTATGATCCACAAGAATCTTATGGGCCTTTACCTGGGCCGGACCATTATGGCACACAAAAATCTTGTGGGCCTTTACCTGGGCCGGACCATTATGGCACACAAAAATCTTGTGGGCCTTTACCTGGGCCGGCCCATTATGGCCTGCAAAATCTTGTGGGCCTTTACCTGGGCCAGCCCATTATGGTCCGCAAAATCTCGTGGGCCTTTAGCTGGGCCGGCCTATTATGGTCCGCAAAATCTTGTGGGCCTTCAGTTGGGCCGGCCCATTTAAACTTGATGGGCCGGTCCACGTGTCAACATATCATAGGCGCGTCTAGCCCATTGGATGAGTGACACCTGTGCCAACGCGGACCTGACACGTGTCTCCTCCAGCCTATGATGATTTTACACGTGGAAAATCCCCATTGGTCGGGGCTGTTAACGGGTTTTCGGATCCAAAACCCGACCCGATAGCTTAACGTCGTTCCGTTATGGTGGATGCCACGTGTCGTTCACCCTTGACAAAAGCACTCCTGTGACGCGCGATTTATTGTCATGGAAGTGGACAATTCCGTGATGATAATTTTGGTAATGTCATGGAACACTTCTACGATGACACATGTATGACTATCTTGATTCTGTCATAAATTTGTCATGGATGTACATGCATGACAAAAAACGCGACCTACTGTGACAAACACGTATCATCACGGAAGTGTATTTTTTGTAGTGAGACTTCCACCACCACCACCCGGCGGATCGATCCGGCCACCGACCTCCGGGAGGCGATGGAGTGGAACGCGCGGGAGGTGCGTGAGGAGAGGGAAGACACCCGCCTGGAGAAGGCGGAGGTAGACAGGGCGGAGGCTGCCGCTTTGAAGAAGCTGACGGAGGCCTATGCCGCCGCCGCGGCGAAGGAGCAGGCGGAGGGAGCCGCACGCCATCAATCGGCGATGTTTGTTACCCCCTGAACTCTGCGCCACCACCACCGGAGTTTGTGGCGCAGACTGGGGAAACCAGCGGTGAGCACCCTATCATGGAGAGGGACAGCGGCGACGTCACCATGCCGGACGTAATCGTGCCCCCGCCACCACCTTCTGAGGAGGCACGAGACAAGCAGCCGACCGACCCGCCGGCGCCGCCAGCCGGAAACGAGATGGTGACGGGCCCGACTCCCGGGGTCCGCACACCCTTACGCCGCCGAATCGCGAAGCCGGCCTTGGCGCTTCGCCCGCTGGAGACCGGCACCGCAAGCTCCTCGATCCCAGACACCGAGGTGACCAGCGCCGCGCCCACTAGGTGGGTGCGGGGAGGCGGGACGGGCCCTCTGAACAAAGCGATCCTGGACGTTCAAGCCAAACTCCGTGCCGAGGCCGACGCTCTCAAGCTCTGCAGCAAGGCGTTCCTGGAATCGCGAGAGGCCATCCGGGTACGCTTCTTGGTTCTTTGTTTTTAGTTCTTGTATTGCTTCGTGGGGGCACGCCAGCGCACCCACTGGGTGTAGTCCCCGAGTTTCGGGCCGGCTGCTGAGCAAGCGGCCCGGAACTTTAGTTAGCAAGCTTCGAGTACTAATATCTTTGCTGCAGGACTATCATAACTTCCGTGCGACCGCCTTCAACTCCAGAGTCCAGGAGTTGGATCAACGTGTCGTCGACTTGTCGGAGAGCCGGAGTAAGTCTTCTTCTTTCTCTGCGGGGGCGCGCTGGCGCACCCGCGGGCTGTAGTCCCCGAGATTCGGGCTGACTGCTGAGCAGTCGGGCCGGATCTTCCTGGCAACTTCATCTTTCTTTGCTGATTGTTGACGTCCTTTCTTCTTCTTCTTTTGCAGAAGCCAACGCCACCCTGCAGCAGCAACTGGGAGAAGCCAACACCACGCTGCGTGCCAAGGAGGCGGACAGCAACAAGCTAGCCGCGGAGCATGACCGGCTGGTTACGCAGCTGGCGGAGCAGGCGGAGCTTCTCAAGAAGGCCCAGAAGGAGGCGAACGACTAGGAGGCCGGTCTCCTTGCTGAGTTCGATACCGAGCGCTTGCCTGGACCGGCAAGGAGGCAATGCTGACGGCCGACTTTGGCAAGATCGAGGACATGGTCGACGGTAAGCCGCCTTCTTTATTCTTTCTTCAAACCGTCGGCTTCTGATCAAGCCGACTTCTCGTTTCTGTTCTGACTCTTTGCTTTTTTGTCTTGGCAGATTTCTTCCCAGGTTACGCTGGTGCCGCCAACCAGGCTATTGAGGCCGACCATGAAGGACGAAGGGCAAAAGGCGAGGAGATCGCTGCCAATGCCCCTCACATTCTCCGCGAGTAGCTTCTCAGCATCCAGGCTCGTCTTCGGCCGACTCATCAGATGCTGAGCCGCCTTCAGCGTGTCGGCGCCCTGGCAATCGCCGCCCTGTGGCCCGACATGCCGGCTCCGCGCACCCCCAGCCGGACTGTCGATTGGCTAGAGGTGGCGGCCGGCCGCCTTGAGGCATGGAAGGGCTCCTCGGCCCAGGCCGGAGCACGCCGGGGCTTAGAATTCGTCAAGGCGTGGTACCTTGGGCTAGATCTAGCCCAGTTGACCATGTTTCGACTGGAAGCCCAGGAGGAGCCGTTGGCGGTGGAGGATGACCTTGTCAAGCGAGCGGCGACAATCGCCGAGTACACCAACACCAGCATCTTCGTCCCGGAGCTGGCCGAGAATGGTGCCGAGGCGCCACCGGAGTGGTTTGGGCTGAACTCGGAGGATGGCGAGGACTCGGCCGAGGTGATCGATTCCAGCGATGAGGGAGAAGATGAAGAGGAGGAGGAAGATGAAGAGGAGGCACCAGAGGTCGGAGCAGACGGCCAGCCTCATCTCGACCGCGCCTCCAGCAACGAGCCGCGCCCGAGCGAGCCGGCTGCTGCTGAGGGCGACCAAGCAGAGACCGACCAGCCGGCCGCCCAACCAGCCGGCACCACCGACTCCGCCATTCCGTCGACTCCCTCTGGTGCTTCCTAGGCTGCTATTTACCTTTGCTTCTTCCTGCTTATCGGTCTCAACAACTTTGTTAATTTCACACAATCCCACCCATTGGGTGTATTTCAGATTCCTATTGAATATCGGCCAAGGGCCTTTTGATGTGTAAATATCTTATCCGAGTTCTCTCTTTCCTTGCTTTCTGCTCTTTTGGCTTTTTTCCTTTGCCGCCTTCCCTTGGTTGTCGTCTTGCCAGCCGAACGGCCGCTCTGCAGACTGTGGCTGGGTCAAGTACTTAGCCACTTTCGGGAAGGCAAGTACTTAGCCGGCTAGAGTTTTCTGGCAAGTTAAGTAGAAGCCGGCCGGCCAGCTGCTCGGCAGCCGGTCGGTGAGGTGAGAAGCCGGCTTGGACTATGTGTATGCTTTAGGACCTTAGCCATTTTTCATGCAGACGCCCTTTTCGCCTTAGCTCCTGCCGACCGAACAGTCGCTTTGCGAGCTGCGACCTCTGGTAGGAGAAAGCTAAGGTGCCAACACACTACTTGTTTGGCTGCAGGAAACATTTCATAGTACAAAGCGGCAAGTCCCCGGGTCGACTGGTCGAACCCGGTGCCGGATGGTCTAATGGGATAACACAAATGATAGGCATAATACTTATCATATAGATAGAAGAGGGCAGTCCCCGAGCTCTTCTTGGGGGACCCTGAGTCTTCGTACTTAATACAAAAGTTGGTGTGATACATACTGGTTTTAACTGTAAAACCTTCGAAGGGGATTCGCATTCCATGGTCGCTCTGTCTCCTTGCCGGAGTCATCTCTTTTGTGTGCTCGAGGCTTCTGAGCATCGATGAGGTAGTAGGAGTCATTGCCCAACACCTTGCTGATGATGAAGGGGCCTTCCCAAGGTGCCGAGAGCTTGTGCTGGCCGGCTGTTCGCTAGATCAGCCGGAGCACAAGGTCTCCTTCTTGGAAGGATCTTGGCTTGACCTTGAAGGAAATATGCCCTAGAGGCAATAATAAAGTTATTATTTATTTCCTTATATCATGATAAATGTTTATTATTCATGCTAGAATTGTATTAACCGGAAACATAATACATGTGTGAATACATAGACAAATAGAGTGTCACTAGTATGCCTCTACTTGACTAGCTCGTTAATCAAAGATGGTTATGTTTCCTAACCATGAACAAAGAGTTGTTATTTGATTAACGAGGTCACATCATTAGTTGAATGATCTGATTGACATGACCCATTCCATTAGCTTAGCACCCGATCGTTTAGTATGTTGCTATTGCTTTTCTTCATGACATATACATGTTCCTACAAACTATGAGATTATGCAACTCCCGTTTACCGGAGGAACACTTTGTGTGCTACCAAACGTCACAATGTAAAAGGGTGATTATAAAGGAGCTCTACAGGTGTCTCCAAAGGTAGATGTTGGGTTGGCGTATTTCGAGATTAGGATTTGTCACTCCGATTGTCGGAGAGGTATCTCTGGGGCCCTCTCGGTAATGCACATCACATAAAGCCTTGCAAGCATTGCAACTAATGAGTTGGTTGCGGGATGATGTATTACAGAACGAGTAAAGAGACTTGCTGGTAACGAGATTGAACTAGGTATTGGATACCGACGATCGAATCTCGGGCAAGTAGCATACCGATGACAAAGGGAACAACGTATGTTGTTATGCGGTCTGACCGATAAAGATCTTCGTAGAATATGTAGGAGCCAATATGGGCATCCAGGTCCCGCTATTGGTTATAGACCGGAGAAGTGTCTCAGTCATGTCTACATTGTTCTCGAACCGTAGGGTCCGCACGCTTAACGTTACGATGGCAGTTATTATGAGTTTATGCATTTTGATGTACCGAAGGTTGTTCGGAGTCCCGGATGTGATCACGGACATGATGAGGAGTCTCGAAAGGGTCGAGACATAAAGATTGATATATTGGAAGCCTATATTTGGATATCGGAAGTGTTCCGGGTGAAATCGGGATTTTACCGGAGTACCGGGAGGTTACCGGAACCCCCCGGGAGCTAAATGGGCCTTAGTGGGCTTTAGTGGAAAGGAGAAAGGGGCAGCCCTAGGTGGCCGCGCGCGTCCCCCCTCCCCTAGTCCTATTAGGACTAGGAGAGGTGGCCGGCCCCCCTCTCTCTCTTTCCCCCCTTGAGGATTCCTATTCCAACTAGGATTTGGGGGGGGGGGAATCCTACTCCCAGAGGGAGTAGGACTCCTCCTGGCGCGCCCCAAGGCTGGCCGCACCTCTCCCCCATTGCTCCTTTATATACAGGGGCAGGGGGCACCTCTAGACACACAATTGATCCCCGTGATCGTTCCATAGCCGTGTGCGGTGCCCCCTGCCACCATATTCCACCTCGATCATATTGTAGCGGTGCTTAGGCGAAGCCCTGTGATAGTAGAACATCAAGATCCTCACCACGCCGTCGTGCTGACGGAACTCTTCCCTGACGCTTTGCTGGATCGGAGCCCGGGGATCGTCATCGAGCTGTACGTGTGCTAAGAACTCGGAGGTGCCGGAGTAACGGTGCTTGGATTGGTCGGATCGGGAAAACGTACGACTACTTCCTCTACGTCGTGTGATCGCTTCCGCAGTCGGTCTGCATTGGTACGTAGACAACACTCTCCCCTCTTGTTGCTTTGCATCACCATGATCTTGCGTGTGCGTAGGAAATTTTTTGAAATTACTACGTTCCCCAACAGTGGTATCAGAGCCTAGGTTTTATGGTTTGATGTTATTTGCACGAGTAGAACACAAGTGAGTTGTGGGCGATATAAGTCATACTGCCTACCAGCATGTCATACTTGGTTTGGCGGTATTGTTGGACGAGACGACCCGGACCAACATTACGCGTACGCTTACGCGAGACCAGTTCCCCCGACGTGCTTTGCACACAGGTGGCTTGCGGGCGACTGTCTCTCCAACTTTAGTTGAACCAAGTGTGGCTACGCCCGGTCCTTGCGAAGGTTAAAACGGAGTCTATTTGACAAACTATCGTTGTGGTTTTGATGCGTAGGTGAGATTGGTTCTTGCTTAAGCCCGTAGCAGCCACGTAAAACTTGCAACAACAAAGTAGAGGACGTCTAACTTTTTTTTGCAGGGCATGTTGTGATGTGATATGGTCAACGCATGATGCTGAATTTTATTATATGAGATGATCATGTTTTGTAACCGAGTTATCGGCAACTGGCAGGAGCCATATGGTTGTCGCTTTATTGTATGCAATGCAATCGCGATGTAATGCTTTACTTTATTACTAAACGGTAGTGATAGTCGTGGAAGCATAAGATTGGCGAGACGACAACGATGCTATGATGGAGATCAAGATGTCGCGCCGGTGACGATGGTGATCATAACGGTGCTTCGGAGATGGAGATCACATGCACAAGATGATGATGGCCATATCATATCACTTATATTGATTGCATGAGATGTTTATCCTTTTATGCATCTTATCTTGCTTTGATTGACGGTAGCATTATAAGAAGATCTCTCACTAAATTATCAAGAAGTGTTCTCCCTGAGTATGCACCGTTGCCAAAGTTCGTCGTGCCCAGACACCACGTGATGATCGGGTGTGATAAGCTCTACGTCCATCTACAACGGGTGCAAGCCAGTTTTGCACACGCAGAATACTCAGGTTAAACTTGACGAGCCTAGCATATGCAGATATGGCCTCGGAACACGGAGACCGAAAGGTCGAGCGTGAATCATATAGTAGATATGATCAACATAACAATGTTCACCATTGAAAACTACTCCATCTCACGTGATGATCGGTTATGGTTTAGTTGATTTGGATCACGTAATCACTTAGAAGATTAGAGGGATGTCTATCTAAGTGGGAGTTCTTAAGTAATTTGATTAATTGAACTTAAACTTATCATGAACTTAGTACCTGATAGTATCTTGCTTGTTTATGTTGATTGTAGATAGATGGCTCGTGCTGTTGTTCCGTTGAATCTTAGTGCGTTCCTTGAGAAAGCAAAGTTGAAAGATGATGGTAGAAATTATACGGACTGGGTCCGTAACTTGAGGATTATCCTCATTGCTGCTCAGAAGAATTACGTCCTGGAAGCACCGCTGGGTGCCAGGCCTGCTGCTGGAGCAACACCAGATGTTATGAACGTCTGGCAGAGCAAAGCTGATGACTACTCGATAGTTCAGTGTGCCATGCTTTATGGCTTAGAATCGGGACTTCAACGACGTTTTGAACGTCATGGAGCATATGAGATGTTCCAGGAATTGAAGTTAATATTTCAAGTAAATGCCCAGATTGAGAGATATGAAGTCTCCAATAAGTTCTATAGCTGCAAGATGGAGGAGAACAGTTCTGTCAGTGAGCACATACTCAAAATGTCTGGGTATAATAATCACTTGATACAATTGGGAGTTAATCTTCCGGATGATTGCGTCATTGACAGAATTCTCCAATCACTGCCACCAAGCTACAAGAGCTTTGTGATGAACTATAACATGCAAGGGATGAACAAGACTATTCCCGAGCTCTTCGCAATGCTGAAAGCTGCGGAGGTAGAAATCAAGAAGGAGCATCAAGTGTTGATGGTTAACAAGACCACTAGTTTCAAGAAAAAGGGCAAAGGGAAGAAGAAGGGGAACTTCAAGAAGAACAGCAAGCAAGTTGCTGCTCAGGAGAAGAAACCCAAGTCTGGACCTAAGCCTGAAACTGAGTGCTTCTACTGCAAGCAGACTGCTCACTGGAAGCGGAACTGCCCCAAGTATTTGGCGGATAAGAAGGATGGCAAGGTGAACAAAGGTATATGTGATATACATGTTATTGATGTGTACCTCACTAGAGCTCGCAGTAGCACCTGGGTATTTGATACTGGTTCTGTTGCTAATATTTGCAACTCGAAACAGGGACTACGGAATAAGCGGGCACTGGCAAAGGACGAGGTGATGATGCGCGTGGGAAACGGTTCCAAAGTCGATGTGATCGCGGTCGGCACGCTACCTCTACATCTACCTTCGGGATTAATATTAGACCTAAATAATTGTTATTTGGTGCCAGCGTTGAGCATGAACATTATATCTGGATCTTGTTTAATGCGAGACGGTTATTCATTTAAATCAGAGAATAATGGTTGTTCTATTTATATGAGTAATATCTTTTATGGTCATGCACCTTTGAAGAATGGTCTATTTTTGATGAATCTCGATGGTAGTGATACACATATTCATAATGTTGAAGCCAAAAGATGCAGAGTTGATAATGAAAGTGCAACTTATTTGTGGCACTGTCGTTTAGGTCATATCGGTGTAAAGCGCATGAAGAAACTCCATACTGATGGACTTTTGGAACCACTTGATTATGAATCACTTGGTACTTGCGAACCGTGCCTCATGCGCAAGATGACTAAAACACCGTTCTCCGGTACTATGGAGAGAGCAACAGATTTGTTGGAAATCATACATACCGATGTATGTGGTCCGATGAATATTGAGGCTCGTGGCGGATATCGTTATTTTCTCACCTTCACAGATGACTTAAGCAGATATGGGTATATCTACTTAATGAAACATAAGTCTGAAACATTTGAAAAGTTCAAAGAATTTCAGAGTGAAGTTGAAAATCATCGTAACAAGAAAATAAAGTTTCTACGATCTGATCATGGAGGAGAATATTTTAGTTACGAGTTTGGTGTACATTTGAAAAATTGTGGAATAGTTTCGCAACTCACGCCACCCGGAACACCACAGCATAATGGTGTGTCCGAACGTCGTAATCGTACTTTACTAGATATGGTGCGATCTATGATGTCTCTTACTGATTTACCGCTATCGTTTTGGGGTTATGCTTTAGAGACGGCCGCATTCACGTTAAATAGGGCACCATCAAAATCCGTTGAGACGACGCCTTATGAACTGTGGTTTGGCAAGAAACCAAAGTTGTCATTTCTTAAAGTTTGGGGCTGCGATGCTTATGTGAAAAAGCTTCAACCTGATAAGCTCGAACCCAAATCGGAGAAATGTGTCTTCATAGGATACCCAAAGGAGACTGTTGGGTACACCTTCTATCACAGATCCGAAGGCAAGACATTCGTTGCTAAGAATGGATCCTTTCTAGAGAAGGAGTTTCTCTCGAAAGAAGTGAGTGGGAGAAAAGTAGAACTTGACGAGGTAACTGTACCTGCTCCTTTATTGGAAAGTAGTACATCACAGAAAACTGTTTCTGCGACACCTACACCAATAAGTGAGGAAGCTAATGACGATGGTCATGAAACTTCAGATCAAGATACTACTGAACCTCGTAGATCAACCAGAGTAAGATCCGCGCCAGAGTGGTACGGTAATCCTATTCTGGAAGTCATGCTACTAGATCATGATGAACCTATGAACTATGAAGAAGCGATGGTGAGCCCAGATTCCGCAAAGTGGCTTGAAGCCATGAAATCTGAGATGGGATCCATGTATGAGAACAAAGTATGGACTTTGGTTGACTTGCCCGATGATCGGCAAGCAATTTAGAATAAATGGATCCTCAAGAAGAAGACTGACGCTGATGGTAATGTTACTGTCTACAAAGCTCGACCTGTCGCAAAAGGTTTTCGACAAGTTCAAGGGGTTGACTACGATGAGACCTTCTCACCCGTAGCGATGCTTAAGTCTGTCCGAATCATGTTAGCAATTGCCGCATTTTATGATTATGAAATTTGGCAGATGGATGTCAAAACTCCATTCCTGAATGGATTTCTGGAAGAAGAGTTGTATATGATGCAACCGGAAGGTTTTGTCGATCCAAAGGGAGCTAACAAAGTGTGCAAGCTCCAGCGATCCATTTATGGACTGGTGCAAGCCTCTCGGAGTTGGAATAAACGCTTTGATAGTGTGATCAAAGCATTTAGTTTTATACAGACTTTTGGAGAAGCCTGTATTTACAAGAAAGTGAGTGGGAGCTCTGTAGCATTTCTGATATTATATGTGGATGACATATTGCTGATTGGAAATGATATAGAATTTCTGGATAGCATAAAGGGATACTTGAATAAGAGTTTTTCAATGAAAGACCTCGGTGAAGCTGCTTACATATTAGGCATAAAAATCTATAGAGATAGATCAAGACGCTTAATTGGACTTTCACAAAGCACATACCTTGACAATATTTTGAAGAAGTTCAAAATGGATCAAGCAAAGAAAGGGTTCTTGCCTGTGTTACAAGGTGTGAAGTTGACTCAGACTCAATGCCCGACCACTGCAGAAGATAGAGAGAAAATGAAAGATGTTCCCTATGCTTCAGCCATAGGCTCTATCATGTATGCAATGCTGTGTACCAGACCTGATGTGTGCCTTGCTATAAGTTTAGCAGGGAGGTACCAAAGTAATCCAGGAGTGGATCACTGGACAGCGGTCAAGAACATCCTGAAGTACCTGAAAAGGACTAAGGATATGTTTCTCGTGTATGGAAGTGACAAAGAGCTCACCGTAAAAGGTTACGTTGATGCAAGCTTTGACACTGATCCGGACGATTCTAAATCGCAAACCGGATACGTGTTTACATTAAACGATGGAGCTGTTAGTTGGTGCAGTTCTAAACAAAGCGTCGTAGCGGGATCTACATGTGAAGCGGAGTACATAGCTGCTTCGGAAGCAGCAAACGAAGGAGTCTGGATGAAGGAGTTCATATCCGATCTAGGTGTCATACCTAGTGCATCGGGTCCAATGAAAATCTTTTGTGACAATACTGGTGCAATTGCCTTGGCAAAGGAATCCAGATTTCACAAGAGAACCAAGCACATCAAGAGACGCTTCAATTCCATCCGGGATCTAGTCCAGGTGGGAGACATAGAGATTTGCAAGATACATACGGATCTGAATGTTGCAGACCCATTGACTAAGCCTCTTCCACGAGCAAAACATGATCAGCACCAAAGCTCCATGGGTGTTAGAATCATTACAGTGTAATCTAGATCATTGACTCTAGTGCAAGTGGGAGACTGAAGGAAATATGCCCTAGAGGCAATAATAAAGTTATTATTTATTTCCTTATATCATGATAAATGTTTATTATTCATGCTAGAATTGTATTAACCGGAAACATAATACATGTGTGAATACATAGACAAACAGAGTGTCACTAGTATGCCTCTACTTGACTAGCTCGTTAATCAAAGATGGTTATGTTTCCTAACCATGAACAAAGAGTTGTTATTTGATTAACGAGGTCACATAATTAGTTGAATGATCTGATTGACATGACCCATTCCATTAGCTTAGCACCCGATCGTTTAGTATGTTGCTATTGCTTTTCTTCATGACATATACATGTTCCTATAAACTATGAGATTATGCAACTCCCGTTTACCGGAGGAACACTTTGTGTGCTACCAAACGTCACAACGTAAAAGGGTGATTGTAAAGGAGCTCTACAGGTGTCTCCAAAGGTAGATGTTGGGTTGGCGTATTTCGAGATTAGGATTTGTCACTCCGATTGTCGGAGAGGTATCTCTGGGGCCCTCTCGGTAATGCACATCACATAAAGCCTTGCAAGCATTGCAACTAATGAGTTGGTTGCGGGATGATGTATTACAGAACGAGTAAAGAGACTTGCCAGTAACGAGATTGAACTAGGTATTGGATACCGACGATCGAATCTCGGGCAAGTAGCATACCGATGACAAAGGGAACAACGTATGTTGTTATGCGGTCTGACCGATAAAGATCTTCGTAGAATATGTAGGAGCCAATATGGGCATCCAGGTCCCGCTATTGGTTATTGACCGGAGAAGTGTCTCAGTCATGTCTACATTGTTCTCGAACCGTAGGGTCCGCACGCTTAACGTTACGATGACAGTTTTTATGAGTTTATGCATTTTGATGTACCGAAGGTTGTTCAGAGTCCCGGATGTGATCACAGACATGATGAGGAGTCTCGAAAGGGTCGAGACATAAAGATTGATATATTGGAAGCCTATATTTGGATATCGGAAGTGTTCCGGGTGAAATCGGGATTTTACCGGAGTACCGGGAGGTTACCGGAACCCCCCGGGAGCTAAATGGGCCTTAGTGGGCTTTAGTGGAAAGGAGAAAGGGGCAGCCCTAGGTGGCCGCGCGCCTCCCCCCTCCCCTAGTCCTATTAGGACTAGGAGAGGTGGCCGGCCCCCCCCTCTCTCTTTCCCCCCTTGAGGATTCCTATTCCAACTAGGATTGGGGGGGAATCCTACTCCCAGAGGGAGTAGGACTCCTCCTGGCGCTCCCCAAGGCTGGCCGCACCTCTCCCCCGTTGCTCCTTTATATACAGGGGCAGGGTGCACCTCTAGACACACAATTGATCCCCGTGATCGTTCCATAGCCGTGTGCGGTGCCCCCTGCCACCATATTCCACCTCGATCATATTGTAGCGGTGCTTAGGCGAAGCCCTGCAACAGTAGAACATCAAGATCGTCACCACGCCGTCGTGCTGACGGAACTCTTCCCCGACGCTTTGCTGGATCGGAGCCCGGGGATCGTCATCGAGCTGTACGTGTGCTAAGAACTCGGAGGTGCCAGAGTAACGGTGCTTGGATCGGTCGGATCGGGAAAACGTACGACTACTTCCTCTACGTTGTGTGATCGCTTCCGCAGTCGGTCTGCGTTGGTACGTAGACAACACTCTCCCCTCTCGTTGCTTTGCATCACCATGATCTTGCGTGTGCGTAGAAATTTTTTTGAAATTACTACGTTCCCCAACAGACCTTTCGGTTGTAGTATCGGCGCACACTCTGCTGGTAGATGGTGGACCGACTGAGTGCCAACAGCCGGCCCTCTTCCAGTAGATCGATGCCGTCTTGTCGTGCTTCTTCTGCCTCCTCTTCGGTGTACATGGTGACTCGGGGGGAGTCGAATTCTATGTCCGTCGGGATGACGGCTTCGGCACCATAGACGAGGAAGAAAGGAGTGAAGCCGGTTGACTTGTTCGGGGTTGTGCGCAGACTCCAGAGGATAGCCGACAGCTCGTCGAGCCAGCAGCCGGCCGAACGCTCCAGAGGCTCAACCAGTCGGGGCTTGATGCCGGACAAAATAAGGCCGTTTGCTCGCTCCACTTGGCCGTTTGACTGTGGATGGGCTGCAGACGCTAAGTCCAGTCGGATGCCCTGCGTCGCGCAGAAACGGGCCAAGGCGCCTTTGGAAAAGTTCGTGCCATTATCGGTGATGACGCTGTGTGGTATGCCATACTGGATGGTGATGTCGGATATGAAAGTCACAGCAGTCGGACCATTCAATTTCTTGATTGGTTTTGCTTCTATCCACTTGGTGAACTTGTCCACCACGACAAGCAGATGTGGCATGCCACCTCGTGCTGTTTTGAATGGTCCCACCATGTCCAGGCCCCAGACAGCAAAGGGCCAGGCAATGGGGATAGTCTTGAGTGAAGAAGCCGGCTGATGAGGCTTGGAGCGGAACTTCTGGAACCCTTTGCATTTCTGGACCAAGTCTTTGGCGTCTTCTAGAGCAGTCGGCCAGAAAAACCATGGCGAAAAGCTTTGGCAACAAGTGCTCTTGAAGCCGCATGGTGACCACACTCACCTTGATGGATATCTTTGAGGATTGCTTGGCCTTGCTCTAGCTCCATGCAGCGCTGGTAAACACCAGTGATGATGCACCTCACAAGTTCTCTGTTGACGATTGTGTACACTGCTGCCCAGTGTTGCACCTGTCGGGCTGAGATCTCATCAGTCGGCAGTTTTTTGTTCACCAGGAAGTTGAGGATGGGGTGGGCCCATGAAGGTGCTGCAATTTCTTTGACTGCCAGGACTGCTACTTGCACGAGGGCAGTTGGGCTAGGAGGCGGTGGGTTGGAGTCGGCCGCCGTTTGCTGAATTGATGAAGTCTCCGGGCCGACTGCTGCAGTCCCCGGGCCGCCTGCTGAAGTTCCCGTGCGGCCTGCTGAAGTTCCCGTGCCGGCTGCTGGGGCTCTTAAGTCGGATCCGACTGCTTCAGGAGGAGCCGGCACAAAGATGGAATCCGACTCTGGCGATGGTTTAACAGACGGCTTGCGGAGGTGTTGCAGGGCGACGCCGGCTGGTATTGCTTGCCGGATGGAGCCAATTCGTGCCAAGGCGTCATCTTGCTCATTGTCATTTCTTGGCACGTGGAGGAACTCGCACCCTTCGAAGTATCCACTGAGTTGGTGTAAGAGGAATCAGTAGCTGGCCATATTTGCATCCTTGGTGTCCCAGTCGCCCGATGACTGCTGGACCACCAAGTCGGAGTCTCCATAGCACAGGATCCGGCGAATGGCGAGTTCCTTGGCAAGCCGGAGCCCGTGTATGAGCGCTTCGTATTCAGCTACGTTGTTGGAGGCGGCAAAGTGAATTTGCAGCACATATCTGAGCTTGTCGCCTTTGGGAGAGGTGAGGACAATGCCGGATCCTAAACCGGTGTGCATTTTTGAACCATCAAAATGCATCCGCCAATGGGTGGAATCTGGCACTGGCAGCAGGTACTGGGTCTCGGCCTAGTCAACGAGGAAGTCGACCAGTGCTTGTGACTTGATGGCGGTAAGAGGCTGGTAGTAGATGGTGTAGGGGGCCAAATCTATGGCCCATTTGGCCACTCGGCCCGAGGCATATCAACTTCCAATGATCTCGGCAAGCGGAGCTGTACAGACCACAGTGATTGGGTGCTCTTGGAAGTATGGCTTCAACCTCCTGGCAGCAAAGTGCACACCATAACACATCTTCTGGTAGTGGGGATAGTTCTGCTTGGAAGCGGACAGTACTTCACTCAGGTAATACAACGGCCTTTGGACTAGTAGAGCTTTGCCTTCTTCCTTGCGTTCCACCACTATGACTGTGCTGACCACCCGGCTGGTAGCGGCGATCTAGAGGAGCATGGGCTCCTTAGGAGTCTGGGCCGCTAGAACAAGCGGAGTGGTCAACATTTTCTTGAGCTGGAGAAAAGCTTCATCTGCCTTGTCGTTCCACTCGAAAAAAGTGGTCTTCTTCATGAGCTGATACAGGGGAAGAGCCTTCTCGCCTAGCCGACTGATGAAACGGCTGATGGATGCCAAGCAGCCGGTGAATTTTTGCACGTCCAGCAGTCGGGTGGGCACCTCCATCCTCTCGATGGCCTTGATCTTCACAGGGTTGCACTCTATGCCGCGCTCTGAGACCAAGAAGCCAATAAGCTGGCCGGCTGGTACTCCAAAGACGCATTTCTCTGGGTTGAGCTTGATCTGAAATCGGCGCAAATTCTCAAAGGTCTCCTTGAGATCTTCTAATAGCGTCCCATGCTTTTGCGTCTTCATCACCACATCGTCCACATAGACATGAGCATTTCTACCGAGTTGCTTGAGGAGACACTTTTGCATGCATCGTTGAAACATGGCACCGGCGTTTCTGAAGCCAAACGTCATGGTTAGGTAACAGAAGGCTCCGAATGGCGTGATGAAGGCGATCTTCAGCCTGACGGCCGGGTTCAGCTTGATCTAGTGATACGCGGAGTATGCATCCAAAAAACTCAACAACTCGCATCCAACTGTAGAGTCAATCACTTGGTCGATTCTTGGTAGAGCGAATGTGTGGCACCCCGGCTCAGAGCGACCGGTTTACCCTGCATTGCCAGCCCAAAGACCATGTCTTCTGGCAACACACAACATCTTGGTACAGAAAAACAACCGCTTTATTTATGCTAGCGGATCAGAGTTTATATTACAACAGATGTCGAGGCCGAGCAGCATGCACGGTGCGGCTTAACAATATGTACATTATTTAGTGGACATAAAGGGGCCTCGATCATACAAACGCGGCAGCGGAACAATGTCGTAGTGGAAACTCCATAGCATAGGGACACCGATGTGGACACGATCTAGACTCGAGCAGCGCTCCTTTCCAACGCGACTTTCCTGAAATCTGGCAAGACATGCCAGGTCAGTACATTGAATGTACTTGCAAGCTCACAACATGCATAATCATAATGACAAACAATATCATGATATTTAACCAATTAATAATGCAATAATGTTCCAACATGTTGTGCTCATGCTCTTGGGATAGACATCCCTCGGGACCAACTTACCAAGCGTGATCGTTCTCGGATCACAAACAAACCACCATCGTGGTCTTAACCAGAGTAACCCGTGATCCTTACGGCGATCACAACCAAACCACCATCGTGGTCTTGACCAGAGTAACTCGTGATCCTTACAGCGATCACAACCAAACCACCATCATGGTCTTGACCAGAGTAACTCGTGATCCTTACGGCGATCACAACCACGACCCATATTGGGTCTCGAACATCTCGATGGCCTTTCCGCCATCATCATTAGTGCAAAGTTCATACTTAGTGTGCAGGTTTATTAAATGTTGACTCATGGTGGGACCTAGTACGAGGTGTCCGTGGCCGTGGACTCGGCTATCGATAGATTATACACTCTACAGAGGTAGCACACTGTACCCACACCACGGAACCCATGGCCTCGCACTCCCATTCGGGTGGACCAATGACATTTCGACAAAACCCTTCCATTGCCATGACACTCTCCCGGCCACTCCGACCCAATCCCCAACGGGCTAGTCCTGGGTGGCCCTGTGTCTACCAAAGACACAACGACCACCGTCGTGGCCAAAACGATCCAACTCGGGGACCCGGTACCATAATCTCAACAACGGGCACACAAGGTTATGCCTGTTTACCTGGCCAGGGTAAGCATGCCCATAACCTTCCCTAGTTGGAGGCACCGACCAAAGGCATGTCAATGGACCGAATCAAGGCCTTCCCACAAAGGCAAATGTGGTTGCACTGGGAAAATCTCGATTCAGCGGCACCATGACCAAGTCAATGATATATTCAAGTTGAGTTATATTTAGGTTCAACTTAAAATGAAGATGACCGGTGTCATATCATGCCATGAAATGCAATACTACACATGCATCACACATTAACGAAAATGACTGATGTCAACAATATTCATACTAAGCATAAGCATCAACAACTTATATTACTTTCCTAGTCAGGGTAACTCTCACTTTAACAATATATTTTGTAGCAAGCATTATCATTTTCTCATGCAAGAAAATAACTTTGATTAATTTATCATATGCATAGCAAAGATTTTACTAGCACCACAAGCAAATCCTATTCTCTTTGCCAACCAAGTTAGGTTCAAACATTCTGTAACTTAAGTAAAATGGCTAAACAAGCACTTAACAGGATATTTTCTAGCAAATTTAACTATTTTATTTATGCAAGAAAATAACTTTAAGCAATTACTCATATGCATAACAAATCATTTTATCATTACCATAATTAGATCTTAGCTTCTTTACCAACTAAGCTAGTTTCAAGGTTCTGTAAATCAAGCATAATACTAACACACACTTAACAGAATATAAATAACATAATAGTTATTTAAATGCATGGATTAATCATTTCATTCAAGTAAGAAAATCATAAATATTGAAATGGCACCATGAAAATGTTGTTGTGGCTTGCCTTAGTCCAGATGAGGTTCACAAGCCTTCTGGTGATCCTCAAGACAAGCCTCACCTTCTGAAAATAATTTTAAACACAAGAAGAAAATATCAAGAACTCTTCTAAAAATCACCAGAAATTCTAGACAGCTCAGAAAAATCTCATTTTTGGCGAGCTGCTAGATTTCTTTGCAAAGAACATAATGCAAAAAGAATCAATTCATTTGGACTTATGGTTAAAGAGTTATAGCTGTTTGATGCTCTCTGGAATTGAATTGAATTTGAATTTAGATAAACAGACTAGGGGGTGACGTCGAAGGCGTAAAGCCTCAGGGCGCCACCACTCGTACCGCTTCGCGCGCGTACAGAGTGGCTGACTAGCGGGCCCCACTAGTCAGGTGAGAAGGAGGGGAGAAGGAAACATAGGGGGGTCGCGGCTTCGCCGGAACTCTCGCCGGCGACGAGTGTTCCTTGGCCAAAACGAGAGGGACGGATCGATAGAGGGAATGTAGGCGCACCTGCCCGTACCCGTAGCGTAGCTAGGGGCGGTCGGACAGCGTCGGAGTCGACCTCGCAAGCGGAGGCAGAGGATGGTGGTCGCCGGAGATGAGGAAGATGGCGAGCAGGGGCAACTTCAGGGGCTCTAGGGGGACGAGATGGCTTCGCCGGAGAGAGACGGAGGCCCTGGAAGGATCGCCCCGGCCTGGGAGGGGCTGGAGCTACTGCGGTGACCAGAGGGGATCGCCGGCGAGCTCGATCTCGAGGACGGCGGCCCGCGGCCTGCCCGGCCGGGCTACGGTTTCCTATGCGCTTGTGGGGTGTGTGGGAGTGGTGGATGGTGCTCGAGGAGGCCGGGGGCGGCTCCATTTATAGGCGAGCGGAGAGGGGTTTTCGGGCTCCGCCGGTGGACACTTGTCCACGGCGCCCGACGACGAGCGGTGTCAGTGAGAGGGGGAGAAGGCGACGCAGCTCACGCGGCGACTGTTGGCGAACGGGGATGAGCACATGATCAAGGAGAAGGCGGCGAGCACAGTGCGCACCGCACTGTTGGGTTGGCTGCACCGTGCCCGTGCTCGCTGTGGCAAGCTCCGGCGTCGGCGAGCGCCAGGGGGAGTTAATGGCGTTGAGACGAGGATGGTGGCGAAGTTTGGCATGCTTAGGCAGGCGCGGAAGCGAGCACGCGATCAACAGAGGCTCGGGCGCGTCGCAGAGCGCGACGGCCACATGCCAGTACGCCTGGACGAACGCGGTCACTGCGTGAACTCTGACCTCATGCCGACCTAAGCCCAAACTTCATGTCTGACACGTTGTTCATGGTAGTTTTGAATATTACCACGCTTTGGTTTGGCTCCAGATGTAGTAGAGAAGATTTTACATGCCAGGTAAGTTTCTGGTCAGTAACTTTGAGATGTTACTAAGGTCAAATGGCTGGGAGTTGGGGGTTGTGCTTTGGAGGCTAGCCATCATCTACTAAGGTGATGATGCACAAGAAAATTCAGGCACAAGGGAGCAATTAAAATGGTAGTTGCTGTAGAAACCACCATTTTTGTCCAGGACAGATAATATTTTCTGTAGCAAAAATATTCCAAAATGTGATGAAATATTTTTGCTCAGGAAGGTGCCCTAGGGTTCAAAGAATATCCGGGAATTTTCTCAGATTTTTGTGGGCAAGAAAAATGAGGGTTGCTTTGGAGCTCATTGAACTAGCTAGGGTTTTAGAGAAGAAAAATGAATATTTTTCATTTAAGAAAAATATTCCCAAGATTATTTTGAGATGGATCAGAAGGGGAATGATGATTAGAGAGGGGAATGATGCACTTGGGTGAAAGCCAAGGGTACCCAAGTGTCTAAGTCCATATGAAAAGATTCAAAAACCCCAACTTTCAAAAGAAATCCAAATGAAAATCAGGCAAATAAGAGAGGGCAAAAATTAGGCTGTCACAGAATGGGTCTTTGGGGCATGCTTTGTTGAGGCTGGTATAATCAATACACATGCGCCACTGCTTGTTCTTCTTCAGCACTAGGACCGGATTGGCTAACCACTCTGGAAAGAACACCTCCATGATGAAGCCGGCTTCCAGAAGCCGGGCGATCTCTTCTTCAACAACTCTTCTTTTCTCTTCTGACAGGCGGCGCAAGGGCTGCCAGATTGGCTTGGCATCAGGTCGGACGTGTAGCTTGTGCTCGGCAAAATCCGTCATAACACCCGGCATGTCCTTGGGGGACCATGCGAAGATGTCCCGATTCTCACGGGCGAAATCGACGAGCTCGCCTTCCTATTTACTGTCAAGGTTTGCACCTATGACAGCGTACCTCTTCGGGTGCTCCAGGTCCAAGGGTATCTTATTTGTTTCTTTGGCCGGCTTGAATGAGCCCTCGGCTTCCGATCCTTGGGGTTGGGTGATATTTCCGGCTGCTTGCCTACCATTGCCACAACCCGGTCAAGGAGCCGCTTCTCCGCTGCGATCACGAGGGACTCGGCCAACCGGCTGCTCTCTGCAGTGCAGGCAGACGACTTCTTGTAGTCTCCTGCTATGGTCATGATCCCCTTGGAGTTCGGCATCTTCATCTTTAGGTAAGCATAGTGGGGAACTATCATGAAATTGGCCAGGGAAGGCCGGCCAAGTAATGCATAATAAGGGCTCTCAAGGTCCACCACTTCGAACCATACTGGCTCTCGGCGGAAATGACTTTTGTCCCCGAAGAGGACATCTATCTGAGTCTTGCTGATTGGTGAGCAGGAAAGGCGAGGAACTATACCATGAAAAACAGTCCGGCTGGGCTGAAGATGTCTCTGCTTGATCCCCAACTTCTCCATGATATCTTTGTACAGAGCGTTGATGCTGCTGCCACCATCTATCAGGAATCGGGAGAAGCGAGCAGCTCGCCTCTCTATGGCAAACGTGGCATCCAACACCAAGGCATAAGAGCCGGGGTTTGGCATCACCTCCGGGTGGTTAGCTCTGCTCCAGCTGATGGGCTTCTCCGACCAATCACTACAAGAAATATGTCAACTTGTGACCTTGACTATTGGTCACTGAAAGGTCATTGTTTTTCATTTGCGACCTTTTTGTGACCAAAAACAGAAGTTCAAAAGTTGGCGGTCGTAAACTGAAATTAACGACCTTCTCTGTGAGAAGGTCGTAGACATTTACGACCAAAATATGCCTACTATTTTGTTTTGGTCACTAGCAGCCTCCCCAGGCCACGTAGGCATCCGACGTGGCAATCTGATGTGGCACAAGAATCAGCCCGGTCCAATTCGATTTTCTACATGGGCCTGGCCCAACAATTCGGCCTTTTTAATGTATTTTTTCCTGTGCTTTTGTTAGCTACATGGGTCTGGCCCAACAATTCAGCCTTATTGATTTCTTTGTGTGGCCCTTTTAACAACATATTTTCTTTTTGATCATGTATTTTTCTGGGCCATTTCTTTGCTGGGCCTCTCATGTTTTTCCCTCAAAAATAATTGTCCAATATAACTTGGGCCTAGCCTAGTTCCGAAAAATTGATCCAATCCAAAAAAAGTTATTATGCCATTGACATTACAACACATCACACCACAAGCTATCTTGGGCAACGTGCAATGTTATTATATTACAACCATTCATTCCAGCAATACATATCTAAGATATCTTTACATCCCAGGAATAGTAACTACCAAACAAAACTATTCTACAACAAAGAAAATTAAAACAAAAATTTAGATGCTAAGACATAACAGAAGTTCCTATTGTCCTCCTCCTTCCAACATTTGAAAACCTCATTCACCTGCAGTAGATGAATCATGAGTGAGAAACTATATAGCAGAAAAAATGGTTAAATGATGCAAAAATAACAATCATTACACATGGTATTCGGGTACAGATTCATTAGTCATTCCACATGGTATGGCAGGTACAGATTCATCAGCCATTAGAGTAGATAATAACATCACTGGCAACAATTAATACGGCTTGGATCAAGTCTCAAGCATAATAGAGTACAGATTAGTCTAGTTTATACTCCTCTTTTAGAGGTACAAATTATAGCTAATGGGAGCTGATGTCCAGGAGTATTTGCAAATGATACAACATCATGGAGTAGGATAACATGTTTAGCAGTACAGGTTATATAGTAAGCAAGCAAGCAATTTGGCAAGCTATGTTGCAAGATAATTGTTGAGTCGCTAACAATCACCATGTAGGAATGCTTTGTTGTACTAATACATGCACATCAAGCGAGAGTGGTGTTCTATTCTTACCACAGAGGTACAAGTGAGATGATGCCCGATTTGCCCTGCTTCTCCACAAGACTCGACCAGGAGCACAGGAAAGTAGGCTAGTAACAAAATAACAAGCCACACATAAAACTGTTATGCCCTGGACAACTACAGAGAAGAAAGCAAAAGTAACCAGAATAGTAGAGGTGTGGTGATCAAGTATGTAAACACTCCTAGCAGCTAATTATATAAGGGCATTGCTCATAATGAAGAGCAAAGTATTTTTATGGAGAGGAAAGGCTCCCAGCTTCACCACCCCCAGGATATGCATTCAAACAAGAATTTATTAGTGAAGAACAAAAAGAGCGACTCCCCTATTTTTTGCTGGAACTGTAGTAGCCTAGCTTAGCTTCAAACAAGAATAACGAATTTGTAAGACATGTATGTCTGCCATAACCAAGCAAGCAGATTCAGTAGCTACTTAAACAAAATCCTAGTTCCGAATTCTTTCATATAGTAACGATGACTAGATGAAGGTTATTGAGTAGTAGTAATATGCATCTACATCCACATAAGTTAGGCCCGGATAATTCCCTTGAAGAAGTTGTATTGACACTCAGACATAGATATCTCAAGGCAAATTCTAACTATATTTGTGGGTTTCAGCTAAAAAGGGCAACACCAACAATGAGCATCAGCATCACTGAGATACTAATAATCATGCTTGCTGCCTTTCCTGATGATCAGCCGGAGGTTTCTTCTCAGCACACAAGTACCTGCCGCCATGTCACATACCCTGTACCATGGTCACTCGGAGTTGCCGAACAGCCAAAGCACTTCGTGCTCCCGCTCGTCCCAGAAACTGCAAGATGACTGAAAACAGTCAAATATTAAGATTCTTAATCATTCTGATATATATAACAAATATGTGATGCAAATTTGATAAAAAGGTAAGAAATGCTACATGAACACCGCTAGCGTGGGCTACTCCTACTCCTACTCCACTGTTGACCCAAAAACTGGGGGATACTTTGGAAACGTTGTACTATTCCTGCTGATATGTTGAGTCGAGTTTCTGAAACTGAATCTTGTTTGGTTCATTCGATAAGGAACGAAGTCAAGCCATGTATGATGCCAATGCCTATCTATTCGCATGAACAAGTTAGCTTCCTGTAAAAATAAATAAGTGAATAGCTTCCTATCTAGTATAACAGGAGTAGTACAGAAGAAGTAAACCAAGTCGCCGATCGAACGATCGACGACCAAACAGGATGGAAAGCGTGCATTGATTGCGGGCACAGTGTCTCTACCAGTACCACGTCCGTACTCGATCGGTACTGCTGTATGATGGCCAAGTACCCGAACGACTGACAACGAGGTCGATGGAAAAAATTGAATCACGGACGGGCGAGCATGGATCACATAATTTGCCCCTGATTGCACGGGGGGAGACGGTGACTAGACTGGCGTATACGTACACAAAATTCCACATGAATAGATCTGACCTCAGCATCTAAGCGAATCAACGACAGTGGCAGTGAAGGGGTGGATGCAAAATGCAACCTGTTCCGACTACACAAAGTTCAGCTACACTGGTAGGCACTTGACACCCCCAACTACGTCTGTAAGCCCTGCTCTACAGTTCAATTGAAACTAACTCACGTGCGCAAGAAACAAAAATACATTGCATGTATTTATGCGTTGGCTTCAGGGGACTGCAACTACGCAAAGACGAGGAGGGTGTCAACCGTTGCTGCACTGGAGGCACCATCAAGAAATAGCCTCCAGCTCCTAACCTACGAAAGAGATCCATCGAGCACTAACCAACTCTTGACCTCGGCATCACTATCTAGTGCATATCACGAACAGATCTAACGCGGCAAGCAAGAACGAACCAAGGATAAAGGCGGGAGGGAGATGGATCTCATATATTACCTGGGAGAGACGCCCGCTGCTAGTCGCCGGTCGCGGTCGCAGTCGTCGGGGCCGAGGGAGCCGATGGCGCTGTCCCTTCCTGGTGGCCGAAGACCCTAGACAGGCCACGCGCGCGCCGGGTCCGGCCAGATTGATGGAGCGCCGTGCTCGTTGGTGAGCAAGATAGCCGTGGTTGCTGGGCGGTGACGCCTTTATCTCCGGCGAAGTCGAGGCGGGCGGTGGAGATCAGGGCCGATCGAGATCACAAAGGGAGGGAGAGGGTTGGGGGTGGCGGGCGTGGGTGCGTGGGGGCTGAGGGGGTGAGGAAGATGGATCCATGACGTCCGTTGCCATGGCTTTCCGATCCGCACGACCTTTCGCCGTGGTTTTGGATCTGCAGGAAGGGGAGAGCATGGCGATGGCGGCGGCGTATGGATCTGGGAGAGAGAGGAGGGGAAGTCATGCGGGGGACGAGTGGTGTGCGGGGGAGAGTGGGTGGGTGTGGGTGGGTGAGAGGGTGGACGTTGGATCCATCCGCCCTGTACGGCTCAGATTTCATAGAGCGGGGCGATCCGCGTGAGAGATCCTGATTGGTTCGATATTTTTGTCATTTAAAATAGTTTCTAAGTGCTAAAACATAGTAAAATGTGAAGCAACTGCCCATATTATTTTGAAAAATGGCACCACTAAAATTTCACTCAAATTATACCACATTTTATGAATGATCACCAACTTTAATGCATTTCTAATCTTTCTACCTATTTTTGGCCATTTAAATGGGTTCCTTCCGAATCAGCTGGGACTGGGTCAAATTTGAACTACACCTACTTCATATCTTGCTCATTATTTTTTACATAAATCATTTTAAGATACACAAGTATATATTTCATCAGATATGCGCCAATAGTTTTGCAAGATTCCACACATAGATACAAATGGTCAAGCCCTCCGTTTTGACCGCATTTTGAAACGGGCATAAAAATTCAAAAAAAATCAAAAAATCGGAAAACCTTCGCATTGTGTCATTATATGTGACCAAGTTTCCAAGAAAAATAGTAAACTTGTAATACGGAAATTTATTTAAAAACTTTTTCTCAAAAATGAGCTGTCATGTGTGAAGATTCATGGCTTTCAAGCCAAATGGCCAATCTTATGGCCACATTCATGGCATAGTTTGTTCAAATGACCTCATATTATGCGCAATGAAAGTGAAAACTCCCTTAGGCAACTAGCTAGGAACGGTCATTCCCGTCGTTTTGACTGCATTTTGAAACGGGCATAGAAATTCAAAAAAAATCAAAAAATTGGGAAACCTTCGCATTATGTCATTATATGTGGCCAAGTTCTCAGGAAAAATAACAAACTTGTAATACGACAATTATTTTAAAAAAGTGTTCTAAGAAACGAGCTATCACGTGTGGAGATCAATGGCTTTCAAGCCAAATGATCAATCTTATGGCCACATTCATGGCATAGTTTGTTTAAATGATCTCATATTGTGCACAAGGGTGCATATTGGAATGGCAAACAATGTTGCCTAAGGAAGTTTTCATTTTCTTTGGACGAAAAAACCATTTTCCATTTTTCGAGTGCCCAAAAGGAGATTTTTTTGTGAAGGACCTCCCAAATAATTGTTGCAAAATTGGACCAAATCATTTTTTAAAATACTAGGCCATATTTAATGCACAATTGACCAAATGGTTGGGTGTTAAAAGATTCGATCCACCTCTCATGAAAAAGACAACTTTCCCCCAATTTAGGTGGAAGCGGGTCAAATTTGAACTGCATCTGCCACATAGTTTGCTTTTTATTTTTTCTAAAAATCATTTTTAGGTACAAAAGTATCTATTTTATCAGAGAAACACCAAAAAAATTCCAAGATTCAACAACTAGCTAGGAATGGTCATTCCCGCCGTTTTGACCGCATTTCGAAACGGGCATAAAAAATTCAAAAAAATCAAAAAATTGGGAAACCTTCGCATTGTGTCATTATATGTGGCCAAGTTTCCAGGAAAAATAACAAACTTGTAATACGACAATTATTTTAAAAAAGTGTTCTAAAAAATGAGCTATCATGCGTGAAGATTCATGGCTTTCAAGCCAAATGATCAATCTTATGGCCACATTCATGGCATAGTTTGTTCAAATGATCTCATATTGTGCACAAAGGTGCATCTTGGAATGGCAAACAATGTTGCTAAGGAAGTTTTAATTTTCTGTGCACGGAAAATTCATTTTCCATTTTCCGAGTGCCTGAAATGAGGTTTTTTTGTGAAGGACCTCCCAAATAATTGTTGCAAAATTGGACCAAATCAATTTTCTAAAATACTAGGCCATATTTAATGCACAATTGACAAAATGGTTGGGTGTCAAAAGTTTTGATCCACCTCTGGTGAAAAAGACAAATTCCCGCCGATTCAGTAGGAAGCGGGTCAAATTTGAACTGCAACTGCCTCATAGTTTGCTATTTATTTTTTCGAAAAATAATTTCTAGTTACATAAGTACCTATTTAATCATAAATACATGGTTTGGTGGCAATACGTCGAGGTTTGGACGGTGGTCGAGGGCCCCAACTCTAGAGTGCGTAAACTCGCATGCCGCCGCGTGGTCACTGCGTGACCGTGGCGTTGCCATGTGTTCTGGGCGGCCTAGGCATGTCTAGTGGGTTGGGCACTCCCCAGGTATGTGCTAGGAAGAAAATTACAACATAAGATTCTCACGAGGAGACCGATTGATGCTCAAACATGAATTAGCAGCCAAGTGTTTGATTAGCGGTACGGGAAATGTACATGGTTAATGGGCGTGAGTTTTGGCTGAGGATGATCAGTTACTAAGAAGACCGTCTTCACAAATTTTCAGCTCAAAAGGAGGAGCCTAGGTGGTACTTGCTTTGCAAACTACCACACTGGACATAAATACGAATGTTGAAGCTCGGCTCAAAATAATGAATGGATTGAGCTGGCATTTGGTGGAGGATGGTTATTTGGGCATAGGAAAGCACTGTAGAAAATGGATACTATTTGGACATGCCAAAGTGGTACTTCCTTCACAAACTGTTGTTCTGAACAGAATAGGAAAATGAATATTTTTGAATTATTTTTGAACTAGGCAAGGAAGGTTTTTACATATTTGACGAATATATGACCCAAAGTATTTATGAGATTTTTTTGGGAATTTTGGGAATGACAGAAATATAGGTTGCTTCACAACCTAGGACAAAAACTGCCACATGGACATGACACATAGGCAAAACTGATGAGGTGGAGCCTAGTCATAGCAACCCACCACAATTTACAAGGCTATGACCATCTATATTGGTCGTTAACAACTAGAAATAAGGCAGCGGACTAGCGCTATTTGCTTTATGACCATTTCATGTAAGGAAATTACGACCTTTCTGACCAAAATGGGCGCAATGGTTTAGGGTTTGGAGCCCCCCGAACATCTTTTGACCAATTGGTCTGAAATGGTCATAGATCTATGACCATTTCTTCCAGGGTCACTAACAGAAGGTCACTAGTTGACATATTTCTTGTAGTGAATGCATGAACTCCGGGGTCTCTGATGCCACTGCATTCACTTCTAGCTGCTACTGCCGTCTGCTGCGCCTGTCGTCGGCCACGCTGGTGAACACGACGTAGGCCACATGCTCCTCGGGATAATCATCTTGTATGGCACCGACTGGCTGGGCCGCCGGCTGCTGAGGAGGAGGAGGCGGCGGGCCGGCTGGCGGAGGAGGCTGGAGTCCGTCGCCCTTGGCGATCCTGGTGAGCCAGTGGCACTTCCGAGTAGTGTGATTGGATGGCTTCGCACCGCTATGGAACTTGCAAGGTGCATCAAGAGTCTGCTCGTACGAGAAAGTGGGCAGCCAGTTGGGCTTGCCGCCCTTCTGGCGCTTGGGAGGAGGCGACCATTCTGGCTGCTGATCTTCAACGGTCGCCACCTGCCGGCTCGTGGAAACCGGCTGCGTGGTTTTGCGCTTGTTGCCGTTCGGTTGCTATCGCCGACTGGAGTCACCAGCCGGGGTCTGAGGAGCTTGAGGGGCCACCTTGCCCAATACATTGACTTGAATCTCCGCCTTCATGGAGGAGTCCTCCGTGGTGTACTTGTCTGTTATGATTAGCAGTTTGTCGAGGGTCGCCGACTCGTCGCAGAGAAGCTTGTGCTTGAGGAGGGTGTCCTCTTGGCACCCGGCAGTGAACTACTCGATGGCCTGCACCTCGTGCACACCCTCGCACGAGTTGCGCAACTCGGCCCAACGCGTAAGATAGTCGCGAGTCAACTCGTTGGGGCCTTGGACGCATAAGGAGAGTTGGCGGGGCTTGGGCGGCCGCTTGTACGTGCTGGTGAAGTTGCGGATGAATGTTTCGGTGAAATCAACCCAACTGTTGATACTGCGGGGCTTCAGGCTGTTCAACCACGTCCGGGCCGTGCCCTGGATCATGAGCAGGACGTACTTCACGGCAACACGCTTATTGCCGTTGGTGATGCTGACGGCTGTGGAGTAGTCGACGAGCCAGTCCTGTGGTTTCACGGAGCCGGTATACTTGGGTGTGTCTCTCGGGAGAGTGAATCCATTGGGGAAGGGCTCATCTCGGATGCGGGGGCCAAAACAAGGCGGACCCAACTCATCTTCTTCTTCTAGCGCCAGGGATCGATTGAGGCGATCGATCTGGTGGCGGGCATCGTTTTCTCCGATTCCTTCTCGGAGGCCAAGGCAGTCGCGAAGTGATGGGTGATCAACCGGCGGCGGGGAAATGCGCCTCTCCATGCGGGGAGGAGGAGCGGACAGTCGTCTCGCCGCCGTACTGCTCTTGGGCGACCGTCTTGGTCGCGCTCGATGGTGATGTGAGTCCGGCTATGGTTGGCAGCCGGCTCCTTGTCTCTTCTGACACGGATGCCACCAGTCGGCGTCCGGGATGTCGCGCCTTATTCTCGTCGAGGAGGCGGATCGTCGTTTAACCGGTTGGGCGCTTCAGTCCGGCACCCGGCATCTTGCTGCTCAGCAGCCGCGTCGAGGAGCTGCTGAACTCGCTCCGTCATGTGGCGATGCTCATCGCCCTCGAGCTTATCTAACTCGTCTGCTGCCGTCTGGGCAGCTCGTATGTTCTCCGCAGGTGTGGTGTAGACGGGACGATCTGTCTTGAACATGATGGCGATGGTCGCGCCACGCTGCCGGACCAAGCCAATGCGGCTAGGCCCACCAGGACCCGGCGTGCCGCCGACGGCACGGTCCATTTCCCGCTGGTAGGCCTCCGAAAGACGTCTCATGCTAGCCAGCCAGTTGGTGCCCTCGATGAGCTAGACGCGGCGCACTTCCAGCTTCTCGGTGTCGGCATCACTACAAAAAGAAGACACATCTGTGACATTTTGGGCCGAACAAATTTTTTTCTGTCATACATATGACACTTCTATGATGAGAATTGTGACAAAACCCGGTATCATCATGATGTGGTGGGCTCCTACTTCTATGACAAAAAATCATGACAGAAAATGGGCTTTTCGTCCTGGGCGGGCCAGAGACGCAACTGCACGACATTCTTTGGGCTATCCATGACGGAAAAAACCATGGTAGAAGCGAGGGCGAGGAAAATTTCGGGGAGTTCCCGGTTACGGTGGGAGGTCGGGGGCCGAGCGATGCGCGTTTCTCTCGTACATGTACGCGCGTGTGTGCGAGGCATTGGCTCTAACTAAACCTGAGCGGGGCGTTGGGCTCTAACTGAACCCGAGAGGTTGCACTGCAGGCTACGCATTACTGAACCCGAGCGATTGATCGATGGCTGTTAACTGAACCCGATCGAGCGATTCCTTCGCTACTGCTACTAACTGAAGCCGATCGATGCTGCCTCTGGATGAACAGTGAGCGTTGCGGGGGGGGGGGGGGGGGGGTTGGACGAACAGTTCCCTGTGGGGGTGGATGAACGGGACCCCGTGGTGTTGCCTCTGGATGAACAGGACCCCGATCAATCGAGCCGGTTGGGGCTGGATGAACAGGACCCCGTGGAGGGCTGGATGAACAGGACCACCCCATGGAGGGCAGGATGAACAGTAAACGGTGGATGGTAGGATGAACAGTAGCCCGTGGAGGGGTGGTTGAACAGGAGCCCGTGGAGAGGGCTGGTTGAACAGTAGCCGGTGGAGTAGCGCGCGGTGGAGGCTGGATGAACAGGAGCCCGTGGATGAACAGTCGCAGGTGGAGGCTGGAGGAGGTCGACGGTGGATGAAGAGTAGCTCATGGAGGCTGGAGGGAGTCGACGGTGGAGATGAACAGTATCCCGTGGAGTCCCGTTTGGCGGTACGCCACACCCCTCCAGATGAACAGGACCCCCGTTTCGACCGTAGCGCTCCAACACAAGTCTGTTTCATCTGTTTTGCGGTACGCCACACCCCTCCCAATCAACAGGACCCCCGTATCGGCCGTAGGAGGTCCGTTTCCTTCGTTTTGCAGTACGACAGACCCCTCCCAATGAACAGGATCCCGTTTCGAACGTGGCCGGTCGAACACAAGGCCGTTTCCTCCGTTCTGCGGTACGACATGCCTTGTTTCCATCGCCTGTTCTGTCCAATCCCTCTCAATGAACACGACGCATTCCATTGCCTCCCCATGAACACGACGCATTCCATTGCCTCCCCATGAACACGACGATGACGCTGTTTCTCCGTTCCGACCCAACCATGTACACGAGCCCTGGCCGTATGTATGCGTGAGTAGGCGTTCGAGACCCCGCCCGTATGTACACATACATGGCCGTATTTTCTTTCTTGCACCCGGGCCGCTGTACGTACGTGTAAATGCTACGTGCGCGCCTCTACCACGAGACGTGCGCGCCTCTACTACGAGACGTGCGCGCCTCTACATCGACCAGTATGTACGTACACATTCGCGGCCAGAATGACAACACTACGTACACTTCGACCAGGTGGGTCCCGACCGTCAGACACTTCCTTGCTTGCGAAGATGTAGCTGGTCCCAGCAGTCAGGGGGCGAATCGTTTTTTTTCCCGGACGCACTTCCTTGCGTGGGAAGATGTAGCTGGTGGGTCCCAGCAGTCAGGGGAAACGTTTTTTCGCTAAATACGGTGGCCCGTCCGGTGGGTCCCGCTGTCAGGTGGATGAATAATTATTTTGCATGTAATAAGGAGGCACTTCCTTGCTGTGGCCGTGGACCCAACTGTCAGCCTCTCCATGTACAGTCCACGTCCGATGGAAGCCGTTGCTTGACCATGTTGACCATGCCGCGCCGAGAGCACCATGGCGGTGGACGAAGGCGAGGCCTAGGAAGGGGACGACGCGGAGCCGGGAAGACGCGGCAGTGGATGCCCACGCGTAGAGGAGTACGAGGGTTCACTGGTTCGCTGCGGTGTGAGGCTGCCGTCGCCGCAGAATAACAGGGGGTGTGGGTGAGTAGAGGGATGGCCTGGCCAGCGGTGGGAGTAGTAGGGGGCGGTGAGGCCTTCGACGAATCGCAGCCGTCCATGGGAGGCAGGAGCACGAGGCACGAACGGCGCTGGTTTGGGCGGCTGGAGCAAGAAGACAGAGGTTGAAGAAGCACTACGGCCGTTGGATGGACATCGTACGGTCACTGGAGCTAGAATCATGCATATTGACTAAGTTGACAAAGCCCTCCGTCCCCGTCAACTTAGTAGGCCGACAAGTCAGCCTGCCACTATACTGGGTCCCAGCTAACAGGGGGAGTATTCATTTTTTTGTGCGTAATAAGGAGGCACTTCCTTGCGTGTGAAGATATAGCTAGTGGGTCCGAGCTGTCAGCGGCGGTAATGTTTTTTTCGTGAAATACAGAGGCCCTTTCGGTTGGTCCCTAATGTCAGGTGGAGGAATCATTATTTTGCGCGTAATAAGGATGCATTTCCTTGCGTGCGGCCGTGGACCCAGCTGTCGGCATCTCCATGTAAAGTCCACTTCAGATGCATGTCAGTCATTGACCACATTGACCAGGCCGCGCCGAGTGCACCAGAGCGGTGGACGACGGCGAGGCCTAGGAAGGGGACGACACGGAGGCAGGGAAGACTCGGCAGTTGTTTCCCATGCGGAGGGGAGTACGACTGTACGAGGGTTTACTGGTTCGTCTGCCGTCGCCGGAGAATAACAACAGGTGTGGGTGAGTAGAGGGATGGCTAGGCCAGCGATGGGATTACAGTCGGGCGGTGAGGCCTGCGCGGCAGCACAGCCGGCCGCGAGGAGGAGGGAACAGGCAGTCCTGCCGGTGCTTGTTTGAGCGGCTGGAGCAGGAAGAGCAGAGATTGAAGAAGCACGACGGCCGTTGGATGGACATCCAACAGTCAGTGCTTGTGCGTTAACCTTTTTTTAGGAAAGCCCCAAATCTGTTGAAAACAGCATACAACCCATCTGCCATTATTTCTAATAATTTACAACCCATTTGCTAATTCTTAAGGTTTTTTTGGAGCCCATATTATTTTTGTTAGCATTACAGCCCATATTGTGGCAACGGTTAAAAAATTATACAAAATTTTGCATATTTCGGTGCGGTCCGAACTGTTTTTAATCCCGAAATTTCGACTCACATTCAAACTAATTTTAAAAATAAGTGTATATCAATATAAAATCCAACAAATTCTGCACGCATAAAAATTAATGTAATTTAAGATCTTGAAATGAAAAAAAAGATATTTGAAACTAATTGGCGGTTTGATGTGTTTTAAAAATGTACAACCCATTTCTCATTACTGATGGGCCATTTTCTCGGCCAGCTGAATGAAAGATCTCCTCGTCTTGAAGATTTACAGCCCAAAAGGCCTAACAAAGCGACTTACTTGGCAAATCACAAAAAAACTGGGCTGTGGCCGTGGACCCAGCTGTCAGCCTTTCCACGTACAGTACTCTTCCGATGGAAGTCGTTCCTTGACCATGTTGACCACGCTGCGCGGAGAGCACCACGGCGGTGGACGACGGCAAGGCCTAGGAAGGGGACGACACGGCAGTGGAAGCCCGCGCGGAGAGGACTACGAGGGTTCACTGGTTCGGCTGCGGTGTGAGGCTGCCGTCCCCGCAGGGCCTGGCCAGTGGTGGGAATAGTAGGGGGCGGTGAGGCCTTTGCGGCAGCACAGCCGGCCATGGGTGGCAGGAGCATGCGGCACGACCGGCGCTGCTTCGGGCGGCTGGAGCAAGAAGACCAGAGGTTGAAGAAGCACTACGGCCGTTGGATGGACATCGTACGGTCACTGGAGCTAGAATCGTTCATATTGACAAAGTTGACAAAGCCCTTCATCCCCGTCAACTTAGTAGGCCCACAAGTCAGCCTCCCAGCAAGGTGGGTCCCAGCTAGCCGTGGGAGTATTCATTTTTTTGTGCGTAATAAGGAGGCACTTCTGGTGGGTCCGAGCTGACAGCGGGGGGAACGTTTTTTTCGCGAAATACGGTGGCCCGTCCGGTGGGTCCCAGCAGTCAGGGGAAACAATTTTTTTCACAAAATACTGGTGGCCCGTCCGGTGGGTCCTCGCTGTCAGGTGGAGGAATAATTATTTTCCACGTAATAAGGAGGCACTTCCTTGCGGCTGCCGTGAACCCAGCTGTCAGCCTCTCCATGTACAGTACTCTTCCGATGGAAGTCGGTCGTTGACCACATTGACCATGCCGCGCTGAGAGCACCACGGCGGTGGACGACGGCGAGGCCTAGGAAGGGGACGACGCGGAGCCGTGCAAGACGCGGCAGTGGATGCCCACACGGAAAGGAGTACGAGCGTTCACTAGTTCGGCTGCGGTGTGAGGTTGCCATCGCCGCAGAATAACAGGGGGTGTGGGTGAGTGGAGGGATGGCCTAGCCAGTGGTGGGAGTAGTATGGGGGCGGTGAGGCCTCCGCGGTAGCACAGCCGTCCACGGGAGGCAGGAGCAGGCAGCACGACCGGCGCTGCTTTGGGCGGCTGGAGCAAGAAGACCAGAGGTTGAAGAAGCACTATGGCCATTGGATGGGCATCATACGGTCACTGGAGTATTGACTAAGTTGACAAAGCTCTCCGTCCCTGTCAACTTAGTAGGCCTACAAGTCAGCCCAACAATATGGTGGGTCCCAGCTAGCAGGGGGTATTCATTTTTTTGTGCATAATAAGGAGGCACTTCCTCGCGTGCGAAGATATAGCTGGTGGGTCTGACCTGTTAGCGGGGGGAACGTTTTTTTCGCGAAATACAGAGGCCCTTCCTATGGGTCCTAGCTGTCAGGTGGAGGAATCGTTATTTTGCGCGTAATAAGGAGACATTTCCTTGCGTGCGGCCGTGGACCCAGCTGTCAGCCTCTCCACGTACAGTCCACTTCCGATGGATGTCGTTCATTGACCACGTTGACTAGGCCGCCCCGAGAGCACCAGGGCGGTGGACGACGGCGAGGCCTAGGAAGGGAACGACATGGAGCCAGGGAATACTCAGCAGTTGTTTCCCACACGAAGGAGTACGAGGGTTTACTGGTTCGTCTGCCGTCCCCGGAAAATAACAGCATGTGTGGGTGGGTAGAGTGATGGCTAGGCCAGCGATGGGAGTACGGTGGGGCCGTGAGGCCTGCGCGGCACCATAGCTGGCCGCGGGAGGAGGGAGCAGGCAGTCCCGCCGGTGCTTGTTTGAGCGGCTTGAGCATGAAGAGCAGAGATTGAAGAAGCACGACAGCCGTTGGATGGACATCCAACAGTCACTGCTCTCGTGTGTTGACTAAGTTGACAGGGCGTTGCGTGTGCGTCAACCTTTTTTTTTATGAAAGCATACGCGTCAACCTGTAGTAGGTGCACAAGTCAGCCTCAAATCTGTGGAAAACAGCATACAACCCATGTGCCATTATTTCTAATAATGTACAACCCATTTGCTAATTCTTAAGAATTTTTTTTGGAGCCCATCTTCTTTTTGTTAGCATCACACCCCATATTGTGGCCATGGTCAAAAAGTATACGAAATTTTGCATATTTTGATGCGGTCAACTGTTTTTTAATTTAGAAATATCGATTCACATTCAAACTATTTTGAAAAATAATTTATATAAATATAAAATCCAAATAATTGTCCACGCATAAAAATCAATGGAATTTAAGATCTTGTAATGAAATTTTTTTGAAACAAATTCCCGGTTTGATGTGTTTTAAAAATGTACAGCTCATTTCTGGGCAAACCGAATGAAACTCTCCTTGTCTTGAAAGATTTGCAGCCCAGCAGGGCCGATAAAGCAAGTAGGCCTTGTTTGGGTATTTCTTAAAAAAAATTAGAACTGGGCTAGCCATTTTCAGCAAGAAAAAAACACAACTGGGCTCATGATGTGGTAAACATAAATAAAACCCTGGCTAGACGGGACACAGCCCCCGCACAGCCCCGTTGTTACCCTGATCCGTCACTAAAACTAGTGTAAATAACAACTGCTTGTTCCTAAAAAAACTGCGCAACTTGCTGGGTCCCTGGTGCCAGCCGCTCGTAGTGTAATTCTCTCGTTTATTGACTACGTTGACAATGGCGTGAGCCCCAGATGTCCAACCATTAGGAGGAACCATATTTTTGGGCTTGTACTATAGAGGCACTTGCTTGCGTACTGCCATGACGCTGGTGGGTCCCTACTGTCATCCTCTCCACGTACAGTCATCTCCTTGTTCCTCTCAGTTGTTGACGATGTTGACAACACAAGAGGGCGGCGCACCGCACACTGCGAGCGAACCAAGGCCGCAAGGCGGAGGACGACAGCGAGGCCTCAGACGGAATGAACAGGAGCCGTTGAAGATGCGCCAGTCCAGTTGCAGGCGGAGGGGAGTACGAGGGTTGACTGGTTCGGGTGCGGGTGCGTGTTGGGGTGACGTCGCCGGAGAATAACAGGACGTGTGGGGGAATAGAGGGAGGGACTGGCCAACGTTGGAGGGTACGTACGGTAGGGCGGCGGAGGCGCAGCCAGCCATGGGAGGCGGGAGCAGGCGAAGCCGATGGGGTGGTTTGGTTTGGGACATTAGAGGAAGAAGAAGACAAGAGATAGAAGATACACGACAGATGTTGGATGTCAATCCAATGGCTGGTAGGCAGAATCGTTTGTTGACTAGCTAGCAAGTCGACACCACCTTGGATAGGCTATTTCCTCGCGGGTCCCAAATGTCAGAATCCAAATCTGCCACGGTCATGCAGCCTTTCCTATGAAAATTTATAGCCCATTTGATGTGCTAGTTCGAAATAAGTTTGTGGGTGCTGGTGGGGGCTAATCACTTGGCTTCTATAATGCACAGTGAGCTCAAGCAGCCGACGAGAGTGATGTTATTTCCCTTGGTTTGGATTTGTTACAATATTTCACTCTAAATTAAACGAATGGCAAGCCATTTGCCTTGTTTCAAAGAAAATATGACAGTCACAGCTGAGTTGAAAAGGGCAGGAACATCTAACTCCAGCTTACAAACTGTACAAAAGCACGAGGGTTAATTGTTCATCAGGTTTACAAAAAAACCAGATTGAAAAGGGCAACAACATCTAACTCTAACACTGTTTTCGGCAGTCATAGTCAAATGGATCGGTCAGATCCATAGAATGAACATCCTGGGTCGTAAAATTTACTGGATTATGACCACAATATGTTGTAAATAGAAGCCCAACACGTTCAGAAGCTCTTTTGCCCACCTGAAACTCCTTTTTTTTGCTCTTCGACATACCCATCCGTCAAAACCATGCTGCTGATAAACTTAAGCCTGATGGACAATAGTAACCTCACATTCAGCAGGAAGAATGTGACAAATCTTGTGTTTGCACGGTTGGCTACATATCGTTCTAGCGTTATTGTCTTCAATCGAATCTCATGATAAGTGAGAAAATGCCGATGCTTACGAATCCACCGATTGGTTATAACTTTCTTACCCCGTCCTGTTGCCTAAATAGACATGAAGATTGAAAACAGTTAAGGTCTAAAAGAAGAGTGTCGAAAGAGCAACAGCTAAACGGTTAATTCTAGTACACTATATGCGGGCTTCCAATGTGCGTGAAATTATCACCTTTATATACAACTTCTCCAGACATGGAAAGCATTGCATCAAGGCAATAATCTTGTTCAGATCAAAACTATTCATTTGGATATATAAGATCTTGACAGAATCCAACACCATTGATAGGCCATCCATGGAGAAACTCTTCATTGATCATAGAACATAATATTAGTACAAAATGTGTACTCCAAGATGATATATAAATTATGCGCAGAAATTTAAAATGCAGCTTATGGTTACAAGTGTAGATGATAATATAAAGTACCAGAAGAACTGTGGAGCCAAACACCATATTGAAATGAGCACAGAGATCATGTATTACACCCAAGGTCTCCAGTTTAGGCGCAGAGAGGACGGTTATTTGCAACGTTGAATAACTAGAATCAAGGATCAACCTTTGAAGTGAAGGGGCATCTTGGATGATGAGCTGCCTTCCGTCAAAAGAAATTCCAATTCTTACAAGGTTAGGCGATTTTATTTGGAGACAACCGATTCTAACTATGAAAACAAGCACCAAGCACTCCAGCGCAGGGCAACTGGAGTGGATGATGCTGTGCAATGAGGCCTCTGATATACGAACCCGCACAAGTGAAAGTTTCTTGAGAAATGGGAGTCGAAGGTTTAGTACCAGATTGTCTGGTAGGTAGCACTGTGCAAAGGTGGCGGTGTGGAGAGAGGACGAAAACCCCGAGATGGACATCGGTGCTGAGGGCACAAGTTCATGGCGTTCAGTATGTGGTATGTGATTTCCAGGGGAATAGTAGAACTCAAGCAGCTGTAGTTCTGTGAATTCAGGGGATTCCAGCCAGGCGTCCACCATGCAGGGCATGGTATGCTTGCTCAGGTAGCATGACGGGATGCAGAGGCTTTGAATGGAGTCATGGTGGGAGGAGATGATGGCTCTGGGGATTTCAAAAATCATTGAAGAGAGATAGCTGACGACAGTCAAGATTAAGGGGAATGGCACGCCATAGAGGGCGCCACCAAATTGAGAGGACTTGGGTGCGGCAGCAATCCTTTGTGGGGAGAAGCAAGATGATCTCCCCAAGGATGGCGTCCGGGAGATCGCTGATGCGGTCCACCCAAGATTCTACGGGTTCCTGGGATCCGGTGGGGGCGGGGTCGCCGCTTCTCCCCGCGCTGCCGGGTGCGGGATCTACAACAGGCGTCGCCACTGGCGGGAGCCTCATCTTCTTGGCGCTGGGGTCAGCTGACTCCATTTTCCTCGAGGGCGTCGCGTCGCGCTCACGGATTTGAGCAGAGTAACGAATGACGAGCCTAGTTGTAGTGCGAGCGAAGAAGAAGGGGAGCTGGGGGTTTTCTGTAGGAGTGAGGAAGAAGGGGAGCTGGGGTTTTCTGTAGGAGTGAGGTGAGGAATTTGGGGGTATGAGTGGAGCAAGCTGACGTGAGGTGGGTAGGAGCGAGGAGGAAGAAGAGCACCCAGGTTTTTGAATTGATTTTACTATTTACTAGTGTGGATGGGCTGTTTTGTCTTGGGACCCGAGAAACAATTACTACTAGTATAATGGAGACACTCTACAGCTACCCAGAAAAAAATTACTACTAGTACAGTGGAGACACTCTACCACTCCTAGGTCATTGAAACGTCTCCCTCTACTGAATGCCGTTATACTTTTGTTCAACGACATGCGGGCCATGCAACGCGCGGGCCCAAATGCCATCCACCAAATTAGAAGGCAGTATGTAGGCGGAGAGTCACCCCGGTCGTAGCGCGGCAGTAACGAGCCGTCGTATCACAAAACCCCACCTCCCCGCAGTCTAAGTTTGACGGACGAAGCAACCATCATTTCACTCTTTGCTGAATCCCCTTCTCCCTCACTGTCTTCAAGAAAAGCAACACTTGCATCTGCCACTGTTCTTCTCTCCGAACGAAGGGAAGGTAAGCGGATCCGTGATGTTGGTATATTTTCGTTCAGAGGAAAAAAAGAACTTTTGCAAAGCAGTAACCGATCCTCACTCTCTTTTTTGTTTCATTGTCATTGCGATTGTGTTTTCCTTTTAGTGGACTCCTAGTATTCGTCAGTTTCATGATGGACCAAGGAGAACCAGGCAAAGATCTGCCGATATTGGAGCAGACGCGGGAGGCTGATCCCCACGAGACAAAGAGCTCCAAGAAGATGGAGGCAACCACCGAGTCGACCGCAGATACTGAGATGGTCAACGCCCCGTTTGAGGTTACAGCCCCCGTGGCACTGCAGGAGCAGTTTCCCCCCTTCGAGGATGTGTCCCCCCCCCACTGAGCTGCCCAAGGTGATTTCCTTCTTTACCGATCTCGATTGTGGTTTTTCATCTAAGTATGTGGTGATTTTTTTAGAAAAGGAAGTATGTGGTGATTAATAATGCAAAATTTTATTAGCTTCGATGCCATGGTATACATAGTGGTTTAAATAACTTGTGTTTCTTATGCTGAAAAGTAATTCAGAATTTGTTTCTATTTCAATTAGAGCCCTGATGCAGACAAGGATTGTGTGGTTGTACATGTCACTCGCTATGAGGCGGACGACCAGAATATACGCACTGGGAAAACAAAGTTCTTAGGCTGTTGGATCCTGGAAGCCATTTGCGGTTATACCAATGAAGAGTTGTATTCCAGCCTCACTATTGTCAGGCGTGTTGTCCAGGGTGTACTGAAGCACAAGAAGTTCAAAGCTACTCCTTCGTTTGTGAGGAATACTGTTCTTGTCAAGCTTATGCAGGAAGATGATGTGGCATGCCTCCACAAACAAGTTTATCAGTGGCAAGGCCACAAGGTTGTCTTCATGAAGGTTCACAGGATTGAGCTGCTGCGGGACGTCCTCGATGATGTTCATGGCAAGGTCCGTCTTGTGTCTAGCCCAAATTAGATCGAGGCATGAAATAGTTGCCCCAGCTAGTGTTTAATAGTAGTTTGCATTGTGTCTAATTATCCGAACCTTGCCTGTTATCGACCCCTCTGGGGCTAGTACTCTGTTTGAATCTGTCTATGGGAACTGCTGCTACTTTTGTGTGCCCGTGAATCATGTGAGAACCATCGTAATTGTTGCCGAAACAGATGCGTCCTCACTAGTTTTTTCATGAATATGACATGGTAAGACATAAGTTGTCACAGTTTATCATACGAGTAGTGTGTGTTTTGATGAAATAGAGCACTCGTTCGAGAACCGTGCGCCGACGTATACATAAGTACATGTAAACACTGTTGGTGCTACCCCACTTGTAAGCAGTTGTGCAAAACACAGCACATTGGCTCAGCTCGCTTCAACACTAGGCTATCGACCAGCTAACAATCAACAATCCGCTGTCTGACATATAAGCAACTATGTATCTTGTTACAGTGGTTCATGCAGTTAATTGAGGCCACAATGTAATAAAATCCAAACATTCACACGCTAGTCCAGCGCTCATGTGGAACACTCACATTAAACTCGTCTTCATAAAAAACTTGAAAAGCATAAGTTAAGCAATTTCATACATCTCAATGATTCATAGAACATAACAAGCATATACTAGTTCACAGCAAAAGACAAAGTTGTGAGAAGGTTTACAAATCAGGAAAAAACAAGCAAAGCTTCTCTCTGAGCAAAGGGCCTCCTGGCAGGCTTAAATTTCCTGGAGTTCACTCTGGTTTTTTCTTGTTGCCACCATTCAGGGTTAGGTTCTCTCATTCCAGAATAACCAATTATAATTGTGGTATCAGCTGGAATGCTGAACTGAACCATGCAGTGTACTGACTAGCTGAAATACTTGTGCATTCCACTAAATTTAAGCATCGCTATTTGCAGAAATAAGCAGACCACAATGCCTCTTGTCCGCGCACCTGTCCAAAAAACCACCATGCAGCCGTGCCAGCTAGTCCTTGGTCCATGGATGAACTGGTAGAAAGTGCATTCCGGACTAGGATGCAGTTGTTTTCGCTCGTCCCTGCACTGCAATCAGGAAGTAAAACGTATGAATCAGCTTCTTTTAGATTGCGTTGGTCATTCTACCTTAGTTACTACCAATGTAGGGATACCTTGGAGACGGGAGGTTAGACAACGGCAGTGAGGGATAGCCATCTCATTTTGCGCAGTTGTACTAAAACTGAGGTGTGTGCTTTTGATTGCACGGATAGAAACGATACAGAGATAGACATCCCGAAACGATATGGAGACAGACATCCCTGTTTGCGCAAGTAAGATATACGGTTATTTAAACAGTGACAAATATTACTACTTTCCCCCGTTTCCTCTTAGAACCAAGTCCTAGATTCATGCTACAGCTTTCCCACTTTCTTCCCTATTTGAACCAACGCTTTGAGTCGACTGTATGAAATAGCTTTACTTCTAATCTACTACTACTATAATGCGGTAGTTTTGAAATTGAATTTACCGCTCCATCTTCGGTTCTCCCGCCCAAACAAGCATTGGCTCAAAATCCACCGTTCATTTCCCCTCTCATGCATATCACTGCCGTCCATCAAACAAAGGATGACATGATCTGACGGCTAAGAGCTACCGGATTTGCTCCCGCTCCTTGTGCACATGGCTGACTCTGCTCTCCAAGTAAACAAATAAAGAAGTCCCCGTTGAATCTGGATTGCACCTACTGAAGTTGATAAATGTCTAGAAACTGCTGCCACCTCCTCACATGCAAGTACGACAAGTTGGCAAATAGCTAGCACATTTTGGTTCCTCGTTGTCACATGGGAAATAAACACTCTACTACTAACTTATTTTTTTAGATTACTGTAAAAATGGATTTTTTAGATGCCGCTATACTGCAAAGTTTACACTGTTCACATAACATAACATTGCATGGCTGATGCTACCTAAAGTTTTATTCTGCTTCATCGAGAAATGTAATATTTTTATTATTCGCAGAAAAAGTGTAATATTTTATTTTAGTCATACATAAGCTATACCTCAAGCTAATACAGGACATGAGTGTCTCTCAGACCTAAATGACTTATTTAGTTGCACAAAATAGTCCATAAACATGCATGTAAACCGTCAAACAACTCTGGAACTATACATCAGTGGAACCCAGGAAACAACATATAATAAAACTACAACTTTTATATTGTAATCAAATTCTTACTTGGAACTCAGTTTGATTTGTGCAAGTGATTTGCTTCTTATTTCAGAATATTCCTTAGATCATGCAAACAAACACACTATGATATCTACTCAAGATACGAGTACCCATTTCTATCTCTAAAAAGAAGGTATATGAGTATCTATCATACAGAACATACGTGCAAAGCACGTGCCTTAGTAGAAGTCTAGGTGGCTTTGGAACAGCGGACGGAAGTAGAAAAGGATCCACACGAAGGGAGCCGGGCAGTAGAGCAAGGCAGGTTTCGAAGAAATATATACCTGAGGGCCGTCGGCATGTCGCAAAGACGGCGTCGGGAGGCCGCATCTTGGCCACAATACCGCAGGGAGGAAGAAGGGGTCGGAGGCCCTCCCGAGCTGCCGCTCTCTTGGAGAGAACGGCACGGCCGCCGATCGGGATGCGCGGGCAGCCGTTGGTCTCCTCCCTCGCCGCCGATGATAGCGTGAACGATGCACCTACACCCCTGCCCCGGTCGAGGTTGTCCGGCCGGATTTGTGACCAGTCGTGAGCTGAGAGAGAGTGTGGCCACCTATGTGTTGCCTAGATCTGGAGAGCATGAGAGAGTGAACGAGAGGAACCCTAGTAAAGCAAGTGCTAAGGCTCCTGCTTTTATATATAGTGGAGTGATTTTGTTGTACCAGCTTCAAAAAAATGCGCTCCTACATGTACCCGCGAGTGGGTGTGAGAGAACTAGTGCGTGCGTGCACCGCTTCTCTTCGTGAGAGTACAATATACTATGCCCAAAGAACGTTCGCCGCAAGAGTAATAGTACAAGTGTGTGACGTGTGAGCTAAAATAAAATGTCCGCGCCGTCTTTTGTTTTCTAGAAGTTCTGAGGGTAGGGTGTGAAGAGCACATATGTGCGTGATGTCTACCTGCAGATAGACGGTGGGTGCAACGTGCGAGTCTGCGAGAGGACTCGAGAGAGTCGGGACTCGTGAGGGTGCGTGTGCGTGAGAGAGAGGGGGGCACGTATCAATGCAATGCATGTGTCCGTCAATCATTATCCGACAAACGTTCGCCACAAGCCTTTTCCCGACGAACGCCGTAAGGACCGTGAGATCGGCATCCGACAGTGTCAGTTTTGCCATGTCATTTAACAGAACAGCCACTCCTCCTACACACAAATCTTCCACGTGAGTGTTAGCAACTGCCGTATGCTCCCCCTGTTTCGAAATGCAGTGCATATAGCTTTATTGAAAATTCGAACCTCGCAAACTTTTACCGAGTTTTCGTGTACCAAATTGCACATGTAGAATACCATGTATATATCATTTCATTTATCTTCGAGAGATAACTATAAATTTGGGTTTGGAGTCTACAAAGAAAGACCATCATATCACCCGCAGCAATTTCAAGCATCCTTTAGTGTCGAGGAATATCACAGGAACTCTATATGATATGATTTTTATAGGATTTTTTGATTTTTTCCTTTAGAGCCAATTGGTTCATAGGAATAGATTCATATACTCCACATTTCAAAGGAAATAAACATGATATCATTTCTATAGCTTTAGAGCCACTTGGTTCATATGAATGGATTCCTATACTCCCTTAATTTCAAAGGAAAATAAACATTAGCGTATATTCAATAGAAAAGTTTGTATGATATGAACCAAATTACATCTCTTTTCTAATCCCTCCTCATAGGAATTGAGAAACATGTCATCTCTATATTCAATAGAAAAGTTCCTATGATGTGAACCAAATGACATCTCTTTTCCAATCCCTACTCATAGGAATTGAGATGCTCCATGTCATCTCTTTCCCTACAACTTCCATGTATACATCTTCTATTCCTAAATAGATAGTACAACCCACTAGTGGCTTGTTTCCAAAACATGCAACTATGGCACAAGAACTATATAGTGTGCCAATAACTTTGAAAGATGGTCGCTGGATGAAGCTAACCTGACAGTGCAGAGATAGGCAAATCCGAGCACTACTGGCCGTTGGATATCATCAACATTCCACCAGATCTGCCACATGTACAATTTAGAAGACTCCATGGTTGAACTTAAGCATAATGCACAAACCTCAAAACACAAACACTTCTCCTTTGTTCTTGGATCTTCTGTATCATAATTGATTATTTTTTTTTCTAAATGAATTGCCATTATTTGTTTTTTACTTTATGATTTACTCCCTCCATTCCAAAATAGATGACCCAACTTTGCACTAACTTTGTACAAAGTTAGTGCAAAGTTGGGTCATCTATTTTGGTGCGGAGGGAGTACAATGCACAACCCCATGAATCTTAAATTTTTTATAGAACTTATTTATTTTGAATGAGATGAACTATAAGAACTAAACGAACATCTACATCATGCATATATGACTCAAAGCTTTACATCCTATAGTGTGTATTTATTCATAATTTGGTTTCGAAATCTCATGCGTTCAATACATGTGTACCTTACTAGTTTTGAGTAGAGTAGCAAATTTCACGCGGCCCCGGGTATATCAAAATGCAGGGCCCATGCATCATTGCCTTTCGGTCGAACCTACGTCCACAATTTTTTGTACGTACTATATCTCCACTGGTCCCCGAACCAAAAATGCTGCCTCGTTCCCGTAAAACCAAGCGGCCCACACATATTTAAGGCGTCGGCTCGAACCCGTTTACTACAACATGGCCCCGCATGCCGTAGTACTCCTACAAACCCTACCACACCACTCATCGTCGGTTTTCTTCAAGAGGACGAGGGAGAAGCCGATTTGTAGTGGAGGCGCTTTCAAAAAAAGGATCTGTAGTGGAGACCCCTACCCTAGGGTGCCCTAGGTAGCTGCCACACGCATCATTGTTTTCTCTTTCCTTTATGCTCTTGCGCCCTAGAGTGAAATGATGGTTGCTTCGTCTGTCCAGCTTAATGCGGCAAAGGTGGGGCTTTGTGATTTGACCCCTCGTCGCCCATTTTCTACTACGGCGGTGCTACGACCGAGGTGCCTCCAATTCCAACCGCTGCTCCAAACTGTAATTTGGTGCATCGCACGTGGAACAAGACAGTGGATGAGCCACATGTCGGCCAAAGGGGTCCTGCTAAGTGTGTCGCCATTTCGTGTGCGGACTGACCCTGCTTGAGTTGCTACGCCAACACGACAGGAGCAACCTACCACTTGGTTTTGCTCCTTGGTGAATCCCGACTATATTGATCTAAAAAGATACGTGCTGAACTACCCTCTCCGTCTCGGTTTTCTTATTTTTAGGCATCTCGGTTTATAGGGCCTGCACGTAGTTCTAGGTCATCCATTTGACTAACTAAATATGAGTTACTATGTCACAAAAAGTATATCATTGGATTCTTAAGCGGATGTAGTTGTATTTAAAAGTCGAGGGCGGGGCTTTTCCTGCGTGCTAGGCGGTGGGGCAGTTCCGCCTAGTCGGTTCGACAGAGATGCGAGAAGACGAGGGAGTAGGCTGCTGCAAACGTAGGGCTGTGTGATTTGACAGCGAGTTACTGTTGGACAGGTGGGGCCCCGTGATTTGACTTGCCATTATCATCTTGACTGTGGCGCTACGACCGGCGTGAGTCTCCCAGGTTCCTAACCACCTCCATACAGGTGCCTCTCCCGATGCTCCACCATGTAGTAGAGGCTGGCTCTTGCATGAGAGCCCACTTCTCCACTTTTTCCTTGCCTCTCTTTCCTCCACATATGCAAAAATGCCATGTAAAACGCACTATTGTACTTACTTTTACTTGCTCCTACAGGTGCTTAAGCTTGCCACGTAGGCATAAAGTCTGATGTGGCAAGTTAATCAAGAAGAGAGAGACTAGTTTGGTGACCCAAGGAAGAAACGGTGCTAAGCGCATGTACCTAGGTGAAAAGACAATTATGAGTCTATAGGTAATTAAATGAAGCAAACTTAGCAACACCATTTCATTGGAAGAGGTCACTCCTTGGCAAATGCAATAAATACACGCGCTTAGCATCGTTTCTTCCTTGAGTACGAAGAAAGAGATAGAGAGGAGTAAAAAATACACTTATAGCCAACCTTGTTGTAGTATGAGTGACTAAGTGATGACTATGTATGACATGCCAACATCAGATAGCCTAACGCACCATGTTAAATCTCCAAGGGTGCGACCGCACGAGCGACGCGACGGTCGTGGTAGGCGCGATCATGATACGGGCTGCTAGCAGCCCTTGGATCTGAGATCAAACGGTCGCATGCTAAGTTGCTGAAAATTTGCAGAATAACCCTCCAGGATAGGATATTCACCCATAGGTCTAGAATCACGCCATGCAACCGTTCGATCTTAGATCCAAGGGCTCTCGGAAGCCCGTATCATGGGAGAACGGAAGGCCACTACCCTGCTGTTCGCACGCTGGCAGTTCGCTCCTACTCGTCCCCGCATGTCCTTCAATACTACGGCGGTTTGCTCCTAGTCGTCCCGTCCATTCACATTACGGCAGTTCCACTAATCCTAACCCTCCTCCCAAATCCATGGCGTCCCAAATCTCCGTGATCGGCGGTGAGTACAAGGTTAGAACCATCACCAGCGATGAGTTCGACGTCATCTACACCCGTTCTTCCGCGACGGTGAAAGGATTCCTTTCTCGCTTCAGCTGCATGTTCGAAAACTCAGATGATGAGTGGGTCGCTGGGCTAGATGTTGAGTACACCACAGTCCTGGGTCGAGAGAAGGATCTAAAGGACGAAGAGAGGAAGAAGCCCGCCGTGATCCAGGTTTGCGTACATAACGTTTGCTTGGTCTACCACATATGCCATGCCGACGTTGAGTGCCAGGATTTTAAGAACTTCCTCAAGGACAAAACAGTGAAATTTGTTACTGTAGACTTTGGTAACGACAAAGAAGTCCTGCGTCGGATAGGCCTCGTTGTAGGCAACACCTTCGACCTCTAGAAGAATCGGCTGGTGTCCTCTCGTCAGCCTTCAATGCTAACCCTGGCAGGAGCCATGGTTCATCCTTCGTACGGTAAACTGGAGAAACCTCATTACACGTTTCATCGTCATGCATGGCAGCGGAATGTACTAGATATAGACCACATCCACTATGCTGCAATGGATGGCTACCTTTGCTTCAATATCTACAAGGGTTGGATGAAGAGCAACAGCCAAGTGTGTGGTTCAAGCAAATAAGTATCGGCCAAGAGGAAGAGGGACAAGGACAAAGTCGAGAACGTGGCGAGGACTCCGAGTATGGTGGCAGTGTCGTTGCTCATGGTGGTTCTAATGCAGTGTCTACCGGAATAGTTGCAAAGTTTAATTTCAGGTGTGCTTAATTTAATTTGAGGGGTGTGTCCTCTCTCTACTCATTTAACTCCTCTCCTTTAACACATGCGAGTTCTGGATTGGAGGGTTTGGAGGATAATAAATGCTCATTAACTTGATTTTAGCCTTTTTAGTATTTGGATCCAAGCATGGGTGAGGCTAGCATGTTTTAGTCCCACTACTTTTAGTCATGGGACTAAAACGTATCCAAGCACCCTCTTAGTTTTATTTCAGGGGTGGGTTGTGCTGGACACCATTATTGTGACTAGCCTTTTTAATAGTACTATATGCATAATTTGGCGACGAGCGCTCTCTATATGTACCACCTTTTTTTTAATTTCAATTTTTGCTCCATGGCGCAATCCATCGATAGTACTACTGTACAAAAGTATACATTTTTTAAAAGGCTAGAGTACTGTTCATCACATATATAGCCAGTTAAATTCTCAACCTAGAACGACGTGCATGCCATGTAGTAAACCGATACGGAGGAAGTATAGTAAAAATGAGGTGATTTTACTGAGCGATTGGTGGGGGAGCATGGCCTGTCATGCGGTCCCACGTGTCATGATGTACCAAGGCGATGCGCGTGTCCCTCTTGAGGCAGAAGCAATACTAGTACGTGGTTTGAGATGATGGTGAACCGAAGTGTGAAATAATGGTTGCTTCGTCCGTCTGGGAAAGTGCGGCATTGTGATTTGATGTCTCATTGCTCATTACTACTACTGGGCCGGTACGAGTGGGGTGCGTCCCCCTGCTATTCTGCACTATTATTTGGTGCTTGACACGTCGACCCAGTTGCTATATGTCCCACATGTCGGCGACAGGAAGTACAGAATTCATGAAAGGGAGCGTCGACGGAGGAGTATACTACAAAAATCATGAAAGGGAGCGACTTAGTTTTGGAAAAATCTGTTTTTACGGAGTACGTACCCACTAGTGTTTATAGGGCTCATCTAAAAACATTCGTTTTTCCATTTGATAAGTCTCAATTCTACTATACTAGTAGTAGTACCATTACATGTTGGATTTCAAGGTGCGTTAGATCACCCGACGCAAGCAGTGTCAAGAGGAAACTAACCAATGCATGTACAAGTTCATGGAAATTTAGTGGTCATTCATGCATTCGTTCTAATTAATGCCTCGGTAAACATAACTTCTTGAGAAAAACGAGCGTACTAATTACTTGTGCAAAATAAGAAATTAATTCGACCACTCACCGTCTACCTTGGCTGGAGAGATTTTGAAATTGAGCCATAAACTGGAAAGGAGGGAGTAGTAACTTTTGTCTCGATTACTATTTGTGGCCTTGTATAGATGCAAAATGTATTTTTTTATAGTGGCCTTGTATAAGTAAATGGAGGGAGTACTAACCAAAGTACGTAGTAGGCATGAGGAGTAAACAGAGGGAGTAGTAAAATTTTCTCCTCGTGTTACGAGCCACCGTGCGTGTGGGCGAGGGAGCGGGCGTAAGGCGTAGTAAGCAAGCTTCACCTCATCCTGCGAGCCACCGCGCCCATGGGCGGGGGAGACGGTGTACTAAGCAAGCTTCTCCTCATTCTGCGAGTTGACGGGACACATCAAAAGTACTGCAGTGTATAGAGCCTTGCCTCTAAGGTAGGCCCCACATGGTTTGCCTCTTTTTTTAATTTAACATAATGCGTGAAGTCGCAATTTGTTTGTCCACCCGTGGTAGACGATCCTCCCTCCACCAAGTGGACAACCAGTACACGTGCCAAATTACCACGTGGGCTGCCTTTTTCGTACAGAAATGAGCTCCACCGTGTACCCGTGCGGGTGTGCGTGGTTGGGAAAGAGATGGGAGTACGTGTGTCGTGCGTGCACCTCTTCTCTTCGTGCACGTCCCCCACCTATGTGGGTGTGCGTGAGAGAGATACAAACCTAGACATAATGTGTCGTCCATCCCCATGCCTCCGCACAGTCCGACCACCAGTCACCACCACGCCCCACTCCTCCTCACCTTATCTCTCATCTTTCTCCCTCCATTTTTATATACAAGGGGCCACAATCAAAATTACAATTTACAGATATACAAGGCCACTAACACTAATCGATGCAATATTAATGGTGTTTGCCTCGTGGTACTAGCAAAGGAGGACATTAATTATCCCTTGCATGCATGCGGGAGTTTGTAAAAAAATGCATCTTGATGTTCCGTGCAATGCACGGGCATCTTGCTAGTCCATGAAAACAACACATGGCAAAATTCCACGGCGAATGAGGGATTTGAATCTATTGGGAGGGGCTGTTTGGATCTTGCCCAGGGTAGCCAAAATATTGGCGACCCTTTTGTCCACCGGTGCCTTTGCCACTGATGAACGAGGAATGGCTCGGGTGCTCATGCTGTCATGCATCCTCCAGCGCGCACGTTGGAGACGAGCTCACACGAGCTGTGTCATTTTGTCCCATAACGCCGCCCGAGCTGCCCGTAGACCGACCGGCGACCCGCAAATTACGCCATCCAACCGTAGCCGCACACATTATGACAGCAACTCAACCAACCGGACGAAATTCACGCAAACACGTAGAAAAACTGATATTTCATATAAACAACGACATAAATCATATAAAATACCGGATTTTCATACAAACATGACAGATTTCATTACATTCAAATGAACTACGCGGTGCTAGTTCTGGACAGCACAGGTATATAATACCTGGCCTAAATGGTCGCCCGCCGATCGATTTGTGTTCCTCATGTCCGGCAGCACGATCACCACTGCCGGGAGCCCCGGAGGTATATGCTTCAGCGCAAAGGATGGCTCGCTTCCCCACTGCCCAACTGATATCATTGGCTGGTGCCGAAGATGATGGTGGTCGGCACCGGTTCGAGTTCATCACCGGCCACTACTTCGCCATGGCCGGCACCGGCTCGAGTTCATCCTAACATTCCCCTCTTCCGTGGAGCCCATGCGGGGTCGACGAAGGTCCTCGCAAAAAAAGGATCCGGCAAGACACCTCTGTGTACGTTGGCGTCACCTCCGCGGTGGCCTTCATGGGACCCAAGCGGCGGCGGCCTCCTGTGTTCTACTTCTCCTCGATGATGGCGGCGGACGCGGAGGCGCTGGCCACCGACTCGTCGCTCTCCGCGGACCCGGCTTCTGTCGCTGCTTGCATGGCGCGGCCGCCGGCATGGGAGTCTCAGCCACAGAAACGGGAGACGAGGTACGAGGCGGCGGCGTGGATGGCAGCAACGACGCCCGTGCGCCGCTCCTCGTCGAGCTGGCCTGGAGCGGCGAGTTGCTGAATCGCGCGCCGGCTTGGGGCAGCAACTGGCTCCTTCAGGCGAGGGGAGGGAGGTGGACCAGCGAGCTACATAGCTCGTATTCGGCGGGCTACCCAGCCGGCTTGGATGCGGAATAACTACACTTCGTAAGCCATTGTAAGAGTGGAAAAAATGGTGGAGGAGATAGGGGAGCGGCCCGGTCATGAACGGACGTGTGTCCAGAGTGGGTTTCTCAGCTTCCACATGGGCGGGTTTCATGGAGGCGTTTGAATGCGGCACGGAGGCGTGTTCAGCCGGGCGTGCCACGAGTGGCGCCCTTGACTCTGACCTAGGACACCGCGTCGTTCTTCCACTGACATGTGGGCTCTTTGGGTGCATGGCATGCATGTCAGTGACCCAACGCAGGCAGCGCACAGCAGAGGAACCTTTGGTGGGCTAGGGCGGTCAGAAGCGGGCATTTCATAAACCGATGATTGTTCATTGAGTGTGACGTCACCTTTTTCATGTAGATAAGCCTACTATGTTGATAGCCCGTTCGATACGTTGTGATTCATAAAGACCGCTGCAAACATCAATGTTCTTCTTATCACAGATAAGATTGATTAATACCCGTAACAATCCATGTCCTTAACAAAGGGTGCATGCACGTATAGGTTGAACATGTGTCTTGCATCGTGTGCTGTGTGCATGCAGGCGTGCGAGTGTTGCGTGCGTGCAAGGGTACGTTTCAGTGTTGCATGCATGGGTGCATACGTGCGTGTGTTAGTGAGTGCATGTGTACGTGTCAGTGTTGCACGCCAGCATGCGTGCATGTGTACGTGTCAGTGTTGCACGCCTACATGCGTGCGTGTCTTGCGTGCGTGCATGTGTACGTGCGGGGTGAGGCTACACGTCAGTCGACTGACTTTTTTATCTCTGGTCATTAGATTTTCCAGCCGTTGGATACGGAATCAAGGGCCTCCATTTTATCATCAAACTCCACCCCCCTGAGCCGCCAGCCACCACCGGCCGAACCGCCAGCCCCCGCCACCCGCGGCTGGCCCGCCCTCCCCGAAACCACTCCCCACCGCTGGTCCGCCGCCGCACCGGCCATCCCTCTAGCCCCCCCCCCCCCGCCGAGCTTTTTCTCCAAGGATCCCCTCCCCACCGCCCAATGAATGCCCCCCAACCGCCGGTGACTGCCAACCAGAGGTCTCATGACTTCGAATACCCACCGACCACTAATTTATTACCATTTCCGTCCTTCATATACGCGCTGACGGGTGGGCCCTATGGTAATGTGCGCTGCTGAATGTGGACCGTTTGACTGGTCAATTGATCGTGTTATCAACAAATTACGGAGCTGTATAGTGAGCCAGTGACCGTATGATCACCCAAAAATGTACTCCTATTTTATTAACACAGTACAGACTCAAACTACCATTTCTTTCTTTCATATACGGGCTGATAGGTGGGCCCCACGGTTACACGCCCCGATGGTGCAACACTAGTTGCACCGCGTGGAACGTTTGACTGGTCAATTGATTGTGTCATCAACAAAATACGGAGTTGTACAGGTGAGCCAGTGATCGTATAATCATGATATGTATTTGTTTAACACGGTACAGACGCAAGGGCTCATATATACGCGCAAGCACTCACCGCTATAAGCGCACACACGCGAACCCTACCCCTATGAGCACCTTCGAGAGAGTGGGCCAGCATATATGATCTTGAGATTTTACAAAGTCACCATAGGTGCCTCGTAGTCAAGTGGAACGTCTCCTCCCACTGAACGTACGTCGCCAGAAAATACTGAAATTAACACAAGATAAATGCGAGCACCGGGACTTTAACCTTGGTGGGCTCGAGAAACCACTTTCTCTAACCATCCAACCACATGTTGATTAGCACGACAAAATGTATGTGGTGACCGTGATGAGCTTATTCTGAAGTCTAGTGACCATATCGTGCTTTTGCTTCAAATACAATGACCGTAAGTGTCGTCAACAAAATACGGAGCACACATCAAATGCAAAGTCCGTCAGTGTCATCAACAAAATATGGAGATGTATCGTGAGCTAGATACCGTTGTACTATTGTATATGCTTATTTTCTTAGTGGCCGATTGCGTGTGTGGTGTGGTGGGCACATCATTTCTAGTTGTGGTGGGTCAACATGAAGACTCATGGGTCGGTTCCATCCTGCGCCACATATAGGTTGGACCGAGACGTGTTATACGAAGACCCATGTGGAGGACTCGGCGTACAACACGAAGCTACCGGAGTTGCGGAGGACTCTATCCCCACTGGTGATAAGCCGACTATATATGATTTGTAACCCTAGGCCCTTAGTATGTTATACAAGCTTGGGGGCTAGTTCGTCGATAGTATACACACACGCACAATGCCTGGTATTCACGTGTACTTTGTACACACCCCTATCACTAATATACAGTACCAGGAGTTGGCTCTTTCTTCAACTGCAATTGAATTATAGCATGTGCATGTGTTTATTTCATATTATCGATCCATAGAGTGAGAGCAGTTTGAAATACAGGCAATGGATGCTTTTGCAATTCATATATAAACATTAATTAGTGCACTCCATGTTGTTAGTGTGAAGCACTTTATACATTTGTCACTTGCATGGATACATTCCAAATTGTTAGCTACGAAATAGAATACATGTCGAATTCAACATAAAGGGGGTTTCGAAGATTCGAATTCATAGGAAGTGAATTCATCTATTTGAACCCGAGATAATGGCATTTGTAAATCAGATGTAAAAGGGGGCATCAATCTTTGTTTAATTTGAACATGCTATATATATTCATACGCATATCTAAGTTTTTTTTGCAACCAAGGAGATTATATCTGGAACCATGCATGAACTGAGGTAAGTTGCATATTTTTTAATATATACTCGTGTACAATGTATATTCAAATGTACCCCCTCCATTCGAAAATAATCATAGCTTTAGGATTTTCAAGAGTAAAGATTTGTCAAGTTTGACAAATCCTGAAAGTTCAATTCAAGAGAACCAAAAATGTTAAGGCCTTCTTTGGTTCATAGGATAGGAATTTTGTAGGAATAGGAAAATCATAGGAAGTGAGATGACATGCGTGTCAATTCCTATAGAGAAAGAGATGTCATTTGGTGCATAGGATAGGATTTTTTCCATTGAGTCTAGGATAACGTTTTTTTCCTCCAAACATGAAGGATTGATTCCTATCCTACATAGGAATAGGAATCCATTCCTACAAACCAAAGGGCTTCAAAGGAATTTTTCCTTTGCAAATCCTATCCTATAGAATTCCAACAAAAATCCTACAAACCAAAGGAGGCCTAATGCTTCTGCTCCCAAATATTGAACGAAGCGCCAAATAGGCCTCTGGTCACCCGAAACCGCACGAGACTAATGTTTTGGTGGTATGAAATTACTGTCCTGACTCTGGCCCGTGTAGCCTATCGACCCGATGTCCAAAGGTCTAAACCGGGGTAGGTTTGTAACTTCACCAAGACGCCAGAGAAGCATTCATACGCCGTGGGCGCCTACCCATGCGCTCGGACGAAATCTATCCCGCCCACATTTGGGACACCTGACATGACTGTCCTACCCCCAACCCGCAATATGTCCGAAATTTTAGATGGGGGAAAAATTTGTAACTTTCCCCAAATTTCAAACAAGCGCGTCTCAAACCGAAACATTGTTCCCCCTTAGTTCCCCGCCTCCTCCCGTTTCCCCATTCATACTCCATGGGCGCCAAAACGCCCTCTCCACAAGCCACGAAACCCCAGCCTCCTCCGTCCTCCACCCCATAGCGGCCAATCCACGGCCGCCCTCCTCCATCACGCCGGAGACGGTACCCCGACGTCATCGTCCAACGCAACCGCAACCGCAACGCCCTCAAGGACTTAGCAGCTGAAGCCGAGGCAGAGCTGCCTCCACGACGCCGACGCCGACGTGTGCCATACCAGAACCACTCCGACCATGCCGTCCTGCGCCTCACTGTTGCGGCTCCACTGTCGCAACCGTCCACCGCACCGGAGCTGTTCCCGCGACGCCGTCGTTCGCCGCCTCGGATATGCTTCCCCGCCGCCGACAGACGGCCACCGCACCACACTCAACAACTTGGCCATGGGTTCGTCCAAGGCTGCACCGTCCTCCACAACTTCTGGTTTCCGGCGAACAACAAGAAGATCGATGGAAAAACAGAAGGAGGACACAACACTACCAGTAGAAAGAGGTACTCCTCTTCCCTTATTCGTGCAAATCTTACGTCTCCGCTCACACCGTATTCATCCCACGAAAGAAACTAGTTGAGCGCTTCTTACTGCATCTTCTTCGTGATACTAAATGCACAAGGTTTCCTCCCTTTTACCATTTCACCTTTGCTAGAGGTCAGTAGCCCGCCTGGATTTCAATTCAGGGTCAGTCGAACCGCAATTAAAAGAAGCAGGACCCGCTTAGGCGCGCGGAGCACCTAGTTTGCCTGTTCCCCGAGGAAGCGGCGCATTGGTGTCTATCATAGGGGTGTGGGGCACAGGAGCTGCTTGCGCCCGATCTGGAGGTCGGCGAGGCTTGAATGGATGGCCAGGGGGCGGTGCCAAGCACGGTGGTGCAGTGAGGTCGAGGGGAGGGCACAGGCAGGGGAGGAATACTGGGCCGGTGGTCGCTGGCGTTTCGAGGAAGATCGTCAACACTAACTCGCTGGAGGTAGATGAAGGCGATCTGCCCGTTCTTTGTACATCGGACGGTGCAGAAAAAATGGACTGACCTATTTGCTTTCAGTCGACTGTTATTTTCATAGAATCCTGTAGTAATTTAGTGTGCCATGCATGTTGTAGAGCTATCATATGTCTCCCGTCATTTATTTCTCACCGACATGCTATCTGCTACCGTTACACTGTACTAATTGTGCACACACTTCACCCATACTCACACTATTGTTTTTTTATACATGGGTATTTCAGACTCTGACGCAGTGTTGACGAATGCAGAAAAGAAAAGACAGAAGTCGCTCTAGTGTAATTCGAAGATAAGCACTAAGCGTTCCAGCGCTCTAACGGGTGCAGTGTCAGCAGTTGGAGATAGTAAATTTAGCTCTGCAGTTGATGATCTCAATTGCCACACACAACCATCCCAGGTTCTTGCTTTAACTTCGCACTGTCAAATGTGGTTGCATGTTGCATATGGTGTCTAGCTTGTATTGCTTCCAATTTGGTTAAATTGCATCTGCTTACTTTACACATTATACCTTTGATAATGACATGCCTTCCTGTTTTTGATACATACTACATATGTCTAGTAACCATGTTCGTACATCAAACTGATGCTCTTTTGTATCCCTCATCAATCATTTATGATGAGACAGTCACCCGGGTGGGTTTCTGTCAGACGCCATACTCGTTTAAAGAGTGCAGTGTCATCCTCCCCACATGATTCTCAAGAAACAGCAAGGCTAAATGAAGATAGTCAACATAGCTCTCTAGTTGATCACCGCAATTCCCCCACACCACCATCGCAGGTGCTTGCTCTTACTTGGCAGTGTGATATGTAGTGTTCGTCTTACATGAAAGTAGTGTTCGTCAGTATCAAGCATCAATGAGTTTTGAAGAGCAAATTTTATTACCTTTTCTTGTGGGTTTGACTTGACAAGGCAAAATCAAGAAAGAGGAAGGAAAAGAGTAAGGAAGGCGATGATGGTGGTCCTCTGCAGCAACGTAAACGGAGCATCTGTACCGATTCTCCTTGTACGGATAGTGCATTACAAGGTCCAAGTCTCCGCTCCCCTACTCCACCATCCAAGGTGCTTGCTCTAACTTGGCAGTGTGATATCTGGTTGCATGTTGCATATGGTGTCTAGCTCGTATTGCTCCTAATTAGTGTAAACTGCATCTGCTTAGCTTACACATGATACATGTGAATATGACACGCTTTCCTGTTTTTGGTACATACTATATTTTATGATAAGGCACCTTTAAGTCGCCACTGTGATATTGGTTGTGTCTGGCATATGATTTCTAGCATGTACTGCTTCTAATTTGTTGAAACGCCATACAGTTTGAACTTGGCAGAGTGATATTGGTTGCATCTTTCATATGGTGTCTAGCTTGCAGTGCTTCTAATTTGTTGAAATGCCTTCTGCTTAGTTACCACATCATAGGTGTGAATATGTCACACTATCCTGTTTTTCATACATATTCCATCCTCGCATCATGTGTTTGCCTTTCATCCGAGTAGTGTTCGTCAGTATCATGCATGAATGAGTTCTGAAGAGTAAATTTTATTCATTTTTCTTATCGGTTTGACTTCACAATGCAAAATCATTACAGCTGAAGGAAATTAGTCCGGCAGTGGATGATGGTGGTCCTTCAGAGCAACTCAAACAGGGGGTCTCTACAGATTCTACTACGCCATCCTCCCAACAAGATTCGCAAGACAACACAAGGCTGGACGGTCAACGTAGCTGTGTAGATGATGAGCACATCTCCCCTACTCCACCATCACAGGTGCTTGCTCTAACTTGACACTATTATATGTGGTTGCTTGTTGCGTATGATGTCTAGCTTGTATTGCTTCTAACTTGAATGGCATCTGCTTACTTTACACATAATGCCTGTGAATATGACACGTGTTCCTGTTTCTAGAACATACGTGTACATGATGAGCACATCTCCCCTACTCCACCATCACAGGTGCTTGCTCTTACTTGGAACTGTTATACGTGGTTGCGTTTTCCGTATGATGTTTAGTTTGTATTGCTTCTGATTATGTTGAATTGCATCTGCCTAGCTTACAACTTATACCTGCAATGATCACTTACCCATAAGACACATTTAATTTGGGACTGTGATGTAGGTTGCATCTTGCATTGTCTTCTAGCTTGTACTGCTTCTAATTTCTTGAAATGGCACTTACGACGAGACACTTTTTACCTGATAGAGTGATATTGGTTGCATGTTCATATGGTGCCTAGCTTTCATTTCTTCTAATTTTGTTTAAATGCCTTCCGCTTACTGTTTTTTCATACATATTCCATCCTCCTATCGTACGTGTGAATATGAAACTCTGTATTTTTTTGTATATATTCCATCCTCATATCCTGCACTTGCCTTACATCAAAGTAGTGTTTGTCTATATCATGCATCAACTAGTTATGCAGAGCTAATTTTATTCATCTTCTTGTGGTTTTGACTTCATAAGGCAATATCAGAAAATAGGAAGGAAAAGAGTAAGTTAGGGGATGTTGGTGGTCCTCTGCACCGACGCAAACAGTGACTCTCTAGATTTGCCACTGCTACTGCTAATGAAGTTGAAGTCCCAAGTCTACATGATGAGTTCATCTCCCGTACTCCACCATCGTAGGTGCTTGCTCTAAGTTGACAGTGTGATAATTGGTTTCATGTTGCATATGTTGTCTAGCCTGTATTTCTTCTATTTTGATTAAATTGCACCTGCTGAGTTTATACATTATACATGTGCATATGACATGGCTTTCTGTGTCTAGAATACACTGCATCTATCTATCATACCATGTTCTTACATCAAAGTACTGCTGTTGTGTATCCCGCATCAGTCACTCATGATTGGACGATTTTAACATGGCAGTTTGATAGTGGTTGCATCTTGCATTGATTTCTATGTTGTACTGCTTCTAATTTTTCGAATTGCCACTTATGACAAGACACTTTTAACTTGACTGAGTAATATTGGTTGCATCTTTCATATGGTGTCTAGCTTGCATTACTTCTATTTTCTTGAAAATTCTTCTGCTTAGTTTGCACATCGTAGCTGTGAATATGTCATGCCGGCCTGTTTTTCTTACATATTCCATCCTCATACAGTTGTCTTACATCAAAGTATTGCTTGTCTGTATCATGCATCAATGAGTTCTGAAGAGTGATTTTATTCTTTTGTGTTGTGGGTACAGCTTGACATGGCAAAGTCAAAAAAGTGCAAGGAAAATAATATAGTAGGGAGTGTTGTTACTCGTCGGGTGAAATGGAAAAGGTTCTACCATCGAGATTCTGCTGGTACTTATAGTGCAGTAGAAGGTCCAAGTCCACCGGCTAAATCTACAAACACAGTATCACCTGCTCCACCAGCTGCAGCATCCGCCTCAACTGTACCAGCATCTCAACCAGCTACTCGTTCGTTTGCTCTAGAATTGGCCAGTTCCCAAGCTACCTTCACACCTAACACTACTTCCGAAGCATTGCTGACACAACAGGACTTGGCCAGATCAGATGAACCTCATGAGCATCAACACCAAGATGGTACCTGACTGAGTCAAGTTGCAGTTGCATGCTCCTTTATATGTACTCTCACAGTTTGACGTACACTAACACTTTCCATATTCGTTGTTGAACTAGCACAATGGCGCAAGCGGAAACAGACATCAGGGATAATGCTTGACAGATTAACAAAATCTAGAGGAAGAATGGAGATCCATTTTGAGGCAGGTTTAAAAAGGCCACGTGATGCTACAGAGTCAGCCAAGTTAGTATCAAAGGTAGCCGTTGCCGTTAGGTGTCATGCACGTATCCTCCCAACGTGGATCCAGTATAGGAATGAGAAAGACAATCCCAGTTTAGCACCTTCCTTGACCATTTATCCGTAAGTAATGTTATTCATCACAATTAGTCATATTGTCTTGCTCTGTCCCATACTTTCTAGCTTCCTCCTAATAAGACTCACATTCTTTTTTCAACAGATGAGGTTCAAGTTGGATCCGAAAGATGATGCAACTAGACAAGCATGCACTCATGTTTTTCAGTCTGCTCTGCGACAGTATCGGTACCACCTTAGAAAATCTCACTTTGAAGGCAAGGCTAACAATGAAATCGCCCAAACATCTCCAGTGGAATATATTACAGATGAAGACTGGACAGCCCTCGTTAAACACTGATCTGATCCAAAGTATCAGGTAGGCTATATGTATTTGATCAGACCACATATTGAACTTGTATTTATGTATGTGCCTTACAAGTGTATCTTCTTCTAGGCTAACTGTTTGAAGAACAAAACCAACCGTTCTAAAGTGAAATTCCAACAGACCACAGGATCTCGTAGCTATATTGCACACTGCGAGGCTCTTGTAAATAGCTGCTACTTCCTTCTTTTTTTTGTGCCATATTATCGTATCTATATTGACTTGTTCCAAGTACAGAGGAAATCCCGTGCGGACCAAAAAGAACCTGAACCGAATGCAGTGCAAATCTTCAAGGATTGCCACACCCGCAAGATGAAGGGCATGAGCACACCAGTTCAAGCCGTTGTTGTAAGTCCTTACTCCTCCTGCCTTGAACTGATTGGTACTGTGATATGTTCATTTAACTACTTGGTTTGCAGCCAATGTTAGTTACTCTATTCACTTTTATTCACAGTTGTCTTAACGTATCATTTCACCTTACATGGTTCAAAAGAGATGAAGGATATTCTTTTGGTCTTGATCTATAATCTAGTTGTTATGTTCACGTGCGCACACAATGATAAAATAGCATGTTTGTTTTATATCTGTTTGCCCATGATATGAATGATGCCATACTATGTTCATCCTACTTTAAACCATGTCTCTTTATCCTTAGATGTCAATGAATGTGAGGAAATAGACAATACAGTAGGCATGCTACATGGACATATGTTCCGAAAGTGATTTTATTATGTAGTTGGCACTACAATACATGCTAATGTATTACAGTAGTTCACCAAAATAAGTTATGTATAAACGTTTAACCTACTTTGTTTGTTTTTGTCTCATTAGTAACTTATCTGGTACACTAATCTACAAGTTCAAACTTTCAGGAAGCTATGGAACAAATGATTGAACAGCCACAACCACCTGAAGGTGACGAGGCTACTACAGGCACAATGTCACCTCTTGCTGCAGTGCGTCAGTATCTCTCCACTAACAGTGCAAAAAGCACCTTCCTATGTAATTCTGGGTTGGTTGTCAAGGTAACCTTGTCCAAATCGCCTACTGAACAAAATCTTCCTGCTAGACAGAGTGATATATCTGTGCTCCAGACACAAGTCCAATCCCTAATGGACGTTGTTTTGGAAACAAGAATAGTGGTTGAGAAATGTCGTCAAGATATGAATGGTTTTGAAACCAGACTATCAGACATTCGCTTCATTGTTCAAGAGCAATGGCGGAAAAAAGGTGGAGATCATGCTACTCCATCAGATTCTACAGCCTAAAACATTAGCACTCAGGTCAAATGATCTGTGCTTCTATACATCTGATGGTGCTTTTATCTGGAAGGACTGTAAACTTTATGCCAACAGGCCTTTTGTTGTATGGTTGGAATTTATTTTGTTGTGATACAACATTTATGATGCTGCCTCAGGCTGCAGTAATTACGACGCTACTTTTGTATAGTGTAGGTTTATCTTAGTAATGTATTCCGCCAAAACCTTCATTGGAGCCCAACATGCCAACATTTGTCGGGCCCATTCCAATTGGGCTAAAAACGATTACGGGCCGAAATTGGCATGTAGCCCACTAAAAATATCTGGGCCTAAATCAGCATAAGCTTTCATATTTTTCTGGTAGGCCTGTGCCCATAGTGGGCCTTTAACAGGCCTAAACATAATTTGGGCCCTCAGTAAAATAGGCCGTTTGCAGGTGTAAATATCTCGAGCCCATAAAATACATGGGCCTTTAATAGACCGAAAGTGAGATTGGGCCCTGATTGTGCCAAATAACCCACTGGACTTTAACAGGCCGAAATTCGGACGGGCCGTAAATGCGCCGACCTAATACACGGGCCTTTAACAGGCCAGAACTTCGGTCGGGCTAGATTATCATCATTTTTATATGGGCCGTTAATGGGCCCGATATGAAGTTGGGCCACATATGGCCCATGGTTTACGTCCGGCGTTAACAGGCCGAAAAATGACAACAGGCCAAAAGTGGCCCAAAGCTATAGTGGGCCTCTAACAGGCCGAATGTCAGACATGGCCGAACATGACCCAAATCCTTCACGGTCGTTTATGGGCCGAAAGTTTTGATGGCCGGTAAATGGGCCCAAATGAAGCCGGACCTTTAACAGGCCGAAAATACACCGGGCCGTAATTCGGCCCAATTACTTAGTGGACTATTAACGGGCCAGAAGTGACCATGGGCCGCGTTGATGACAAGTTTAGGACAGGCCGTTGATGGGCCGATTTGACAAAGAATGTTGGGCCTTTAGCTAGGCCGGCCCATTATGGTCGGCAGAATCTTATGGGCCTTTAGCTGGGCCGGCCCATTGTGGTTCGCAAAATCTTGTGGGCCTTTAGCTAGGCCGGCCCATTATGGTCTGCAAAATCGTGTGGGCCTTTAGCTGGGCCGGCCCATTATGGTCCGCTAAATTTTGTGGGCCTTTAGCTGGGCCGGCCCATTATGGTCCGCTAAATCTTACAGGCCTTCGGTTGGGCCGGCCTATTTAATCTTTCTGGGCCACTTTTGGGCCGGTCCACGTGTCAACATATCATAGGCCCATCTCGACCGTTGGATGAATGACACCTGTGCCAACGCGGAGCTGGCGCGTGGATCCGTCAGCCAATGAGAATTTTACACGTGGAGAATCGGCATTGGTCGTGGCTGTTAACGGGTTATCGAATCCAATATCCGACCCGATAGCTTAACGTCGTTCCTCTACGGTGGATGCCACGTGTCGGTCACCCTTGACGAAAGCACTTCTGTGACGCGCGATTTATCGTCATGGAAGTGGACACTTCCGTGATGATAATTTTGGCAATGTCATGGAACACTTCTATGACAGCACAGGTATGATTATCTTGATTCTGTCATAAATTTTTCATGGATGTACATGCATGACAGAAAACGCGACCTATTGTGACAAACACGTATCATCACGGAAGTGTATTTTTTTGTAGTGTGTCTTCCGGGATAGGCGCAGCCAGGTCTTGCATTGCCGTCTGCAACGGGTCCTGGCCACCTCCGCCAGGGTGCTCGTCATGGCTGATGACGAGCACCTCCGTGACGGTGTTGCCACTGCTGTCCGCGCGAGGAAGCGGCTCATCGTAGACCACCACGTGGAGGGGAATGCGTCGAGCGATGCCGTGTCGGAGTCGACCAACATCGGGTCGGTGGAGCCAACCGACTCCAAGTCAGCAGCAGGCTCGCTGGCGACGTGGAGCGGATCTGAAAGTGCGTTATATCGACTAGAGGGGGGTGAATAGGCGATTTTTATGAAATTCTTCACTAAGGAATTTGCCGGTGAGGAAATTCCTTAGCGAAGAACTACTAGCAGCGGAATAAGTACTCAAAAGTAAACATGACAGAATACAAGCATGGTCATCATGATGAAATGAAGACAGGCACAGAGTACAGGTAGCGTGAGCACAGGATAACACAAGATGAAGACAAACAGACTGAAGAAATTGAACTGAGGAAATTGAGAAAGTCTTCAGTCAAAGTCTTCAAGCACAGATATGAACAAGCACACAACACAGTTATGAGGAAATGAAAGAGTTGAGGAAATGGAACCAGTAAGCTTGGTGAAGACAATGATTTGGTAGACCAGTTCCAATTGCTGTCTCAGTTGTACGTCTGGTTGGAGTGGCCGAGTATTTAAACTCGAGGACACACAGTCCCGGACACCCAGTCCTGAACATGCAGCTCAGGACACCTAGTCCTCACCGTATTCTCCTTGAGCTAAGGTCACACAGACCTCGCCCACTCACTCGTGGTAAGTCTTCAGGTGACTTCCGAACCTTCACAAACTTGGTCACTCGGCGATCCACAATTCCTCTTGGATGCTCTAGACCATGACGCCTAACCATCTGGAAGAAGCATAGTCTTCAAAGGTAACAAGCGTCAGATCCACGCAGGATCAATCTCTTCAGTGATGCTCAATCACTTGGGGTTTGTAGGTGTTTGGGTTTGGGTTTCTAGTTTTTATTTTCCTCACTTGATGATTTTCGCTCAAAGTCCTCAGAGGATGGGTTGCTCTCAAATGAAAAGTGTCAGTTTCTCTCGGAGCAGCCAACCAGCTAGTGGTTTTAGGGGGCGGCTATTTATAGCCTAGGGAGCAGCCCGACATGATAAGACATAAATGCCCTTCAATGATATGACCGTTAGGTGGATAGATATTTTGGGACAGCTAGCGCATAGCACAGCAATGGTCGGAATTTTGAGTAGCAAAATCCTCAGGGCTATCATGTTCCTCACTGTGTAGGAAATCCGCACTGGCGAATTCCTAAATCCTCAGTCAGGACAAATTCCTCAGAGACCAGAAGAACTTCGTCTCTGTCACTAAAGAAATTGACTGAACTGTATGAGATTTCCAATGGCTTCACTCGAAGGGATTGGTAGGTGTAGGATTTTGAGTTGAGCATCACATGGAAATTTTTCCTTAGTATTTCCTCGACCCCCTTTAACAGTACGGTGTTTCCTATGACTCAAGAAAGAGAAAATGAAACTACGAAAACAAAAGTCTTCACGCTTCATGTTCCTCGAATGAATACCAAGTCTTCAAGGTCACACCAATTTCTTCACTTTCAAAGTCTTCAGAAAGTCTTCAAAAATCGAAAGTCTTCAGTCGAAGAACTTCATTTTTAGGGGTCGACTTCCTCTGTAAATATCAAACTCCTCATAGACTTGTAGACCTGTGTACACTCATAGACGCATTAGTCCCTTAACCTATAAGTCTTCAATACACCAAAATCACTAAGGGGCACTAGATGCACTTAGAATCTCCCCCTTTTTGGTTATTGATGCCAATATAGGTTAAGTTTTCAACGGGGATAAACATATGAAGTGTGAGTACTGTTGTTGAGGAATTTGATTGCAAGATATAGAAGAACTCCCCCTGAAGATGTGCATAGTGAGGAATTTGCTTTTGAAGCAATGCACACTTGAAGAATTGAATCATGGAGATCTCCCCCTATATCTTGTAATTCATACACGCATTTGACATATCACAATGAAGAATTTTAAATGCATGAAGAAATATGGTGACTGATGTAATTTAGCATGCGTGCATTAGCATATATGAGGAATAAGCATGCAGAAAAACTTATCAAAATTATCAGAGCACCATCGGGTTTAAGATTACAACTCGATCCAATAATGTCTCAGAAGAACGAGAGTTGTAACTTAACAAAAAAAACGCCCATATAGAAAGACCCGCTTGAAGACTAACTCAAAATTCTCCCCCTTTGTCATCAAATGACCAAAAGGATCGAATATGAGGACTAACGCCCCTGAAGAATATCAAGTTGATGAAGGAGCGCCAGTGTTGTTGGGGTCGTTTGTTGTAGTAGGGCCTGCCGCAGTGTCGTCCAAGTATTCATGTTCATCAGTGTCGCGTGATGAAGAATATGAGCTGGCCACCAGAGAAGGAACCTTGACCTTCTTGAATTTCTTCGGTGGAGGTGTAGACCAGTCAAAATCTTCTTTGAGACCCATTTTCTTCAGATCGTCTTCACCATACAAATGTGACAGGATTGCCCAGGTGTGACCGAAGACTTGATGGAGGTAGTAATGGTTTTTCTTCACTGCATTGTGTGTGGCAGTCATGTTGTGAAGAAGTGAACCAAACTGACGCTTGACCCATTTGTGATTTCGATCCACCTTCTGGTGAAGACTAAGCAGAAGTTCACGATCAGTCATCACGCGCGGAGCAGTGGCTTGAGGAGTGGACTTGGGTGCATTGGCAGAGTCATCATTGGTGGAATAAGATGCAGCTTTGCGAAACTGACCATCCAATGGACGAATGCCTTCATCTATTACAGCTGGTGCCTTGCCCTTTCCATCAACTGAGGAATATGCCTGGTTGAGGACTTCAATTGGGGGCAAGTAACTAAGGTGATTCTGAAAATCAGCTTTGTAGTTGAGTGAAGACCTTGTCCTGAGGAATCTCATAATCCAAGGTGCATAAGGCTTCAGCTCAAACGGAGACAGTGCAATATTTGCCATAGTCCTCATGAAGAAATCGTGATAATTGACAGGAATGCCATGAACGATGTTGAATACCAGATTCTTCATGATGCCAACAATTTCCTCATCAGATGAGTCGTGGCCTTTGATAGGACTGATTGTCCTCGTAAGAATACGATAGACAGTTCTGGCACGTATAGCAATTCCTTCACGAGGAATTTGGTTCTTGGTGCTTGACCTGGCTTCAAAGGTTTCATCAGCACCTGCATGTAATGATGTGTGAGCTCAGGTTCACTGTAGATGCAGCGAGCTTCTTCAAGGGGAGGACTGAGTGGTAGAGCACGAAGCAATTCAGAGGCTGATGCAGTGTAGTGAGTGTTTTCAGACATCCAGTCCAGCACCCATGAATTCACATCTTCAGCATCTCCTGTGATGTGCAGCGTTGCATAGAATTGAAGAATTAGTTCTTCATTCCAATCGCAGATGTCAGAGCAAAAGTTTAGCAGTCCAGCGTCGTGAAGAACACTAAGGACTGGTGCGAAGCACGGCAGAGATTCCATATCCACGTGAGGAATATGCTCATGGTAGAAGATTTTCTCCTTGTTGAACAACACTGAGGAATAGAAATTGGCTTGACTAGCAGTCCAGAAATGCCTCTTCCTAATGCGAGCAGAGTTATATGGGTTGTAATCTTCGAAGAATACATGCTCGCCCAAGAAATCATCAGCCTTGAACTTTTGCTTGCGTGAGAATGGATCCTTTGGCTTCGGCATAGGAGTGTCAGTGAGTTGCATCACGACCTCAGGAATCTCAATCGCAGGTTCTTCAGGCTGAGGAATTTCTGGTTCCTCTTCAGTGGCAGTCTACGTCTTTAGCTGTTTAGCAGCAGAAGTTTTCTTCAGCGCTAGTGGCTGGAATTTACTCATGGACAAATGCAGTGGGATGAGTTTCTTCAGAGCCAATTTGAATAGTTTGTGTGGGGGACTAAGGAATTTGCTGTAGAGGGGTGAAGAGTGGAGAATTGGGGTGCTGGCTGTCCCAAAAGTCATCAGTCATCACTGGTGTAGTACACCCAATATCCACATCTTCAGCTTCCATTTCTTCAACACCAGCCTCTTCAGCTGTGAACTGAGGCATGGGCGAGGAGATGACAGGTGTTGAAGGGATCGCATCCACTTCAATTTCTTCATCAATCTGCTCTGACGAAGCAGCAGAAGGAGTTTCTTCATCTGATCCGCTGGGGATCATATATTCTTCATTAAAAGGAACAAGGTCCTTTGATGGCCTGGTTGAGATGGGAACAACATCAATGGGATTTGCAAATGAACTTGTAATAGGCTTCATTTTCTTTGGAGCTGAAGAATCTGAAGCAGCTGATGCTTTCCTTTTCTTCACTGTAGCACGCTCTGCAGCCTTGGTCTTCTTCACATCTGATGCAGATGGAGGGATTGGAGTTGAAGTTGGCGCAGGAGCAGCTGAGGAATCTGGTTGATTTTCTTCATTTTCTTCAGGGGCACCACTGGTGGGTGCCCTGGCAATTTCTTCAGTGGCTGGAATGCAGTCATCAGCCCTGGAACTCACATTTTCTTCAGCAGCCTGATTGTCATCAGCGGTGCTGGCATTTTCTTCGGTAGGCTGAGCAGAAGCTTCACCCTGAGGAATTTCCTATTGCGTTGGGGCAGCAACATTGGAAGTGAGGTTATCAACAAGTGTCACAAAACGAACTTTGGCTCCAAGACAATCAGCGTGATATGCATCAAAGTCATCACTGAGTTTCTTGATCTCAGTTTGAATAGTGACAAGTTCTTGAGTTGTCATAGAGACAACTTTTTTCTTCAGATAGCGCTTTTTCTTGTACTTCGCTTTCTTGATCTGCGTGGCCTTCTCAAATTTCCACTTTTTTCTTGAATGAAGTGGGCAAGCATGTGACTTTGGCCAGGAGTCAGCTTGAAGTCAGGCATGAGAGTGTTGGGGTCCTTGTGCCAAACATCAATGTAGTCGAGGATCAACTTGGGATCCAAAAGCAGTGGCACCTCTGTTCCTTTGGCTCTAGCGGCCCTAACTTGCCTGTCTCTAATGATTTCTGCAAGTTCTTCATCATCAGCTTCGTCTTCATCAGACGGCACTTGGAAAGCGACTTGTTTCTTCTGAGGACTTGGGCGAGGACCTCGTCCAGCAGTGGCCTTTGTCTTCAGTAGTGAGGGGGCAGCTGAGGAACTTGGTGCAGCTGAGGAACTAGCTGAGACACCTGAGGCAATGGAGATGCCTACAGTACTTTGGCACGAGGCGAGATGCACAGGTGCTGAGGATTTAGTGGGAACAGCTGAGGGCTTTGGCGGAGGAGCTAAGGACTTTGAAGGAACAGGAGCAGCATGAGGAATTGGCCGTGAGGGCTTTGAGGATTCTGGCCGTGAGGGCTTTGAGGATTCTGGCCGTGAGGGCATTGTTGGTGAAGCACTTGGCTTGCGCGCAGGCTTCTTTGACATAGCCTTCTTTGGCTTGACAGCAAAGGCCTCAGCAGAGGCAGCAATAGCAGCAGAGTCTTCATTAAATTTCCTCACTGCTTCTTTGGCTTGCTTAGCCAACTTGGCTTAGCGCTTGGCCCATTCATCAGGATAGTCCTCACTGTGCTTGAGGCTAGTGGGATCAGCGATTTGGCCAGGTGCCAATGGAGCTCTTGGGAATGGAGGATTGAGTGCGAATTTCTTCATGTACTTTGGAGTTACATACCTGTACTCCCTCCACTCTCTTGCCCATCTCCTTTCTATTTTCTGAATGCGCACCTTGCGCTGATTTTTAGTTTCCTCAGTAGGTGTGCTGTACCCAGCATATATTTCATCAGGGATCTCAAATGATGTATTGACCTCAGGCCTCTTTCCTCCCTTCTGTGGCTTCTTACCGTCAGCCATTTTATTCAGTTGAGGAATTTGGTCAATTGAATTCTCTGAAGAAGTATGCAACTTTTCTTCGAGGAACGCTGCAAATGAGTAAGTTGATGAGAACCTAGTGATTCAGTAGCTGACATGAGTACCTGTGAACAGAGTATAGTTGCGAGGAATTTGGAGAGGTCATATGCGTTCTCAGAAGGTTTTTCAAAAAGAACAAGTTTGAGGAATTTGACCAGATGAGTCTTGAAGAATTTCACTAAGCGTTCTTTGTCTTAGGTTCCAGAGTTGTATAGATCGAAGATACACACAATTGAGGAATCTTGAAGAAAAATGATGCTTACAGAAGCGAATCAAGAGCAGATGACTTGTGAGGTGTTTAGTGTGTGAATCTATGAATAAAAACACCTTTGAAGATTTTGTAGATAATCATTCGAATCAACGAGGGCAGTAAAAGTAACTTTTAATTACCCTGGACGAAGAACACGATGAACTGGAGTGAGGAGAAGTGAAGTTCGTCTGTGCAAATATTCCACGCCCTAACTTGGCGGAGGAAGACGGCTATGGTGGCGGCGGAGTGAAGATTTCCGCAGTCGACACGAGTACATCGGCGACGAGGTCGAGGCAGTGAAGCACTTCCTCACCGGCGGCGATGAAGTAGCGGCGGCGCTAGGGTTTGAGACGCTCAAGCTGGAGAGAGATCGAGCGGGGTAAAAGAAGTGAGGAAGGGATGGAGGGGTATTTATAGCCACGGTGAAAAACTGCTCGCCCGAAGAAATTGGACGAACGTGCCCCTGACCCTTCTCATTCGCATGACATGTGTCACCCACATAGTGAGAGGTGGGGATCGTGTTAGATCGTGGGTGAGTGGATAAGTATATCGTGGGATGCGGAACGGTTTGAGCGGCAAAGCCGAAAATTTAGATAAGATAGGTTTTAAAGTTCCGTTCGCAATTTCTTCAGCTGACAAGGACACAGTGAAGATTTTGAACGAGTTTCAAATAGAACGCACATGAAGAATTTGTGAATAGATTGGGTTGAGTATAGCATAGAGGGGAAGGGTCTGATCACATTCACTTAGCAGAAAAAAAAACAACTTGAAGAATTAGCAATAAGTGAATGTTGTAGAGGACATAAACTCATATATATATAGCCAATGAAGAAAAACGATGGAAACTGTGAAGACAATGCAAAGTTGAAGAATATGAACAATTGAGGAATTTCAACTTTTGGTGGTGTCGTGACCCACCATATAAGAATGATGATTTCAGACACCGCGTACAATTATCGTAGGGTTCTGAGAATCAAATTCTTCGTTAATTTCTTCACATTAAGAGTGTCGTTCTTCATTGATTGAAGAAAAACATTTCTTCATGTGTTGCAGATCTAAGTCATCAATTTTGCATAGGTGTTAGGATGAGTGTCCTTTTCAAAGAACATTCGAAGATTCTAGGATATTTAGCTCACATCGCAACTTGCTAAATCTCTTCTCATCCAAGGGCTTTGTGAAGATATCGGCTAGCTGTTCTTCAGTCTTCACATGCTCAATAGAAATGTCGCCCTTCAACACATGATCATGAAGAAAATGATGACGAATCTGAATGTGCTTTGTCCTTGAGTGCTGAACTGGGTTGTGAGAAATCTTGATGGCACTCTCATTGTCACATAGAGAGGCACATTCTTCATGTTGACGCCGTAGTCCTTGAGAGTTTGCTTCATCCATAAAAATTGAGCACAGCAAGAACCAACGGCAATATACCCAGCTTCAGCAGTAGATAGTGATACGCAGTTCTGTTTCTTTGAGGACCAATAGACCAAAGATCGTCCGAGGAAATGACATGTACCAGATGTTGACTTGCGGTCCACACGATCACCAGCATAGTCAGAGTCAGAATATCCAATGAGATCAAAAGACGAGCCCTTGGGGTACCATAATCCAAGTGTTGGTGTGTGAGCTAGATATCGAAGAATATGCTTCACAGCCTTATGGTGTGATTCCTTCGGTGTAGCTTGAAATCGGGTACACATGCAAACATTGAGCATTATATCTGGCCTAGATGCACATAAGTACAATAAAAACGAATCATGGAGCGGTATATCTTTGATCGAAGTCAATACCATTTTCATCAGTGCAGAGATGGCCATTTGTGGGCATAGGAATTTTGACGCCTTTGCAATCTTGCATGCTAGATTTCCTCAGTACATCCTTGAGGTATTTCTCCTGATATATGAATATGCCATTGTGTTGTTGACGAATTTGAAGACCTAAGAAGAATTTCAACTCTCCCATCATAGACATTTGATATTCTTCACTCATCATATAGGCAAATTCATCACTATAACGCTGGTCAGTACAGCCAAAGATAATATCATCAACATATATTTGACACACAAACAATTCACCATCATAAGATTTAGTGAAAAGAGTAGGGTCGAGTGAACCAGGTTCGAAGCCTTTCGTCATGAGGAATTCCTTCAAAGTATCATACCACGCCCGTGGGGCCTGCTTGAGGCCATAGAGGGCCTTGTTGAGTCTGAAGACTTTGTCAGGATTCTTTGGATCTTCAAAACCTAGGGGTTGAGCAACATATACTTCTTCCTCAAGCTTACCATTGAGGAATGCACTTTTCACATCCATTTGATATAAAGTGATATCATGATGGTTAGCATAAGCAAGTAATATGCGAATAGCCTCAAGTCTAGCAACAGGTGCAAAAGTTTCACCGAAATCAATTCCTTCAACTTGTGTGTAGCCTTGAGCTACAAGTCGCACCTTATACCTCACCACAAGGCCATTTTCATCTTGCTTGTTGCGGTAGATCCACTTTGTGCCGATGATATTGTGCCTGCGAGGATCTGGATGTTTGACCAGTTCCCAGACATTGTTCAGCTCGAACTGATGTAATTCTTCTTGCATGGCCTGAATCCACTCATGCTCCAGAAATGCTTCATCTACCTTAGTGCGCTCTGTAATAGAGACAAAAGAATAGTGCCCACAAAAGTTAGATAAATGTGAAGCTTTTGAGCGTGTGAGAGGACCTGGCACTTTGATGTCATTGATGATCTTTTCAACTTGCACTTCTTTTGCAATACGAGGATGAGTTGGTTGCCGTTGAAGAATTTGATTAGCGTTTTCTTCAGCACCATTTTCTTCAGCATTTTCTTCAGGTGCATTAGCTCGACGTTCTTCATGTTCTGGAATGAATTCTTCAGCAGATTCTTAAGTAGGAATGACATCCTCAGTAGCCTTGAATTTGATAGTTTCCTCAGGCGCTGGTTCATCTATCATAGTAGGTAGGTGCTCTCTTTGCGAGCCATTAGTTTCATCGAACCGCACATCTACAGTTTCAACAACCTTGTGAAGAACATTGTTGAAGACTCTGTAGGTGTGCGAGTCCTTTCCGTAACCAAGCATAAAACTTTCATGTGCTTTCGGTGCAAATTTTGAGTTGTGATGAGGATCCCTAATCCCACATTTAGCACTGAAGACTTTGAAATAACTTACATTTGGTTTCTTATCAGTGAGGAGTTCATAGGCAGTCTTCTTGAAGAATTTGTGAAGATATACTCTGTTAATGATGTGGCACGCAGTGTCAATTGCCTCAATCCAGAATCGACGAACCTTTTTTTATTCATCAAGCATAGTGCGAGCCATCTCAGCAAGAGTCCCGTTCTTGCGCTCCACGATGCTATTCTGCTGAGGAGTGTAAGGAGCAGATAACTCATGAGTAATACCAAGTTCATCAAGATAGTCATCGAGACCAGAATTCTTGAACTCAGTGCCATTGTCACTTCTGATGTGCTTGATCTTCACTCCAAAGTTGGTTGAAGCCCTCGAGGAAAATCGTTTGAAGATTTCCTGCACTTCATGTTTGTAAGTAACAATGTGTACCCATGTGTATCGAGAATAATCATCAATAATAACAAAGCCATATTCAGATGCTTCATTTGAAACAGCAGAATAATGATTAGGGCCGAAGAGATCCATGTGAAGCAATTCAAATGGTCGAGTAGTGGTCATGATAGTCTTTGCTGGATGCTTGGCCTTGGTCATCTTTCTAGCTTCACAGGCTCCACATAAGTGATCCTTGAGGAATTTGACATTCTCAATGCCAATGACATGCTTCTTCTTCGCAAGCGTGTGCAAATTCCTCATGCCTGCATGACCAAGCCGTCGATGCCAGAGCCAGCCTTTTGAAGCTTTTGCAAGTAAGCACACGGCTGGTTGTGGTCCTGTAGAGAAATCAACAATATACAGGTCTCCTCTCGTAAAGCCTTCGAAGACTTTGGAATTGTCAGCTTCCATAACCACAACACAATGGTACTTGCCAAAGACAACAACCATATCAAGATTACAAAGCATTGAGATAGACATAAGGTTGTATCCTAAGGACTCAACAAGCATGACTTTGTCCATGTGTCGATCCTTTGTGATCGCAACCTTACCTAGACCCAATACCTGACTTTTGCCTTTGTTAGCAAAGATGATATGCTTCAGATGCGACGGAGATAATGGAGCATCCATCAATAGGTTCTTGTCACCAGTCATGTGATTCGTACATCCACTATCGAGGACCCACTCAATGGCTTTGGGTTGATCATCTTGCAGATGAATTAGTGCAGCTTGCAAACTCATATACTTCATCAATGAAGAATATGGCATCAATTCATGAGATCAATTTCATCAATCAAAAGAACAGATAAAGCAATATGAGGACGTGAGAAATGAAAGTTCATTTCTTCATGATTATCCTGCGTCCTATCAGGCATACTCAGGTCTCCAGCAAATTCTTCAGACGATTACGTACATCTGGAGACCTGACCCTGCAGAAGAGATTAGTTCTTTTTCTTCACCACCCTCATCTGAAGGGGTGGCAAAGAGTTCATCACTCTGCGAGCTCCATACGAGAAGGATGGCATAGAAGCCAGTCCATTTCGTTTCACATAAGAGGGGTTAGAGTAAGCATAAGAGTATGCAGAAATTCTTCGAGGACTTATGGACATAATGATTTGAAGAATAATGCACATATCCATAATCCTTAGATCTTCCCGGCGAAACAGAAGGGTTAGCACGATGATGTTCATATGAGGACTTTGATCCATATGAGGAATATGATCCGTATGAGGACTTGGATCCATATGAAGAATTTGGTCCATATGAAGAATTTGATCTGGGGTTCCTATTCTTCACAGGTGGCGTCATGATGACATTCACCTCAAGATTTTCGAGGCATCTTTTGGGAACCTAGATTTTCTTCATAGGGGAACCGTTCCTGCAGTTAGTGCCAACATATCTAGCAAATACTTCACCATTCTGATTTTTGAACAGTTTATAGTTGGAGTCAAATGACTCATCATCAGAATGAGGAGATTCACATGCAAATCCAGATAAGTTAGATGGATCAACTGGAGGTCCCTTTGCAGCAACCCATGTAGTTTTGGGGTACTGCTCAGGCTTCCAATATGTACCATCAGCATTGAGTTTCCTCTCAAAGGCAATACCCTCTTTCCTAGGGTTCCTATTGAGGATTTTCTTTTTAAGCACATCACAAAGAGTCTGATGCCCTTTGACGCTTTTGTACATGCCTGTCATTTACAATTCCTTCAGCCCTGCATCGTCAGTGATACTAGCAATGTCCTCAGATGAGGAATTAGTGATTGCAGAGGCATCTGAAGAATTTGAACCATTAGCAGCATTTCAACATTCATGTGAAGAATTAGCAGATTCACGTTCAATGCATTTCAAACATGGAGGAACAAATTCTTCCTGAGAAGCGCTGATTTGTTGAGCAAGTAATGAATCACGCTCCTTCTGAAGATCTTCATAACTCACTCTTAGCTTCTCAAGGTCTTGCTTTCTTTGAAGAAATTCATAAGAAAGCTTCTCATGATCTGATAAGAGAGTGTTATGATGACTTTGAAGTTTGTCAAGCTTAGACTGAAGTCTCTGAAGATTTTCAGTCAAAGTTTCAGTGCAATCCATTTCTTCACCCAACATATCATCACTTTTGTCTAGCATGTTTTGAACCTTTTCTAAAGCCCTTTGTTGTTTTATAGCAATCTTAGCAAGTTTAGAATAGCTGGGCTTAAGGTTTTCATCAGATTCATTCTCGCTTGATTCAGAGGAGGTATATTTGAGTACCTTGGCACCCTTTTCCATGAAGCAATAGGTGGGAGCGTAGTCATCATCGCCTTCATCAGCCTTGTTGGTGAGGTCATTTTCTTTAGTGTTGAAGATAGACTTGCTGACGAATGCAGTAGCGAGAGCTAGGCTCGCCACTCTGGATTCGGACTCCTCAGATGTCTCCTCTTCCTCATTTTCTTCAGATTCAGCCTCAGAGTCCATTTCCTTGCCAATGAATGCCCTAGCCTTCTTGGAGCTGCTCTTCTTGTGATTTGAAGACTTTGAGGATTTTGATGATGAAGATTTTGTGGATTTCTTCTTTTTCTTCGCATCATCAGAACTTTAATCCTTGTATTTCTTCTTCTTTGATTCCTTTTCCCACTGAGGACAATCTTGAATGAAATGTCCAGGTTTCTTGCACTTGTGAAAAAGCCTCTTCTTGTAGTCACTGAGTGAGGAATCATTCCTCCTTGAGGGTCTTCCAAGGCGACCACGTCTTGAGAACTTTTGGAACTTCTTCACGAGCAGAGCCAGATCATGGCTCAGTTCTTCAAGATCACCAAGGCTGCTACTAAAGTCTTCATCTTCGGACTCAGATACTGCCTTGGCCTTCAGTGCACGTGATCTGCCATATCTTGAACCATAGAGATCTCTCTTTTCAGCAAGTTGGAACTCATGAGTATTTAGCCTCTCGAGAATATCAGCGGGATCAAGTGACTTGTAATTAGCACGTTCTTGTATCATCAATGCCAGAGTGTCAAATGAGGAATCAAGCAATCTCAGCAATTTCTTCACCACCTCATGGTCGGTGATGTCAGTGGCACCAAGTGCTTGAAGCTCATTTGAGATGTCAGTGAGGCGATTGAAGGTTTGTTGAACATTTTCATTGTCGAGTCTTTTGAAGCGGTTGAAGAGATTGCGAACAACATCAACTCGAGAGTCACGCTGAGTTGAGACTCCTTCATTCACTTTGGACAACCTGTCCCAGATAAGCTTCGCTGTCTCCAAAGCACTCACTCTGCCATACTGTCCTTTGCTCAGATGGCCACATATGATATTGTTCGCTTCGGAGTCGAGTTGCTTGAATCTCTTCACATCAGCAGCATTCAGAGAAGGTGTGACTGAGGGAACACCATTTTCCACAACATACCAGAGATCGTTATCAATTGCCTCAAGATGCATTCGCATCTTATTCTTCTAGTAGGGGTAGTCCGTCCCATCGAAGGTAGGACACCCAGCAGAGACCTTGATCATACCTGCGGTCGACATAAATAAAACTCCAGGCGGTTAAACCAAAATCAAACAGAACAAGGGAGTACCTTGCTTTGATACCAATTGAAAGTGCGTTATATCGACTAGAGGGGGGGTGAATAGGCGATTTTTATGAAATTCTTCACTGAGGAATTTGCCGGTGAGGAAATTCCTTAGCAAAGAACTACTAGCAGCGGAATAAGTACTCAAAAGTAAACATGACAGAATACAAGCATGGTCATCATGATGAAATGAAGACAGGCACAGAGTACAGGTAGCGTGAGCACATGATAACACAAGATGAAGACAAACAGACTGAAAAAATTGAACTGAGGAAATTGAGGAAGTCTTCAGTCAAAGTCTTCAAGCACAGATATGAACAAGCACACAACACAGTTATGAGGAAATGAAAGAGTTGAGGAAATGGAACCAGTAAGCTTGGTGAAGACAATGATTTGGTAGACTAGTTCCAACTTCTGTCTCAGTTGTACGTCTGGTTGGAGCGGCTGAGTATTTAAACTCGAGGACACACAGTCCCGGACACCCAGTCCTAAACAGGTAGCTCAGGACACCCAGTCCTCACCATATTCTCCTTGATCTAAGGTCACACAGACCTCGCCCACTCACTCGTGGTAACTCTTCAGGTGACTTCCGAACCTTCACAAACTTGGTCACTCGGTGATCCACAATTCCACTTGGATGCTCTAGACCATGACGCCTAACCATCTGGAAGAAGCACATTCTTCAAAGGTAACAAGCGTCGGATCCATGCAGGATCAATCTCTTCAGTGATGCTCAATCACTTGGGGTTTGTAGGTGTTTGGGTTTGGTTTCTAGTTTTTCTTTGCCTCACTTGATGATTTTTGCTCAAATGACAAGTGTCAGTTTCTCTCGGGGCAGCCAACCAACTAGTGGTTGTAGGGGGCGGCTATTTATAGCCTAGGGAGCAGCCCGACATGATAAGACATAAATGCCCTTCAATGATATGACCGTTAGGTGGATAGATATTTTGGGACAGCTGGCGCATAGCATAGCAACGGTCGGAATTTTGAGTAGCAAAATCCTCAGGGCTATCATGTTCCTCACTGTGTAGGCAATCCGCACTGGCGAATTCCTAACTCCTCAGTCAGGACAAATTCCTCAGAGACCAGAAGAACTTCATGTCTGTCACTGAAGAAATTGACTGAACTGTATGAGATTTCCAATGGCTTCACTTGAAGGGATTGGTAGGTGTAGGATTTTGAGTTGAGCATCACATGGAAATTTTTCCTTAGTATTTCCTCGACCCCCTTTAATAGTAGGGTGTTTCCTATGACTCAAGAAAGAGAAAATGAAACTACGAAAACAAAAGTCTTCACGCTTCATGTTCCTCGAATGAATACCAAGTCTTCAAGGTCACACCAACTTCTTCACTTTCAAAGTCTTCAGAAAGTCTTCATAAATCCAAAGTCTTCGGTCGAAGAACTTCATTTTTAGGGGTCGACTTTCTCTGTAAATATCAAACTCCATAGACTTGTAGACCTGTGTACACTCACAAACGCATTAGTCCCTTAACCTATAAGTCTTCAATAAACCAAAATCACTAAGGGGCACTAGATGCACTTACAGGATCGAGGAGGCTCATGAGGCGGCTCTCAGGGCCATCGGTGCCCGCATCAGACGCGGGCTCGTTAGAGAGGCGAATCTCGCCAACAAGATCGGTGAGGCAGCTCGCCGCACACGCGAGCTCCGCGCCGCGCAGCGCGTCGGTGCAGACGCCGTTTGGCGTGCCGGGCTGGCTGCGCTCGCTAGGAAGGAACAATGTTCCCGTCCAAAGCAGGTCTCCGAGAGATGGTGCACCTCGCCCCACGGTGGGCGCCAAATGTCGGGGGTTGGGTGTAACATATGCCAAAGGATGGCTTATCATGGTGGGAGCGAGTAGGACGTCGCCGGTGCCTGGAAGCGGGATGAGGCGTAGACACGAACGCCGGCGCACTTTACCCTGGTTCGGGGCTCTCCTAGGAGATAACACCCCTTGTCCTACTTTGCGGAGTCTCCGCATGATCACTAAGGCACTAGTGGTACAATGGTGCTCCTTGAGCTATTTTCTAGAGGTGAAAGAAGGCAGGCACGCTCTCTCCTCCTCTAGGTGTGAGTCTAGTTCTAACAGGTTGGAACCCTTTGCATGGGTGCCCTAGGGGTTTATATAGGCCTAGCCCTCCCAGGGGTACATTGGTAATCTGCTGGGTGTAGGACCCGGCTGTCAGTGTCTCCGGCAGCCGGCTTCTCCGCCGGCTACTGGGGCCCGCCGCCTAGTGGGCCATGCCGACTGGTCTGGTACGGAGCCGAGAGGCCGCTCCCGCCGCTCGCGGGTCTTGCCGGCTGCTGATCACTGTAGCCATGATGCTAATGATGCAGGCTTGGTCAGGGGAGTGTGGCTACAGTCCCGCCGCCTGGTGGGCGATTACTGTAGCCACACCGTGTCCCATCTGATTGATGGCGCACGGGGCCCGAGGGAGGGATAAGCCGACTGTTGGAAGCCGGCTTCCCTTAGGTCCGGCTGCCCTGGCTTCCTCCGTATTCAGGGCTCTCACTGCCTGGTAGGGCCTGCCGACTGCAAGCCATACCGACAGGCCGTCGTGCGAACAGGGCTCTGCCTGTCAGGAGTGACGTTTGGGGGGAGAGGCAACAGTGCCGCCTTGTGCGGATATCTTCGGCTGTACGGGGCACTGTAGCCACGCCCGGCCCTGGATTCGGGGGGATGGCTATGCTGTAGCCATACCCTGTCTTGTCTCCTTGACGAGGGCGCAGACTTTGAGGGCGCCACGGGCCGACTGCTAGGGGCCGGCCTTTCTGGAGGCCGCTCACTAGGAGTCGGCCTGTCATGATGCCGTCTTCTGGAACTCGGCCGCCTTCGGCCAGTCGGCCGCTCGGCCAACCGGCCGCCAGAAGGCGGAGGCCTATCTTGACGTCTTGAGGGGCGCAGCCAGCCCCGTTGTCTTGAAAGGTTCAAGGGCTTGGGTTAGACTACCCGTGGCCCATTACTCCGACAACTATGGTGGAGGGGGGCACCGCACACGGCTAAGGGATCCAAGAGATCAATTGTTGTGTCTATGGGGTGCCCCTGGCCATGTATATAAAGGAGTGGAGGAGGGGGAGAGGGCCGGCCCCTGTTGCGCACCCTGGAGGAGTCCTACTCCCACCGGGGGTAGAATTCCTCCCCTTCCAAGTAGTAGGAGTAGGAGACAAGGAAGGGGAAGAGGGAAGGGAAGGAAGGAGGGGGCGCCTCCCCTCCCCCTAGTCCAATTCAGACTAGTCATTGGGGGGGCGCGCGGCTTGCCTCTCTCTCTCCCCTAAAGCCCAATAAGGCCCATATACTTCTTCCCCCGTATTCCCATAACTCCCCGCTACTCCAAAAAATACCCGAACCACTCAGAACCTTTTCGATGTCTGAATATAGTCATGCAATATATCGATCTTTACGTCTCAACCATTTCGAGACTCCTCGTCATGTCCCCGATCTCATCCGGGACTCCGAACTACCTTCGGTACATCAAAACACATAAAATCATAATATAACCATCATCAAACTTTAAGCGTGCGAACCCTACGGGTTCGAGAACTATGTAGACATGATCGAGACACGTCTCCGATCAATAACCAATAGCGGAATCTGGATGCTCATATTGGCTCCTACATATTCTACGAAGATCTTTATCGGTCAAACCGCATAACAACATACATTGTTCCCTTTGTCATCGGTATGTTACTTGCTCGAGATTTGATCGTCGGTATCTCAATACCTAGTTCAATCTCGTTACCAGAATGTCTCTTTACTCATTCCGTAATACATCATCCCACAACTAACTCATTAGTTGCAATGCTTGCAAGGCTTAAGTGATGTGTATTACTGATACGTCTCCAACGTAGCTATAATTTTTGATTGCTCCATGCTATATTATATACTGTTTTGGACATTATTGGGCTTTATTATCCACTTTTATATTATTTTTGGGACTAACCTATTAACAGGAGGCCCAGCCTAGAATTGCTATTTTTTTTGCCTATTTTAGGGTTTCGAAGAAAAGGAATATCAAACGGAGTCCAAACGGAATGAAACCTTCGAGAACGTGATTTTCTCAACGAACAAGACCCAGGAAACTTGGACCCTACATCAAGAAACAAAGGAGGAGACCACGAGGTAGGGGGGCGTGCCTACCACCCCCCCCAGACGCGCCCTCCACCCTCGTGGGCCCCCTATTGCTCCACCGACGTACTCCTTCCTCCTATATATACCTACGTACCCACAAACGATCAGATACGGAGCCAAAACCCTAATTCCACCGCCGCAACTTTCTGTATCCACGAGATCCCATCTTGGGGCCTGTTCCGGAGCTCCGCCAGAGGGGGCATCGATCATAGAGGGCTTCTACATCAACACCATAGCCCCTTTGATGAAGTGTGAGTAGTTCACCTCAGACCTACGGGTCCATAGTTATTAGCTAGATGGCTTCTTCTCTCTTTTTGGATCTCAATACAATTTTCTCCCCTCTCTTGTGGAGATATATTCGATGTAATCTTGTTTTTGCGGTGTGTTTGTTGAGACCGATAAATTGTGGGTTTATGATCAAGTCTATCTATGAACAATATTTGAATCTTCTCTGAATTCTTTTATGTATGATTGGTTATCTTTGCAAGTCTCTTCAAATTATCAGTTTGGTTTGGCCTACTAGATTGATTTTTCTTGCAATGGGAGAAGTGCTTAGCTTTGGGTTCAATCTTGCGGTGTCCTTTCCCAGTGACAGTAGGGGCAGCAAGGCACGTATTGTATTGTTGCCATCGAGGATAACAAGATGGGGTTTTCATAATATTGCATGAGTTTATCCCTCTATATCATGTCATCTTGCTTAAGGCGTTACTCTATTTCCATGAACTTAATACTCTAGATGCATGCTGGATAGCGGTCGATGAGTGGAGTAATAGTAGTAGATGCAGGCAGGAGTCGGTCTACTTGTCTTGGACGTGATGCATATATACATGATCATACCTAGATATTCTCATAACTATGCTCAATTCTATCAATTGCTCAACAGTAATTTGTTCATCCACCATAGAATACTTATGCTCTTGAGAGAAGCCACTAGTGAAACCTATGGCCCCCGGGTCTATCTTCATCATATTAATCTCCCAATACTTAGTTATTTCCTTTTTTACTTTGCTTTTATTTTACTTTGCATCTTTATCATAAAAAATACCAAAAATATTATCTTATCAGATCTCACTCTCGTAAGTGGCCGTGTAGGGATTGACAACCCCTTATCGCGTTGGTTGCGAGGATTTATTTTTTTTGTGCAGGTGCGAGGGACTCACGCGTAGCCTCCTACTGGATTGATACCTTGGTTCTCAAAAACTGAGGGGAAATACTTACGCTACTGTGCTGCATCATCCCTTCCTATTCGGGGAGAACCAACGCAGTGCTCAAGAGGTAGCAATTACCGAGTGGGCCTAGAGATACCTCTCCGACAATCGGAGTGACAAATCCTAATCTCAAAATACGCCAACCAAACAAGTACCTTCGGAGACACCTGTAGAGCACCTTTATAATCACCCAGTTACGTAGTGACATTTGGTAGCAGACAAAGTGTTCCTCCGGTAAACGGGAGTTTCATAATCTCATAGTCATAGGAACATGTATAAGTCATGAAGAAAGCAATAGCAATAAACTAAACGATCAAGTGCTAAGCTAACGGAATGGGTCAAGTCAATCACATCATTCTCCTAATGATGTGATCCCGTTAAACAAATGACAACTCTTTGTCTATGGCTAGGAAACATAACCATCTTTGATCAACGAGCTAGTCTAGTAGAGGCATACTAGTGACACTCTGTTTGTCTATGTATTCACACATGTATCATGTTTCCGGTTAATACAATTCTAGCATGAATAATAAACATTTATCAAGAAATAAGGAAATAAATAATAACTTTATATTGCCTCTAGGGCATATTTCCTTCAAATGTAAGAGGAACCACCCTCGAGGTTCACTCTTGAGGTGTTGCACGACATAGTCGTATCGGAAGTGGTGAAGTAGGAAATCACCCTCGATGACCATAACCGAACAGCTACACTACATAGATCTCATCAGGAGTGATGTATGAGGTGTCAGCCTCGGCACTCGATGGTAACTCTGCAGAGTCGTACAACTAGGGGGTGATGTGCGGTGTCGGGGCCTAGACATCGATCACATTGATCGAGTCATCGAACCCAAAGCGGGGCAACTAGGAGAAGGTGGGGGTCACTGATGGATCACTAACCAACCTATACTAAGCAGTTTAGGGTGAGCAGGTAAGGTACAAAGAGTAGGTTACAAAAGCAGGCTATGCATCAAAATAGGAGCAAACAATAATTGTAGCAAAATCTAATGCAAGCATGAGAGAATGGAATGGGCGATATCGGGATGATCAAAGGGGGGCTTGCCTGGAAGCTCTACTGTAAAGGAAGAAGGGTCATCAGAGACGTAGTCGATCATAGGGGCAACATCAGTCGTGGGGTCTACCGGAGAGAAGAGGGGGAAGAAACAATAAATATAAAGCAATCAAAGCATCACAAAGCATAATAGGGCAATAGATGTGCCGGGTGTAACCTAACGTATGGCTACACGATAGAGGTGAAGGGGGAATTCAACCAGGAATATTTTCCCGATTCCAGACCTGTGTGAGACAGATGACCGGAGGGGGAATGTTCCATGTTTAGCATGCTAGGGTGTGACAGCCTGATTTTTGCCCTCTCTTATTTGCCTGATTTTCATTTGGATTTATTTTGAAAGTTGGGGTTTTTGAATCTTTTCATATGGACTTAAACACTTGGGTACCCTTGGCTTTCACCCAAGTGCATCATTCCCCTTCTGACCCATCTCAAAATAATCTTGGGAATATTTTTCTTCAATGAAATATATTCATTTTTCTTCTCTAAAACCCTAGCTAGTTCAATGAGCTCCAAAGCAACCCTCATTTTTCTTGCCCACAAAAATCTGAGAAAATTCCCAAATATTCTTTGAACCCTAGGGCACCTTCCTGAGAAAAAATATTTCATCACTTTTTGGAATATTTTTTCTACAGAAAATATTTTCTGTTCTGGACAGAAATAGTGGTTTCTACAGCAACTACCATTTTACTTGCTCCCCTGTGCTTGAATTTTCTTGTGCATCATCGCCTTAGTAGATGATGGCTAGCCTCCAAAGCACAGCCCCCAACTCCCAGCCATTTGACCTCAGTAACACCTCAAAGTTACTGACCAGAAACTTACCTGGCGTGTAAGATTTTCTCTACTGCATCTAGAGCCACACCAATGCGTGGTAACATTCAAAACTACCACGAACAACATGCCAAACATGGAGTTTGGGCTTAGGTCGGCATGAGGTCAGAGTTCACGCGGTGACCGTGTTCGTCCAGGCGTGTTGGCATGCAGCCGACGCGCTCTGCGACGCGCCCGCACCTCTGTTGATCGTGTGCTCTCTTCCCCGCCTGCCTAAGCGTGCCAAACCTCGCCACCATCATCGTCTCAATGCCATTAACCCCCTGGCGCTCGCCGACGCCGGAGCTCGCCGCAGCGAGCACGGGCACGGTCCGGCCAATCCAACAGTGCGGTGCGCACTGTGCTCGTCACCTTCTCCTCGTTCCTGTGCACGTCCCCACTCGCCCACAGTTGCCGCGTGAGCTGCGTCACCTTCTCCCCCTCTCACTCATACCTCTTGAGCACTGCATTGGATTTACTTGAAGAGGAAAGAGTGATGCAGCAAAGTAGCGTAAGTATTTCCCTTAGTTTTTGAGAACCAAGGTATCAATCCAGTAGGAGGCTACGCGTGAGTCCCTCGTACTTGCACTAAACAAATAACTCCTCGCAACCAACACGATAAGGGGTTGTCAATCCCTTCACGGTCACTTACGAGAGTGAGATCTGATAGATATGATAAGATAATATTTTTGGTATTTTTATGATAGAGATGCAAAGTAAAATAAATAAAAGTATAAAGCAAAGGAAATAACTAAGTATTGAAAGATTAATAAGATGAAGATAGACCCGGGGGCCATAGGTTTCACAAGTGGATTATCTCAAGAGCATAAGTATTTTACGGTGGGTAAACGAATTACTGTTGAGCAATTAACAGAATTGAGCATAGTTATGAGAATATCTAGGTATGATCGTGTATATAGGCATCATGTCCGAGACAAGTAGACCGACTCCTGCCTGCATCTACTACTATTACTCCACTCATCGACCGCTATCCAGCATGCATCTAGAGTATTAAGTTCATGAAAACAGAGTAACGCCTTAAGCAAGATGACATGATATAGAGGGATAGATTCATGCAATATGATAAAAACCCCATCTTGTTATCCTTGATGGCAACAATACAATACGTGCCTTGCTGCCCCTACTGTCACTGGGAAAGGACACCGCAAGATTGAACCCAAAGCTAAGCACTTCTCCCATTGCAAGAAAGATCAATCTAGTAGGCCAAACCAAACTGATAATTCGAAGAGACTTGCAAAGATAACCAATCATACATAAAAGAATTCAGAGGAGATTCAAATATTGTTCATAGATAATCTTCATCATAAACCCACAATTCATCGGTCTCAGCAAACACACCGCAAAAAGAAGATTACATCGAATAGACCTCCACAAGAGAGGGGGAGAACATTGTATTGAGATCCAAAAAGAGAGAAGAAGCCATCTAGATAATAACTATGGACCCGAAGGTCTGAGGTAAACTACTCACACTTCATCGGAGAGGCTATGGTGTTGATGTAGAAGCCCTCCGTGATTGATGCCCCCTCCGGCGGAGCTCCGAAACAGGCCCCAAGATGGGATCTCGTGGATAAAGAAAGTTGTGGCGGTGGAATTAGGGTTTTGGCTCCGTATCTGATCGTTTGGGCATACGTAGGTATATATAGGAGTAAGGAGTACGTCGGTGGAGCAACAGGTGGCCCACAAGGGTGGAGGGCGCGCCTGGGGGGGTAGGCGCGCCCCCTACCTCGTGGCCTCCTTCTTTATTTCTTGACGTAGGGTCCAAGTCTCCTAGATCATGTTCGGTGATAAAATCACGTTCTCGAAGGTTTCATTCCGTTTGGACTCCATTTGATAGTCCTTTTCTTTAGAACCCTAAAATAGGCAAAAAAAAATAGCAATTCTGGCTGGGCCTCCGGTTAATAGGTTAGTCCCAAAAAATAATATAAAAGTGGATAATAAAGCCCAATAATGTCCAAAACAGTAGATAATATAGCATGGAGCAATCAAAAATTATAGATACGTTGGAGACGTATCAAGCATCCCAAGCTTAATTCCTGCTCGTCCTCGAGTAGGTAAATGATAAAAAAGATAATTTTTGATGTGGAGTGCTACTTGGCATAATTTTAATGTAATTCTTCTTAATTGTGGTATGAATATTCAGATCCGAAAGATTCAAGATAAAATTTTAATATTGACATAAAAATAATAATACTTCAAGCATACTAACAAAGCAATCATGTCTTCTCAAAATAACATGGCCAAAGAAAGTTATCCCTACAAAATCATATAGTCTGGCTATGCTCTATCTTCACCACACAAAATATTTAAATCATGCACAACCCCGATGACAAGCCAAGCAATTGTTTCATACTTTTGACATTCTCAAACTTTTTCAATCTTCACGCAATACATGAGCGTGAGCCATGGATATAGCACTGTATGTGGAATAGAATGGTGGTTGTGGAGAAGACAAAAAGGGGAAGATAGTCTCACATCAACTAGGCGTATTAACGGGCTATGGAGATGCCCATCAATAGATATCAATGTGAGTGAGTAGGGATTGCCATGCAACGGATGCACTAGAGCTATAAGTATATGAAAGCTCAACAAAAGAAACTAAGTGGGTGTGCATCCAACTTGCCTGCTCATGAAGACCTAGGGCATTTTGAGGAAGCCCATCATTGGAATATACAAGCCAAGTTCTATAATGAAAAATTCCCACTAGTATATGAAAGTGACGCAATGAGAGACTCTCTATCATGAATATCATGGTGCTACTTTGAAGCACAAGTGTGGTAAAGGATAGTAACTTTGTCCCTTCTCTCATTTTCTCTCATTTTTTTATTTGGGCCTTTTCTCTTTTTTATGGCCTCTTTTTTTCGTCCGGAGTCTCATCCCGACTTTTGGGGGAATCATAGTCTCCATCATCCTTTCCTCACTGGGACAATGTTGTAATAATGATGATCATCACACTTCTATTTTCTTACAACTCAACAATTACAACTCGATACTTAGAACAAGATATGACTCTATATGAATGCCTCTGGCGATGTACCGGGATATGCAATTAATCAAGAGTGACATGTATGAAAGAATTATGAATGGTGGCTTTGCCACAAATACGATGTCAACTACATGATCATGCTAAGCAATATGACAATGATGGAGTGTGTTATAATAAACGGGACGGTGGAAAGTTGCATGGCAATATATCTCGGAATGGCTATGGAAATGCCATAATAGGTAGGTATGGTGGCTGTTTTGAGGAAGGTATATGGTGGGTGTCGGTGTCAAAACCGGCGGATCTCGGGTAGGGGGTCCCGAACTATGCGTCTTAAGGCCGATGGTAACAGGAGGCAGGGGACATGATGTTTTACCCAGGTTCGGGCCCTCTTGATGGAGGTAAAACCCTACGTCCTGCTTGATTAATATTGATGATATGGGTAGTACAAGAGTAGATCTACCACGAGATCAGAGAGGCTAAACCCTAGAAGCTAGCCTATGGTATGATTGTATGTTGTCCAACGGACTAAAACCCTCTGGTTTATATAGACACCAGAGGGTGCTAGGGTTACACAAGGTCGGTTACAAGGAGGAGATATACATATCCATATTGCCTAAGCTTGCCTTCCATGCCAAGTAGAGTCCCATAGTCTTCAATCTTGTATCTTCATAGTCCAACAGTTCGGCCAAAGGATATAATCTGGCTGTCCGGAGACCCCCTAATCCAGGACTCCCTCAGTAGCCCCCGAACCAGGCTTCAATGACAATGAGTCCGGCGCGCAGTGTTGTATTCGGCATTGCAAGGCGGGTTCTTCTCCAATATTCAAGTGTTCGTAACCAGTGTCCGGCTTCATAAATGTTGAACCTCTTGGCTTCTGTGCCCAATAAGGGCTATCTCCCACGCGTCGAATGAATACGAGGCGCCAGGGCGTTTTTACATTCGCCCCCTAGCCAGATAAATAAATTGTCTATTAAAGGGATGGGGATTCTTAGATTCGATCCATACCATCCTCCCCCCAGCGAGAATCCATCAGAGCGCGTTTCGGAAAGATCCATCCCAGCATGGCCGACCTTCGCAGCTCCTCCTCCCGCCCCCGTAGCCCTAAGCCCGGTGATTGGGAGAGGTGTTCAGTCCCGCACAATCGATTAGTCGAACTGCAGAGTAAGGGATTTCTCCCTCCGGTGTATATGATGCCCGTTCGAGCTGGGCTTGCCACCTAAAATGGCGGGGAGGAAGCAGAGAGCTTTCCCTGTCCCTACATGGGGGAACGGGTCTGCCTTGTTCCTCATCTACTAAGGGGACTCGGATTTCCAATTCATCCATTCCTCCGCGGGCTCCTGGAGTTCTACGGCCTACAATTACACAATCTCACCCCTGCCTCCATTCTACACATCGCCGGCTATGTTGCTCCCTGCGAGTTGTTCCTAGGCTGCGAGGCTCACTTCGAGCTGTGGAAAAGGCTATTCTGCCTCATCCCTCGCATACAGGGGAGATCACTTTATCAAGTGGGCGGAGCCGAAATATGGCGCATCGCCGATACCGGATACCCGTCTGGTACCCCGAAGAAGTCGTCCGAAGACTGGCCTTCAGAATGGTTTTATATGGAGGACGTTCCCCTTCCGGACCCTGTTCGGCGGGGTCTTCCTAAGTTCAACAATGCTCCTCTGAAGAAGCGCCGAAGTTGGCGCCCACGGAGCCCCCAGGTGGAAGACGACAGAGAAGTCCTCTATCTGATGAACTGGATTAAGGCACTGGCTCAGTCAATATTGACAATAACCGAAGTTATGTCGATTTGCATAATGCGGGGAGTGCAACCACTTCAATACCATGGGCACCCCTTGTGGTGTTTCAACGGGGCGGATGACGCCACCCGCTACGGGCGTAAGGGTCCGGGCGATGCTACCGCATTAGCCAAAATTCTGTCCGAATTGTTCAAGGGAGAGGAGGAGGAGTTCACGCGCATCAAGCCACGGGATGGATTCTCCATGTACAATCCTCCAAGTTGGGTAAGCTATATCCCCTTACTTCCATTTTCCCGCATTTTTTGTCGTAAGTATTCACCTTGCCAATTTGCGGCAGGAACTGTGAAAGGCCATAAAGGAGGTCAGCAGCCCTTCTCCACAACTGGAGGACCTGACCGGGCCCTCGACTCCGGACTTGAAGAAGATCCAGTTATCTCCGTGGAGCTGATAGACCGGCAGTTCTATCAGTTAAGCTGCGATGATGCCATGGTGGCCATTACAGCCGACTATCACGGACTGCTCCCTGCATCGCACGTAAGAAAAACCAAAAAGTCCCAACTCCAAAAAGTAGGATCCCCTTTTAGACACTTCACCCACCATATTCACATGGCATTTTTTACAGGGAAGGCATTCGGGACGCCCTGCCGAACCCGCAGCAACTCGCCAACAAGAGGCGTCGAGGCCGGGTAGGCCAAAAAGGAAGGCGGTCTGGACGGAGACGCCGGCGCAAAGGTATAAAAACCTCGCTCCGAGGTTGTCATCTTACTCAAAATGTAATGACACCCGTGTTTCTTTAATAGAAAAAACACTCGCCGGAATATGTCCGGCGATGTTGCCGATCACGCTTCCACCAGACGGGCGCCAGGACCGGACATGGAGGCAGAACCCGATATGGGGCAGGCGCCGGATAATCCCCCTAGAGAGGATGCAGATAGATTATCCGCTACAAACTCAGAAGTGGAAAGCGCCATGAATCATAGGCGCCGCCAGGGCGTACTCCATGACGCTTGTTTCTCACCAGAGGTGTTTGATGCCTTCAATTCTGGGGAGGCATACCACCGTGCAGCTCAAGATGGTCTAGCCAGAGACTTGAAACAGTTAGCAGAACTGATTTACGGGTGTAAAGGATGTACGGGTGAGTGAATCTGACGATTTATATGTATCAGTAGCCCCTGAGACTTGAAACAGTTAGCAGAACTGATTTAAGGATCATATTTATTGTGCAGGTTCTTACAGAGAAGAATACTAGGCTGTCCTAGGAGCTGGAGGAATGCATGACCCAACTGCGGGCCACTGTTGCCGCATTGCAGGAATAGAAAAAGCCTCCCACTGGTAACATTTTAAAGAATGATGGTTACCATATAGTGTGCAGCGTGGCTGCAGATCTAACAATAGATTTTGCAGATGAATCCGGAGAAAATCTGGGGGACCAGCATGTTATGCGGCAGCTAGAGGCTGGCAAACGCATGCTGACCGAGGTTACGCGGGAGAAAAACAATCTCCAAGACGCCAATATAAAGCTGAATGTGGAACTAAAAGACGTTCGGGGCCAGCTTGCAGACTCCGAAAAGGACAATAAGAGGCTTCGGCGCGGCATTTTCAGTAAGTGCTTGAACGAATCCTTTTAAAGGTATTCGGCGAAGAAGCCGACTAACAGCGTTATGTCTGTAGGCATGCTGACGGGTCGTCCCGCGGAGGAAATGCCCGGGTCTGCGGGTGATCTTCTGTCTGAGCTGTCACATCTGCACGAACAAGTTCGACAGGTGATGCAGGGTGTTGCCCAGGCCTTGTGGCCGTCCGTCTCCCTGCCAGAGGGCGTTGCAGAGCTTGTGGAGAAGCTCAAAGGAGCACGGCGGCGCTTCCGATTATGGAAGATATCAGCCTGCCGACAGGGTGCTAGAGAAGCCTGGGCCATGGTGAAGACGCGGTATACCAAAGCAGACCCAAATCACATGGCCGAGGTCGGACCTGTGGGCCCCGACGGAAAAGAGATCCCCGTTAGCTTAGTTTATGGGCAAGTAGAATTAGCCGCAAAGTATTCCCAACAGGATTGTAAGCTAGACCGCCTGTTGGATGGTATAGAAGAAGAATTTAGCCAGTCTGCATGACTATGTAATTAAAGCGACATGTATAATGCCTTCTAGCTGGATTGTAGATCATTTGTCGTTGCAGACCTTTTCGCTTCAGCCTCCGGGCCCAATAGTCCGGAGTGTATCCGAATAACCGCTCAGTTATATAAGAACCGGGGTATGCGTGGAGGCCAGGCGTAGGGGTCATTAGTACTTTATCAGACAAGTGCCCAACTAGTTATGTTATATTACATGGGTAGTAAGAAACATCTTCCAGGGAGAATAGTTCTGTTAAGGGTTCCTTTCCCTGGGTAAGCATGCCCCTAAAGTGCATGTCTGGACTGCGATAGGAAACGCAGGAAAAACATCTGGGGGCAGATATGAAAAATAAAAATCATCTTTTGTTCACCGACTGAATATTCCCTTAGCTTTCGGCTTCACCCAGTCTGAGGTACACATCCGGCTGACCCGGCAGTAACAATCGCATAGGTGCTCCCCTTATGCCCTAGCCGAATTAACGGGAACATAGGGCATAAATACAAGAGCCAGGCAACCCAGCTTGGCCAAAACTTAAGTCATATCGATGCATATAATGGTGAAAAAACGTTCATGCAGAAGTATAACACATGTGTTGGGCATGAAGCCCGGATAAATAATTTAAGCTTCTGTGAAAGAAGCCCCCAGGTATGAAGAGTGCAGCTAGCGCATCTGTAATGTGCAAGCGAGGCACAAGGTGACCCTTGAAGGCCTAGAGGACTAAGAAAAGAAAGAAAGAAAGGAAAACAAGACAGATAATGTATATGCGAAAAATGGACAAAGGGAGGGGACTAACATTGAGTCCGGTGCTAGGCTTAGAATCTTCGGAGCGTGGCCGCGTTCCATGGGTTCGGCTCGAGTCGACTAGTCGATGCATCCCGCAGTCGGTACGCTCCGCCGGTCAGAACTTGGTCAATAATGAAGGGGCCTTCCCATTTGGGCTCGAGCTTGTTCTTTTTCTTATCCGGTAGGCGTAGAACTAGTTCGCCAATGTTATAAGTTTTGGCCCGTACTTCTCTGCTTTGGTATCTGCGAGCTTTTTGCTGATAAAATGCGGAATGGGCTTTGGCTACATCGCGCTCCTCCTCCAAGGTGTCCAGACTGTCCTGCCGATCGAGCTCGGCTTCTTTTTCTTCGTACATGTGCACTCTAGGTGAGTCATGAATTATGTCACAGGGCAAGACTGCCTCTGCGCCGTACACCATAAAGAAGGGTATATATCCGGTACTACGATTCGGCGTGGTCCACAGCCCCCAGAGTACGGAGTCGAGCTCCTCTACCCAGTGCGTGTTAGACTCCGTTAAGGAACGCACTAACTTGGGTTTAATGCCGCTCATTATAAGACCGTTTGCTCGCTCGACTTGACCGTTGGTTTGTGGGTGATAGATTGAGGCATAATCGAGCTAGATGCCCATTTTGCTGCACCAAAGTTTTACCTTGTCGGCTGTGAAGTTCGTGCCATTATCAGTGATGATGTTGTGGGGGACGCCATAACGGTGTACAACCCCGAATATGAAATCTATCACCGGTACGGATTCGGCTGTTTTAACCGGTTTGGCCTCTATCCATTTGGTGAATTTATCCACCATGACCAATAAGTATTTTTTTCTTGTGGGTTCCCCCTTTAAGGGGTCCAACCATGTCAAGCCCCGAGACCGCAAAGGGCCATGTAATGGGGATTGTTTGGAGGGCGGTGGGTGGCATGTGGCTTTGATTTGCAAAGAGCTAGCAACCGGCGCAACGTTGGACCAAGTCCTTTGCATCTGCCCGGGCCGTTGGCCAATAGACTCCTGTACGGAAGGCCTTGATTACAAGAGCCCGGGCTGCGGCGTGATGACTGCCGAGTCCGGCGTGAATTTCTGCCAAAATATTCCGCCCTTCCTCTTCGGAGATGCACCTTTGAAGGAGTTCGGTAGTGCTTTTTTGTACAATTCTCCCTCATGGACCCTGTAGGCCTTGGATCGCCGCACTATGCAGCGTGCCTCATTTTGGTCCTCCGGAAGTTCCTCTCTAGTTAGGTAGGCCAGGAATGGTTCTGTCCACGGGGCAATAATGGCCATTATTTCATGGGCTGAAGGTGTTATTTCGGTGGCGGAGCCTCCGATTGTGTCAGGGAGTTCGGTATCAGGTATTTTGGCCAGGTCCGGACTGTTGTTACCGGTGTCCCCTTCCCATACTACGGATGGCTTGAACAGCCTTTCCAAAAATATGTTGGGGGGACCGCATCGCGTTTTGCACCGATGCGGGCGAGGATATCCGCCGCCTGATTGTTTTCCCGAGCCACATGGTGAAATTCGAGCCCCTCGAACCGAGCTGACATTTTTAGGACGGCGTTTCGATAGGCCGCCATTTTCGGATCCTTGGCGTCAAAGTCTCCGTTTATTTGGAATATTGCGAGGTTTGAATCCCCACACACCTCCAGGCGTTGAATGCCCATTGAGACTGCCATCCGAAGACCATGCAACAGAGCTTCGTATTCGGCTGCATTGTTGGAGTCTGTATACAATATTTGTAGTATGTACCGAACGGTATCTCCGGTTGGGGACGTCAGGACGACGCCAGCCCCTAGACCGGCCAGCATTTTAGAACCGTCGAAGTGCATGATCCAATTGGATTATGCGCCGTACTCTTTAGGGAGTTCGGCCTCCGTCCATTCGGCGACGAAGTCGGCCAATACTTGCAATTTAATGGCTCGTCGAGGTTTGCATTTTATATCGAATGGGAGGAGCTCAATGGCCCATTCGGCAATCCGGCCCGTACCGTCGCGGTTGTTTATAATATCATTAAGTGGCACTTCCGAGGCTACTGTAATTGAACACTCTTGAAAGTAGTGTCGCAGTTTCCGCGATGCCATGAATACTGCATATGCTATCTTTTGGTACCGTGATTTGCATGGAGTGAGGACAGTGGATACATAGTATACCGGCTTTTGAAGAGGGAATTTGTGTCCGTCCGCTTCCCATTCGACAACGAGCACCGCGCTTACAACTTGATGAGTTGCCGCAATGTACAACATCATTGGTTCGCCGATGTTTGGCCCGGCCAGGATTGGGTTGGTTGCCAAAATGGCCTTTATTTCTTCCAATCCGGCTGTGGCCGCGTCCGTCCACTCGAAGTGTTCGGTGCGCCGAAGGAGGCGATAAAGGGGTAAAGCCTTTTCTCCTAAGCGGGAGATAAAGCGTCTTAGAGCCACCACACATCCAGTTAACTTCTGGATTTGTTTGAGGTCTGTTGGGGTAGCCAACTGTGACAAAGCTCGGATTTTGGCCGGATTAGCTTCAATACCTCTACTATAGACAATGAATCCCAGGAGCTTTCTGGCTGGTACGCCGAAAACGCATTTTTCTGGATTGAGCTTGATGTCATATGTTCGGAGATTGTTGAATGTGAGCCTCAAGTCGTCTATCAAAGAGTCGACGCGTTTGGTTTTGATGACCACATCGTCTATGTATGCCTCTACTGTTTTGCCAATTTGTTCCTCCAGACATGTCTGAATCATGCGCTGATATGTTGCGCCGACGTTTTTGAGCCCAAAAGGCATTGTGTTGAAACATAAGGGACCGTATGGTGTGATGAATGTCGTTGCGGCTTGGTCGGACTCCGCCATCTTGATTTGGTGGCAACCGGAGTATGCGTCGAGGAAACACAATGACGCGTGTCCTGCGGTAGCATCAATGATTTGATCGATGCGTGGGAGGGGGAAGGGATCCTTTGGGTAAGCTTTATTGAGGTCTTTGAAATCGACACAAAGGCACCAGGATTTGTCCTTCTCTGGTACCATCACCAGGTTTCCTAGCCAGTCCGGATGTTTTATTTCTCTAATGAATCCGGCCTCCAATAACTTGGCTAGTTCTTCTCACATGGCCTGTCTCTTAGGTTCGAAGAAACGCCGAAGAGCTTGCTTGACCAGCTTGAATCCATTTAGGATATTGAGGCTATGCTCGGCCAGCCTGCGTGGGATTCCTAGCATGTCTGAGGGATGCCACGAGAATATGTCCCAATTCTCGCGCAGGAACTCTGTAGTGCGGCGTCCACAGCGGGGTTTAACTGTGCCCCGATGGAGGCTGTTTTTGTAGGGTCCGTTGGGTGGACTTGGAATTTGACTATTTCATCCGCTGGTTTAAAAGAGGTGGACTTGGATCTCTTGTCGAGTATCACATCGTCCCTGTCCACTGTGGAGCGTAGTGTGGTTAATTCCTCGGCCGAGAGGGCTTCGGATAATGCCTCAAGGGACAATGCGGCTGTTTTGTTTTTAGCGCGGAGTGCTGTGTTCGGATCACTGACGAGAGTGACGATTCCGTTGGGCCCGGGCATTTTAATGTTCATGTACCCGTAATGGTGTACGGCTTGGAAGATTGTAAACGCCTCCCGTCCTAAAAGAGCGTGATAGCCACTGCTGAACGGGGCCACATGGAATGTAATTTCTTCGGACCTGTAATTGTCCGGTGTGCCGAATACCACATCTAGTGTGATTTTCCCAACACAGCGTGCTTCCCGACTGGAGATAATTCCTCTAAAGGTTGTGCTACTTTGCTTGATGCGGTTCCAGTCTATTTCCATCTTTTGAAGAGTTTCCTCATAGATGAGGTTTAGTCCGCTGTCGCCGTCCATGAGTACTTTGGTGAGTCGAAAGCTGTACACGATTGGACTAAGGACCAGTGCGGCTGGTGCTCGGGCTGTTTGGAATTTAGGTTCATCACTGGCATTGAAGGTAATAGCCGTGTCACTCCATGGATTTGTCGCTGCTACGTGGCATATTTGGGCCATGCTGCGGAGTGTTCGCTTGCGCCTATTATTTGACGCAAAGGTCTCGAACACTGTTAACACCGTATTGTTATCCACTAGATGGTGCTCTGTGGTATTTGGGATAAGAAGATCCTCACCACTTTTGGCCACCTGCCGGAGTATCCAACATGCTGTAAGGCTGTGCGTTGGTAATATATCCGCTGTGCTATGAACTTTGCAGGGTCCATTGAGCCATCCCTCCAGTACGGTTCCATGCCCTGTAGAGGGTTTTTGCTTTTTGGTAGTTGACCCGGGTGTATTGTGATAATGCACCCTTCTTTTTCGGACTGGGATTGTATTCAGGGCCGGATTATCCCAAAAGTTTGTTTCGGTTTTCCAGGCACTTTCCATCGCACAGTACTTTCGTACTATGGGCAATTTATGGTGTTAAGGATTCCCTTGTCCGTGCAATTATTGCAGAAAAATAAGATTGTGTCTTCCTCGCAACAGTCCTTAACCTTGTTCATCGCAAGGAGGAATCTGGCCCAATAGTGATGTACTGTTTCCTGGGGCTCTTGCCTGATATGGGAAAGATCGCTTATGTTTGGGTGTGTGGGTGGAATTGAATCTAAACCCTTACTCAATCTGGGATCCAGGGGCCGAGGAGTTTCCAATTTTGGAAGTTCCGGTTCCGGGGTGTTACCCGCTAATCCTGGTCCGCTGCCTGACTCTAAGTTCAGGGATTGGATGTTGTCCTCCCACGAACGGGCGTCCGGCTCTGAGAGCTCGGGAATCCGTACATAGTTGGTCCTCAAGATAGAGGAAAGGTCGCCGCATTGTTCCTCCACCACTACAATATGATGGGTGACCGGTGGAGAGTTAATCTCCCTTTGATCGGGTTTAAGCCCAATCCGATCATAGTCTGTAGCAACACCCAAGGCGGCGATGCGATCCAAGAGCTCGTTTAAGGAGGCGAGCTCCATTGGATCCATCTGTTCGGCGAGTGCCGATTTGATGTGGAGGCTGTTTTCAATGACCCAAGAAGTCATCGTCGGCGCGGCGGCCGAACAGGTGGTCATGATGAACCCGCCTAGCCGGAGAGTTTGGCCGACAGCCAAAGCTCCCCCAACAGTAGTACCGTCTTTAAAGACGAGACGAGACATCCTTCCTTCTGGCGACGGCACAAAGGAACTCTCAATGAAAGCACCAATGTCGGTGTCAAAACCGGCGTCGGGTAGGGGGTCCCGAACTATGCGTCTTAAGGCAGATGGTAATAGGAGGCAGGGGACATGATGTTTTACCCACATGCGGGCCCTCTTGATGGAGGTAAAACCCTACGTCATGGTTGATTAATATTGATGATATGGGTAGTACAATAGTAGATCTACCATGAGATCAGAGAGGCTAAACCCTAGAAGCTAGCCTATGGTATGATTGTATGTTGTCCTACGGACTAAAACCCTCTGGTTTATATAGACACCAGAGGGGGCTAGGGTTACACAAGGTCGGTTACAAAGGAGGAGATATACATATCCGTATTGCCTAAGCTTGCCTTCCACGCCAAGTAGAGTCCCATCCGGACACGAGACGAAGTCTTCAATCTTGTATCTTCATAGTCCAACAGTCCGGCCAAAGGATATAATCCGGCTGTCCGGAGACCCCCTAATCCAGGACTCCGTCAGTGGGTGTATGATACCGGCGAAAGGTGCGTGGTATTTAGAGAGGCTAGCAATGGTGAAAGGTAGAAAAGTGCATATAATCCATGGACTCAACATTAGTCATAAAGAACTCATATACTTATTGCAAAAATCTACAAGTTATCAAAGAAAAGTATTACGTGCATGCTCCTAGAGGGATAGATTGGTAGGAAAAGACCATCGCTCGTCCCCGACCGCCACTCATAAGGAAGACAGTCAAAAAATAAATCATGCTCCGACTTCATCATATAACGGCTCACCATACGTGCATGCTACGGGAATCACAAACTTTAACACAAGTATTTCTCAAATACATAACTACTCAACTAGCACAACTTTAATATCACCATCTTCATATCTCAAAACAATTATCAAGTATCAAACTTCTCATAGCATTCAACACACTCATAAGAAAGTTTTTACTATTCTTGAATACCAAGTATATTAGGATTATTTAAGCAAATTACCATGCTATTTAAGGCTCTCAAAATAATCTAAGTGAAGCATGAGAGATCAATAGTTTCTATAAAACAAATCCACCACCATGCTCTAAAAAATATAAGTGAAGTACTAGAGCAAAACTATATAACTCAAATGATATAAGCGAAGCACATAGAGTATTCGAACAAATTCCAAATCATGTATGGCTCGCTCAAAAGGTGTGTACAGCAAGGATGATTGTGGTAAACTAAAAAGCAAATAATCAAATCATACAAGACGCTCCAAGCAAAACACATATCATGTGGTGAATAAAAATATAGCTCCAAGTAAAGTTACCGATAGAAGTAGACGAAAGAGGGGATGCCTTCCGGGGCATCCCCAAGCTTTGGCTTTTAGGTGTCCTTAGATTATATTGGGGGTGCCATGGGCATCCCTAATCTTAGGCTTTTGCCACTCCTTGTTCCATAATCCATCAAATCTTTACCCAAAACTTGAAAACTTCACAACACAAAACTCAAAGTAGAAAATCTCGTGAGCTCCGTTAGCAAAAGAAAACAAAAGACCAATTCAAGGTACTGTAATGAACTCATTATTTATTTATATTGGTGTTAAACCTACTGTATTCCAACTTCTCTATGGTTTATAAACTATTTTACTAGCCATAGATTCATCAAAATAAGCAAACAACACACGAAAAACAGAATCTGTCAAAAACAGAACAGTCTGTAGTAATCTGTAGCTAGCGCAAGATCTGGAACCCCAAAAATTCTAAAATAAATCGCTGGACGTGAGGAATTTATCTATTAATCATCTTAAAAAATAATTAACTAAATAGCACTTTCCAAATAGAAATGGCAGCAGTTCTCGTGAGTGCTAAAGTTTCTGTTTTTTACAGCAAGATTAACAAGACTTTCCCCAAGTCTTCCCAACGGTTCTACTTGGCACAAACACTAATTAAACACAAAAAACATAACCAAAACAGAGGCTAGATAAATAATTTATTACTAAACAGGAGCAAAAAGCAAGGAATAAAAATAAAATTGGGTTGCCTCCCAACAAGCGCTATCATTTAATGCCCCTAGCTAGGCATAATAAGCAAGGATAGATCTAGGTATTGCCATCTTTGGTAGGCAATCCATAAGTGGCTCTCATAATAGATTCATAAGTTAATTTAATTTTCTTTCTAGGAAAGTGTTCCATGCCTTTCCTTAACGGAAATTGGAATCTCATATTTCCTTCCTTCATATCAATAATTGCACCAATCGTTCTAAGGAAAGGTCTACCAAGAATAATAGGACATGAAGGATTGCAATCTATATCAAGAATGATAAAATCTACGGGCACATAATTCCTATTTGCAATAATAAGAACATCATTAATTCTTCCCATAGGTTTCTTAATAGTGGAATCCGCAAGGTGCAAGTTTAGAGAGCAATCATCAAAATCACGGAAACCTATTAAATCACACAAAGTCTTTGGAATCGTGGAAACACTAGCACCCAAATCACACAAAGCATAGAATTCATGCTCTTTAATTTTAATTTTAATAGTTGGTTCCCACTCATCATAAAGTTTTCTAGGGATAGAGAATTCCAACTCAAGTTTTTCTTCATAAGATTGCATCAAGGCATCAACGATATGTTTAGTAAACACTTTATTTTGACTATAAGCATGAGGAGAATTTAGCACGGATTGCAACAAGGAAATACAATCAATCAAAGAGCAATTTTCATAATTAAATTCCTTGAAATCCAAAATAGTGGGTTTAGCAACATCTAGGGTTTTAATTTCTTCAATCCCACTTTTATCAATTTTAGCATCAAGATGTAAAAACTCAGAATTCTTGGAACGCCTTCTAGGTAAAGGTGGATCATATTTAGTCCCATCATTATCAATATTCATATTGCAAAACAAACATTTAATAGGGTACACATCAATAACTTTTAGATCCTCATCTTTATTTTCATAGGAACTAGAAGAACACGCTCTTATAAAGGCATCTTTCTTAGCACGCATCCTAGCGGTTCTTTCTTTGCACTCATCAATGGAAATTCTCATGGCTTGGAGAGACTCATCGATATCATGCTTATGAGGAATAGATCTAAGTTTCAAGGAATCAACATCAAGAGAAATTCTATCAACATTCCTAGCCAACTCATCAATCTTCAGCAATGTTTCTTCTATCAAAGCATTGGAATTCTTTTGCGAAGTAATAAATTCTTTAATATTAGATTAAAAATAAGAGGGCATCTTATTATAATTTCCATAAGAATTGTTGTATGAATTACCATAATTATTAGAGGGATTACTAGGATAAGGCCTAGGATTAAAATTTCCTCTATACGCGTTGTTACCAAAATTGTTCCTACCAACAAAGTTCACATCCATAGATTCATTATTATTCTCAATCAAAGTAGACAAGGGCATATCATTAGGATCAGAAGAAACACTCTTACTAGCAAATAATTTCATAAGTTCATCCATCTTTCCACTCAAAACATTAATTTCTTCTATCGCATGCACCTTTCTATTAGTAAATCTTTCAGTATGCCATTGAGAATAATTAACCATAATATTATCTAGGAGTTTAGTAGCTTCTCCTAGAGTGATTTCCATAAAAATGCCTCCCGCGGCCGAATCTAAAAGATTTCTAGAAGCAAAATTCAATCCGGCATGAAAATTTCATATAATCATCCACAAATTCAAACCATGAGTAGGGAAATTACGTATCATTAATTTCATCCTCTCCATAGCTTGTGCAACATGTTCATGATCAAGTTTCTTAAAATTCATAATATCATTTCTAAGACAGATGATCTTAGCGGGAGGAAAATACTTGGAGATAAAAGCATCTTTGCACTTATTCCATGAGTCAATACTATTTTTAGGCAAAGACGAAAACCAAGCTTTAGCACGATCTCTAAGCGAAAAAGGAAATAGCTTCAATTAAACAATATCATTAGCCACATATTTCTTCTTTTGCATATCACACAAATAAACGAAGCTATTTAGATGGGTAGCGGCATCTTCACTAGGAAGGCCGGAAAACGGATCTGTCATGACAAGATTCAGCAAAGCGGCATTAATTTCACAAGATTCAGCATCGGTAAGAGGAGCAATCGGAGTGCTAATAAAATCATTGTTGTTGGTATTGGTAAAGTCACACAATTTAGCGTTATCTTGAGCCATCGTGACAAGCAAGCTATCCAACACACAAGCAAACAAAAAGCAAGCGGGCAAAAAGAGGCAAATAGAGAAAGAGAGGGAGGATAGAGAGAGAGAGAGGGCGAATAAAACGGCAAGGGTGAAGTGGGGGACAGGAAAACGAGAGGCAAATGGCAAATAATGTAATGCGGGAGATAAGGGTATGTGATGGGTACTTGGTATATTGACTTTTGTGCAGACTCCCCAGCAACGGCGCCAGAAATCTTCTCTGCTACCTCTTGAGCATTGCGTTGGATTTCCTTGAAGAGGAAAGGGTGATGCAGCAAAGTAGCATAAGTATTTCCCTCAGCTTTTGAGAACCAAGGTATCAATCCAGTAGGAGGCTACGCGTGAGTCCCTCGTACATGCACAAAACAAATAACTCCTCGCAACCAACGCGATAAGGGGTTGTCAATCCCTTCACAGTCACTTACGAGAGTGAGATCTCATATATGTTCTTTGCAAAGAAATCTAGCAGCTCACCAAAAATGAGATTTTTCTGAGCTGTCTAGAATTTCTGGTGATTTTCAGAAGAGTTCTTGGTATTTTCTTCTTGTGTTTAAAATTATTTTCAGAGGGTGAGGCTTGTCTTGAGGATCACCAGAAGGCTTGTGAACCTCATCTACACTAAGGCAAGCCACATCAACATTTTCATGGTGCCATTTCAATATTGATGATTTTATTACTTGGATGAAATGATTAATCCATGCATTTAAATAACTTTCATGTTATTTATATTCTGTTAAGTGTGTGTTGGTATTATGCTCGATTTACAGAACCTTCAAACTAGTTTAGTTGGTAAAGTAGCTAAGATCTAATTGTGGTCATGATACAATGATTTGTTATGCATATGAATAATTGCTTAAAGTTATTTTCTTGCATAAATAAAATAGTTATATTTTCTAGAAATATCCTGTTAAGTGCTTGTTCAGCCATTTTTACCTAATTTACAGAATGTTTGAACCTAACTTGGTTAGCAAGGAGAATAGGATTTGCTTGAGGTGATAGTAAAATCTTTGCTATGCATATGAGAAATTGATCAAAGTTGTTTTCTTGCCTGAGAATAAGATAATACTTGCTACAAAATATATTGTTAAAATGAGAGTTACCCTGACAAGGAAAGTAATATAAGTTGTTGATGCTTATGCTTAGTGTGAATATGGTTGACATCAGTCATTTTCGTTAACATGTGATGCATGTGTATTATTGCATTTCATGGCACGCTTTGACACCGGTCATTTTCATTTTAAGTTGAACCTGAGTATAACTCAACTTGAATATATCATTGACTGGGTCATGGTGCCGCTGAATCGAGATTTTCCCAGTGCAACCACATTTGCCTTGTGGGAAGGCCTTGATTCGGTCCATTGACATGCCTCTGGTCGGTGCCTCCAACTAGGGAAGGTTATGGGCATGTTTACCCTGTCCTAGTAAGCAGGCATAACCTTGTGTGCCCATTGTTGAGATTATGGTACCGAGTCCTCGAGTGGGATTGTTTTGGCCACGACGGTGGTCGGTGTGTCTTTGGTAGACACGCGGCCACCCAGGACTAGCCCGTTGGGGATTGGGTCGGAGTGGCAGGGAGAGTGTCATGCCAATGGAAGGGTTTTGTGGGAATGCCGTTTGTCCACCCGAATGGGAGTGCGAGGCCATGGGTTCTGTGGTGTGGGTACAGTGTGCTACCTCTGCAGAATGTATAATCTATCGATAGCCGAGTCCACGGTTACGGACGCCTCGTAGTAGGTCCCACCATGAGTCAATGTTTAATAAACTTGCACACTAAGTTATGAACTTTGCACTGATGATGATGGCGGGAAGGCCATCGGGATGTTCAAGGCCCAATACGGGTAGTGGTTGTGATCGCCATAAGGGTCACGAGTTACTCTAGACAAGACCACGATGGTGGTTTGGTGGTGATCGCCGTAAGGATCACGAGTTACTCTGTTCAAGACCACGATGGTGGTTTGTTTGTGATCCGAGAACGATCATGGTTGGTAAGTCGGTCATGAGGGATGTTTATCCCAAGAGCATGAGCACAGCATGTTGGAACATTATTGCATTATTAATTAGTTAAATATCATGATATTGTTTGTCATTATGATTATGCCTGTTGTGAGCTTGCAAGTACATTCAATGTACTGACCTGGCTTGTCATGCTAGATTTCTGGAAAGTCGCGTTGGAAAGGAGAGCTGCTCGAGTCTAGATCATGTCCACATCGGTGTCCCTGTGCTATGGAGTTCCCGCTAAGACGTTGTTCCGCTGCCACGTAGTTGTTATGATCGAGGCCCCCTTTATGTTCACTAAATAATGTACATATTGTTCAGCCGCACCGTGCGTGCCTGCTCGGCCTCGACATTTGTTGTAATATAAACCCTGATCCGCTAGCATCAATAAAGCGGTTATTTTTCTATACCAAGGTGTCGTGTGTTGCCAAAAGACATGGTCTCTGGGCTGGCAATGTAGGGTAAACCGGTCGCTCTGAGCCGGGGTGCCACAACGCTTGGTATCAGAGCCGCGCTGACTGTAGGCCACGCTAGACTATGACGTGTTAACTGGACATTAGATACGAGTTTAAGTTGAGTGCTGGTAGCTAATGTAGCCGATTGTTGCATTGCATGCACTTGATTTATATTTTTATGCTAACCTACTAATGGTTGTGAGTGTAGATGGCTCCGGTGTCGTATCCGTGCCAGTTGCAGCTGATGTCGTACACGTCACCGCACCTCCTTCGCAATGTGTGGCGTTGACTGTACCCCCTCGGAGACGATCCAGTCTATCGGGTGTACCGGGAGCGTCTAGCTGATTCAGTGTATGAGTATCACGTAGTGGTTACTCTGCGCACTAGTTTCGATTCCGGCTCTTACACTCATACTTCTCGAAGCGGTTATGCCTCTACCGCTTCTCAGGCTATCCAGTTTGCTGCATTCGAGGTCCTTGTTGAGCTTTGCTACAATGAGATCCGAATGCAAAACCATCCAGGTTTCTTTTACTACCCTTCTCTGCACGACAATGGTCGTATCCGTTTCCAGATCATTGATCCGGAGTCTGATAGCGTTGCTAGCCACCTTGCTCGTTATGTCACTGCTAGCTATCTTATGATCCATGAGCTGGCTCGAGAGCTGACTCGTGCCCGTTGCTACCTCTTGAGCACTGTGTTGGTTTTCCCCGAAGAGGAAGGGATGATGCAGCAAAGTAGCGTAAGTATTTCCCTTAGTTTTTGAGGACCAAGGTATCAATACAGTAGGAGGCTACACGCGAGTCCCTCGTACCTGTACAAAACAAATAAATCCTTGCAACCAACGCGTTAAGGGGTTGTCAATCCCTGCACGGCCACTTACGAGAGTGAGATCTGATAGATATGATAAGATAATCTTTTTGGTATTTTTATGATAAAGATGCAAAATAAAATAAAAGCAAAGTAAAAGCAAAAGGAAATAACTAAGTATTGGTAGATTAATATGATAAAGATAGACCCGGGGGCCATAGGTTTCACTAGTGGCTTCTCTCGAGAGCATAAGTATTCTACGGTGGGTGAACAAATTACTGTTGAGCAATTGAAAGAATTGAGCATAGTTATGAGAATATCTAGGTATGATCATGTATATCAGCATCACGTCCGAGACAAGTAGACCGACTCCTGCCTGCATCTACTACTATTACTCCACTCATCGACCGCTATCCAGCATGCATCTAGAGTATTAAGTTAATGAAAACAGAGTAACGCCTTAAGCAAGATGACATGATGTAGAGGGATAAACTCATGCAATATGATGAAAACCCCATCTTGTTATCCTCGATGGCAACAATACAATGCGTGCCTTGCTGCGCCTACTATCACTGGGAAAGGACACCGCAAGATTGAGCCCAAAGCTAAGCACTTCTCCCATTGCAAGAAAGATCAATATAGTAGGCCAAACCAAACTGATAATTCGAAGAGACTTGCAAAGATAACCAATCATACATAAAAGAATTCAGAGGAGATTCAAATATTGTTCATAGATAATCTTCATCATAAACCCACAATTCATCGGTCTCAGCAAACACACCGCAAAAAGAAGATTACATCGAATAGACCTCCACAAGAGAGGGGGAGAACATTGTATTGAGATCCAAAAAGAGAGAAGAAGCCATCTAGATAATAACTATGGACCCGAAGGTCTGAGGTAAACTACTCACACTTCATCGGAGAGGCTATGGTGTTGATGTAGAAGCCCTCCGTGATTGATGCCCCCTCCGGCGGAGCTCCGAAACAGGCCCCAAGATGGGATCTCGTGGATAAAGAAAGTTGTGGCGGTGGAATTAGGGTTTTGGCTCCGTATCTGATCGTTTGGGCGTACGTAGGTATATATAGGAGGAAGGAGTACGTCGGTGGAGCAACAGGGGGCCCACAAGTGTGGAGGGCGCGCTTGGGGGGGTAGGTGCGCCCCCTACCTCGTGGCCTCCTCTTTTGTGTCTTGACGTAGGGTCCAAGTCTCCTAGGTCTTGTTCGTTGAGAAAATCATGTTCCCGAAGGTTTCATTCCGTTTTATATTCCTTTTCTTCGAAGCCCTAAAACAGGCAAAAAAGCACTTCTGGGCTGGGCCTCCGGTTAATAGGTTAGTCCCAAAAATAATAAAAAAGTGAATAATAAAGCCCAATAATGTCCAAAACAGTAGATAATATAGCATGGAGCAATCAAAAATTATAGATACGTTGGAGACGTATCTCCCGTACTACTTTAGCCGCTGCTTTGGTCACTACTAGATCTGCCACTACTCCATCTTCTCTGGGATTTACTCCTTATATTCCATCCAGTTCTAGTTCCCCTATTTCACCGGTTACTCCCCCGAGTAGCTCAGGCACCTCGAGGGTGAACCCTCTTAGTACTCCTGCCGAGTGGGTTTCACTTCTCTCTACTCCTGTAGCCCCGATGCTTCATCCTAACCCTGCCCCTGAGGGAGAGCCCTCGAGGCAGCGTCGTCGTGTTACCTTTAACCCTGAGGTTTCCGTTAACCTCGTCAGTTCAGGATCCGAGTCCGCTTCAGGGGAGGACACCGCAGCACCAGCAGAGCAGTAGTACCTCGGAGTATTCGCAGTCATCCGGATAATGTACGGATGTAGCCGTACGAGTCATGATGTTTCGTTGCATGTATGAGAGTAGATGAACCTGTCATGTTGTTTGTCTTTCATGTATGAGTCTATGTATAATTATGTTGGGACTTTATTCGCCGTATTTTCTTCGCTCTTTTGTTTTATTCCGAGATTTGTTGCCGGCTTTTCCCCAAAGGTATTCTTGGATGTTTCTCATCTCGATTGCGTTGTCTTGGAAAAAATCCACAATAGGATGATGCAGGGAGGCAGCAGTAGCAACGTTCATGAGGGAACTCCTGTTCATCGTTCTGCACGACAGGCAGGACATTCTCCCGAGCCGTACGTGTTGGAAATATGCCCTAGAGGCAATAATAAAAGGATTATTATTATATTTCCTTGTTCATGATAATTGTCTTTTATTCATGCTATAATTGTGTTATCCGGAAATCGTAATACATGTGTGAATACATAGACACCAACATGTCCCTAGTAAGCCTCTAGTTGACTAGCTCGTTGATCAATAGATAGTCATGGTTTCCTGACTATGGACATTGGATGTCATTGATAACGAGATCACATCATTAGGAGAATGATGTGATGGACAAGACCCGATCCTAAACATAGCACAAGATCGTATAGTTCGTTTGCTAGAGTTTTTCCAATGTCAAGTATCTTTTCCTTAGACCATGAGATCGTGTAACTCCCGGATACCATAGGATTGCTTTGGGTGTACCAAACGTCACAACGTAACTGGGTGACTATAAAGGTATACTACGGGTATCTCCGAAAGTGTCTGTTGGGTTGACACGGATCAAGACTGGGATTTGTCACTCCGTATGATGGAGAGGTATCTCTGGGCCCACTCGGTAATGCATCATCATAATGAGCTCAAAGTGACCAAGTGTCTGGTCACAGGATCATGCATTACGGTACGAGTAAAGTGACTAGCCGGTAATGAGATTGAACGAGGTATTGGGATACCGACGATCGAATCTCGGGCAAGTAACATACCGATTGACAAAGGGAATTGTATACGGGGTTGCTTGAATCCTCGACATCGTGGTTCATCCGATGAGATCATCGAGGAGCATGTGGGAGCCAACATGGGTATCTAGATCCCGCTGTTGGTTATTGACCAGAGAGCCATCTTGGTCATGTCTACATGTCTCCCGAACACGTAGGGTCTACACACTTAAGGTTCGGTGACACTAGGGTTGTAGAGATATGAATATGCAGTAACCCAAAAGTTGTTCGGAGTCCTGGATGAGATCCCGGACATCACGAGGAGTTCCAGAATGGTCCGGAGGTGAAGAATTATATATAGGAAGTGCAGTTTCGGCCATCGGGAGAGTTTCGGGGGTCACCGGTATTGTACCGGGACCACCGGAAGGGTCCCGGGGGTCCACCGGGTGGGGCCATCCATCCCCGAGGGCCCCATGGGCTGAAGTGGGGAGGGGAACCAGCCCATAGTGGGCTGGTGCGCCCCCTTGGCCCACCCCCTGCGCCTAGGGTTGGAAACCCTAGGGTGGGGGGCGCCCCCACTTGCCCTGGGGGCTACTCCACCCTTGGCCGCCGCCCCCCCTAGGAGATCCCATCTCCTAGGGCGGGCGCCCCCCCTAGGAGATCCCATCTCCTAGGGCGGGCGCCCCCCTAGGGGAGCCTATATAAAGGGGGGAGGGAGGGGCAGCCGCACGCTTGAGTCTTGGCGCCTCCCTCTCCCCTGCTACACCTCTCCCTCACGCAGTAGAACGGCGAAGCCCTGCTGCGGTGACCCCTGCATCCACCACCACGCCGTCGTGCTGCTGGATCTTCATCAACCTCTCCTCCCCCCTTGCTGGATCAAGAAGGAGGAGACGTCACGCTGACCGTACGTGTGTTGAACGCGGAGGTGCCGTCCGTTCGATGCTAGGATCTCCGGTGATTTGGATCACGTCGAGTAAGACTTCCTCATCCCCGTTCTTTGAACGCTTCCGCGCGTGATCTACAAAGGTATGTAGATGCAATCCGATCACTCGTTGCTAGATGAACTCATAGATGGATCTTGGTGAAACGGTAGGAAATTTTTTGTTTTCTGCATGTTCCCCAACAGTACGTTCCGGCACTGCCTCCACCGCCAAATCCGCCCTCCACCGAGCAAACACTACTAGGAAAATGCTTACCAGTAGCGCTGGTTTTTGAGCTACCAGGAGCGCGGGCACCAGCGCTACTGCTACGGCGCTACAACTATTTTGTAGCAGTAGCGCATTTTTAGGCCAACGCTACTGGTAAGTTCAAGTACTAGTAGTGCGTTTTCAGGCCCGCGCTACTGCTAACATTTATGCTTTTTTTAGCATTTTGGCGATGTACATGTTTAAACAGATATATCTTTTATACAATAATAACTCATCATGAACTAGTCTGTTTAAATAGCATATTCATTACCACTTGTCATCACCATCAAACAATGTTCGTCAATGAGACATCATATAACAAGTTGGTCACTAGTCATAATCACAACTCCTCATCATCATCATCATCAACTCTAACACATTGTAGCACATAATAACACATTCTATCTACGACCTACACCTCTCATAGGACCTACTCTACCCTCTCTTAGGTAAAATATCATAAAACAAGATAGGCATTGACGCTGCATTAAGGAAAATTGACTCTCCATAATAAAGAACGGAGATCATCTTGTCTCCAAGTCTTGGCCTACGCACAATGTTGCTTCCAAGTAGCTCTCTATGATGGTTCAAACATTTTTTGAAATCATCTATTATCATTGCTTCCTCGCTTTTAGAAATCTGGTACGGATAGGAGTGATGTGGATACTGCGGCTGGCCTGGCCGTGGTGGTTGTAAGCTCATAACATTAACGCGACCTCTCGTCAACATCAGATGAGGCACACAATCCATCAGGATTTTCTGTTCAAAAACATAGTAATAATGTTGTAGTTATCAATATAGTTTAGTTTTAGAAGAATTTATGCAAAAGATGCGCGGATGTCGTAATAGTAGAAAGTCTTACTATGATATCTCCATTGATGTTACCGTAGTTCAACACGTGCACTAGTGGCACATATTGACCATAATGTGGAGGAGTTTGATAATAGCTATTGTAATTCTCAATATCAGTAAAAAATGCGATAAGACCATCTTGCTCCTTATAAGTTAATTGTACTTCATCATTGTAGTAGTAGGTTCTCTCTAGCATTTTCCATACATTTTTTAAAGAATGAAAATAAGCTGTCAATGGAAATAAACTGTCAAATATTTTGAAATAAACAATATAAATTACTTAGTAAATATGTTTAAGAAACTCACACAGCGGTAGAATTGGAAGCGTGTCAACAAGGACCCAAATGGCCATATCATTTTCGTCGATGTCAGGATCACCAAGATCGAAGGTGAGAAGCATACCCTCATGAAAATCATACGCCTTGCAAAGGGCTTCCCAATTCAGGCAACCAAAATTGGATGAGTTCATAGAATTGTATAGATTTACAGTAAAATCATAACCATGATGGGTCCTTAGTTGAATTATCTTTGTCTCCATTCTTTCATGATCTTCAAAACCCATCTTCTCCAAGACATAGAGTCTTGCATGGCATGGGATAAGCTAGTCGAATTGTAAAAGACGGAAATTACACGTTGAAGAAGCAGAGCAGTCGTGCAAAAAATAACAAAAAACACTTGTCGTTGTTGCATACCGTTTCAACATTGAAGGTCTCTTGGAGCTTGATGCTGAAGCGCCGACCTTCTACCAAGTGAGGCCTGTCGCATAGACCGCGCTCATCTTCACAGTAGTCGCACATAGAGAATTCCCTTTCGTCCTCAGACATTTCCTAATAGGTAATTAATAATCCATCATCGAATACATATATAGTAGTTTGTAGCAAAGATCATCATATAACAACTAAAACACCTAAAATTTGTAGTTTGTAGTAGTTTGTAGCAAAGATCATCATATAATCCATCATGAATACATATATAGTAGTTTGTAGCACAAACCGCGCTCATCTTTTGCATTCAATAAGCAAATAACTAATAGGTAATTAATAATCCATCATCGAATACACATATAGTAGTTCGTAGCAAAGATCATCATATAATATCACTAATACATCTCGAATAATAGCTCCTCTAGGTTCAATGGGCCACGGTGGACACCCAAAGAGAAGGAACCATCACCGGATCATAGCTCCGGTGAGATCCCCAAAGAATCTGCCAGGTATTGGAGAACCGGCCGTTCGCCAACGCAACCAAGTAGCGCTGGACGTGCGTGTTCTCCTCCATGACACGGTGTTGTACCACCTGCGTGGGGGACTTAAGCCTCTCCACCGATGCAGGCCCACGTGACCGCCACCAAAGAAGCTCCGGGTCAACGACGGGTTGGCTCCTCACTAAGTTGCGCTCACCAGAAGGTAGCACAACCCAGTACCAGCCCGGCGGAGCCCAGTCCCGGACATGGCCCCTCGGCTCAACCAGGAGTCCTCCGCCGAGTCGACGAGGAGGATGCGGGATAGGCATCGTCGACATCGAGAACAAAATGCTTAATTATGGAAACAAAATTAATAAACACTTAGGAAAATTTGGCATGACCTTTGCTAAAAATAGGACATATCGAGCGCCTGAAATTTGCCAGAACATAAACGAATTAACATTTCTGGCAAAACATAGGCCACTCGAAAAAATATGACATGTCCAAAATGTGACATGTTCAAAATATGCATGACATGTCCACTGCAAATTTGCATATTAACAGGAAAAATTGCTTTAACTAAAAAAATACCTAGAATTCTGTTAATTACACCTAAAACAACTAAAACACCTAAAATTCTATTAACTACACCTAAAACTCTTTTAAATACACTTAAAACACCTAAATTCTATTAACTACACCTAATTAAAAACCTAGCTAAATTTCTATTCTAACTTTAAAACCTATCTAAATTTAAAAACCTAGGGTTCATACGAATTAACTAGGGTTCATACCTAATATGTCCAAGCAAGGGTTCGATCATGCATAACCTAAATTATTCTAAAAAACTACATTTTTAACTAAAACACCTACAAATTTAACTAAAACACATACAAATTCAACTAAAACACCTACATTATTCTAAGAACCTACATTTTTAAACTAGGATTCAAAATAATTAACTACTCTCTAATAACTATAACTAGGGAGGGAGGGAGGCGGAGGAAGGAGGGAGGAGTACCTCTCGGTGGAGGAGGGCCGGCGTGGGAGGGGCGACCTGCGGGGGAGGATGGTCGGTGCGCGCGGCGGGGGGCGGCAGGGGAGGAGGGCCGGCGCGGGGAAGGGCGGCCAACGGAGGAAGAGGGGCCTGCGCGGGGAGGGCGGCCGGAGTAGGACACGGGGGCGGCGGCCGGATCGGGGGAGGGATTCGATCTGGTGTGAGTGTGTGAGTGTGAGTGTGAGTGAGGGGAGAGGGGTGCGCGCGCGGGCCGGCGAGGGAGAGGAAGCATAGGTGGGCCTAGCGGCAGCGTGGGGGAGGAGGCCCAGCGCTATAGCTAACGCTACAACAGGGGGGCGAGAGCGTGGCCCATTAGCAGTAGCGCTGGCCGTGAAATACAGCGCTACTGCTAACGTGTGCTTGTAGCGCTGGTGCTGGCCGGCGCTACTGCTAAATAGCAGTAGCGTGGGGTCTATAACCAACGCTACTGCTAAATGTCTACCTATAAGCATTTTCCTAGTAGTGAAATTTTGCGTATGTTTGAGGAAAGAGGGAACAATGATCTGCTTGAAATATTAAGAAGTGTGCAAGCTATGGTTGGACAGAATGGAAATCAGAACGGTCATTACTCAAAGCTGTTAGATTTTCAAAGGACCAAGCCACCTAGTTTCAGTCAGATTATTGACCCATTGGATGCAGATGATTGGTTGTGTACCATTGAGAAAAAGCTTGAGATTGCTCGTACTGAAGAAAATGATAAAGTTCCATTTGCAACTCATTACCTTTAAGGCGCTACTACCATATGGTGGGAAATGCAAAAGCCATGTGGCCTGCTGATGAAGAAATCACCTGGGAAAAATTTAAGGATCAGTTCCGGAAATATCATATCCCTACTGGAGTTATGAAGGTTAAGTAGCGTGAATTTCTCGCACTCGTCCAAGGAAATTAGTCTGTGGGGGAATATTTTCAAAAATTCAATCATCTGGCCCGTTACTCCCTTTATGACATGGCCACCGAAGAAAGGAAGATTGACATATTTCTTGGAGGCTTAAATCCGCAACTCCGGTGTACTCTCAGTATGTTTGATTTCCCAGATTTCCAAACTCTGGTGAACAAGGCTTTCATTGCTGAACGGCAGCACAAGCTTATATCAGATAATAGGCCTGTCAACAACGACAACAAGCGTAAGTTTGAGCCAAAGAAGGATGGGCAACTAGTGCAAAAGGCACGTACCTGGCAGCAGACTCAGGTGGAAAACAAGCCAAATTGGCAACATAATGTTAACAGGACCACCACTCAAGTCAGGAATATCGTGACCAATCCCATGCATGAGGAGCGTCAGCGCAATAATTCGTGCTTCAATTGTGGGCAGAATGGACATTATGCCAGGCAGTGCCCCAAGAACAACAAGGTGAATACCCCATTCAGACCACAAGTCAACTTTATAGAGTCATGCCCAACCCAGCAAAACATTACTGGGCATGTGCATCATCTCTCAGCCAATGAAGCCCAAGAGAACCCCGAAGTCATCATTGGTATGTTTTCTATTAATGTCATACCGGCCGTAATTTTATTTGACTCTGGGCTTCCTATTCTTTTATTTCTCGGAGTTTTGCTGCCCAAAACAAATTTCCTTGTACACTTTTGGGAAAAAATATGCTGGTACAAACCCCAGGATCTTTAATCAAGAGCAATCTGGTCTGCCGTGATCTGGAAATCAATATCAACGGAGTCTACTTTCCAACCTCTCTGATACTTATTGAGTCTGAAAAGTTGGATATTATATTGGGTATGAATTGGTTGACCCAATATCAAGTTTGCATAAACTGCGCAACATGAGAAGTCACTTTAACAAGTCCGAATGGGCAGACTACCAAATTCTATGCTCGCAAGAATATACCCAAGCAAGAATTGTTTTTCACCGCTGTGGCTGAGTTGGAATTAATTCCTATGGTCAGTGAGTACCCTGATGTATTTCCAGAAGAACTGCCAGGCATGCCACCAGATCGAGAGCTGGAATTTGCCATATATCTTGTGCCCGGAACTGCACCGTTATACAAGAAGTATTACCGGATGCCCTCATCAGAATTAGTGGAGCTAAAGAAACAACTTGATGAACTGCTCCAAGAAGGATATATTCGTCCCAGCTCTTCACCATGGGGATCACCTGCTATTTTCGTAGACAAAAAGGATGGCAGCCTCCGCATGTGTGTAGATTACCGCCAACTGAATGAGGTCACCATCAAAAATAAATATCCGCTGCCAAGGATTGACGATCTGTTTCATCAGCTTAGTGGGGCTAAAGTATTCTCTAAGATCAATTTACAGACCGGATATCATCAGCTCAAAATTAAAAAGGAAGATATTCCTAAGACCGCATTCACCACTAGGTACGGTCTTTATGAATATACAGTGGTGTCCTTTGGTCTCACCAATGCCTCTGCTTTCTTCATGCATATGATGAACAAAGTATTCATGGACTTCCTCGACAAATTCGTGGTAGTCTTCATCGATGACATCCTCATTTACTCCAAGGGTGAAGAAGAGCACAAGGGTCACCTCCGAGCAGTGCTACAACGACTCCGCGACCATCATCTTTACGCCAAATTTAGTAAATGTGAGTTTTGGCTCAAGCAAGTTGGGTTTCTCGGACATGTACTATCCGCCGAAGGTATAGCCGTGGACCCGAGCAAAGTAAAGGATGTGCTCGATTGGTTGCCTCCCAGTGACACAGATCCGGAGTTTTCTCGGATTAGCTGGGTATTACTGTTGTTTCATTGAGGGGTTTTCCAAGATTGCTAAACCCATGACAGAGCTGCTCAAAAAGGATAAGAAGTTTGAATGGACGGAGAACTGTGAGAAATGTTTCAATGAGCTAAAGATACGGCTGACCACCGCACCTGTATTGACTCTCCCAGACATTTATCGTAGCTTTGATGTATATTGTGACGCCTCCAGGCAAGGCCTAGGTTGCGTACTTATGCAAGAAAGCAAGGTAGTAGCATATGCATCGCGACAGCTACGACCCCACGAGGGAAATTATCCTACTCATGATTTGGAATTGGCTGCGGTGGTTCATGCGTTAAAAATTTGGAGACACTACCTCATTGGAAAAAGGTGCCAATTTTTTACCAATCACAAAAGTCTTAAATACATATTTACTCAGCCGGATTTAAATATCCGTCAATGAAGATGGCTAGAGTTGGTCAAGGATTATGATCTTGGAATAAATTATCACCCGGGTAAGGCCAACGTACTTGCCGATGCCCTCAGTCGAAAGCCTGTCAGCTTAAATGTCATGTCGAAATCCTTGCCTCCCAAACTCCAAGAGGAGATCGCTCAGCTCAACCTGGTCATAGTGGATGCTGGCCTCACTAATCTTTTGGAAGTTACCCCCACACTTGAGGAAGAGATCTGCAAGGCCCAGCCAGCTGACATCAAGCTGCAGAGACGTGCCAAGAGCCTGATGGCAGGGCAGACCCCAAATTTCTCCAAGGACAAATTCAGTACCCTCCGATTCCGTGAACGAATTTGTGTACCCAATCAGCCAGACTTAAAGAAGAAAATCATGTCGGATGCACACGAATCCTCATATTCCATTCACCTGGGAGGTATGAAAATGTATGAGGACCTTAGACAAATATTCTGGTGGGATGGAATGAAGAAAGACATTGCCTACTTTGTGGCCTGTTGCGACATATGCAACAAGGTGAAAGCAGAGCATTAGAAGCCAGCAGGACTTCTCCAACCACTCCCGGTTTTGTAATGGAAACGGGATGACGTTTGTATGGATTTCATTACAGGACTGCCTGTAACACCCCGGATGTAATTTACCTTACATGTATCCCAACTCTTGCCGTTTCCGGCGCTAAGTTATTTTATTTTCCTTGGGTTTGGGCTTTTGTCTCCGTGTGTTGTTGCCTTTGTCATGCATATCTTATCACGTCATCATGTGCATTGCATTTGCATACGTGTTCGTCTCATGCATCCGAGCATTTTCCCCGTTGTCCATTTTGCATTCCAGCGCTCCTATCTCCTCTGGTGCCCCTTTCTACCTCTTTTTGTGTGTGGGGGTTAAACATTTCCGGATTGGACCGAGACTTGTCAAGCGGCCTTGGTTTACTACCGGTAGACCACCTGTCAAGTTTCGTACCATTTGGACTTCGTTTGATACTCCAACGGTTAACGAGGGACCGAGAAGGCCTCGTTTGTGTTGCAGCCCAACACCCTTCCAATTTGGCCCAAAACCGACCACAGACCCTTCCATCACCTAGAGTGTTCGATCACGATCACGTGGCCGAAAACCGCACTCCTTTTGGAGCATCCTAGCTCCCTCTATGCCTATAAATAGTTCCCCTCACAAAAATCCCGGGTCTCCTCCCCCCTACCCCTAGCTTTTTCCCCGCAGCACGCCGGACAACGTCCGGGCACGCCGGACATCGCCGCCGCCACCAACCAGGGACTGCCACATGTCCCGTGCCGGCCCCCACTTCGCTGCCGACCCCGCGGGCCTGCGAGGCCCAGCGCCGGCCCTCCCGGCCCGGCTCCTCCCACCACCCGACGCCGCCCGCTCCTCGGATCCCCGCCGCCTCGCCCGGTTCGCCTCTTGCCGTGCTGCCCTTCGCCGGCTGGCGCTGCTGCACGCCCTCGCCAGCGAGCTCGCACCTCGGCGCCTCGCCGTCCCGCTCCGGTCACCTCCGCCGTCATCCGCCGCGGGGCCGCCACTCCTTCCTCCTCCTCGGAACGGCAAGTCCGGCGACGACCTCGGCAAGTCCGGCGAATTCATCCTCAACCCCGGCGAACCTCGGGAGCTGTGCATGCTACAGTGCAAGACCCGATCCAGATATGGAGTTTTGCTCTCCGTTGACTTTTATTCCCCGAAACCCTAGTTTTTTTGCGTTTTTCATCATGTCGTAACTCCGCATCCGTAGCTCTGATTTGCGCGTGTAGCACATCAAAATGTTCGGCTCAGAGAGTACATCATTTCATCTCATTCCATCATTTTCATTTGAGCTCATATTGATGCCTGAAATGCTGTTGGAGGAGGGCTATGTGATAAAATTGTCAGATCTGTTTCATCAAATAGATATTTGTCATTTTTGCCATGTTTAAGTTGTGCATGATATGCTACTGAGCTCTACATGAGTTTTGTTATATGCCATGCCATCTTTACAGAGGTGCTTACCATGTATTTTTGTAATATGTGTGGTGACTAGCACAAGCTTGCAAAGTAGTGCAATCGGTAATGCTGATTTCAGGGACTTAGAATTTCTCCAAGTCCTTGTCCTGATTTTGTCATTATGCCATATGTTCATGTTGGTTCCTAGTGATCCATGCCTCTTTTGAGGATTATCAGTAAGGATGATTTGTTAACATTGTGGTGCTCTATCCATCCATGTCTTTGTTTGCAATTATGGAGCACCCTAGCTTGAGTCAATCGAGCTCTACTTTTGCTATTTCGTGAATCCTGGCAGATTGTTGACTTGTTAGCGATTTTGCCGAGGATGTTGCTATTGATCCGTGCATGCTATGTTGTTGTTCTTGCCATGTCTAGCTCCTATGCCATGTATTATTGATGGGTGTATGCTTAATTTGTCATGCCATGCTCTGTAGTGAGTGCATCGAGCTCGTAAACATGCCTACTCGTTAACAGATTTGCATGCTCCAGTTTTTCACCAAGTGTGTAATCTGATTATGTTTTTGCCATGTTCACATGCTTGCAATTGTATTTTCTGATCCCTTTTGGCTCAAGGTCACTAAGGGACTTTTGTTAAGTGCTTTGAGTAGCTTCATGCCATGCCTTTATTTGCCATGTTAAGTTCCTGTAGCATATAGTTTTGATGCCCTAAAGTGTGCTACCTGATGTTAAATTCCAGACTTGTGTTAATTTCACCAAGTCTGAAACCTGTTATCATTTGTACTTTTGCCATGCTTATTTGAACCTGTTAATGAATGAATTGGCCATATCTCAGTGTTCATATTTTGTCAAGCATCATGAGTGGATCCCTGCCATGTATTTTGTTGTCAAGTTGAGTGTTGTAGCATATTTATCTTGATGCATTTAGATGGCTACTTGCTGATTATCGCAGACCGGTGTCATATTTGTTTTGCTTGCCATTTCCAAACCGTGCATCCGATTCCGGTGATCTTTATATAGATTTCAACCGAAATCACCTCACCTTTCCAGTGGCACTCTTGGATTTCCAAGTTGAGGCCAGTTTGAATCATTCCTTGTCAAATCTTGCATATGCATCACATATCGCATCCCGCAAAGCATACCATGTTTGCATCATGTTGTTCGAGCATTGCACGTGGTTGATTGTGTTCCTTTTGCTTGATTGTCTTGTTTGGGTAGAGCCGGGAGACAAGTTCGCTAACGAGGAGCCCGTTGAGTTTTCTTACGAGGATCAAGTCAACTCTGACAACTTTGCAGGCAAGATGATCATACCCTCGAAATCACTTCTATCTTTGCTTGCTAGATGCTCGCTCTTTTGCTATGCCTATGATACGATGCCTACCACTTTCTTATCATGCCTCCCAAATTGCCATGTCAAACCTCTAACCCACCATGTCCTAGCAAACCATTTCTGGGCTATGTTACCGCTTTGCTCAGCCCCTCTTATAGCGTTGCTAGTTGCAGGTGAAGATTGGAGATCGTTCCTTGTTGGAACATTGTTTATTGTTGGGATATCACCATATTATCTTGTTATAATAATGCACCTATATACTTGGTAAAGGGTGGAAGGCTCGGCCTTTTTGCCTAGTGTTTTGTTCCACTCTTGCCACCCTAGTTTCCGTCATATCGGTGTTATGTTCCCGGATTTTGCGTTCCTTACGCGGTTGGGTTATAATGGGAACCCCTTGACAGTTCGCCTTGAATAAAACTCCTCCAGCAATGCCCAACCTTGGTTTTACCATTTGCCACCTAGCCTCTTTTTCCCTTGGGTTTCGGAGCCCAAGGGTCATCTGTATTTAAACCCCCCTGGGCCAGTGCTCCTCTGAGTGTTGGTCCGAACTGGGCAGCCTGCGGGGCCACCTCGGGGAAACTCGAGGGTTGGTTTTACTCATAGCTTGACCTATCTGAGTGTGCCCTGAGAACGAGATATGTGCAGCTCCTATCGGAATTTGTCGGCACATTCGGGCGGTGTTGCTGGACTTGTTTTACCATTGTCGAGGATGTCTTGTAAAACCGGGATGCCGAGTCTGATCGGAATGTCTCTGGAGAAGGAATATCCTTCGCTGACCGTGAGAGCTTGTGATGGGCTAAGTTGGGACTCCCCTGCAGGGATTTGAACTTTCGAAAGCCGTGCCCGCAGTTATGGGCAGATGGGAATTTGTTAATGTCCGGTTGTAGATAACATGAAACTTAACTTAATTAAAATGAATCAACCACGTGTGTAACCGTGATGGTCTCTTCTCGGCGGAGTCCGGGAAGGGAACACGGTGTTGGAGTAATGCTTGACGTAGGTTGTTCTAGGATCACTTCTTGATCATAGTTCTTCGTTCGTGCTTTGCCCTCTCTTCTCGCTCTCTTTTGCGAACAAGTTAGCCACCATATATGCTAGTCGCTTGCTGCAGCTCCACATATTACCTTGCCTTACCTATAAGCTTAAATAGTCTTGATCGCGAGGGTGCGAGATTGCTGAGTCCCCGTGACTCACAGATTACTTCCAAACCAGATGCAGGGACCAATGATACCGCTCCAGACGATGCGCTTGAGCTCAAGTGGGAGTTCGATGAAGACTCTCGTCGTTACTATGTGTCTTCCCCAGATGATCAATAGTGGTGCCCAGTGGGGCGATCGGGGACCATGTCGCTTGTTGGGGTTGATCTTTTATTTTGGTACCGTAGTCGGACCATGAGTGTATTGGATGATTGTAATGTTATTCATGTATTTGTGTGACATGGCGAGTGTAAGCCAACTATGTACCTTTTTCCCCTATTATCTATTTACATGGGTTGTTGTGAAGATTACCTTACTTGTGACATTGCTTTCAATGCGGTTATGCCTCTAAGTCGTGCTTCGACACGTAGGAGATATAGTCGCATCGAGGGCGTTACAAGTTGGTAATCAGAGCCTTCCCCGACCTTAGGAACCCCCCTACTTGATCGAATAGCTGGCGTTGTTGAGTCTAGAAAAATGTTTTGAGTCATTTAGGATTATATATATCAGAGAGTTAGGACTTCTTTATACTCTTCGTCGCTCTAGTGAGGCATCCTGACGTAGAGTTTTGACTCTTCTCTTCTCAAATTTCACTAAATTTTTTTAGGATCACGCGGGTATCTTGGAATCGTTCCGATCGATTTGTGACAAGAACATTGTTCTTGGTGCCTCCTGTCAGTTAGGGGTTGTGGTAGTGTCCCGGGGAGTTGAGCTCCGAGGTGTTGTCGTCACAATTTTATCGTTGCAGTTCTGGAATACCTGAGTTTAGTTTCACCGACATTGAAAATCTCTTTTATGCAGTTGTTGGTGAGATAACCTCGACACCACCTAGTACTGGGGCAGGAGTTCGGGAGTATTGCCATAACTTGTATAACGGATGCTTTTCGAAGGTTGAGGTAGACGATTTCCGAAGTTTTTCCCGGTTATGTGTTGAAGGATGGATACAGCTGGATGTAGGATTTGCTAGATTTGGGTGAGATATTATGCTTCCCCTGTATCCCCAACACCTGATTGCATAACCAGAAAGGTTCGGGAGTTTCATAGGTGGGAATTCTTGTAGCTCTAGTTCTTCTTCCGCGGATATTTGGTTTGAGATTGGGTGATCCTTACCGAGTATTCGTTCTTGTTCCGTACCTTGTTGTTTTTCTTCTACCTAAATTCTAAGTGGCTTCTCAATTTATGGATATGTGACCATTTCAATTGGAATGCATTCATTCATTTTGTTCGGATGTGAATACTATATGTTGCAATTTCAACCCGTTTGATTCAGCTTCAATATTTGTCTGTTAATGTGCTAATGGATGTCAACCTCTTCAGGATGGCTCCTCCAACGCGCACGACTTCGAATCCTGATCCGCCACCACCACCTCCACCTCCGGAGGCATGGCAAGCTGTGATGGCCGCTACCAATGCAAACACGCAACTGATCATGCAACTTCTTCAAGAGCGCAACCAAGGGAACCAGGGCCAAGGCAACAATCAGAATCACTTTGCTACAGTCAACCAGTTCCTTGCTAACCAGCCAAAGACCTTCAGCAATTGTGTTGAGGCAACAGACGCTGATGATTGGCTCGTGGACATATGCAAGCATTTCGAGTGCAGTATTGTCAGGCCTGAGGACTTTGTCAAGTTCGCTTCCTTCCAACTCAAAGACCAAGCTGCAGAATGGTTTCAGCAGTACAAAGATTCTAGAGGAGGCCGTGCGATTACCTGGGATGAATTCCGTCAAGACTTCAAAGCTCATCATATTCCTCAGAGCGTGGTTGAAAGCAAGCGTAAGGAATTCTGCAACCTGAAGCAAGGCTCTATGTCTGTCTATGAGTACAACAAGATGTTTCAGAAGCTCGCCCGTTTTGCTAAGCAGGACATCCCTGACGAGAAGAGCATGATATACCAGTTCAGGGGTGGTCTCAGAGAAGAAATCCAGCTAGCTCTCGTTCTCTTTGAGCCCAAGATGTACGATGTGTTTTACAACATGGCAATGAAGCAAGAGACTGCTCAACTAAAGTGCGATGCTTCCAAGAAGTGAGTCAGAGATGCTACTCCTTCTTCCTCAACTCAAGTGGCTAAGCAGCAGAAGTATTGGCTTCCTCCTCCTCCGTTCCATCAGCCTTATCAGCAAAAGAGCAAAGGTGGCAGTGGATCTTCCCACGCACCCAACCCTGGCTTTCAGAACAAGACTTCATCTCAAGCTCCAAGATCAAGTGCTCCGTATCACCGTCCGCTTTCAGAGGTCACGTGCAACAGGTGCCAACAGAAGGGTCACTATGCCAACAAATGCTTCAATCAGAGGCGTCTCCCTCCTCCAACTCCTGTGAGATCAGCAAGTACAGCTATGGTCAAGCATAACCCCAAGCACGCCAAGGTCAACTTGATGAATGCAGCTCAGGCAGAGGACTCGTCAGATGTCATCATGGGTAACCTTCCTCTTAACGATGTTCCTACAAAAGTACTTTTTGATACTGGTGCATCGCATTGTTTCATGTCAAAGCCATTTTTTTGCCAAGAATGAATTCGTTTTTTCTCATTTGGGCAAACAAATGGATATCGTTTCTCCCGGCAAACGTTTGAGTGCAAGTTTGGAGGTTCCAGATGTTACTATCACATTGGGTGATTAGAAGTTTCTTTCTTCTCCAATGGTCCTTGGTAACTCGGATATTGATCTTATTCTCGGAATGGATTGGCTTTCTAAGCACAAGGCTCAGCTTGATTGTGCTGCCAGGCAGATTCAATTGACTCATTCGTCTGAGGATGTAATTGTCTTTGCCACTCGTGATGATACCATCCGTCTGTTTTCTCTCAATGAGAAGGGTGAACTAGATGCCATCTCTCAAATTCCAGTCGTTTGCGAATATCAAGACGTCTTTCCAGAAGAGCTTCCAGGAATGCCTCCGCACCGGCCAGTTGAATTTGTCATCGATCTTGAGCCTGGAACGGAACCTGTTTGCAAACGTCCATACATGCTTGGACCTGAAGAGTTGAAGGAGCTGAAGAAGCAACTCGATATTCAAGAGCGAATGGGTCTCATCCGACCTAGTTCTTCTCCATGGGGTTGTGGAGTTCTTTTTGTGAAGAAGAAGGATGGAACGGACCGACTTGTGTTGACTACCGTCCATTGAACAAGAAGACTATCAAGAACAAGTACCCACTTCCCAACATCAATGAGCTGTTTGAACAACTCAAAGGTACTCAAGTATTCTCCAAGCTTGATCTCCGTATGGGCTATCACCAGATTCGAATTCATGAGCAAGATATTCCCAAGACGGCGTTCAGAACAAGCTATGGTTCACATGAATACACTGGCATGTCTTTTGGCCTCGTCAACGCTCCGCCGACTTTCTCTCGCATGATGAACTTCATCTTCAATCCCTACACAAATGACTTCGTCTTGGTCTACCTCGATGACATTCTGGTCTTTTCGAAGAACAAGGAAGATCATGCCAAGCACTTGCGTTTGGTGCTCGATAAGCTCAGAGAACATCAGTTCTACGCCAAGTTCTCAAAGTGCGAGTTTTGGCTCGATGAGGTTCTCTACCTTGGGCATATCATCTCTGCCAAGGGCATAGCGGTGAATCCTGAGAAGGTGTCTGCAATTGTGAATTTGGAACCACCTCATAACGTGAAGCAACTCCGCAGCTTCCTCGGTCTCGCAAGCTACTATCGAAGGTTCATTGAGAACTTTTCAAAGATCGCGAAGCCGCTTTCCAACCTTCTCTAGAAGCACGTCAAGTACGTTTGGTCTCCTGAGTGTGACATCGCTTTCAACACCCTGAAAGAGAAATTAGTCACTGCTCTAGTTCTGACTCCTCCTGATGAATCCAAACCGTTCGAGGTCTTCTGCGATGCATCTCTTCAAGGTCTTGGTGCAGTATTGATGCAAGAGAAGAAAGTTGTGGCTTATACTTCTCGCCAGTTGAAGCCCAACGAGAAGAACTACACCACTCATGACCTCGAGTTGGCGGCAGTTGTGCATGCTCTTTTGACTTGGAGACATCTCTTATTGGGAACAAAAGTGGACATCTTCACTGACCACAAGAGTCTCAAGTACATCTTCACTCAGCCTAATCTCAACCTCAGGCAGACTCGTTGGGTCGAAATGATTGAAGAGTATAATCCGAGCATCGAATATACTCCAGGCAAGGCCAATGTAATTGCTGACGCATTGAGCAGGAAGGCTTACTGCAACAGTCTGATTCTCAAGCCTTACCAACCTGAGCTTTGTGAAGCTTTCCGTAAAATCAATTTGCAAGTTGTTCCTCAAGGTTTCCTCGCCAACCTTAAAGTCTCTCCTACTTTGGAAGATCAGATTCGCGAGGCTCAAGTTCTTGATGCTATGGTGAAGAAGGTGAAGATTGGGATTGCCAAGAGTCAACCCAAGTACAAGTGTTATCGCCTTGATGACAAGGATACTCTCTTCTTCGAGGATCGCATTGTTGTGCCTAAAGGTGACCTTCGTAAAGTCATTATGAACGAGGCTCACAATTCACTCCTCTCTATCCACCCTGGGAGTACGAAGATGTACCAGGACCTCAAGCAGGCTTATTGGTGGACTCGAATGAAGCGCAAGATTGCTCAGTTCATGAATGAATGTGATGTCTGCAGAAGAGTGAAGGCAGAACACCAACGACCAGCTGGTCTCCTCCAACCTCTTGCCATTCCAGAATGGAAGTTTGACCACATTGAGATGGACTTCGTGACGGGTTTTCCAAAGTCCAAGCATGGCAATGATGCTATATTCGTTGTCATCGACAAACTCACTAAAGTGGCTCACTTTCTGCCTATCAAAGAGTCTATCACTGCAGCTCAATTGACGGAGCTGTATACCTCTCGGATTGTCTCTCTGCACGGCATTCCGCAGTTGATATCTTCAGACCGTGGCAGCATCTTTACCTCCAAGTTTTGGGATTCTTTTCAGAAGGCCATAGGCACCAACATCCGCTTCAGCACAGCTTTTCATCCTCAAACTAGCGGTCAAGTCGAGCGTGTCAATCAGATTCTTGAAGATATGCTCAGGGCTTGCGTTATCTCCTTCGGTATGAAGTGGGAAGATTGTCTTCCATATGTCGAGTTCTCCTACAACAACAGTTTTCAAGCAAGTTCGGGCAAGGCCCCATTTGAAATTCTCTATGGCAGGAAGTGCCGTACTCCTCTTAACTGGTCAGAGACCGATGAACGTCAACTTCTTGGAAATGACTTGATCACAGAGGCAGAGGAAATGTGCAAAGTCATTCGTGATAACCTCAAAGAAGCGCAATCGCGCCAGAAGAGCTACTATGATAGTAAGCATCGTGATTTGGCTTTCGAGATCGGAGACCATGTTTACCTCCGCGTCTCTCCAATCAAAGGTACTCGTCGCTTCGGTATCAAAGGGAAGCTTGCCCCTAGATACGTGGGCCCTTTCAAAATTGTCAGCAAGAGAGGCGATCTCGCCTATCAACTCGAGCTTCCCTCCAACTTTGCAAATGTGCACGACGTGTTCCATGTCTCTCAGCTCCGCAAGTGCTTCAAGACTCCTGACCGCACCGTCAACTTCGAAGACATTGATCTCTAAGAAGACCTTTCTTATCGTGAGCACCCCGTTGCTATCCTTGAAGAAACTGAATGCAAGACTCGCAATAAGTCAATCAAATTCCTCAAAGTCAAGTGCTCACACCATTCCGACCGTGAAGGCACCTGGGAACACGAGGATCACCTCCGTTCTAAGTACCCGGCGTTTTTCCAGTCCTAGATCTCAGGACGAGATCCTTTCGTAGTGGTGGAGTGTTGTAACACCCCGGATGTAATTTACCTTACATGTATCCCAACTCTTGCCGTTTCCGGCGCTAAGTTATTTTATTTTCCTTGGGTTTGGGTTTTTGTCTCCGTGTGTTGTTGCCTTTGTCATGCATCTCTTATCATGTCATCATGTGCATTGCATTTGCATACGTGTTTGTCTCATGCATCCGAGCATTATCCCCGTTGTCCGTTTTGCATTCCGGCGCTCCTATCTCCTCCGGTGCCCCTTTCTACCTCTTTTCGTGTGTGGGGGTTAAAATTTCCGGATTGGACCGAGACTTGTCAAGCGGCCTTGGTTAACTACCGGTAGACCGCCTGTCAAGTTTCGTACCATTTGGACTTCGTTTGATACTCCAACGGTTAACCGAGGGACCGAGAAGGCCTCGTTTGTGTTGCAGCCCAACACCCTTCCAATTTGGCCCAAAACCCACCAAATAATCTTCCATCATCTAGAGCGTTCGATCACGATCGCGTGGCCAAAACCGCACTCCATTTGGAGCTTCCTAGCTCCCTCTATGCCTATAAATAGTTCCCCTCACAAAAATCCCGGGTCTCCTCCCCCCTAACCCTAGCTTTTTCCCCGCAGCGCGCCGGACAACGTCCGGGCGTGCCGGACATCGCCGCCGCCACCAACTGGGGACTGCCACGTGTCCCGAGCCGACCCCCACTTTGCCGCCGACCCCGCGGACCCGCGAGGCCCAGCGCCGGCCCTCCCGGCCCGGCTCCTCCCACCGCCCTACGCCGCCCGCTCCTCGGATCCCCGCCGCCTCGCCCGATTCGCCTCTTGCCGTGCCGCCCTTCGCCTGCTGGCACTGCCGCACGCCCTAGTCGGTGAGCTCGCACTGCGGCGCCTTGCCGTCCCGCTCCGGCGTTGTCCCGCTCCGGTCACCTCCGCCGTCAGCCGCCGCGGGGCCGCCTCTCCTTCCTCCTCCTCGGAACGGCAAGTCCGGCGACGACCTCGGCAAGTACGACGAGTTCATCCTCAACCTCGGCGAACCTCAGGAGCTGTGCATGCTACAGTGCAAGACCCGATCCAGATCTAGAGTTTTGCTCTCCGTTGACTTTTATTCCCCGAAACCCTAGTTTTTTTGCGTTTTTCATCATGTCGTAACTCCGCATCCGTAGCTCCGATTTGCGCGTGTAGCACATCAAAATGTTCATCTCAGAGAGTACATCATTTCATCTCATTGCATCATTTTCATTTGAGCTCATATTGATGCCTGAAGTGCTGTTGGAAGAGGGCTATGTGATAAAATTGTCAGATCTGTTTCATCAAATAGATATTTGTCATTTTTGCCATGTTTAAGTTGTGCATGATATGCTCCTGAGCTCTACATGAGTTTTGTTATATGCCATGCCATCTTTACAGAGGTGTTTACCCTGTATTTTTATGATATGTGTGGTTACTAGCACAAGCTTGCAAAGTAGTGCAATCGGTAATGCTGATTTCAGGGACTTCGAATTTCTCCAAGTCCTTGTCCTGATTTTGTCATTATGCCATATGTTCATGTTGTTTCCTAGTGATCCGTGCCTCTTTTGAGGATGATCAGTAAGAATGATTTGTTAACATTGTAGTGCTCTATCCGTCCATGTCTTTGTTTGAAATTATGGAGCACCCTAGCTTGAGTCAATCGAGCTCTACTTTTGCTATTTCGTGAATCCTGGCAGATTGTTGACTTGTTAGCGATTTTGCTGAGGATGTTGCTATTGATTCGTGCAAGCTATGTTGTTTTTCTTGCGATATATAGCTCCTATGCCATGTATTCTTGATGGGTGTATGCTTAGGTTGTCATGCCATGCTCTGTAGTGAGTGCATCGAGCTCGTAAACATGCCTACTTGTTAACAGATTTGCATGCTCCAGTTTTTCACTAAGTGTGTAATTTGATTATGTTTTTGCCATGTTCACATGCTTGCAATTGTATTTTCTGATCCCATTTGGCTCAAGGTCACTAAGGGACTTTTGTTAAGTGCTTTGAGTAGCTTCATGCCATGCCTTGATTTGCCATGTTAAGTTCCTGTAGCATATAGTTTTCATGCTCTAAAGTGTGCTACCTGATGTTAAATTCCAGACTTGTGTTAATTTCACCAAGTCTGAAACCTGTTATCATTTGCACTTTTGCCATACTTCTTTGAACCTGTTAATGGATGAATTGGCCGTAGCTCAGTGTTCATCTTTTGGCAAGTATCATGAGTAGATCCCTGCCATGTATTTTGTTGTCAAGTTGAGTGTTGTAGCATATTTATCTTGATGCATTTAGATGGCTACTTGCTGATTATCGCAGACCGGTGTCATTTGTTTTGCTTGCCATTTCCAAACCGTGCATCCGATTCCGGTGATCTTTATATCGATTTCAACCGAAATCACCTCACCTTTCCAGTGGTACTCTTGGATTTCCAGGTTGAAGCCAGGTTCAATCATTTCTTGTCAAATCTTGCATATGCATCACATATCGCATCCCGCATAGCATACCATGTTTGCATCATGTTGTTCGAGCATTGCACGTGGTTGATTGTGTTCCTTTTGCTTGATTGTCTTGTTTGGGTAGAGCCGGGAGACAAGTTCGCTAACGAGGAGCCCGTTGAGTTTTCTTACGAGGATCAAGTCAACTCTGACAACTTTGCAGGCAAGATGATCATACCCTCGAAATCACTTCTATCTTTGCTTGCTAGATGCTCGCTCTTTTGCTATGCCTATGATACGATGCCTACCACTTTCTTATCATGCCTCCCAAATTGCCATGTCAAACCTCTAACCCACCATGTCCTAGCAAACCATTTCTGGGCTATGTTACCGCTTTGCTCAGCCCCTCTTATAGCGTTGCTAGTTGCAGGTGAAGATTGGAGATCGTTCCTTGTTGGAACATTGTTTATTGTTGGGATATCACCATATTATCTTGTTATAATAATGCACCTATATACTTGGTAAAGGGTGGAAGGCTCGGCCTTTTTGCCTAGTGTTTTGTTCCACTCTTGCCACCCTAGTTTCCGTCATATCGGTGTTATGTTCCCGGATTTTGCGTTCCTTACGCGGTTGGGTTATAATGGGAACCCCTTGACAGTTCGCCTTGAATAAAACTCCTCCAGCAATGCCCAACCTTGGTTTTACCATTTGCCACCTAGCCTCTTTTTCCCTTGGGTTTCGGAGCCCAAGGGTCATCTGTATTTAAACCCCCCTGGGCCAGTGCTCCTCTGAGTGTTGGTCCGAACTGGGCAGCCTGCGGGGCCACCTCGGGAAACTCGAGGGTTGGTTTTACTCGTAGATTGACCTATCTGAGTGTGCCCTGAGAACGAGATATGTGCAGCTCCTTTCGGGATTTGTCGGCACATTTGGGCGGTGTTGCTGGACTTGTTTTACCATTGTCGAGGATGTCTTGTATAACCGGGATGCCGAGTCTGATCGGAATGTCTCAGGAGAACGAATATCCTTCGTTGACCGTGAGAGCTTGTGATGGGCTAAGTTGGGACTCCCCTGTAGGGATTTGAACTTTCGAAAGTCGTGCCCGCGGTTATGGGAAGATGCGAATTTGTTAACGTTCGGTTGTAGATAACATGAAATTTAACTTAATTAAAATGAATCAACCGCGTGTGTAACCGTGATGGTCTCTTCTCGGCGGAGTCCGGGAAGTGAACACGGTGTTGGAGTAATGCTTGACGTAGGTTGTTCTAGGATCACTTGATCATAGTTCTTCGTTCGTGCTTTGCCTTCTCTTCTCGCTCTCTTTTACGAACAGGTTAGCCACCATATATGCTAGTCACTTGCTGCAGCTCCACATATTACCTTGCCTTACCTATAAGCTTAAATAGTCTTGATCGTGAGGGTGCGAGATTGCTGAGTCCAAACCAGATTCACAGATTACTTCCAAACCAGATGCAGGGACCGATGATACCGCTCCAGACAATGCGCTTGAGCTCAATGGGAGTTCGATGAAGACTCTCGTCGTTACTATGTGTCTTTCCCAGATGATCAGTAGTGGTGCCCAGTTGGGGCGATCGGGGACCATGTCGCTTGTTGGGGTTGATCTTTTATTTTGGTACCGTAGTCGGACCATGAGTGTATTGGATGATTGTAATGTTATTCATGTATTTGTGTGACGTGGCGCGTGTAAACCAACTATGTACCTTTTTTCCCCTATTATCTATTTACATGGGTTGTTGTGAAGATTACCTTACTTGCGACATTGCTTTCAATGCGGTTATGCCTCTAAGTCATGCTTCGACACGTAGGAGGTATAGCCGCATCGAGGGAGTTACACTGCCTAAGACCCAGCGAGGCAAGGATGCAATCTGGGTCATAGTGGATACCTTAACCAAGGTTGCTCACTTCATTCCAATCAGCACCAGATACAGAGCGGATCAACTTGCACAGCGGTATGTATCCAGAATCGTCAGTCTGCATGGAGTACCCCAAACCATCACTTCCGACCGAGGTTCCCTGTTTACCTCTGCTTTTTGGTCCCGTCTCCATCAAGCCTTGGGGACAGCGCTGAAATATAGTACTGCTTATCATCCTCAGACCGATGGACAGACAGAGCGGGTAAATCAAATACTCAAAGATATGTTGCAAGCCTGTGCTTTAGCCCAAGGACCTAAATGGGAAGATTTCTTGCCATATGCCGAGTTTTCTTACAACAACAGCTTCCAGACCAGTCTAAAGATGTTACCGTATGAAGCTCTGTATGGCCGTAAGTGCCGCACTCCTTTAACTTGGTCTCAAACTGGAGATAGCCGTATCTTCGGAACAGATCTCATGATGGAAGCTGAGAAACAAGTTAAGGAAATCAGAGACAGATTGCAATTGGCCAAATATCGACAGAAAAGTTATTATGATGCAAAGCACCGACAGATCAGTTTTGAACCCGGAGAACACGGATACCTCCGAGTCACTCCTATGAAAGGAGTCAAGAGATTTTAGACCCGTGGAAAGTTGGCACCCAGGTTTATTGGTCCATTCCCGGTTATGTCCTGAGTGGGTACTGTTGCCTATCAGTCGGAGCTTCCCGCTGAATTGGCAGACGTGCATAACGTGTTTCATATTTCACAATTAAGACGTTGCATATCCTCGCCTGAGAAAAGGACTGCTATGGAAGAGGTAGAATTGGAAAATGATTTAACCTACAAAGAGAGACCATTTAGAATTTTGGATCAGATGAAAAGGGTCACTCGCAGTAAAGTAAGAAAATTTTACAAAGTTCAGTGGGAGCATCACACAGAGTTAGAATCGACTTGGGAGCGGGAAGAATTCCTAAGGGCTCATTATCCAGAGTGGTTTTCCCAAGAAACCGAATCTTGAGGACGATATTCATTCTAAGTGGGGGAGGTTTGTGACAGCCTGATTTTTGCCCTCTCTTATTTGCCTAATTTTCATTTGGATTTATTTTGAAAGTTGGGTTTTTTGAATCTTTTCATATGGACTTAAACACTTGGGTACCCTTGGCTTTCACCCAAGTGCATCATTCCCCTCCATAATCATCATTCCCCTTCTGATCCATCTCAAAATAATCTTGGGAATATTTTTCTCAAATGAAAAATATTCATTTTTCTTCTCTAAAACCCTAGCTAGTTCAATGAGCTCCAAAGCAACCCTCATTTTTCTTGCCCACAAAAATCTGAGAAAATTCCCAAATATTCTTTGAACCCTAGGGCACCTTCTTGAGCAAAAATATTTCATCACTTTTTGGAATATTTTTGCTACAGAAAATATTTTCTGTTCTAGACAAAAATGGTGGTTTCTATAGCAACTACCATTTTACTTCCTCCCCTGTGCCTGAATTTTCTTGTGCATCATCACCTTAGTAGATGATGGCTAGCCTCCAAAGCACATCCCCCAACTCCCAGCCATTTGACCTCAGTAACACCTCAAAGTTACTGACCAGAAACTTACCTGGCGTGTAAAATTTTCTCTACTGCATCTGGAGCCAAACCAAAGCGTGGTAACATTCAAAACTACCACAAACAACAAGCCAGACATGGAGTTTGGGCTTAGGTCGGCATGAGGCCAGAGTTCACGCGGTGACCGCGTTCGTCCAGGCGAGTTGGCATGCAGCCGACGCACTCTGCGACGCGCCCGAGCCTCTATTGATTGCGTGCTCGCTTCCCCGCCTACCTAAGCATGCCAAACCTCGCCACCATCATCGTCTCAACGCCATTAACTCCCCTAGCGCTCGCACGGGCACAGTCCGGCCAACCCAACAGTGCGGTGCACATTGTGCTCATTGCCTTCTCCTCGTTCATGTGCTCGTCCCCGCTCGCCCACAGTTGCCACGTGAGCTGCGTCGCCTTCTCCCCCTCTCCCTGACGCCGCTCGTCGCCGGGCGCCGTGGACGGGTGTCCACCGGCAGAGCCCGAACCCCCCCTCTCCGCTCGCCTAAAAATGGAGCCGCCCCCAGCCTCCTCGAGCACCATCCACCACTCCCACACACCCCACAAGCGCGTAGGAAACCGTAGCCCGGTCGGGCAGGCCGCGGGCCGTCGCCCTCGAGCTCGAGCTCGCCGACGATCCCCTCTGGTCACCCCAGTAGCTCCAGCCCCTCCCAGGCCAGAGCGGTCCTTCCAGGGCCTCCGCCTCTCTCCGATGAAGCCATCCCGTCCCTCTGGAGCCCCTGAAGTTGCCTCTGGTCGCCGTCTTCCTCATCTCCGACGACCACCGCCCTCTGCCTCCGCTTGCGAGGTTGATTTCAACGCCTTCCGACCACCCCTAGCTACACTACGGGTACGGGCATGTGCGCCTCAACCCCCTCTCTCGATCCCTCCCTCTGGTTTTGTCCAAGGAGCCCTCGTCGCCAGCGAGAGCTCCAGCGAAGCCGCGACCCTCCTCTGTTTCCTTCTCCCCTCCTTCTCACCTGACTAGCGGGGCCTGCTAGTCAGCCATTCTGTACGCGCGTGAAGCGGTACGAGTGGTGGCGCCCTGAGGCTTTACACCTTCTATGTCACCCCCCTAGTCTGTTTATTTAAATTCAAATTCAATCCAATTCCAGAGAGCTTCAAATAGCTATAACTTTTCAACCATAAGTCCAAATGAATTGATTCTTTTTGCATTATGTTCTTTGCAAAGAAATCTAGCAGCTCACCAAAAATGAGATTTTTCTGAGCTGTCTAGAATTTCTGGTGATTTTTATAAGAGTTCTTGATATTTTCTTCTTGTGTTTAAAATTATTTTCAGAGGGTGAGGCTTGTCTTGAGGATCACTAGAAGGCTTGTGAACCTCATCTGCACTAAGCCAAGCCACAGCAACATTTTCATGGTGCCATTTCAATATTGATGATTTTATTACTTGAATGAAATGATTCATCCATGCATTTATATAACTTTCATGTTATTTATATTCTGTTAAGTGTGTGTTGGTATTATGCTCGATTTACAGAACCTTGAAACTAGTTTAGTTGGTAAAGTAGCTAAGATCTAATTATGGTCATGATACAATGATTTGTTATGCATATGAATAATTGCTTAAAGTTATTTTCTTGCATAAATAAAATAGTTATATTTGCTTGAAAATATCCTGTTAAGTGCTTGTTCAGCCATTTTTACCTAATTTACAGAATGTTTGAACCTAACTTGGTTGGCAAGGAGAATAGGATTTGCTTGAGGTAGTAAAATCTTTGCTATGCATATGAGAAATTAATCGAAGTTGTTTTCTTGCATGAGAATATGATAATACTTGCTGCAAAATACATTGTTAAAATGAGAGTTACCCTGACCAGGAAAGTAATATAAGTTGTTGATGCTTATGCTTAGTGTGAATATGGTTGACCTCAGTCATTTTCGTTAACATGTGATGCATGTATAGTATTGCATTTCATGGCATGCTTTGACACCGGTCATTTTCATTTTAAGTTGAACCTGAGTATAACTCAACTTGAATATATCATTGACTGGGTCATGGTGCCGCTGAATCGAGATTTTCCCAGTGCAACCACATTTGCCTTGTGGGAAGGCCTTGATTAGATCCATTGACTTGCCTCTGGTCGGTGCCTCCAACTAGGGAAGGTTATGGGCATGTTTACCCTGGCCCGGTAAGCAGGCATAACCTTGTGTGCCCATTGTTGAGATTATGGTACCGAGTCCCCGAGTGGGATTGTTTTGGCCACAACGGTGGTTGGTGTGTCTTTGGTAGACACGGAGCCACCCAGGACTAACCCGTTGGGGATTGGGTCGGAGTGGCCGGGAGAGTGTCATGCCAATGGAAGGGTTTTTTCGGAATGCCGTTGGTCCACCCGAATGGGAGTGCGAGGCCATGGGTTCCGTTGTGTGGGTACAGTGTGCTACCACTGCAGAGTGTATAATCTATCGATAGCCGAGTCCATGGTTACGGACGCCTCGTAGTAGGTCCCACCATGAGTCAACGTTTTATAAACTTGCGCACTAAGTTATGAACTCTGCACTGATGATGATGGCGGGAAGGCCATCGAGATGTTCAAGGCCCAATATGGGTCATGGTTGTGAACGCCGTAAGGGTCACGAGTTACTCTGGACAAGACCACGATGGTGGTTTGGTGGTGATCGCCATAAGGATCACGAGTTACTCTGTTCAAGACCACGATGGTGGTTTGTTTGTGATCCGAGAACGATCATAGTTGGTAAGTCGGTCACGAGGGATGTTTATCCCAAGAGCATGAGCACAGCATGTTGGAACATTATTGCATTATTAATTGGTTAAATATCATGATATTGTTTGTCATTATGATTATGCCTGTTGCGAGCTTGCAAGTACATTCAGTGTACTGACCTGGCGTGTCATGCCAGATTTCAGGAAAGTCGCGTTGGAAAGGAGCGCTGCTCGAGTCTAGATCGTGTCCACATCGGTGTCCCTGTGCTATGGAGTTCCCGCTACGACGTTGTTCTGCTGCCGTGTAGTTGTTATGATCGAGGCCCCCTTTATGTTCACTAAATAATGTACATATTGTTCAGCCGCACCGTGCGTGCTACTCGGCCTCGACATCTGTTGTAATATAAACCCTGATCCGCTAGCATTAATAAAGCGGTTATTTTTCTATACCAAGATTTTGTGTGTTTCCAGAAGACATGGTCTCTGGGCTGGCAATGCAGGGTAAACCGGTCGCTCTGAGCCGGGGTTCCACAACGGGCCATGTGACAGATGAACGGACCATGTGTTCGGATTCATTGGATTTTTCTGAGCAACTTTCATGTATAAAGTTTTTCCATCTGAGCACGGTTTATTTTATATTAATTTTCGAAGAATAAAGCATTTTTAGAAACTAATTAAAATAACAAAAATGGAATTATGACGTCAGCAGAGTGTCAACATGACATCAGCAGGTCAACAGACCCGCTGACAGTGACGCAGAGTTATTTAGCAGGAAGGCCCCACCTGTCATAGGCTAATTAACTAAATTAATTAGTTTTAATTATGAAAACACTTTAATTAGAGGATTAAGTGGTGGGGCCAGCATGTCAGCATCACAGAGACGCCCAGTCAGCACGTTGACTGGGTCAACCCAGTCAGCGGGGCCCGCTGGCAGTGACCCAGGGGTGGCCCCACGTGTGCCACGTTGGCGATGGCCGGCGGCTCAACGCCGGCAACGCCAAACGTGGCGGCGCTATCGGGGGTTGGGTGCGACATATGCCAATGGATGTCTTATCATGGTGGGAGCGAGTAGAACATCGCTGGTGCCCGGAAGCGGGATGAGGCGTAGACACGTACATCGGCGAACTTTACCCTGGTTCGGGGCTCTCCTAGGAGATAACACCCCTAGTCCTGGTCTGCGGGGTCTCCGCATGATCACAAAGGCATAAGTGAATACAAAGGCGCTCCTTGAGCTGTATGCTAGAGGTAGGAGAAGGCAGGGCTAGCTCTCTCCTTCCTCTATGATCTGGTCTAGTTCTAACAGGTTGGGAACCCTTTGCATGGGTGCCCTGGGGAGTTTATATAGGCCTACCCCCAGGGGTGCAATGGTAATCCGGCCGGGCGTAGGGCCCGGCTGTCAGTCTCTTAGGCCGTCGGCTTCTCCGCCGACTGCTGGGGCCCGCCGCCTGGTGGGCCCCGTCGATTGGTTGGGTACGGGGTCGACAGGCCGTCCCCGCCGCTCTCGGGTCTTGTCGGCAGCTGATCACTGTTGCCGTGTCTCTAATGACACAGGCTTGGTCAAGGGCTCGGGGCTACAGCTCCGCCGCCTGGCGGGTTATTACTGTAGCCACTCCGCGTCTCGTCTGGTTAATGGCGAGTGGGTCCCGAGGAAGGGGCAGGCCGACTCCTAGGGGCCGACTTCCCTCAGGTCCGACTGGTGGGATCGTCGCCGTCTTCCGGGCTCTCGCTGACTGGTGGGGCCCATCGTCCTTGGGCCGTACCGACAGGCCGTCATGGGAGCAGGACTCCGCCTGCCTGTGATGATGTCAGGGATGGCATGGAAACAGTGCTGCGCTGGGCGGAGATCTCCACCATACAGCATACTGTGACCACGTCAGCCCCTGGAAAGGGGGGAAGGGGATGGGCTACATTGTAGCCATTCCCTGTCCCGTCCCCCTTGATGAGGGCACGGGCTTCGCTATTGTTGTGGGCCAACTTCTCTAGAAGCCGCCGAGTAGGAGTCGGCTCGTCTTGGCCTTGCCTCTAGGACTGGATCGGATACGGGCAGCCGGCTGTTCCTCCAGCCGGCCCCGAGAGGACGACTCTTCACCTTGGCATCTTGAGGGGCGCAGTCTGCCTCGATGTCTCGAAAGGTTCTGGGCCTTGGGTTAGCCTACCCGTGGCCCATTACTCCGACAGTAGTCCCCGAAGCTGTTGAGTCTCCATGGACGATCGGCCGAGGAGCCTCAACAGTTTCTTTCTCCAAATGCTTGAGGCGGAACCTTGTTCGACTTCTGCCGGGCCGACTGGTAGGAGTCAGACTCGCCAATCTGACTTGCCCAAAAATTTTGAATGCCTCGGCGGGATCAAGGTGGCATGCTAGCTAGGCTTCCAGGCCGCCGCCCGCTTCGGGCCTGTCACGTGGCGATGAGCGATCGGGCCAGCCTGCCCACCCACGCGCGCGACGGGACGCGCCTGCAGGCGGGGCCCGCCACTACCACGCCTTGGCACGCGAGCGGATCCGCTACGGCCGCGGTGGGCGGTTGAGGTTCCCGCGGAGTTACCACGCGCAGTAACTTGCGCGATAAATCATGGGGCGTGGGGTAGTGGGCGTTGTAAATCCCACGACCGCCCCCTCGGCTTCGCAACCCATAGGCCTATAAGTAGGTGGAGGAGGGGGAGCGGCAGAGCATGCGCCCCTCCTCCTCACCGCTTCCTCTTTCTTCTTCCTGTCGCTGCTGCGCCCCAAGCTACGCTGAGCATCGCGGTGATTCGTTCCTGATGAGCTCCTCTTCCACCGCCACGCCCCCCGCGGTGCGCTCCAGAGCATGGGATGGCTCCGAAGTTCACGACGACCACATTGATTTCCTCCGCAAGACGCGACGGCTGCCCAACAAGGATTTCGTGCGGGTCTGCCTCGCGCCGAGGAGGGAAATTTCACCGACGCCGGAGGAAGGCGAGCGGGTCATCTTCCGATCGCATTGCTTGCGCGGCCTTGGCTTGCCGGCGAGCAGCTTCTTCCGCTCCTTCCTTTAATTCTACGGTCTCCATCCGCACCACCTCACCCCCAACACGGTGGTGCTGCTGTCCATCTTCGTCACCTTGGCTTCCTCGACGTCCTCCCCACCATCGAGCTCTGGGAGGAGTTCTTCTACTCCAAGCTCGGCACCCACGTCGCAGGCGTGCCGGCCCAGTGCGGCGTGTTCATCGCAGTGCGGAGGTCGGGGGCCGACAACCCATTTTCCCCCATCACGCTGATAAAGTCGGTGAAGATGTGGCAGTGGTCATACTTCTACGTGAAGAGCGTCTTCACGGAGGGCGGCTGGGTCAACTTGCTGGCTTACGCAGCCGGCCCGCCAGCTGGAAGGCAGCCCAACTGGTCGTACCGTGCCAGGACGCTGACGCTTGCTGGAACCGCCGCCATCGTGCGACTCTGAGTGCTAACGTAGTCGGAGGGCCTAACCGGGCCTGATTTGCTATCCGCCTTCGTGGCGCGCCGAGTTCTCCCACTCCAGGGCCGCCCCCACATGATTTGCCAGATGAGCGGGCATCAGGACCCAAGTCGACTGTGCACCAAGGAGATGCCTCACGAAGAGGTAGCCTACATGGTGAACTATCTTGCGAACTGCGAGCTCACGGAAGAGTGGCGGTTCGGCAAGGAGCCATACTCACGCGCCAACCCTCCTCCCATGGTAAGTTGTCTTCTTTTTCTTTTTTCTCTGATTCCTTGTTTGCCAAGTCCGTCTTGTCCGGCCTGACCAATCGTCCTTTGAACAGAGCCCCCTCCTCCAGCCAGCAGCCGGCATTGCGGGGCTGAACCACGAATTCCTCCCTGACCAGGCGGAGAGCGATGTTGACGACCCCAACTTGGGGGCGGCGGCCTTGGAGGATGACACCGAGGGAGGAGGCGGCGAAGCAGGCGGCTGAGGCTCGAAGCCAGCCTCGAGGATTGGCCTGATGATGACGCGGGGGAAGTCGCCCCGCACCAGCAGCCAGGAGCCGGCCAGCCAGGCGCGAGCTCTTCTGCCGCGCCGGACCCCCAAGGCGGCGCGAAGAAACGTAGGGCCGCGCCGAGCCTGTTCAGCAGTCGGCCGAAGAAGCCCAAGGGCTCGGCCGCGGCGACCAAGCAGGACGAAGCGGTCACGAAGGCCAACCGCTTCCGCAAGGAGGTGAAGACGTCGCAGCTTGTTTCTGCGTAAGTATTACCTTCCTTTGCGCCTTCAATTTTTCTTTGTTTGACCTTGTCTGAGTTTCTTTGTTTGTTTCCCTTGGTCTAGGGATCCCCTCTCTCTTGAGAAGATGGCTGCCGCCTCCATCATGGGGTCAGCAGAGACCTCCGCCACCACTCGGCGGATCGACCCAGCCGCTGACCTCCGGGAGGCGAAGGAGCAGAACGCACGAGAAGTGCGTGAAGAGCGGGAGGTCGCCCGTCGGGAGAAGGCGGAGGCCGCCGCCCTGAAAAAACTGGCGGAGGCCGAGGCCGCCGACGCGGCGAAGAAGCAGGCTGAAGAAGCCACACACCGCCAGTCGACGGTTTTCATCACTCCTCTGAACTCCGCGCCGCCACCTCCGGAGTTCACGGCGCAGACTGGGAAGTCGGCGACAAGAACCCGATCATGGAGAGGGACGGCGGCGACACCGCCATGCCGGACGTGATCGTCCCGCCATTACCGCCGTCCGGGAGTGTGCCAGGTGGGCAGCCGGCGGACCCGCTGGTGCCACCAACTGAAGACGTGGTGGCGACGGGCCTGGCTCTCGAGGTCGGCACACCGACGTGCCGCCGTCTTGCAAAGGAGGCCTCGGCGCCACGCCCGCTGGAGACTGGCGCCGCGAGCTCCTCGATCCCCGACACTGAGGTGACGAACGCCGCGCCCACTTGGTGGGTGCGGGGAGGCGGGACGGGCCCGTTGAACCGGGCACTTTTGGACGTCCAAGCCAAGATCCAAGCTGAGGGCGAAGCCATCAGGAAATGCAACAAGGCGCATCTGGCATCGCGAGAGGCCGTCCGGGTACGTTTCCTTCTTCCTTTTTTCTTGTAATTCTCGATGGGGGCGCGCCAGCGCACCCACTGGGTGTAGTCCCCGAGTTCCGGGTCGGCTGCTGAGCAGGCGGCTCGGAACTCTAGTCGGCGAGTTCCAAGAACTAACACTTATCTGAAATTTTCGTCACAGGACTACCACAATCTTCGCGTGACCACCTTCAACTCCAACGTCCAGGAGCTGGCTCAGCGGACCGCCGACTTGTCGGAAAGCCGGAGTAGGTCCTCTTCTTTCTCTGCGGGGGCGCGCTGGCGCACCCGCGGGCTGTAGTCCCCGAGATTCGGGCTGACTGCTGAGAAGTCGGGCCAGATCTCCCCGGCGGCTGCTCTTCTTTGTTTGGAGACTAACACCTTGTTTTCTTATTTCTTCCACAGAAGCCAACGCCACCTTGCAGCAGCAGCTGGGCGAAGCCAACACCGCGATGTGCACTAAGGAGGAGGAGTGCGGCAAACTGGCTAAAGACCGCGACCGGCTGCTCACGCAACTGGCAGAGCAGAAGGAGCTCCTCAAGAAGACCCAGAAGGAGGCGGAGGATAGGGAGACCTTCCTCCTTGCTGAGTTCGCGACCGAACGCTCCTCCAAGACTGACAAGGAAGCTGACTTCCGGCTTCCACGAGATCGGGGATATCGTCGATGGTGAGCCTCCCCTCCTTTGTTTTTCTTCCTTGAGCTGGCGGATGTTGGTTGAGCTGGCTTCTAGCCTTTAATTTTGTTCTTTGCTTCCGTCTTGGCAGACTTCTTCCCCAGCCACTCGGACGCCGCCAACCAGGCCATCAAAGTTGATCGCCAAGGGCGGAGGGCGGACGGCGTGAAGATCGCCACCAACGCCCCTGAAACCCTTAGCGAGCAGATCCTGAGCATCGAGGCCCGTCTTCGGACGGCTCACAGGATGCTGCGCCGCCTTCAGCGTGTCGGCGCCCAGGCGATCGCCACCCAGTGGCCACACATGCCGGCACCGCGTACTCCCAGTCGGACTACCGACTGGCTGGAGATAGCGGCCGGCCGCCTTGAGGCCTGGAAGAGCTCCTCGGCCTGGGTTGGAGCGCACCGGGCCTTGGAGTTGTCAAGGTGTGGTACCCTGGACTGAGTGTGGCCCAGCTAGCCACGTTCCAGCTGGAGGCTCAGGAGGAGTTGGCGGGCGTGGAAGATGAACTTGTCAAGTGTGCGGCGTTGATCGCCGAGTACATCGACACCAGCGTCTTCGTCCTGGAGCGGGTTGAAGACGGCACCGAGGCGCCGCCGGAATGGTTCGGGCTGAACCCGGAAGACGGCGAAGACTCGGCGGAGGTGATTGACTCCAGCGGTGAGGAAGAGGGCGAGTCGGAGGAGGAAGGCGAAGAAGAGGCGCCAGAGGTCGGAGCGGGCGGCTAGCCCCATCCTGACCGCACTTCGAGCAACGAGTCGCGCCCAACCGAGCCGGCTGTCGCCAGAGACGACCAGGCGGAGCCTGACCAGCCGGCCGCTCCACCATCCAGCGCCGCTGATTCCTCCGCTCCACCAAACCCTTCTGCCACTTCCTAGGCCACTAGTTTATCTTTGTTTCGCCTGTCTATCAGTCTTAATGAACTTGTTAATTTTGTACAATTCCACCCGCGGGGTGTATCTTGAACTTCAGTTGAAGATCGGCCAAGGGCCTTTACTATGTAAATATTTTTCCGAGTTCTATCTTTTCTCTCTTATTGCTCTTTAGCTTTTTTCATTTCCCGCCTTCCCTTGGTTACCGTCCTGCCAGCCAAACAGCTACTCTGCGGACTATTGCTGGGTCAGGTACTTAGCTACTTTTGGGAAGGCAAGTACTTAGCCATTTAGAGCTCTTTAGCGAGTTGAGTAGAAAGCGGCGGGCCGGCTGCTCAACAGTCAGTCGTAAAAGGTGGGAAGCCGTCTTAGACTATGCACATGCTTTGTGTCCTTAGCCATTTTTCATGTGGGCACCCTCTCTACCTTGCTCCTGCCCACCATGCAGTCGCTCTGCGAGCTGCGGCTTCTGGCAGGAGACGTCTTAAGTGCCACACATTACTTGGCTGGCTGCAGGAAGCATTGCATACTACAAGACGGCAAGTCCCCGGGCCGACTAGTCGAACCCAGTGCCAGGCGGCGTAACAAAAAATGACATACTCATAGGCATAATTCTTATCATATAGATAAAAGAGGGCAGTCCCCAAGCTCTTCTCGGGGGACCCGGAGTCTTCGTACTTTAATACAAAAGGTAGCGTGGTACATACTGCATCAACTGTAAAATATTCAAAGGAGATTTGCATTCCATGGCCGCTCTGTCTCCTTGCCGGAGTCGTCCTTCTTGCGTGCTCGAGGCTTCTGAGCGTCGATCAAGTAGTAGGAGTCGTTTCCCAACACTTTGCTAATGATGATGGGGCCTTCCCAAGGCGCTGAGAGCTTGTGTTGGCCGGCTATTCGCTGGATCAGCCGGAGCACAAGGTCTCCTTCTTGGAAAGATCTCGGCTTGACCTTCCGGTTGTAGTATCGACGTAGGCTCTGCTGGACCGGCTGAGTGCCAGCAGCCGGCCCTCTTCCAGCAGATCGACGCCGTCTTGTCGTGCTTCTTCTACCTCCTCTTCGGTGTACATGGTGACTCGAGGGGATTCGAATTCTATGTCTGTTTGGATGACGGCTTCGGCACCGTAGACGAGGAAGAAAGGCATAAAGCCAGTTGACTTGTCCGGAGTTGTAAGCAGACTCCAGAGGACGGCCGGCAGCTCGTCGAGCTAGCAGCCGGCCGAACGCTCCAGAGGCTCGACCAGTTGAGGCATGATGCCGGACAAGATGAGGTCATTTGCTCGCTCAACCTGGTCGTTTGACTACGGATGGGTGATGGACCCTAAGTCCAGTCGGATGCCCTGCGTCGCGCAGAAACGAGCCAAGGCGCCTTTGGCAAAGTTTGTGCCATTGTCGGTGATGATGCTGTGTGGTATGCCATACCGGATGGTGATGTCGGAGATGAAAGTCACAGCTGTTGGACCATTCGGCTTCTTGATTGGTTTGGCTTCTATCCACAGGGTGAACTTGTACACCGCGACAACCACATGAGTCATGCCACCTCGCGCTGTTTTGAATGGTCCCACCATGTCCAAGCCCCAGACAGCAAAGGGCCAGGCAATGGGAATAGTCTTGAGTGTAGAAGCCGGCTGATGTGGCTTGGAACGGAACTTCTGGCACCCTTTGCATTTTTGGACCAAGTCCTTGGCGTCTTCTAGAGCAGTCGGCCAGAAAAAACCATGGCGGAAGGCTTTGGCGACAAGTGCTCTTGAAGCCGCGTGATGGCCACACTCGCCTTGATGGATGTCTTTGAGGATTGCGTGGCCTTGCTCCGGCTCGACGCAGCTCTGGTAGACACCGGTGACACTGCGTATCACAAGCTCTCTGTTGAGTATGGTGTACGCTGCCGCCCGTCGTTGCACTTGCCTAGTCGAGATCTCATCAGTCGGCAACTCTTTGTTCACCAGGGAATTGAGGATGGGCTGGGCCCATGAAGGTGCTGCGATTTCTTCGACTGTCAGGACTGCAACTTGGACGAGGGCGGTTGGGCCAGGAGGTGGCGGGTTGGAGTCGGCAGCCGCTTGCTGGGTCGACGAAGTCCCCGAGTCGATTGGTGCAGTCCCCGGGCCAAGCTCTGAAATCCCCGGGCTGGCCACTGTAGTCCCCGGGCCGGGTTTTGAAGTCCCCGGGCCGAGTGCGACTGCTGCGGCCCCCGGGCCACCTGCCATAATTCCCGTGCCGGCCGCTGGAGCTCTCAAGTCGGATTCGACTGCTTCAGGAGGAGCCGGCACGAAGATAGAATCTGACTTTGGTGATGGCCTGACAGACGGCTTGAGGAGGCATTGAAGGGTGACGCCGGTCGGTATTGCATGACGGGTGGAGCCGATTCGTGCCAGGACATCTGCTTGCTCGTTGTCATTTCTTGGCACATGGAGAAACTCGCACCCTTCAAAATATCCACTGAGTTGTTGTATGAGGAAGCGGTAGCTCGCCATGTTTGCATCTTTGGCGTCCCAGTCGCCTGACGACTGCTGGACCACCAAGTTAGAGTCACCATAGCACAGGATCCGGCGAATGCCGAGCTCTTTGGCAAGACGGAGCCCGTGAATGAGTGCCTCGTATTCGGCGACGTTGTTGGAGGTGGCAAAATGGATTTGCAGCACATATTTGAGCTTGTCGCCTTTGGGAGAGGTGAGGACGATGCCGGCTCCCAAACCGGTGCGCATCTTGGAACCATCGAAATGCATTCGCCAATGGGTGGAGCCGGGCGCTGGCAGCAGGTACTGGATCTCGGCCCAGTCGACGAGGAAGTCGGCCAGCACTTGTGACTTGATGGCGGTGCGAGCCTGATAGTAGATGGTGTAGGGGGCCAAATCTATGGCCTATTTGGCCACTTGGCCCGAAGCATCTCGGCTTCCAATGATCTCGGCCAGTGGAGCTGTGCAGACCACAGTGATTGGGTGCTCTTGAAAATACGGCTTCAATTTCTTGGCGGCAAAGTGCACGCCATAGCACATCATCTTCTGGTAGTGGGGGTAGTTTTTCTTGGAGGTCGACAGCACTTCACTCAAATAATATACCGGTCTCTGGACTGGTAGTGCCTTGCCTTCCTCCTTGCGCTCTACCACGATGACTGTGCTGACCACTTGGCTGGTGGTGGCGATGTAGAGGAGCATGGGCTCCTTAGGAGTCGGAGCCGCCAGAACAGGTGAAGTAGTCAACATCTTTTTGAGCTGGAGGAAAGCTTCGTCCGCCTTGTCGTTCCACTCGAAAAAAGTGGTCTTCTTCATGAGCTGGTACAGGGGAAGAGCCTTCTCGCCCAGCCGACTGATGAATCGGCTGATGGATGCCAAACAGCCAGTGAACTTCTGCACATCCAGCAGTCGGGTTGGTACTTCCATCCTCTCGATGGCCTTGATCTTCACAGGGTTGCACTCTATGCCGCGTTCTGAGACCAAGAATCCAAGAAGCTGGCCGGCTGGTACTCCAAAGATGCATTTCTCTGGGTTGAGCTTGACTTGAAACCGGCATAGGTTCTCAAAGGTCTCCTTGAGGTCTTCTAGAAGCGTTCCATGCTTCTCCGTCTTCACCACCACATCGTCCACGTAAACGTGGGCGTTTCTACCGAGTTGCTTGAGGAGGCACTTCTGCATGCAACGTTGAACATGGTGCCGACATTCCTCAAGACGAACGTCATGGTCAAGTAGCAGAAGGCTCCAAACGGTGTGATGAAGGCGGTCTTCAATCTGTCGGCCGGGTTCAGCTTGATCTGGTGATATCCTGAATATGCATCCAAAAAACTCAACAGCTCGCATCCGGTTGTGGAGTCTATCACTTGGTCGATTCTCGGCAAAGCGAACGGGTCCTTGGGGCATGCTTTGTTGAGGCTGGTGTAATCAATACACATACGCCACTGCTTGTTTTTCTTCAGCATAAGGACTGGGTTGGCCAGCCACTCCAGAAAGAACACCTCCATGATGAAGCCGGCTGCTAGCAGCCGGGCTATCTCTTCTCCAACGACTCTTCTCTTCTCTTGTGATAGGCAGCGCAAGGGCTGCCTGACTGGTTTGGCATCAGGCCGGACATGTAACTTGTGCTCGGCGAAATCTGTCGGGACACACGGCATGTCTTTGGGGGACCATGCAAAGATGTACCGATTCTCACGGAGGAAATCGACGAGCTCACTTTCCTATTTGCTGTCGAGGTTTGCACCTACGACAGCGTACCTCTCCGGGTGCTCCGGGTCCAAGGGAATCTTCTTTGTCTCTTTGGCCGGCTTGAACGAGCCCTCAGCTTCCAACTCCTTGGGACTGGGCAACATCTCCGGCCGCTTGCCTGCCATCGCCACAACCCGATCAAGGAGCCGCTTCTTAGCTGCGATCACGAGGGACTCGGCCAACCGACTGCTCTCAGCCGCGCAGGCGGATGACTTCTTGTAGTCGCCGACTATGGTCAGAATACCCTTGGAACTCGGCATCTTCATCTTGAGGTAGGCATAGTGGGGGACCGCCATAAACTTGGCCAGAGCTGGCCGGCCAAGCAGTGCGTGGTATGGGCTCTCAAGGTTGACCACCTCAAACCAAACTGGCTCTCGGCAAAAGTGATCCTTGTCTCCAAAGAGGACGTCTATCTGGATCTTGCCGATTGGTGAGCAGGAAAGGCCAGGAACTATGCCATGGAATACAGTCCGGCTGGACTGAAGCTGCCTTTGTTTGCTTCCTAACTTCTCCATGGTATGTTTGTACATGATGTTGATGCTGCTGCCGCCATCTATCAGAACTCGGGAGAAACGAGCAGCTCGCCTGTCCGTGGCAAAGGTGGCATCCAAAACCAGGGCATAGGAGCCGCGGTTGGGCATCACTTTCGGGTGGTCGGCTCTGCTCCGGCTGATGGGCTTCTCGGACCAATGCATGAACTCTGGGGTCTCTAACGCTACCACATTCACGTCTTGCTGTTGCAGCCGCCTGCTGCATCGATCACCGGCCACCCTGGTGAACACGACATAGGCTCCATGCTCTTCCGGGTACTTGTCTTGTATGGCTCTGACTAGTCTGACCACCGGCTGCTGGGGCGGAGGAGGAGGCGGGTGCCCAACAGGCGGGGGAGGCAAGAGGCTGTCTCCTTTGGCGATCCTGGTGAGACAATGGCACTTCCGAGTGGTGTGGTTGGATGGCTTCGCACCACTATGGAATTTGCAGGGTGCATCCAGAGTCTGCTCATATGAGAAAACCGGCAACCAATTGCGCTTACCGCCCTTCTGGCGTTTGGACGGAGGCTGCCCTTCTAGCTGCTGGTCTTCGACTGTCGCCACCTGCCGGCTGGTGGAAGCCGGCTGTGTGGCCTTGCGCTTGTGGTCGCTCTGCTGTTGACGCCGACTGGTGTCGCCAGCCGGGGTTCGGGGAGCCTGATGGGCCACTTTGCCAGAGGTGTCAACTTGGATCTCTGCCTTCATGGAGGAGTCGGCTATGGCATATTTATCTGCTATGATCAGCAGCTCGTCGAGGGTCGCCGCCTCGTCGCAGAGGAGTCGGTGCTTGAGGAGGGTGCCCCCTCGGCACCCAGCGGTGAAGTACTCGATGGCCTTCACCTCGTGCACGCCCACGCAAGAGTTGTGGAGCTCGGCCCAGCGCGTGAGGTAGTCGTGAGTCGACTCGTTGGGGCCTTACACGCACAAGGAGAGCTGGCGAGGCTTGGGCGGCCGCTTGTACGTGCTGGTGAAGTTGCGGATGAAGGCTTCGGTGAAGTCAACCCAACTGTTGATGCTATGGGGCTTCAGACTGTTCAGCCATGTCCGGGCTGTGCCCTGGAGCATGAGCGGAACGTACTTTACAGCGACGCGCTTGTTGCCGTTTGCTATGCTGATGGCGGTGGAGTAGTCAACCAGCCAGTCCTCCGGCTTCACGGAGCCGGTGTATTTGGGCGTGTCTCTGAGGAGCGTGAACCCTTTGGGGAAAGGCTCGTCTTGAATGCGGGGGCCGAAACAGGGCGGGCCCAATTCGTCTTCCTCTTCTAGCGCCAGGGACCGGTGGAGACGGTCGATCCAGCGGCGGGCATCATTTTCTCCGACTCCCTCTCGACGGCCAAGGCAGTCGCCGAGTGTCGGGTGCTCAACAGGTGGTGGGGTGACGCGCCTTTCCCTCCGAGGGGGAGGAGGCGAACAGTCAAACCGTCGTTCCACTCCTCTCGGGCGACCGTCTTGGTCGTGCTCAATGGTGATGTGAGTCCGGCTGCGTCTAGCACTCGGCTCCTTGTCTCTTCTCCCGCGGACGTCACCAGTCGGCATCCGAGAGGTCACGCCTTGGTCTTGGCGGGGGGGGGGGGGGGCAGATCATCGTTTTGCCGTTGTGGCGCCTCAGTGCGGCAGCAGGCCTCGTGTTGCTCGGCAGCCGCGTCAAGGAGCCGCTGGATGTGCTCTGCCATCTGGCGACATTCTTTGCCCTCGAATTTGTCCAGCTCTTCTGCTGCCGCCTAGGCAGCTCGGATGTTTTTCGCAGGCGTGGCGTAGACGGGGCGATCTGCCCCGAACAGGTTGGCGATGGCCATGCCATGCTGCTGGACCGTGCCAAGGCGGCTGGGCCCTGTTGGAGCCGGCGTGCCGCCCACAGCGCGGTCCATCTCACGCTGATAGGCTTCCGACAGGCGTCTCATGCTGGCAAGCCTCTTGGCACCCTCGACGAGGTGGATGCGGCGTGCTTCCAGCATCTCGGCGTCAGCGTCTTCTGGGATGGGCGCCGTCAGGTCTTGTAGTGCCGCGTCGAGCGGGTCGCAAGCACCTCCACCGGAGTGCTCGCCGTGACCGATGACAAGCACTTCTGTGACGTTGCTTCCGCCGCTCTCCGCGCGAGGGAGCGGCTCATCGTAGACCACCATGTTGGTGGGGAACGCGTCAAGCGACGCAGTGTCGGAGTCAACCAACATCGGGTCGGTGGAGCCTACAGACTCCAGGTCCACAGCTGGCTCGCTGGCGACATGGAGTTGATCGAGGAGGCCCGCGAGGAGGCTCTCGGGGCCGTCTGTGCCCGCGTTGGATGCGGGATCGCCGGAGAGGTGGACCTCGCCAATGAGATCAGCGAGGCAACTTGTCCCGCAGGCGACTTCTGTGCCATGCAGCGCGTCGGCGCAGACTCCGTCTGGCGTGTCGGGCTGGCTGCGCTCGCCAGGGAGAAAAGGGGTTCCCGTCCAAAACAGGTCTTCGAACGACGGTGCACCTCGCCCCACGGTGGGCGCCAAATGTCGGGGGTTGGGTGCAACATATGCCAATGGATGGCTTATCATGGTGGGAGCGAGTAGAACGTCGCCGGTGCCCGGAAGCGGGATGAGGCGTAGACACGTACGCCGACGAACTTTACCCAGGTTCAGGGCTCTCCTAGGAGATAACACCCCCTGTCCTGCTCTGCCGGGTCTCCGCATGATCACTAAGGCACAAGTGAATACAAAGGCGCTCCTTGAGCTGTATGCTAGAGGTAGGAGAAGGCAGGGCTAGCTCTCTCCTTCCTCTATGATCTGATCTAGTTCTAACAGGTTGGGAACCCTTTGCATGGGTGCCCTGGGGGTTTTATATAGGCCTACCCCCAGGGGTACAATGGTAACCCGGCCGGGCGTAAGGCCCGGCTGTCAGTCTCTTCGGCCGCCGGCTTCTCCGCCGACTGCTGGGGCCCGCCGCCTGGTGGGCCTCGCCGATTGGTTGGGTATGGGGCCGACAGGCCGTCCCCGCCGCTCTCGGGTCTTGTCGGCAGCTGATCACTATTGCCGCGTCTCTAATGACGCATGCTTGGTCAGGGGCTCGTGGCTATAGCTCCGCCGCCTGGCGGGTGATTACTATAGGCACTCCACGTCTTGTCTGGTTAATGGCGAGTGGGTCCCGAGGAAGGGGCGGGCCGACTCCTAGGGGCCGACTTCCCTCAGGTCCGACTGGTGGGATCGTCGCCGTCTTCCGGGCTCTCGCTGACTGGTGGGGCCCATCGTCCTTGGGCCGTACCGACAGTCCGTCGTGGGAGCAGGACTCCGCCTGCCTGTGATGATGTCAGGGATGGCATGGCAACAGTGCTGCGCCGGGCGAAGATCTCCACCGTACAGCATACTGTGACCACGTCAGCCCCTGGAAAGGGGGAAGGGGATGGGCTACACTGTAGCCATTCCCTGTCCCGTCCCCCTTGATGAGGGCACGGGCTTCGCTGGTGTCGTGGGCCGACTTCTCTAGAAGCCGCCGAGTAGGAGTCGGCTCGTCTTGGCCTTGCCTCTAGGACTCGGTCGTATACGGGCAGCCGGCTGTTCCTCCAGCCTGCCCCCAGAGGACAGCTCTTCACCTTGGCATCTTGAGGGGCACAGTCTGCCCCGATGTCTCGAAAGGTTCTGGGCCTCGGGTTAGCCTACCCGTGGCCCATTACTCCGACAGGCGCGGCTCAGATCTCACCGGAAAACACGTACATGGCTCGGGGAGGAGTGGGGCTAGGCTCATTCGAACGAGCTCTCAGCGTCGCGTCCAGTGGTGGTGGTGGCATCGCCGGACCTGCCCGGAAACGTCGCCGGCGACGAGGTCCGCGGCGGAGCGGCTACGGTTGACGGCGAAAAAGGTGCTACGGTGTGCTATAGCTTAGGCGAAAGGGCTAGGCGGGTGCTGCCCGATGCGGTGAAGCTAATGGGCATACACCCATGACTATTTGGTCACCAGAGACTCGCCGGCGACGAGCTCCGTGGCGCTGCGTTCGGGTGCTTGGGGAAAAGGTAGCTAGGGAACGCGCAGGAGCATCCAGAGAAAGGAAGAAGGATGAGGGGCTCACCGAGCGGCGCACGGGGGCCGGTGATAGGCTTAGTAGCGGCAGGAGTCGCCAGAGAGGAGGAAGATCGCCGACGACCGAGGTGGAAGGGGGGCTCGATCCACGGCTTGCGATGCTCCCCGGCTTGTGCTCGTGGACGGGGACGAGGAAGTCGACGATGGCGGAGCGGCTGGACAGGTCGGTGAGGCAAGGCGGGGTCGGTAGCCGCGGCTGCGACCGCGAGCGACGACAGAGGCGCTCGGGATGATGGGGGAGTGAAGAGTGGCGCGAGGGAGAGGGTGAGGCGGAGAGGACGAGGGAGGGGGAAGTGGGAGAAGGGCCCGAGGCGCCGGGGGCGTGGAGGCCTTATCCTCCCCTCGACGCCGGCGAGGAGGGTCCGGTGGCGACCGCGCCCTGTAGCGGCGCGCGACCGAGGAACAGGAAGGGGCGCGGTGCGGGGAGCTGGGCAGCTGGGCCTGCCAGGCTGGTTGAGGTCCAGGGGGCAGGGGGTTCTCTCTCTCTCCTCTGCTTTCCCTTATAATTTCTTTTTCTTTTGTTTTTTTCTTTTTCCAGCAGCTTTTGCATTTTCTTTTTGCCACTAATGACTTTATAAAATTATGCCATTGGCTAAAACAATTCCAAAGAATTATTGTGCACTGCCATAAAAATGTTGGGAATGTTTTGAATCCCTTTGGATTTATTCAAAAAGAATAGGGCATTTTAAAATGTTGTTTTGGCTCTGTTAAAAAGCATTAGGCCCATTTAGAGTTGATGATGATATTGTGTTCCTTACAGCAAATAGTTTTGGATTATTTGCTAAAAGGTGAACATTTTTCCAACAAGTTTTGATCAACTTCATTTTGCACTTTGAAGTTGAATGGAATTCAAGAAAGGAATTTGAAATGAGATATTATCCCAACATGATTACCATTGCAAATCTCAGTAGCTTAGCATCATCATGATGGATTACTGTAGCTCCATTACATAGGGGTGTTACACACGTGAACATTTAAAAAATGTTGCAAACAAGTTTTTAAATATGATATCAACATTTGTATGCGTTGGATGAGGTCGGGGGAGAGATAGGCTGTGAGCGAGAGACGAGGTCTTATCTATAAATGTGTAACAGAATGGTGGGTTTCTTTCAATAAAACTGCCATAGATTGTTTCGTGGGCGTTGGATATTAAATCGAACGGCCGTGAATGCAATATGACAGACATATCATTATCACCAATTATATTTTTTATAGGAGTAGAGGAAACCAAACCATGAGGTTTGTTGAAAAAAACGAGAAGACAAGAATTAGTTGTGACCCGGTAGATGGCAATCGTGTTTTTAGAAACACGATGGATACTCATTTTTTCCACAGGCGCAAAAATCCTGGGTTACCGAGAACCAAAATTGCTATATATGTGGATTAACTAGAGGAGTCAAACACGATTTTATTTAGTTAGACCATTTTCTTATTTTACTAAGAAAATTGCCCGCGTGTTGCACTAGGAGAAAAAAAACAACATAGTTTGGTGAAGGTAAAACGACTCCCTTTATTTATTGTCAATGAGAAGTATTTAATTTCTTTGTTCCGCAGCCCACAATCTCTTTTATTTATGCCAACCGGAAGGTCTGTATAAGGCATATCTCCTTTTATTTAAGCTGTTTGTAGTCTTTTTTATCTTTATTTTTTTGTTTCTTGTTGCTGCATTATGTATTTGTGGGAGATTAGATATAAGGCAGCAATCTGTGCCGGCGCACCCGCCCAATCGTTGGGCCGGTCAAGCCCCATCCGTCAGATCTGGGCCCCCCGAACCGTCAGATTCCTTTGTCCTCAACTTCTCTCATCTTCAACCTCCCGCAAGGAAAAGGGAGAGGCTCGTCTTCGCACGCGCCAACCGTCTCGCCTCCTCACCGCCGGTTGCCGCCTTCATGCGTTTCTCATCTTCGTGGATGCAGCAGCGTGCGCCCATGGTTGCACTCGTGGTTGCAGGCTTGCAGCTCCGGGGAAGATGACCATAGCTCCGGGGGAGATGGCCGCATACCCGGTGGCGCTGGCCGCATACCCGGTGGCGCTGGCCGCAGCACCTGTCGTTGTGCTCGCGTTGTACCTCGCCGTGTGCCCACCCGAGGCTCTTGCTGGTTCCAACAAAAAACGACACCGGTTGTAGCAAAAATGTTTATCGCTTCCAGCAAAAACGCTTACCACTGTAGCCCGCCGTCATCATTGTAGCAAAAATGTTAACCGGATGTAACTTCTGTGGTTGCCAAATGCAGCAAAAAAATGACGTGGTTGTAGCAAACACAAAAAAACGAAAAAAGTTTCCATCGTTTTTAGAAAAGTTTCGACTGTGGTTTGCTGGTGGCAACAAAAATGTCAGCTGTTAATAGCAAAATATTGTGCTGGTGCCGCCACCATGTCGTCCATGAAGCAAAATTGATCACCGGTTGTAGCTTTTGTGATTACCGGTTGCAGCAAAAACAGCTTCTGGTTGCAGCTCACATCGGCACTTCCAGCAAAACTCTTGTCAACCGCCCTTCGTGGTTGTATCATCTTTTCTACATGGTTGTAGCACCGACTCTGTTGGTTCTAGCAAAAATCACTTTGCAAAAATCCGCTGTCTTTTATTTCCAGCTTTTTATTTTGTTGGTTGCAGCGTTTTTTTCAACCGGATGCAACACTTTGTAGCAGAAAAAAAAATTAATATGGCTGGAGGTAGAAGAGAGGTAACAGATAAGGCAAGAGATAACTAAAGAAAAAAAAAGGGCAGTCATGTAGGCCTCATATCGTGCGCGTGAGACATGCGGGAGCAATTTGCCTAGGACCACGCCAGCGTGGCAAAGAAAATTCACGTAATACGTGTGTTGTGCGCGTGAGCATGACCGGTCGAAAGTTACACCAGTACGATGTATATAAACATTAACATCTTTAAAAAACATCTAGGCTGGTTAATTTTTTCCTTTGCCTTGGATAAAGAGATCCCACAATACACCCGTAGTTAATTAATTGTAAGGCTGCTTGTTAATTATCATATTCGGAAAGAAAACGATCCGATCCGATCCCAATGCCGAAAAGAAAACGAGAAACCACCGCCGGTCCCAATCCACACCGCCGGCCGCTCGCCACCACCGCCACCGCCTCCCTCCACCGGGAACACCTTCCACAATGTAGAAGGAAGCGCTTCTTTTATTCTACAATATAATGCTTTCTCTATTCCTGTGCTTCAACTTTGATCATAAATTTAACTATCAAGACCAATTGCGACGGGAACAAAAATTATATTAGTGAATTCGTATTTGAAAAAAGCTTTCAATTATATAATTTTTTCTCCCACCACAGTTGGTCCCGTTGATTAATTTATGGTCAAAGTTGGACCTCGAAAAACGCGGGCACACTATATTTTAGAATGGAGGAAGTATATAGGGCATGTTTGGTTGGGTGGGCTGCACCTGGCTCGCACCCGCGATGCAAAATTGCCCATGTTTGGTTGGCTGTGTGGCCTCCTCAGCCTGGCCCAGTTGATGCAAAAGGAGGCCTCCCAGCCAGGCTGAGGGGAACGCAGGTTTTGAGTGTTTCCTTCGTGCAGGCTGAGGGAACCGCAGGTCCTTTCCCCACGACGCAATCCAGCCGCATCCCTTCCGCCTCGCCATCGCTAGCAGCAGGACGATGTCGCCGGCGCTCCTCGACTATCTCCACCTTGACGCTGCCGGACTCCTCCATCGCCGCGCGCACCCACGCCTGCGTTCCTCGAACACCTCACCTCGACGCCACCGCACTCCGACATCGCTGTGCGCACCCATGACTATATCTGGACGCTCAGCTCGAGCTTTTGGGCTCGGCCCGGGCTTGCATCGGCTCGGAGCGAGTCAGGCTCGGCCCGCAACACAAAAAGGCCGAGCCGAGTTGCACAATCGGGCTTGTTTTCACCTCGAGCCGAGCCAGGCTCGACTCGGGCTGACTCGCGAGCCCAAAGCTCGCACGGCAGAGCAGCCCAGCGCAGCCCTTAGCAAGTTAGCAAGCAGCCCAGCACGCTGTCTCACGCAGCCCATAGCCAGCACGCTGCCTTGGCCCAGTTATGCACATCTCCACGCCCGCACGATACACCGCCGCCAGCAGCATGCCGGACGCCGACGCCGGCTCGCCACTCGTCCGCCCTTCCTCCTTCACCTCGTCGACCACTTGCTCGCTCCCCTCATCGTCGCGGCCGTGCTCTGGACCTTCTTCGCGGTGCCCGCATACGTCCACGAGGAGTGCCGCCGCCGTCTTCCTCGCTTGCCGTCGGCGACCTCACCACCCGTCTTCTTCTCGGCGCACGCACGTGTCCACGAGGAGCGTCGCGATGTCTTCCTCCTGAACGGTCGGCAACGACCCAGCTTCATCAGAGCGCCGCCACCGTCTTCCTCGCCTCCCATTGGTGACCATCCATGTGGAGACCCACATGGCAGTGACTTGAGCACGCAGGCTTGGCGAGCCTGCCAAGCTGCACCGAGCTAGGGCAAAGCCCGGGCCGAGCTCCATTTTGAGGCTCGCCGGAGCATTGAGCTCGGCTCGACTCGGCCCGAGGAACGGCGAGCTTTGGGCAGGCTCGGCCCGAGCCGGCTCGAGTTGGCTCGCGTCCAGGTATACCCATGACCGCGGACAAGCTCGCCAGAGCTCGGCCCGCCGCTCGCCACCGACCGAGAGGAAGAATCGGGGTGGGGGAGAGGGGAGCCATGAGCCGCCAAATCCAGCTGCAGCCAAATCTCTGCCGCCGGCATCTCCTCCCGGCGGCCCATCTCCTCCACGGCCATCTCATCGCCCTTGAGCTCTTCACCTGGTTGGTCTCCTCCATGACCATCTACTAAATCTCATTGGAATGTGTTAGATAGGTGCAAATATTTTGATTTCTTTGCGAAACTCCTAATAAATAAAATCGACACTGAGTTTTTGGTCCAGATTTCAGTTCAAGTTTGTTTTACTTGTTCCCTTTGTCCATGGAATGGTCCAGATCCATCTGAAATATTGGAATTGGAAGAGAAGACTTAGCAGAATTAAGTCCCATGTTCAGTCTACCAAACAACATCTGTCGTGTATAGCATCTCTCATGCATCCATATCACACGGTCAACCAAACATACATCTCACCCCATCCTTGCATCCACTCAAGCAGGCTACGCTCAGCAAGGATCCCCCATGTGATGCAGGCTAAAGCCACCCAGGCAACCAAACACGCCCATAGTATCTGCGTATATGTACGTACAGTCTTTGTTCTTAATCTGCTGCTTCAGCTTATATATATAGTGTTTTCGTACGCTGGTATTATTTCGCTAGCTAGGATTTTTCGCAGTTAATGTTCCAAAGCACGTTTTGGGTGTATATATATTGGGGCCTGTATGTGCTCCAATAAATAAACATTGTAAAAACACACAGAGTCTGTTAGCTAGCTAATCTCGATCTCACCTTGATTAGGCCCGAACAGATATCCATGCTTCAGTAAGTTCTTGGGTTACATCTATCTGACGGGCTAGCTGGAGCTTATATTAGGACCATGCAGCTTGGTCCAGAAACTCCCTCCTCTCTTTGCTCTGTTCTGGTGTCAGCAGTTCTCCTAGTCCTTGCATTTTTACGCTCTTTAACTTACCGTATACTAGTATAACTTCACTCAGCAGGCTATATACATGGCTCTGTTCAGCCAGGATTAATTTGGGATAGCTAAATCCCTACTTGCCGGATGGGATATTAATTAACTAGCTTAGCAATGGTGGTCTATTGGTGCCACTCGATCGTGCTGCTCATTTATTTATTTTACATCCATCCATACTTATAATTTGCCACACATCTCTTAACTTGATAATTTGTAACAGTCCTGTCCTTGCGTGGTTCTCTTTGCACACGTCCAATTAAGCTATTATATGTCAAATTTGTCTAGTGGCCCTTTCTTAGGACGGTTCGTTACCATTTTCTTTGTTAGTTTGTGTGTAACCAGGCTGCTTCCTTTTCCTTTTCTATTTCTAACTGAACCATTCTGGATGCTTTTTTTCATGTTTGCCAGGACGGACAGTTGATACAGCCAGCTATGGATAATATCACTCAGATTCTAAAAGATGCTCAGGATCCGGATAACAACATAAGGCTAGTAGCAGAATGCAAACTCAAGCAGCTCCAGGAGCGTAATCGTCCCAACTTCCTCCTGTCATTATCAGCAGAGCTCTCGAGTGATGCAAGTCCGCACGAGTGCAGATGCCTTGCTGGCATTATGCTGAAGAATTCTGTGGAAGGAAAGTATTCTGAAGATAACAGCATCCTCATCGAACAATGGAACAACCTGGATCAACGTATCAAATCCCAGATTAAGGAGTCATTGCTGATAACACTAGGATCTTTGGCTCCTCAGGCGAGGCATGCCTCATCACAGATTATTGGCAGGCTTGCATATATTGAGATACCCTCCCAGGGATGGCAAGACCTCATTGGCAGATTACTGCGCAACATGGCACAGCAGGGTGCATCTCCTTCTTCACTAAAGCAAGCAACTCTAGAGGCGCTGGAGTATGTGTTTGAGGAGAAGACCTTGAGGTTCGAGAAAGACACAATTAATGGTGTTCTGGATGCCGTCATCCGGGCAATGAACCACCAGGCAGAGAAAAGTTTTCAAGTCCGTGTTGCAGCGGTTAAAGCTCTACAGAATGTTCATAAGTTTGCTGACTTTGCAAGTGATGATGATTGCAGAAATCGTATAATGACTGCAATATCTGATGCAGCTAAATCTGATGAAGCAGTGGAGGTCAAGCATGCAGCATTCGGCTGCCTTACTGCAATTGCATCCAAATATTATATGGAGTTAGAACCTTACATGGAAACCACACTCAGCCTTACAACTGAAGCTTTGGGCTTGGAAGGAGGAGTGGACGAAACAGTTGCGCTCGAATGTATCGAGTTCTGGAGCACTATTTGTAGAAAAGTGATTAAACTCCGAGAAAAAAGAAAACGCTTTCCTCGTGTTATATTGACCGCAGATTGTCACTTCCTTGAGAATCCCCTTTGTTCACTTGTTCCACTTCTGCTACAAACTCTGTCGTTACACCAAGAAAGAGATGTTGATGAACTGAACATCTTCATGAGTGCTATGACATGCCTAGGCCTCGTCGCTAGAACTATCGGGGATGCAGTTGTCCCACTTGCAAGGCAGTTTATCGAGGGTAACATCAAAGTGGCAGATTGGTGTAGTCGCAAGACAGCTATTTCTGTACTAGGCGCTATCCTTGAAGGGCCTTCTATTGAAAAACTCGCTCCTGTGGTCGGTTTGTTGATTGACAAGATGGAAGACCCACACATGGAGATAAGAGGCACCGCTACATGCACTCTTAGGCAGGTGTTTGAGCTTCTGCATTCTCCAGCTCTTGATAAAAGATTTTTCACAACTGAAGACTTTCCTCGCATCATGGCTGCGTTGTCAAAGAGGGGTAAAGATGTTCCAGAAGTGTCCAAGGAAGTCTGTGAAGCAATATATTTTCTTGCCCGAGGTTATGATGTGCCAATCTCATCTGAGGTAGACTATTCAAAAAAGAAAATCTCATCTGAACTTTCACCTTTTCTTAGTGGTGTTATCAATGCTATCCTTTCTGCTTCGGAACTTGATAAGAAGACCCCTTTCGGGCTTCCTGCATCTGCATCTGCTTATGGCGCATTGATTGAGATTGTGAGAGTAAGCAACATATGGGATTTTGAAGCTGTAATAGCTATTATGGATTTGATGCCTCGTATCATGCGAAGATTAAACACAGCGCTTGATGCCAAAGCAATTTCATCAGATGACAAGACTAACAGGCAAAATCTTCAGGCGTTGCTGTGTGACGTACTGCATGCCATAATCGAGAAACTGGGCAATTCACTTCACGCGGACAAGGTTAGGGAGTCTGCTCAGTCTATGTTGCTTCAGTTTTGCCGTGTCCTGACCTGCGACTGTTCTACCGCACGCGATAAAGCAGCACTTGCTATTGGTGCTCTGGCTCGTGCCGTCGGTCCAAAGTTTCTGGATCACATGCCAATATTTTGTCAGTATTACAGCGTGAAGCTATTCTCCCCTATCTATTTAGAGGTGATTGGCACTATCTTTCATGTCTTGGGAGATGAAATCCTGCCATGCTGTGATGATATGATGGATGTTCTTTACGAAGGTCTCTCAAAACTAAAGCTTAAACCTCAAATTTTGGCATGCTTTGGAGAGATCGCTCTTGCTATCGGCAAGCATTTTGAGGAGTACCACCTGCAGGCTGTTAGGAAAAGGCTGAAAGAAGCTGCTAACCCAAGATATTATGCCAATGTCTCTGATGAGGATAAGGTTGATTACGGTAACCAGCTTAGAGAGGGAATATGCAAGGCTTACTCTGGCATATTGCGGGGTATAAAGGACCAAAAATCTGGGTTGAAGGTAGCAGCGGATCTAGTTGAGTTCATTGAAGCTGTCTCTGAGGACGAGAGCAGGTGCACATGATGCTCAATGCCTTCTTTTTGGTCAACTGTTCCATACGATTAACGTGGCATCATTTTAATTAGTTACCTTGCTCTTGTTTCTTATATGGGCGACTGTCCAGTACAATTATTTGCACATTCCATCATTCTAATTAGTTGTCTAGCTTGCTCTTGTTTCTTATAGGGGTGACTGCTCCATATGATTATTTGCACATGCCGCCATTCTAATTAGTTGCCTTGCTTTTGTTTATATGGGTGACTGCTCCATAGGATTATTTGTGCATGGCACCGTTCTAATTAGTTGCCTTGCTCTTTTTTCTTGTATGGCTGACTGCTCCATATGATTATTTGCACATACCATCATTTTAATTAGTAGGCGACATAGCCCCTAGTTGCTCTCCATAGTGGTTACTCGGCAAGGGACTCTATAGTTGCCCTTCTACAACAAATTAGACTTTTAACAGTGTAGAGCAAAGTAGATATTAGTAGATAAAATGAAGAAGGTTAGCAGACCAGGCAATTTAGTACTCCCTCTGTAAAAAAATATAATTAGACTTTTAACAGTGTAGAGCAAAGTAGATATTACTCCCCCCGTCCCAAAATAAGTGACTCAATTTTGTACTAGTTTTAATACAAAGTTAGTACAAAGTTGAGTCATTTATTTTGGGCGGAGGGAGTATTAGATAAAATGAAGAAGGTTGGCAGACCAGGCATTTTAGTATTACTAATAATCTGGAAAGAAAGGAAACCCCGTTCCTGTTTCTCCCAAATAGACTTTTAGAAGGTTGGCAGACCAGACTTTTAACTGCCATTTGCCGACATCAGCATTTTCTGTTGTTAGTATAAAATAGCTAACTAAGCCGATCAATCAAAAGAGAAAAATGCATCGTAGTCTCTGGCCGCCGGCAGTTCAGCACCTCCAGTCCTCGCGCCGCCGGCCACCTTGGCCGCGGCGTGGCTGTGCTTGCGCCACCCAGGTGCAGGTCTCCACCGGCTTTCCCCTGCCTTGCTCCACTCCGGCCATGGCAGCCACCTCTCCACCATCGCGGTCCTGTTTCGAGGTAGGCGGGCCGTGTTACTCCCCCAGATCGGTTGAATCTGGGGAGCGCGTTTCTCTCTCCGAGCCGGCCTCCGACATTGATGGCACCCCTCTGTCCTCTCCTCGGTTGCTGAGGCGAGCGTCCTTCGCTGAGGTGGTCAGGATGCCTCTTGGCAGGCCTGCGGCGGGCGCTCAGACCACGCCGGCGAGGCCACGGTTGCTTTCGTTGGTTGTGGTGCCGCCACCGTCTGGCTCCCAACCGCCCTCCCAGTTCGTGCATGCGCCGGCACCACGCATTCATGAGCCTGGTTGCACCACACCACCCCACGCCATGCCTGATTCTGGGGGATGGCAAGTGGTCGGTCGCAAGTCCGGGCGGCATGGGAGCGCGCTTCCTTCTCAAGCGGATGCATTCAAGGCACACCAACGCTCCTCTGCGGCCGGCAGTAATGGCGTAGACGGCTATAAACTCGACCTTCTCGGCCGCTGCTTCAGATGCCTTGACAAGAATCAGAAGGTGGCCGCTTGCCGCAACCCAACTCGCTGCCTCCATTGCCTTCGGGAGCGCGCGGCACACTGCTCGTTTCTGCCGCCGCAAACACCTGCCCCGCGTGCCCCTCTCCGAGCTCGATAATTCACCTCCGCCTCCTCCACGCCACCGCGCTCAGCCTACGGTTCTCTCCCGGCTGGTTTTCCCGCCGGAGCACCCAGTGTCCACCCGCGCCTTTGCTTCCCACCGCCCTTCCCCGTACCTAGTGCTGCTGTTCCCGCGGCGCCGTAGCCTGCTGCTGCGGCGACGCCTGCCATGGATTCTTGCGACCTTGCCGCGGCCGCTCGCAGGGCGAGGAGGACGAAGTGCCTCGTCGATCAAGATGCGGAGATGGAGGCCGAGGAGGCGCGGCACCGGGGGTCCGCCCTCATGCTCATCGTCGCCGGCACGCGCCCCAGTCTTCTTCCTGGGAACATTGCGGAGAGCATCACCATGGAGTTCCCGGAGCTGCCTCCCTCCGCGTTCCAGGTGTCCCTCTACCAGCACGGCTTCTTCGTCCGCTTCTTCAGCGACCGGTGGTTCCGTGCCGTCGCCGAAAAGAACATGCTGCACTTCCATGGCGTCCCCATCCTCGTGCGGCGTTGGACTGGCCTCTCCTTCGCCTCCTCGCACGCCAACCGCTACAGTGTGCGCCTCTTCCTAGAGGACCTGCCGCCGCACGCCTGGTCCATCAACAGGGTCCAGAGGATGCTGCCGGAGTGCCTTATCTACCGCATCGCCACCGAGACGCTCGACAAGGAAGACCTCTCCTACTTTGTGGCCACGGCGTGGGTCTGAGGACCTGGAGGAGGTGCCCACGGTCTGCGTACTAGGCCGAGCTTCTCTGCCGCCCAGCTGGGCTCTGCTGAGATCCCTTCGGCCCATGGTCTGAATCTGGACCTCAGCCCCGCTGCCAACGAATCCGATGCCATTGACCCGAGCGCTCGGGTGACCATTGACCCAGCATCGCCGTCTCACCCCATCCAGCAGTTTCTCTCCCGCATGACTTCCCCTGTTTCTACACCGCTTCTCGCTGGACCCAGATCCCCTCCGCCGCTCACCAAGAAAAAGCCTGCCCGGCGATCGCCAGCAACAGCGACCAGGCGAAGCCATAGACTGCAGGGAAGGAAGGAGGCTATCACTGGAGGGGGAAACACTTCACTGCGGCTTGCTCGACGTGTCCTTGTCGGAAAGAGGGGGCTTGCCATTGCCGAGCCGGAGAGGAAGAAGAGGAGGAGACCCTCCAGAGATACAAGCTTACCTTCAAGAAGCCGCTGAGTGACAAGCAAATCGAAGCCCTCTCTGCCCTGGCCAAGTCGGCCTCTGTGAGGAACACCCGGAAGGGGCGGCGTGCCTGATGTGGTTCTGTTTCTCTCTACTGCTGCTATATCTGTCGATTGAGTTTCTTATGATTAGCTCAAATATCTTAGTATGGAACGCAAGAGGGCTTAACAACCCTGCTCGCCGTGGAGTTGTAAAAAATGTTGTGTTGTTGCACAATCCGGCGATTGTTTGCCTGCAAGAGTCGAAGCTAGCAGATGTTGACAGTTTGATCATTAGCCAAGTTTGTGGTCTGAAATACACCGAGTTCCTGTTTGAGCCTGCTTTGGGAACTAGAGGTGGTATAATTGTTGCTTGGGATCCAGATGTGGTAGATGTGAACCTCCTTGCTCAGCATAAATCCTTTATTGCCGTGGATTGTTGTTGGAGACTATCAGCTACTAAGTTCAGATTCGTCACGGTCTACGGACCTCAGTCTGATGCAGATAAACTGAGTTTCCTTGATGATTTGAGACCATTATGTCATTCCAGCCTACCTTGTATATTCAGTGGTGACTTCAACCTTATTGCTGATGCCTCAGAAAAGAACAACCGGAATTTAAATCGAAGATTGATGGCAGCTTTCAGAAGATTCATCAATGAACTTGAGCTTAGAGACATGTACCTCCATGGCAGAAAATATACTTGGACCAACGAACAACAAATTGCTACTAAAGTGAAGCTGGACAGGGTGCTCTATAATGATCTGTGGATGACAGCACACCCTTGCTGTTTACTTGCTGCCCTTGCCACAGATCTCTCTGATCATTGTCCGTTACTACTCTCCACTGATGTTTCCTTCCAGCCTCCGAGGCATTTCAGATTTGATAATTATTGGGTGAAGTTTGAAGGGTTCAATCAGTTGGTGATTGACTGTTGGCCGCAGCCAACCAATTGCTCGGATCCATATCTACGGCTGCATTGCAAGCTCACGAGAATGGCCAGAGCCTTAAGAAAGTGGAGTGCTGCTCACATGGGCGATCTCAAGCTTCGTGCAGCAATCTCCAGTGAGCTTATTGGTCGGCTGGACGCTGCCCTAGATGAAAGGGATCTGTCTGAGGGTGAGAGATATTTAAGGGCAGCCTTGAAGATGAATTTGCTTGGTATAGCTGCAGTTCAGCGTGCTCATAGCAGACAACGCTCTAGAATCGACTGGTTGAGAGATGGAGATGCCAACACTTCCTTCTTCCAAGCCAAAGCTTCGGCTAGACGCCAAAAAATTTTTGTGCTCAATTTATTGCACAAAGGAGTAGTAGTGATAGCTCAAGAAGATAAATTGCAGGCTGTTTGGGAGCATTTCTCCTCGGTTATGGGTTCCAAAGCTCAAAGAGGCTGCTGCATAAATTTTGCTGCTCTCGGCATATTCCCAATTGATCTAAGCAGCATTGACGGGCCCTTCTCTGAAGATGAAGTCAGAGCTGCAGTTATGGACTTGAACCATAGAAAAGCTCCCGGCCCCGATGGTTACACCGCATTATTTTTTCAGAAGTGCTGGGATATCATAAAGAATGATTTAATGCTTGCAATCAAAGCGTTCGAGGGGATGAACAATGCAAACCTTGCCAGCCTGAATAATGCCACTTTGATTCTAATCAGGAAAAGGGCCGATGCAGCTGAAGCCAAGGATTATAGGCCTATAAGTCTGCTCACCTTCTTCGCAAAGCTAATCATGAAAATTCTTGCACGTAGACTCCAACCAAGGTTGAAGGAACTGGTGTTGCCTTCACAAAGTGCTTTCATCAAAGGAAGAGCAATTCACGACAACTTTATGTTTGTCAAAGGCATGGTCAGATCCCTCTACCTGAAGAAAATCCCTTCCATTATGCTCAAGCTGGACATCGATAAGGCTTTTGATAGCGTCTCTTGGGAGTTCTTGCTGGAGGTCCTTGCAGCCAAGGGGTTTAGCCAAACCTGGAGGAACTGGATCGCTTCCATGCTTGCCTCGTCTTCAACCAGAGTCCTTGTCAATGGGGAGTAAACTGACATAATTAAGCACCATAAGGGCCTTAGGCAGGGTGATCCAATGTCCCCACTTCTGTTTGTGCTAGTTATGGATATTCTGGATGCTTTGTTGAGGGCTGCCGTCACTACCCAAGTATTGCCCCCCTTTGGAAGAAACCTACCAACATTACGAGCCTCCCTTTATGCTGATGATGTGATGATTTTTGTCAAGCCCAACACACAGGAAATCACAGCGGTAAAGAAGATTTTGGAAGTGTTTGGTAATGCAACCGGCCTATGGACTAACTTCAACAAAAGCAATTTTTGCCACATCCGGTGTGATAATATTGACATCCAAGAGCTAGCCATGATCAAGAACTGCAATGCCCAATCAAGGAGTTCCCTGTCACATACCTTGGGATGCCTCTTAGCTATGCAAGACTCCAGAAAATTCACTATTAACCTATCTTTGACAAGCTCAAACGCAACACCTCGGGCTGGATCAAATTAATGCTCCCCACTGCTGGCAGACTGGCTCTCATCACCTCTGTTTTATATGCACTTCCTGTATTTCAGATATTGGCAATTGAGCCCCCTAGATGGGTGGTCAAAAAGTTTGACAAGGGTTGCAGAGGATTCCTCTGGGCTAATAAAGATGAGGCTACTGGTGGCAAATGTTTAGTCAATTGGAAACAGGTTTGCTTGCCCAAGAAGCTTGGAGGGCTTGGTATCCCCTGTCTAACCCAAAAAATTGAGGCAATGAGATGTAGATGGCTTTGGCTATCATGGATGGAACCTAGTCGACCATGGCACGGCTTGCCTTTACCAATCAACACCTCAGTTAGATCCCTCTTTGAGGCGTCGGTGCAGATTAACATTGGAAACGGCTCCAACACAAAATTCTGGACCGACCCTTGGCATCAAAGAGAGAGCTTTTCCAGGGGGTTCCCGGATCTTTACAACCAATGCACGATCAAAGCAATATCCGTTAGGTGTGCTCTTGCTGATGGAAAGTGGAAGAGGCACTTCAAGGGAAACTTAACTCAAGAGGCCATCGCGCAATTCATGAACCTTTGGAATGAGTTGCAGCTGATCCAACTCACTCAGGCTCAAGATGATTCACTAACTTGGAGATGGACAAACGATGGTCAGTTTTCCTCCAGCTCGGCGTACACTGCCACTCTTACTGCCAACATTAGGCCACCTTACGCGAAGCTGGCCTGGAGCTCGGATGCCCCTCCCAAATGTCAGTTCTTCGTCTGGCTGGCTGCTCAAGATCGATGTCTAACGGCGGATAACCTTGCTAAGCGAGGGTGGCCCCATAATCCGCTGTGTCTGCTATGTCTACAAGAGCCTGAAACTGCTGCCCACCTGCTTACTTCTTGCTCTTTTGCGAAGGAAGTTTGGCACCTGACACTCTGCAAGCTGAACATGACCCCGGCTATGGCGGCAGTACATGACGATTCCCTAGTTAGCTGGTGGCAGCAAACAAATGCTTCCATGGGAAAGGAAAGAGCGAAATCTTGGAGATCAATTTTGGCCCTGGTTTGGTGGAACCTCTGGAAAGAAAGAAATGATAGAACATTCAGAAATATTTCTTGTCACCCCACACAACTGTTTCTGAAGATTCAGGTCGAAGCAAAGGACTGGGTTGACGCTGGGCGTAAGCGTGCAATGGCTCTTGTAGAGCGCCTCCTAGAACCAGACTGATGTACTTCTGATGTATCTCTAACCCCAATCCTCCTTCTCTAATCTTGTGTTTGTAACTGTTTTTTTCTTCTATACGCAATGAAAAGCAGTGGCCCTGCCTTTTCGTCAAAAAAAAGAGAAAAATGCATGAGTTGAAACCAGAAAAACTATGCAGTTTCAGTTCATTTTAGAGTGAAACAGTAGTGTTAAGACACATAGAAGTCGATATTCATTAATTTATTGCTCGGCTAAAGCACCTTAAAGCACACACTGCTCTTTGGAATGTCCTCTAGCCAGGTGCATTTTTACTTGGCTGTTGTATTTTCTGGAGCATTCTTGTCTCAGGATTACAACAAGGAATGTCGCAAGTTTCAACATTAAAATTTTATCATAGTGATTCTACTTGTTAAATTTGTCACCTGTGAGGAACTTTCACTCTCAAAGCTATATATGGGTAGTCTTTCCTTCCCATACAGTATTAGTCAAGTATTCCGCTCCATTACATGGGGTCATCTCATCCAGTCAATAATCCATCCTTTTTATTTTGTCAACTTGCTACCTTTCATGTTGCTCAATAATCAGAATCTCTTTCGAGGTCTAGATGCAAAGGATCTTCAAAGAAGGGGGGTTGTAGACTGAAAGAAGAAATGGGTTTGTGGTAGAGTACTTGTAACGAGTAAGACTGTCATAAAAATTACGTGGATACCTTGTTTTATTGTAGAAGCTGAAATTAACTATTTACTTTGTGAAACAAAATGCACAATATGCAAACAAAAGGAATCCCTTTCTATCAGTTCCTTGTTTTATAGTACTAGTATATAGTTTCCTCTTGCTGCTGCTGCTTATATGATTATGTTGTGCATCTTTGATTTCTTTGTTTCAGGGATGCAAGGGTGACATACGCTGCAGTTGATGTGTTGGATAAGTTTGGTTTCATGGCGGAGTCATTGAGTCATTGAAAAAGGGACTGATTTCGGAATTAGGGAGGTAACATATAAGAGGAGGAACTCGTTCTGCTTCCTTTTTGGCAAGTTGCCACAGATGCATGGAAGGACAGCAACATGTGTGTGTCGTTGGTAGTATGATGTTTTTTGGTGGCAATTTGATGGACAGCCAAACTGAACTCGTCTAGTAGTCGGCGTATGTCTATTTGCTAGCTGTTGTCGTTGAGCTTGCAGATTATGTATGATTAACCAATCCTGAATTCCTGGTTGTGATTGATAGGGTGTGCTGTCGACCAGTTGTTGGTGGAGCTGGCTGTGCAGTTGGCATGAGTGAACCATATATATATTACTCCCGCCGTTTCTAAATATAAGTCTTTTTAGAGATTCCAATACGAACTACATACGAAGCAAAACGAGTGAATTTATATTCTAAAATGTCTATATTCAACCGTATGTAGTCCTATTAAAATCTCTAAAAATGAGTGAATCTATATTCTAAAATATGTCTATCACAAAGGTCTTACTTGATTCAGACACCTAATCTATCTACTACCTCTATAAAAGAAAGAGAGTAGGCAGATCCAAACAACCAGAAACGTTCATTAACAACATCTAAATGCCAGTAATCCTTTGGTGTTTAACCTAGCAAGCCACACAATCACGAGCGCTGATCACGATCGCTAATTAAAAAAAACCACGGACGCCTCCTCCTACCCAAACTGTCCCGCCTTGCGCCAGTTATCCATCCACGCCTCCTCCTCCTGCCCCACCGCCGGCCCTCCGCCATCGACGCCTCCTCCTCCCGCCCCCATGCCCTGCCACCGCTGGGGAGCGGGTGCCGCCACTGCGCCCCGCTGGCCCTCCTCTCCCTCCCCGCCATCGTCGGGGAACGGGCACCACGCCACCGCTGGGGAGCGGGTGCCGCCGGTCTGCTGCTGCTTCCACCCGGCCCTTCAACACACACACAACCCTCCAACAAATTAGTGGGTCGATCTTGTGTGAAAACTCCTTCAGGGATAATACAAATTTGTGGTTATTGTGACAGCTAAAGGTTTACACTGGTCATTACAAAAATATTGTCTGCTCGAGTAGGTGAAATGAAGGTTGTGGATTAAGTGCAATTGTAACGTACACATTATTGGTTGCACCTATAACATTTTTGGTAAATTGATATTACGACGAGCAACAATTTTCAGAGCAAAGAATATTATATGTTGTAGCAACGGTTTACAAATCCCTTTTTGTAGAGGATACTTTGCTTTATTCAATGCAGGAAATATTTTAGTCCTTACTAGCTCCGTAGTGTTGTAAGCACACTGTTCTTTTTGTTCAGTCCAAAGGTTGGTGAACCACATGTTAAACTTCCATTGGAAGCCGTATTACAAATACCTATCGTGCAACCACCAACCAGTAGTTGTACTTTCTTCACTAATATTATTTTATGAATTTTCTGAACCTGAAAGAAGCTTCCGTTGTGATGTTGTTTGAACCTGAAAAAAGCTTGTACTGCATTGATAACTGAACCTGAAAATTGCTGCTTCCTGTATACATTGGTAGAGGAAAAAATAACTTGATTTATGTAGGACTTGTTTTGGATTAAGTGGATAGGTGATGTACTATTCTTGATTGCAGCTGGTGCTTTTTTGGTAATTTGATAACACCACGAGCAGCAATCGAGTTTGAAAGCCAGAAAACATACAAAACATGTAAACTGGGAGTACTGCCAGTTTAGGAGCCAAGTAACCATTACTAGAGTAATCAATCTGAGAAATGATTAGTTGAGGAAATTGAGTACTGTTGTAATTCTCGACAATGTAATGGTCTTTTTTTTTTGTTCCAGGAAACGTTGGAGGTAGAATCAGCTTCAAGCTTGAGTACCCAATGGTAGAGAAGTAGAAAGGAGGCACAAGATGGAACTATGAACTCTGGCAGTAACATTTTTATTTCACCAAGTTAGGTTAATGATGTTCAGCTTAATGGACAACTCTACAGACACTTAGTAGAACACAAGCTTTTGTTGTTGACTTCAATATAAGGTGCCCTGTGAACTATTTTTAAGGTGTCATGCTTCCCAAGAGAATATATCTGCATGTAAAGAAGTAGCTAAATGAACTAGCTCATCAATTTCAATCTAAATGAACTAGCTCATAAGCATTCTTTGATTTTGCTTCATTAGTTTTGTTGTAGCATAGTTCCATTAATATTTGTGATACTTATTTTTTGTATTAGTTACAATTTTCATTTAGCAAAGTGATGTCCCTCTTGAATAATCATATGCTGCTATCAGTTCAGACATTGCACTTAGCAAATGTAATCTTTTATGAGATTAGATGTGATTTTCTGTTCCCTTATACCGATTCTAACAATAATAGGATATTGCATAAAATATTCTAATGTTAAGCTGTTGTAAGTACTCACTATGGTTTCAGCATGATGCTTGGTATATGGAGTTTATTGTAATAATCTGATGCATAAGCCTTTCTAAATAAATTCAACTTGTCTGAATTTTACTTTCCTCTCTTCTCTCGTGCTTAAGTTTCTTGCTTGTGCTTAGTATGATGTGGAAGAGAGTTGATGCCTGCCAAGTTCCAACTTTGAAGGATGTACGTATCATTTTACCTAAACCAAGCACTCCAAGTAGCATATCCCGAATGAGATGATGTATTTTTTCTTCTTCTAGCATCGTCGATTACCAGCTTGTGTTTCAAAAAGCACAGATAGGTGACTACCTTTGAAACCCACTAAAGCATCTATAGGAACTTGTCTGATTATTTTGCTTTTAGTTTATTGCACTCATGGAATGCGAAATATCTAAATCAACCAGTTTGCAAGGTCAATATTCATTGTTTCACAATTTTACATTCTACTATGTGAAAACTCCAAAATATTGGCTTAACTATTTTCATTCAGGATGGTGACCAGATAATGAAGCAATTTTTGATACACCTATTCAACTACATCAACATTCGGGATGTTTACGAGAATTGATTAGCCTTATTAGGAATTACCGGGATAAGTTTTTGGCTCTCTGCATACAACGAGTCGATGATGTATTAAAGTGTTTTCTTGATTTGTAATAGTACTTTTTAGTGCAATCAAAATATCTGTATGTGTGTTAATTCTTACATATGTTTATGTTAGTCGAGACATGCATTTGCACGTGCACGCTTACTAGTTAAAACACTAAAACACAATCATAACAAAAATAGAAGTAAAAATAAAAAACACAAAATAAAATTTAATTATCTCCCAACAAGCGCTATTGTTTAATACCCTTATCTAGGCATGTGATTTCAATGATGCTCACATAAAAGATAAGAATTGAAATATAATAGGAGCATCATGAAGCATATGACTAGAACATTTAAGTCTAACACACTTCCTATGCACAGAGATTTTGTGAAAAAATAATTTATGGGAACAAGAATCAACTAGGATAGGAAAACAAAACAAGCATGACTTCAAGATTTTCAACACATAGAGAGGAAATTTGATATTATTGAGATATGTAAATACATATGTTCCTCTCTCATAATAATTTTCAGTAGCATCATGAAGGAATTCAACAATATAACTATCACATAAAGCATTGTTTTCATGAGCCATAAGCATACAAATTTTATTACTCTCCACATAAGCAAACTTATTCGCATGACTAGTAGTGAGAGCAAACTCAACAAAATAACTATCATGTGAGGCATAATCCAATTGAAAATTAAAATCATGATGACAAGTTTCATGGTTATCATTATTCCTTATAGCATACATGTCATCACAATAATCATCACAGATAGCAACTTTATTCTCATAATCAATTGGAACCTCTTCCAAAATAGTGGATCATTAGTACCTAGAGTTGACACTCTTCCAAACCCACTTCTATCAATATAATAATCATAAATAGGAGGCATGCAATCATCATAATAAATTTGCTCATCAAAACTTAGGGGACTAAAAATATCATCTTCATCAAACATAGCATCCCCAAGCTTATGGCTTTGCATATCATTCGCATTATCGATATTCAAAGAATTCATACTAACAAAATTGCAATCATGCTCATCATTCAAAGATTTAGTGCCAAACATTTTATTGACTTCCTCTTCTAACATTTTGGCACAATTTTCCTTTTCATCATTTTCACGAAAGACATTATAAAGATGAATAATATGTGGCAACCTCAATTCCATTTTTTTGTAGTTTTCTTTTATAGACTAAACTAGTGATAAACAAGAAACTAAAAGATTCAATTGCAAGATCTAAAGATATACCTTCAAGCACTCACCTCCCCGGCAACGGCGCCAGAAAAAAGCTTGATGTCTACTACGCAACCTTCTTCTTGTAGACTCGTGTTGGACCTCCAAACGCAGAGTTTTGTAGGACAGTAGTAAATTTCCCTCAAGTGGAGATGACCTAAGGTTTATTAATCTGAGGCGTAGGATGAAGATGGTCTCTCTCAAACAACCCTGCAACCAAATAGCAAAGAGTCTCTTGTGCCACCAACACAACCAATAGAATGGTAAATTGTATAGATGTACTAGTTCGGCAAAGAGATGGTAATACAAGTGTAATATGGATAGTAGATATAGGGTTTTTGTAATCTGAAAATATAAAAACAGCAAGGTAACTAATAATAAAAGTGAGTAAAATGGTATTGCAATACTTGAAAACAAGGCCTAGGGTTCATACTTTCACTAGTGCAAAGTCTCTCAACAATGATAACATAATTAAATCATATGGCAATCTCTCAACGTGCGACAAAGAATCACTACAAAGTTCCTATCGAAGAACATAGGACGAAAACGTGCATCAACCCCTATGCATAGATTACCCCAATGTCACCTCGGGAGTCCGCGAGTTGAGTGCCAAAACATACATCAAGTGAATCAATAGAACATCCCATTGTCACCATAGATATCCCATCGCAAGACATACATCAAGTGTTCTCAAATCCAATACTCAATCCAACATAACGAAACCTCAAAGAGCAAGACTCAATTCATCACAAAGAAGGTAGAGAGGGAGAAACACCATATGATTCAACTATAAACCAAGCTCGCGGTACATCAAGATCCTACCAAATTAAAAACACGAGAGAGAGAGAGAGATCAAACACATAGCTATTGGTACATACCCTCAGCCACGAGGGCGAACTACTCCCTCCTCATCATGGTGGCCGCCGGGATGATGAAGATGGCCTCCGGCGATAGTTCCCCCCTTCGGCAGGGTGTCGGAACGGGCTCCGATTGATTTTTTGTGCCTACAGAGGCTTGCCGCGGCGGAACTTCCGATCTAATGTTATTTTCAGAGGTTTCTATATTTCTAAGAATTTTTGACGTCGAAAACAAGTCATGGGGGTGCCCGAGGGGCCCACAAGCCATCAGGGCGCACCCACTGGCTTGTGAACTCCTCAGGACTCTTTTGGTCCAGCTCCGGTGCTTCGGGGGGTCTCTTTTGGTCCATAAAAAATCACCGTAAATTCTCAGCCCATTCCGAGAACTTTTATTTCTGCACAAAAACGACACCACGATGGTTCTGCTGAAAACAACGTCAGTCCGGATTAGTTCTAATCAAATCATACCAAAACCATATAAAATTGTTACAAACATGGCATGAATACTTCATAAACTATAGATACGTTGAAGACGTATCAACCATTATTTGCCATAGGACATGTTCATTCCAATACTCGGCAGGTCTATGAATAATGTCAATTCATCAAACACTTTGCAGGCGAAGGATGTGGGAGCCTCGGCTGCTGGCATTGCTATTGATGCCAAGGCTACGGGTCGTCACGGGCTACATGACGGCCTGCTGACTTCGTAGGAGGAATATTCTTCTGAAGTCGTGCTTGTTGGTGGGTGTCCAAGCTCGCCACGGGCGAATTGCGGTCATCTTCACTTCGCCAGCATGGCCGTGACTCTGGCGGTGCCTAGCTCCTCGGCGGGTCCTCTACAGAATCTCAATCATTTGTCGATTATGTTTTGGAACAAACCAAGTTTGAAGGTGAGTTTTTTCATCCAAGTGTTGGCGACGGCGGGAATGGCGGTGACCAGTGAGCGAATCGGAATGGGTAGGAGATCATCATAGGCTACGGTGTGTTGCGAGACGACGACGGAGGCTATGGGTGGACACACGAGGCAACACTGGCATCGATGTGGGTGAGCACCGGGGGGGAGCCCATCGCGAGGAGAAGGCCAAAATGATCCTGAGAAGTGGTTGCGCCCGCTCAAATTTGAGGCCCATCCGACGCGCCGCTTATTATGAGGAGTTAAACCGAAGTCCTATTTAACGTGCTCGAAACAAAAATTTGAAGGAGTTAAAACTTTTTAAGGGGTCGGCTAGAGATCCTCTCATGTGTACCAAATCTAAACTACATATCCAAGTGCGGGAAATGACGTAAGGTAAAATAAAACCAATATATAAGAGCAAGGAGATGAGGTAAATCAACACTTCAAACTTGGGAGAAGCACAACCAGACATCACTGCCTTTTGTCCTTCAGGCATCAGTTAGCCACAGTACTCCAATCGAGTTTGATGTGTAGGTGTGACAAAATTTAACAAGGCCGCAAAGGAGTGGAGGGTGTTGATATCAAAAATTGGACTATCGCAATAAAGTTTTGGAACTCGAATTCTCGCAAAAGCAAAAAATGTTCTGTTTCAAATTTAACTCAGCCCATGCCATTATAACTTCAGACCTGAAGGACACGAAAGCATATAGAAGCAGGTCACTTTTGTCCTCTTTGCAGAGCAGCAGCCGTCGCCGGAGACTTGAGTGCCATCAGAAGCGGCCCTGATGATTTGGGCCTCGCTGTATCGGCTCCGGAATGTCGATCGAGACTGACTGGCCAGCGGCTCTGGTGTACTGTCTTGTCATGTACCTGCGACTCCCAGAGACGTTGTTGGTGCTGGTGGACGGTGTTGCCGGTGGAACTTGGTCGCCGCCTGAGGTCTCCACGAGAGCTTGAAGACGCTGACTCCGTCGCCGCTCTTGACCTTGCTGGCCGGCGGGCTGCTGCGGCGGTGGAGCGTGCTGGCCAGCGGGCTGCGGCAGCGGTGGAGCTTGCTGGATGGCGGGCGGTGGAACATGCTGACCGGCAGGCTGCGGCGGCGGTGGAGCGTGCTCGCCGGCGGGCTGCTGCGGCTCTGGAGCTTGCTGGACGGCGGGCGGTGGAACATGCTGACCGGCAGGCTGCGGTGGCGGTGGAGCGTGCTAGCCAGCGGGCTGCTGCAGCTCTGGAGCTTGCTGGATGGCAGGCGGTGGAACATGCTGAATGGCAGGCTGTTGCGGCGGTGCAACATGCTACTGCTGCGGCGCTGGTGCTGTAGCTTGCTGGCCGGTTCTCCTGCATCGGTTGTGCTGGGTTTGGTGCGGCGCGATAGTGACCCCCTGGTTGTGTGCTGTCCTTGCGGCATTAACGATCTCGGTGTGGGTGATCGACGCCCGGACACTCGTGTCCTGAGCCGTCGGCTATACGTGGGCATAGGGCCAACACAAGGCAAAGAGCAAGAGCAACAATAATCCACTTGTCGCTCTGCAATGCAATAGAGCAACCATGGTTCAGGGTCGAGCAGCATGCAGCAGAGCAACAGAGCAACGGAGCAGAGCAGCTAGCAAGGAACTGGCATTCACAGTTGAAACGAGCAGTGCAGGTTCAGTTGAAAGATGGACGGACATACGTACCAGGAAGGCGAAGCTTAGTAGCGGTGCGGAGGCGGACACCCAGCCTGTCACTGTACAGAACCACTTGAAGGCGTTTGCGTGAAGGTCCCCGATGAGGAAGGTGAAGCACAGGTAGAGGCAGGCGTACCCCATCGGCTTGGGAACACGCTCTCGCTCCTCGGATGTGCACAGCGCGAGGAAGGTGATGAGGTAGACCAGCTGTGGCAGGCCGCCCCATGCGTTGAGCGACACCGGCTTGAGCTTCTGCTCGGCCACTTGGATGCCGTACATGACCCAGGCCAAGTTGCACATGAGCACCGCCACGGCAGGTTCCGGCCGTCGGCCGCCCACGCCCAGCGCTCCGTGGCGCCACGCCCTGTATGTCCCTGGGCTGCAACATGTACAAGGCGCACACAAATGAACGATCAATAATGCTTTGGTTGCTCAATTGGATTTGCTTTGCACTGTTTGCTTATGTTAATTACTCACAGTGACAAGGCCGGGGCGATAAACAAAGTAGCCTACACACCCAATCCAGAACGCTGGCTTCTCCTCCCTGCTCCATCTGTGTCAGCCGATCGCTCGCTCATTTCCTCCCTTTCTCTCTCGCTCTGATGAACAAGGGTAGACACTCGAGGTTTTGCGCAGCGAATGCCTTGCTGCTTTTCTCGCTTTCTCGTTCTCTTATTCAGTTGGATCGAAATGGGGCCGGCCGATGCGCATGCCACTACCTGCACAGAACGAACGTGCCATCCCACGCTCGCGGACAGGGCGTGCTCACCGTGGCCACCTCCTGAACTAGTCGCACTCGGGCACGCACAAGTCGCGGCCTCGTGCCTTATTTCTTACGGAAAGAAAAACGGACCGGGGAAACCGATCCGGGCTAACTAACAATTCAGGGTTTATCTGACAATGCCTCCCTAAACCCTGAATTTCTACTGAATCTGAACAACACCAATCGCCTCCTGCAGTTCCTGAAACTTGGCGCGCCCAAGAGCCTTCGTCAGGATGTCAGCGAGCTGGCCGCTGGTGCCGATGAACTCCACCTCAACGCGCCCTTCCTCCACGCACTCGTGAAGAAAGTGAAACCTCGTATCAATATGCTTACTGCGGTCATGGAAGACGGGGTTCTTGCTGAGGGAGATGGCTGCTTTGTTGTCGATCTTCAGCGTGATCTTCTCTGCCTCTGCATCCTTGATATCGCCGAGGAGCCGGGCGAGCCAGACGCCCTGGCAGGCCGCCGTTGCGGCGGCGATGTACTCTACCTCGCAGGTGGACAGAGCTACCACCCTCTGCTTGTGCGATTGCCAATTGATCAAGCTCCTGCCGAGGAAGAAGAAGACGCCAGTCATGCACTTGAGGGTGTCGACGTCGCCCGCCATGTCACTGTCGCTGAAGCCAACCAGAGTTGCTCCAGCGGCTTCCCTTGCATAGAAGCAACCGTGCTTCTGCGTCTCGGCAACGTACCTTATGATCTGCTTGACTGCGGCGAGGTGCTCCGTCGTTGGGGCCTCCATGAAGCGGCTGACATAGCCCACGACATAGGCTATGTCCGGGCGCGTGTGCACAAGGTAGCGCAGCGCGCCCACGAAGCTCTTGTATACCGTCTTGTCCGTGGGAGGCGCCGTGCTCACCTTGCTGAGCTTGAGACGCGCCTCCATGGAAGTCTGGCTGGGGTTGCACCCGACCAGGCCGGCCCTGTCGATGATCTTGCCGACATATGCAGCTTGGTTGAGGGAGATGCCGTTCGCCGTTTGCTTCACCTCAATGCCGAGGTAGAAACTCAGCAATCCCAAGTGCTCATTCTGAAAAGTTTCTGCATCTCCATCTTGAACTTTCTGATCTCATCGCCGCCGTTTCCCGTGATGATGAGATCGTCGATGTAGACGCCGATGAGCAGGCGCGTTACTCCGTTGCCCCTCCCGTAGACGGCGTGCTCCGCCGGACTCCTGGTGAAACCGAGCCCGAGCAGGCACTTGTCAAGCTTCTCGTTCCAAGCCCGCGGCGCCTACCGTAGTCCGTATAGCGCCTTGTCGAGGCGGAGCACCTTGTGCTCCTCGTCGGCGACGGTGTAGCCCGGCGGCTATGACACATACACCTCCTCCTTCAGCTCACCATTGAGGAAGGCGCTCTTGATGTCCATGTGGTGAACCTGCCACCCCTCATGCGCTGCGAGGGTGAACAGTAAGCGGACGGATTCGAGGCGCGCCACAGGAGCGAACACCTCCTCGAAGTCGATCCCCTGCTTCTGGACGAAGCCCTTTGCAACAATCAGGCCTTGTGCTTCTGGATGACACCGCTCGCGTCGCGCTTGGCCTTGTACATCCATTTCAGGCCGATCGGCTTGTGGCCGGCGGGAAGATCAACCAGTCGCCACGTCTTGTTGGTGATGATCGACTCCATTTCCTCATCCATCGCGCGGCGCCATGTTCCCTCCTCCTCTGCTTCAGCAAAGGTTTTGGGCTCGTTGATCTTGCCGAGGTAGAGCTCGTCGTCGTGGGCCAGCAACACGTAGTCCTCGTAGAGCTTGTTCGGTTGAACGATGCCGTCGCGTGCGCGCGTCCTCATCGGGTGCAGCTGGCGCTGCGGCTCGTCGACGTGGTCACCGTCATTGTCGCGCGGCTCATTTGCCTCCGGCTCGGCGACGGGGTCCGTCCCCGCCGCACGCTGTGGACTAGGAACGCCTTCCTGTTGCGCGGTCCGTGCCGCGCTCACGGGCGCAGCTGAGGAGGGCTCGCTCCTCCGTCCTTCGTTGTCCGGCGCCAGGTGCACCATGGTGCATGTCACCGTGTAGGAGTAGGTGTCCACCATGAACTCCACGGCCGCCGGTGTTGTCTCATTCGCCTCCTAGTCCGACCGCGCGCTCTCGTCGAATACGACATCGCGGGAGACGTGCACGCGGTTGCGGGCCGGGTCGAAGACGAGGTATGCCACCGTCCCAAGCTCATAGCCCAGGAGCACCATGGGCGTGCTCCGGTCGTCCAGCTTCGCCGCGTGTGGCTTCACTACTTTGACGTGTGCCACACACCCGAAGACACGCAGATGGCCCAAGTCCGGCTTGTGCCCGTGCCAGGCCTCGTACGGCATTCTGCCATCGACACTCTTCGTTGGGGACCTGTTCAACAGATACACAGCGGTGGTCACCGCCTCGCCCCAGAACCGCGCGGGCACGTCCTTGGCTTTCATCAGGCTCCTCGCGGCGGCGACGATCGTTTGGTTCCGCCGCTCCACCACACCATTTTGCTGCGTGAGTATGGCGCCGTGAGCTGCCGCCCCACGCCCTCTTCGGTGCAGTAGGTGGTGAAGGTGGCGGAGGTGAACTCTCCCCCGCGATCCGTGCGGAGCAGACACAGTTTGCGCCCGATGTCCACCACGACGCCGTCCTTGAAGTGCTTGATCGCCGCAGCAGCCTCGTCCTTGATCGTGAGAAGCGTGAGCCACATATAGCGACTCAGGTCGTCAACGAGGAGGAGGAAGTAGCGCTTCTCTCCTACTGTGGCCGGGGTGATCGGGCCGCAAAGATCGCCATGGACAAGGTCAAGCAGGCCCTGCGCTCGCCCCGTCGTAGCCCGCGGGAACGGGGCCTTCCTCTGCTTCCCGGCGAGGCAGCTGTCGCAAAGCTGCTGTACGTGCTCGATCGGTGGCAGTCCCCGCACCATGTCGTGGCGAGAGAGCTTGGAGAACGCGTCGAAGTTGAGGTGCCCGAACCGTTCGTGCCACCTCCACGCAGCTTCTCCGGCGTGCGCGGCGAGGCACACCGGCTGTGCTACGTCGAGTGTGACGACGTATAGATGATTGCGCGCGCGCTCCACCCTGATGAGGAGCCGCTGCTGCTGATCGCGCAGGCGCAGCACTCCGTGCTCAATGAAGATCTGGCAGCCGTTTTCATCGAGCTGGCCGAGGCTGATGATGTTGCTGCGAAGGCGAGGGATGTAGTAGACATTAGTTAGGGCGCGGTGCTCACCATTGCGACACACAAAGAGAATTGTGCCGCGCCCCTGGATCTCCACCACCGAGCCATCCCCGAACTTGACCGTGCCGGTGACGCCGTTGTCGAGCTCGGCGAAGACCCCTCTCACGCCCGTCATATGGTTGCTGGCCCCCGTATCGAAGAACCAGACGTCGTCGGTGTGAGCCTCCCTGGTGAGGAACACCTGCTCCTCGGCCAGGGTGACATGCGTGTGCACGTCCGTCGCGCGCGGGACGCCGCGTGCTGTCTCCTGGAGCGGTCCCGGCGGCCGTATCATGGCCATCAGGAGCACGGGCTCCTGCTCGTGCAGGGTGCATGACCTCGCCAGCAGGAGGCCTGCCTCGTCGTCGTCGATCCTGGCCAGGTTGGCCCGCGGCTGTAGTTAAGGCTGTGCCGCCGGCTGGCCTTGCCCCTTCCGCTCGCGGCGAGGCTCCTTACAGTCCCTGGAGAAGTGCCCGTGCTTGTTGCAATTATAGCACTTTACCTTGGACATGTCGCGCCCCCGTCGCTGGCCGCCGCCACTAGCTTGTGGCTTGCTGCTGCGTTGCCAGCCGCCACCAGCGGCGCCGTTGGAGCCTGAGCCTTGCCCTTGCTCACGTTGGTTCTTGCGCGCGTACCACTCCTCCTCCGTGAGCAGTAGCTGGCCGGCGTGGCCCTTTAGCTCGGTGCCGTAGCGTTCCTCGGCCGATCAGAGTCGGCCAACGAGCTCTTCCACCGTCAGCGTCCTCAAATCAAGAAGGGTCTCGATGGCGCAGGCGACATGCGTGTACCTGGCCGGGACGACGCATAGAAATTTCTGCACCACGCGCACCTCCTCCACGTTGTCGCCCAGCGACCGGAGGTTGTTGACGAGGCTCGTGAGCCGCATGGCGAACGCGTCTAGCGTTTCGCCATCCTTGAAGTTGACTTGCTCAAATTCCGTCCGGAGGCGCTGCGTCATGGCCTCCCGAACGCGCTTCACTCCCATGCACATGGTGCGCACAGCCTCCCACGCCTCGTACGCCGAGTTCTTCACGGTGAGGACGCCGTGCATCTCCGGGGGCACCGCCCGGATCAGCGCGGCGAGGGCCGCCATGTCTTCGCGGTCTGTGACCATGCCCTCACCGAGCATGGCCTCCCAGAGTCCTTGCACGCGGAGATTGATCTACATCACAAGGGCCCACTCGATGTAATTGGTGGGAGTCAGGGTGGGGTAGACGATCGCGCCGCCGTGTCCGGCGCCTTCCCGGATCACGCGCTCGTGGATGATCACCTCCCCCGCGTTCCTCCTAACACGGCTGCGTCCGCGGCTACGCCCCCGCGTCTCCGTGCGCTGCTGGGGCGTCGCCTCCACGTCACGAGCCTTGGGAGCACCGTCCGGCGTGTCATTGCCGGCGCGCTCACCGCTGCCCGCCATGGTCCCTCGTCGATGATGGCTGTGATGCCAATTGTCAGCCGATCGCTCGCTCGTTTCCTCCCTTTCTCTCTCGCTCTGATGAACAAGGGTATACACTTGAGGTTTTGTGCAGCGAATGCCTTGCTGCTTTTCTCGCTTTCTCGTTCTCTTATTCAGTTGGATCGAAACGGGGCCGGCCGATGCGCACGCCACTACCCGCACAGAACGAACGTGCCATCCCACGCTCGCGGACGGGGCGTGCTCACCGTGACCACCTCCTGAACTAGTTGCACTCGGGCACGCACAAGTCGCGGCCTCGTGCCTTATTTCTTACGGAAAGAAAAACAGACCGGGGAAACCGATCCGGGCTAACTAACAATTCAGGGTTTATCTAACAATCTGGTAGTTCTGCCACAAAACACAGTGAAAGAGCAGAAGATGTAATTACCCAAGCAGGTCAGCGTATCCATCAAACATTGTAATCTGCTGGCGGCAGGCAGAAACAAGATTAAGTAACAACAGGAGTACAGGACGGATCAAAGATGTATACATGCATCGCATGGAGATGGTACATTCCATACCAAGTGAAGTAATCAACCCAAGGAGGAGGATTGAAGACCAACCAACCCCTCGCATTCATCCATCCAACGCATGAACTGCTGGAATTTTGTCAATTTTGGGCCTAGCCCAATAGCAGTTTCAGAAATTCCTAATAAATCCTAGAGGCCCACGCAGCCCATTCGTGCAAGGCAAGAGGTGGAAAAAAAATTTAGTCCCACATTGCTAGTTTAGAGGGATTTGGACTTCTTTATAAGGGAGGTTCTTTCCCCACATGTATGAGCATGAGAACAAGAGGGACATCCACACATGCTCCTCCTCCGCCACCCGCCTCGCCACACCACGCCTCGTCACGACGCGCCGCGGGTTGCGGGAATGAGCCGAGCCGATGTTTAAATTTTTTCCACGCACGACGGGTATATGAAAGGTCACGTGGGAGTTGAAACGTTTTCTGTAGTGGACACTGAATTCGAATGGTGCGCCTGTTCGGCCGCTGCCTGTTCGCTTCGTCTCCCTTCGTTCTCCAGAGAGACACAACAGAAGCTCCTCTTCCTCTCGCCACAAAGTTCCGAGCGCTGCACTGCTGCTACGTTCTTCCCCATCCCGTCTTGCGGCGTGCACCACAGGTCGGGACAGTAGGCCTCCGGAACCGCACCTTTTGAGTCCTGTACGGGAGAAGGGTGATAAGGTTTTCGGGGAGCGCTCCGCGCGACTACTGGCTTCTTCATCACGGACACCGACCCCAAGTCCAGCGCTTCTGCTGCTATTGTCCCGTACGTGTTCTTCTCCTTTCTGTTAGAGGTCCTGCTACAGTTCCTTGTTCTAGTATTTGCCCTACATATGTTAGACTCTATTTCATATATGCAAGCTATGCTGGATGCTCTAGATATGTTCAGTTACAGTTCATATATGAAGATGTCGTTTACCTTCTCTTTGTCAAATCGCATGGCTTGCTTGTCACTGTTATACTAGTCATGCTTTATATAATATTTCCGCTAATAAAATCATTTGGTAAATTTCTCATATTTCCAACAATCCAAAAACCTTATCATAGGCAATTTACCCCAAGTGGTTTTGCTACTTCCATGAGACCTCATATGTTTGAGGGTATCCACTATAAGAGGTGGCGCGTGAGAGCAGTCTTATGGTTTCAAACCATGAGTTGCTATGACGCCACTCTCGGCAAACCTGAAGGGGACCTTGATGCTCAACAGGCACAAGCCTTTCAGAAAATGGATACTCTGTTTAAGGCTGCTCTCTTGAGTGTTCTTGGTGAGAACATAGTTGATGCTTATGCGTCAATTGATAATGGAAAAGATATGTGGGATGCACTCGAGGCCAAGTTTGGGGTCTCGGATGCTGGCACTGAGTTGTACATCATGGAGCAATTCTATGATTACAGGATGACTGAAGAGCGCTCCGTGGTTGAGCAAGCTCATGAGATACAGTCATTTTCTAGAGAACTTGAGCACTTCGGTTGTATGCTACCGGACAAGTTTTTTGCCGGAGGTATCATCACTAAGCTTCCTCCTTCATGGAGGAACTTTGCTACCTTGCTGAAGCATAAGAGGTAGGATTTTTCCGTCCCGGATCTCATTGGCACTCTTGATGTGGAAGAAAAGGCGAGAGCAAAGGACACACGTGCTCGAGGTATTGAGGAAGGATCTAGTGCCAATGTGGTACAGAAGCAGAACTTCCAGCCCCACAAGTCCAAGAACAAGGGCAAGTTTGATGGTAAAGCAAAGTTTGATGGGAAGAACAAGGTTGTCCAGCACAAGAACTTCAAGAAGAATGACAAGAAGAAAGGTGTCTGTCATGTGTGTGGGGATTCTTATCATTGGGCTCCTAGTTGCCCTAATCGCTATGACAAGTGTCATCCTGGGAAAGGCGGCAAGACCACTAATGTTGTCATTGGAGACATTGATATGAAGGAGCTGGGTATGGTATATTTCCCACTATTCTTTCAGTATGTCATTCTCCTGATTGGTTGATTGACACGGGTGCTAATGTGCATGTATGCGGTGATATTTCCATGTTTTCGTCTTATTAGACCGCAGGGACTTCAACCATGCTGATGGGAAACGGTTCAAGTGCTTCTGTTTGTGGTGTTGGCACGGTCGATCTGAAGTTTACTTCGGGGAAGATCGTGCGGCTGAAGAACGTGCATTATGTCCCCTCCGTCAATAAAAATCTTGTTAGCGGATCCCTTCTGTGTAGAGATGGCTACAAGCTTGTCTTTGAGTCGAATAAATTTGTAATATCCAAGTATGGAACCTTTGTTGGTAAAGGCTATGAGTCAGGAGGCCTGTTTTGTTTATCCTTATCAGACGTTTGCAATAAAGTTGTTAATCATGTTTGCAACAATAGTGAATCAAATGTGTGGCATTCACGTCTTTGTCATGTTAACTTTGGTTGCATGTCGCGACTAGCAGAGTTGAACTTAATCCCTAGTTTCACCACTGTCAAGGGATCTAAGTGTCAAGTGTGTGTGCAAGCTAAGCAACCTCGTAAGTCTCACATGACTGCGGAAACGAGAAATCTTGCACCACTAGAACTCATACATTCAGATCTTTGTGAAATGAATGGCGTTTTGACAAAAGGTGGAAAGAAATATTTCATGACGTTAACTGAAGACTCCACTAGATACTGCCGTGTGTATCTTCTGAAATCTAAGGATGAGGCTTTGAACTTTTTCAAGATCTATAAAGCTGAAGTGGAAACCAACTTGGTCGAAAAATCAAGAGGCTTAGGTCCGACCGTGGTGGAGAGTATTTTTCCAATGAATTTGATGCTTTTTGTGCGGAACATGGTATAATCCATGAGAGGACGCCTCCCTACTCACCTCAGTCAAATGGGGTGGCCGAAAGAAAGAACCATACTCTAACAGATTTGGTTAATGCCGTGTTAGACACATCGGGTCTCTCCAAGGCATGGTGGGGGGAGGCGATATTGACGGCATGTCATGTCCTAAACCGAGTTCCCACAAAGAACAAAGAGATAAATCCATTCGAGGAATGGGAGAAGAAAGGTTAAAACTCTCTTATCTACGAACATGGGGTTGTTTGGCGAAAGTCAATGTTCCAATTCCAAAGAAGCGAAAGCTTGGACCAAAGACTGTGGATTGTGTTTTCCTCGGATATGCTTTTCATAGCATTGGATATAGATTCTTGGTTGTAAAATCTGAGGTACCTGACATGCATGTCGGTAGGATCATGGAGTCGAATGATGCGACTTTCTTTGAAGATATCTTTCCCATGAAGGATATGGCTACCTCATCTAATTAGGAGATGCCTAGTTCATCGAATCAGGAACCAGTTACAATTACCAGACCTGCCATTTCGATAGAACACTTTGAAAGTCCTGTGGAGGAAAACAATGAAGTTCCTACTAGGAGCAAGAGACAGAGGACTGCAAAGTCCTTTGGTGATGATTTTCTTGTGTATCTCATAGATGACACTCCCAGTTCTATTTCAGAGGCTTATGCATCTGAAGATGCTGACTACTGGAATGAAGCGGTTCGTAGCGAGATGGATTCCATCTTAGCAAATGAAACTTGGGAGATAACTGATCGTCCTTATGGGTGCAAACCTATAGGATGTAAATGGGTATTCAAGAAGAAGCTTAGGCCTGATGGTACTATTGAAAAGTACAAGGCTCGGCTCGTGGCTAAGGGTTATACCCAAAAGGAAGGTGAAGACTTCTTTGATACTTACTCACCTGTGGCTCGACTGACCACTATTCGAGTTCTACTTTCACTAGTTGCCTCACATGGTCTTCTCGTTCATCAAATGGATGTTAAGACTGCTTTCCTAAATGGAGAGTTGGACGAGGAAATTTATATGGAACAACCAGATGGGTTTGTACTAGATGGTCAGGAAGGAAAAGTGTGCAAGTTGTTGAAGTCTTTGTATGGACTCAAGCAAGCACCCAAACAGTGGCATGAGAAGTTTGAAAGAACTTTAACAGCTGCAGGCTTTGTTGTAAATGAAGCTGACAAATGTGTATACTATCGCCATGGTGGGGGCGAGGGAGTTATCCTTTGCTTGTATGTTGATGACATACTAATGTTCGGAACAAATCTGAATGTTATTAAGAAGGTTAAAAATTTCCTATCTCGTTGTTTTGAGATGAAGGATTTAGGAGTGGCTGATGTCATTTTGAACATCAAGTTGTTGAGAGACGATGATGGTGGGATTACATTGCTTCAATCTCACTATGTGGAAAAGATCTTGAGTCGCTTTGGCTACAGTGACTGCAAGCCCTCTCCAACACCATATGATGCTAGTGTGTTGCTTCGAAAGAATCAAAGAATTGCTAGAGACCAATTGAAGTATTCTCAGATTATTGGCTCGCTTATGTACTTAGCCAGTGCTACAAGACCTGACATCTCTTTTGCTGTTAGCAAACTGAGTCGGTTTGTTTCAAAACCAGGAGATGTGCATTGGAAAAATCTAGAGAGAGTTTTGCATTATTTGAAAGGCACTACAAATTATGGAATTCACTACACCGGGCACCCAAAGGTGCTTGAAGGGTATAGTGACTCAAACTGGATCTCAGATGCTGATGAGATAAAGGCCACGAGCGGATATGTATTCACTCATGGAGGTGGCGCTGTTTCTTGGAAGTCTTGCAAGCAGACCATCTTAACGAGGTCAACAATGGAAGCAGAACTCACAGCACTAGATACAGCTATAGTCGAGAAGCAGATTGGCTTCGTCGGCTCTTGAATGACTTGCCGGTTGTTGAGAAATGTGTACCGGGTGTCCTTATGAACTGTGACAATCAAACTGTGATCACGAAAGTGAGCAGCTCAAAGGACAACATGAAGTCATCAAGACACGTTCAGAGAAGGTTAAAGTCTATCAGGAAAATGAGAAACTCTAGAGTTATTGCATTGGATTATATCCAAACATCTAAGAATCTGGCAGATCCTTTTACTAAGGGTTTATCACGTAATGTGATAGATAATGCATCGAGGGAGATGGGTATGAGACCCACAATATGAGTTGTTCACAGTGGTAACCTATTCTTTGTGATCGGAGTTCCCGTGAATTAGATGTGGAAGACAAGCTGTTGGTCAACTGAGAGGAGAGTATCCTTACTATCAACAATACCACTCCATGAAGATGCAATACTCTCGTAATCTGCATGGCAGGTTGATGTATATCTTAATGTGTTCTAAGTGGCTCATTGAAGCAGAGATGTCGTCCTGCAGAACATCTTTTGAAGAATACACCTATATGAGTCTGATTGTTAAACATCGCAATCTATGAGAGTAGGGTTCTCTCTAGTAAACTCATGAAAGGTATCGGAGTATGACGCATAAGCTCCACCCGCGGGGAAGACCCACGGTAGCCTCTTATCGGTCAAGGCTTTATGTGAAGCTAGATTCGCAGAAAACTTGCAGTTCAAGGCCCAGTCCACTGTTCAAGTTGCTTACTAGTGTAGCATAGAGTTCTAGGTGGAAGTTCAACTTAACAGTCTCCACTGCAGTACCGATATATAAAACAGTGTTTTGGAACCAAAGGCAAATTTTGTGTGCCTTTGGGATCTGGTGGGGGATTGCTGGAATTTTGTCTATTTTGGGCCTAGCCCAATAGCAGTTTTAGAAATTCCTAATAAATCCTAGAGGCCCACGCAGCCCATTCATGCAAGGAAAGAGGTGGAACAAAAGTTTAGTCCCACATTGCTAGTTTAGAGGGAGTTGGAGAACAAGAGGGACATCCACGCGCGCTCCTCCTTCGCTGCCCGCCTCGCCACGCCTCGTCACGACGCGCCGCGGGTTGCGGGAATGAGCCGAGCCGATGTCTAAATTTTTGCCACGCACGACAGGTATATGAAAGGTCACGTGGGAGTTAAAACGTTTTTTGTAGTGGACACTGAATTCGAACGGCGCGCCTGTTCGGCCGCTGTCTGTTCGCTTCGTCTCCCTTCGTTGCTTCACCTCAAGCCGCAGCCTCTTCACGTCCTTCTCTTGTGCCTATATAAGAGAGGTCGCTCCTCTCTAGAGAGACACAACAGAAGCTCATCTTCCTCTCACCACAAAGTTCCGAGCACTGCACTGCTGCTACATTCTTCCCCATCCCGTCTTGCGGCGTGCACCGCAGGTCGGGACAGTAGGCCTCCGGAACCGCACCTTTTGAGTCCTGTACGGGAGAAGGGTGATAAGGTTTTTGGGGAGCGCTCCGCGCGACTACTAGCTTCTTCATCACGGACTCCGATGACTACTTCCTCGACGATGACTTCTTCCCCGACGTCCACGACCTCCTCGACGACATGGCAGGCGAGGACACCGACCCTAAGTCCAGCGCTTCTGCTACTGTTGTCCCGTACGTGTTCTTCTCCTTTCTGTTAGAGGTCCTGCTGCAGTTCCTTGTTCTAGTATTTGCCCTACATATGTTAGACTCTATTTCATATATGCAACTTGCTATGCTGGATGCTCTGGATATGTTCAGTTACAGTTCATATATGAAGATGTTGTTTACCTTCTCTTTGTCAAATCGCATGGCTTGTTTTGTCACTGTTATATTAGTGATACTTTATCTAATATTTCTTCTAATAAAATCATTTGGTAAATTGCTCATATTTCCAACATGAACAAATTGCACAGGGAGCACAAAACAAAACAAAACAGAACGCAACCTACACCCGGTCGATAAGCAAAACACAAACTACACCTGATCGAGTTACATCTGGCCTGCCATTTCGGCCGGAATCCGCATCGATCTGGTTATGCTCACTGGTATCTCTACCTTGTGTGCCGCGATAAGATCAGTAGTAGCTAGCTAGCTACGGACGAGCACGTCGACGCATCCATCCAACACAAGGCACGCTACGCTAGTCGGATCGAATTGAAGAGCGAGTTTGAAACTACTAAGCAGCGAGGATAGATCCATCCAACACAATGCACGCTAGCTAGTTGGACGGGTCGAAGAGCAAGTCTGATCTGGAACAACTACACGGTGAGGATCCGTCCAACACAAGGCACGCGCGTCGGGTCGAAGAGCAAGTTCGAAACAAGTAAACACATCACGAATCCATCCAACACCACGCACGCGTCACGCTAGCCGGATCGAAGAGCAAGTTTGAAACCATTTATGGCATGCAGGAAGAGCCCGAGCTGCTGCAGCAGGTTCTACCATCCTTCTATTTTTTAGTTATTCACTGGAGCAATTATATATTGAAGTCAATCCAAGGAAAGTGTTCGGGTCTATTATGACATAAAGTAGACACATCACAAATTCATCATCTGACACGACGCACGCTCGTCGGGCCGAAGAGCGAGTCGAGGATCGAACGGGGAGACGGGGCTAGCGGCGTGCGTGCGTACCTTGCGTACGCTGCCAGCCGGCCGGAGTAGCGGCGCCGGCCGACGCGACGTCCCTGTGTAGGTAGATCTAGTAGCTTGGTTCGGGTGGAGGAGGCGGTGGAGGGGGACGGCGGCGGGCGGGCGGGCGGGCGTGTGATGGATCGAGAAGCAGCGTGCGCCCGTCCCGTCCCGAGAGAGAGAGAGAGAGAGCGAGAGGGGGAGGGAGGGCCGGGCAGCGCTGTGAGGCCGCGGGGGGCGGCAAAATTGATAAATTTAACCTATGGATGAAATCAAATCACAGAATGAACTGCCCGTGAAACTATTTCACGCGGCTGACCTTTTTGTGTGACGCCCGACATGAAGGCGCCACACTACACTGTGCAATGCCTCACAGATAGGCGCTACACGCCTGGCCAGCGTCGCACCCGTGTGATCCAAAAATTACTAAGTTAGTGTGCAGCGCCTGAGAGCTAGGCGCCACACCATACAGTGTAGTGCCTAACTTCTAGGCGTTGCACTGGTGGTTGCTTCATTTTGTAGTGCAACCACTAGTGCAGCGCCTGAGAGTTAGGCGCCACACTATATAGTGTAGCGCCTAGCTCTTAGGCTCTGCACAATGACTTAGCAATTTTTAGGCAGTCTGGGGTGCAACGCTGGCCAGGCGTGTAGCGCCTATCTGTGAGGCGTTGCACAATTAGTGTGGCGCTTTTGTGTCGGGCGTCACATAAAAAGATCAGCCGCGTGAAATAGTTTTACGTGTAGTTCATTCTATGATTTGATTTTGTCCATAGGTTAAATTTGTCAAATTTGCCGCCGGGGGCAGGTGGGTGTTATATACACATGCGACGGGCAGGAGGATTCAGAGGAGAAGAGACGGTGTGGTGCGGTGCAACCCACGGTGTGGATGCTACGCAGTCCCGGCTGGCTGGCTGGCTCTGACACACGGGCGCTCCCAACGGCCCGGGAAGATTCCCTCCATGGTGGTTACACCTTTTTTACTCTACACGGGAAAACATGCGGCTGCTCCTGTGCATTCATTTACTCCCTACACACCGTTTTTTTCTACTGCTACTACAATCAACGCTGAGTGGAGTGCTATTAATACAACATAAAAAGAAAATTGACAGCGTCAGCACATCCGCACCGTGCACTCCGTGTATTACATCCTTCTTCTTCTTTCCAAGGATGTCTTGGATATATAAATGCCATGTCACTATTTCTTTTAACACGGTATAGACGCAGACGCTTATATATGCATACCGTATCTCTATGTGCACCTTCGAAAGACTGAGCCAGCCTATCATCTTGAGATTGACGAAGTCACTAAAGGCGCCTCATAGTCGGCGGGAACATCTCCTCCCACGGAGTTGTTGATATAGGGCTTGTTAGGGTGCCAGGCCATGGGAATGCAGTTTTGGCCTGTTCAAATGTCTGGCTTGCACAAAAATCATGACCCATAAGGAACCTAAAGCACCTCGCGGCCAAGCCTGATATGAACGGCTAAATCGACTATTTTCTCTTAGCCAGAATCTCGGCATGCAGGAGAGGGGAACGCGGCACCAAGCTCATGAGAGCATGGAGATGGCGTGAGCTCGCACACATTACCGAAAAAATGGCTAGAGGAATTGGGTCACCTCTCCCCGATTCGGTAGCCCTACTTAGCTCCCTTCCTCCCACCGCCAACCCTCCCCCCACACACACATCTTGAGCTCTCCGTACCGAGCGGATTCTTCACCGACGAGCAAGTAAGCGGTGCATCCTCCCTCCTCTTCTAAACTGTTCCGCGCCTCTTCCTTGCTCCACCGATGGTTGTAAGTTCAATCATTCCGTACTATTTTTACCTTAGATATGTGAGAATGTGGTATGAGTAGATTTGTAGGTAGTATGGTAGGTTATGCCGTTTTGGTAGCATGGTAGACCTTAGATATGTGAGCATGTGATGGTGTGGTAGATCATATGTTAGTGGTGTCATTTTGCTAGCGCTAGGTTTTGCTTCCCGGCACTAATGGTGTTCATGATGATGTGGTAGAGGTGTCAATATGTTGAGCTAGATGATCAGACCATATCTAGTATAGTAGTATGATAGTATGGTAGAGAGGTGCATGTGGTAGTGTGTTGAATTTCATGACCAGTCAATGCTAGCTAGTTTGCTAGATGTGCTAGTGCATTTAGCATGAAGACCAGTCCATATGTTGTATGCATTGTATCTATACCAATATAAAAAGACCCAGTGGGGCAAATCCAACAGATCTCGGCCATCCATTAGCATTAATCTGATGGTCCTTATTGTCCTAATGGCGAGCAACTAAACACGTTTAGCACTAAACGCGTTTATTGCTAATCAATCCTTTCACTCTCTGATCCCCTTCCTTACGTACCCTTTCACACGAAAGGAAACTGCCACAGTGTCGTGAGTTTAACGCAACAGATGTCCTAGCGAAAGGACTTAGGTGTGGAGCCATCGGAACTAGGCTAGATTAAAGGGGTTAATCAGGACAAAGGACGTAGAGAGTTTATACTGGTTCGGCCCCTCGTAATGAGATAAGGGACAATTGCATTTTTACCCCTAGTTGGTTCCTACCCACGGGTTTTGCCCTTACTTTTTGAGCTTGCTCAGTTTTGCCCTTACTTTTTCCGTTGAGGTCCCTCGAATGCCCTTTGGCCGTTTGACCAAAACTTTGAAAATTCATAACTAATTCATATTAACTCATAAAAATGCAAATAAAATATCAAAATGTTCAGATAAACATTACCTTTATGTGCATATCATTTGCATTCAGGACAAAAGCGCCCTTTAAACAACATGAGGTAATTAATGTTATTAACATTATTAAAAATAAAAAGGTATAACAATATTTTTTCATGAATAAAAATTACATGCATATGTAGGTGATGTTTTCTAAACATCCAGATATCTTATTTGCTTTTTTCTGAATTCGTATCATCTTGTTATGAATGTTCTAACGACTTTGGCAATTATTTGGAAACTTCATAAAAAATTGATATGAACTAAGAAAAATGGAAATACGATAGCAGGATGTTCATGAAACATCACCTACATTTGCTTGTAATTTTTATTCATGAAAAAATATTGTTTGTACCTTTTTATTTTTAATAATGTTAATAACATTAATTACCTCAGGTAGTTTAAAGGGTGCTTTTGTCCTGAATGCAAATGATATGCAGATAAAGGTAATGTTTATCTGAACATTTTGATATCTTATTTGCATTTTTTTGAGTTCATATGAATTAGTTATGAATTTTCAAAGTTTTGGTCAAACGGTCAAAGGGCATTCGAGGGAACTCGACGGAAAAAGTAAGGGCAAAACTGAGCAAGCTTGAAAAGTAAGAGCAAAACCCGTGGGTAGGAACTAACTAGGGGCAAAAATGCAATTGTCCCATGGGATGGGACAAAGGCTTACTCCAGTTTGGGGTTATATTGCTTGGGTTTCGATTACCAGGGAGCGAATCCGCTTGACCTAGTTCTCGACTTGTTGTTTTCTTCCGTTAACCCACCGCCGGGTCACCCCTTTATATACACAGGTTGATGCCGAATGGCTTATAGAGTCCCGGCCGGCTCATACACAACATGTCCATCTCGGTGACTAACTAAGCTTGCTTTACAATACAAGTTACACATATGACGGTTCATCCTCTTGGGCATCAAGTCGCCTCTGGGTCTTGGGCCTTCCATGGGCTTCCTTCATGGCTCGCCATCTTCATCTTTAAGTCGTCAATGGTATAACTCGGCCCCTCCTGGGCGAGTTATACCTAATAGTTATATCCCCAACATTAGGCCCCAGGTTGATTTGTACTTGTTCACATCAATCTTCAATGCTTGACTTGTCAAAATCTTGCCTCGTGCATTTTATGAATTTGATGTAACCCGCCATGACGTCAGCTCACAGAATCATATTAACCCGCCATGACGTCGTCTCGCATTAATTTTGCACGAAGCCCAGAATATCCTAATAAATCCTTATCTTTTAATGAACATCCCAAAAATTGAGGCGTCCACATAACCATATGATGATTTCAGCCTCCTCGATTCCCGCGCATGCCTTTTATCCATCCTCTTATAAATAGGGACGGGGTCCTTTTCATTCCCCCCTTGCCTTCTCGTCTTCATCTTCCTCTCGCGAATCCTCTACAGACCGACCTCCGTCGCCGCCGACCTCCGTTCGCTGCACCAACTCAGTCCGTTGCATCAACCTGACTGGACTAGAGAACGTCGGCGCGCCACCGCTGTCCATCAGCATCCGTAAGTGCTCATCTTCCCATGCCTCAGATCTACACTAGGGTTTGTTAGTTCTTCGGTGTTCTTTGCTATTCTGCGCCATCCCTTCGTAGCGCGCTCATTTTAATCTTAAAATAGTGTTGAAGGCACGCGGAAGTTGTTTGACACCCCCTCTCAATCATATGAACCATCCTTTTTATACAGAGAATCTTCAAGCAAACAAGTTCCTCCGCTGTCATCCTATCACAACCTTTAGGTTTAGAATTTATTTTCCTTTTCCAAATTGTGTCAGATCCAAAAGTATAGAATCAAGCCGCAAAATCTTGTTTGTCCAGCACTTAGCCAAATATTTACTGATAGATCAGAAGTATCATAATTGTCATGGCGTCTTAAACCATAAACCATGACTCGCCATATAACATTAGGCCCCATTGAGCCGCCAGCATGTGCTTCATAACATATATAACCTGGAAATATTTTCTCCTGTAGTTCACAATGCCAAAAGCGAAATCCGTCACCTCCGGTTTAGAATTGACTTCATTTTCTGAACTACTGTAGATCCATAGCCATTAGCCCTTCAAGACGGTTTAAATAATAATTTGTAACCCACCAGGTGCCTGCCTGTTTAACTCCGCACCGGTTTTTTAAATCACCAACTCAATGTTGATATAACCCAGTTATACTTTACCGGTTTAATCACATCTTAAATTGTCTTGTTTAGGCCGTGCACCCTAAACATGACTAAGACAGTTACGTCATGCGACTGGGTCCCTTCTATTGTCATAGAGGAAATGCTTCAAGAATATGTCAAAATCGGCTTCTTACCAGCAAAAAATGTCATTCACTGCGTGTTCCAAAACCAGATGAAGTCAGACCTCAGCCATAGGATAGCGAGATTATTGTTTTTACTGATCAAATGTGGTTAGATTCTGATTTGAAAATTGGATAGGACCACCCATTTTATAAAATTCTAGACATCCACTGACATTTTCACCCTCATCCTCCGCAATGCAGCGGTGCACGTTTGATAACCAGAGAACCCAATTCTTCCTACGACATCCTATTTGCATCACTATTTCTTACTATAATTTTCTCTTTATTATCAATATTATGCACATTATAGCTCAATTTTAATTCATTCTCCCTTCAATTTGCATGAACTACATGGAGAGGAAAATTACTAGAACCCTAGAAAATATGAGCACAATAACGACATTGAGGAAACAAAATTTTCGGAGCTCAATAATTCACCAAAAAGATTCTACAAAATCTTTTAGGAGAAAAGACCCATAGAGCTACAAGAGGGGGCTAGGGGGCATGTGGGTCCCACATGTCCACCCCCTGGTCACATGGTGTGACCATGTGGGGCCCACAATCACCACCACCTGAAGCCCTTTGGCCTATATCTTTGAAAACCCCCAGAGGGATATTACAAGTTTTTTCCGCCCTCCATCATCTCTCTCAACCGTAAAATTATGATCTATGAACTATTAACTTGGATCCTTTGTTGAGTACTCTCTCTGTCCGGGTTTATTAGGCCCCCTTTTATTTTGAGCCAAAGTTTGATCGTGCATTTAAATAATAATATGTAAACTATATGTCATAGAAGCTATGCCATAGAAAACCTCTTTCGAATACAATCCAACAATATATTTTTTGTATCATATACTTTATATATTTTTAGTCAAATACATAGTCAAAGTTGGACCCAAAATACTATGGGCCCTAATAAATCCGGATGGAGGCAGTATAGTTTCTCATGTTGACTACTCTTTGTAGTTTATGCTTAAAAATTTATTAGTAAAAGATTCATATGTTCATATTGTTATTCATACTTTCATTCCCTTATTCAGAGAAGTAATAAATCATATCCTGGGGACTACGCACACTACCAGGAGCAAGAGTCAGCAGCGGAGCTAGATGCAGATTACGCCTAGGGCTGTGCTATGTTGAGTGATAAACTTCTATGATTTTCTATGCTTTGCATGAAGAAATTACAAAGGAAGTTGTTTCTAGGCCTGGGGCTATAGCCCTAGCTGCCCCAGGCCTGTCTCCGCCACTGGCAAGAGTATTGTACCAAGCTTTAGCATCACCTTTTAAAGAGAAAGGAAATAATTTGAGAATAAAATAGTAGCGAGTTTTGTCATCATGAGTAAAGAGGGTGGCTATATCATTCAACTTAGTAAGATGTGCCACAACAGTTTCAGTTTCATAACCATGGAAAGGATCAGATTCAACCAAAGTGATTAACTCTGGGTCGAAAAATAATTCATAATCCTTATCATCAATAAAGATAGATGAAGTTGCAAACTTAGGATCACACTTTATTCTAGTATCCAGAGATTTTTCTTTATACTCGTGTAATAATTTCTCTAGATCATCTCTATCATTGCAAGCAAGAATATCTCCAGTTGCTTCTTCAATCATAACATAACCTTCTGTTACCTTAGGAAATTCATATCTAGGAAGGCTAGTTCTAGCAAGTGTTTCAGGAGATTCAGTTTCAAGCTCATCATCAGATTCAACAACATCATGTTGTATAACTCTAGCAATTTGTTCATCAAGAAATTCACCAAGTGGCACATCATCATTATCAAGCAAGGTACTAGCATCATCATAAGTGAGGGAGTCCTGGATTAGGGGGTCTCCGGACAGCCGGACTATTGGACTATGAAGATACAAGATTAAAGACTTCGTCCCATGTCCGGATGGGACTCTCCTTGGCGTGGAAGGCAAGCTAGGCAATACGGATATGAAGATCTCCTCCCTTGTAACCGACTCTATGTAACCCTAGCCCCTCCGGTGTCTATATAAACTAGAGGGTTTAGTCCGTAGGACAACATATACAATCATACCATAGGCTAGCTTCTAGGGTTTAGCCTCTGCGATCTCATGGTAGATCAACTCTTGTAATACTCATATCATCAAGAACAATCAAGCATGACGTAGGGTATTACCTCCATCAAGAGGGCCCGAACCTGGGTAAACATCGTGTCCCCCGCTTCCTGTTACCATCCGCCTTAGACGCACAGTTCAGGACCCCCTACCCGAGATCCGCCGGTTTTGACACCGACATTGGTGCTTTCATTGAGAGTTCCACTGTGTGTCGTCACCATAAGGCTTGATGGCTCCTTTGATCATTGGTAGCGATGCAGTCCAGGGTGAGGTTTTCCTCCCCGGACAGATCTTTGTATTCGGCGGCTTCGCACTGCGAGCCAATTCGCTTGGCCATCTGGAGCAGATCGAGAGCTACACCCCTGGCCATCATGTTAGATTCGGAAACTTAAACTACACTGCCGACGTCCACGGAGACTTGATCCTCGACGGATGCAAGCCCGTGTCAGGTGCGCCACACAGTCACGACGAGCACGACGTAACTCTGCCGTCGGACAATGTTCGGGAGATCGCATTTGCAACTACTCCGGCCGTCAATCCGGAGCAAATCGCGCCATCCGAGAGCGGAGGGAGAGACCCCGCCATGGAGACCGCACTCTCAATGGCGATGGAGCCGGATACTGACTTCACCCCTTACGAGAGCCGTGTCGCCGAACCACTGGATTCACCTCCGGCCACGGACTCCGAGCCGCTTACATCCGTGCCCATCGAATCCGACTAGGCGCCGATCATGGAGTTCACCTCCGCGGATATCTTTCAGCACTCGCCCTTCGACGATATGCTAAATTCATTAAGGTCCCTCTCCCTGTCAGGAGAACCTTGGCCGAACTATGTCCGGCTAGAATGGGATGCAGACAACAAAGAAATTCGCTGCCCACCCACCACCCACTTAGTAGCCACTGTCGTCGATTTAACTGACATGCTCGACTTCGACTTCGAAGACATCGACAGTATGGACGATGATGCAGGAGACGAGCAGGAACTACTGCCCACAGGGCGCTGGACCGCTACATCATCATACGACATATATATGGTGGACACCCCTAAAGAAGGCAATGGCGACGAGACAACGGAGGATGACCCCTGCAAGAAGCAACCCAAGCGCCGACGTCAGCGGCGCCGCTCTAAGTCCCGCCACAGCAAAAGTAGTGATACCGGCACAGGAGATAATAACACTCCGGATAGCGCCGAAGACAATCCCCTCCAGCATGACGTAGAGCCGGAGGATGAACAAGCCAGCCCTCCAGAGCAGGCAGTAGATGGAGAACCAGAGGAGGACAATTACATGCCTCTCTCCGAAGACGAGGCGAGCCTCGGCGACGAAGAATTTATCGTGCCTGAGAACCCCGTCGAACAAGAGCGCCTCAAGCGCCTGCTTATGGCCACAACAAATAGCCTGAAGAAAAAGCAACAACAGCTTCAAGCTGATCAAGACTTGCTAGCAGACAGATGGACCGAAGCCCTTGTGGCCGAGGAATATGAACTCGAGCGCCCCTCCAAGAGTTACCCAAAACACAGGTTGCTACCTCACCTCGAGGAGGAAGCATTGAAACCCCATGCACCAGTGTACGATACGGTTGACCGGCCACTACGTGGCCGAGCCAAAGAGGCGTTTTAGCCTGAAGTTAGCCTGCACCCCGCTGCCACTCAATCCAAAATACCAAGGCTCGGGGCAACACACGGGACCTGCGAGACGTATTGGACAGTAAGGCAAAACTTGCAAGGTCAATATACGGGTCACGGGCACGCGCGCCAACACGGGACGATGATCGTCGGGCCGGATACGCCAAAAGCAAATCCGGCCGGGCCAAATACAACAGACAAGATTCATATGAACTGCGTCGAGATATAGCCCGGCACAGAGGCGCCGCACACCCCCTATGCTTCACTGATGAAGTTATGGATCACGAATTCCCGGAGGGTTTCAAACCCATAAATATCAAATCATATGATGGTACAACAGATCCCGCTGTATGGATTGAGGATTTCCTCCTTCACATCCACATGGCTCACGGTGATGATCTACACGCCATCAAGTACCTCCCACTAAAACTCAAAGGACCAGCTCGGCATTGGCTGAATAGCTTGCTAGCAGACTCCGTCGGCAGTTGGGAGGATCTGGAAGATGAATTCCTTGACAACTTTCAGGGCACTTATGTGCAACCACCAGATGCTGATGACTTGAGCCATATAACTCAGCAGCCAGGGGAATCGGCCAGACAATTCTGGACTCGGTTCCTGACTAAGAAAAACAAAATTGTCGACTGTCCGGACACAGAGGCCCTCGCGACATTCAAGCACAACATCCGTGACGAGTGGCTTGCCCGCCACCTTGGCCAGGAGAAGCCGAAGTCTATGGCAGCCCTCACGACACTCATGACCCGCTTTTGCGCGAGCGAGGATAGCTGGCTGGCTCGCAGCAATAACACATCGAGGAATTCGGGCACTTCGGATACCAAATATGCCAACGGCAGACAACGTCGTAATAGACCAAAGCGCCGCAATAACGGCGATAACACCGAGGATACGGTAGTCAATGCCGGATTCAGAGGCTCTAGATTCGGTTAGCGTAAAAAGCCATTTAAAAGAAGTACTCCGGATCCGTCCAGTTTGGATCGCATACTGGATCGCTCGTGTTAAATCCACGGCACCCCCGACAAGCCAGCCAATCACACCAACAGAGAATGCTGGGTGTTCAAGCAGGCCGGCAAGTTAAATGCCGAAAACAAGGACAAGGGGCTGCATAGTGATGACGAGGAGGAGCCCCGGCCGCCGAACACGGGATGACAAAAGGGGTTCCCCCACAAGTGAAGACGGTGAATATGATATACGCAACCCACATTCCCAAGAGGGAGCGGAGACGTGCACTAAGGGACGTCTATGTGATGGAGCTCGTCGCCCCAAAGTTCAACCCATGGTCTGCTTGCCCGATCACCTTTGATCACAGGGATCACCCCACTAGTATCCATCATGGCGGATCGGCCGCACTGGTCCTAGACCCCATCATCGACGGATTTCACCTCACCCGAGTCCTTATGGACGGTGGCAGCAGCCCGAACCTGCTCTATCAGGATACAGTGCGAAAAATGGCCATCGATCCCTTGAGGATCAAACCCACCAAAACAACCTTTAAAGGCGTCATCCCAGGTGTAGAGGCCCATTGCATGGGCTCAATCACACTGGAAGTAGTCTTCGAATCACCGGACAACTTCCGAAGCGAGGAGTTAATCTTCGACATCGTCCCATTTCGCAGTGGCTATCATGCACTGCTCGGACAAACTGCATTTGCAAAATTCAATGCAGTACCGCATTACGCTTACCTCAAGCTCAAGATGCCAGGAACTCGGGGGGTCATAATAGTGAATGGAAACACAGAACGCTCGCTCCGCACGGAAGAGCACACTGCGGCCCTCGAAGTAGAAGCACAAAGCAGCCTTTCAAGGCAAACTACCAATTCGGCGACACAGCCCCCGAACACCTTCAAGTGTGTCCGGAGTAAAGTGCAACATGATCGCCTGGCACGTTCAGAGCTCGCCTAGCAATTCAGCCCCCGTCCTAGTCCCAGTCAAGCGACAAAATCCATGCCGCGCGTACATAATTACGCACTAAAAATACCATGGACATAGGCGGGGGCACGATCAGGGCCCATCCCGCAATGCGGCTTAACCGCCCTAGGGGCTGTATATCTTTATCATTTCTTTTCTCTTTCAGGGCCTAACTCTCTGTAAGCCCTTTCCGGCAGTATGATTGCCGGACACATTGCGGGAAGGAACAACTAAGGCGGCAAGAAGCTAAGACGTACACGGGAACCCCCAGGTGGTCTCTAATAATAATACCCGCTTTCTATACACAGCTTGCCCTTGGATAGGACATTTTGAATAGTCCTACTTTCTGCTTATTGCACTACCTGTACCAGTACGCTTTAACGTATTATTTAAATAACAATGCATAGCATTAGTCTATTATTGCATTATTCATTCTTTTTTTCCTTCATGTCCATTTACGACAATTCGCACCCGTCAATTCGGGTACGGTCAGTACGCCAGGGGCTTTCGTTTACCCATAATACGGTGCGAGAAGTCCGAACACTTTCGAAAGTGCGGCATCTCGAACTTACAGCATTATATGCATCAGCTCCGAATCATGTCTTTGGGTCAATAGTTGGGTTTGCCCGGCTCCCATGCTTTGGTACCTTACGTTCCGCTTATCGGCTAAGGTAGCGGTGGGAGAACTACTGCGATTGTGTCCCGGTTCTTCCGGACGAGCACCTCAGTAGAGAAAGCCGAAAACTGACTATCATGATAAGGCGAGAGACTGGTCGCTGTTCGAGAGGTCTCAAGTCCTTAAAAGACTTTTTCCGCTTCGGGCGAGGAGTCGGCCTTGTCCGGCTTAGGCGTGTATAGCGCCCCAAATTCGGCCTTCCGAACACTAGGGGCTTCGCCAAAATTTAAAATTGTACACTTCTATGGCTAAGTGAGAGTGATAAAGCATTATAGTCCGATTGCCTGGTTCGTTGCGCTGAACACCTCCCTTGAAGGACCCAAAATTGGGGTAAAGAGTGCTCAGGTTTATCCCGAACACCCCAGTACTAGTTACATGGGGGCGGAAGCCGACGACTGGCCAACTCTTAGATTTTATAAACGGGCGCACAGAAGGTAATATTTTAAATTAAAAAAGCGTTGCATGGCGCAAATGAACTCGTTTCATATTACAGGATCACATGAGCATGTTCATTCAAATATTACATCCTTGGCACACTCATCCGCCACAAGGCGGGAACCCTTCAGGACACTCTCATAGTACATCTCGGGGCAGCGATGCTCCTTGCCCTCCGGCGGCCCCTCCTTCACCAGGTTCACGGCGTCCGGCTTTGCCTAGTGCACCTTCGCCTGGGCAAAAGCCCTGCGCGCACCCTCGATGCAGACGGACCACTTTATGACTTCAAGCTGTGGGCAGGCGTCGACGAGCCGCCTTACCAGACCGAAGTAGCCGCCGGACAGGGGCTCGCCAGGCCACATCCGGACTATAAGGCCCCTCATGGCTTGTTCGGCCGCCTTGTGAAGCTCGACCAACTGCTTCAGCTGGTCGCTCAAGGGCATGGGGTGTTCGGTCCCAGTATACTGAGACCAGAACAACTTCTCCGTTGAGCTCCCCTCCCCAACTCGGTAAAACTCTGCGGGGAAGATCTGCAAACGCTCCTGGAGAGCTCCGAACTCGGGTAAGAAAAAGGAAAGTTTCCTTCACATGCTTGCTTTGCATAATGAATGCCTTACCCGCTGGTATCTTCTTCACCGCGTCAATCTCCTGGAGGGCCTTGTGGGCTTCGGCCTTGGTGCTCCGGACGCTTTCAAGCGCCTGTGCGAGCTCGGACTCTCGCGTCTTAGAGTCAATCTCCAAGGACTCGTGCTTTTTGGCGAGAGCCTCGAGCTCTTGCTGCACCTCGCCTACTCGGGCTTCTTGCTTCTCCCGTTCAATGCGCTCCTTGGACGCTTTGTCTTCGGCCTCGGACAACGCCTTCCTCAGGGTTGCCACTTCGGTCGTGGCCCCTGGCAAATCCATGATGATCCTATTACTTTACACCCGAATTCCTTTTTAAATATATAGACAAGGGTATTGCTTGCCTTTGCTCTCCTCGAGCTGCCTCTTGGTAAGGCCGAGCTCATCCTCGGACCGCTCCAGTCCCTGCTTCACCGTAGAGACCTCCGCAGTACATGCGGCAGTGCCCAGCAGTGAAGCCTGCACATACACATAGACATTTTTCTGATTAGACACCTGCGTTATCATTCGATCCTCCATCCGGCCTTTCTTTCTGAACGCCGAACAGAGCATCATGGGCTAGTATCCATGTGGGCATATTTTCCTATATCTTCATTGCTTACCTCAAAGCCTGTTAGGAGGCTGGCACAAGCTTCAGTCAGTCCATTTTTGACGGACTAAACTTTCTCGATCACCGCACTCATGAAAGTACGGTGCTCTTCATTGATGGAAGCGCCGCGAAGCGCTTCCAGCAAGTTGTCCGGTGCCTATGGATAGACAGAGGACACCGACACGGTTGGCTTGCCCCCCTTAATGGGGGGTCGCCCGCCGGAGTCTGGAACCACTGAAGATTCCGGTGCAGTGTTCGGCTGGGGGCCGAACCTGGAGCCCATGGGAGTCTGACTCCCTTTGCGACCAGGGTTCAGAAGGTTGCCTCGAGGCGCCCCCAGGACTGCCTCCCCTTGGCCCGGTGTCTGTTGAGACAACACCTCGACGTTGTCCGTAGGGCAAGGAGTGGAGGCATTCAGAAGAGAGTTGTTGTTCATATCCGACGAGTCCAACGAACTTCTCGACGAAGTTACGTCGAGATGAGCTCGGGACGGACTGCATAATCATGTTCGCATGAGAAGAAGCAGTGTAGTAAAACATACCATGAATTACTATGGTGTCCGGATACTTACGACTTCGCCAGGGGCTTGACCCTGGGTAGCCACTCGTCGCCGCCGTAGGCAGCCGTCGTAGCGCAGTCCGGAGGGAGGGTCTTGCCCTTCTTGGACCCTTCGGCCTCCCCGGTTGGGTCGGCCTTCCTTTTCTTGTCTCCCCCGGCTGGGGGGGGGACTTTCCTCTTCCTCCTCGGAGTCATCGGATGATGAGTCCGATACAACCTTGCGCTGGAGACCCTTTCGGGTCCCCACGGCCTTCTTCTTGGTCTTCTTCACCGGCACCTCGTAAGGTGCCGGAGTCAGCATCTCCGTTAGGAGAGCGCCTGCAGGATCTTCGGGCAGGAGGGCTGGGCAATCAAGCTGCTCCGCTGTCTTTATCCAGTCCTGTTAATGGCATAGAAGCTTAGATCCAGCATATGACTAAACCGAGGAAAATAAATACCCTGAGAGATATAAAAACTTACCGGATTGGCGCGGCGTTTTGCGCTGAGTCCGCGGTCCTCGGTGAGGGAAGGAGGAATCTCGGCGCCCTTGAACAGCACCCTCCAGACGTCCTCGTGCATCGTGTCATAGAGCTCTCGCAGCGTCTGGTGCTTGGCCGAGTCGAACTCCCACAAATCGAATGCCCGTAGTTGACACCGCAGAATCCGGCGGAAGAGCATGGCCTGGACCATGTTGACGAGCTTGATTTTCTTGCTCGTCATGTTCCGGATGCAGGTTTGGAGTCCGGTCAACTCTACCGAAGAACCCCATGACATGCCCTTCTCTTTCCAAGAGGTGAGCCGCGTGGGGATTCCAGATCGAAATTTGGGGGCCACCACCCAGTTGGAGTCGCGCGGCTCGGTGATGTAGAACCACCTCGATTGCCACCCCTTTATGGTACCCACATAGGTGCCCTCGAGCCAGGTGACGTTAGGCATCTTTCCCAGCATGGCTCCTCCGCACTCTGCTTGCTGTCCACCCACCACCTTCGGTTTAACATTGAAGGTTTTCAGCCATAGGCCGAAGTGGGGCCTGATGCGGAGGAAGGCCTCGCACACGACGATAAACGCCGAGATGTTGAGGATGAAATTGGGGGCCAGATCATGAAAATCCAGCCCGTAGTAGAACATGAGCCCGCGGACAAACGGGTGGAGGGGAAATCCCAGTCCGCGGACAAAATGGGTAAGAAAAACTACCCTCTCATGGGGTTCGGGCGTTGGGATGATCTTCCCCGCATCTGGCAGTCGGTGCGCAATATCTGTGGCCAGATATCCGGCTTCCCGTAACTTTTTGATGTTCTCCTCCGTGACGGAGGAGACCATCCACTTGCCTCCTACTCCGAACATGCTTGGAGTGGTTTGAGAAGAAGAACATGAGCTTGGGCGCTAGAGCTCGTGTGTGCGGGAATGGGTAAGCAAGGAGGAAGAAGGCGTGGGTGAAAAGAGTAAATCCTTGTCCCTTTATAAGGGCGGAAGAGGCGATGTGTCTCCCCACTTTCCTGGTAAAACCGCTTATTCCCCAGACACCGTAATTGATGGCGCGGTTGGGTTACCCACGTCCGTATTGATGAGGATCCCGTAATAAGGGGAACACGATCTCTGCTTTGACATGACGTGTCGAGAAAACCGCCCCATGTTATGTGCGGTGCTGGTTGAGAAAACGGTTCGAATAATGATCGAGCCATGACATGACGTCGTGCTGTCAGAACGCGTCAGCAGATTAGATTTGTGCAAATATTATTCTCTGTGTGGTAGTATGTGGAACTTGCTTTGCAGAGCCAGACACTATTCTGGTGTTCAAAATCTTCTATGGAGTATTCGGAGGAGGAACCCGCCTTGCAATGCCGAAGACAATACTGCACGCTGGACTCATCGTCATTGAAGCCTGGTTCAGGGGCTACTGTGGGAGTCCTGGATTAGGGGGTCTCCGAACAGCCAGACTATATCCTTTGGCCGGACTATTGGACTATGAAGATACAAGATTGAAGACTTCGTCCCGTGTCTGGATGGGACTCTCCTTGGCATGGAAGGCAAGCTAGGCAATACGGATATGAAGATCTCCTCCCTTGTAACCGACTCTATGTAACCCTAGCCCCCTCCGGTGTCTATATAAACCGGAGGGTTTAGTCCGTAGGACAACATATACAATCATACCATAGGCTAGCTTCTAGGGTTTAGCCTCTACGATCTCGTGGTAGATCAAATCTTGTAATACTCATATCATCAAGAACAATCAAGCAGGACATAGGGTATTACCTCCATCAAGAGGGCCCGAACCTGGGTAAACATCGTGTCCCCTGCTTCCTGTTACCATCCGCCTTAGACGCACAGTTCGGGACCCCCTACCCGAGATCCGCCGGTTTTGACACTGACAATAAGCATCATTCATAGTAGAAGGAGCATCATCAATAACTTGTGACATATCAGAATTAATAGCATGTGGTGGTGTTGCAAGTTTCTTCATAACAGAAGGTGAATCTAAAGCAGAACGGGATGGCAGTTCCTTACCTCCCCTCGTCCTTGAGGGAAATATCTTAGTCTTTGGATCCTTCAGATTCTTCATAGTTATAATATAATAATAATCCCAAGTGACTCAAAAAATATAGCTATGCTCCCCGGCAACGGCACTAGAAAAAGGTCTTTATAACCCACAAGCATAGGGGATCGCAACAATTTTCGAGGGTAGAGTATTCAACCCAAATTTATAGATTCGACACAAGGCGAGCCAAAGAATATTTGAAGGTATTAGCAGTTGAGTTGTCAATTCAATCACACCTGGAGATTAATTATCTGCAGCAAGTAATCAGTAGCAAAGTAGTTTGATAGTTTTGATAATAGTGACAGCAGCAATAGTAACAGTAATAGTGATAGCAGTAATTTTGTAGCAAGTGTAACAGTGATGATAGCAGTAGTAACTTAGCAGAAACAATGTGGAAAAGTTCGTACGCATTGGATCGGTGACTTGTTGGATGATATTCATCATGTGACAGTTATAACCTAGGACGATACGGCACTAGCTCCAGTTCATCGATATAATGTAGGCATGTATTCCGTAAATAGTCATACGTGCTTTATTAAAAGAACTTGCATGACATCTTTTGTCCTACCCTCCCGTGGCAGCGGGGTCCATATTGGAAACTAAGGGATATTAAGGCCTCCTTTTAATAGGGAACCGGAACAAAGCATTAACACATAGTGAATAGATGAACTCCTCAAACTATGGTCATCATCGAGAGTGGGCCCGGTTGTTGTCACTCCGGGGTTGTCGGATCATAACACGTAGTAGGTGACTATAACTTGCAAGATTGGATCTAGAACATGAATATAATGATGATAACATAAATGTTTCAGATCTGAAATCATGGCACCCGTGCCCAAAGTGACAAGCATTAAGCATGGCAAAGTCATAGAAACATCAATCTAAGAACATAATGGATACTAGGGATCAGGCCCTAACAAAACTAACTCGATTACATGATGAATCTCATCCAACTCCTCACCGACCAGCGAGCCTACGAAGGAATTACTCACTCTCGGTGGGGAGCATCATGGAATTGGCATGGAGAAGGGTTGGTGATGTCGAAGAACGAAGATCCCCCTCCCCGGAGCCCCAAACGGACTCCAGATCTGCCCTCTCGAGGAAGAACAGGGCTAGGCGGCGGTTCCTTCTCATGGATCGCGATAATTCTTTCTCCCTGGTTTTTTTCACCGAAAATAGGAATTTATAGTGTCAGGGCTGAGGTCTGCGGGGCCACCAGGTGGGTACAACCCACCTGGGCAAGCCAGGAGAGGGGGCACGCCCTGGTGGGTTGTGCCCACGCAGGAGCCCCTCTCCGGTAGGTCTTGGCTCCAGAAATTCTTATATATTATATAAAAATTCCTCAACAAGTTCCGTTCCATGCTGAGAACTTTTATTTCTGCACAAAAACAACACCATGATAGTTCTGCTGAAAACAACATCAGTCCGGGGTTAGTTTTCATTCAAATCATGCAAATTAGAGTCCAAAACAAGAGGAAAAGCGTGAAAAAAGTAGATACATTGGAGACGTATCAACTCCCCCAAGGTTAAACCTTTGCTTGTCCTCAAGCAATTCAGTTGATAAACTGAAAGTGAGAAAGATAAACTTTTACGAACTCTTTTGCTCTTGTTTGCATAAATAAGCTTAAACAACACCCAGGTTTTCAGCCAGCATTATAACTAACCATGTCGACAATAACTCTTAAAGATTATAATGACTCATATCAATGACATAATCGGCTAGCGAGCAATAATAAGATATCTCAAACGGAAACACGTTGTCAAAACAACCATGGTATAATATAACAATAGTGGTATCTCACTAGCCCTTTCTGAGACCATAAAACATAAATGCAGAGCACCTCCAAAGTTCAAGCAGCGACTAAACATTGTAATTCCTGGTAGAAAAGATCCAGTCATGATGCACCCAACATTAGCTACACACAATGCATAAATCATGACAATTGTGCTATACTCAGTTTCTGGCGCTTGTTTTAGAAGGTGATGACACAACATAAAAGTAAATAGATAGTCCCTTCGTAGAGGGAAGCAGTGATTTGCATAGGTGGCAGAGCTCAATTTTTAAAACTGAGATAAATGATTAGTTTGAGACATGCACACTTCTCATTTACTTCACGACCATCAGTTATCAACATCTTCCATGCTAAGCACGCTAGTGGCGGTTCCCAAGCGATAAATTAAAGTAAAGGTTTACTCCCCCTCCACCATCAATAACACTCCACGGCTTGTCCGAAACAACAGGTGCCGTCCATACCAACATCAGTCCCGGGGAGTTTTGTTTAATTATTTGCATTTTTGAGTTCAGGACTGGGAATCCCTATTACTGCCCATTTTCTCGTGCGATGGCGAGTGAATAAACACTTGACCTGAGAATAACCCGCTTAGCATGGAAGATATCGACCACCTCCTGTCGTTCCATGAACAATCTAGGCACACAAAATGGATAATTTTTAGAAGTTTTTAGAGGTGGCACATGCAAATTTACTTAGGATGGCAGGGTAATACCGTGTATAGGTAGGTATGGTGGACTCATCTGGAATAACTTTGGGTTCAAGGTTTTTGATGTACAAGCAGAATTCCCAGTTAGTACAGGCGAAGGCTAGTAATTTAGATTGAGAAGCGGCTAGCTAGAAAGCAACAATGATCATAACCATGCATTATGCGTAAGTAACATTGGACACTAGCATGAGTAGGATATGAACACCATCAACATAAATATTATAGAGACTATGTTGGTTTTGATTCAACTACATGCATGAACATGTACCAAATCAAGCCACTTGAACATTCAGAGGAGGATACCATATCATCATACTACATCACAATCATTTTAAGTTTTTAACGCAATGTTGATATCAGAGATAAATCATTATCAACTCCCAGCTACTTATGCATGGCATGAGAAACTATAATCTCTAATTGTCATTTGATATGTCTCCAACGTATCTATAATTTTTGATTGCTCCATGCTATATTATCTACTGTTTTGGACATTATTGGGCTTTATTATCCACTTCTATATTATTTTTGGGACTAACCTATTAACCGGAGGCCCAACCCAGAATTGCTGTTTTTTGCCTGTTTTAGGGTTTCGAAAAAAAGGAATATCAAACGGAGTCCAAACGGAATGAAACCTTCGGGAATGTGATTTTCTCAACAAACAAGACCCGGGAGACTTGGACCCTACATCAAGAAACAAGAGAGGAGGCCACGAGGTAGGGGGGCGCGCCCACCCCCACCAGGCGTGCCCTCCACCCTTGTGGGTCCCCTGTTGCTCCACCGGCGTACTCCTTCCTCCTATATATACCTACGTATCCCCAAACGACTACAGACGGAGCCAAAACCCTAATTCCACCACCGCAACTTTCTGTATCCATGAGATACCATCTTGGGGCCTGTTCCGGAGCTCCTCCGGAGGGGGCATCGATCACGGAGGGCTTCTACATCAACACCGTAGCCCCTCCGATGAAGTGTGAGTAGTTAACCTCAGACCTACGGGTCCATAGTTAGTAGCTAGATGGCTTCTTCTCTCTTTTTGGATCTCAATACAATGTTCTCCCCTCTCTTGTGGAGATCTATTCGATGTAATCTTCTTTTTGCGGTGTGTTTGTTGAGACCGATGAATTGCGGGTTTATGATCAAGTCTATCTATGAATAATATTTGAATCTTATCTGAATTCTTTTATGTATGATTGGTTATCTTTGCAAGTCTCTTCGAATTATCAGTTTGGTTTGGCCTACTAGATTGATCTTTCTTGCATGGGAGAAGTGCTTAGCTTTGGGTTCAATCTTGCCGTGTCCTTTCCTGGTGATAGTAAGGGCAGCAAGGCACGTATTGTATTGTTTCCATGGAGGTTAACAAGATGGGGTTTTCTTCATATTGCATGAGTCTATCCCTCTACATCATGTCATCTTGCTTAAGGCGTTACTCTGTATTTAACTTAATACTCTAGATGCATGCTGGATAGCGGTCGATGAGTGGAGTAATAGTAGTAGATGCAGGCAGAAGTCGGTCTACTTGTCTCGGACGTGATGCCTATATACATGATCATACCTAGATATTCTCATAACTATGCTCAATTCGGTCAATTGCTCAACAGTAATTTGTTCACCCATCATAGAATACTTATGCTCTCGAGAGAAGCCACTAGTGAAACCTATGGCCCCCAGGTCTATCTTTATCATATTAATCTCCTACTACTTTGTTATTTACTTTGCCTTTATTTTACTTTGCATCCTTATCATGAAAATACCAAAAACATTATCTTATCATATCTATCAGATCTCACTCTCGTAAGTGCCCCTATAGGGACTGACAACCCCTATTTGTGTTGGTTGCGAGGATTTATTTGTTTTGTGTAGGTGCGAGGGACTCGCGCGTAGCCTCCTACTGGATTGATACCTTGGTTCTAAAAAACTGAGGGAAATACTTACGCTACTTTGCTGCATCATCCCTTCCTCTTCGGGGAAAACCAACACAGTGCTCAAGAGGTAGCAAGAAGGATTTCTGGCGCCGTTGCCAGGGAGGTCTATGCAAAAGTCAACATACCAAGTACCCATCACAGACCCTTATCTCCTACATTACATTATTTGCCATTTGCCTCTCGTTTTCCTCTCCCCCACTTCACCCTTGCCGTTTTATTTGCCCCCCTCTCTCTCTATCCTTCCTCTCTTTCTCCGTTTGCCTCTTTTTGCTCGCTTGCATTTTGTTTGCTTGTGTGTTCGTTTGCTTGCTTGTCACGATGGCTCAAGATAATACTAAATTGTGTGACTTCACCAATACAAACAATAATGATTTTATTAGCACTCCGATTGCTCCTCTTACCGATGCTGAATCTTGTGAAATTAATGCTGCTTTGCTGAATCTTGTGATGAAAGATCCGTTTTCCGGCTTTCCTAGTGAAGATGCCGCTACCCATCTAAATAGCTTCGTTGATTTGTGTGACATGCAAAAGAAGAAAGATGTGGATAATGATATTGTTAAATTGAAGCTATTTCCTTTTTCGCTTAGAGATCGTGCTAAAGCTTGGTTTTCGTCTTTGCCTAAAAATAGTATTGATTCATGGAACAAGTGCAAAGATGCTTTTATCTCTAAGTATTTTCCTCCCACTAAGATCATCTCTCTTAGAAACGATATTATGAACTTTAAGAAACTTGATAATGAACATGTTGCACAAGCTTGGGAGAGAATCAAATTAATGATACATAATTGCCCTACTCATGGTTTAAATTTATGGATGATTGTTCAAAATTTCTATGCTGGATTTAATTTTGCTTCTAGAAATCTTTTAGATTCGGTCGCGGGAGGCACTTTTATGGAAATCACTTTAGGAGAAGCTACTAAACTCCTAGATAATATTATGGTTAATTATTCTCAATGGCATACTGAAAGATCTACTAATAAAAAGGTGCATGCGATAGAAGAAATTAATGTTTTGAGTGGAAAGATGGATGAACTTATGAAATTATTTGCTAATAAGAGTGTTTCTTCTGATCCTAATGATATGCCCTTGTCTACTTTTGATTGATAATAATAATGAATCTACGGATATGAATTTTGTTGGTAGGAACAATTTTGGTAACAACGCGTATAGAGGAAATTTTAATCCTAGGCCTTATCCTAGTAATTCCTCTAATAATTAAGGTAATTCCTACAACAATTCTTATGGAAATTATAGTAAGATGCCCTCTGATTTTGAATCTAATATTAAAGAATTTATTACTTCGCAAAAGAACTTTAATGCTATGATTGAAGAAAAATTGCTTAAGATTGATGATTTGGCTAGGAACATTGATAGAATTGCTCTTGATGTTGATTCTTTGAAACTTAGATCTATTCCACCTAAGCATGATATCAATGAGTCTCTCAAAGCCATGATAGTTTCCATTGATGAGTGCAAAGAAAAAACCGCTAGGATGCGTGCTAAGAAAGATGCCTTTATAAGAGCGTGTTCTTCTAGTTGCTATGAAAATAAAGATGAAGATTTAAAAGTTATTGATGTGTCCCCTATTAAATCTTTGTTTTGCAATATGAATCTTGATAATGATGGGACTGAATATGATCCACCTTTACCTAGAAGGCGTTCCAAGAATTCTGAATCTTTTGATCTTGATGCTAAATTTGATAAAAGTGGGATTGAAGAAATTAAAACCCTAGATGTTGCTAAACCCACTATTATGGATTTCAAGGAATTTAAGTATGAAAATTGCTCTTTGTTTGATTGTATTTCCTTGTTGCAATTCATGCTAAATTATCCTCATGCTTATAGTCAAAATAAAGCGTTTACTAAACATATCGTTGATGCCTTGATGCAATCTTATGAAGAAAAACTTGAATTGGAGGTTTCTATCCCTAGAAAACTTTATGATGAGTGGGAACCAACTATTAAAATTAAAATTAAAGATCATGAATACTATTCTTTATGTGATTTGGGTGCTAGTGTTTCCACGATTCCAAAGACTTTGTGTGATTTGTTAGGTTTCCGTGATTTTGATGATTGCTCTCTAAACTGGCACCTTGCGGATTCCACTATTAAGAAACCTATGGGAAGAATTAATGATGTTCTTATTGTTGCAAATAGGAATTATGCTCCCGTAGATTTTATTGTTCTTGATATAGATTGCAATCCTTCATGTCCTATTATTCTTGGTAGACCTTTCCTTAGAACGATTGGTGCAATTATTGATATGAAGGAAGGAAATATTAGATTACAATTTACATTAAGGAAAGGCATGGAACACTTTCCTAGAAAGAAAATTAAATTACCTTATGAATCTATTACGAGAGCCACTTCTGGATTGCCTACCAAAGATGGCAATACCTAGATCTATTCTTGCTTGTTATGCCTACCTAGGGGCGTTAAACGATAGTGCTTGTTGGGAGGCAACCCAATTTTATTTTTATTCCTTGATTTTTGCTCCTGTTTAGTAATAAATAAATTATTTATCCTCTGTTTTTTTTGTGTTTTTTGTGTTTAATTAGTGTTTGTGCCAAGTAGAACCGTTGGGAAGACTTGGGGAAAGTTTTGTTGAACTTGCTGTAAAAAACAGAAACTTTAGCGCTCACGAGAACTGCTGTAATTTTTATTTGGAAAGTGCTATTTAGTTAATTCTTTTTGAAGATGTTTAATATATAAATTCCTCACTTCCAGAAATTTATGTTATAATTTTTGGGGTTCCAGATCTTGCGCTAGCTACAGATTATTACAGACTGTTCTGTTTTTGACAGATTCTGTTTTTCGTGTGTTGTTTGCTTATTTTGATGAATCTATGGCTAGTAAAATAGTTTATAAACCATAGATAAGTTGGAATACAGTAGGTATAACACCAATATAAATAAATAATGATTTAATTACAGTACCATGAAGCGGTCTTTTATTTTCTTTCGCTAACGGAGCTCACGTTTCTACTTTAAGTTTTGTGTTGTGAAGTTTCCATGTTTTGGGTAAAGTTTTGATGGATTATGGAACAAGGAGTGGAAAGAGCCTAAGCTTGGGGATGCCCATGGCACCCCCAAGATAATATAAGGACACCTAAAAGCCAAAGCTTGGGGATGCCCCGGAAGGCATCCCCTCTTTCATCTACTTCTATCGGTAACTTTACTTGGAGCTATATTTTTATTCGCCACATGATATGTGTTTTGCTTGGAGCGTCTTGTATGATTTGAGTCTTTGCTTGTTAGTTTACCACAATCATCCTTGCTGTACACATCTTTTGAGAGAGCCATACATGATTTGGAATTTGTTAGAATACTCTATGTGCTTCGCTTATATCTTTTGAGTTATATAATTTTGCTCTAGTACTTCACTTATATCTTTTAGAGCACGGTGGTGGATTTGTTTTATAGAAACTATTGATCTCTCATGCTTCACTTATATTACTTTGAGAGTCTTAATAGCATGGTAATTTGCTTAAAATCCTAATATGCTTGGTATGCAAGATTAATAATAAAAACTTTCTTATGAGTGTGTTGAATACTAAGAGAAGTTTGATGCTTGATGATTGTTTTGAGATATGGAGGTAATAATATCAAAGTCGTGCTAGTTGAGTAGTTGTGAAATTGAGAAATACTTGTGTTGAAGTTTGCAAGTCCCGTAGCATGCACGTATGGTAAACTTTATGCAACAAATTTGAAACATGAGGTGTTATTTGATTGTCTTCCTTATGAGTGGCGGTCGGGGACAAGCGATGGTCTTTTCCTACCAATATATCCCCCTAGGAGCATGCGCGTAGTACCGAGGTTTTTGATGACTTCTAGATTTTTGCAATAAGTATGTGAGTTCTTTATTACTAATGTTGAGTCCATGGATTATACGCACTCTCACCCTTCCATCCTTGCTAGCCTCTTCGGTACCGTGAATTGCCCTTTCTCACATTGAGAGTTGGCGCAAATTTCACCGGTGCATCCAAACCCCGTGATAGGATACACTCTTTCACACATAAACCTCCTTAGATCTTCCTCAAAACAGCCACCATACCTACCTATTATGGCATTTCCATAGCATTCCGAGATATATTGCCATGCAATTTTCCATCATTCCGTTCATCATGACACATTCATCATTGTCATATTGCTTAGCATGATCATGTAGTTGACATAGTATTTGTGGCAAAGCCACCGTTCATAATTCTTTCATACATGTCACTCTTGGTCCATTGCATATCCCGGTACACCACCAGAGGCATTCATATAGAGTCATCTTTTGTTCTAGTATCGAGTTGTAATCATCGAGTTGTAAATAAATAGAAGTGTGATGATCATCATTTTCTAGAGCATTGTCCCAAGTGAGGAATAAAAAAATGGAAAGGCCATACAAAAAGGGAAGGCCCAAAAAAAGAGAAAGGCCATAAAAAAGAGAAAATGCCCAAAAGAAAAAAATTTGAGAGAAAAAGAGAGAAGGGACAATGTTACTATCCTTTTACCACACTTGTGCTTCAAAGTAGCACCATGATCTTCATAGTAGAGAGTCTCTCATGTTATCACTTTCATATACTAGTGGGAATTTTTCATTATAGAAATTGGCTTGTATATTCCAACAATGGGCCTCCTCAAGTGCCCTAGGTCTTCGTGAGCAAGCAAGTTGGATGCACACCCACTAGTTTATTTTGTTGAGCTTTCATACATTTATAGCTCTAGTTAATCCGTTGCATGGCAATCCCTACTCCTTGCATTAACATCAATCAGTGGGCATCTCCATAGCCCATTGATTAGCCTCGTTGATGTGAGACTTTCTCCTTTTTGTCTTCTCCACATAACCCCCCTCATTATATTCTATCCACCCATAGTGCTATGTCCACGGCTCGCGCTCATATATTGCGTGAAAGTTTATAGGTTTGAGATTACTAAAGTATGAAACAATTGCTTGGCTTGTCATCGGGGTTGTGCATGATGAGAGCATTCTTGTGTGAGAAAATGAAACATGACTAAACTATATGATTTTGTAGGGATGAACTTTCTTTGGCCATGTTATTTTGAGAAGACATAATTGCTTAGTTAGTATGCTTGAATTATTATCATTTTCATGTCAATATGAACTTTTGTCTTGAATCCTTTGGATCTGAATATTCATACCGCAATTAAGAAGAATTACATTAAAATTATGCCAAGTAGCACTCCGCATCAAAAATTCTGTTTTTATCATTTACCTACTCGAGGACGAGCAGGAATTAAGCTTGGGGATGCTTGATACGTCTCCAACGTATCTATAATTTTTGATTGCTCCATGCTATATTATCTACTGTTTTGGACATTATTGGGCTTTATTATCCACTTTTATATTATTTTTGGGACTAACCTATTAACCGGAGGCCCAACCCAGAATTGCTGTTTTTTGCCTCTTTTAGGGTTTCGAAGAAAAGGAATATCAAACGGAGTCCAAACGGAATGAAACCTTCGGGAACATGATTTTCTCAACGAACAAGACCCGGGAGACTTGGACCCTACGTCAAGAAACAAGAGAGGAGGCCACGAGGTAGGGGGCGCGCCCACCCCCACCAGGCGCGCCCTCCACCCTCGTGGGCCCCCTGTTGCTCCACCGACGTACTCCTTCCTCCTATATATACCTACGTACCCCCAAACGATCAGATACGGAGCCAAAACCCTAATTCCACCGCCGCAACTTTCTGTATCCATGAGACCCCATCTTGGCGTCTGTTCCGGAGCTCCGCCGGAGGGGGCATCGATCACGGAGGGATTCTACATCAACACCATAGCCCCTCCGATGAAGTGTTAGTAGTTTACCTCAGACCTACGGGTCCATAGTTAGTAGCTAGATGGCTTCTTCTCTCTTTTTGGATCTCAATACAATGTTCTCCCCCTCTCTTGTGGAGATCTATTCGATGTAATCTTCTTGTTGCGGTGTGTTTGTTGAGACCGATGAATTGTGGGTTTATGATCAAGTCTATCTATGAATAATATTTGAATCTTCTCTGAATTCTTTTATGTATGATTGGTTATCTTTGCAAGTCTCTTCGAATTATCAGTTTGGTTTGGCCTACTAGATTGATCTTTCTTGCAGTGGGAGAAGTACTTAGCTTTGGGTTCAATCTTGCCGTGTCCTTTCCCGGTGACAGTAAGGGCAGCAAGGCACGTATTGTATTGTTGCCATCAGGATAACAAGATGGGGTTTTCTTCATATTGCATGAGTCTATCCCTCTACATCATGTCATCTTGCTTAAGGCGTTACTTTGTTTTTAACTTAATACTCTAGATGCATGCTGGATAGCGGTCGATGAGTGGAGTAATAGTAGTAGATGCAGGCAGGAGTCGGTCTACTTGTCTCGGATGTGATGCCTATACACATGATCATACCTAGATATTCTCATAACTATGCTCAATTCTGTCAATTGCTCAACAGTAATTTGTTCACCCACCGTAGAATACTTATGCTCTCGAGAGAAGCCACTAGTGAAACCTATGGCCCTCGGGTCTATCTTTATCATATTAATCTCCTACTACTTAGTTATTTACTTTGCTATTTACTTTGCCTTTATTTTACTTTGCATCCTTATCATAAAAATACTAAAAATATTATCTTATCATATCTATCAGATCTCACTCTCGTAAGTGGCCCTAGAGGGTTTGACAACCCCTATCTGCGTTGGTTGAGAGGATTTATTTGTTTTGTGCAGTGTAACACCCTCGATGCGGCTATATCTCCCACGTGTCGAAGCACGACTTAGAGGCATAACCGCATTGAAAGCAATGTCGCAAGTGAGGTAATCTTCACAACAACCCATGTAAATAAATAAGGGAAAGGAACATAGTTGGCTTACACTCGCCACGTCACACAAATACATAAATAAGGCATTACATCACAAGATACGAACAAGGTCCGACTACGGAACCCAAAATAAAAGAAGACTACCCCAAAAGCTACACAGATCCCCGATCATCCCAACTGGGCTCCACTACTGATCAACTGGAAACAGAACAACGTAACGAACACGATCTTCATCGAGCTCCTCCTTGAGCTCAGTTGCGTCACCTGCACGATATCATCGTCACCTGCAAACTGGTTTTGGAAGTATCTGTGAGTCACGGGGACTCAGCAATCTCACACCCTCGCGATCAAGACTATTTAAGCTTATGGGTAGGTAAAAGGTATGAGGTGGAGCTGCAGCAAGCGACTAGCATATTAGGTGGCTAACATACGCAAATGAGAGCGAGAAGAGAAGGCAAAAGCATGGTCGAACAAACTATGATCAAGAAGTGATCCTAGAACAACCTACGCCAAACATAACTCCAACACCGTGTTCACTTCCCGGACCCCGCCGAGAAGAGACCGTCACGGTAACACACGCGGTTGATGCATTTTAATTAAGATAAACTTTAGGTTTTCTACAACCGGACATTAACAAATTCCCATCTGCCCATAACCGCGGGCACGGCTTTCGAAAGTTCAAATCCCTGCAGGGGAGTCCCAACTTAGCCCATCACAAGCTCTCACGGTCAAGGAAGGATATTCCTTCTCCCAGGAAGACCCGATCAGGCTCGGAATCCCGGTTACAAGACATTTCGACAATGGTAAAACTAAACCAGCAAAGCCACCTGGATGTGCCGACAAATCCCGATAGGAGCTGCACATATCTTGTTCTCAGGGCACACCGGATTGTCCAAACTTCCGGTAGGCCAGCCCAGAGTTGCCCCTGGTAGCCACCGGCGGCTGACAAGTTGGACCAACACTCAGAGGAGCACTGGTCCGGGGGTTTAAATAAAGATGACCCTTGAGTCTGCAGAACCCAAGGGAAAGAAAAGGCTAGGTGGCAAATGGTAAAACCAATGTTGGGCATTGCTGGAGGAGTTTTATTCAAGGCAAACTGTCAAGGGGTTCCCATTATAACCCAACCGTGTAAGGAACGCAAAATCAAGGAACATAACATCGGTATGACGGAAACTAGGGCGGCAAGAGTGGAACAAAACACCAGGCATAAGGCCGAGCCTTCCACCCTTTACCAAGTATATAGATGCATTAATTAAATAAGAGATATTGTGATATCCCAACAAATATCCATGTTCCAACATGGAACAAACTCCATCTTCACCTGCAACTAGCAACGCTATAAGAGGGACTGAGCAAAGCGGTAACATAGCCAAACAACGGTTTGCTAGGACAAGGTTGGTTAGAGGCTTGGCTTAGCAATATGGGAGGCATGATAAGGCAAGTGGTAGGTATCGCAGCAAAGGCATATCAAAAGAGCGAGCATCTAGCAAGCAAAGATAGAAGTGATTTCGAGGGTATGGTCATCTTGCCTGAGATGCCACAAGGAAGAAGAACGAGTCCATGAAGAAGACAAATAGACGTAGTCGAACGGATCCTCACAAACGCGACGCTACCGGAAAGGAGCAAACAACATAGTAAAGAACCACCACATAATCATGGCATGATGCACAACCAAGTATGATGCATGTCCGGTTTAATGATACATGGCATGGCAAAGTGCACAAACAACACTACGAGTTAAGTGGAGCTCAATATGCATCGGGATGCATATTGACAAAACACCACAATCCATTATTTAGTTCGATCTCGTTAATGTACCCAACAATATTAAATGTTGTTAAGCATGTCAAGAGGTGAAACATAAAGGAATTATCTATCTAAACAATTTTAAATGGGGCCGGATAAAACAAACAACAAATCCGGTAAATCCCCATATGCCTTAGTAATTTATTGCAACAACAATTTAAACATCTTAATTTTTGTTATCATGATGCGGATGACATGGAAAAGTTTATGCAATTTTTATTAAAGTTGACAAGAGAAATATGAAGCATTTGTCACCGTGGTGGAAAGGAAAAGGGGTGCCACAGCAAGGATAACGAAATGGTGCCATGGCAACGTCCCGGTTCCGGTAACTCAATTGAGATACCGACGCAAAGGAGAAGTGTGCGGATGCGTGCAAAAGATGGTGGGGCGCTCCCGGATTCCGGGTGTCCCACAAGTTGGCGACAAGGAAATGAGTGACAATGGACACGGTGCAAACACGAGCATCTCAAACATCGCAAGCATTCGTTCACGGACGTCGTCTCGAGGTTATACCTTCGAAGCGTGCAAGCGGGACAGTTCAAGTTCGTAGCGGAAGTAGGCGTTCTCGTGACGGTAGTGGAAGTTGTCGTTCTCGCACGCTCTAAGGTCGATGGTAGAGGTTCTCACGATCTCGGCGACGGTAGTGGTACATGTTTATCGTTGCACGAGTTTCCGTAGACGTTCATGTCATCGGTGTCGTGGTACTTGGGGTCTTTGGACTTTCCGGTCCCGGTATTGCGATGGTAGTCGTTCACGTTCGTTTCGGAGAGGTACTTGATGATTCCAACGTCTTCGGGGCGACGGTAGTTGTACACGGTCCATGAGACGTTGATCGTTCAGGGTCCGACTTGCGGGTCTTGCCGACATGAAGGGGTACTTGGCATTCTTAGCGATTCCAAAGACGACGGTAGAGGTACACTTGTTGTAGGGGTACTTGTCGGATCCACGGCGACAGTAGAGGTACAAACGTTCTCGCGGTACTTGGGTCGTCGTGGAACTTGGAGCTTGCGGTATTGATAGCTTGAAGGGGTACTTGGCATGTCCGAGGTCTTCGGCCGTAGTGGTACTTGACGAAAGGGATCTCTGGAGGCGGCCTTGCGTCCCTGGATTCGGTGACCTTGGCAATGATAAAAAAAAAGGCAGCGGGGCAGCAACATGTAGATGACGCAGGTGATGGAGAGCTCGGCAAGAGGCATCACGTGCAGGAAGCGGAGCCAGCTGGTCGACAGGGCGAGGAACGATGGCGATTGTTGCTGGGGCTCCTCCTGGGCGTGGAGGAAGACAGATGCGGGCGCTCGAGGTGGCGCTGGGAGAGTGGCTCCAGCGATGCTGCTCGCTGGTGGCGACCAGAGACGGAGACAGGGTCTCGGTGAGGTTGGTGAGGCCGAGGCGACGAGGCACGGTGCCATGGCGATGCGACGACGCAGAAGAAGGCGCGACTGGTGGCGGAGGTCGCCGGGTGACGTGTGGACGAGACAAGGGGCGGCGGAGGAGTTCCGGCAGTAGGACGGCGACGCTGTCTCGCGGCTGGAGGACAACATGAGTGAGAGGAGGGATCGGGCGTGATGCGCGGCCCCTCTGCGTGCTGCGGCTCTAGGAGAACCAGAGGGAGTGGGTCGAGGGAAACGGCAGGAGAGACAGGGATCGAGTGGACTGGGGCGCTGCGAGGGAGATCGAAGAGAGGAAAAAAGGGGATCGAGCGCGGTCTCCTGTCTCGATGCGTGCGTGAGTGGCGGCCTGGAGGGAGACGAGGGAGATGCCAGGGGTGCGCTAGGGTTAGGAGGAGTGGCCTAGCGGGGCATATGGGCCTGGGAGGCCGGTCGGCCTGGCTGGGCTGCCGACCTCTGCTGGGCCTGGTGCTCTCTCTCTCTTACACTCCTTAGAAGAAAGAGGGAGACAAGAAAGAAAAAAATAGAGAGAAGAAAAAGAAGAGGGATTTAGGGAACGAATTTGAACATGCGGGTAATTTTCTTGGACTCACAAAAATATGCTCGGTCCGAGAAAAAAATAGGTAGGGAGCCCAATTAACAAAACGGAGATGTTTTGTAGACGTTTGGGGATGAACCGGATCCAACGGTGACGACTGCCCGGGTCGGATCCGGGACAGCTTTCGGGGGCGCACACGAGGAGGGTCGCGGGCTGGCGAGAGAGGTTAGGTAGGGCCTGACTGTGAGTGGTAGTGGGCTGAGATGAGAGGAGAGGAGTGCAGCCCGGCAACTGTTTCCGGAGACCGAAAACGTCCGACGTTTTGACCGACTATAGTGTCGCTATAGTTATCCGTTGGGTCATCAAACAAACTCCGAATGCGATGAAACTTGGCAGGCGGCCTATCTACAACATAACAACACCGCATGCCAACTTTCAACCCATTCCGAGAACATTTTCCGGCCACATATAAAATAATATTTTGGACGTGCCGCGGGCGCGTGCAAGTGTGTCTGGGCTCAGAACGGACAACGGACGGAACTGGGGGAACCCGGACGAATGCAAGTTTTGAAAACATGTTGATGCAATGCATATGATGCAATGACAAGATGCAACACGCAAGCGAATGACATGGCAACGACGACAACTAAATGGAAGACACCTGGTGCATCGGCCTCGGGGTGTCACAACACTCCACCACTACGAGAGGATCTCGTCCCGAGATCTAGAATGGCACCGGAGAGAAACGAAAGAGGAAGAGAAGAGGTAAAACTAAGTTGCTTCTTTGACAAACGAGTGAAACCAAAGAACCTTGCGAGGTAGAAACAAATTGAGAGAAAGAATGTAACGAAGGTGAACAAAGTCGAAAACACTCCGTTAGAAAAGAGGGACAAAGAACATTGCGAAAAACCTTGAGATTGAAGGGCAAGATATATATTGAAACCACTCCGGTTAAGTCAAGATAGAGAAGGATTAAGAATGATATAATTTGGACAGCACTCCGACTGAAAAGAGTAGTAAAACTTGATAAGATGAAAAGAACTTGAAGAGATGACACAACACTCCGGTTAAATGGATAAGCAAAGGAAAGAAGAAGCTCTTGGAAAAAACAATATGATTGGTTGAAGAGAGCAACATCACAATGCCTCCGGATGAAGGAATTAAAGGTCGATCGTCGGAACAAAAGAACGGAGAAGAAAATGGCAACTTCCGCCACAAAAGAGCTTGGAAAGCATCCTTGCAAGGAAGGATTGCACGGGGTTATTGGGAAATAAACAACGAAAAGAATAAGATTGTAGTGGGCTTATGGAGAAATATCTGAAAACTGAGGTGAAATTCTGCCACTAACGGAAACAATAGATTGGATTGATATGAACAAGGAGACGAGAAACTTATTTCACCGGGAGGATAAATAAAGACTTGGGTCCTTTATGAGCACCATAAATAGCAACAATCCTTAGGGAAGGCTTTAGGTGAAATATAACCCAAGATAACTCTAATGACGAGATTGATGGATTTAAAATACATCATTCTTAACAACATGTGACTCATGAAACATGAACTCTAATTATCAAGAATGACATAATACCACCTCCAATGATACGGCAGAAAGAATTGTACTCCGGATTGCAAGATGAGGAATGTTTGGGCTCCTGTGAAAAGAATCTTGATGAACACTTCGAGAAGGAATTAAATCCTTGATGAACCATCATGTAGAACATCCATGAAGAACTTCGGTAATAAAAGAATGATCCAAAATAATTGAATGATGAAAAGAATAAGATTGAAGCCTTGCAATGATTTAGATGGATCTTTGCGATGAGATAAAGTGGAAACTTGGAACACCGGAAGAGGAGGGAGAGAGCTAGCCTTGCCCTCCTTTATCCACAGATACAGCTCAAGGAACACCTTTGTACTCACTTTGCCTTCGTGTCTACGCCTCATCCCGTTTCCAGGCACTGGCGACGTTCTACTCGCCCCCACCATGATAAGCCATCCATTGGCATATGTCGCACCCAACCCCCAACATTTGGCGCCCACTTTGGGGCCTGGTGCATCGTCGTCCGGAGACCTGTTCTGGACAGGAACCCTTTTTCTCCCTGGCGAGCGCAGCCAGCCCGGCACGCCAGACGGAGTCTGCGCCGACGCACTGCATGGCGCTGGGCTCACCGTCGCAGCCAGTCGCCTCGCCGATCTTGTCGGCGAGGTCCGCCTCTTTGACGAGCCCGCATCCGACGCGGGCACGGGCGGCCCCGAGAGCCTCCTTGCGGGCCTTCTCGATCAACTCCACGTCGCCAGCGAGCCAGCTGGGGACTTGGAGTCCGTAGGCTCCACCGATCCGATGCTGGTCGACTCCGACACCGCGTCGCTTGACACGTTCCCCTCCAGCGTGGTGTTCTACGACGAACCGCGTCCTCGCGTGGAGAGCGGCGGAAGCACCGTCACGGAAATGCTGGTCATTGATCATGAGGAGCACTCTGGCCGGGGTGATTATGACCCGCTCAACGCGGCGCTACAAGACCTGGCGGCGCCCATTCCCGAAGACGCCGACGCCGAGACGCTGGAGGCACGCCGCCTTCAGATAGTCGAACACGCCAAAAAGATGGCCAGCATGAGACGCCTGTCAGAAGCCTATCAGCGCGAGATGGACCGCGCTGTGGGCGGCACGCCGACTGCGGCTAGGCCTAGCCGCCTTGGCACGGTCCAGCAGCGTGGCACGGCTATCGCCAATTTGTTCGGAGCGAATCGCCCCATTTACGCCACGCCTGCGGAGAACATTCGAGCCGCCCAGGTGGCGGCGGACGAGCTGGACAAGTTTGAGGGCGAAGAGCGTCGCTTGATGACGGAGCGCGTCCAGCGACTCCTTGACGCGGCTGCTGAGCAGAATGAGGCCGGCTGCCACACTGATGCGCCGCGCCGACGGAATGACAACCTGCTTCCGCGCCGAGACCAAGGCACGGAGTCTCGGACGCCAACTGCCGGCGTCCGTGGAAGAAAAGACAAGGAGTCGGCTGCCAGCCGCAGTCGGACTCGCGTCACCATAGAGCGTGACCGAGACGGACGCCCAAGAACAGTGGAACGGTGGGACGACTGTCCGCCTCCTCCCCCTCAGAGGGAAAGGCGAGTCTCCCCGCCTCCTGTTGATCACTCGACGCTCGGCGACCGCTTTGGCCGCCGAGAGGGAGTCAGAGAGAATGACGCCCGCCACCAAATCGACCGTCTCCATCGATCCCTAGCGCTTGAAGAAGAAGATGAGTTGGGTCCACCATGCTTCGGCCCCCGCATTCGAGACACACCCAAGTACACCGGCTCCGTGAAGCCGGAAGACTGGCTGGTCGACTACTCCACAGCCGTCAGCATAGCAAACGGCAACAAGCGTGTTGCTGTGAAGTATGTTCCGCTCATGCTCCAAGGCACGGCCCGGACTTGGCTAAATAGCTTGAGGCCCCACAGCATCAACAGTTGGGTCGACTTCACTGAAGCCTTCATCCGCAACTTCACCAGCACGTACAAGCAGCCTCCCAAGCCTCGCCAGCTCTCCTTATGTGTGCAGGGCCCCAGCGAGTCAACCCGCGACTACCTCATGCGCTGGGCCGAGCTTCGCAACTCCTGCGAAGGCATGCATGAGGTGCAGGCTATCGAGTACTTCACCGCAGGATGCCGAGAGGGCACCCTCCTCAAGCACAAGCTTCTCTGTGACGAGCCGGAAACCCTCGACGAGCTGCTGATCATAGCGGACAAGTATGCCACGGCCGACTCCTCCATGAAGACGGAGATTCAAGTCAGCGCAACCGGCAAAGTGGCTCCTCAGGCTCCCCGAACCCCGGCCAGAGACACCAGTCGGCGTCAACCACAGAACGACCACAAGCGCAAAGCCCCACCGCCGACTTCCACCAGCAGGCAGGTGGCGACAGTCGAAAATCAGCAGCCAGAGGGGCAGCCCCCGCTCAAGCGCCAGAAGGGCGGCAAGACCAACTGGCAGCCGGCTTTCTCATATGAGCAGACTCTGGATGGACCCTGCAAGTTCCACAGTGGCGCGAAGCCGTCTAATCACACCACTTGGAAATGCCACCAGCTCACTAGGATAGCCAAGGGAGACGGACTTTTGCCTCCCCTGCCTGCAAGGCAGCCGCCTCCTCTGCCCCAGCAGCCGGCGGTCAGACCAGTCGACGCAGTACAAGACGAGTACCCAGAAGAGCAGGGAGCTTATGTCGTGTTCACCAATGTGGTCGACGATTGACGCAGCAGGCGACTGCAGCAGCAGGAGGTGAATGCAGTAATAACTGACACCCCAGAATTCATGCATTGGTCTGAGAAGCCCATCAGCTGGAGCCGAGCTGACCACCCAGAAGTAATGCCCAAACCCGGCTCCTACGCTTTGGTTTTGGATGCCACCTTTGCCACGAACAAGCGAGCGGCTCGCTTCTCCAGAGTTCTGATAGACGGCGGCAGCAACATCAACATTTTGTACAAAGACACCATGGAGAAGTTAGGAATCAGGCAGAGGCAACTGCAGTCCAGCCGGACGGTGTTCCACGGCATAGTTCCTGGCCTTTCCTGCTCCCCAATCGGAAAGATCTTGATCGACGTCCTATTTGGAGACAAAGATCATTTCCACCGAGAGTCAATATGGTTCGAGGTGGTGGACCTAGAGAGCCCATACCATGCACTGCTTGGCCAGCCAGCCTTGGCCAAGTTCATAGCCGTCCCCCACTATGCCTACATCAAGATGAAGATGCCGAGTTCCAAGGGGATCCTGACCATAAATGGTGACTACAAGAAGTCGTCCGCCTGTGCATCAGAGAGCAGTCGGCTGGCCGAGTCCCTTGTGATCGCAGCTGAGAAGCGACTGCTAGACCGAGTTGTGGCGATGGCAAGCAAACAGCCGGAGATATCGCCTGATCCCAGAGAGTCGGAAGCTGAGGGCTTGTTCAAGCTGGCCAAGGAAACAAAGAAGATACCTTTGGACCCAGAGCACCCAGAGAGGTACGCTGTTGTACGTGCCAACCTCGACAGCAAATAGGAAGGCGGGCTCATCGATTTCCTTCGTGAGAATCGAGACATCTTCGCATGGTCCCCCAAAGACATGCCAGGTGTCCCGACGGAATTCGCCGACCACAAATTACACGTCCGATCTGATGCCAAGCCAGTCAGACAGCCTTTGCGCCGCTTGTCAGAAGAGAAGAGGAGAGTTGTTGGAGAGGAGATAGCCCGGCTTCTTGCAATCGGCTTCATCATGGAAGTATTCTTTCCAGAATGGCTGCCAACCCGGTCTTGGTACTGAAGAAGAACAAGCAATGGCGAATGTGTATTAACTACACTAGCCTCAACAAAGCATACCCCAAGGACCCGTTCGCTTTGCCAAGGATCGACCAAGTGATAGACTCCACAGCCGGATGTGAGCTGCTGAGTTTCTTGCATGCATATTCAGGGTATCACCAGGTCAAGTTGAACCCGGCCGACAGGCTGAAGACCGCCTTTATCACGCCGTTTGGAGCTTTCTGCTACGTAACCATGACGTTCGGCTTAAGGAACGCCGGCGCCACCTTCCAACGATGCATGTAGAAATGCCTCCTCAAGCAGCTCGGCAAAAATGCTCATGTCTACGTGGACGACATGGTGGTAAAAACGGAGAAGCGTGGAACACTGCTCGAAGACCTCAAAGAGACCTTCGAGAACTTGCGCCGATTTCAGATCAAGCTCAACCTGGAGAAGTGCATCTTCGGAGTACTAGCCGGCTAGCTCCTTGGCTTCCTGCTCTCCGAACGCGGCATAGAATGCAATCCTGTGAAGATCAAGGCAATTGAAAGGATGGAGGCACCCAGCCGACTGCTTGACGTACAAAAATTCACCGGCTGTTTGGTATCCATCAGCCGATTCATCAGTCGGCTGGGCGAGAAGGCTCTTCCCCTGTACCAACTCATGAAGAAGACCACTTTTTTCGAGTGGAACCACAAGGCGGACGAAGAATTTTTCCAACTGAAGAAGATGCTGACTACTCCTCCTAAGGAGCCCATGCTCCTCTACATTGCCGCCACCAGCCGAGTGGTCAGCATAGTCATTATGGTAGAACGCAAGGAGGAAGGCAAAGCACTACCAGTCCAGAGACCAGTATATTATTTGAGTGAAGTAATGTCGACCTCCAAGAAAAACTACCCCCACTACCAGAAGATGTGCTATGGTGTGCACTTTGCCGCCAAGAAATTGAAGCCTTACTTCCAAGAACATCCAATCACTGTGGTCTGCACGGCTCCTCTAGCCGAGATCATCGGCAGCCGAGACGCTTCGGGTCGAGTGGCCAAGTGGGCCATAGATTTGGCCCCCTAGACCATCTACTACCAACCTCGCACTGCCATCAAGTCACAACCGCTGGCCGACTTCCACATCGACTGGGCCGAAACCCAGTATCTACCACCAGCACCCGACTCCACCCATTGGCGAATGCATTTCGACGGTTCCAAGATGCGCACCGGCTTGGGAGCCGGCATCGTCCTCACCTCTCCCAAGGGCGACAAGCTCAAGTATGTGCTGCAAATCCATTTTGCTGCCTCCAACAATGTCGCTGAGTACGAGGCACTCATTCACGGGCTCCGGCTAGCCAAAGAGCTCGGCATTCGCCGGATCCTGTGGTATGGTGACTCTGACTTGGTGGTCCAGCAGTCGTCAGGCGATTGGGACGCCAAGGACACAAACATGGCGAGCTACCGCTTCCTCGTACAACAACTCAGCGAATATTTTGAGGGGTGCGAGTTTCTCCATGTACCAAGAAACGACAACGACCAAGAAGAGGCCCTGGCGCGAATCGGCTCCACCCGTTAGGCGATACCGTCCGTCGTCGCCCTCCAGCGCCTCTTCAAGCCGTCCGTCAAGCCATCACCGGAGTCAGACTCCATCTTCGTGACAGCTCCTCCTGAAGTAGCCGGATCCGATTCAAGAGCCCCCGCAGATAGCACGAGTATTCTGGTAGACGGCACGGGAATCGTGGCAGTGGCACCCGGCTCGGGGACTGCGGCGGTTGGCCCAGAGACTTCAGAGCTCGGCCCGGAGACTTCAGAGCCTGGCCCGGGGACTGCACCAACCCGCTGGGGACTTCATCGACACAACAAGTGGCTGCCAACTCCAACCCGCCACCTCCCGGCCCAGCCGCCCTCGTCCAAGTCGCAGTCTTGGCTGTTGCAGAAATCGCGGCACCTTCATGGGCCCAGCCCATCCTCAAATTCATGGTGAACAAAGAGCTGCCAGCCGATGAGATCTCGGCTTGGCAAGTACAACGCCGGGCGACAGCATACGCCATCGTCAATAGAGAGCTCGTAAGGCGCAGTGTCACTGGTGTTCACTAGCGATGTGTGGAGCCAGAGCAAGGCCAGGAAATCCTCAAAGACATCCATCAAGACGAATGTGGCCACCATGAGGCTTCGAGGGCACTCGTCGCCAAAGCTTTCCCCCATGGCTTCTTCTGGCCGACTGCTCTTGAAGACGCCAAGTCCTTGGTCCAAAAATGCAAAGGGTGCCAGAAGTTCCGCTCTAAGCCTCTTCAGCCGGCTTCGGCACTCAAAACTATTCCCATTGCCTGGCCCTTTGCTGTCTAGGGCCTGGACATGGTCGGACCATTCAAGACAGCGCGAGGCGGTTTGACTCATTTACTTGTTGCAGTGGACAAGTTCACCAAATGGATAGAAGCAAAGCCAATCAAGAGTTTAAATGGTCCGACCGTTGTAACCTTCATCTCCGACATCACAACTCGGTACGGCATACCGCACAGCATCATCACCGACAATGACACGAATTTTTCCAAAGGTGCCTTGGCCCGTTTCTGCACGACGCAGGGCATCCGACTGGACTTAGCGTCCGTTGCCCATCCGCAGTCCAACGGCCAGGTAGAGCGAGCAAATGGCCTAATCCTGTCCGGCATCAAGCCTCGGCTGGTCGAGCCTCTGGAGTGCTCGGCAGGCTGCTGGCTTGATGAGTTGCCAGCCATCCTTTGGAGCTTGCGCACGACTCCAAACAAGTCAACCGGCTTCACGCCCTTCTTCCTCATCTACGGTGTCGAAGCCATTGTCCCAACAGACATAGAGTTCGACTCCCCTCGAGTCACCATGTACACCGAGGAGGAAGCATAGGAAGCACGTCAAGACGGCGTCGATCTGCTGGAACAGGGCCGGCTGTTGGCACTCAGCCGGTCCAGCATCTACCAGCAGACCCTACGCCGATACTACAATCGGAAGGTCAAGCCGCGATCTTTCCAAGAAGGAGACCTTGTGCTTCGGCTGATGTAGCGAACAGCTGGTCAGCACAAGCTCTCAGCACCCTGGGAAGGCCCCTTCATCATCAGCAAGGTGTTGGGCAACGACTCCTACTACCTGATCGACGCTCAGAAGCCCCGAGCACGCAAAAGGGACGACTCCGGCAAAGAGACGGAGCGACCATGGAATGCAAATCTTCTCCGAAGATTTTACAGTTAATGCAGTATGTATCACACTAGCTTTTGTATTAAAAGTACGAAGACTTCAGGCCCCCCGAGAAGATCTCGGGGACTGCCTTCTTTTATCTATATGATAAAGAGTTATGCCTGTGAAAAATGTTATTTTTTGTTATGCCACTTGGCACCGGGTTTGACTAGTCGGCCCGGGGACTCGCCGACTTGAGCTATGAAACGACTTCCTGCAGCCGGACAAGTAATGTGTGGCACTTAAGCCATCTCCTGTTAGAAGCCGCAGATCGCAGAGCGACTGTCCGACGAACAGGAGTAAGGTAGAATAGGTGTCCATATGAAAAATGGCTAAGGACTCAAAGCTCGCTCATAGCTTAAGGACGGTTTTCAATCCTTTACAACCGACTGTTTAGCAGCCGGCTTGCCGTTTCCTAAATTAACTTGCTAAAAACTCTAAAAGGCTAAGTACTTGCCTTCCCAAAGAAGCCAAGTAATTGATCTAGCGGCAATCCGCAGAGCGGCTGCCCGACTAGCAAAACGGCAACTAAGGGAAGGTGGCAAAGGAAAAAGTCAAAGAGCAGTAAGCAAGAAAAGATAGAATATGGATAAATATTTACATGGGAAGGCCCTTGGCCGAATCATCAAGCAAAAGTTCAAGATATACCCAGTGGGTGGAATTGTGCAAAATAACAAGTTCATCGAGACTGATAAGCAGGTAAAACAAAGATAAAGCGGTAGTCTAGGAAGCCGTGGACGGACTCGGAGGACCGGAGGGGTCGGCGGTGCCAATTGCCGGGGCAGTCGGCTGGTTGGTCTCCGCCTGATCACCTTTGGCGACAGCTGGCTCAGTTGGGCGCGGCTTGTTGCTAGAGGCACTGTCGGGCTGGGGCTGGCCGTCTGCCTCGACCTCTGGCACCTCCACCTCGTCTCCTTCCTCCTCCTCGCCTTCCTCTTCGCCACTGGAGTCGATCACCTCCGCCGAGTCCTCGCCGTCGTCCGGGTTCAGCCCGAACCACTCCGGCGGCACCTCCTCGCCGTTCTCAGCTCGCTCTGGGACAAAGACGCTGGTGTCAGTGTACTCGGCGATCGACGCGGCGCGCTTGACATGATTGTCCTCCACCGTTGAAAGCTCTGCCTGAGCTTCCATCTGGAACGTGGCTAACTGGGCTAAACTTAGCCCAGGATACCACGCCTTGGCGAATTCTAAAGCCCGCTGGGCTCCAGCCCGGGCTGAAGAACCCTTCCAGGCCTCAAGACGGCCGGTTGCCACCTCCAACCAGTTGGCAGTCCGACTGGGGGTGCGTGGCGCCTGCATGTCCGGCCACAGGGCGGCAATCACCTGGGCGCCGACACGTTGAAGCCGTCGCAGCATCTAGTGGGCTGGCCGAAGACGGGCCTTGATGCTTAGAATCTGCTCGATAAGAGTTCGGGTGACGTTGGCGGTGACATGTGCGCCGTCTGCCCTTCGTGCTTCACGGTCAGCCTCGATGGCTTGATTGGCGACATCAGAATGGCCGGGAAAGAAGTCTGCTAAGGGAGAAGAGCGAAGAAACAAAGTTAGAAATTTAAGGCCGACTCGACTAGCAGTCGGCAGCCCAAAAAAGGCAACAAGTGGAAGCTCACCATCGACAAGATCTTCGATTGCTTGGAAGCCGGAGACCAGCGTCGCCTCCTTGTCGGTCCAGGAGGAGCGCTCCGACGTGAATTCGGCGAGAAGGGTGGTCTCCTTGTCCTCCGCCTCCTTCTGGGCCCTTCTGCTCTGCCAGCTGCGTAGCCAGCCGGTCGTGCTCCTCCGTCAGCCGGCCGCACTCCTCCTCCCTGACGCGCAGCGCGGTGTTGACTTCGCCCAACTGCTGCTGAAGGGCGGCGTTGGCTTCTGAAGGAGGGGGAGGGATGTCAGTCGTCAACAAAGAAGAAAAGTCGCCGGGGAGATCTGGCCCAACTGCTCAGCAGTTGGCCCGAACCTCGGGGACTACAACCCACGGGTGCGCCAGCGTGCCCCCGCAGAGAAAGAAGAAGACTCACCCCGGCTGTCCGACAAGTCGGCGGTCGGCTTGGCCAGCTCCTCAACATTGGCGTTGAAGGAGGTCACGCGAAGATTGTGGTAATCCTGCATCAAAATTTCAGAAAAAAGTGTTGGTACTTGGAACTCGCCGATTAGAGTTCCGAGCCGCCTGCTCAGCAGCCGGCCCGAAACTCAGGGACTACACCCAGTGGGTGCGCTGGCGCGCCCCCACAAAGAAAAACAAGGAAGCAAAGCAAAAGGAAGGATGCGTACTCGGATGGCCATTCGTGACGCCAGGTATGCCTTGGTGCACTCCTTGATGGAGTCGCCCTCAGCCCAGAGCTTAGCTTGGACGTCCAGGAGCGCTCGGTTCAACGGGCCCATCTTGCCTCCCCGCACCCACCCGGTGGGCGCGGCGCTCGACACCTCGGTGTCCGGGATCGAGGAGCTCCGCAGCACCGGTCTCTAGAGGACGTGGAGCTGAGGCCGCCTTCGCGAGACGGCGGCGCGTTGGCGTGCTGACCCCGAGGGCAAGGCCCATCGCCGCCGCGCCTCCGGTCGGCGGCGCTGGCGGGTCCGCCGGTTGTCCGCCTGGCGCGCCTCCGGAGGGTGGCGGTGGCGGCACAATGACTTCCGGCGTGGTGGTAACGTCGGCGTCCCTCTCCATGACCGGGTTCTCATCGCCGGCTTCCCCAGTCTGCACCGAGAACTCCGGTGGCGGTGGCGCGGAGTTCAAGGGGACAACAAAAACCGCCAACTGGCGGCGTGCGGCTTCCTCCGCGCGCTTCTTCTCCGCATCGGCGGCCTCGGCTTCCGGCAGCTTCTTTAGAGCGGCGGCCTCCGCCTTGTCGGCTTCCGGCAGCTTCTTTAGAGCGGCGGCCTCCGCCTTGTCGGCTTCCGCCTTCTTCAGATGGGCGGCTTCCCGCTCCTCCCGCGCCTCCCGCGCGTTCCGCTCCGTCGCCTCTCGGAGATCGGCGGCGGGATCGATCCGCCGGGTGGTGGAGGAGGTCTCCGCCGACTTCACGATGGAGCCGGCGGACGACTTCTCAAGAGAGAGAGGGGCCCTAAAGCCGGGAATATAAAAGTAAATAAATTTCAGAGAGACTCAATAACGAAATATGAAGGTACGAAGGGAGGTGGTACTTATGCTGAAATAAGCTGCGGCGTCTTCACCACCTTGCGGAAGCGGTTGGCCTTTGCGGCCGCCTCGTCCCGCTTGGTCACCGCGGCTGAGCCCTTGGGCTTCTTCGGCCGGCCGCCGAACAGGCTTGTCCCGGCCCTGCACTTCTAGCCGCCGCCTTGAGCGTCCGGCGGGGCTGCCGAGCCCGCGCCCGGCTGGCCGACTCCTAGCTGGTGGCGTGGGACAACCTCCTCGTCATCATCAGGCCAGTCCACAAGACTGGCCCCAAGTCTTGGGCCGCCTGACACGCCACCTCCCCCCTCGGCGTCGTCCTCCAGGGCTGCCGCCCCCAAATCGGGGTCGTCCACATCACTCTCCGCTCGGTCGGGGAGGAACTCGCGGTCTGGCCCCATGGTGCTGGCTGCTGGCTGGAGGAGGGGGTTCTGACCAAAGCCGACTGGTCAGAACGAGCAAGACGGACTCGGCAGTAAAGATGTCAGGAAAATCAAAGAAAAGGTGAGAAGGGAAACGACTCACCAGAGGCGGAGGGGCAGCACGCGAATACGGCTCCTTGCCGAACTGCCACTCTTCGTTGAGGTCGCAGCTCGCAAGATAGTTCACCATGTAGGCTACCTCCTCATGAGGCATCTCCTTGGTGCACATTCGGCTCGGGTCTCGGTGCCCGCTCATCTGGCAGATCATGTGGGGCCGACTTTGGAGGGGCAGCACTCGGCGCGCCACGAAGGCGGCCAGCAAGTCTGGCCCGGTCAGGCCTCCGACTGCGCCAGTACTCGAAGCCGCGCAACGGCGCCGGCTCCCACAGGTGTCAACGTCCGGGCCCGGTGCGACCAGTTGGGCTGCCTCCCAGCCGGCGGGCCGGCTACGTAGGCCGGCAGGTTGATCCAGTCGCCCTTCGGGGAGACGTTCTTCACGTAGAAGTATGACCGCTGCAACATCTTCACCAACTTGATCAGCCTGATGGAGGGAAACGGGTTGTCGGCCCCCATCCTCCGCACGGCGATGAACGCGCCACACTGAGCTGGCACGCCCGCGGCTTGGGTGCCGAGTTTGGAGAAGAAGAACTCCCCCCGGAGCTCCATGGTGGGGAGGACGTCGATGAAGCCCTCGCACAGGGTGACGAAGGCGGACAGCAGCACCACCGTGTTGGGGGTGAGGTGGTGCGGCTGGAGTCCATAGAACTCAAGGAAGGAGCGGAAGAAGTTGCTCGCCGGCAGGCCCAGGACGTGCAGGCAGTGCGAGCGGAAGACGACCCGCTCGCCCTCCTGCGGCGCCGGCGAAATCTCCCCCCTCCGCGCGAGGCGGACCCTCACGAGGTCCTCGCCGGGTAGTCGACGCGTCTTGCGGAGGAATTCGATGTGATCCTCGTGGACCTCCGAACCATCCCAGGTGCCGGAGTGCGTCGTCGGGGGCGTGACGGCGGAGGAAGAGCTCATCGTGAGCGAACCGCCACAATGATCGACAAGGCTCAAGGATCAGAGAGGGAGAAGAAGGAGAAGAAGCAGTGGGGAGGTGGGACGCGCGTGCTCCGCCGTTTCCCCTCCTCCCCTACTTATAGCCCAGTGGGCTACGAAGCCGAGGGGGCGGTTGTGGGATTTATTGCGCCCACTACCCCACGCCCCCACGTTTATCGCGCAAAATTACTACGTGCGGTAACTCCGTGGGAACCTCAACCGCCCCCCACGGCCACAGTGGATCCGCTCGCGTGCCGAGGCATGGTAGTGGCGGGCCCCACCGGCAGGCATGTCCCATCTCGCGGATGGGTAGGCAGGCTGGGCCGGCCACTGGTTGCCACATGGTGGGAACGAAGTGGGTGGCGGCCAGGAAGCTTAGCCCATACGCCAATGAGTTCCCGCCAGGAGATTCGAAAGTATTTCTTGGACAAGTCAAAGTCAGGCGACTCCGACTCCTACCAGTCGGCTTGGCAGAGTCAAGCAGAGTCTCCACCCCAAATACTCGGAGAATGAAGGTACTGAGGCTCCTCGGCTGATTATCCGCGGCGCCTCATCAACTTTGGGGACTACTGTGAGAGTAATGGGTCACGGGTAGGCTAAACCAAGGCCCATAGCCTTTCAAGACATCGGACGGAGAGCCGACTTCAGGAGGGCGGCTGGAGAAACAGCCGACCGCCCATAAGCGTCCGAGTCCTGCGGATGAGATCAAGACCGGCTGACTCCAGCTGGCGGCTTCCGGAGTCGCCGACCGCGGGAAGTCGGCCCACGACGCCAGCGAAGCCCATGCCCTCATCAGGGGGATGGGACAGGGAGTGGCGACAGTGAAGCCCACTCCCTCCCCTTTTTCGGGGGATGGCCAGAGCACAGTGTGCTGTACCAGCGGAGATCTCTATCTGGCACAACACTGTGCCATGCCATCCCTGACGCCAGCAACAGTGGGCGGAGTCTTGTACCCACGACGTTCTGACAGTACGATCCATGGAAGACGGGCCCTACCAGTCAGTGAGAGTCTAGAAGACGGCATGAGCGCCACAAGACGGACCTGCAGGGAGCTGGCCCCCGGGAGTCGGCCTGCCCCTCCTACGGGTTCCCCGCGCCATTAACGAGATGAGACAGGGAGTGACTACAGTGATCGCCCACCAGACGGCAGGACTGTAGCCACGACCCAATGACCAAGCCTGCGTCATTAGAGGCACGACTACAGTAATCAGCAGCCGGTAAGACCCGTGAGCGGCGGGTGCGGCCTGTCGGCTCCGTACCGGACCAGTCGGCGGGGCCCACCAGTCGGCGGGGCCCACCAGTCGGCAGGGCCCAGCAGTCGGCGGAAGGGCCGACAGGCGAAGAGACTGACGACTGGGCCCTACGCCCAGTCGGTTTACCCTTGTACCCCTGGGGGTAGGCCTATATAAACCCCCCAAGGCACCCATGCAAAGGGTTCTGGGTCATTAGATCTAGACCAGAACTTAGAGGAGGGAAAGAGCTAGCCTTCCCCTCCTTTATCCACAGATACAGCTCGAGGAGCACCTTTGTACTCACTTTGCCTTAGTGATCATGCGGAGACCCCGCAGAGCAGGACTAGGGGTGTTATCTCCTAGGAGAGCCCCGAACCTGGGTAAAGTACGTCGGCATTCGTGTCTACGCCTCATCCAGTTTCCACGCACCGGCGACGTTCTACTCGCCCCCACCATGATAAGCCATCCATTGGCATATGTCGCACCCAACCCCCGACAATTCCATATCCCGGTACACCGCCGGAGGCATTCATATAGATTCATCTTTTGTTCTAGTATCGAGTTGTAATCATTGAGTTGTAAATAAATAGAAGTGTGAGGATCATCATTTTCTAGAGCATTGTCCCAAGTGAGAAAAAAAGAAAAAATGAGAGAAAAAGAGAGAAGGGACAATGTTACTATCCTTTTACCACACTCGTGCTTCAAAGTAGCACCATGATCTTCATAGTAGAGAGTCTCTCATATTATCACTTTCATATACTAGTGGGAATTTTTCATTATAGAACTTGGCTTGTATATTCCAACAATGGGCCTCCTCAAGTGCCATAGGTCTTCGTAAGCAAGCAAGTTGGATGCACACCCACTAGTTTCTTTTGTTTAGCTTTCATACATTTATAGCTCTAGTGCATCCGTTGCATGGCAATCCCTACTGCTTGCATTAACATCAATCGGTGGGCATCTCCATAGCCCATTGATTAGCCTCGTTGATGTGAGACTTTCTCCTTTTTTTGTCTTCTCCACATAACCCCCCTCATTATATTCTATTCCACCCATAGTGCTATGTCCATGGCTCGCGCTCATATATTGCGTGAAAGTTTATAGGTTTGAGATTACTAAAGTATGAAACAATTGCTTGGCTTGTCATCGGGGTTGTGCATGATGAGAGCATTCTTGTGTGACTAAAACGAAACATGACTAAACTATATGATTTTGTAGGGATGAACTTTCTTTGGCCATGTTATTTTGAGAAGACATAATTGCTTAGTTAGTATGCTTGAAGTATTATCATTTTTATGTCAATATGAACTTTTGTCTTGAATCTTTCAGATCTAAATATTCATACCAAAATTAGGAAGAATTACATTAAAATTATGCCAAGTAGCACTCCGCATCAAAAATTCTGTTTTTATCATTTACCTACTCGAGGACGAGCAGGAATTAAGCTTGGGGGTGCTTGATATGTCTCCAGCGTATCTATAATTTTTGATTGCTCCATGCTATATTATCTACTATTTTGGACATTATTGGGCTTTATTATCCACTTTTATATTATTTTTGGGACTAACCTATTAACCGGAGGCCCAGCCCAGAATTGCTGTTTTTTGCCTGTTTCATGGTTTCAAAGAAAAAGAATATCAAACGGAGTCCAAACGGAATGAATCCTTCGGGAACGTGATTTTCTCATCGAACAAGACATAGGAGACTTGGACCCCATGTCATGAAAGGAAATAGGAGGCCACGAGGTAGGGGGCGCGCCCACCCCCACCAGGCGCGCCCTCCAGCCTCGTGGGCCCCCTGTTGCTCCACCCACGTACTCCTTCCTCCTATATATACCTATGTACCCCCAAACAATCAGATACGGAGCCAAAACCCTAATTCCACCGCCGCAACTTTCTGTATCCACGAGATCCAATCTTGGGGCATGTTCCGGAGCTCCGCCGGAGGGGGCATCAATCACGGAGGGCTTCTACATCAACACCATAGCCCCTCCGATGAAGTGTGAGTAGTTTACCTTAGACCTACGGGTCCATAGTTAGTAGCTAGATGGCTTCTTCTCTTTTTGGATCTCAATATAATGTTCTCCCCCTCTCTTGTGGAGATCTATTCGATGCAATCTTCTTTTTGCGGTGTGTTTGTTGAGATCGATGAATTGTGGGTTTATGATCAAGTCTATCTATGAATAATATTTGAATCTTCTCTGAATTCTTTTATGTATGATTGGTTATCTTTGCAAGTCTCTTCGAATTATTAGTTTGGTTTGGCCAACTAGATTGATCTTTCTTGCAGTGGGAGAAGTGCTTAGCTTTGGGTTCAATCTTGCGGTGTCCTTTCCCGGTGACAGTAAGGGCAGCAAGGCACGTATTGTATTGTTGCCATCGAGGATAACAAGATGGGGTTTTCTTCGTATTGCATGAGTCTTTCCCTCTACATCATGTCATCTTGCTTAAGGCGTTACTCTGTTTTTAACTTAATACTCTAGATGCATGCTAGATAGCGGTCGATGAGTGGAGTAATAGTAGTAGATGCAGGCAGGAGTCGGTCTACTTGTCTCGGACGTGATGCCTATATACATGATCATACCTAGATATTCTCATAACTGTGCTCAATTCTGTCAATTGCTCAACAGTAATTTGTTCACCCACCGTAGAATACTTATGCTCTTGAGAGATGCAACTGCTGAAACCTATGGCCCCCGGGTCTATCTTTATCATATTAATCTCCTACTACTTAGTTATTTCGTTTGCTATTTACTTTGCCTTTATTTTACTTTGCATCTTTATCATAAAAATACCAAAAATATTATCTTATCATATCTATCAGATCTCACTCTCGTATGTGGCCCTATCGGGATTGACAACCCCTATTTGCGTTGGTTGCGAGGATTTATTTGTTTTGTGCAGGTACGAGGGACTCGCGTCTATCCTCCTACTGGATTGATACCTTGGTTCTCAAAAACTGAGGGAAATACTTACGCTACTTTGTTGCATCATCCCTTCCTTTTCGGGGAAAACCAACGCAGTGCTCAAGAGGTAGCAAGAGCTGCGGTCATCACGATGAGTATCATCGCGATGTAACTGGTCTTCATCCGGTTCCTCCTCCGCTCCCTCCTCTCTCCCGCTAGATAGCGCACGTATCTAGATTCCGCCTCGGCCCTAGTGGTGTACCCTTTGTAACTGTTACCGCTGAAACGGTGAACCTGTCTCCGACACTCCTCCAAGTCGTCGTAGACTCTGAGAACCTTACCCTTGTACATGACATACGACGGCATCTCTATGCACTAGCCAAACAAAATGTTAGTAGCAATTCACAAACAATACATAAGCAATATATAAGTATGCAACAAAAGGATCGGAATAGAAAAGCAAGACATTAATAGCACAATTCATGGTCCTACTAATAAATACCATCGATTACATCTAAGTTTAACGACTGTCCAAACCAAAGAGACATACATGTTCATTAAAGTCTAATTACAACATGAGCTAATCGATATTTCAGAACTACACATAGCATCACTACTTCCGGAGCGTGGATGAAGCCGCCGTCTCTCGTGATGGTCATGAAATCGTGGGCGTTGTTAGCCTGCATTTGTAGCGTTGTGTCTATATCACTGTTGGACGGTTGATATCTGAGGTAGAACTGCCCGGAGGTACGAAGGACATCTTGATGGATGATTTCCACAAACTCCGATTGGATGCAAAAGAATTTCTTTTCTAATGTTCGCGTCCTGGATTGCCGACAAGCTTGCGGCCCAATCTTTGAGATTATTTGGTAGCAGAAGGTGATTATGGTCCCGTACGATCGCCCACATGTGATGGAGGGCGTAGTAGGCATCCTTCTGACCGCCAGGCAGCTGCTTGACGCAGGGGAACATCGTATTGTGGGCGAACACATGCTTGCCATACCTACGAATTGGCCTGGTGAAGGTGCCTCCAGATCTGGCGTAGCCGGGGAGAACATCATCAAGAACTTTCTTGATATTTGTGTAGTCTTTTTTTGACTGACGGTCCGAGTCGAAATACGTGGCCATGGAATATTTCGGGCTTAAGAGGATGAGTGTGAAATGTGTGTCACCGCAAAAAACACGGAATGTTAGAAAAAAAAGAACGATCGAAATCTAAGAAATCATATGTTACGGGGCGGTGAGGGGATGACTTACTCGGGAAAGTAAGGCACGAGGAAGTTATCCTTATCTGGGTTTGCCAGAATGACGCCTTCGAGGTATGAACTCACGACTTGCCGGTCCCCAGCGCTGCCCAAGATCTTGGCACACATGTAGAAGGGGTCGACTATCACGATGTCCGGGGTCTTGTCTCTAATGATCCGCATCTCCATACTCAACGAAAATAGCCGAACGAAGGTGTACTGCAGCGGATGAAGGTTAAACATAGCGAAGATGTCATCAAACCGCAGGACGATCGTACCCCCGATGGCGTTATCCACAAAGCCCTTGCCCTCTGGCACCTTGGCCACGAAAACCGGGTATGCCACATCATTCTCGGAGAGACGCCGCTTCTCCAAAGAAAGAACACTGTCATGCAGAGTCCACATAGCACCGGTTGCAGCATTGAGCAGATTAGTCGGTAGCATCGGCCTACACGCCACATGCACCCTCTTCGAGATATCCTTAGGTGACGGTGGACCGTCCTAAGCACGGATCGTACTCGGTGCCGGCTGGCTCGCACCCTTGTTACTCTTTCTTTTCCGTCCCTTCTTCTTCTACTATAATGGGATCGAGTTCTTCTCACAGACCGCCTTCTTGAGTGTGTTGGGGCTGATAATATTTCGCACCTCGGCTATCTGAGGCTCAGTGAAGGCAACAGCTGGAGGCGTCTCCTGAGAACTGAACACCAGACGACGCCTGTTGCAATTGGGTTTCTCCGCGGTACCAGCTAGATCGCGCTCGTCTTTTTCAGGGTTCGGTTCTTGAGAAGGAGGCCCGAAGAATTCGTCACCGTACCCATGTTAGGCAAAGTACTTATCAATGTTGGTAAATTTACCATCGTCGTTGTCGTCATGGTCCGGATCCTATGCCATATGCATGTTCGGATCCTGTGTCATAGGGATGTCCAGCATGTCCAATAGCGTTGCGGTGGTCTTGCCATGGCTTGGCGCCGGCATGACTGGCGGTGTTGTCTGTGGGGTTGTAACACCCCGTATGTAACTTGCCATATTTGTATTCCAACTCTTGCCATTTCCGGCACTAAGTTATGATATTTCCTCGTTGTCGGGTTTTTGTCTCGTGTTGTTTTGTCTTTGTCATGCATCTCAAATCATGCCATCATGTGCATTGCATTTGCATACATGCTCGTCTCATGCATCCGAGCATTTTCCTCGTTGTCCGTTTTGCATTTCGGCGCTCCTATGTCCTCCGGTGCCCCATTCTACCTCTTTTCGTGTGCGGGTGTTAAACGTTTTTCGGATTGGACCGAGACTTGCCAAGCGGCCTTGGTTTACTACCAGTAGACCGCCTGTCAAGTTTCGTGCCATTTGGACTTCGTTTGATACTCCAACGGTTAACCGAGGGACCGAGAAGGCCTCGTGTGTGTTGCAGCTCAACACCTCTGTAAAGTGGCCCAATACCCACCTAAACCTCCTCCATCATCTAGGCCGTTCGATCACGATCGTGTGGCCGAAAACCGTGCTCAATTTGGAGCCTCCTAGCTCCATCTACCTATAAATATAGCCTCCCCTCCGAAAATCCCGGGTCATTTCGCACCCTAACCTAGCCCCCTTCCTCTCCGCGCGCCGGACAACCGCGCCCAGCCAGCCATGACGCGACACGTGGCACGCCGGCCACCTCCCACCGCCGCGGCCCGCCGAGCCCGGAACCGGCCCCCGCGGCCCACGTCGCCCCCCGCCACCTACCGCGCGCCCCGCGCCTCCTCACCGCCCACGCGCCGCCGCACTTCGCCCCGGCCGGCCGCCGCGTTCCTCGCCGGCCGGAGGAGAGCTCCGACTCCGGCGAGCCCCCCGCGCCGCCCGAGCCGGCGCCGACCTCCACCGCGCTCCTCCACCATCCTCTCCGCCCGGATCCGGCCACCCCGCCTCTTCCTCATCAACTCCGGCGCCCCAAGTCCGATTCCGGCGACTGTCCGGCGAGCACCTCGAAACACGTGCGATCCGGATCTGGATCTGGATCGGTTGACTTTTACCCTAACGCTAGTTTTTTATGCATTTTTCATCATGGCATAACTCTGCATCTGTGGCTCCGTTTTGGACGTGTAGCATATCAAAATGTTCGTATCGACGAGTACTTCATTTCATCTCATTACATCATGTTCATTTGTGCTCATCTTGATGCCCTAAATGATGTTGGAAAAGTGCTAGTTTCTGTAAGTTTCAGATTCTTATCAGCAATTGCTCATTTGTCATTTTTGCCATGATTAATGTGTGCCTCCTATGATCTTGAGCCCTACATGAGTTTTGAAGTATGCCATGCTATCTTTACAGGGGTGTATGCCATGTATTTTTGTGATCTCTATGGTGACTAGCACAAGCATGCAAAGTAGCCCTCTTAATGTTGCTGATTTCAGGGACTTTGAAATATTCTAAGTATTTGTCCTCTCATTATTTTATGCCATGTGTTCTTGTTACTACAGAGTGATCCATGCCTCTTTTGAGCGTGATCAGTAAGGATGTTTTGTAGATATTGTGGTGCTCTATCCATCCATGTCTTTGTTTGTATTTATGGAGCACCCTAGCTTGAGTCAATAGAGCTCTACTTTTGCTATAAAATGTTCCTGGCAGAATGTTTACATGTTAAGCATTTTTGCCGAGGTTGTTGTAGTTGATCCGTGCATGCTATGTTGTTGTTCTTTCCATGTTTAGCTTCTATGCCATGTCTACTTGCTAGGTGTATGCTTAGTTTGTCATGCAATGCCTTGTGCTGAGTGCATCGAGCTCTTAAACATGCCTACTTAATATCTGTTTTGCCATGTTCCAGTTTTCTACTAAGTCTGAATCTGTTAACGATAATTGCTAGGTTCACATGTTTGCCATTGTATTTTTTGATCCCTTTTGGCTTATGGTCACTAAGGGACTTTTATTGTATGCTTTGAGTAGCTTCATGCCATGCCTTGCTTTGCCATGATATGTTCCTGTAGCATGTTGTTATCGTGCTCTAAACATTGCTTCCTGATGTTATATTCCTGACATGTTAATTTCACAAAGTCTGTAACCTGATATCTTTTGCACTTTTGCCATGCTTGTTTGAACTTGCTATTGAGTGAATTAGCCGTAGCTCAGTGTTCATCTTTTGTCAAGCATCTTGAGTGGATCCCTGCCATGTATTTTTTTGCTATGTTAGAGTGTTGTAGCATGTTGTTCTTGATGCATTTAGATGGCCTCGTTCTGTTAATCGTAGATCGGTGCCATATTTGTTTTGCTTGTCATTTCCAAACCGTGCATCCGATTCCGGTGATCTTTATATCGATTTCGACCGAAATTAACTCATCTTTCAGTGGCACTCTTGGTTTTCCAAGTTGAGGCCAGGTTCAATCATTCCTTTCCGAATCATGCATATGCATCGCATATCGCATCCCACATATCATGACATGTTTCGCATCATGTTGTTTGTGCATTGCACGTGGTTGATTGTGTCTCCCTTTGCTGGTTGTTCTAGCTTGGGTAGAGCCGGGAGACGAGTACGTGATCCAGGAGCCCGTTGAGTACGTTTACGAGGATCAAGCTAACGTCATCTCGGAGAACTTTGCAGGCAAGATGACCATACCCTTGAAATCACTTCTATCTTTGCTTGCTAGATGCTTGCTCTATTGCTATGCCTATGCTACGATACCTACCAATTTTTTATGATGCCTCCCATATTAACATGTCAAACCTCTAACCCACCTTGTCCTAGCAAACCGTTGTTTGGCCATGTTACCGCTTTGCTCAGCCCCCTCTTATAGCGTTGCTAGTTGCAGGTGAAGATTGGAGTTTGTTCCTTGTTGGAACATGTTTATTGTTGGGATATCATTATATTATCTTGTCTACTTTAATGCACCTATATACTTGGTAAAAGGTGGAAGGCTCAGCCTTATGCCTGGTGTTTTGTTCCACTCTTGCCGCCCTAGTTTCCGTCATACCGGTGTTATGTTCCTTGATTTTGTGTTCCTTACATGGTTGGGTTATAATGGGAACCCCTTGAAAGTTCGCCTTGAATAAAACTCATCCAGAAATGCCCAACCTTGGTTTTACCATTTGCCACCTAGCCTATTTTCCCTTCGGTTTTCGGAGCCCGAGGGTCATCTTTATTTTAAACCCCCTTGGGCTAGTGCTCCTCTTAGTTATGGTCCGAACCGAGTAGACTGCGGGGCCACCTCGGGGCAACTTGAGGGTTGGTTTTACTCGTAGGATGTCTCATCTGAGTGTGCCCTGAGAATGAGATATGTGCAGCTCCTGTCGGGATTTGTCGGCACATTCGGGCGGCTTTGCTGGTTTAGTTTTACAATTGTCGAGATGTCTTCTAACCGGGATTCCGAGTCTGATACTTTCGAAAGCCGTGCCCGTGGTTATGGGCAGATGGGAATTTGTTAATATCCAGTTGTAGATAACTTTAAACTTCACTTAATTAAAATGAATCAGCAGAGTGTGTGGCCGTGATGGTCCCTTTTCGGCGGAGTCCGAGAAGACAACACGGTCTCGAGTTATGCTTGAACGTAGGTTGTTCTAGGATCACTTCTTGATCATAGTTTCTTGACCGTGCCTTTGCCTTCTCTTCTCGCTCTCATTTGCATATGTTAGCCACCATATATGCTAGTCGCTTGCTGCAGCTCCACTTCATACCATTTACCCTTCCTATAAGCTTAAATAGTCTTGATCGCGAGGGTGTGAGATTGTTGTGTCCCCGTGACTCACATATTACTTCCAAAACCAGATGCAGGGACCGATGATACCGCTCCAGGTGATTCGACTGAGCTCAAGTGGGAGTTCGATGAGGACTCAGGACGATACTACGTTTCCTTTCCAGACGATCAGTAGTGGTGCCCAGTTGGGGCGATCGGGGACTTTGTCGCATTTGGGGTTGTTCTTTATTTTGGTTGTGTAGTCGGACCTTGATTGTATATGGATGAATGTAATGAAATTTATGCTATTGTGTGACGTGGCGAGTGTAAGCCAACTATGTATCTCTTTTCCATATTATTACATGGGTTGTTGTGAAGATTACCTCACTTGCGACATTGCTTACAATGCGGTTATGCCTCTAAGTCGTGCTTCGACACGTGGGAGATATAGCCGCATCGTGGGCGTTACAAGTTGGTAATCAGAGCCTTCCCCGACTTTAGGAGCCCCCTGCTTGATCCAATGGTTGGCGTTGTTGAGTCTAGAAAAATGTTTTGAGTCATTTAGGATTATATATATCGGAGAGTAGGATTCTTTTTACTCCTCAGTCCCTTCGTCGCTCTGGTGCGGCATCCTGATGTAGAGTTTTGCCTCTTCTCTTCTCAAATTTCACTAAAAAAAATTTAGGATCACGCGGGTATCTTGGAATCGTTCCGATGGTTTTGTGACGAGAACATTGTTCTTGGTGCCTCCTGACATTTAGGGATTGTGGCAGTGTCCCGGGGAGTTGAGCTCTGAGGTGTTGTCGTCACAATTTTATCGTTGCAGTTCTGGAATACCTGAGTTTTGCCGACATCGAAAATCTCTTTTATGCAGTTGTTGGTGAGATAACCTCGACGCCACCCAGTACTGGGGCGGGAGTTCGGGAGTATCGCCATAACTCGTATAACGGATGCTTTTCGAAGGTTGAGGTAAATGATTTCTGAAGGTTTCTTGGTTATGTGTTGAAGGATGGATACAGCTGGATGTAGGATTTGCTAGCTTTAGGTGAGGTATTATGCTTCCCCTGTATCCCCAACACCTGATTGCATAACCGGAAAGGTTTGTAGCTCTAGTATTTCTTCCGCGGATATTTGTTTTGGGATTGGGTAATCCTCACCAAGTATTTGTTCTTATCTGTACCTTGTTGTTTTATTCATCTACCTCTATATAAGTGGCTTCTCAATTTATGGAAGTGTGACCATTTCAATTGGAATTCATTCGTTCATTTTGTTCGGATGTTAAGACTATATGTTGCAATTTCGATCCATTTGATTCAGCTTGAATATATATTTGTCAAGATGCTAACAGATGTCACCCTCTTCAGGATGGCTCCTCCAATGCGTCAGAATCCTGAACCGCCGCCACCACCTCCACCTCCAGAGGCATGTCAAGCTGTGATGGCCGCTACCAATGCAAACACGCAGCTGATCTTGCAAATTTTGCAAGAGCGCAACCAAGGGAATCAAGGCCATGGCAACAATCAGAATCAGTTTGCTACACTCAACCAGTTCCTCGCAAACCAGCCAAAGACCTTTAGTAACTGTGTCGAGGAAATAGACGCTGATGATTGGCTCGTGGATATCTGCAAGCATTTCGAGTGCAGCAACGTCAGCCCTGAGGACTTTGTCAAGTTTGCTTCGTTCCAACTCAATGACCAAGCTGCATAGTGGTATCAGCAGTACAAAGATTCCAGAGAAGGTCGTGTGATTACCTGGGATGAATTATGTCAAGACTTCAAACCTCACCACATTCCTCAGAGTGTTTTTGAGAGCAAGCGTGAGGAATTCCGCAACCTGAAGCAAGGAAGCCTATCTGTTTACCAGTATAACATCATGTTCCAGAAGCTCGCTCATTTCGCCAAGCAAGACGTCCCCGACGAGAGGAGCATGATTTATCAGTTCAGAGGTGGCCTGAGAGAAGATCTCCAACTAGCTCTCGTGCTTTTTGAGCCACAGAAGTACGATGAGTTTTACAACATGGCACAGAAACAAGAGGCTGCTCAGCTTAAGTGCGATGCTTCCAAGAAGCGAGTCAGAGATGCAACTCCTTCTTCCTCAACTCAAGTGGCAACTAAGCAGCAAAAGTATTGGTTACCTCCTCCTCCTCCGTTCCGTCAGCCTTATCAGCAGAAGAGCAAAGGTGGCAATGGATCTTCCCACCCACCCAACCCAAGCTTTCAGAACAATACTTCGTCTCATGCTCCAAGATCAAGTGCTCCGTATCACCGTCCGCTCTCGGACGTCACGTGCAACAAGTGTTAGCAGAAGGGTTACTATGCCAACAAATGCTTCAATCAGAGGCGTCTTCCTCCTCCTCCTCCTGTGAGATCTGCTAGCACCGCAGTGGTCAAGCATAATCCCAAGCATGCCAAGGTCAACTTGATGAATGCAGCTCAGGCAGAGGACTCGTCAGATGTCATCATGGGTAACCTTCCTGTTAACGATGTTCCTGCAAAAGTACTTTTTGATACTGGTGCATCGCATTCTTTCTTGTCATTCCCTTTTGCATCGAAGCACAATGTTGACACTGAGGTTTTGCCTAAAGTCATGCAAGTTGTTTCTCCCGGAAAGCTTATGACTTCTAGTTTGGTTGCTCCGGATGTTTCTATCACGTTGGGCGACTATAAATTTCTGTCCTCTCCAGTGGTCCTTGGTAACTCGGATATTGATCTTATTCATGGAATGGATTGGCTTTCTAAGCACAAGGCTCACCTCGATTGTGCTGCCAGGCAGATTCAATTGACACATTTGTCTGAGGATGTAATCGTCTTTGCCGCTCGTGATGATACCATCCGACTGTTTTCTCTCAATGAGAAGGGCGAGCTGGATGCCATCTCTCAGATTCCAGTCGTTTGTGAATATCAATATGTCTTTCCAGAAGAGCTTCTAGGAATGCCTCCGCACCATCCAGTTGAATTCGTCATCGATCTTGAGCCTGGCACGGAACCTGTTTGCAAATGTCCTTACAAGCTTGGACCTGAAGAGTTGAAGGAGCTGAGGAAGCAACTCGATATTCAAGAGCGTATGGGTCTCATCTGTCCAAGTTCTTCTCCATGGGGTTGTGGTGTTCTTTTCGTCAAGAAGAAGGATGGAACGGACCGACTTTGTGTCGACTACCGTCCATTGAACAAGAAGACCATAAAGAACAAGTACCCACTTCCCAACATCAACGAGCTGTTTGAACAACTCAAAGGTGCTCAAGTATTCTCCAAGCTTGATCTCCGTATGGGCTATCATCAGATTCGCATTCGTGAAGAAGATATCCCCAAGACAGCATTCATAACAAGCTATGGTTCATATGAATACACTGTCATGTCTTTCGGCCTTGTCAATGCTCCTCCAACATTCTCCCGCATGATGAACTTCATCTTCAACGCCTACACAAATGACTTCGTCTTGGTCTACCTCGATTACATTTTGGTTTTTTTCCAAGAACAAGGAGGATCATGCCAAGCATTTGAGATTGATGCTAGATAAACTCAGAGAACATCAGTTCTATGCGAAGTTTTCAAAATGCGAGTTTTGGCTCGATGAGGTTCTCTACCTTGGACATATCATCTCCGCCAAGGGCATAGCTTTTAATCCTGAGAAGGTGTCTGCAATTGTGAATTGGGAACCACCTCAGAATGTGAAGCAACTCCGCAGCTTCCTTGGGCTCGCAAGCTATTGTCGGATGTTCATTGGGAACTGCTCTAAGATCGTGAAGCCTCTTTCCAACCTTCTCCAGAAGCATGTGAAGTACGTCTGGTCGCCTGAATGTGACATCGCTTTCAACACCCTCAAAGAGAAGTTAGTCACTGCTCCAGTTCTGACTCCTCCTTATGAATCCAAACCGTTCGAGGTCTTCTGTGATGCTTCCCTTCAAGGTTTTGGTGCAGTGTTGATGCAAGAGAAGAAAGTTGTGGCCTATACCTCTCGCCAGTTGAAGCCCAACGAAAAGAACTACCCCACACATGACCTCGAGTTGGCGGCAGTTGTCCATGCTCTTTTAACTTGGAGACATCTCTTATTGGGAAGGAAAGTGGACATCTTCACTGATCATAAGAGCCTCAAGTACATCTTCACTCAGCCAAATCTCAACCTCAGGCAGACTCGTTGGGTCGAAATGATTCAAGAGTATAATCTGAGTATCGAATATACTCCAGGCAAGGCCAATGTAATTACTGACGCATTGAGCAGGAAGGCTTACTACAATAGTCTGATTATCAAGCCCTACCAACCGGAGCTTTGTGAAGCTTTCCACAAACTTAATCTTCAAGTTGTTCCTCAAGGATTTCTTGCCAACCTCCAAGTCTCTCCTACTTTGGAAGATCAGATTCGCGAGGCTCAACTTCTTGATGCTATGGTGAAGAAGGTGAAGATTGGGATTTCCAAGAGTCAACCCAAGTACAAGTGTTGTCGTCTTGATGACAAGGATACTCTATTCTTCGAGGATCGCATTGTTGTGCCTAAAGGTGACCTTCGTAAAGTCATTATGAACGAGGCTCACAATTCACACCTCTCTATCCACCCTGGAAGTACAAAGATGTACTAGGACCTCAAGGAGTCGTATTGGTGGACTCGGATGAAGCGCGAGATTGCTCAGTTCGTGAATGAATGTGATGTCTGCAGAAGAGTGAAAGCAGAACACGAACAACCAGCTGGTCTCCTCCAACCTCTTGTCATTCCAGAATGGAAGTTTGACCATATTGAGATGGACTTCGTGACTGGATTTCCAAAGTCCAAGCGTGGCAATGATGCTATCTTCGTTGTCATCGACAAGCTCACTAAAGTGGCTCATTTCCTTCCTATCAAAGAATCTATCACAGCAGCTCAGTTGGCAGAGCTATATACCTCCAGGATTGTCTCTCTACATGGCATTCCGCAGTTGATTTCTTCAGATCGTGGCAGCATCTTCACCTCTAAGTTTTGGGATTCTTTCCAGAAGGCCATGGGCACCAACATTCGCTCCAGCACAGCTTTTCATCCTCAAACTAGTGGCCAAGTCGAGAGAGTAAATCAAATTCTTGAAGATATGCTCAGGGCTTGTGTCATCTCTTTCGGTATGAAGTGGGAAGATTGTCTTCCGTATGCCGAGTTCTCCTACAACAATAGCTTCCAAGCGAGTTCGGGCAAGGCCCCATTCGAGATTCTCTATGGCAGGAAGTGTCGTACTCCTCTTAACTGGTCAGAGACAGGTGAACATCAACTTCTTGGCAATGACTTGATCACAGAGGCTGAAGAAATGTGCAAAGTCACTCGTGAAAATCTCAAAGCCGCGCAATCGCGCCAGAAGAGTTACTATGATAGAAAGCATCATGACTGGGCTTTCGAGATCGGAGACCATGTCTACCTCCACGTCTCTCCAATGAAAGATACTCGTCGCTTCGGTATCAAAGGGAAGCTTGCCCCTAGATACGTGGGTCCTTTCAAGATCATCAGCAAAAGAGGCGATCTCGCCTATCAACTTGAGCTTCCATCCAACTTTGCAAACGTGCACGACGTGTTTCACGTGTCTCAACTCGCAAGTGTTTCAAGACTCCTGACCGCACCATCAACTTTGAAGAGATTGATCTCCAGGAAGACCTGTCTTATCATGAGCACCCCGTTGCTATTCTTGAAGAAACTGAGCGCAAGACTCGCAACAAGTCTATCAAATTCCTGAAAGTCAAGTTGTCACATCATTCCGACCGTGAAGCCACCTGGGAACGTGAGGATCACCTCCGTTCTGAGTACCCGGAGTTTTTTTTTCCAGTCCTAGATCTCGGGACGAGATCCTTTCGTAGTGGTGGAGTGTTGTAACACCCCGTGTATATAACTTGCCATATTTGTATTCCAACTCTTGCCATTTCCGGCACTAAGTTATGATATTTCCTCATTGTCGGGTTTTTGTCTCGTGTTGTTTTGTCTTTGTCATGCATCTCATATCATGCCATCATGTGCATTGCATTTGCATACATGCTCGTCTCATGCATCCGAGCATTTTCCCCATTGTCCGTTTTGCATTCCGGTGCTCCTATGTCCTCGGTGCCCCTTTCTACCTCTTTTCGTGTGCGGGTGTTAAAAGTTTTCGGATTGGACCGAGAATTGCCAAGCGGCCTTGGTTTACTACCGGTAGACCGCCTGTCAAGTTTCGTTCCATTTGGACTTCGTTTGATACTCCAACGATTAACCGAGGGACCGAGAAGGCCTCGTGTGTGTTGCAGCCCAACACCTCTGTAAAGTGGCCCAATACCCACCTAAACCTCCTCCATCATCTAGGTCGTTTGATCACGATCGCGTGGCCGAAAACTTTGCTCAATTTGGAGCCTCCAAGCTCCCTCTACCTATAAATATAGCCTCCCCTCCGAAAATCTCGGGTCATTTCACACCCTAACCTAGCCCCCTTCCTCTCCGTGCGCCGGACAACGTCCGGGCCACGCCGGACAACCACGCCCAGCCAGCCAGGACGCGACACGTGGCACGCCGGCCACCTCCCACCGCCGCGGCCCGCCGAGCCCGGAACCGGCCCCCGCGGCCCACGTCGCCCGCCGCCACCTACCGCGCGCCCCGCGCCTCCTCACTACCCGCGCGCCGCCGCACTTTGCCCCGGCCGGCCGCCGCGTTCCTCGCCAGCCGGAGGAGAGCTCCGACTCCGGCGTGCCCCCCTTGCCGCCTGAGCCGGCGCCGACCTCCACCGCGCTCCTCCGCCGTCCTCTTCGCCCGGATCCGGCCACCCCGCCTCTTCCTCGTCAACTCCGGCGCCCCCAAGTCTGGTTCCGGTGACTCTCCAGTGAGCACCTCGAAACGCGTGCGATCCGAATCTGGATCTGGATCAGTTGACTTTTACCATAACCCTAGTTTTATATGCATTTTTCATCATGGCATAACTCTGCATCCGTGGCTCCGTTTGGGACGTGTAGCATATCAAAATGTTCGTCTCGACGAGTACTTCATTTCATCTCATTGCATCATGTTCATTTGAGCTCATCTTGATGCCCTAAATGCTGTTGGAAGAGTGCTAGTTTCTGTTAGTTTCAGATTCTTATCAGCAATTGCTCATTTGTCATTTTTGCCATGATTAATGTGTGCCTCCTATGATCTTGAGCCCTACATGAGTTTTGAAGTATGCCATGCTATCTTTACAGGGGTGTATGCCATGTATTTTTGTGATCTCTGTGGTGACTAGCACAAGCATGCAAAGTAGCCCTCTTAATGTTGCTGATTTCGGGGACTTAGAAATATTCTAAGTCTTTGTCCTGTCATTATTTTTATGCCATGTGTTCTTGTTACTACAGAGTGATCCATGCCTCTATTGAGCATGATCAGTAAGGATGTTTTGTAGATATTGTGGTGCTCTATCCATCCATGTCTTTGTTTGCATTTATGGAGCACCCTAGCTTGAGTCAATCGAGCTCTACTTTTGCTATAAAATGTTCCTGGCAGAATGTTTACATGTTAAGCATTTTTGCCGAGGTTGTTGTAGTTGATCCGTGCATGCTATGTTGTTGTTCTTGCCATATTTAGCTTCTATGCCATGTCTACTTGCTAGGTGTATGCTTAGTTTCTCATGCAATGCCTTGTGCTGAGTGCATCGAGCTCTTAAACATGCCTACTTAATATCTGTTTTGCCATGTTCCAGTTTTCTACTAAGTCTGAATCTGTTAACGATAATTGCTAGGCTCACATGGTTGCCATTGTATTTTCTGATCCCTTTTGGCTTATGGTCACTAACGGACTTTTGTTGTATGCTTTGAGTAGCTTCATGCCATGCCTTGCTTTGCCATGATATGTTCCTGTAGCATGTTGTTATCATGCTCTAAACATTGCTTCCTGATGTTATATTCCTGACATGTTGTTAATTTCACTAAGTCTGTAACCTGATATCTTTTGCACTTTTGCCATGCTTGTTTAAACTTGCTATTGAGTGAATTAGCTGTAGCTCAGTGTTCATATTTTGTCAAGCATCTTGAGTGGATCCCTGCCATGTATTTTGTTGTTATGTTAGAGTGCTGTAGCATGTTGTTCTTGATGCATTTAGATGGCCTCGTGCTGTTAATCGCAGATCGGTGCCATATTTGTTTTGCTTGTCATTTCCAAACCGCGCATCCGATTCCGGTGATGTTTATATCGATTTCGACCGAAATCAACTCATCTTTTAAGTGGCACTCTTGGTTTTCCAAGTTGAGGCCAGGTTCAATCATTCCTTTCCAAATCATGCATATGCATCGCATATCGCATCCCGCATATCATGACATGTTTCGCATCATGTTGTTTGTGCATTGCACGTGGTTGATTGTGTCTCCCTTTACTTGTTGTTCTTGCTTGGGTAGAGCCGGGAGACGAGTACGTGATCGAGGAGCCCGTTGAGTACATTTACGAGGATCAAGCTAACGTCAACTCGGAGAACTTTGCAGGCAAGATGACCATACCCTCGAAATCACTTCTATCTTTGCTTGCTAGATGCTCGCTCTATTGCTATGCCTAGGCTACGATACCTACCACTTGAATATCATGCCTCCCATATTGCCATGTCAAACCTCTAACCCACCTTGTCCTAGCAAACCGTCGTTTGGCTATGTTACCGCTTTGCTCAGCCCCCTCTTATAGCGTTGCTAGTTGCAGGTGAAGATTGGAGTTTGTTCCTTGTTGGAACATGTTTATTGTTGGGATATCATTATATTATCTTGTCTACTTTAATGCACCTATATACTTGGTAAAGGGTGGAAGGCTGGCCTTATGCCTGGTGTTTTGTTCCACTCTTGCCGCCCTAGTTTCCGTCATACCGGTGTTATGTTCCTTGATTTTGCGTTCCTTACACGGTTGGGTTATAATGGGAACCCCTTGACAGTTCGCCTTGAATAAAACTCCTCCAGCAATGCCCAACCTTGGTTTTACCATTTTCCACCTAGCCTCTTTTCCCTTGGGTGTCCGGAGCCCGAGGGCCATCTTTATTTTAAATCCCCTTGGGCTAGTGCTCCTCTGAGTGTTGGTCCAAACCGAGTAGACCGCGGGGCCACCTCGGGGCAACTTGAGGGTTGGTTTTACTCGTACGATGTCTCATCTGAGTGTGCTCTGAGAATGAGATATGTGCAGCTCCTATCGGGATTTGTCGGCACATTCGGGCGGCTTTGCTGGTTTAGTTTTGCCATTGTCGAGATGTCTTGTAACCGGGATTCCAAGTCTGATCGGGTTGTCTTGGGAGAAGGAATATCCTTCGTTGACTGTGAGAGCTTGTGATGGGCTAAGTTGGGACTCCCCTGCAGGGATTTGAACTTTTGAAAGCCGTGCCCGCGGTTATGGGCAGATGGGAATTTGTTAATGTCTGGTTGTAGATAACTTTAAACCTAACTTAATTAATATGAATCAACAGAGTGTGTGGCCGTGATGGTCTCTTTTTGGCGGAGTCCGGGAAGAGAACACGGTCTCGAGTTATGCTGGAACGTAGCTTGTTCTAGGATCACTTCTTGATCATAGTTTCTCGACCGTGCCTTTGCCTTCTCTTCTCTCTCTCATTTGCGTATGTTAGCCACCTTATATGCTAGTCGCTTGCTGCAGCTCCACTTCATACCTTTTACCCTTCCTATAAGCTTAAATAGTCTTGATCGCGAGGGTGTGAGATTGCTGAGTCCCCGTGACTCACAGATTACTTCCAAAACCAGATGCAGGGACCGATGATACCGCTCCAGGTGATTCGACTGAGCTCAAGTGGGAGTTCGATGAGGACTCAGGACGATACTACGTTTCCTTTCCAAACGATCAGTAGTGGTGCCCAGTTGGGGCGATCGGGGACTTTGTCGCATTTGGGGTTGTTCTTTATTTTGGTTCTGTAGTCGGACCTTGATTGTATCTGGATGAATGTAATTATATTTATGCTATTGTGTGACATGGCGAGTGTAAGCCAACTATGTATCTCTTTTCCTTATTATTACATGGGTTGTTGTGAAGATTACCTCACTTGCGACATTGCTTACAATGCGGTTATGCCTCTAAGTCGTGCTTCGACACGTGGGAGATATAGCCGCATCATGGGCGTTACAGGGGTGGTGTCCCCCACCCCCAAACAAATCTGGCTCTTCGGCCAAAGCAGGGGCCAGCTTACGCAGGCGCTGAGGGTCATCACATCATCTTCGTCGGCCCCAGCGGGTCGAATCGGAGGTAACAACTCGTCGCATCCTGGCAGCACCCGAACCAGTTCAACCCTATACACGGTGGGTAGCATCAGATTACCGTGGAACACGGGGTTGCCCGGTTGAACGATTCTGCCCTTGGCGACATCGATCAACTCGCCGCCCATGAAGTGCAGGGGAGTGCATGGAACGTCGGTGGCGCCCTGCGAAAACATGTAGGGCGTCAGGGATGCCCAGTAAAAGGCAAGGAGATTAAGTCATCGGCCGAGAGGCTTAGTTACCGTGATGGCGTCGAGATCGGCTAATGTCGAGGCACCACCAACGGCGGGCGTGCAACTGACGGAGGGGTCGCTTGCTGCCGAAGTGCCGGCCGGCGTACACCCGGGTGCATTATGCTCCAATGCCCGTGCCGGCGTCGGAGACACCAATACCGCCTCCACCGGAGACAACAATGGCGCCACCTGCGTGTTGTGCGAGTTGCTGGCCGTGAAGCTGGGAACCGGGGGCGGCCCCTATTGGCCACCCACAATCCACGCCTACAGCCCCTCAATCAAGGTAGGCACAATGGCGGTGAGCGTCGTTCCCAGTTGTTGTTGTTGCACTTGCTCTTGGACAATCTCCGGAATCCGCGCCACTTATGCCTTGAGTTCTTGAACCTCGCGCGACTGGCTTTCTGAGCTGGTCTTTCTCTCCTTTCGCCCACCAGCGTTATAGTATGACGACCATTTTTTGGACAAGCCTTTGCCGGCCACACGACCAGCTGACGACGGCTTACTGAGCTTATCCTTGTTTTTCATTACATTCAACGCCCTATTTAGAGTGTTGTCCCAAGGGGAGCTCTAAGACAACCCCGCGCTACTGCTTTTAGTCTCCTACGAAAGGAATGTGAACCATTTAGAAATTTGGCTTCATTAATTAGAATGCAACCATATGGAGCTAATTACGCGGGGGTGTATTCCTTACCAGAACACGCTCAAGCGCCCTGGTCTTCCGATCTGTGGTAAGCTCCTTTGTTACCGGGTCCTCCTTGTACCGGGCCCTGACATAGTTCCTGGTCTGCTTGTCACGGTATTTCTCGAAGCGGGCCGGTAGGCCTTGCTCGGCACGCTCCGCATCCTCCTTGTCCCATATAGGCTCCGCCACTCTGTAACCGCCGGGACCGAGTTGGTGGACCCCTAAGTTCAACTCCCACATTTCTTTCCCCCACTGACTTGATTCCACGGTTGCGGTGCTCTCGCACATGATCTTGAACTCCTTGTAGTCATCTTCGCTGATCGAAGGATTTTTCTCCTTGATCTTCTCATAACTATCACCTTTGTCAATCATTCTCTTCACCGCGCTTCTCCATGTAGACAGGGCCATGCTCATCCTCGTGAGGGCGGCACTGTTCACTTTATTCCCTGAGAGGCGTGTGTTTGCAAAGTCAGCGGGGAACTTGTATCGTTCGTGGAGCTTCGTGAAGAGGAGGCTACGCAAATTCCCTCGGTCCTTATGCCTTAGGTTCTCGGTGTTGATCGAGACGTTGCTTCGGAGAATGCACCCAAGCTGAACCGAGTACCCCTTGACTAATTCTTTGGGTGCCGTAGGATGCCCGTCGGAGTTCACTTCAGTAAATTCCTCCTTGACGGTGCCGAGCACGTTCGGGCGCCGGTCCTTCCGTTGCCTCTTTGGTTGGCTGCCATCTGTGCGTGCGATGCCATCATCAGTGGTAGCATCCTCGGCGGCACCATCAGTGGTGTCATCCCCAACGCCACTAGGGGTTGTGTAGTCAGGATCAGTGTCTTCCACGGCGTCCTCATAGCGGTGAGGTTCTTCCTCCATCTCCTGGGACAACTCCCAGAATTGCTTGCCCGAACCGCCGGCCTCATCGTTGTGGGCCATGTTTCGCTCTAAATAGGAAAAAAGTTTGGTCAAAAAGTTAGTTATTGTCAAGGAACAAGATCATGGTCTCATCATTTAGGGTTTGTCGACACCGAGGCATCCTAAAAGCTAAGCTTTTATCATTTAGGGTTTGTCGACGCTGAGGCACCCTAAAAGCCAAAGCTTTCATCATTTAGGTTTTTATCGACACCGAGGCACCCTAAAAGCCAAGGTTTTATAATTTATGGTTTGTCAACACCGAGGCATCCTAAAAGCTAAGCTGGGAAGGAGAATTCTAAGTTGGGCCTAATCACTTGGCTCTATTGCCACCTATGGTTTAATGCAGCAAGAATAAAGGGGCAGTTGATCCTACTTAATTAAGTACTAAGATACCCCGACCCATGCATTAGTCACAAGTAACCCATATGTCCTATTTTTAGCAAAGTCATGCTAAAATTCACGAAAAATTTCAGCATTACCTTTGCTGAAAATAGGACATATGGAGTACCCGAATTTGCCGGAATGGAAGTTAATCGACATTCCAGCAAACTCAAGGGCCTCTTGGGGTACCTGCAAAATCATCACGACACGATGGTCAGAGACATGACCTTTGCCTAACAGTTCTGAACTCCTGCATGGGTCGGAGACAAGAATAAAGGTAGAATACAATGGTAGAATACACTCAACACTTCTTTGTGTCCATATCAACTACCTCAATAACCTGTCAATACTGAATATTAGAATTTTATAATTTAAAGCATGCTAAAGATATATAAAACTCCATTGCAAATGTGCCATGTCAATCAAAACCCCAATGGATGAGAACTACCATTCAATACAACAACTCTTAGAAGTGAAGAACAGGTTCTCCAAAATGAGTAGAAAGGGAGCATGCTGACATCTATACAAGCCAATAATGATTTACTACTCAATGGAACAGGGTAAGATAAACACCATTCAATAAATTTACTACATCAAAAGGAGTAAAACTCAACAATGCAGCACTATCTCTGAACCTAACCTTTGTTTACTATGGGTATGACAATTCAATGAGTTGGTCATCACAATGTCAAATGCCATTGGAAGACAAGAAATCAGGTCATCACATAACAACAATTGGATGGCCTCGTGAACAACCAAGACATCCTTGAATGGCCGCCAAGTTACTACTAGCGGGCTCAAAAGTCAAGTAAACTGAAGATTGACCTTCTGAAGGTCTAAGTATGGTTGTGCTGTCCGGTTACTACTAGCAGCAACATGGAAGTACTAGAATTTGGTGGATTATGTCATGTACAAATAGCTGGAGCATCCGTAACAATGTCAGGGCACAAACTAAATCAAAAGATAAAGGTATTTTTGTGAAATATGCAGTACCACATACTTTTGTCACAAAAAATGGCTACATAACTCACAAATTGCTTTCTAACTACTCATTTTTACACTGAATTTTGATTACTCAAAAATCATAAAAAATTCTTTAACACTAATTTTTTTAAGGGTTGCATTTTTAGGAGATTTACAGAAAAATCAGCTAGGTTTGCTTGGAATCAAAGATAAGGAGATGTTCGGAAAAACATCATACAGGATACAGCAGCAGTTCATTTAATTCAGTGTGAGAAATTTACATTCAAGTTTGAGGCGACCAATACTCATCTTCTGTTTCCGAACACGGGTTGTTTGGCATAAGAAAATTTGTGTGATTTTTTGTCCCATGCAGTAAACCAATTTGCTTATGAACCATTCACATATTGTTTCCAAGGTCACAACTTCCTCTGTTCTAATATGCAGTCCAATTCTGAAACCAACTTCCTCTATTCTAATATCAGGAGAGGGGTGCAGTTTGCATTACGAAATTGGCCCAAGGATTTTAACGGCGACGAGGTTTAGGGTGAAGCACGGAGTTTCAGGAGGGGGTACCTCGTCTTGCTGGAGCTGGTCGTTGGAGCACAGCTGCTCCTCGGGCAGATCGGGCTCCCCTCCCTCCTCGTGATCCTGGAGTGGGGCGACGGCAGCGAGGCGCCGGGGCGTCGGGGGCGGTGGGGCGACGGGCAGCAAGGCGCCGGGGCGTCGGGGGCCGTGGGGCGACGGGCAGCAAGGCGCCGTGGCGTCGGGGTCGGTGGGGCAACGGGCAGCAAGGCGCCGGGGCGTCGGGGGAGGTGGGGCGACGAGCAGCGAGACGCCGGGGCGTCGGGGGCGGTGGGGCGATGAGCTGCGAGGCGCCGGGGCATTGGGGGCGGTGGTGGTCGGGTGCGGCGGGGGCAGCGAGCACGGCCGGGGACGGCGAGCACGGGGGCGGAGCGGGTGAGGTGAGTCAGTGGGAGGGCTTAGAGAGAAATGTGAGATTGGGGATTTTAGTGGGGGAGGCTTAGCAATGGCGCACCCCCTAGCGGTGCGCCATTAGAATTTTTTATTGGATAGCAATGGCGCACCCCCTAGAGGTGCGCCATTAGTAATCTTTTTTTTGGATAGCAATGGTGCACCCCCTAGCGGTGCGCCATTAGTATTTTTTAGGATTTTTTGTTACCTAGCGGAGGGCTGACAGCGGCGTCTTGAACCCTAGCTAGGTCTCGCTCGGGGGGGGGGGGGGGGGAGGGAGGGGTGGGTGGTGCGCTCCGCCGATTCCGTTCGAGGGAACCGAGCAAGGAGACAGGGGAGGGTGCGGGGGGTCGTCTGCGGCGGTGGAGCGGGGGAGGGTGCGGGGGGTCGGCGGCGGTGGAGCGGGGGAGGGTGCAGGGGGTCGTCAGCGGCGGTGGAGCGGGGGAGGGTGCGGGGGGGTCGTCGTCGGCGGTGGAGCGGGGGAGGGTGCGCGGGGTTGTCTGTGGCGGTGGAGCGGGGGAGGGTGCGGGTGGTCGTCGGCGGCGGTGGAGCGAGGGAGGGTGCGGGGGGTCGTCTGCGGCGGTGGAGCGGGGGAGGGTGCGGGGGGTCATCTATGGCGGTGGAGCGGGAGAGGGTGCGGGGGGTCATCGACGGCGGTAGAGCGGGGGAGAGTGCGGGGGGTCGTCGGCGGCGGTGGAGCGGGGAAGGGTGCAGGGGGTTCGTCAGCGGCGGTGGAGTGGGGGAGGGTGTGGGGGGTGCTCGGCGGCGAGGGGGATCTCGCAAGGTGGGATAGCGATCAAGATGGAGGGGGATCGAGATCGAGTGTCCTCATGAATATTCAATATTTTTCGTATTGAATATGAAAAAATATCATCAATAAACATAAATAAATATTCATGAGGACACTAGAACAGAAGAAATATCATTTCAATATGTCGAAATACAATCGAGAAATGAAGGCTACAATTTAAATACAATCGATCTTAGCTAGCTATCTGTTCACAATCTTCTTGCCCTTATTTTTCGTAAATGGAGTTCTTCTCTTGAACGGATGTCCTTTAGGTAGAGTAGTCCTGCTTCTTCTTGTGGTGTATGCTGCTACTTCATCGTCGTCGTCATGTTCCATCTTCGGGTTGCCGTACTTGTCAAAGTCTTGCTCATTGGCGACTCCATCCATTCCGATGATCTTCATTTTGCCTCTCCTCACGACAACACGACTGGGCTTTGACGGGTCGGTAATGAAGAAGCATTGGTCCACTTGGGAAGCCAGTACCATGGCTCATTTTTCGTGGTGACGTTTGTGCCCGCGGTCTTGGATTTGGCTTCGGGTATAACCATGGTGGTGAAATACCGGTCTTCTTTTATGACGCTCTTGGACCATATGACACGGAACATCGGGACCTTCTCTCCAGCGTAGCTCAGCTCCCAGATCTCCTCGATCCTTCCATAGTATTTGTCCTTGTCGTTATTGGTGTAGGATTCCATCGTTACCCCGGAGTTCTGATAACCATCGCTCTTCATGTCCTTTCCCTCGGTATAGAATGTGTAGCCGTTGAATTCGTACGCCTCATATGTCATCAGGTTGTGCTCGGCGCCCTGTGACAAGGCGAATATGAGTTGTTCTTCCGCGGAAGAATCCTCATGTAAATGGTACGACAGAAGCTTCTGTTTGAACCAACGCGTGAAACATGAGTTGTACTCTTTGATTATATCTCCGTCCATCCTCTGTTGGCCTCGGTCATTGTACGTCTTCTCAATAAAGGTTTTGTGCTCTACGACCCAAGGATGGACCACGTCTATGTGTTGTAGCGCGACTAGGTTTGCTCTTTCAATGTCGGCGAGTCAACCCTTGAAGTCGACATGCATTTCGCAGCGACCCTCACGGTGACCCCATCCAGCGAGCCTGCCGAGGTGCCTGTTGACGGGCAGACCAACGGGGTTCTCGATGCCTAGATAATCCGTGCAGTAGGAGATGCACTCTTCGGTCAAAAAGCCCCTGGATATGCTTCCCTCTAGACGTGACATGTTGCGAACGTATCCTGTGATGACACCATTCATCCTTTCGAACGGCATCATGTTGTGTAGGAACGTCGGCCCGAGTTGGATGATATCCTCCACGATATGGACCAGCAGATGCACCATAACGTCGAAGAATGCAGGTGGGAAGTACATCTCAAGCTCGCATAGTATCACCACGATCTCTTCATGTAGCCTTCTGAGTTGCCTCACGCCAACCGACTTCCGAGAGATGACATTGAAAAAGTTGCATAGGCCAAATAGCGTTTCACGGACGTGCGTGTCCATGATCCCATGGATTGCAACTGGAAGTATCTACATCATCAGCACGTGACAGTCGTGTGACTTCATCCCACTGAACTTCTGCTTCGCTGAGTCTAGGTATCTGCTTATCTTCCCCGCGTAACCGTAAGGAAGTTTTACTCCTATGAGGCAGGTGAAAAACTGATCGATCTCCTCCTGACTTAGAGTGAAGCACACGGGATGGAAGTCATTTCCGGTCTTCTTGGCCTTTTTGCCTTTGCGACGACTTTCTGTGTCCTGCTTCGCCTCATCATCATCATCATTAGCGTGAAGCTCCTCCCTGATGCCCATTGATTTCAAGTCTGCCCTTGCTTTTGGCCCATCTTTGGTCCTCTCTGGCATGTTGAGCAGGGTACCAAACAGAATCTCACACATGTTCTTCGTGATATCCATGACATCAAGGCTGTGAGGCACACGATGGATCTTCCAGTATGGCAAGTCCGAGAAAACAGACCTCGTTTTCCATACCTTTAGCAGCGGCTTTGGCGCCTTTCGCTTCTTTCCTAGCTCTGGTGCCTTTTGCTTCTTTCCCGGCAGTGGGCAATCTTTCGAATTTTTCAACAGCTCGTCTATTTCCTCGCTGCTCCTCGTACGCGGGCGTCTTCGGGGTTCTGTTTCACCATCGAACAGATCCTTGCATTTTCTCAACGGGTCATCATCGCGAAGCCACCTTCGATGTCCCATGAACACAGTTTTCGAAGACCCGGGATCTCTATCTATCTGGCGATATGTTGTGTCATCCATGCACGTGATGCATCCAGAAAATCCTTGGACCACCTGCCCCGCGACATATCCGTAACCGAGATAGTCCTGCACCATCGTGAGCAGTGCGGCTCTCATAGGGAAATATTCTTTCTCTGCAGCGTCCCACGTATTGGCTGGCATTTTCCACAGCGTGTCTAGCTCCTCTTTCAGCAGCCCCAGATACAGATTGATGTCGTTCCCTGGTTGTTTCGGCCCTTCCATTAGCATACTCATGTGAATGTACTTCCTCTTCATGCACAACCAGGGGGAAGGTTGTACATCCACACAAACACAGGCCAGGTGCTATGTGTGCTTCTCTGGCTGCCAAACGGATTGACTCCATCGGTGCTCGTGCCCAGCACGATGTTCCTTGGATCATTCCCAAATTCTGGGTGTTCGAAGTTCAACGCTTGCCACTGGCTACCATCCTTAGGGTGACTCGGCATCTTGTCTTTTTATTTATCTCCGAATCATTTGCGTCATCTTCTCGCTTCTTCTCCTCCCTATCCGTGTGCCAACGCAGGAGCTTTGCTACCTTAGGGTCTGCAAAATACCGCTGCAGACGAGGAGTGATCGGAAAGTACCACACCACTTTTCGAGGAGCTTTCTTCCTCGTCTTGTATCGAGTGACGCCGCACACCGAACATATGGTAGACTCCGCGTGCTCGTCCCGATAAATGGTGCAATTGTTCATGCACACATGGTATTTCACGTGTGGTAAATCCAGAGGACACACGATTTTCTTCACCTCCTCGAAACTGGTCGGGCACTTGTTCCCCTTGGGAAGACGTTCGTGCCAGAATAACATGTTCTTGTCGAAGCATGCGTCGGTCATTTTGTGTTTTACCTTCATCTCCAGAGCCATGAACGTTACTTTCAAGCGGGTATCCTCGGGCCTTCATCCTTCATACAATGGAGTAACCGCGTCTATCTCTAGTTGATCCAGCTTGGCTTTCTCTCGGGCAGCAGCTCTTGCGTTATCCGTCTACTTGAGAAGTAGCTCTTGAATATGAGGGTCCTGCAACTAGCCCATCGATGGTCCATCATCGTCTGCTCCGGCATCTTCATCTTCATGATCATGCCCTTCGTCTTGATCTTCCTCATCATCATGTCTGACATCTTCTACATGATGACTTTGTATAGCATCACCGTCGTGGTCATGTCTTGGAGATACTTCGTCTTCTCGCCCACCCTCGCCGCGGTGGTTGTCTTGCTGCCCTTCCTCATTTCTTGCCCGGCCCCATGGACGACTTCATAGGCATCTTCATCACCTCACCACCGATAGCCATCCATGAAACCACACAAGAGAAGGTGGTCCCGCACCTGCCTGGAGTCCGGGTCCGCGATAAGGCTCTTCAGCTTGCATCTTCGACATGGACATCTTATCTCCGTCTCGTTCTTTTGAAGCATCTCGGCCTTCGCGGAGCTCAAAAACCTATTCACGATGCCTTCGGTCATCGTGCGGACCATGGTCGCCTGCGGGGTAGAGCAAAACGATATTTTAGAACCAAGAAAAAAATTGGCATGACTTTCCCTAAAAATAGGACAAAAAAGAATGCATAGTGCCAAAATTCTCGCCGAAACAGAAATGAATCAACATTCCGGCAAAATATTGGCAACTATCGCATTTCAAATACCGGTACCTGCAAACACAAACATATATGCAACACCACAAACATATGCAACACCACAAACATACATAGATCTAGCTAGGCCATAAAAAGTGCATGTGCATGTTGTTGGAGGGAGAAAAAAGTAGATCTACAACATAAAGAAAGCTTTCCCCTTACTTACCTATCAAAAAAGGTAATTTAACCACTTAATTTGGATGAATCTATGGTGCAAATGAGGTAAGGAGGAGGAGGCAGCCGAGACAAGCTTGAAGGAGGAGGTGGGGAGAATGAAGTGGGGAAAGTGAGTGTGTAGGTGGATGTCTAAAATATCTAGCTGGTCTCAGGTTACTAATGGCGCACCACCTACAAATGCGCCATTAGTAACCCTAGTTACTAATGGCGCACCAGCTCGTGGTGCGCCATTAGTAGTTTTGCAAAAAAAATGATAGTAGTGGCGCATGGGGTGGGTGGTGCGCCATTACTAGTTAAAACTAGTAATGGCGCACTGTGCCCTGGTGCGCCATTAGTATTTTTGGAAAAAAATATGTTCGTAGTGGCGCACCATGGGTGTGGTGCGCCATTAGTGTCTATCACACTAATGGCGCACCAACACATGGTGCGCCACTGCTATATAGTAGTGGTGCACCACATGTCTGGTGCGCCATTAGTGTCCATATTATCTATAGCCCTTTTCCTAGTAGTGCCGATACTACTCATAGATTCATCAAAATAAGCAAACAACACATCGAAAACATAATCTGTCAAAAACAGAACAGTCTGTAGTAATCTGGATCACACGTATACTTCTGGAACTCATAAAATTCTCAAATAAATTGCTGTACGTGAGGAATTTATCTATTAATCATCTGCAAAAAGAATTAACTAAATAGCACTCCCAAATAAAAATGGCAGCAATTCTCGTGAGCGCTAAAGTTTCTGTTTTTTACAGCATGATCGCAAAGACTTTCCCCAAGTCTTCCCAAAGGTTCTACTTGGCACAAACACTAATTAAAAGCATAAAACTACATCTAAACAGATGCTAGATGAATTATTTATTACTAAACAGGAGCAAAAAAAGAAAAGAACAAAAATAAAATTGGGTTGCCTCCCAACAAGCGCTATCGTTTAACGCCCCTAGCTAGGCATGATGATTTCAATGATGCTCACATAAAGGATAAGAATTGCAACATAAAGAGAGCATCATGATGAATATGACTAGCACATTTAAGTCTAACCCACTTCCTATGCATAGGGATTTTGTGAGCAAACAACTTGTGGGAACAAGAATCAACTTGCATAGGAAGGTAAAACAAGCATAACTTCATAACTTTAAGCACATAGAGAGGACACTTGATATTATTGCAATTCCTACAAGCATATATTCCTCCCTCATAATAATTTTCCGTAGAATCATGAATGAATTCAACAATATAACGAGCATCTAAAGCATTCGTTTCATGATCTACAAGCATAGAATTTTTATTACTCTACACGTAAGGAAATTTCTTCTCATGAATAATAGTGGGAGCAAAATCAACAAAATAACTATCATGTAATTGAAAATTAAGATCAAGATGACAAGTTTCATGGTTATCATTATTCTTTAAAGCATACATGTCATCACAATAATCATCATAGATAGGAGGCGTGCTTTCGTCATAGTAAATTTGCTCATCAAAGCTTGGGGGATAAAAAATATCATCTTCATCAAATATAGCTTCCCCAAGCTTGTGGCTTTGCATATCATTAGCATCATGGATATTCAATGAATTCATACTAACAACATTGCAATCATGCTCATCATTCAAATATTTAGTGCCAAACATTTTAATGCATTCTTCTTCTAACACTTTGGCACAATTGTCCTTTCCTTCATACTCACGAAAGATATTAAAAAGATGAAGCGTACGAGGCAAACTTAATTCCATTTTTTATTTTATTTATAAACTAAACTAGTGATAAAACAAGAAACTAAAAGACTCGATTGCAAGATCTAAAGATAAACCTTCAAGCACTCACCTCCCCGGCAACAGCGCCAGAAAAGAGCTTAGTTGACGGGGTGTTAGTGCCGCTTACCTAGTCTCCCCGGCAACGGCGCCAGAAAAGAGCTTAGTTGACGGGGTGTTAGTGCCGCTTCCCTAGCCTCCCCGGCAATAGCGCCAGAAAAGAGCTTGATGTCTACTACACAACCTTCTTCTTGTAGACGTTGTTGGGCCTCCAAGTGCAGAGGTTTGTAGGACAGTAGCAAATTTCCCTCAAGTGGATGACCTAAGGTTTATCAATCCGTAGGAGGCGTAGGATGAAGATGGTCTCTCTCAAGCAACCCTGCAACCAAATAACAAAGAGTCTCTTGTGTCCCCAACACACCCAATACAATGGCAAATTGTATAGGTGCACTAGCTCGGCGAAGAGATGGTGATACAAGTGGTATATGGATAGTAGATATAGGTTTTTGTAATCTGAAAATATAAAAACAGCAAGGTAACTAATGATAAAAGTGAGCGTAAACGGTATTACAATGCTAGGAAACAAGGCCTAGGGTTCATACTTTCACTAGTGCAAGTTCTCTCAACAATAATAATATAATCGGATCATATAACTATCCCTCAACATGCAACAAAGAGTCACTCCAAAGTCACTAATAGCGGAAAACAAACGAAGAGATTATGGAAGGGTACGAAACCACCTCAAAGTTATTCTTTCCAATCAATCTGTTGGGCTATTCCTATAAGTGTCACAAACAGCCCTAGAGTTCGTACTAGAATAACACCTTAAGACACAAATCAACCAAAACCATAATGGCACCTAGATACTCCAATGTCACCTCAAGTATCCGTGGGTATGATTATACGATATGCATCACACAATCTCAGATTCATCTATTCAACCAACACATAGAACCTCAAAGAGTGCCCCAAAGATTCTACCGGAGAATCACGACGAAAATGTGTGCCAACCCCTATGCATAGGTTCATGGGCGGACCCCGCATGTTGATCACCAAAACATACATCAAGTGAATCACGTGATATCCCATTGTCACCACAGATACGCACGGCAAGACATACATCAAGTGTTCTCAAATCTTTAAAGACTCAATCTGATAACTTCAAGGGGAAAACTCAATCCATTACAAGAGAGTAGAGAGGGAAAGAAACATCATAGGGTCCAAATATAATAGCAAAGCTCGTGAAACATCAAGATCGTATCACCTCAAGAACACGAGAGAGAGAGAGAGAGAGAGAGAGAGATCAAACACATAGCTACTGGTACATACCCTCAGCCTCGAGGGAGAACTACTCCCTCCTCATCATGGAGAGCACCGGGATGATGAAGATGGCCACTGGAGAGGGATTTCCCCCCTCCGGCAGGGTGCCGGAATGGGTCTAGATTGGTTTTTGGTGGCTACGGAGGCTTCTGGCGGCGGAACTCCCGATCTATTGTGCTCTTTTATTGTTTTAGGGTATATGGAGATATATAGGCGGAAGAAGTACGTCAGGGGAGCCACGAGGGGCCCATGAGGGTGGAGGGCGCGCCCAGGGGGTGGGCGCGCCCCCCTACGTCGTGGCTTCCTCGAAGCTTCCTTGACGTGGACTCCAAGTCTCCCGGGTTGCTTTCCTTCCAAAAATAAGTTCCGTGAAGTTTCAGGTCAATTGGACTCCATTTGATTTTCCTTTTCTGTGATACTCTAAACAAGGAAAAAACAGAAACTGGCACTGGGCTCTGGGTTAATAGGTTAGTCCCAAAAATAATATAAAAGTGTATAATAAAGCCCATAAACATCCAAAACAGAAGATAATATAGCATGGAGCAATAAAAAATTATAGATATGTTGGAGACGTATCAGGATGCATATTGTGAGGATTATCATTATCATTAAACTTCATAAGAGAATTTACCTATACCACCTTAGGCAGTGGTGGTGTATTAAGCCCATGTATTTCTTCAATAGGAGGTAAAATTTTAACATCCTCAGCTTTAATACCTTTTTCCTTCATAGATTTCTTTGCTTCTTGCATATCTTCACGACTGAGATATAATATACCCCTCTTCCTCGGAATTGGTTTAGGCGGTGGATCAGGAATAGTCCAATCATCGTAAATTTTCAATATGTTATTCAATAATCTTCAGCTTTCCCAACATTTCGTTCCCTGAAAACACAACCAACACAACTATCTAGGAAGTCCCTAGAAGCATCGGTTAGTCCATTATAGAAGATATAAAGTATTTCATTTTTCTGAAGAGGATGATCAGGCAAAGTGAGGGAGTCCTGGATTAGGGGGTATCCGGACAGCCAGATTATATCCTTTGGCCGGACTGTTGGACTATGAAGATACAAGATTGAAGACTTCGTCCCGTGTCCGGATGGAACTCCCCTTGGCGTGGAAGGCAGGCTTGGCAATACGGATATGTAGATCTCCTTCCTTGTAACCGACTCTGTGTAACCCTAGCCCCTCCGGTGTCTATATAAACCGGAGGGTTTAGTCCGTAGGACCAAGAACAACAACAATCATACCATAGGCTAGCTTCTAGGGTTTAGCCTCTTCGATCTCGTGATAGATCAACTCTTGTACTACTCATATTATCAAGAACAATCAAGCAGGACGTAGGGTATTACCTCCATCAAGAGGGCCCGAACCTGGGTAAACATCGTGTCCCCTGCCTCCTGTTACCATCCGCCTAGACGCACAGTTCGGGACCCCCTACCCGAGATTCGCCGGTTTTGACACCGACATTGGTGCTTTCATTGAGAGTTCCTCTGTGTCGTCACCATAAGGCCGGATGGCTCCTTCAGTCATCGATAGCGATGCAGTCCAGGGTGAGACTTTTCTCCTCGGACAGATCTTCGTATTCGGTGGCTCCGCACTGCGGGCCAACTCGCTTGGCCATCTGGAGTAGATTGAGAGCTACGCCCCTGGCCACCAGGTCAGGTTTGGAAGCATAAACCACACGGACGACATCCACGGAGACTTGATCTTCGACGGATTCGAGCCCTTGCCGAGTGCGCCGCACGATCACGATGAGCATGATTTAGCACTACCATCGGATAGTGTTCGGGAGATCGCACCGGCGACCGCTCCGACCCTCAATTCGGAGCCAGTTGCGCCATCCAAGGACGGGTGGATAGACCCTGCCATGGAGGCCGCACTCTCAGCGGCGATCATACAGACCCAGCGATAGAGCAGGGTGAGCCAGCAGACGACAAACACGGCATTAAACCACCGTCCGACCACGGCAACACGGAGAATCAAACCGAACAACCCGACTCCGGCAAAGATAACAGTCCGGATGACATCACACCGGACAGGCACCCGGAGCACCAGAATACCCATCAAAGGCTTGTTGCCACTGCGAGGAGTCTGAAAAAGCAAAAGCAAAGGCTCAGGGCTGCACAAGACACACTCAGAATTATATGGAGTGAAGTACTCAACACAGCTGCAAAGTACAGCGGTAGTCGCCACACAAAGAGCTACCTAAAGCGAAAGCTGCTACCTGAATTCGATGAGGAGGCCTTAGATCCCCCGCAATCAAAAAACAAAACAGCCATCCGGTCGGATAGACGACCTCATGACCAACATAGAGCGGCGAACGACGCCGCACACAAACCAGTACGCGATGCATGTAAGGACTCGCATCAAAAGGACGGCGCAACTAGATCCATCTACGGGCCAAGCAAGCACGTTCCAGCACGCAATGCAACACAAAAAAATCCGAACACCACGGCACACCCAAATACAGGGGTGCTGCACACCCCCTATGTTTCACCAATGAGGTGTGGACCATGAATTTCCAGAGGGATTCAAACCCTTAAACATAGAGGCGTATGAGGGAACGACAGACCCTGGGGTCTGGATTGAGGACTACATCCTCCATATCCACATGGCTCGAGGAGACGATCTCCACGCCATCAAGTACTTACCCCTCAATCTCAAAGGGCCAGCCCGGCACTGGCTTAAAAGCCTCCCCGAAAACTCCATTGGAAGCTGGGAAGAGCTCGAAGACGCTTTTCGGGCAAATTTTCAAGGGACCTATGTCCGACCACCGGATGCAGACCATTTAAGTCATATAACTCAACAGCCCGGAGAGTCAGCCCGAAAGCTGTCCAGACGCCGAAGCCTTAGCAGCTTTCAAGAACAGCGTTCGACACGAATGGCTTGCCAGACACCTCGGCCAAGAAAAGCCGAGAACAATGGCAGCATTAACAAGCCTCATGACCCACTTTTGCGCGGGCGAGGATAGCTGGTTAGCCCGATGCAACACCAGCGACCCAAGTACATCCGAAGTCAGGGACGGAAACGGGAAGCCACGACACAGCAAAAACAAGCACCGGAATAAAGAAGACAGCCCGAAGAGCACGACGGTAAACGCCGGATTCAGAAGCTCTCGGCCTGGTCAGCAAAACCTGCCCTCCAAAGGCAACAGAGATGAACTGTCTAGCCTAAACAAAATTCTGGACAAAATATGCCAGATCCACAGGACCCCCGATAAACCTGCAAATCATACCCATAGAGAATGTTGGGTCTTCAAGCAGTCCGGCAAGCTCAACGCCGAACACAAGGGGCAGGATACACCAAGCGAAGACGAGGACGAGCCTCGCAAGAAACGCACTGGGGAACAGAAGAAATTCCCACCAGAAATCAAAATAGTAAATGTGTTACACATGATGAAGGGGAGAAACAAAGCGGCACTCCTAGAGACACGTGCCCCAAGGCCTATCACCGCGGAGTTCTGCCACTGGTCGTCCCAACTGACCACCTTTAATCATCGGGATTACTCAGCAAGTATCCGGCATGCAGGATGGGCTGCCTTGGTGTTAGACCCGATAATTGGCGGATACCACTTCACACGAGTCCTCATGGACAACGGCAGTAGTTTAAACCTGATATATCAGGACACAGTCCGCAAAATGGGGATAGACCCAACAAAAATCAGCCATAGCAATACTACCTTTAAAGGAGTAACGCCAGGCCCAGAAGCCCATTGCACGGGCTCCCTACTACTAGAGGTTATATTCGGCTTTCCCGATAACTTCCGCAGCAAAAAGTTAACCTTCCACATCGCTCCGTTCCAAAGTGGCTATCAAGCACTACTCGGACGCGAAGCTTTTGCTCGCTTTAACGCAATACCGCATTACGCTTCGCTCATGCTTAAGATGCCCGGTCCACGTGGCATCATTACAGTAAATGGAAATATTGAGCGCTCCTTGCGCGTGGAAGACCGTGCGGCTGCCTTGGGAGCCGCACACTAAACGGCCTCACCAACTAGAGCATCTGACAGGTCATTAAGACCACAGACGCGGTTAGACGAGTCTGGTGCAGCTATATATAATTGATACATGTTTGATGGCTATACCCCTATAACAATACAAGGGGCTCAACGCATGAAACAAGTGACAATTAGGCTCAACTTTACTCATCTTGAACTGTACATGGTTTATTTAGTATAACCTACCTTTTGCACGACAACTTTTCAGCTAAGTTCCTCTCTTTTACAGATGACCATCGTGCTACACCCGTCCAGGATACGGCACAACGGAGACACGGGCGCAGACGTGCAGCAGGGACCCGTTCCAAGGATTCTTTTTAGATTAAGACCCTGCGTAAACCTTTTTTACTGTCTCTTATTGATACACATCCCTCGGATTCTCAGTATAATTGAGAAGGATGCTGACGTATTGGCATGTGGCCACGTCAAAATATTGCGCGTACCTGGACAATAGGGGCTTATTACAAAGGGCACCGTTTAGCCCGGTTTAAATCATAAAGACCGAATACCTTAGGGAGTGTTCGGCGTCGCGAGTTTGGCCTTATATGCATCAGCTCTGAATCATGTATTTGGTCAATTGTTGGGTTTGCCCGGCTCCTGTGTTTTGCTACCTTACGTTCTCCTCTACCGGCTAAGGCGGCACCAGGAGAACTACTGCGATTGTGCCCTAGTTCATTCGGACGAGAACCTCAGTAGAGAAAGCCGAAAACTGACTATCATGATATAGCGTGAGACTGGTCAACCACTCGATGACCTAGCGGAATCTTCGGGATTCCTCCACCTTAACAAAGGGCCGATTCCTGGCCAGGCATGTATGCGCCCCGAATTCGGATGTGCGTGGAGCCACCACGGGCTATATAGTAGCCCCACTGTCAAACTCCTCTGGCTAAGTGAAAGTGTTAAAGCATTATAGTCCGATTGCCTAGTTCGCTGCGCTATCACCTCCTTAATGGACCAAGACGTTGGATCAAGTGTGAACATGCATCTTCTACGAACACCCCCGCATTATATGCGTGGGGGTTGAAGCCGACGACTGCCATCTTTCAGGTTATATACATATATACATAAACGGCCGCACATGAGGCATCATAGTACTTTCGGGCAAAAGTATAAATAGAACCTTGATAAACTCAATAAAACATGGTTTTTACAATGGGAATACATGTCACTCAAACATAATATTCTTCGAGCACTGAGCCTCTATCGAACGAGCGCCTTCAAGAACTTCTTCAAAGTAGTGCTCGACAGCCACTCGGCTTATGGCCGATAACTGTGCCGCAACAGTGGTGGCATCCATCTCCGCCCAGTATGTTTTGACACGGGCAAGGGCCATCCGCGAGCCTTCTATGCACGCCGACCTCTCTACAGCATCGATGTGTGGCACAACACCAAGGAATTGTTGCACTAAGCTAGAGTAGCTATTCGGCCTTGGCCCTTTCGGCCACAGATGATCCACAACGGACCTCATGGCAAGTCCGGATAATCTATGGAGCTCGGCCCACTCGGCCATTTGCTCATTCAACAGCAGCGGACGGGCTGGAGCATGAAACTGTGACCAAAAAAGTTTTTCCACTTCGTGATCTTTCCGATCCTTGAAGTACTTGGCCGCATCAGCAGCACTTGCAGCCAAATCCACGTAGGTGTCGGCAGAACTCCATAGCCGGTCCAGAGGTGCATACTTCGGATCCCCGAACTTATTCCGCAACAAGAAGGGCTTCCCAGATACAATATCCGCAGCTTGATGCGGCTCCTCCTTCGTCGCTCTAATTTTGGAGCGGGCTTCCTTGGCAGCAACCCGGGCCTTTTCCAGGTTCGTCGCCTTCGCCTGGTTTTCTTCTTCAAGAAGCTGGTAATGGTCAGCAACATCTTTTAACTCTACAACCATCTTGGCAATTTTTCTTTGCTCTTGCAATGCGTGGCCTGTTCGACCCTTAACTCTTCGGCCGCCTTTAAAGCGGCCGCATTACTACTCCTTGCTTGCTCCTTGGCTCGGGCAAGCTCTGCCCGAAGGGTCTCCACGGTGGCAGCTCCATCTGCAGTCACGACATATTAAAGATACTGGCATCATGCTGCTCTTACTATGTAACAATCACCAGAAAAATCACCTACCCTGTGCCTCGTCAAGCCGCTTGTTAACAAGCACGATGTCGGCATCTGCCGCATCCAGTTGCCGCCTTAGTTCGGCAAACACATCAGTTCGGCTAGCCACCGGAGCTTCAACCACCTACACATAAAGGCGGTCTGGTTATTACCTGGGACTATGATCCTCTGTTTGCCGCCGTTTTCAACGACAACCAGAGTCTCAGGGGCTACTATCTACACAGGGGACATCTAAAAATGTGCGGTACTGTCAAAAATGTACATCATTTCGTGTACCTCAAAACCCATCAGTAGACTCATAAAGGCTTCATGCAACCCGCTTTCGGCAGACGAAATCCTTTCAATCACCGTACCCATCAATGTGCGGTGCTCTTCTGAGATAGCCGCTTGCTCTACCAGATCCCTCAGTACGTCCGACCGCACACCAGACGGTGTCGGACTCTTTTGATTGCTCTCTTCAAGGGCCGGATACTGAGGACTTCGGGTGGCCATAGGATTACCTTCTGGCCTTGCCGGATCAAGAGAAACCCTCCGCGACGACACCTCGGGGTCGCCCGCCTCATGAGGCGGTATGGCAGGGGGAGGCATTTTGCTCTCCATCATCTCTGGAAGAAGATCCCCTGAAGATGAGCTCTGCTGAGAAGGGCTAAGATCCGAACTGCAAGATAAATGCCTCAGCTATTTTCCTCAGAGGTAAAGCGAGATATTTTCAATATTAAGTACCCTTTTACTTATAGCTCGGTGGAGGGCTGATCCCCTTGAGGGCATAGTGCGGCCAGGGTATCCCCCAGGGCAGGACCCTCTAGCGGAGATTTCTTCCCCCGTTTGGTGACCATTGTCTCCGGGTCCTCAGAGGCGGTTCTCTTCCTTCCCTGGGGAGAGGAAGTTTCAGTTCCTCCTCCCCAGCTAACCTCCTTCGCGGAGGCTCTAGCCTCCTTGTTCCCCCCATTATCCTCTCCTGAGGGCACTTGATAAGGCGCGATCTCCAGCATCCTGGTTAGCACAGGATTTGGTGAGGTCTCAGGGAGGGGGGCAGACACCTGATCAACTTTGCCTTCGCTATCCAATCCTGGTCAAAGAGCGGCTTTTTTAGGGCATCGTTGCGATAAATAAATGAATAGTGTGTTCGGATGCGGGGCTACTTACTTGGGTATCCGGGTGATTGCAGCTCAGACCTGCATCCTCAGTGATGTCTGGACACATTATTTGTGGTCCGAAGAACAATTTGTACATCTCTTCATGCGGAGGAAGGCCTCACAAACGACAATATATGTCGAGATGTGAAGAAGGGAATTCGGGGCCAGATCGTGAAAATCTAGCCCATAATAGAACATAAGACCCCTAGCAAAGGGATCCAGAGCGAGGCCTAGTCCTCAGAGGAAGTGGGAGATGAACACGACGCTCTTGTTGGGTTCGGGAGTAGGGATGGCCTGCCCTCGGGCAGGCAGCCGATGAGAAATTTCAGCGGTTAGATATCTGGCGTCTCTCAACTTCTTGATGTCCTCCTCCGTGACGGAGGAAGGCATCCATCGACCTTGAAGGTTGGATTCGGACATAGTTGAAGGTCTGAATTGCCTAAACCTGAGCTTTGTGTGTTGGAACTCGAGGCGGGAGGCGGATTCGATTAAGATCGAGAGGAAAAAGCCTTGTCCCCTTTATAAATAGGGTGAATATCAAGTGTCCTCCTCGTGGCCGTTTCGGACTTGCCTAAGATCTAGGAGTCCTGCCCATAGGCATGGTTGGGTTACCCACGTCCGCATTGATGAGAATCCCGTAATAAAGGGGACACATTCTCTGCTTCGACAAGACGTGCCAAGGAAAACGCCACGCGAAACACGCTGAGATTGGTTATGAAAAACGATTCAAATAAAGACATGGCTGTGGTGTGATGTCCCACTACGGGGTACGTCAGCATATTAGATTTATGGAAATATTATTCTCTCTACGGTGGTATGTGGAACTTGTTTTGCAGAGCCGGACACGATCCTCGTGTTCAAAATCTTCTATGAAGTATTCGGAGGAGGAACCCGCCTTGCATTGCCGAAGACAATCTACACACCGGACTCATCGTCATTAAAGCCTGGTTCAGGGGCTACTGAGGGAGTCCTGGATTAGGGGGTATCCGGACAGCCTAATTATATCCTTTGGCCGGACTGTTGGACTATGAAGACACAAGGTTGAAGACTTCATCCCGTGTCCGGATGGAACTCTCCTTGGCGTGGAAGGCAAGCTTGGCAATACAGATATGTAGATCTCCTTCCTTGTAACCGACTCTGTGTAACCCTAGCCCCCTCCGATGTCTATATAAACCGGAGGGTTTAGTCCGTAGGACCAAGAACAACAACAATCATACCATATGCTAGCTTCTAGGGTTTAGCATCTTCGATCTCGTGGTAGATCAACTCTTGTACTACTCATACTATCAAGAACAATCAAGCAGGACGTAGGGTATTACCTCCATCAAGAGGGCCTGAACCTGGGTAAACATCGTGTCCCATGCCTCATGTTACCATCCGCCTAGACGCACAGTTCAGGACCCCCTACCCGAGATCTGCCGGTTTTGACACCGACACTAAGCATTAAGTAACTAGCAAAGCCTCCCCCAAGATTGTGGGAGACTCTCTTCTTTAGTTTGCACAAAGTTAAATATTTCCTGTAAGGCAGCTTGTTTCTTATGAGCAGGAAAATATTTTTTAGAGAAGTAATAAATCATATCCTCAGGACTACGCACACAACCATGAGCAAGAGTATTGTACCAAGCTTTAGCATCACCCTTTAAAGAGAAAGGAAATAATTTGAGAATAAAGTAGTAGCGAGTTTTCTCATCATGAGTAAAAAGGGTGGCTATATCATTCAACTTAGTAAGATGTGGCACAATAGTTTCAGTTTCAGAACCATGGAAAGGATTAGATTCAACCAAACTGATTAACTCTGGGTCGACAGAGAATTCATAATCCTTATCATCAATAAAGATAGGTGAAGTTGCAAACTTAGGGTCACACTTTATTCTAGCATTCCGAGATTTTTCTTTATACTCCTGTAATAATTTCTCTAGATCATTTCTATCATTGCAAGAAAGAATATCTCTAGTTGCTTCTTCACTCATAACATAACCTTCTGTTACCTTAGGCAATTCATATCTAGGAAGGCTAGTTCTAGCAGGTGTTTCAGAAGATTCCGTTTCAAGCTCATCATCAGATTCAACAACATCATGTTGTATAACTCTAGCAATTTGTTTATCAAGAAATTCACCAAGTGGCACATCATCATTATCAAGCAAGATACTAGCATCATTCATAGTAGAAGTAGCATCATCAATAACTTGCGACATATCAGAATTAATAGCATGTGGTGTTCTTGCAAGTTTATTCATAATAGAAGGTGAATCTAAAGCAGAACTGGATGGCAGTTCCTTACATCCCCTCGTCCTTGAGAGAAATATCTTAGTCTTTGGATCCTTCAGATTCTTCCTAGTGATAATATAGTAATAATCCCAAGTGACTCAACAAATATAGCTACGCTCCCCGGCAACGGCGCCAGAAAAAGGTCTTGATAACCCACAAGTATAGGGGATCGCAACAGTTTTCGAGGGTAGAGTATTCAACCCAAATTTATAGATTCGACACAAGGGGAGCCAAAGAATATTTGAAGGTATTAGCAGCTGAGTTGTCAATTCAACCACACCTGGACATTAATTATCTGCAGCAAGTAATCAGCAGCAAAGTAGTTTGGTAGTTTGATAATAGTGACAGCAGCAATAATAATAGTTACAGTGATAGCAGTAATTTTGTAGCAAGTGTAACAGTGATGATAGCAGCAGTAACTTAGCAGAAACAATATGGAAAAGTTCATAAGCATTGGATCGGTGACTTGTTGGATGATATTCATCATGTGACAGTTATAACCTAGGGCGATACGGCACTTGCTCCAGTTCATCGATATAATGTAGGCATGTATTCCGTAAATAGTCATACATGCTTTATTAAAAGAACTTGCATGACATCTTTTGTTCTACCCTCCTGTGGCAGCAGGGTCCATATTGGAAACTAGTTAAGGGATATTAAGGCATCCTTTTAATAGAGAACCAGAACAAACCATTAACACATAGTGAATACATGAACTCCTCAAACTATGGTCATCACCGAGAGTGGGCCTGGTTGTTGTCACTCCGGGGTTGTCGGATCATAACACGTAGTAGGTGACTATAACTTGCAAGATCGGATCTAGAACATGAATATAATGATGATAACATAAACGGTTCAGATCTGAAATCATGGCACCTGGGCCCAAAGTGACAAGCATTAAGCATGGCAAAGTCATAGCAACATGATAACCCACAAGTATAGGGGATCGCAACAGTTTTAGAGGGTAGAGTATTCAACCCCAATTTATTGATTCGACACAAGGGGAGCCAAACAATATTCTCAAGTATTAGCATCTGAGTTGTCAATTCAACCACACCTGGAAAACTTAATATCTGCAGCAAAGTATTTAGTAGCAAAGTAACATGGAAGTAACGGTAACGGTGGCAAAGGTAACAGTAGCGGTTTTGTAGCAATTGTAACAGTGGCAATGGTAAAGTAACTAAGCAAAGATCAATATGTGAAAAGCTCGTAGGCAAGGATCAGTGATGGATAATTATGTCAGATGTGATTCCTCATGCAACAGTTATAACATAGGGTGACACAGAACTAGCTCCAGTTCATCAATATAATGTAGGCATGTATTCCGAATATATCCATACGTGTTTATGGAAAAGAACTTGCATGACATCTTTTGTCCTACCCTCCCGCAGCAGCGGGGTCCTATTGGAAACTAAGGGATATTAAGGCATCCTTTTAATAGAGTACCGGACCAAAGCATTAACACTTAGTGAATACATGAACTCCTCGTACTACGGTCATCACCGGTAAGTATCCCGATTATTGTCACTTCGGGGTTACCAGATCATAACACATAGTAGGTGACTATTGACTTGCAAAATAGGATCAAGAACTCACATATATTCATGAAAACATATTAGGTTCAGATCTGAAATCATGGCACTCAGGCCCTAGTGACAAGCATTAAGCATAGCAAATTCATAGAAACATCAATCTCAGAACATAATGGATACTAGGGATGAAACCCTAACAAAACTAACTCGATTACATGATAAATCTCATCCAACCCATCACTGTCCAGCAAGCCTACGATGGAATTACTCACGCACGGAGGTGAGCATCATGAAATTGGTGATGGAGGAAGGTTGATGATGACGATGGCGACGGATTCCCCTCTCCGGAGCCCCGAACGGACTCCAGATCAGCCCTCCCGAGAGAGATTAGGGCTTGGCGGCGGCTCCGTATCATAAACGCGATGAATCCTTCTCTCTGATTTTTTCTCCCAGAACGTGAATATATAGAGTTGGAGTTGAGGTTGGTGGAGCACCAGGGGGCCCACAAGGCAGGGGGCGCACTCCCACCCTCGTGGACAGGGTGTGGGCCCCTGGCCTTGATTCTTTCTCCAGTATTTTTTATATATTCCAAAAATATTCTCCGTGAAGTTTCAGGTCATTCCGAGAACTTTTATTTCTGCACAAAAATAACACCATGGCAATTCTGTTGAAAATAGCGTCAGTCTGGGTTAGTTCCATTCAAATCTTGCAAGTTAGAGTCCAAAACAAGGGAAAAAGTGTTTGGAAAAGTAGATACGTTGCAGACATATCAACTCCCCAAGCTTAAACCTTTGCTTGTCCTCAAGCAATTCAGTTGACAAGCTGAAAGTGATAAAGAAAAAACTTTTACAACGGTTTGCTCTTGTTGGTGTAAATATGTAAAGCCACCATTCAAGTTTTCAGCAAAGATTATGAACTAACCATATTCACAATAACATTTAGGTCTCATGTTTACTCATATCAATGGCATAATCAACTAGCGAGCAATAATAGTAAATCTTGGAAGACAACACTTTCTCAAAACAATCATAATATGATATAAAAAGATGGTATCTCGCTAGCCCTTTCTGAGACCGCAAAACATAAATGTAGAGCACCTCTGAAGATCAAGGGCTGATTGGAAATTGTAATTCATGGTAAAAGAGATCCAGTCATAGTCATACTCAATGTAAACTAATAGTAATGCATACAAATGATAGCGGTGCTCTCCAACTGGTGCTTTTTAATAAGAGGATGATGACTCAACATAAAAGTAAATAGATAGGCCCTTCACGGAGGGAAGCATGGATTTGTAGAGGTGCCAGAGCTCGGTTTTTGAAATAGAGATAAATAATATTTTGAGTGGTATACTTTCATTGTCAACATAACAACCGAGAGATCTCGATATCTTCCATGCTACACACATTATAGGCGGTTCCCAAAAAGAATGGTAAAGTTTATACTCCCCCTACCACGAACAAACATCAATCCATGGCTTGTCCAAAACAACGGGTGCCTCCAACTAACAACAGTCCTGGGGGAGTTTTGTTTGCAATTATTTTGATTTGATTTGAGCATGGGACTGGGCATCCCGCTCACCAGCCATTTTCTCGTGAATGAGGAGCAGAGTCCACTCCTCTTGAGAATAACCCGCCTAGCATGGAAGATACAGATAGCCCTAGTTGATATATGAGCTATTCGAGTATACAAAATAGAATTTAATTTGAAGGTTTAGAGTTTGGCACATACAAATTTACATGGAATGGCGGGTAGATACCGCATATAGGAAGGTATGGTGGACTCATATGGAATAACTTTGGGGTTTATGGAATTGGATGCACAAGCACTATTCCCGCTTAGTACAAGTGAAGGCTAGAAAGAGACTGGGAAGCGACCAACTAGAGAGCGACAACAGTCATGAACATGCATTAAAATTAATCAACACTGAATGCAAGCATGAGTAGGATATAATTCATCATGAACATAAATATCATGGATGCTATGTTGATTTTGTTTCAACTAGATGTGTGAACATGTGCCAAGTCAAGCCACTCGAATCATTCAAAGGAGGATACCACCCTATCATACCACATCACAACCATTTTAATAGCATGTTGGCACGCAAGGTAAACCATTATAAACTCCTAGCTACTTAAGCATGGCATGAGCAACTATAATCTCTAATTGTCATTGCAAACATGTTTCATTCATAATGGGCTGACAGCAACGATGAACTAATCATATTTACAAAAACAAGATAGGTCAAGTTCATACCAGCTTTTCTCATCTCAATCAGTTCATCATATATCATCATTATTGCCTTTCACTTGCACGGCCGAACGGTGTGGATAATAATAATAGTGCACATGCATTGGACTAAGCTGGAATCCGCAAGCATTCAATATACAGGAGAAGACAAGGTAACATGGGCTCTTGGTTAAATAAAAAATAATGCATATAAGAGCCACTCAACATTTTCATCATGGTCTTCTCCTCTCGACCCCCAAAGAACAAGAAAAGAAATACAACTATTTACACGGGAAAGCTCCCAACAAGGAAAAGAAGAACGAAAAATATTTTTGGGTTTTCTTTTAATTATTACTACTACAGGCATGGAAAGTAAACTTGCTAAAAGCTACAACTAATTTTTTTAGTTTTTTCTTAAGGTTTTTCAAACACACAAGAAGAAAGCTTAAAACAGAAAATAAACTAGCATGGATGATACAATCAAAAAGTACGAGCACCGACAACTGGCATGAGTGTGTGAACATGAATGTAATGTCGGTGAGAAATACGTACTCCCCCAAGCTTAGGCTTTTGGCCTAAGTTGGTCTATGCCCATGGATCAAAGTGACCCTCTCCGGTGTGCAGAGGAGTGTCATCTGGGTGCCACTGGTTGGCGATCTCCTCTGGATTCCATTGATAAACAGACTATCGATAAGGGTCAAGTGGTGGTTCCAGCTTAGGCTCTGGAGCTGGTGTCAGGCTCCAATATGCATAAACGGCCTCCGACAAGATGAGGTACGTGCCTGAAAATATGTCAAACAAAGAGGGAGCAGGCAAGGTAATAATCTCAAAGTAATTTTTATTAAATATCAATCTATATTTAAGCATCTTCTTCTTGTCCTTAACAATAAAATCATGCGCTACCATACTCTTATAATCTAGAAAAATAGGAGGCAGTGACTTTTCTTCTTTCTCATAATGCCTAATAGGTATGTTAAAGTGTGAAGCAAGGCGCGAAGCAAAGATGCCTCGAAAGATGGGACCCTTCGTACGGTTCAGATTTAACTGTTTAGCAACAATAGCGCCTAAACTGAAATTAGCATCACAAAACAAGGCATGGCGCAAAATAACAATATCAGGGGCACTAAGGTTTCCACTGTTCCCATGACCAATCAAGCATCTACTAGCAAATATTGCAAAGTAACATAGAACATGAAAATGTATGCTAGTAATTCTTGCATCGGAAACTTTCCTCGTTTCCCCTACATCAATCATATCAATAAACCCTTCCACATCATTACGATGTGGTTCCTCTATGCTGCTCGCAAAGGGTCACTTGCAAACCACACAAAAATCATAAAGTGACATCTCCTTAACCTCATCATATAAGTGAAATTCCACCAAAGGTGGTGATTTCTTAGCATGAAAGTAAAAAATTTGCATGAAAATATTAGTTAGGAGGAGATACTGTTCGCGCTGGTCGCGGAGGAAGTCGACGAGGCCTGCATTCTCAGCCAAATAATAAAAATCTTCATAAATCCCAGCTTCTCTCAAGAACTCATCACAAGGCCATTCACACGGGCGAACTTCTGCAGTGCGAGGGAGATTATATTTGGGCTTCTTATTTTCTTCACTTTACTTATCCTTCGAGCTTCGGCTCGAAGAGCCTCTCAACAATATTTTCATCATTTTCTTTTTGTGAAAAATTTCTGAAATTTTTAGTAACTCAAAATAAAAGTGAGCCAAACTCAACAAAATTGATAGCAGCTACTCCTACAAGTGCCTAGAGGCCATATCATGCAATAAAACTACTTGGGACCATATAAATTTGACATGCAAGCTCAAGAACAGTGTCACCTAAGCAGCAAAAAATGCAATAAATAAAGCACTAGAACAAAAACTAATTGGACCATTGGAGGAGTCAGATACCGAAGAACAATCCCCCAAAACAGTTTTGCGAATGAAGCTTTGAGCAAGGAGATCAAAAATGGCAGCAAGATGAGCTAGAACTCGGGTTTGAGCTGGTGGATGATTTTTTCTGGAGGAAGACGAAGTGTGTGGGTTCAAGAATAAGTGGAGGGGGCCCACGTGGGGTCCACGAGGCAAGGGGTGTGCCCAGGGGGGGTAGGGCGCGTCCTGGACTCTCGTGGCCAGGTGGTGAGGCCCCCTAGTGTGTTCTCAGTGCCAATAATTCTTAAATATTCTAGAAAAAATCATATAAAATTTTCAGGACATTTGGAGAACTTTTATTTTCGGGGTATTTTTTATTGCAAGGATAATTCAGAAAACAGACAGGAAATACTATTTTTGCTTTACTAAATCTAAATAACAGAAAGTAAAAGGAGGGTACATAAAGTTGTGCTTTCTAACTTCATCCATCTGATGCTCATCAAAAGAAATCCACTAACAAGGTTGATCAAGTCTTGTTAACAAACTCATTCCGAATCGCATGAAACCAGAGAAATTTCGAATAACACTAGGTTACCTCAACGGGGATATGCACGTCCCCAACAATAATAATATCATATTTCTTCTTAGCAGTAGGGAGAGGAAATTCAAAATATCTGATAGTAATCATTGAAGTTTTTCCAATAGAATTGATACTGTGTGGACTTGAGGTTGTTTCCTCGGAAAGTGTACCGTATGCTCGTTACCATTAACATGAAAAGTGACATTTCCTTAATTGCAATCAATAACAGCCCCTGCGGTATTCAAAAAGGGTCTACCAAGGATAATCGACATACTATCGTCCTCGGGAATATCAAGAATAACAAAGTCTGTTAAAATAGTAACATTTGCAACCACAACAGGCACATCCTCACAAATACCGACAGGTATAGCAGTTGATTTATCGGACATTTGCAAAGATATTTCAGTAGGTGTCAACTTATTAAATTCAAGTCTACGATATAAAGAGAGAGGCATAACACTAACACCGGCTCCAAGATCACATAAAGCAGTTTTAACATAGTTTCTTTTAATGGAGCATGGTATAGTTGGTACTCCTGGATCTCCAAGTTTCTTTGGTATTCCACCCTTAAAAGTATAATTAGCAAGCATGGTGGGAATTTCAGCTTCGGGTATCTTCCTTATATTTGTGACAATATCTTTCATATACTTAGCATAAGGATTCATTTTAAGCATATCAGTCAAACGCATACACAAAAAGATAGGTCTAATCATTTCAGAAAAGCGCTCAAAATCATCATCATCCTTTTTCTTGGATGGTTTAGGAGGAAAAGGCATGGGTTTTTGTACCCATGGTTCTCTTTCTTTACCATGCTTCCTAGCAACAAAGTCTCTCTTATCATAATGTTGATTCTTTGATTGTGGGTTATCAAGATCAACAGCAGGTTCAATCTCTACATCATTGTCATTGCTAGGTTGAGCATCAACATGAACATCATCATTAACATTATCACTTGGTTCATGTTCATTACCAGATTGTGTTTCAGCATCAGAAATAGAAATATCATTGGGATTCTTAGGTGTGTCAACAACAGGTTCACTAGAAGCATGCAAAGTCCTATGCTACGTCTCCAATGTATCTATAATTTTTTATTGTTCCATGCTATTATATTATCTGTTTTGGATGTTTAATGGTCTTTAATATACCTTTTTATATTATTTTTGGGACTAACCTACTAACCAAAGGCCCAGTGCAAATTGCTATTTTTTTGCCTATTTCAGTGTTTCGCAGAAAAGGAATATCAAACGGAATCCAAACGGAATGAAACCTTCGGGAGAGTTATTTTTGGAACAAACGTGATTCAGGAGACTTGGAGTGGACGTCAAGAAAGAAGCGAGGAGGCCACGAGGCAGGAGGGCACGCCCAGGGGGGTAGGCACGCCCCCCACCCTCGTGGGCCCCTCACAGCTCCACCGTCGTACTTCTTCCTCCTATATATACCCATATCACCTGAAAACATCTATGAGCATGATGACCCACAAGTATAGGGGATCTATCATAGTCCTTTCGATAAGTAAGAGTGTCGAACCCAACGAGGAGCAGAAGGAAATGATAAGCAGTTTTCAGCAAGGTATTCTCTGCAAGTACTGAAATAAGTGGTAACAGATAGTTTTGTGATAAGATAATTTGTAACGAGCAACAAGTAACAAAAGTAAATAAAGTGCAGCAAGGTGGCCCAATCCTTTTTGTAGCAAAGGAAAAGCCTGGACAAACTCTTATATAAGGAAAAGCGCTCCCGAGGACACATGGGAATATCGTCAAGCTAGTTTTCATCACGTTCATATGATTCGCGTTCGGTACTTTGATAATTTGACATTTGGGTGGACCGGTGCTTGGGTGTTGTTCTTACTTGAACAAGCATCCCACTTATGATTAACCTCTATTGCAAGCATCCGCAACTACAACAAAAGTATTAAGGTAAACCTAACCATAGCATGAAACATATGGATCCAAATCAGCCCCTTACGAAGCAACGCATAAACTAGGGTTTAAGCTTCGGTCACTCTAGCAACCCATCATCTACTTATTACTTCCCAAAGCCTTCCTATAGGCCCAAATAATGGAAAAGTGTTATGTAGTCGACGTTCACATAACACCACTATAGGCTAGACAACATACATCTCATCAAAATATCGAACAAATACCAAATTCACGTGACTACTAATAGCAAGACTTCTCCCTTATCCTCAGGAACAAACATAACTACTCACAAAGCATATTCATATTCATAATCAGAGGGGTAATAATATGCATAAAGGATCTGAACATATGATCTTCCACCAATTAAACCAACTAGCATCAACTACAAGGAGTAATTAACACTACTAGCAACCTACTAGCACCAATCCCGGACTTGGAGACAAGAATTGGATACAAGAGATGAACTAGGGTTTTGAGATGAGATGGTGCTGATGAAGATGTTGATGGTGATTGCCCTCTCCCGATGAGAGGAGCGTTGGTCATGACGATGAAGATGATTTCCCCCTCCGGGAGGAAAGTTTTCCCGGCAGAACAGCTCTACCGGAGCCCTAGATTGGTTCCGCCAAGGTTCCGCCTCGTGGCGGTGGAGTTTCGTCCCGAAAGGTTGCTTCTGGTTTTTTTTTCTCGACAAAAGACTTCATATAGCAGAAGATGGTCATCGGAGAGCCACAAGGGGGCCCACGAGGTAGGGGGGCACCCCCCACCCTTGAGGAAAGGGTGTGGGCCCCCTGGTCTTCATCTTTGGCGAGGATTTTTCATTATTTATTATAAGGTATTCCCTGGAGTTTCAGGACTTTTGGAGTTGTGTAGTATAGGTCTCTAATATTTGCTCCTTTTCCAGCCCAGAATTCTAGCTGCCGGCATTCTCCCTCCTTATGTAAACCTTGTAAAATAAGAGAGAATAGCCATAAGTATTGTGACATAATGTGAAATAACAGCCCATAATGCAATAAATATCGATATAAAAGCATGATGCAAAATGGACATATCAACTCCCCCAAGCTTAGACCTTGCTTGTCCTCAAGCGAAAGCTGATAACAATAAATATGTCCCCATGTTTAGAGGTAGAGGCATCGATAAAAATAAAATACGGACATGAGGGCATCATGATTATTCTCATAACAGCAACATACATAGATATTGTCATATGATTACTTATGTTCAAGTGATGATCTATTCACAATGCAAAAGTATGAATCAGAAACCTTATTGAGAACCAACAAACTATAACCTCAGTCATTGAAGCAATTGCAATTTATCATAACATCAGAAAGAGTCTATGTCAGAGCTAAAAAGCAAGTCCACATACTCAACTATCATCTAGTCCTTCATAATTGCTAACACTCACGCAATACTGGTGGTTACGGAAATTTAATCGGACACACAGAAAGATAGGGGCTTATAGTTTCGCCCCACAACCTTTTACCTCGAGGGTAATGTCAACAATAATAACTCATGCCCCCCTACATCCAATTAGATATATATATATATATATATATATATATATATATATATATATATATCAGGTTCTTTCCAACATGCTGGGCTTGCCAAAGGATAAGATGAAAAAGGGAGAGGTGAAGATCACCATGACACCTGCATAAGGTAGAAGATAATAATAAAAGATAGGCCCTTCGCACAGGGAAGCAGAGGTTGCCATGCGCTTTTATGGTTGGATGAACAAAATCTTAATGCGAAAGAACGTCACTTTATATTGCCCCTTATGATATGGACCTTTATTATGTAGTCTGTCGCTTTTATTACTTCCACATCACAAGATCGTATAAAGCTTATTTCTCCCACAGTAATCATACATATTTAGAGCAATTTTTATTGCTTTGCACCGATGACAACTTACTTGAAGGATCTTACTCAATCCATAGGTAGATATGGTGGACTCTCATGGCAAAACTGGTTTAAGCGTATTAGGAAGCACAAGTAGTATCTCTACTTGGTGCTGAGAATTTGGCTAGCATGAGGGGGAAAGGCAAGCTCAACATGTTGGATGATCCATGACAACATACTTTATCTCAGATATAACAAAACATAACCCATTACGTTGTCTTCCTTGTCCAACATCAACTCTTTAGCATGTCATATTTTGATGAGTGCTCCCAATCATAAAAGATGTTAGTAATAGTATATTTATATGTGAAACCTCTCTTTCCTTATTACTTCCTATTAATTGCAGTGATGACCAAAAAGCTATGTCTGCCAACTCCCAACAACTTTTAATCATCACACTCTTTCTATGTGAAGTCATTACTATCAATAAGATCAATATGAACTTTTGTTTCTTCTTATTCTTTTTCTCTTTTCTTTTATTCACCCAAGATCATAGCAAGAAAATCAAGCCCTTGACTCAACACTAATCTTTATTATATAGCTCACGAACTCGATTACATAGAGAGATCATAAAGCAAAACTTAAAACTAGATCATGCCATCAACCTTATTCTACTAGATCAACATACTACTAATAGGATCGAACTAAGGAAAATGGTAAATATAGGAGTTGTGATTGTGATATGATACCGGGGCACCTCCCCCAAGCTTGGCAGTTGCCAAGGGGAGTTCCCATACCCATGTGATTATATCTCCTTGGTTGGTGAAGAAGGAGGTGATGGATAGTCGCACATCGAGCATAAGAGGTCCTCTAGCTTGCGAATAATGCCCTTGAGTGCTAAGATATGCTCCTTCAAAAAAATATTTTCACTTGTGAGATACTTTTTTTGAATACGAGTTAACTCAATCATCTTTCAAGCTTCGATCTCAGTTGGGGTAAGAAGGTTGTGATCAAGTTGAAGGATGTCTTCTGTTGCTGGAGCTTGGTTCTCCGTGGCCTTCTTGATCCCTTCATCCTTGTTGATCTCCATGGGTTCTTCCCTCTTCAGCTCTATCTTCATTAGCCAGGCATCTTTGTCACCGTTGTTGGATGAGGGGGACGACATGATGCCTGGCCTTGACAACCCTGACAGAGAATAGCCTAAAACAAGAACAGAGGATATTTGCGTGATACGGGAGTCAAAACCTTCGGGAGAATATATAGTGAATTTTTACCGACCAAACTACGTATCGTGCAAGAAAATAGAGTCCGGAAGGCACACGAGGTGCTCACGAGGTAGGGGGCGTGCCCAGGGGGTAGGGCGCGCCCTCCACCCACGTGGGGCCCTCGTGTCCTTCCCGGACTGCTACTTAATTTTCTATTTTTCTAAATATTCCAAAACGGAGAAATATTGCCTTAAAAACTGTTTTGGAATCGGTTTACTTACCGTACCACATACCTATTCCTTTTCGGGGTCTGAAACATTCTGGAAAGTGTCCCTTATGTATTCCTCCGGGGTTACGGTTTTAATAATATTGGTTTCAACATTTATGGGATTACCTGAGATATAATGTTTAATTCTCTGACCATTTACCACCTTCGGATTTGTGCCTTCGAAGTTGTTGATTTTTATGGCACCGAAACGATATACCTCCTTAATAACGTAGGGGCCTTCCCATTTAGAGAGAAGTTTTCCTGCAAAAAATCTTGAACGAGAGTTGTATAGCAATACATAATCACCTACATTAAACTCACGCTTTTGTATCCTTTTGTCATGCCATCTTTTAACCTTTTCTTTAAACAACTTGGCATTTTAATAAGCTTGGGTTCTCCATTCATCAAGTGAGCTAATATCAAATAACCTCTTTTCACCGGCAAGTTTGAAATCATAGTTGAGCTCTTTAATAGCCCAATATGCCTTATGTTCTAGTTCGAGAGGTAAGTGACATACTTTTCCATATACCATTTTATATGGAGACACACCCATAGGATTTTTATATGCAGTTCTATAGGCCCATAATGCATCATCAAGTTTCTTGGACCAATTCTTTCTAGACCTATTGACAGTCTTTTGCAAAATTAATTTGAGTTCTCTATTACTCAATTCTACTTGACCACTAGACTGTGGGTGATACGGAGATGCAATTGTATGATTGACGTCATATTTAGCAAGCATTTTACGGAAAGCGCCATGAATAAAATGTGAACCACCATCATTCATTAAATATCTAGGGACTCCAGACCTCGGAAAAATAACTTCTTTAAGCATTTTAATAGAAGTGTTATGATCAGCACTACTAGTTGGAATAGCTTCTACCCACTTAGTAACATAATCAACAGCAACTAAAATATGTGTATATCCATTAGAGGCAGGAAAAGGTCCCATATAATCAAAGCCCCAAACATCAAACGGTTCAATAACAAGTGAATAATTCATAGGCATTTCACCAATACTACCAATTCTTTGACATTCATCACAAGATAGGACAAACTTATGGGCATCCTTGAAGAGAGTAGGCCAATAAAAACCAGATTGCAATACCTTATGTGCAGTTCTATCTCCCGCATGGTGTCCTCCATAAGTTTCGGAGTGGCACTTGCGTAGGATCTGTTCCTGTTCATGCTCAGGTACACAACATCTAATAACACCATCCACTCCTTCTTTATAAAGATGTGGGTCATCCCAAAAGTAATGTCTCAAATCATAGAAGAACCTTTTCTTTGTTGGTATCTAAATCTAGGTGGTATGAATTTAGCAACAATGTAATTATCATAATCAGCATACCAAGGGGTACTGCGAGAAGTACTTATGACATTTAATTGTTCATCAGGAAAGCTATCATCAATAGGTAGTGGGTCATCAAGAACATTCTCTAACCTAGATAAGTTGTCTGCAACGGGGTTCTCAGCTCCTTTTCTATCAACAGTATGCAAATCAAATTCTTGTAGCAAGAGAACCCATCTAATAAGTCTAGGTTTAGCATCTTTCTTCTCCATAAGGTATTTAATAGTAGCATGATCAATGTGGATAGTTACTTTAGAATCAACAATATAAGGTCTGAACTTATCACAAGAAAATACAACTGCTAAAATTTCTTTTTCAGTAGTAGCATAATTTCTTTGAGCATTGTCTAGAGTCTTACTAGCATAATGGATAACATTTAATTTCTTATCAACTCTTTGCCCTAGAACAGCACCTACAGCATAATCGCTAGCATCACACATAATTTCAAAGGGTAAATTCCAATCAGGTGGCTGAACAATAGGTGTAGAGACTAATGCTTTCTTAAGTATTTCAAATGCTTCTACACAATCATCATCAAAGACAAATGGTATATCTTTTTGTAATAAATTAGTCAGAGGCCGAGAAATTTTTTAGAAGTCATTGATGAACCTCCTATAGAATCCGGCGTGACCAAGGAAACTTCTTATACCTTTGATGTCCTTGGGACATGGCATCTTTTCAATAGCATCAACCTTGGCTTTATCAACTTCAATACCTCTTTCAGAAACTTTATGCCCCAAGACAATACCTTCATTAACCATAAAGTGGCACTTTTCCCAATTCAATACAAGATTAGTTTCTTCACATCTCTGCAAAACTCAATCAAGATTGCTCAAGCAATCATCAAAAGAAGATCCATAGACGGAAAAGTCGTCCATGAAAACCTCACAAATCTTTTCACAAAAGTCAGAGAATATAGCCATATGCATCTTTGAAAGGTAGCAGGTGCATTACATAAACCAAAAGGCATACGTCTATAAGCAAAAGTACCAAAAGGGCATGTAAAAGTAGTCTTTTATTGATCTTTAGCCGACACAGGTATTTGAGAGAAACCAGAATAACCATCTAGAAAGCAGTAATGTGTATGCTTGCATAATCTTTCTAGCATTTGATCGATAAAAGGTAACGGGTAATGATCTTTCTTAGTAGCCTTATTTAATTTGCGGAAATCAATTACCATCCTATAACCTGTAATAATTGTTTGTGGAATCAATGCATCTTTATCATTAGGAACAACAGTAATACCTCCCTTCTTAGGGACACAATGAACAGGACTTACCCACTGACTATTAGCAACGGGATAAATTATACCTGCCTCCAGAAGCTTTAGTATTTCTTTTCTTACCACTTCTTTCATTTTAGGATTCAGACGTCGTTGAGGATCACGAACTGGTTTGGCATCTGCTTCTGAATTTATTTTATGTTGACATAGAGTGGGACTAATGCCCTTAATATCATCAATAGTATATCCAATAGCAGCACGGTGCTTCTTCAGAGTTTTCAATAATCTTTCTTCTTCATGCTCTGAAAGGTTAGCACTAATAATAACAGGATATATCTTCTTTTCATCAAGATAAGCATATTTAAGATTATCAGACAACGGCTTAAGCTCAAACACGGGATCACCCTTAGGTGGAGGGGGATCCCCTAGGATTTCAACAGGCAAATTGTGTTTCAGAATAGGTTCCTGTTTAAAGAATACTTCATCTATTTCCTTTTCTTTCATTCATAAACATATCATTCTCGTAGTCTAGCAAATATTGTTCTAAAGGATCGCTAGGAGGTACGGCAATAGAAGCAAGACCAATAACTTCATCCTTACTAGGCAATTCTTCTTCACGGTGTTGTTTACTAAATTTAGAGAAATTAAACTCATGAGTCATATCATCTAAGCCGACAGTAACAACATCCCTTGTGCAATCTATGGTAGCATTAACAGTATTTAAGAATGGTCTACCAAATATAATGGGACAAAAGCTATCTTGTGGGGAACCAAGAACAAGAAAATCAGCAGGATATTTAGTTTTCCCACACAAGACTTCAACATCTCTAACAATTTCCATTGGTGAAATAGTATCTCTATTAGCAAGTTTAATAGTAACATCAATTTCTTCTAACTCAACAGGTGCAATGTCATGCATAATTTCTTTGTATAAGTCAATAGGTATTGCACTAGCACTAGCACCCATATTACATAAGCCATGGCAACAATGATCTCCTATTTTAACAGAAATAACAGGCATGCCTACCACAGGTCTATTTTTATCTTTAGCACAAGGTTTAGCAATTCTAGCCGTTTCACCGCAGAACTGAATAACATGCCCATCAATATTATCAGACAAGAGATCTTTAACAATAGCGATATTAGGTTCAACTTTAACTTTCTCGGGAGGTGTATATGTTTTAATGTTGCTTTTACAAACCACAGTTGAAGCTTTAGCATGATCCTTTATCCTAACAGGGAAAGGTGGTTTCTCAACATAACAAGTAGAAACAATAGGATCATTATAAGTGACAGTCTTTTCTTCAACTTTAATAGGTGCAGCTACTTTTACTTCTATGGGAGGATGATATTTAAACCACTTCTCCTTAGGGAGATCAACATAAGTAGCAAAAGATTCACAGAAAGAAGCTACTATCTCAGAATCAAGTCCATATTTAGTGCTAAACTTAAGGAAAGTATCGTATCCATAAAAGATTTAACACAATCAAACTTAGGTGTCATACCTGACTCCTTACCTTTGTCGAGATCCCAATCTTCAGAGTTGCGTTTAATTCTATCCAATAAATCCCATCTAAATCCAATAGTCTTCATCATAAAAGAGCCAGCACAAGAAGTATCGAGCATGGTGCGATTATTTTCAGAAAGCCGAGCATAAATTTTTTGAAGAATTGTTTCTCTTGGGAGCTCATGATTGGGGCATGAATATAACATTGATTTATGCCTCCCCCAAGCTTGAGAGATGCTTTCTCCTTCGCGAGGCCAAAAATTATATATATAATTGCGGTCACGATGAACAAGATGCATAGGGCAATACTTTTGATGAAATTCCAATTTCAATCTTCTATAGTTCCATGATCTCATATCATCAGATAGCCTATACCATGTCAATGTGTCTCCCTTAAAAGATAAAGGGAAGACATTCTTCTTAGCAACATCATCGGGTATACCTGCAAGCTTAAATAATCCACAAACTTCATCCACATATATTAGGGGTTCATCATTATGCTTTGTTCCATCTCCTGTAAAAGGATTAGCTAGCAGTTTTTCTATCATACCCGAAGGGTACTCATAAGGAATTTCATTTTCAATAAGTTCAGTAGGTTGAGGAAAAACTCTTTGCTCTACTGGTCGGGGTGAAGATACACCGAACAAGCCCCTCAGAGGATTACTTTCCATAGTAACAAGTGACAGTAAATTTCAGCACACTATATAAATTTTTTCCTTACCAAATTCCACCTACCAAAGGCGCTTCACTCACCGGCAATGGCGCCAGAAAAGAGTCTTGATGACCCACAAGTATAGGGGATCTATCGTAGTCCTTTCGATAAGTAAGAGTGTCGAACCCAACGAGGAGTAGAAGGAAATGATAAGCGGTTTTTAGCAAGGTATTCTCTGCAAGTACTGAAATAAGTGGTAACAGATAGTTTTGTGATAAGATAATTTGTAACGAGCAACAAGTAACAAAAGTAAATAAAGTGCAGCAAGGTGGCCCAATACTTTTTGTAGAAAATGACAAGCCTAGACAAACTCTTATATAAGGAAAAGTGCTCCCGAGGACACATGGGAATATCATCAAGCTAGTTTTCATCACGTTCATATGATTCACGTTCGGTACTTTGATAATTTGACATGTGGGTGGACCGGTGCTTGGGTGTTGTTCTTACTTGAACAAGCATCCCACTTATGATTAACCTCTATTGCAAGCATCCGCAACTACAATAGAAGTATTAAGGTAAACCTAACCATAGCATGAAACATATGGATCCAAATCAGTCCCTTACGAAGCAACGCATAAACTAGGGTTTAAGCTTTTGTCACTCTAGCAACCCATCATCTACTTATTACTTTCCAAGGCCTTCCTCTAGGCCCAAATAATGGTGAAGTGTTCTGTAGTCGACATTCACATAACACCACTAGAGGCTAGACAACATACATCCCATCAAAATGTCGAACGACCGTCGGTGTCAAAACCGGCGGATCTCGGCTAGGGGGTCCCGAACTGTGCGTCTTGGTCGGATGGTAACATGAGGCAGGGGACACAATGTTTTACCCTGGTTCGGGCCCTCTTTATGGAGGTAAAACCCTACGTCCTGCTTGATTGATATTGATGATATGGGTAGTACAAGAGTAGATCTACCGCGAGATCAGAGAGGCTAAACCCTAGAAGCTAGCCTATAGTATGATTGTATGTTGTGGTTTTGTCCTACGGACTAAAACCCTTCGGTTTATATAGACACCGGAGAGGGTTAGGGTTACACAAGGTCGGTTACAAAGGAGGAGATATCCATATCCATATTGCCTAGCTTGCCTTCCACGCCAAGTAGAGTCCCATCCGGACACAAGACGAAGTCTTCAATCTTGTATCTTCATAGTCTAACGGTCCGGCCAATGGAGATAGTCCGGCTATCCGGAGACCCCCTAATCCAGGACCCCCTCAGTAGCCCCTGAACCAGGCTTCAATGACGATGAGTCCGGCGCGCAGTATTGTCTTCGGCATTGCAAGGCGGGTTCTTTCTCCGAATACATCACAGAAGAATTTGAATACGAGGATAGTGTCCGACCTTGCAAAATAAGTTCCACATACCGTCGTAGAGAGAATAATATTTTCGCAAATCCAATTCGCTGACTCGTTTTGGTAGCATGACGTTATGTCATTGCCCGATGATTATTCGAACCATTTCCACACATAACGCGAGGCGGTTTCTTGACACGTCTTGTCAAAGTAGAGATCGTGTTCCCCCAATTACGGGATTCTCATTAATGCAGTCGTGGGTAACCCAACCGTGTCTAGGACTCCTAGATTATAGGCAAGTCCTAAACGGCTACGGAGAGGACGCTTGATATTCACCCTCTTTATAAAGGGACAAGGTTTTCGCTTTCTCCCTCTTGTGCTCAATCGAACCTTTCCCCCACCTCGAGTTCTAACACCCAAAGCCCAGGTTAGGTTCTCCAGATCTTCAATCATGTCCGGATACAGCCTTCAAGGCCGATGGATGCCCTCCTTCATTACGGAAGAGGACATCAAGAAGCTGAGGGAGGCTAGATACCTGACCGCCGAGGTTTCGCATCGACTGCCTGCTCGAGGGCAGGTCGTTCCTACTCCCGAACCCAAAGAGAACGTCGTGTTTGTCTCCCACTTCCTCCGAGGCCTAGGCCTCACTCTGGATCCCTTCGTCAGGGGTTTGATGTTCTATTACGGGCTAGATTTCCACGATCTAGCTCCGGACTCCTTTCTCCACATCTCGACATTTATCGTCGTGTGTGAGGCCTTCCTCCGCATTACCCCTCACTTCAGCCTGTGGCTCAAGACCTTTGAAGTGAAGCCGAAGATGATCGAGGGGCAACATGCAGCGTGCAGAGGTGCATCAATAGGCAAGATGGCAGGAGCTCCATGGCCGAAAGGTTCTTTTCCAGAGGTGTTTGAATTATGGCAACGGGAGTGGTTTTACGTCACGGCTCCCAGAAGTGCCAAGTGGGCGGCTGCCCCCGCTTTCCGCTCGGGCCCCCCACCACAACTGATGTCATGGATTAGCAGAGGTCTGAGCTGGGGTCCAGCCAAGGACGTGCCTATACTGCAAAGCCGCATTCGAGATCCCTTCGAGGGAGATTTTAATTTGGTTGTGGTAATACAAGTTATGCTGGTTCGTCAAGTCCAGCCTTGCAAACGCCGGCCCCTTCGCTTGTGGGAGTTCAACCTAGAGGGACCACGTGCCATTCAAAGTTTCCTCGGCCTGACGCACGAGGAGATGTACAATTCATTCTTCGGACCTCAAGTAGAGTGTCCGGATATTACCGAGGACGTGGGCCTGAGCAGTAACCGCGCTGCCGAACAAGTAAGAAATCCTCTGGCCGAACACACTGTCTTTTATTCATCATGAAGTTATTTCTGAGAGTTCGCTTTTCGACCAGGACTGGCTAACAAAGGCGAGGATGATTCAGTGTTTGGCCCCCCTCCCTGAGGGTTTGGAAAATCCAGTATTGGAAAAGATGCTTGAGGTCGCACCTTGCCCGGAGCCCTCGAAGGAAGATACGGGGGGGATAATACGGGCGGACGCGGGCACCCATCGCTGCCAGTTCCAACCGAGGGAATGAGCGTCTCCATGAAGGAGAATAACCGGGGGAGGAAAAGGACTGCTTTCGAGGATCCGGAAGCCGAGCCTCCAAACGGGAGAAGAAGTCCCACAGAGGGTCCTGCCTCGGGGGGGGTGCTTTTGCCGCACAAAGTCCACGGGGGGATCAGCCCTCCAACGAGTCGTAAGTGATCCAAAATACTTTAATAGCAAAGGTATGATATCTTTTTTCTGAGAAAATAACCACCACATATATCTTGCAGTTCGGGCCTTAGCCCCTCTCAGCTGAGCTCGTCTTCGGGGGATCTTCTTCCAGAGATGATGGAGACCGAAACGCCTCCCCCGGACTCCTCCGCTCAAGAAGCGGGCGACCCCGAAGTGTCGTCACGGAGGGCCTCTCTGGATCCGGTGAGGCCAGAAGATAATCCCATAGACCCCCGAAGTCCCCAGCGTCCGGCTCCCGAGGAGAGCAAACAAAAGTGTCTGGCACTGTCTGGTATGCGGTTGGACGTTCTGAGGGAGCTGGTGGGGCGAGCGGCCATCTCAGAAGAACACCGTACGCTGATGGGTACGGTGATGGAGAGAATTTCGTCCGCCGAAAGCGGAATACATGAAGCCTTTATGAGTCTACTGACAAGCTTTCAGGTACGTGAGATAATATGTGATAGTACTGCACATGTTAGGTGTGCCCTATGTAGATAGTAGCCCCTGAGACTCTGGTTGTCATCGAGAACGGCGGCGAGCAGAGGATCATAGTCCCAGGCAATAACCAGACTACCCTTATGTGCAGGTGGTGGAAGCTCCGGTGGCTAGCCGGACTAGTGAGTTTGCTGAATTAAAATGGCAACTGGATGCGGCAGACGCCGACATCGGGCTTGTTAACAAGAGGCTTGACGAGGCACAGGGTAAGTGTTATTATCTGGTGAACGCCACATAGTAAGAGCAGCATGATGCAGTATCTTTAATATGTTGTGACTGCATATGGAGTTGCCACCCTGGAAACCTTGCAGGAAGAACTTGCCTGAGCCAAGGAACAAGCGAGGATTAGTAATGCGGCTGCCTTGAAGGCGGCCGAAGAGTTGAGAGCCGAGAAGGCCGCACATTGCGAGAGCCAAGAGAAGATGGCCAAGATGGCCGTAGAATTAAAAGACACTACCGACCGTTGTCGGCTCCTTGAAAAAGAAAATCGAGCGAAGGCAACGGACCTTGAGAAGGCCACGATGGCGGACAAAGACACCCGCTCGGCGATGAGAGCGAAGAAGGAGGAGCTGCAGGAGGCCGGGGATATTACGGCTGGGAAGCCCTTCATGCTACGGAGGAAGTTCGGAGATCCACGGCGAGCGCTGCCGATGCGGCCAAATACTTCCAAGGTCAAACAGATCGTGAAGTGGACAAGCTGTTCTAGTCGCAATTCAACGTTCCAGAGTGTCCGCTTCCATTGACTGGTCAGCTGGCCGAATGGGCCGAACTAAATAGGTTGTCCGGACTCGCCATGAGGTCTGTCGTGGATCAACTATGGCCGGAAAAGCCAAAGTCGAATAGTTATTTCAGTTTAGTGCAGCGGTTCCTTGGTGCGATGCCGCGTGCTAATGCGATGCAGAGGTCGGCGTGCGTAGAAGGCTCGCGGATGGCCCTTGCCCGTGTTAAAGCATACTGGGCGGAGATGGACGCTACCACTATTGCGGTGCAGGATTCGGCCATAGGCCGAGTGGCTGCCGAGCACTATTTCGAGGAAGTTCCTGTGGGTGCTCGTTTGATAGAGGCCCAGTGCTCGAAGAATATTATGTTTGAGTGATATGTATTCTCATTGTAAACACAATGCTTTTATGAAATTTTATAAGGCTATGTTTATACTTTTTCCTGAAAGTAGTATGATGCCTCCTATGCGGCCGTTTATGTATACATGTGTATAACCTGAAAGATTGCAGCCGTCGGCTTCAACCCCCACGCATATAATGTGGAGGTGCTCGCAAAAAACGCATGTTCAAACTTAACCCAACGTCTTGGTCCTATTAAGGAGGTGATAGCGTAGTGAATGAGGCAACCGGACTATAATGCTTTAACACTTTCACTTAGCCATAGGAGTTTGACAGTGAGGCTACTAGATAGCCCCTGGTGGCTCCGCACTCTCCCGATCTCGGGGTGCGTACATGCCTGGCCGGAAAACGGCCCTTTGTTAAGGCAGAGGAATTCTAACATTCTGATAGGTCATCGAGTGGTTGACCAGTCTCACGCTATATCATGACAGTCAATTTTCCGCTTTCTCTACTGAGGTGCTCGTCCGAATGAACCAGGGCACAATCGCAATAGTTCTCCTGGTGCTGCCTTAGCTGGTAAAGCGGAACGTAAGGCACCAAAATACAGGAGCCGGGAAAACCTAACATTTGACCAAAGACAATGATTCGGAGCTGATGCATATAAGGCCAAACTCGCGACGTCGAACACTCCCTAAGCTATTCGGTCTTTATGGTATAAACCGGGCCTAAATAGTGCCCTTTGTAAGTAGCCCCTTGTGTCCAGGTACATGCATTATTCTGACGTGGCCACATGCCAAGACATCAGCATCCTTCTCGATTGTGCTGAGAATTCGGTGGATGTGTATCAACAAGAGACAGTAAACAAGGTTTACGCAGGGTCTTAATCTAAAAAGAATCCTTGGAACAGGTCCCTGCTGCACGTCTGCGCCTGTGTCTCCGTTGTGCCGTATCCTGGACGGGTGTAGCACGATGGTCATCTGTAAAAGAGACGAATTTAGGTGAAGAAGTTGTCGTGCAGGGAGATAGTTTTTTAAAGAAACCATGTATAACGAGAAATGAGTATAAATTGCCGCTTGTCTGCGCGCGTCGGGCCCCTTGTATTTGTAATAGGGGTGTGGCCATCAATCTGGTATAAATTACATATAGCAGCGTGAGACTTGTCTAACAACGTCCGTGGTCTTGACAACCTATCAAATACTTTTGTTGGCGAGGCAGTTTGTAGTGTGCGGCTGCCAAGGCAGTCGCATTCTCTTCGGCGCGCAAGGATCGCTTAATACTTCCGTTCACTGTAATGATGCCGTCTGGACCGGGCATCTTGAGCGTCAGGGAAGCGTAATGTGGTATTGCATTAAAGCGAGCAAAAGCTTCGCGTCCAAGTAGTGCTTGATAGCCACTTTGGAACGGAGCAATGTGGAAGGTTAAATGTTCGCTACGGAAGTTATCGGGGAAGCCGAATATAACCTTTAGTAGCAGGGAGCCCGTGTAATGAGCCCCTGGGCCTGGCGTTACTCCTTTAAAGGTAGTATTGCTATGGCGAATTTTCGTTGGGTCTATCCCCATTTCGCGGATTGTATCCTGGTATATCAGGTTTAGACTACTGCCACCGTCCATCAGGACTCGTGTGAAGTTATATCCGTCAATTATATGGTCTAATACCAGGGCGGCCCATCACGCACACCGGATACTTGCTGAGTAATCACGATGGTCGAAAGTGATCGGTTGAGACGACCAGTGGCAGGACTCTGCGGTGATAGGCCCTTGGGCATATTTTTCTGGGAGTGCCGTTTTGTTTCTCCCCTTGATCACGTGTAACACGTTTACGGTTTTGACTTCTGGTGGAAATTTCTTTTGTTCCCCAGTGTCTTGCTTGAGAGGCTCATCCTCGTCTTCGCTTGGTGTATCCTCCCCCTTTTGTACGGCGTTGAGCTTGTCGGACTGCTTGAAGACCCAACATTCTCTGTGGGTATGATTAGTGGGTTTACCAGGGGTGCTATGGATCTGACATATTTGGTCCGGAATTTTGTTTAGGCTGGACAGTTCGTCTCTAGCGCCTTTAGAGGGCGGCTTTTGCTGACCTGGCCGAGAGCTTTTGAATCCGGCGTTTACTGCCGTGCTCTTCGTGCTGTCTTCTTTATTCCGGCATTTGTTATTGCTGTTGCGCCATGATTTCCTGTTTCCATCTCTAACTTCGGATGTACTGGGGTCGCTGGTGCTGCATCTGGCTAGCCAGCTATCCTCACCCATGCAAAAGCGGGTAATGAGGCTTGTTAATGCTGCCATTGTTCTCGGCTTTTGTTGGCCGAGGTGTCTGGCAAGCCATTCGTCACGGATGCTATGCTTAAAAGCTGCCAAGGCCTCGGCGTCCGGACAGTCGACAGTTTGGTTCTTTTTAGTAAGAAACCTATTCCAAAGCTTTCGGGCTGACTCTCCGGGTTGTTGAGTTATATGACTCAAATCATCCGCGTCCGGAGGTCGGACATAAGTCCCTTGAAAATTTGCTCGAAAGGTGTCTTCGAGCTCTTCCCAACTTCCAATGGAGCTTTCGGGGAGGCTCTTAAGCCAATGCCGAGCTGGCCCTTTGAGTTTGAGGGGTAAATACTTAATGGCGTGGAGATCATCTCCCCGAGCCATATGGATATGGAGGATATAGTCCTCAATCCAGACCCCAGGGTCTGTTGTTCCGTCGTATGCCTCTATGTTTACGGGTTTGAATCCCTCTGGAAATTCATGGTCCAGCACCTCATTGGTGAAACATAGGGGGTGTGCGGCACCCCTATATCTGGGTGTATCGTGTTGTTCGGATGTTTGTTGTGTTGCATCGTATGCTGGAGCACGCTTGCGTGGTCCACAGATGGATCTGGTTTCACCCTCCTTTTGATGCGAGCCCTCGCGTAGACCGCGTATTGGCTTATGTGCGGCATTGCTTGCCGCTTTTATGTTGGCCGTGAGGTCGTCTATCCGGCCAAATGGATGTTTTAATTTTTGGTTGTGGGGGGTCTGAGGCCTCCTCATCGAATTCGGGTAGCAACTTCCGCTTTGGGTAGCTCTTGGTGGGGCGATTGCCGCCGTACTTCACTGCAGTGTTGAGTACTTTACAACATCTGATTTGGAGTGTGTCCTGTGCAGCATTGAGCCTTTGCTTCTGCTTTTTCAGACTCCTCGCGGTGGCAACAAGCCTTTCACGGGCATTCTGCTGCTCCGGGTGCCTGTCCGGCGTTATGTCGTCCGGACTATTATCTTTGACAGAATTGTTTTGCTCGGTTTGATTCTCCGTATTGCCGTGGTCCGGCAGTAGTTCGCCTTGCTCCAACGCTGGGTCTGTATGATCGTTATTTCTACCGAGGCGGGATTTGGGGCGGCGCTTACGCCGTCGCTTTGACTGCTTCTCGAGGGGACAAGCCTTCGTTGCGTCCTTCCGTTCCACGTCGTCGTCTTCTTTTGCTGTGTCCACCATGTATACGTCATATGATGAGGTGGACGTCCAGCGCCCTGTGGGCGGTGGTTCCTCTTCGCCTCCCGCATCGTCGTCCATACCGTCGATGTATTCGGAGTCGAAGTCGAGCATGTCAGTTGAGTCATCGACAGTGGCTATTAAGTGGGCAGTGGGTGGGCGTCGAATTTCTTCGTTGTCCGCATCCCAATCCTGTTGGCCATAATCCGGCCAGGGCTCTCCTGACAAAGAGAGAGACCTTAGTGAATTCAGAATGTCGCCGAAGGGCGAGTGCTGAAAGATATCCGAGGCGGTGAATTCCATGATCGGCGCCCAATCGGATTCGATTGGCAGGGGCGCGGGCGGTTCGGAGTCAGAAAAAGAGTACGGCACCTTGGGGTCACGGGCTGCGCAGAGGATTAGGCTGGTGTTCGGCTCGATCGCCATTGAGACTGCAGCCCCTGAGGCGGTGTCTAACCACCTGTCCTCGATTGGCGCAGTTGGCTCCGAGCTAAGGGTCGGAGCTGATGCGGGCGCGGCCTCTGGGGTACTGTTCGGCGGCAGAGCTAGGTCATACCCATCGTGACAGTGCGGCGCGCCCGGCTGTGGCCCGAATCCGTCGAAGATCAGGTCTCCGCGGATGTCGGCCGTGTAGTTCAAACTTCCAAATCTGACCTGACGGCCAGGGGCGTAGCTTTCAATCTGCTCCAGATGGCAAGCGAATTAGCCCGCAGTGCAAAGCCGCCGAATACGAAGATCTTTCCGGGGAGAAAAGTCTCACCCTGGACCGCATCGCTATCGATGATAGTAGGAGCCATAAGCCTAACGGCGACGACATAGAGGAACTCTCAATGAAAGCACCAATGTCGGTGTCAAAACCGGCGGATCTCGGGTAGGGGGTCCCGAACTGTGCGTCTAGGCCGGATGGTAATAGGAGGCAGAGGACACAATGTTTTACCCATGTTCGGGCCCTCTTGATGGAGGTAAAACCCTACGTCCTGCTTGATTGATATTGATGATATGGGTAGTACAAGAGTAGATCTACCGCGAGATCAGAGAGGCTAAACCCTAGAAGCTAGCCTATGGTATGATTGTATGTTGTGGTTGTTGTCCTACGGACTAAAACCCTTCGGTTTATATAGACACCGGAGAGGGTTAGGGTTACACAAGGTCGGTTACAAAGGAGGAGATATCCATATCCGTATTGCCTAGCTTGCCTTCAACGCCAAGTAGAGTCCCATCCGGACACGAGACGAAGTCTTCAATCTTGTATCTTTATAGTCTAACCGTCCGGCCAATGGAGATAGTCCGGCTGTCCGGATACCCCCTAATCCAGGACTCCCTCAAATACCAAATTCACATGACTGCTAATAGCGAGACTTCTCCCTTGTCCTCAGGAACAAACGTAACTACTCACAAAGCATATTCATATTCATAATCGGAGGGGTAATAATATGCATAAAGGATCGAATATATGATCTTCCACCAATTAAACCAACTAGCATCAACTACAAGGAGTAATTAACACTACTAGCACCAATCCCGGACTTGGAGACAAGAATTGGATACAAGAGATGAACTAGGGTTTTGAGATGAGATGGTGCTGATGAAGATGTTGATGGAGATTGCCCTCTCCCAATGAGAGGAGCATTGGTGATGACGATGGCGATGATTTCCCCCTCCGGGAGGGAAGTTTCCCCGGCAGAATAGCTCTGCCGGAGCCCTGGATTGGTTCCGCCAAGGTTCCACCTCATGGCGGCGGAGTTTCGTCCCGAAAGGTTGCTTCTGTTTTTTTTTCTCGATGAAAGACTTCATATAGCAGAAGATGGTCATCGGAGAGCCACCAGGGGGCCCACGAGGTAGGGGGCGCGCCCTAGGGGGCACCCCCCACCCTCGTGGAAAGGGTGTGGGCCCCCTGGTATTCATCTTTGGCGAGGATTTTTCATTATTTATTATAAGGTATTCCGTGGAGTTTTAGGACTCTTGGAGTTGTGCGGAATAGGTCTCTAATATTTGCTCCTTTTCCAGCCCAGAATTCTAGCTGTCGGCATTCTCCCTCCTTATGTAAACCTTGTAAAATAAGAGAGAATAGCCATAAGTATTTTGACATAATGTGAAATAACAGCCCATAATGCAATAAATATCAATATAAAAGCATGATGCAAAATGGACGTACTAGAGCACCATGAAACCCTATTTCCACTGCCGCAACCTTCTGTACCCGTGAGATCCCATCTTGGGGCCTTTTCCGGTCCTCCGCCAGAGGGGGAATCGATTGCGGAGGGTTTCTACATAAACACCATAGCCTGTCCGATGATGTGTGAGTAGTTTACCATCGATCTTCAGATCCATAGTTATTAGCCAGATGGCCTCTTCTCTCTCTTTGGATCTCAATACAAAGTTCTCCTCGATTCTCTTGGAGATCTATTCGATGTAATTCTTTTGCAGTGTGTTTGTCGAGATCCGATGAATTGTGGGTTTATGATCAAGATTATTTATGAACAATATTTGATTCTTCTCTGAAATCTTTTATGCAAGATTTAAATATCATTGCAAGTCTCTTCGAATTATTAGTTTGGTTTGGCCTACTAGATTGATCTTTCTTGCAATGGGAGACGTGCTTAGCTTTGGGTTCAATCTTGCGGTGTCCTTTCCCAGTGACAGCAGGGGTAGCAAGGCACGTATTGTATTGTTGCCATCAAGGGTAAAAAGATGGGGTTTATATCTTATTGCTTGACTTTATCCCTCTACATCATGTCATCTTGCCTAATGCGCTACTCTGTTCTTATGAACTTAATACTCTAGATGCATGCTGGATAGTGGTCAATGTGTGGAGTAATAGTAGTAGATGCAAAATCGTTTTGGTCTACTTGTCGCGGACGTGATGCCTATATACATGATCATGCCTAGATATTCTCATAATTATTCGCTTTTCTATCAATTTCTCGACAGTAATTTGTTCACGCACCGTAGAATTTGCTATCTTGAGAGAAGCCACTAGTGAAACCTATGGCCCCCGAGTCTATCTTCCATCATATTATTTTCATATCCACTTGCTATTTCTATTACCGTTTATTTTGCAATCTTTATTTTCCAATCTATATCATAAAAATACCAAAAATATTTGTCTTATTATCTCTATCAGATCTCACTTTCGTAAGTGACCGTGAAGGGATTGACAACCCCTTTATCGCGTTGGTTGCGAGGTTCTTGTTAGTTTGTGCAGGTACTAGGCTACTTGCGTGTTACCTCCTACTGGATTGATACCTTGGTTCTGAGAAACTGAGGGAAATACTTACGCTACTGGTGCTGCATCACCCTTTCCTCTTCAAGGGAAAACCAACGCATTCTCAAGAGGTAGAAAGAAGGATTTCTGGCGCCTTTGCCGGGGAGGTTGCATCAAGTCAGGACATACCAAGTACCCATCACAAACTCTTATCCCTCGCATTACATTATTTGCCATTTGCCTCTCATTTTCCTCTCCCCGCTTCACCCTTGTCGTTTTATTCGCCCTCTTTTCTGCTCGCCTCTTTTTTGTTTGTGTATTTCGCTTGCTTCTTGTGTATCCGTGTGTTAGATCGTTGGTTTTGCTATTATGGCTAGCCCTTCTATCATCGTTAGTACTTCCGATCATGAAGTTCTTAATTTTAAACAAAGGGAGGGAGAAAATTTAAAAGATGCTTGGTATAGAATTTGCAATGCTTATAATAGATCCACTAGGAAGCAATCCACTTCCATTCTTCTTCGCAATTTTTACGTAGGCATCATCCCTTGGAATAGATATATTGTTGATACCATTACTCGAGGGAATTTCTTGGGTAGCCGTACTTTTGATTCTTATAATGCTATGATAGATTTGTTTGGGTCACCACCTCTCTTGGTTAATTGAACTATTTTAACTTTGGAACATGTGATGCAAAGGCTTGAAATTATTGAAAATAAAGTTGCCACTGTAGAGTTGATTGAAACTTTGGATAAAAAGATCGACAACCAGATTACCCAATATGGATCTAAGGTAGGAGTTACTCTGAATTTTTTTAAAGAAAAAGAACCCATAGTCAATGAAAAAATAGATCAAGATTCCACAAGAATTAATAAACTTGAGAATATTATTACCAACTTAGGGTCTGCCTTTTCTTCCGTGAAAAACACTCCAAATCCTCCTACTACTAGAGTTTCCAAGTTTATGTATGTGCCTAAAAATAAAAAAGGTGAATCTTCTAGTAAGGAAAATGCGGATCTTAAAGCAATAAGTGTTCACCCCAACATTTTCACTATCATTAAGGAACCTTTTGCTACGAATGATTTTCTTGATTTCTTTCCTAGATATTTGATCACTAATAAAAAGAAGGAAACTCCTAAGGGTTATAAGTGTTCTATTGAAGAATTTCCTACCAAAGATGATAACACCTAGATCTATTCTTGTTTTTATGCCTAGCTAGGGGCATTAAACGATAGCATTTGTTGGGAGGCACCCAATTTTATTTTTGTTTCTTGTTTTTCGTTCCTGTTTAGTAATAAATAATTCATCTAGCTTTTGTTTAGATGCGGTTTTATGCTTTAGTTACTATTTGTGCCAAGTAGAAGCTTTGGGAAGACTTGGGGGAAGTCTTTGCCATCTTGCTGTAAAAAACAGAAACTTTAGCGCTCACAAGATTTGCTGCCATTTTTTACTGGAGAGTGCGATTAGGTTGATTATTTTTGAAGATAATTAATAGACAAATTCCTCACGTCCACCAGCTAATTTCAGAATTTTTGGGGTTACATAAGTATTCGAAACCTACAGATTACTACAGACTGTTCTGTTTTTGACATATTCTGTTTTTCGTGTGTTGTTTGCTTATTTTGATGAATCTATGGCTAGTATCGGGGGGTATGAACCATAGAGAAGTTGGAATACAGTAGGTTTAAAACCAATATAAATAAAGAATGATTTCATTACAGTACCTTGAAGTTGTGGTTTGTTTTCTTATACTAACGGAGCTCATGAGATTTTTTGTTGAGTTTTGTGTTACGAAGTTTTCAAGTTTTGTGTAAAAGATTTGATGGATTATGGAACAAGGAGTGGCAAGAGCCTAAGATTGGGGATGCCCATGGCACCCCAAGATAATATAAGGACACCTAAAATCCAAAGCTTGGGGATGCCCCGGAAGGCATCCCCTCTTTCGTCTACTTCCATCGGTAACTTTACTTGAGGCTATATTTTCATTCACCACATGATATGTGTTTTGCTTGGAGCATCTTGTATGATTTGAGTATTCGCTTTTTAGTTTACCACAATCATCCTTCATGTACACACCTTTTGGAGATACACACATGAATCGGAATTTATTAGAATACTCTATGTGCTTCACTTATATCTTTTGAGCTACATAATTTTGCTCTAGTGCTTCACTTATATCTTTTAGAGCACGGTGGTGGTTTTATTTTATAGAAATAATTGATCTCTCATGCTTCACTTATATTATTTTGAGAGTCTTTTAAAACATCATGGTAACTTGCTTTGGCTATAAAATTAGTCCTAATATGATAGGCATCCAAGATGGGTATAATAAAAACTATCATAAAAAGTGCATTGAATACTATGAGAAGTTTGATACATGATGATTGTTTTGAAATATGAAGATGGTGATATTAGAGTCATGCTAGTTGAGTAGTTGCGAATTTGAGAAATACTTGTTCTAAAGTTTGTGATTCCCGTAGCATGCACGTATGGTGAACCGTTATGTGATGAAGTCGGAGCATGATTTAGTTATTGATTGTCTTCCTTATGAATAGCGGTCGGGGACGAGCGATGGTGTTTTTCTACCAATCTATCCCCCTAGGAGCATGAGCATAGTACTTTGTTTCGATAACTAATAGATTTTTGCAATAAGTATGTGAGTTAATAAGACTAAGATTGAGTCCATGGATTATACGCAATCTCACCCTTCCACCATTGCTAGCCTCTCTAGTACCACGCAACTTTCGCCGGTACCATACACCCACCTTATACCTTCCTCAAAACAGCCACCATACCTACCTATTATGGTATTTCCATAGCCACTCCGAGATATATTGCCATGCAACTTACCACCGTTTCGTTTGTTATGACATGTTACATCATTGTCATATTGTTTTGCATCATCATGTAGTTGACATCATATTTGTGGCAAAGCCACGTTCATAATTCTTTCATACATGTCACTCTTGATTCATTGCACATCCTGGTACACCGCCAAAGGCATTCACATAGAGTCATATTTTGTTCTAGTATCGAGTTGTAATTTTTGAGTTGTAAGTAAATAAAAGAGTGATGACCATCATTATTAGAGCATTGTCCCAAGTGAGGAAAGGATGATGGAGACTATGATTCCACACAAGTCGGGATGAGACTTCGGACGAAAAAAAGAAAAAAAAGAAAGGCCATAAAAAAGAGAAGGCCCAAAAAATGAGAGAAAAAGAGAGAAGGGACAATGCTACTATCCTTTTACCACACTTGTGCTTCAAAGTAGCACCATGATCGTCATGATAGAGAGTCTCCTATGTTGTCACTTTCATATACTAGTGGGATTTTACATTATAGAACTTGGCTTGTATATTCCAATGATGGGCTTCCTCAAAATGCCCTAGGTCTTCGTGAGCAAGCAAGTTGGATGCACACCCACTTAGTTCTTTTGTTGACCTTTCATACACTTATAGCTCTGGTGCATCCGTTGCATGGCAATCCCTACTCACTCACATTGATATCTATTGATGGGCATCTTCATAGCCCGTTGATACGCCTAGTTGATGTGAGACTATCTTCTCCCTTTTGTCTTCTCCCCAACCACCATTTTATTCCACCTATAGTGCTATGTCCATGGCTCATGCTCACATATTGCATGAAGATTGAAAATTTTGAGAACATCAAAATTATGAAACAATTGCTTGGCTTGTCATCGGGGTTATGCATGATTTAAATACTTTGTGTGGTGAAGATAGAGCATAGCCAGACTATATGATTATGTAAGGATTACTTTCTTTGGCCATGTTATTTTGAGAAGACATGATTGCTTTGTTAGTATGCATGAAGTATTATTATTTTTATGTCAATATTAAATGTTTATCTTGAATCTTTCGGATCTGAACATTCATGCCACAACAAAGAAAATTACATTGATAATTATGCTAGGTAGCATTCCACATCAAAAATTCTGTTTTTTATCATTTACCTCCTCGAGGACGAGCAGGAATTAAGCTTGGGGATGCTTGTTACGTGTCCAACGTATCTATAATTTTTTATTGTTCCATGATATTATATTATCTGTTTTGGATGTTTAATGGGCTTTAATATACCTTTTTATATTATTTTTGGGACTAACCTACTAACCAAAGGCCCAGTGCAAATTGTTGTTTTTTGCCTATTTCAGTGTTTCACAGAAAAGGAATATCAAATGGAATGAAACCTTCGGGAGAGTTATTTTTGGAACAAACGTGATCCACGAGACTTGGCGTGGATGTCAAGAAAGAAGCGAGGAGGCCATGAGGCAGGATGGCGCACCCAGGGGGTAGGCATGCCCCCCACCCTCATGGGCCCCTCGCAGCTCCACTGACGTACTTCTTCCTCCTATATATACCCATATACCCGGAAAACATCCAGGAGCACCACGAAACCCTATTTCCACCGCTGCAACCTTCTGTACCCATGAGATCCCATCTTGGGGCCTTTTCCGGCGCTCAGCCGGAGGGGGAATCGATCGTGGAGGGCTACTACATCAACACCATAGCCTCTCCGATGATGTGTGAGTAGTTTACCACAGACCTTCAGGTCCATCGTTATTAGCTAGATAGCTTCTTCTCCCTCTTTGGATCTCAATACAAAGTTCTCCTCGATTCTCTTGGAGATCTATTCGATGTAATTCTTTTTGCAGTGTGTTTGCTGAGATCCAATGAATTGTGGATTTATGATCAAGATTATCTATGAACAATATTTGATTCTTCTCTGAAATCTTTTATGCATGATTGAAATATCTTTGCAAATCTCTTTGAATTATCAGTTTGGTTTGGCCTACTAGATTGATATTTCTTGCAGTGGGAGAAGTGCTTAGCTTTGGATTCAATCTTGCGGTGTCCTTTCCCAGTGACAGCAGGGGCAGCAAGGCACATATTATATTGTTGCCATCAAGGATAAAAAGATGGGGTTTATATCTTATTGCTTGAGTTTATCCCTCTACATCATGGCATCTTGCCTAATGCGTTACTCTGTTCTTATGAACTTTATACTCTAGATGCATGCTGGATAGCGGTCGATGTGTGGAGTAATAGTAGTAGATGCAGAATCGTTTCGGTCTACTTGTCGCGGAGGTGATGCCTATATACATGATCAAGCCTAGATATTCTCATAATTATTCGCTTTTCTATCAATTGCTCGACAGTAATTTGTTCACCCACCGTAGAATTTGCTATCTTGAGAGAAGCCACTAGTGAAAGCTATGGCCCCCGGGTCTATCTTCCATCATATTATTTTCATATCCACTTGCTATTTCTATTACCGTTTTTTTGCAATCTATATTTTCCAATCTATATCATAAAATACCAAAAATATTTATCTTATTATCTCTATCAGATATCACTTTTGTAAGTGACCGTGAAGGGATCGACAACCCCTTCATCACGTTGGTTGCGAGGTTTTTGTTTGTTTGTGCAGGTACTAGCGCTACAAAAAAAGAAACATCCGTGACATTTTGGGCCAAACGAATTTTTTCTGTCATACTTATGACACTTCTATGAAAATAATTGTGACAAAACCCGGTATCATCATAGATGTGGTGGGCTCCTGCTTCTATGAAAAAATATCATGATAGAAAATGGGCTTTTCGTCCTGGGCGGGCCGGAGACGTAGCTGCATGACATCCTTTGGGCCGTCCATGACGGAAAAAACCATGGTAGAAGCGAGGGCGAGGAAAATATCGGGGTATTCCCGGTTACAGTGGGTGGTCGGGGCCGAGCGATGCACGTTTCTCTCGTACACGCACGCGCGTGGGTGCGAGGCGTTGGGCTCTAACTGAACCCGAGCGAGGCGTTCGCCTACTGAACCCGAGCGATTGCACTGCAGGCTACGCGTTACTGAACCCGAGCGATCGATCGATGGCTGTTAATTGAACCCGATCGAGCGATTCCTTCGCTACTGCTGCTAACTGAAGCCGATCGATGCTTTCTGTGGATGAACAATGAGCGTTGCTTGTGGGTTTGGATGAATAGTTCCCGGTGGGGGTGGATGAACAGGACCTCGTGGTGTTGCCTCTGGATGAACAGGACGCCGATCGATCGAGCCGGTTGGGGCTGGATGAACAGGACCCCATGGAGGGCTGGATGAACAGGACAACCCCGTGGAGGGCTGGATGAACATTAGACGGTGGAGGGCTGGATAAACAGTAGCCTGTGGAGCGGTGGTTAAATAGGAGCCTGTGTGGAGAGGGCTGGTTGAACAATAGCCGGTGGAGTAGCGCGCGGTGGAGGCTGGATGAACAGGAGCCCGTGGATGAACAGTCGCAGATGGAGGCTGGAGGAGGTCGACGGTGGATGAACAATAGCCCGTGGAGGCTGGAGGGGGTCGACGGTGGAGATGAACAGTATCCCGTGTCCCGTTTTACGATACGCCACACCCCCGCCGATGAACAGGACCCCCGTTTTGACCGTAGCGCTCCAACACAAGTCTGTTTCCTCCGTTTTGCGGTACGCCACACCCCTCCCGATGAACAGGACCCCCGTTTCGACCGTAGGAGGTCTGTTTCCTCCGTTTTGCGGTACGCCAGACCCCTCCCGATGAAAAGGATCCCGTTTCGACCATGGCCGGTCGAACACAAGACCATTTCCTCCGTTCTGCGGTACGCCAGGCCTCGTTTCCATCGACTGTTCCGTCCAAGCCGGTTGGCTCCCACGAGTTCCGTTGCCTCCCGATGAACACGACGCATTCCATTTCCTCCACATGAACACGACGATGACGCAGTTTGTCTGTTCCGACCCAGCCATGTACACGAGCCCTGTCCGAACGTATGCGTGAGTAGGCGTTCAAGACCCCGCCCGTATGTACATATGTGGTCGTATTTTCTTTCTTGCACACTGGCCGCTGTACTTATGTGTACATGCTACGTGCGCGCTGCTACCTCTTGAGCACTTGCGTTGGTTTTCCCTTGAAGAGGAAAGGGTGATGCAGCAAAGTAGTGTAAGTATTTCCCTCAGTTTTTGAGAACCAAGGTATCAATCCAGTAGGAGGCCACGCACGAGTCCCTCGCACCTACACAAACAAATAAATCCTCGCACCAATGCGACAAGGGGTTTTCAATCCCTACACGGTCACTTACGAGAGTGAGATCTGATAGATATGATAAGATAATATTTTTGTATTTTTATGATAAAGATGCAAAGTAAAATAAAAGGCAAAGGAAATAACTAAGTATTAGAAGATAAATATGATGGAAGATAGACCCGGGGGCCATAGGTTTCACAAGTAGCTTCTCTCAAGAGCATAAGTATTCACGGTGGGTAAACAAATTATTGTTGAGCAATTGACAGAATTGAGCATAGTTATGAGAATATCTTGGTATTATCATGTATATAGGCATCACGTCCGAGACAAGTAGACTGACTCCTGCCTACATCTACTACTATTACTCCACACATCGACCACTATCCAGCATGCATCTAGAGTATTAAGTTCAAGAGAACAGAGTAACGCTTTAAGCAAGATGACATGATGTAGAGGGATAAACTCATGCAATAATAAACCCCATCTTGGTATCCTCGATGGCAACAATACAAAATGTGCCTTGCTGCCCCTACTATCACTGGGAAAGGACACCGCAAGATTGAACCCAAAGCTAAGCACTTCTCCCATTGCAAGAAAGATCAATCTAGTAGGCCAAATTCGAAGAGACTTGCAAAGATAACCAATCAAACATAAAAGAATTCAGAGAAGATTCAAATATTGTTCATAGATAAACTTGATCATAAACCCACAATTCATTGGTCTCAACAAACACACCGCAAAAGAAGATTACATCGAAAGATCTCCACAAGAGAGGGGGAGAACTTTGTATTGAGATCCAAAAAGAGAGAAGAAGCCATCTAGCTAATAACTACGGACCCGTAGGTCTGAGGTAAACTACTAACACTTCATCGAAGAGGCTATGGTCTTGATGTAGAAGCCCTCCGTGATTGATGCCCCCTCCGGCGGAGCTCCGGAAAATGCCTCAAGATGGGATCTCGTGGATACAGAAAGTTACGGCGGTGGAATTAGGGTTTTGGCTCCGTATTTGGTAGTTTGGGGGTACGTAGGTATATATAGGAGGAAGGAGTACGTCGGTGGAGCAACAGGGGGCCCACGAGGGTGGAGGGCGCGCCTGGGGGGGTAGGCGCGCCCCTACCTCATGCCTTCCTCGTTGATTGCTTGACGTAGGGTCCAAGTCCTCTGGATCATGTTTGTTCCGAAAATCATATTCCCAAAGGTTTCATTCTGTTTGGACTCCGTTTGATATTCTTGTTCTGTGAAACCCTAAAATAGGCAAAAACAGCAATTCTGGGTCGGGCCTCCGGTTAATAGGTTAGTTCCAAAAATAATATAAAAGTGTATAATAAAGCCCAATAATGTCCAAAACAGAATATAATATAGAATGGAACAATCAAAAATTATAGATACGTTGGAGACGTATCAAGCATCCCCAAGCTTAATTCCTGCTCGTCCTCGAGTAGGTAAATGATAAAAATAGAATTTTTGATGTGGAATGCTACATGGCATAATTTCAATCTAATTCTTCTTAATTGTGGTATGAATATTCAGATCCGAAAGATTCAAGACAAAAGTTCAATATTGATATAGAAATAATAATACTTCAAGCATACTAACTAAGCAATTATGTCTCTTCAAAATAACATGGCCAAAGAAAGTTATCACTTCAAAATCATATAGTCTGGCTATGCTCTATCATCACCACACAAAGTATTTAAATCATGCACAACCCTGATGACAAGCCAAGCAATTGTTTCATACTTTTGGTGTTCTCAAACTTTTTCAATCTTCACGCAATACATGAGCGTGAGCCATGGACATAGCACTTTAGGTGGAATAGAATGGTGGTTGTGGAGGAGACAAAAAAGGGGGAATATAGTCTCACATCAACTAGGCGTATCAACGGGCCATGGAGATGCCCATCAATAGATATCAATATGAGTGAGTAGGGATTGCCATGCAACGGATGCACTAGAGCTATAAGTATATGAAAGCTCAACAAAAGGAACTAAGTGGGTGTGCATCCAACTCGCTTGCTCACGAAGACCTAGGGCATTTTGAGGAAGCCCATCATTGGAATATACAAGCCAAGTTCTATAATGAAAAATTCCCACCAATATATGAAAGTGATAACATAGGAGACTCTCTATTATGAAGATCATGGTGCTACTTTGAAGCACAAGTGTGGTAAAAGGATAGTAGCATCGTCCCTTCTCTCTTTTTCTCTCATTTTTTTATTTGGGCCTTTTCTCTTTTTTTATGGCCTCTTTTTTTGGGGCTTCTTTGGCCTCTTTTTTTATTTTTCGTCTGGAGTCTCATCCCGACTACTGGGGGAATCATAGTCTCCATCATCCTTTCCTCACTTGGGACAATTCTCTAAAAATGATGATCATGTCACTTTTATTTACTTACAACTTCAACAATTACAACTCAATACTTAGAACAAAATATGACTCTATGTGAATGCCTCCGGCGGTGTACTGGGATATGCAATGAATCAAGAGTGACATGTATGAAAGAATTATTAACGGTGTCTTTGCCACAAATACAATGTCAACTACATGATCATGCAAAGCAATATGACAATGATGGAGCATGTCGTAGTAAACGGAACGGTGGAAAGTTGCATGGCAATATATCTCGAAATGGCTATGGAAATGCCATGATAGGTAGGTATGGTGGCTGTTCTGAGGAAGGTATATGGTGGGTGTATAATACCGTGAAAGGTGCGCGGTATAAGAGAGGCTAGCAATGGTGGAAGGAAGAAAAGTGCGTATGATCCATAGACTCAACCTTAGTCATAAAGAACTCATATACTTATTGCAAAAATCTACAAGTTATCAAAGAAAAGTATTACGCGCATGCTCCTAAGGGGATAGATTGGTAGGAAAAGACCATCGCTCGTCCCCGACCGCCACTCACAAGGAAGGCTTCCGACTTGTGGGGGAATCATAGTCTCCATCATCCTTTCCTCACTTGGGACAATGCTCTAATAATGATGATCATCACTCTTTTATTTACTTACAACTCAAAAATTACAACTCGATACTAGAACAAAATATGACTCTATGTGAATGCCTCCGGCGGTGTACCGGGATGTGCAATGAATCAAGAGTCACATGTATGAAAGAATTATGAACGTGGCTTTGCCACAAATACGATTTCAACTACATGATGATGCAAAGCAATATGACAATGATGTAACATGTCATAACAAACGAAATGGTGGTAAGTTGCATAGCAATATATCTCGGAGTGGCTATGGAAACGCCATAATAGGTAGGTATGGTGGCTGTTTTGAGGAAGGTATAAGGTGGGTGTATGGTACCGGCGAAAGTTGTGCGGTACTAAAGAGGCTAGCAATGGTGGAAGGGTGAGAGTGCGTATATCCATGGACTCAACCTTAGTCGTAAGAACTCACATACTTATTGCAAAAATCTATTAGTTATCGAAACAAAGTACTATGCGCATGCTCCTAGGGGGATAGATTGGTAGGAAAAGACCATCGCTCGTCCCCGACCGCTATTCATAAGGAAGACAATCAATAAATAAATCATGCTCCGACTTCATCACATAATGGTTCACCATACGTGCATGCTACGGGAATCACAAACGCTAACACAAGTATTTCTCAAATTCACAACTACTCAACTAGCATGACTCTAATATTACCATCTCCATATCTCAAAACAATTATCAAGTATCAAACTTCTCATAGTATTCAACACACTCATAAGAATTTTTTTTATTATTAATGTTGAATGCCTAACATAATTAAAGCAAATTACCACGCTGTTTTGTAGGAATCTCAAAATAATCTAAGTGAGGCATGAGAGAACAAGAGTTTCGATAAAAACAAGTCCACCGACGTGCTCTAAAAGATATAAGTGAAGCACTAGAGCAAAAACTATATAACTCAAAAGATATAAGTGAAGCACATAGAGTATTCTAACAATTCCTGAATCATGTGTGTCTCTCTCAAAAGGTGTGTACATCAAGTATGATTGTGGAAAACTAACAAATAAAGACTCAAATAATACAAGACGCTCCAACCATACACATATCACGTGGTGAATAAAAATATAGCTCCAAGTAAAGTTACCGATGGAAGTAGACGAAAGAGGGGATGCCTTCCGGGGCATCACCAAGATTTGGCTTTTAGGTGACCTTAGATTATATTGGGGTGCCATGGGAATCCCCAAGCTTAGGCTCTTGCCACTCCTTGTTCCATAATCCATCAAATCTTTCACCCAAAACATGAAAACTTCACAACACAAAACTTAAAGTAGAAAATATCGCGAGCTCCGTTAGCGAAAGAAAACAAAACACCACTTCAAGGTACTGTAATGAACTCATTATTTATTTATATGGGTGTTAAAACTACTGTATTCCAACTTCTATATGGTTTATAAACTATTTTACTAGCCATAGATTCATCAAAATAAGCAAACAACACACACAAAACAGAATCTGTCAAAAACAGAACAGTCTGTAGTAATCTGTAGCTAACACAAGATCTGGAACCCCAAAAATTATAAACTAAATTTCTGGACGTGAGGGATTTATCTATTAATCATCTGCAAAAATAATTAACTAAATATCACTTTCCAAATAAAAATGGCAGCAGTTCTTGTGAGCGCTAAAGTTTCTGTTTTTTACAGCAAGATTAAAAAGACTTCCCCCAAGTCTTCCCAATGGTTCTACTTGGCACAAACACTAATTAAACACAAAAAACACAACCAAAACCGAGGCTATATAAATTATTTATTACTAAACAGGAGAAAAAATAAAGGAATAAAAATAAAATTGGGTTGCCTCCCAACAAGAGCTATCGTTTAAGGCCCCTAGCTAGGCATAAAAGTAAGGATAGATCTAGGTATTGCCATCTTTGGTAGGCAATCCATAAGTGGCTCTCATAATAGATTCATAAGGTAATTTAATTTTCTTTCTAGGAAAGTGTTCCATGCCTTTCTGAGGGAGTCCTGGATTAGGGGGTCTCCGGACAGCCGGACTATATCTTTTGGCTGGACTGTTGGACTATGAAGATACAAGATTGAAGACTTCGTCCCGTATCCGGATGGGACTCTACGTGGCGTGGAAGGAAAGCTAGGCAATACGGATATGTATATCTCCTCCTTTGTAACCGACCTTGTGTAACCCTAGCCCCCTCCGGTGTCTATATAAACTGGAGGGTTTTAGTCCGTTGGACAATATACAATCATACCATAGGCTAGCTTCTAGGGTTTAGCCTCTCTGATCTCGTGGTAGATCAAATCTTGTACTACACATATTATCAAGAACAATCAAGCAGGACGTAGGGTATTACCTCCATCAAGAAGGCCCGAACATGGGTAAACATCGTGTCCCCTGCCTCATGTTACCATGCGCCTTAGATGCACAGTTCGGGACCCCCTACCCGAGATCCGCCGGTTTTGACACCGACATTGATGCTTTCATTGAGAGTTCCACTGTGTTGTCATCATGAGGATGGCTCGTCTCATTGTCAAGGACACCGTCACCTCTGGGGGAGCCCTGGCTATAGGCCAAACTCTCTTATTAGGCGGCTTCTTCATGACCGCCCGCTCGGCCGCAGCGCCGACGATGACTCCTCGGGTCATCAAAAATAGCCTCCATATTGGCTCGAAATTTGCCGAGCAGATGGATCCAATGGAGCTCTCCTCTTTGAACGAGCTCTTGGATCGCATCGCCGCTCTGGGCGTCACTATGGACTATGATCGGATCAGGCTTAAACCCGACCAAAGGGAGATTAACTCTCCGCTGGTCACCCATCAGATAGCGGTGATGGAGGAGCAATGCGGCGATTATCCCTCTATCCTGAGGACAAACTCTGTCCGGTTCCCCGAGCTCTCCGAGCCGGATACCCGCTCACGGGAGGACACTGCCTTAACCCTAAACCCAGAATCGGGTCGTATACCGAACCCGCGGGGCAACATCCCGGAGCCCGAACTTCCAAGATCGGAAACTCCCCTGCCCTGGGACTACAGATTGGGTCAAGGTTTGGACTTAAAGATACCCACCCACCCAGATACAAACGATCTTTCCCACATTAGGCAAGCGCCCCAAGAGACAGTACATCACTATAGGGCCAGATTCCTCCTTGTAATGAACAAGGTCAAGGACTGTCGCGAGGAAGACGCAATTTCGTTCTTTTGCAACAATTGCACGGACAAGGGAGTCCTCAACGCCATAAGTCGCCGTGACATAGCACACTTCGCTGACTTGGCGGCCATAGTACTGAAATACTGTGCGATGGAGAGTGCCTGGAAAACCCAAACGCAATTTTGGGATAATCCGACTCTGACAAAACCCCCAGTACAGACTAAAAGGGTGCGCTCTCATAAGTCGCCCGACTCAATTACAAAGAAGAAAAAGTCCACTACAGGGAGTGGAACCGTGTTGGAGGGATGGCTTAACGGGCCCTACAAAATCCACAGTACAGCGGATGCCATATCAACACACAGCCTTAGAGCATGTTGGGTACTCCGGCAGGTAGCCAAAAGCGGCGAGGATCTCCTCACCCAACATATCTCAGAACACCTTCCCACGGATAATAATACAGTATTAACGGTCTTCGAGACCTTCGCCTCAAATAATAGGCGTAAGCGAGCACTCCGCAGCCTCGCCAAAGTCTGCCACATGGCAGCAATAAATCCATGGAGCGACACGACTATTACCTTCAATGCCAGTGACGAACCTAAATTCCGAACAGGCCGAGCACTAGCCACTTTGGTCCTCAGTACAATTGTGGACGGCTTTCGGCTCACCAAGGTGCTCATGGACGGCGGCAGCAGATTAAACCTCATCTATGAGGAAACTCTCCAAAAAATGGAAATAGACAGCAACCGCATTGAGCAAAGAAGTACGACCTTTTGAGGAATCATCCCTAGTCAGGAGGCATGTTGCGCTGGGAAAATCACACTTGATGTGGTATTCGGCACTCCGGAGAATTACAGGTCCGAAGAAATTACATTCCAAGTGGCCCTGTTCAGTAGCGGATACCACCCCCTTCTAGGGCGGGAGGCATTCACAATTTTTCAAGCCATACCCCATTACGGGTACATGAAGCTCAAAATGCCCGGACCCAATGGAATCATCACTCTAGTTAGTGATCTGGACGTAGCACTCCGCACCGAGAACAAAACAGCCGCACTAGCCCTCGAGACATTATCTGAAGCCCTTGTGGCAGAGGAGTTAACCGCGCTGCGCTCCATGGTGGATAGGGACGACGTGATACTAGACAAAAGATCCAAGTCCACCTCCTTTAAACCAGCGGACAAAATAGTCAAATTCCAAGTCCATCCAACGAACCCCACAAAAACAGCATCCATTGGGGCACAATTAAACCCCGATGTAGACGCCGCACTACGGGAGTTTCTGCGCGAGAATTGGGACATATTCACCTGGCATCCTTCGGAGACTCTTCGGCGTTTCTCTGAACCTAAGCGGCAAACCTTGGGAGAAGAGCTAGCCAAGCTACTAGAGGCCGGATTTATTAGAGAAATAAAACATCCGGACTGGCTAGCAAACCTGGTGATGGTACCAAAGAAGGACAAATCCTGGCGCCTATGCGTCGACTTCAAAGACCTTAATAAGGCTTGCCCAAAGGATCCCTTTCCACTCCATCGCATCGATCAAATCATCGACGCTACCGCAGGACACGAATCATTGTGCTTCCTCGACGCAACGGCATTTATCACGCCATACGGCCCCTTCTGTTTTAACACAATGCCCTTCGGGCTCAAAAACGCCGGCGCAACATATCAGCGCATGATCCAGACATGTCTGGAAAAGCAGATCGGCAAGACTGTGGAGGCATACGTTGATGATGTGGTCATTAAAACCAGACACGCTGATTCTTTAATAGATGACTTGAGGCTCACGTTCACCAATCTCTGAACATAAGAAATTAAGCTCAATCCAAAAAAATGCGTTTTCGGCGTTCCCGCCGGAAAACTCCTGGGCTTCATCGTCTCCAGTAGAGGAATTGAAGCAAATCCGGCTAAAATCCGAGCTCTGTCGCAGTTGGCTATCCCAACTGACCTCAAGCAAATCCAGAAATTGACTGGATGTGTGGCGGCTTTAAGACGCTTTATCTCCCGATTAGGAGAAAAGGCACTTCCCCTTTATCGCCTTCTTCGCAGCACCGAACACTTCGAGTGGACGGACGCAGCCACGGCTGGACTGGAAGAAATAAAAGGCATCCTGGCCACCAACCCAATCTTGGTCGCGCCAACTATTGGCGAACCAATGCTATTATATATAGCGGCAACTCATCAAGTTGTAAGCGTTGTGCTCGTCGTCGAGCGAGAGGTGGACAAACATAAATTCCCACTTCAAAAACCGGTATATTACATATCCACCGTCCTCACCCCATGAAAATCACGGAACCCACATTATCAAAAGATAGCATACACGGTATTCATGGCATCCCGGAAATTACAACACTACTTTCAAGAGTGTTCAATCACGGTGGCCTCCGAAGTACCACTCAGTGACATAATAAACAACCGCGATGCTACGGGCCAGATTGCCAAATGGCCATCGAGCTCCTCTCGTTCGACATAACATACAAACCACGCCGAGCCATTAAGTCGCAAGTATTGGCCGATTTCGTAGCCGAATGGACAGAAGCCGAACTCCCTAAAGAGTACGGCGCATACTCCAATTGGATCATGCACTTCGACGGCTCCAAAATGCTGGCTGGCCAGGGGGCTAGCGTCGTCCTAACGTCCCCCACCATTGATACAGTAAATACGTGCTCCAAATACTATATACAGACTCCAATAACGCGGCCGAATATGAGGCCCTTCTACACGGTCTCCAGATGGCAGTCTCCATGGGCATTCAACGCCTGGAGGTGCGCGGGGACTCGAACCTCGCAATATCCCAAATAAATGGAGACTTCGATGCCAAGGATCCAAAAATGGAAGCATATCGCAATGCCATCCTCAAAATGTCAGCTCGGTTCGAGGGGCTTGAATTCCACCATGTGGCTCGGGAAAACAACCAGGCGGCGAACATCCTCGCCTGTATCGGCGCTAAACACGACCCTATCCCACCGAACATCTTCCTGGAAAGATGTCCAAACCATCCATGGCATGGGAAGGGGACACCGGAAAAAATAGTCCGGGCCCGGCCACAACCCCAGATAACGAACACTCTGACACAATCAGAGGTTCTGCCACTGAAATAACACCTTCAGCCCACGTGATAATGGTTGTCATCGCCCCATGGACAGAACCATTCCTGGCCTACCTAACTAGGCAGGAACTACCCGAGGACCAAAATGAGGCACATTGCATAGTGCGGTGATCTAAAGCCTACAAGGTCCATGAGGGAGAGCTTTATAAGAAAAGCACAACCGGAGTCCTTCAAAGTGCATCTCCAAAGAGGAAGGGCGAAAGCTTTTGGCAGAAATCCATGTCGGACTCGGCGGCCACCACGCCGCAGCCTGGGCCCTTGTAAGCAAGGCCTTCCGTACAGGTTTTTATTGGCTGACGGCCTGGCATATGCACAGCATCTGGTCCAACATTGTGTTGGTTGCCAGCTTTTTGAAAACCAAAGCCACAGGCCACCTACCTCCCTCCAAACAATCCCCATTACTTGGCCCTTTGCGGTCTGGGGGCTTGATATGGTTGGACCCCTCAAAGGGGGAACCCATAAGAAAAAATACTTACTGGTCATGGTGGATAAATTCACCAAATGGATAGAAGCCAAGCCTATCAAAACGGCTGAATCCGGGCCAGTGATAGACTTCATATCCGGGGTTGTACATCGTTATGGCGTCCCCCACAGCATCATCACTGACAATGGCACGAACTTTACAGCCGACGAGGTGAAACTTTGGTGCAGCAACATGGGCATTAAGCTCGATTATGTTTCTGTCTATCATCCGCAAACTAACGGTCAAGTCGAACAAGCGAATGGTCTTATCATGAGCGTCATTAAACCTAGATTAGTGCGGTCCTTAAAGGAATCGGACACGCATTGGGTAGAGGATCTTGACTCCGTACTATGGGGGTTGCGGACCACGCGAAATCGCACTACCGGATACACACCGTTTTTTATGGTGTACGGCGCTGAGGCGGTGCTGCCTTGTGACATAATTCATGACTCACCTCGAGTGCGCATGTACAAAGAAAGAGAAGCCGAGCTCGATCGGCAGCACAGTTTGGATGTCCTGGAGGAGGAGCGTGATGTGGCAAAATCCCGTTCCGCATTCTATCAGCAACAGGCTCGAAGGTATCAAAGCAGAGAAGTGCGGGCCAAAACCTATAACGTTGGCGAACTAGTTCTATGACTCCCGGAGAAGAAAAGGAACAAGCTCAAGCCCAAATGGGAAGGTCCCTTCATTATCGACCAGGTTCTGACCAGTGGAGCATACCGTCTGCGGGACGCATCGGATAATCAAGTCGAGCCAAACCCATGGAACACAGCCAGACTCCGAAGATTCTACGCCTAGCGACAGACTCTATGTTTGTCTCCTTACCTCCGTCAATTTTTTGCACATCTGTTTTTCTCTCTTTCCTTCTCTTTTTTATCTTCAAGGCCCTTCAAGGCTATACTTGTGTCTTGGTTATACACCCTTGATGCGTTAACCACGCTCAATTTACCTGGGGGCTTCTTATACAGAAGCTTAATCTAATTACCTTTCCAGGCTCTATGCCCCACACATGTGTTATTCTTCCGCATGTACCTTTTTCACCATTATATGCATCGATATGACTCAAGTTTTGGCCAAGCTAGGTTGCCTGGCTCTTGTATTTATGCCCTACGTTCCCGTTAATTCGGCTAGGGCATAAGGGGAGCACCTCTGTGATTGTTACTGCCGGGTCAGCCGGATGTGTACCTCAGACTGGGTGAAGCCGAAAGCTAGCGTTCTTAAGGGAATATTCGGTCGCTGAATAAAAGATGACTTTCATTTAATTTACTACCCGCCCCCAGATGTTTTTAACCTGTGTTTCGCAGTTCGTACATGCACATTAGGGCATGCGTACCCAGGGAAAGGAACCCTTAACGGAACTATTCTCCCTGGAAGATGTTTCTTACTATCCATGTAATATAACATAACTAGTTGGATACTTGTCTGTTCAAGCACTTATGACCCCTACGCCTGGTTTCCATGCATACCCCAGGTTTTACATAACCGAGTGGGTATTCGGATACACTCCGGACTATAGGGTCGAGAGGTCGAAGCGAAAAGGTCTGCCATGACAAATGATTTACAATCCGGCTAGGGACATTACACATGTCACTTGAAGTACACAGTCACTAAGACTGATTAAATTCTTCTTCTATACCATCCAACAGGCTGTCTAGCCTACAATCCTGTTGGGAATACTTTGCGGCTAATTCCACTTGGTCATACACTAAACTGACAAGGATCTCCTTCCCATCAGGCCCCACAGGTCCGACCTCGGCCATGTGGTTTGGGTCCGCCTTGGTATATCGTGTCTTCACCATAGCCCAGGCTTCCCTTGCACCTTGTCGGCAGGCTGATATCTTCCATAATCGGAAGTGCCACCGCGCTCCCTTGAGCTTCTCGATAAGCTCCCTCATGCCTCCTGGCGGGGACGCGGATGGCCACAAATCTTGGGCAATACCCTACATCACCTGCCAAACTTGTTCGTGCAGTTGTGAGAGCTCTAGTAGAAGATCACCTGAAGACCCGGGCATCTCTTCCACGAGACGACCCGTCAGCATACCTGCAGACATAACGTTGTTAGCAGGCTTCTTCGCCGAACTCCTTTAAAAACTTTGTTCTAGCACTTACTAAAAATGCCACGTCGAAGCCGTTTATTCTCCTTCATGGAGTCCGCAAGCTGGGCTCGGACATCCTTCAGTTCCATGCCCAGCCGGATATTGGCATCTTGGAGATCGTTTTTCTCCTACCGAACTCGCGTTAGCACGCGCTCGCTAGCATTTCGCTGTCGATCGTCACGTGCCGTATCCGCCTCCATGGCCTCCGGATTCACTTCGGGGTCACCTGCAACATCTATTGTTAGGTGTACATACATGCCGCATACTACCTGGTACCCACATTCTTTGCAATAATCAAAAGTGTTACCAGGGGACCCTTTTTGGACTCCTTCAATGCGGCAACAGTGGCTTCCAGCTAGGCCTTGCACTCGTCCAGCTCTTGAGACAATTGGGAGTTCTTCTCCATAAGAACCTGCACAAATAATGATCCTTAAATCAGTTGCGTCAATTGTTTCAAGTCTCAGGGGCTACTGATACATATAATCGTCAGATTTGCTTACCCGTATATCCCTTACATATTGGTCCGTGGCTCTGGCTAGACCATTTTGAGCGGCACGGGTGTACGCATCTCCAGAATTGAAGGCATCAAATGCCTCTGGTGAGAAACAAGCGTCACGGAGTACGGCCCGGCGACGCCTATGATTCATGGCGCTCTTCACTTCTGAATTTGTAGCGGATATTCTATCCGCATCTTCTGTAGGAGGAGCATCCGGCGTCTGCCCCATGTTGGCTTCCGCCTCTATGTCCGGCCCTGGAGCCCGACTGGTGGAGGCGTGATCGGCAGCCTCTCTGGATATAGTCCGGCGAGCGTTCTTTCTGTTAAAGAAACATGGAAGTCATTATATTCTGAGAAAGACGACAACCAAGGAGCGAGGTTTTGTGTCATACCTCTATGCCGGCGTCTCCGTCCTAACCGCCTTCCTTTTTGGCCTACCCGGCTTCGGTGCCTCTTGTTGGCGAGTTGCTGCGGGTTCGGCATAGCGTCCCGAATGCCTTCCCTGTAAAACACCATATGTGTACGGTAGGTGAAGTGTATAAAAGGGGATCCTATTTTGGGGAGTTGAGATTTTTGGTTTTTCTTACATGCGATGCAGGGAGTAGTCCGGGATAGTCGGCCGTTATGGCCACCATGGCGTCGTCACAGCTTAATTGATAGAATTGTCTGTCTATCAGCTCCACGAATATGTCCGAATCCTCTTCGAGTCCGGAACCGAGGACCTGACCAGGGTCCTCTGGTTGTGGAGGTGGGTTGTTGATCTCCCTTACGGCTTTTCGCAGTTCCTGCCATAAAATGGCAAGGTTAGTACCTACGATGAAGGATACGAGAAGAATGGGAGTAAAAAGGTATAACTCACCCAACTTGGAGGGTTGTACATGGAGAATCCATCCCGTGGCTTGATATGGATGAACTCCTCTTCCTCTCCCTTGAACAACTCGGACAGAATTTTTGCTAAAGCAGCCATGGAGTCCGGTCCCTTACGCCCGCAACGGGTGGCATCATCTTCCCCGTTAAAACACCACAGGGGGTGCCCTCGATATTGAAGTGGCTGCACTCCCCGCATTATGCATATTGATATAGCCTCGATTATTGTCAATCCTGATTGAGCCAGCGCTTTAATCCGGTTCATCAGGTAAAGGACTTTTCCGTTGTCTTCCTCCTGGGGGCTCCGTGGGCGCCAGCTTCGGCGTTTCTTCAGAGGAGCATTGTTGAACTCAGGAAGGCCTTGCTGAACAGGGTCTGGAAGGGGGACGTCCTCCATATAAAACCACTCTGAAGGCCAGTCTTCGGACGTCTTCTTCGGAGTACCGGACAGGTATCTGGTTTCGGCGATGCACCATATTTCGGCTCCGCCCACCTGATAAAGTGACCCCTTCTGTGTGCGGGGCACAAGGAAAAAAATAACCTCTTCCACAGCTCGAAATGGGCCTCGCAACCCAGAAATAGCTCGCAAAGGGCAACGTATCCGGCGATGTGTAATATGGAGGCAGGGGTGAAGTTGTGCAGTTGGAGGCCGTAAAACTCCAGGAGCCCACGGAGGAACGGATGAGTTGGAAATCCGAGTCCCCTTAGTAAGTAAGGGACAAGGCACACCCGCTCCCCCTTGGAGGGGCTGGGGAAGCTCTCCGCTTGCTCCCCGCCATTATAGGTGGCGAGCCTGGCTCGGACGGGGACCAAATACGCTGGAGGGAGAAATCCCTGGGTCTGCAGCTCTACCAAACGACTGTGCAGGATGGAACACCTCTCCCAATCACCGGGCTTAGGGCTACGGGGGCGAGAGGAGGAGCTGCGGTGGTCGGCCATGATGGAATGGATTTTTTCGAGTGCACTCCGATGGATTCTCGTTGGGGGAGGAGGGTGTGGATTGGATCTAAGAATCCCCATCCCTTTAATAAACAATTTATTTACCAGGCTAGGGGGCAAATGTAAAAACACCCTGGCTCCTCGCATTTGCTTGACGCGTGGAAGATGGCACTTATTGGACACAGAAGCCCAAAAGTCTAACATTTATGGGAGCCCGACACTACTTAACAGATATTCAAGATTTGGAGAAGAACCCGCCTTGCAATGCCGAAAACAATACTGCACGCCGGACTCATCGTCATTGAAGCCTGGTTCAGGGGCTACTGAGGGAGTCCTAGATTAGGGGGTCTCCGGACAGCCGAACTATATCTTTTGGCCGGACTGTTGGACTATGAAGATACAAGATTGAAGACTTCGTCCCGTATCTGGATGGGACACTACTTGGCGTGGAAGGCAAGCTAGGCAATACGGATATGTATATCTCCTCCTTTGTAACCGACCTTGTGTAACCCTAGCCCCCTCCGGTGTATATATAAACCGGAGGGTTTTAGTCCGTAGGACAACATACAATCATACCATAGGCTAGCTTCTAGGGTTTAGCCTCTCTAATCTCGTGGTAGATCAACTCTTGTACTACTCATATTATCAAGAACAATCAAGCAGGACGTAGGGTATTACCTCCATCAAGAGGGCCCGAACCTGGGTAAACATCGCGTCCCCTGCCTCCTGTTACCATCCGCCTTAGACGCACAGTTCGGGACCCCCTACCCGAGATCCGCCGGTTTTGACACCGACACTTTCCTTAACGGAAATTGGAATCTAATATTTCCTTCCTTCATATCAATAATTGCACCGATCGTTCTAAGGAAACGTCTACCAAGAATAATAGGACATGAAGGATTGCAATCAATATCAAGAACAATAAAATCTGCGGGCACATAGTTCCTATTTGCAACAATAAGAACATCATTAATTCTTCCCATAGGTTTGTTAATGGTGGAATCCGCAAGGTGCAAGTTTCAAGAGCAATCATCAAAATCACGGAAACCTAACAAATCACACAAAGTCTTTGGAATTGTGGAAACACTAGCACCCAAATCACACAAAGCATAGCATTCGTGATCTTTAATTTTAATTTTAATAGTAGGTTCCCACTCATCGTAAAGTTTTCTAGGGATAGAAACTTCCAACTCAAGTTTTTCTTCATAAGATTGCAACAAAGCATCAATGATATGTTTAGTAAAAGCTTTATTTTGACTATAAGCATGAGGAGAATTTAGCACAGATTGCAACAAGGAAATACAATCTATCAAAGAACAATTATCATAATTAAATTCCTTGAAATCCAAAATAGTGGGTTCATTAATATTTAAAGTTTTGACTTCTTCAGTCCCACTTTTAAAAATTTTAGCATCAAGATCTAAAGACTCCGAATTCTTGGAACGTCGTCTAGGTAAAGGTGGATCATATTCAGTCCCATCATTATCAAGATTCATATTGCAAAACAAAGATTTAATAGGTACACATCAATAACTTTTAGATCTTCATCTTTATTATCATGGAAACTAGAAGAACACGCTTTTATAAAGCAATATTTCTTAGCACGCATCCTAGCGGTTCTTTCTTTGCACTCATCAATGGAAATGCTCATGGCTTTGAGAGACTCATTGATATCATGCTTAGGTGGAATAGATCTAAGTTTCAAAGAATCATCATCAAGAGAAATTCTATCAACGTTCCTAGCCAACTCATCAATCTTAAGCAATTTTTCTTCAATCAAAGCATTGAAATTCTTTTGCGAAGTGATAAATTATTTAATATTAGATTGAAAATCAGAGGGCATCTTATTATAATTTCCATAAGAATTGTTGTAGGAATTACCATAACTATTAGAGGAATTACTAGGGTACGGCCTAGGATTAAAGTTTGCTCTATACGCATTGTTACCAAAATTATTCCTACCAACAAAATTCACATCCATAGATTTGTTATTATTCTCAATCAAAGTAGACAAAGGAATATCATTAGGATCAGAAGAAACACTTTTATTAGCAAATAATTTCATAAGTTCATCCATCTTTCCACTCAAAAGATTAATTTCTTCTATCGCATGCACTTTCTTATTAGAAGATCTTTCAGTGTGCCATTGAGAATAATTAATCATAATATTATCTAGGAGTTTAGTAGCTTCTCCTAAAGTGATTTCCATGAAAGTGCCTCCCACGGCCGAATCTAAAAGATTTCTCGAAGCAAAATTCAATCCGCGTAAAAAATTTGTATAATCATCCACAAATTCAAACCATGCGTAGGGCAATTATGTATCATTAATTTCATACTCTCCCAAGCTTGTGCAACATGTTCATGATCAAGTTGCTTAAAATTCATAATATCGTTTCTAAGAGAGATGATCTTAGAGGGAGGAAAATACTTAGAGATAAAAAGCATCTTTGCACTTATTCCACGAATCAATACTATTTTTAGGCAAAGACGAAAACCAAGCTTTAGCACGATCTCTAAGAGAAAAAGGAAATAGTTCAATTTAAGAATATCATTATCCATATCTTTCTTCTTTTGCATATCACACAAATCAACGGAGCTATTTAGATGGGTAGCGGCATCTTCACTGGGAAGGCCAGCGAATTGATCTTTCATGACAAGATTCAACAAAGCAGCATTAATTTCACAAGATTCAACATCGGTAAGAGGAGCAATCGGAGTGCTAAGGAAATCATTGTTGTTGGTATTGGTAAAGTCACACAATTTAGTGTTATATTGAGCCATCATGACAAGCAAGCAATCCAACACACAAGCAAACGAGAGACGGGCAAAACGAGACAAATAGAGAAAGAGAGGGAGGACAGAGAGAGAGGGCGAATAAAAAGGCAAGGATGAAGTGGGGGAGAGGAAAACGAGAGGCAAATGGTAAATAATGTAATTCGGGAGATAAGGGTTTGTGCTGGGTACTTGGTGTGTTGACTTTTGCGTAGACTCCCGGCAATGGCGCCAGAAATCCTTCTTGCTACCTCTTGAGCACTTGCATTGGTTTTCCCTTGAAGAGGAAAGGGTGATGCAGCAAATTAGCGTAAGTATTTCCCTCAGTTTTTGAGAACCAAGGTATCAATCCAGTAGGAGGCCACGCACGAGTCCCTCGCACCTACACAAACAAATAAATCCTCGCAACCAACACGATAAGGGGTAGCCAATCCCTACACGGTCACTTACGAGAGTGAGATCTGATAGATATGATAAGATAATATTTTTGGTATTTTTATGATAAAGATGCAAAGTAAAATAAAAGTCAAAGGAAATAACTAAGTATTGGAAGATTAATATGATGGAAGATAGACCCGGGGGCCATAGGTTTCACTAGTGGCTTCTCTCAAGAGCATAAGTATTCACGGTGGGTAAACAAATTACTGTTGAGCAATTGATAGAATTGAGCATAGTTATGAGAATATCTAGGTATGATCATGTATATAGGCATCACGTCCAAGACAAGTAGACCGACTCCTGCCTGCATCTACTACTATTACTCCACACATCGACCGCTATCCAGCATGCATCTAGAGTATTAAGTTCAAGAGAACAGAGTAACGCTTTAAGCAAGATGACATGATGTAGAGGGATAAACTCATGCAATATGAAATAAACCCCATATTGTTATCCTCGATCGCAACAATACAATATGTGCCTTGCTGCCCCTACTGTCACTGGGAAAGGACACTGCAAGATTGAACCCAAAGCTAAGCACTTCTCCGATTGCAAGAAAGATCAATCTAGTAGGCAAACCAAACTGATAATTCGAAGAGACTTGTAAGGATAACCAATCATACATAAAAGAATTCAGAGAAGATTCAAATATTGTTCATAGATAAACTTGATCATAAACCCACAATTCATCGGTCTCGACAAACACACTGCAATAGAAGATTACATCGAATAGATATCCACAAGAGAGGGGGGGAACTTTGTATTGAGATCCAAAAAGAGAGAAGAAGCCATCTAGCTAATAACTATGGACCCGTAGGTCTGAGGTAAAATACTCACACTTCATCGAAGAGGCTATGGTGTTGATGTAGAAGCCCTTCGTGATCGATGCCCCCTCCGGCGGAGCTCCAGAAAAGGCCCCAAGATGGGATCCCGTGGATACAGAAAGTTACGGCGGTGGTATTAGGGTTTTGGCTCAGTATCTGGTAGTTTGGGGGTACATAGGTATATATATGAGGAAGGAGTACGTCGGTGGAGCAATAGGGGGCCCATGAGGGTGGAGGGCGCGCCTGGGGGGTAGGTGCGCCCCCCTACCTCGTGCCTTCCTCGTTGATTTCTTGACGTAGGGTCCAAGTCCTCTGGATCATGTTCGTTCTGAAAATCACGTTCCCAAAAGTTTCATTCCATTTGGACTCTGTTTGATATTATTTTTCTGCGAAACCCTAAAATAGGCAAAAAACAACAATTCTGGGTTAGGCCGCCGGTTAATAGGTTAGTCCCAAAAGTAATATAAAAGTGTATAATAAAGCCCAATAATGTCCAAAATAGAATATAATATAGCATGGAACAATCAAAAATTATAGATACGTTGGAGACGTATCACGCGCCTCTACTAGGATACGTGCGCGTCTCTACATCGACCAGTATGTACGTACACGTTCGCGACCAGAATGACAACGCTATGTACGCTTCGACCAGGTGGGTCCCGACTGTCAGGCACTTCCTTGCGTGCGAAGATGTAGCTGGTGGGTTCCAGCAGTCAGGGGGCGAATGGTTTTTTTTGGCCCGGACGCACTTCCTTGCGTGCGAAGATGTAGCTGGTAGGTCCCAGCAGTCAGGGGGGAAAAAATTTCGCGAAATACGGTTGCCCGTCCGGTGGGTCCCTGCTGTCAGGTGGAGGAATCATTATTTTCCATGTAATAAGGAGGCACTTCCTTGCTGCTGCCATGGACCCAGCTGTCAGCCTCTCCACGTACAGTCCACGTCTGATGAAAGCCGTTCCTTGACCACGTTGACCACGTCGCGCCGAGAGCACCAGGGCGGTGGACGACAGCTAGGCCTAGGAAGGGGACGACACGGAGCCAGGGAAGATGCGGTAGTGGATGCCCACGCGTAGAGGAGTATGAGGGTTCACTGCGGTGTGAGGCTGTCGTCGCCGCAGAATAACAGGGGGTGTGGGTGAGTAGAGGGATGGTCTGGCCAGCGGTGGCAGTAGTAGGGGGTGGTGAGGCCTCCGCGGCATCGCAACCGGCCATGGGAGGTAGGAGCACGAGGCACGGCCAACGCTGGTTTGGGTGGCTGGAGCAAGAAGACCAGAGGTTGAAGAAGCACTACGGCCATTGGATGGACATCGTACTGTCACTGGAGCTAGAATAGTGCATACTGACTAAGGTGACAAAGCCCTCCGTCCCCGTCAACTTAGTAGGCCCACAAGTCAGCCTCCCACTATACTGGGTGCTAGCTAGCAGGGGGGTATTCTTTTTTTGTGCGTAATAAGGAGGCACTTCCTTGCGTGCGAAGATATAGCTGGTGGGTTTGAGCTGTCAGCGGCGGTAACGTTTTTTCCACGAAATACAGAGGCCCTTTCGGTGGGTCCCAGATGTCAGGTGGAGGAATTATTATTTTGCGTGTAATAAGGAGGCATTTCCTTGTGTGCGTCTGTGGACCCAGTTGTTAGCCTCTCCACGTACAGTCCACTTCAGATGCATGTCGGTCGTTGACCATGTTGACCAGGCCGCACAGAGAGCACCAGGGCGGTGGACGACGGCGAGGGGAACAACACGGAGCCAGGGAAGACTCGGCAGTTGTTTCGCACGCGGAGGGGGGTACGACTGTATGAGGGTTTAGTGGTTCGCCTGCCGTCGCCGGAGAATAACAGCGGGTGTGGGTGAGTAGAGGGATGGCTAGGCTAGCGATGGGAATACGGTGGGGCGGTGAGGCCTGCGCGGCAGCATAGCCGGCCACGGGAGGCGGGAGCAGGCGGTCCCGCCGGCGCTGGATTTGGCGGCTGGAGCAAGAAGATCAGAGATTGAAGAAACACGACGGCCGTTGGATTGACATCCAACGGTTACGTCTGCTAGAACCGTTCGTTGACGTATATAATAACTAAAAAAATCTTGCATACGCGTCAACTTAATAGGCCCACAAGTTAGACCATTCCCTCTTTTTTTTAATAATTTATATATATATAGCTCACTGCGACTTCTTATGCAATTTATTGCAGTCCATTTTTTTGGTTGGCCAGGGCCAATTTTGCATATTTCTGTGGGTTCCAAACTATTTTTAATACCGAAATGCCGAGCCAGATTTAAAGTACTTTCAAGATATATTTAAATTAGGTTAATGCCCAGTGAAATAGGAATCTGAAAATGTGAAAAAATTCAGAAATTATAAAGTAATTGCCAATTTGTCATCTGTTTTTTATTTACAACCCATTTCATATTACTTTCAAGATTTGCAGGCATCTTGAAAGAGTTGCAGCCCATCAGGGCGTAGAAAAATAAGTAGGCCTGGATTGGGTATTCTTCAGAGAAAATAAACTAGGCTCATTTTCACAAAGAAAAAATAGCTGGGCTGGTCACATGGTGAACATAAAATATAAGCCTGGGCTAGACGGGCCACAGCCCAGTTCAAACCCTACTCCGTCTCAACAATAGCAAAAAAATACTGCTCGAGCAGCTACGTCCCAGGTGTCAGCCGATCTTGTGATGTTCTCTTGCCTATTGACTATATACACTCACAATGTCGTGGGTCCAAGATGTCAGGAAAACACTAGGAGGAAGCATTTTATTCTTCCATACGTTGACATGGTGGGCCCCTAATGTCATCCTCTCCACGTACTTCTGCCGATTCATGTTGTTTGTTGACCATGTTGACAACGCAAGAGGGCGGCGGTGCGGCGAGAGCACCAAAGCGCGTGGAGGACGACGGCGAGGCCTCGGACGTCGGCGTTAACGATTTAGGAGACGGTGGGGCGGCGATGCGCGCGCTGAGGCGCAGCCAGCCATGGGAGGCGGAAGCAGGCGGCCCTGCCGGCGCTGGTTTGGTTTTGGCGGCTGGAGGAAGACAGGACTAAAGAAACATGACAGACTGTAAAAGCAGCAGGAGTACTTAACAACCTTAACTGAAACCAACAGGGGCACTTAACAACCATAGCTGAAAGCAGTATGAGTACTTATACAGGTTCAACCGTACAAAGCACGCCTCGAACAGTGCTACTTTGCCTACAGTTAACCAAGGGTGAGGCCGCCAAGCCCCAGGACAAGGCCCAGGCGCCACCCCACGCATCCAACCTTCTGAAAGCGGCTTCATCTCGCAATGTGGTCAATAAACAGGATATTCACTTTAGAGCCATGGAAAAGCAGGAACATAATCTTCTGTCCTATTCTCCAAGATGGACGGGCCTTCATTATTTGAGACCACCCATGAATAAGTATCTTTTCACCTCCAAGGGGAATGGAGTAGGTCGACATAAACATCATGCTGTGACCAAACGCAATTCTGACCAGATCATGGTCAGGCATCTGTATAGGAACAATAGAACTGGGCAGTTTCTGTTTCAAGAAGATCACAGCTGTAAAAGTGTGTATAAGCAATAGTTTATGAACAACATATATAATAGAAACAGCTCGTACCATAAGTTTCTCGACACGGTTGGACCTGTTCAACGAGTGCAGCAGTGGCACACATATCCCACATGGCCTTCCACCATTGGAATGCCCCACAAGGACCTCAAGACAATCAATAAAGTGTAGGAACTTGTGGATGTTGTCCCAGTCAACTTCAGTGCCATCAGTAACAGCCGAGTTGTTATAGAATAACAAACGAGCAGCCTGCTTAACTCTGAAAAAACCTACACATGCCACCAATTATAAGAAAATATTAGTTAGAAGTAGCATCTTCGTGAGAGATTTGTTGCTACTTCTAAAGTTAAATTGTGATTAGTTAGACAGAATAGGTGGATTAAGAAGTAACCAAGGCAACAAGCAAGAACCAGATACAAAACTAACATGGATGAACAATTGGAACGACGTCGGGGTGGAAGATCGCAGTGAATATGAGACCAGGTTCTGCTATTTCCATGAACATTCGTGCGCCAACTTTCAGTCTGTAACACTTGAGAAAGTTTATCCAAGTTCGGCCATAAAAAAGCAGCAATCTTCTTGGTTCATGAACCCAACTCGGAACTTATATCCATGGCTTGTCTTCACTGTGACCATTAAACTGGTGTATTTAGTTATGGCAAGGCCGAGCATCTTGAGTACATGTGTTCTGGCAGAGCAAATAATGCACTGCAGGAAAAATAATATGAGAACACAATGTATTCCTATCCAAATCTAGAAATAACTTCCTCCTTCACGTCAGTGTTCACCATCGTACTGGTAGTACCTTTTATCCAAATATAGCAATCCAAATTTCCAAATTAGTCGACAGCATGTTCAAAAAAACCCCACCCTCCCGGATAGAAAAGAGGATTCTAGGAACATATTGTGCGTGTTTTAAAATCCTGTGTTAGGATGAGAAGGAACAAGTGTGGCGTCTCGCCGAGGGCGCAAAAACCTGTAGGGTCCTCGCACTTTGGGCACTACAAATGAAACACATTAGATTCAGTAGGAATAAAATGCATCAACGGCGGCGGCTGCCATCCTAGGATTACCCGCGACCAAGGGACTTGGATTTAGCGGGGATGGATGAAGAATTTGTACCTAGTTCTCCATGAGGAAACCCTATGCAATCACCGAGAGGGGGTTTTCTCTGAACAAGCAGATGAGGGAGAAGGGGATTCAGGCCCAGTGAAATATTGCCGCTTCGTCCGTCCAGCTTACTGCTAAAGCTGGAAAGGGGGTTGTGATTTGATGGCTCATTGGGAATTACTGCGGCGCTACGACCGGGGTGTGTCTACCGTGTAGTTGTGCACTCTAATTTGTGCATATGGCATGTGGACCCCGTTGCCGGATGCCCCACATATCACAGCGAAAGGAAGTAGAAAGAAAGGAGTAACTAGTTACACATAAATATATTTTTGACAGAGAGATACTCCCTCTGTAAAGAAATATACAAATCTTTTATATCACAACTTTATACATAAGAAATATCAAGGGGAATATATATAACATATATAATTATAAAAAACAGAGTTGTTTTTAACACAGTATAGACGAGTTGGTGATGATGGTGTGCCTGCCATCCTGCAATATAGGCCGTCCGATTTATATCTGGCGGATAGGAAGGAAACTATGGCAATTTTGCAAAAAGGTACCCACACACCTCTCCACATTTGCAAATAAGGTCTTCCCTCGTTCATCCTTTTCTATCACAAGATAAAATACTCATACAAATGCATCTTGATGTTACATGCAACGCACGGGCATTATGGGGGTTCAACCGAGAATATAATACTTAGACAGGCTCACGATTCTAGACTGGGCCGCAGGCCCACCCTGCATGTTTGGGGGCCCATGTGTTCTACCTTAGTGCTTTTCATATTGCAAGCGATCGGTACGACACTGGTTTTAAATGTTGTCGCAAGGCGAATACACAAAATTGAATAAAGCACGACAGCTGTTGGAATGAAATCGAACAACAGTTCCTAACCAACAATGAGAGTTGCAATTCTATCAATGATATACCATGTGATAAATAATACTATCGTATTGCTTATACACACAGGACACCTGTTTTACCATGCCAGATTATTACATCAAAATCTCTCGGAGGATAGATCAGTTCGGCAGTTGCGTGCTGCTACAGAAGAATTTGAAAGTTGATTTGGACCAGCTCTCCTTGACGAGAAAGTTTGATTTTGAGATCATCCCCTACCGCAAGATATGATTTAGATTTGAACCTTGACCATCCTTTAGCATCAATCCTCATGCGACCATCCTTTGTACTTACGGTATATTGAGCAGGTTCATTCACACCAAGGCTGCGCATGGTAAGAGAGACTTGGCCGCTGTCGCCCGGAATGTTGAACGACTCCCTCGTTGCTCTAGGAATTCTCTGTTTGCAAACAAGAAGACATACCCAAAAGTTAGATCAACACAGTGAATCATGCAAAACAACATGGAAAGAAAAAAGAACGAAGCACTTGGGCGGCTAATGCTTACCAAGAAGGTGGACATGTCGGTTTTTGTAAGGACTTTGGTATATGAAATGCGAACTGTAGCCCAGTATGTTGCCGGTGCAACTGCTCGTTCGGTTGCCGCTGCACGGGCCGGAGCAGATGCAAGTGCAAGTGTTGGTGTAGGTGCCGAAGCTGCTGCTGCCGAAGATGGTGCTCCTTGTAGAGCTGGTGCCGGTGTCAGAGCAGGTGCCGGTGTCGATGCCCGATCCTCCGGTAGATCAGCCTGATCCGCTGACGTGGTCGCTGCCCAATCCTCAGTTGGATCAGACTGAGCTGCTGCCGTTGTCAGTGCTAGAGCAACTGCCGGTGCTTGGTCCGTTGCTGAAGGTGGTACCGATGTGCGAGACAGCGGCGATCGTTCCTGGTCTGCTATGATCGGCTTTCTAACTTGACTAGGCTCCATGACCATGATCCAGTTTTTTTCTTCATTTCTTTTAAATGCGAGAAGGACTAATTATGGCGTTTTTGTTAAACCAAACTGCAGTTCATCATAGGGATTCAGCTTGTACTCAAACAACAGATTGATCCAATTTTTTCCAATAATATAAGTGATGGACAATGCCTTCATTACTGACACGACATAAGAAGTGAAACCTGCAAAAATAGCCATCGTAGAGCAAACCAAACGGTTTATTCTATGATGAATGTCACATGGCAAAACCTACATCGTAAAATTGCAGGAAAAGAAAGAAAACATGGCATTAAATCAATAAGATTTAGACAGTAAATCAATAAGATTTACTTGATGTGACACGAGTGAATCCTTACCTGGAAATCACTATGTTGAAGTACTAAACAGAAGATTGATCGTCCAACTACGGGTGGCATGCAAGGTCCCCGCCTACTCCCACAAGAAGGACAGTCCAAAGGTCGTGACAAATCGTATGGACCGAACATCCATGGGACTGGAAATCCTGGTGGGTGCGATAAACCCTGCAATGCATACAGATATTGGAGTGTAACCATAATTGATAAACCGTCCTCACAAAAAAGATGATCTGGATACTTCAAAATATACAGACTAAATTGAGTGGACAGACATTAACATAGACCGTTCTCAGGACTGACCACACACCAAAAGCGGCAGTACTAATAAACTATATAGGGTTCACAAACACAAATCAAGTACTGAACAATAGTACTTACTACACACAAGCAAAGTTGCACTAATTAAACTCTGCAGACTATTTCTTGCCACCGACCTATGGGATGAACCCCGCATAACTAACTAGGCCATGGACTTCGTGAGAGATGTCTACATGCACCATCACCATCTCGTCAACCTTGGAGAACCTAACAGAGTGGTCTTTCCACTCATAAACATGATGATGAAGACAGGCCGCATCAGATTTGTTGGGAAGCTTTACAAGAACCACACCCTTCGTAATCAAAGGCACAACCAGGAAATAGTTGTGGTCAAGTACAGCCTCGAGAACACGCCTGACAACAATGCTACAGGAAAACACTAGTTTAGGACACATGGCGACAAGGACACAGCAGCTGGATAGTTTAGCAGTACAACTCATCCTCAGGTCTTCCAGTTCACACGGTATGACTTTGAGAACTTCATCTCCACCGTGGACCTGGTTCTAATTCAAACAGAAACCATATTTTATTACTACCTCCGTTCAGAAATATAAGATGATTTTCGATATTATACTCCATATATGACTACATATACGCACAGAAATGAGTGAACAAAGACACTAGAACATGTCTTCAAAGGCATGAGAGCAGAGGGATTACTTGCAATATCCATAACCCAAGTTACTGAGGAAAATATACCCTCTTCAAAGGTAGCATTTATGTTCATAAAGTATACCCTCCGTCCCAAAATTCTTGTCTTAGATTTGTCTAGATACGGATGTATCAAGTCACATTTTAGTATTAGATACATCAGTATCTAGACAAACCTAAGACAAGAAATTTGGGACAGAGGGAGTAGTTGAAAGTAATTTATAAGAAATCAGTGTCAACCTCTCGCATGTTTTGGTCAAAAGAGGAATTTAGAACAGTCATTTGGCACACAAAAATCACATGCAAGATCACCTAGAAAGTTGTACTACTAGTACTAGTACTACGTGTTAGATGAAAAAACATGATTAAGATCGAGAAAAAGATCGTCAAGAAGAGATATTACCTGGAATTGCTTAATGAGGGATCCCGGAGAGGGGGGCTTGGACAGGGCGATCGCTTTGAGCTTGTCTGCGGTAGTCTCAGCGGGGTGCTTGTGCTTCTTCGTACCACGAGCCTCGACGGTTTTGGCCCGAGCCATAGACATCATAATCACTTTGGCCGGTGCTCCAGCGTCCATCAAGAAACTGTCAAATAGAAATAAAAGAAAAGAAATCATAATCACAAACCCAAAATAGGAACAAAGAGGGAGTTATAGGATCAGTCTCGGGGTTGCAAGACCGGTCCTTGGCCAGAATCAACACCATTGATGCGCTCACCTTTCCTTCTTTGGGAGAGAAGAACAATGGCAGAAGCAGGTCGGGGTTTACTTGAAGAAATAAGGAACAAGAAGAAGGAGAAGCGATTTGGGTAGAGAGGAAGCTGAGAGAGAAGAGTGAAATGATGGTTGCTTCGTCCGTCCAACTTACTGCTAGAAAGGAGGGGATTTTGTTATTTGACGGCTCATTGGGCATTACTGCGGCGCTGCGATCGGGGTAGTCTACCGTCACTCTACTACGGAGTAATTTACTGTATGGCTGGTGGACCCGGTGCTGGTTGTCCCACACGTCGGTGAAAGTGAGTAATTTAGTGCATGGCTGGAGGAGGATCCGCACGGTAGAGTGTGTCCATTGTTTTTCTAAAGAAAAAATGATTACAGCAAGCGTTTCCACTCTTATGACGGAGGAGTGTGAAACACGGCAGCAACTTGAACATACACAGTGCTCCTACTACTAGGCATGTGCAGTGGTTCATACGTCTGTAATACATAATCTTGTTGCTAGTGTAGTAAGATATGATGACAACAAATGATGTTGTGCGCATGTCAACTATATGAACAGTAATGTAGTAACATAGTACCGCTTTTTCGACTGTCCGGTCAAGAATGAACGGTGAGATCAATGTTAACAGAACTAGGTCTACACCGCACGGAGAGTACGGTGCTACAGTACTCCATGAAACATGAACCATATGAAGCACGAATAGTGTTAGGCAGGGTGTATGAAGGGTGCACGGGATGGGAGCAAAAGTTCCCTTCTCGACCCACTTTTGGGTGTTTGGCACAGTGCATGAAGGGTGCATGAGTCCACACTAGTAGGTTAACACAAATACACGAAGAGGAAACAACTATATTGAGATGAGAATGCAACCAAACACACCCACACGCTTTGTGCTATAGTGACTGGTCTGCACCGTCTGAGTTTGATCCAACGGTCATGTTGCGTCGGGACATGGACATGCCCATGCAGAGGGCGCCTAAACACCACCGAAGTCCCTCTGCTTCTCGAGGCGCACAACGTTGGTGATGCAGGGGGCGAAACGGCTGAAAGGCAATGCAATCTACGGGAAGGCGGAGGGAGCCAGCCGAGGAGCGGGGAATCTTTTGGTTTTCACCATGGTAAAACACCAGTCGACGACTTCTCACATCAGGGAGCAGTGGGTTTTACAGGCGGAGTCATCGTGACTAATTGTTGCCGCGCCTGCTCCCGTCAATCAAAAAATTAAAAATCCTGCCGCACCCAAACACCAGAGCAACGCCGCGGTGGATATTTAAATGTACCTGCCGGAAAGTAGATAAAAAAGGGGTGAAAAAACAAATGTGGCAGCGACCTAGCTAATCGGTCGAACTAGCCCAACTAGCTAGCCACCGTGCTTCACTGATGTACTCGGCGGGAAAGGTGGTCTTTCGTGATTTGACAAATCATTTACTTGCTCTGGCTAAAACGCGCGGTAGGGCGTCCCACGTCAGGAAGAATATATGCGTGCACCACCCGGAAGGACCCCGAAACCGCGCGGTAGGGTGTGCCATGTCTCGGCACGGAGGAAAAATGTGCGTGTAAAAATATACTGTATCAGACATAGTACCTATGGTTCGATCTCGGGACCCAGCCAATCGGTCGAAAACACCCCACCAGCCACATAGCTTCATCATGCTAATGTGGCATGGAGGATAGGTGTGGTTAGCTCCGTCTCGACCAGCCACAACGTCTATTGTTCTAGGCGATTCTTATATTTTCCAAGATTTTTTTAGTTGTAATAACACCACGGCAAGCTAGCGCTGCTCTTCGTGTGTGCCCGTGCAAAGGTTAGACAATGGAGAGAAGAGAGAGATCGCAGACCTGGGACCCACCAGTAAGTGAGTCAGCAGTCATGCATGTGTTGACGAGGCGCTCCCTCTACTCTACTCAACGTAATACTGTATAAAATCAAGTTATGGGACAAAGCCAACAACCGTTGTTGTTTCAGGCTATAGACTTACGCTTTGTAGTCCAGGTTGCCAGTTAGAATCTTGTCTTTCAAATTTGTTAGTTTTAGGTCCAAATTTGATTAATGACAAGTGGGACCCTCGTGTGTTGTTCTGATATTTCAATGTAGGATGGTTTTTTTGAACAAACACTTTGCGCTGTTAGACAAGTAACGGCACACATTACACGCATTTTGCAAGTTTACAAACAAAAATGACAGCGGCATAGAATATCACATCCACCCCGTAGCTTAGATGCTATGGTGATACGAGTTTCTACACCATTGGAAGTGAGATCCAATGTCTTGGGAGTAGTCTTTGTAATTATGCGCAATTTCCAAACTCTCCAAAGGTTTTTTTGCAAATAAAACATTCAAGCCTCGTGTGTGCCGCTGCATCTTGGATCCAACGGCTCCCCGTTGCTCATATTAGGTGCTCCCCGTTGCTTAATTACCCGCTACGGTGATATGAGCATCTAGGTCGTATGATCAGTGATCAGATGGCACATGCGTAGTACTTGTAATTTCTGCGCAATTCCCAAACTCTCTCATCTGTATATTGCAAAAACATTCAAACCTCCTACTGTGGGCCGTTAGATCTTCGTGAACTCGTATCACAATAGAATCTATGGTGCGGGAGCACCTCATATTCTCCCGTGCGAGAAAACATAAGGTGCTCTTGCAGCTTGGATGCTACGGTGATACGAGCTTCGAGGTCGTTTGATCTGAGATCCAATGGCATCTAAGCAGTCTTTGTGCTTGTAAGCAGTGGCCGAACTCTTTGGGGGCTTTTCTGCAAAAAAAACCATTCGCACCACCGAGGAGGTGTTGGGTCACAAATCCAACGGCTCCAAAGAGCTTGTATCACCAAAGCATCTAAGGTGTGGTAGCACACGATATTCTTACATACAGGAGAATATGATGTCCTCCTTCATCTTAGATGCTACGGTGATACGAGCTTCGAGGTCGTTGGATATGGGATCCAAGGGCATCTGAGTAGTTTTTGTACAAATTGTGTGCAATTCTCAAACTCATCAAGGTTTCCTGTAAAAATATTAGGACATCATGTGAGCTGCTATATCTCAGATCTACAAGCTCCAAGCAACTCGTATCGGCATATAGCATCTAAGGTATGGGGGCACATGATATTCTCCCGGGGAGGAGGGGTGGGGGTGCACAACCAATCGGTGGTTGGGAGGGTGGGGACAAATATAATCTAAACAACCCTAAACAGAGCTTCACAATTTTATCTAAGGTCGAGGGGTTGACCCCCGACAATCATAGCTCCGCCTAATTAAACACAACATTTGCATGTACTGTAGTACTAGACTTAATATTCATGTTTCAGTTTCATGTTCATTTTAAATATTGAATTGAGGACCATGCATGTCTTATATTTTACTCCCTTTGTTCCTAAATAATAGTCTTTTTAGAGATTTCAAATGGACTGGCACATACGGATGTATATTGACATATTTTAGAGTGTAGATTCACTCATTTTGCTCCGTATGTAGTCACTTGTTGAAATCTCTAAAAGACTAATATTTAGGAACAGAAGGAGTATTTTTGAATTCGTGTCATACATGCACGGTTTGGAAAAATAGATGCACTATACTTATTGGATTGTTGTTGTGTTCGTGTGTGTGTGTGTGTGGTCATATGCTTGATATATACAAAGTTTTCTCACCTCCATATTGTTCATCTTTTAAATTTGAATTTGCATTGAAAACTTACTAGGGATACCATGAAATGTGAAATCCACGTTGAGATCACTATATCACAAACTCACTCTAATTCAACAACTCGTCATAAATCAATTACCACATTGAAATTAGTATTTGCAAGGAAAATACGGGCATTGTAATACACATAGATTCATTCAGCAATTTAAAAGGTTCCTTTCGTATTCTCAAATGGTAGGACCCAACGGCGTACCAGCCATACCTTGGCTCGTGTTGATCCTAAAAAAATCGGGCTCGTGTCCTTCTGGTGGCGTGCGTGGTACGCACATTAGGCAACCCCAACCAGTCGAGCCTCCGCGTTTCGAGTCGAAATATCTGGCGGCCAGAATTCCAGCCCTAGGAAATTCCCCTCATGTCCTTGGTCCATAATGACTACTAATGAACAACGGAGGGATGCTTTAGTAACTAGACAACGTTACCTACCATGCCAAGCACGGTTCAATTTCCTCGGTCGCTGCTCGCCAAGGTCACCCGTCAACTGCATTGCCTAGTACTACTACTACACCAGGATGAGCACAAAATTGAGCCCGTTTGTTCGTGCCTAGTACTTGAGTTAATATATTAGGCAATGCACTGGTACGAAGGGATTATCCTTTTACTCTGCATATATAACTTCTCTGAAGTCTAACTAAGCAAAATGTTTAACCAAATCCTTTCTTAAGAAATACAACAAGACAGATGTATGGCTTGAAAATTTATTGCATGATGTAGGTTATGATATTGTTTCGAATCCTGGATCTAAAATTTCAGAAAATCCAAAAGTGACCATAAATTCTTGAAACTGAGCATGGTCACGCGATATGGCACAAATATTACTTCGTAATTTTTTTTCTTCAATTTGAGACAAGGTGCTTATGACAAGTTGCACAAATGAAGAGCCAAGGTATTTTGGAACAAAGACCTGTCACGTTAAGGCAAACACTTTCACTATTGAAACCGTGGGCGTTTACGTGCCGCCACGAGTCCCGCTTCTCATCGGCAGGTGACGTCCGAGCAAGCGTGTGAGTCGACGGGAGGCATGCGAGCAGACCGCTGCGCCAGCTGACAGGGAGGCGTGTGAGCAGACCGGTGTGCAGGCTCACCGGGAGGTGAGTCCTTTGACCAGGCTCTGCCGCCCACCTTCGTCCCAACTGCTCCCACTTTTAAGGTCGCCGGCGCCGCAGTTTAAAATCAATCCCGCACTATCCGGTATCGCTACAATCTTCTCTCTTCCTCTCCGATTCTCCTGTCGTCTACCTCCAACCAGCCTGACCTAAACGTACGCCGTGCCGCATCATGATGGTCTGCCCTTAGTCTTCCTGATTACTGAGGAAGACACCCAGCCGGAGTCTCAAGAACATAAGGCGCTTTGGGACGAGCTTGAACTGGCCTTGCGGGAAGACACCGCGCCTGTCCTCGCTCCCGTCGCCCGACTGCGCCTGCGCCCATCCACGTGGCATTGATGGGCTGGGACTGCACATTGTCGCCGACCTTGATGCCACGGGGTTCCATGAGGTCCTCGCTGACTTTCACGCGCCCGTGCACCTGCCAGAGCATGCGCCTGTGCGTGCACTGACGCTCACGCCCGTGACGGTGCCCATGCACCTGCCAGCGCATGTGCCTGTGTGTGCACTGACGTGCGCGCCCATGCCGGTGCCCATGCACACGAATGTCTCCGCCGCACCATTGACAGCGTCTGTCCCCGCGCGGGTGCCAGTTCCCCCCTCAGCGGCATGGATGGCCGCCGTCGACCGCTTCCTTGCATCAACGCCAGTCGCCTCCTCCCGCCAGTTGACTCACTCCGAAGTCCAGAACATTTTGGCCTTCCTTGAAGCTAGGCCAACATCCAGGAGTACGCCAACAACGGCGCAAGGCGCCGCCATCGCCGTCGGTCAGTGGCCCGACGACACACAGAGCACGGCAGAGGAGCCGCTTCCCACCACAAGACGCCCCCGCCGCCGCCGCGTAATCTAAATTTTCCATGAAAAACGTTCGGATTGACATGCTTAAAATCGGAACGTTTATCATTTCCGTTTATTTTAGATTGATCGTCGTATAATTTAAAGTCGGAGTCAGAGTGAACGAAATCTATGGTTTGATCGATTGAATGTTCTGCTAGAGTTGTATCAAATTAAATATAAAACGCCATCAAGCCACATGTATTCCTTGTCATCCAACGACCTAGACTACTTCAATGTCGAGCACTCAACAAGTTTAGCGTGCAGTTAATTTCATGCCAAAAATAGTGCTAATCACATAATAACATGCAAATAATATCCTACTTAATATCCGCATGCACTTAATATATTTCCAAATTTACGTGCATTGCACGTACACACTGACTAGTGCTGCTAGTACGTGAAACTGGTGTCGTAACTTGTGAACACGTCCAGATATGGTCAACGGCAACATCGCCTGCGAGTTCTTCGTGTTTGCCCGTGCGTCTAAACGCAGAAGGGGAGGAGAGAGAGAGAACACATGGAACCCACCAGTAAGTGAAGGCGAATAGTACTAAAAATAATATTACATGTTATCCATTAAATAGGCTGTGGTAATATAAAAACATTATGTGAACAAAGGGAGGTACAACAAACATTGTTGTTCTACGTATGTTGCCTATTGACGTGCGGCTTGAAGGCCCTGGTCGCATGTTCGATCCTCGTCCTTTATTTTTTAATTTGTATATGGGTCCAAATTTGTTTCATGACATGTGGGCCCCTTGGTGTGTAGTTCGTAGCACTTTAATTTGTGGGTCGAAATTTGTTCCATTCCAAGTGGACTATCGGTGTGTAGTTTTGTAGCTTATTTATTATAATTAAAAAGAACAACAGAGTTTTTTGCAATAATACCATGGTGCGACGTTGAAGGCGAGAAAGGATGTGCAAGAGAGCGATGACCGAGCCAGAGGGAAATCAACTAGGGGAGTTGCGGGGGTTGCAATGGTGTCTGGAGTAGTTGTGAGTCGAATGCTACGAAAATATAATATAAACCGACCGGAATAAATGCCTACACAAATTAATCCAAGGTTGGAGTGCCTCTTACAATGTAAATAGCTCTGACTTTGCAAGGGATGGAGAGGTAGCTTCAATGTGTGGAAGATACGGCATGAGAAAGCGAGGTCAATCGAGAGACATATAGATAGAGAGACAAAGTGAGTGTGGTCCGACATTCATTGAACAGATATATATGCTCTAGAGAGATATTGTCCGGTTGAGCTTTTGGCAAGGGTGAGGGCTGTAAGATAGAGCTTGAGAGATGATCCAGTCACAGACGTGTAGATATATTTTGTGCGTGGGAGGAAGCAAGGTCAATCGATCACATAGGGTCATCGTGCGATCGAAAGAGTGAGACGGGTTGGAGAGAGTGACCTAGATAGACAATGTGCGTGAGAGAGTATACAATGTGAATAGGTCGAATTGGGATCAAACATGGTGATATATCGTTTTTTCCGAGAAAGAGAGAGGTCAATCGAGACATACAAAGAGAGAGAGAGAGAGAGAGAGAGAGATTGAGCGAGCGTGGCCCGCCATGAGGTCGAAAGAGTGGGGGCGGCTTGGATGGACTGACCTAGATAGACAATCTGCGTGCGAGAGTATAGAGTGTGTCGATCGAGGCCCGAACAGGGAGATATATAATTTGTGTGTGAAAGAAAACGAGGTTAAATGAGACTCAGATAAAGAGAGCGAGATTGAGCGAGTGTGGCCCGCCGGGCAGAAGAAAGAGTGAGACAGTCTCGAGGGAGTGACCTAGACAAACAACATGTGTGCATGCGCACGAGAGGTTGGGGGGCTAGATAGGCAATGCATGTATTTAGCGCGAGAGGGTGAGAGGGAGAGGAGGAAAGAAAGAGCTCGGCATGGGGTGCAATGGCGGGTATGTGAGGTAAATACATTTGGTAACAGAGTGGAAAAGGGGGGTTGTGTAGTTGAGAGAGTTAGAGATCGAAACATGGAGAGAAAGAATGAATGTGTGTTGGAAACCCATAGCTTCCTAAGGTGGTTAGGAGAGGAAGATTGACCGATATAGGAAGTATGTAGCGTGTGTGGGGGGGGAGGGGCTAAAAACAATATTTGAATGTAGATAGTACGAGACTTAATATCGATTTTTCAATTCGGTGTACATTGTAAGATTTGAACTGAGGACCACGCATATGGGTAATTATTTCGAATTGTGCCATACTAGGTTTCAAAAAGTTGACATTGACTCGATTTTTTGTGCTATTTTGTAGGTCATATGTTTGAATCCATCCAAAAGTTTTCTCACTACCATGGTGTTCGTCATATACATATGAATTTGTATTAAAAAAGTAATGTGGATACAATGAAATGTGAAATCCACGTTAGAATTGGAGATCGCTATGTGACACACACTCTAATTCAAATAACTAATTATGTGACACACACTTTAATCCACGTTAGCGTGGATACCGTGGATACCATTTCATTTTTTTTCAAATAACTCCTCATTAATTAACATATAGTATCTCATTTGGAATGACTAATTATTTGCAAGGAAAACACGGGCATGGTAATACATACAGATTCATTTGCAAATGAAAGAAGATTCGTTTGCATTCTCAAATCTCCTCTCAAATGTAGGCGCACCAGGCAGATCGGGGTCGTGTCGTGGTGGTCGCGTGTGTCGTACAGTGGCTTAGCACCCAGCCACCCACCCGGACGATGCTTCGGTGCCTTAAGGCACTTTGTGTCCATGACATGTGGGCCCAACAAGTGGCTGGCCCACATGTCAGTGACCCAAAGGCAGGTGCCTTTAAGGCACCGAAGCTGCGCCCCACCCACCCCCTCCCTCCCTCGCCCCCCCCCCCCCCCAAAAAAAGGACGACGACAAAATAAGTTCGCGCTTCCACGTTTCGGATTGAAATATCTGGCGGCCCCAATTCCAGCCCTGCAAAATCTCCCTTCTCCACCGTCCCCTTCCACACCCAGATTGCTCAAATCCCTAATTCGCCGCCAACCCAAGCAAAGTTCGAATCACCCCTCGTCTCGTCTCTTTCCCCACCTCTGTGTCAGACGACGACGACGAAGACGACGGTCGCGCTTCACCACCGCACCGGAGCTACCTCATCTACGCCCTCGTCCACCGCACCGGGTGGTCCAGCGACAACGTCGGCCACCGCAACCGACGTGCCTCACAGACACCGACATCCACCGCATCAGGTGCGCTTCACTGACACCGTCTCCCAGCTCACTGGGGCTACTTCACCGAGCACATCATCGCACCTCCGCCCCCCGAGGCCGCCGGGGCTTCACCAATGGTCTCGTCCACCGCATCGTAGTGCTCCGTTGCCACTCAAGATCTGCATCCGTGTGCGGCCAGCCAACGCCAGCGCATCACCCTCAACGGCTCTGAAGTGACCCGCACTCTAGCTAGGCGAGCGCCCAAACGCCGGCCCGAACTAGGTATCTACACATCACTCCCTTGTGCACTGTTCTGACGATGTTTGGATATCCTTTCACTGCTATCTTAGCTTACACGCCTATGCAACTCTGACTTTAACTCTTATTTCTTCTAGAGGTATCATCTGAAACAAGCAAATCCATTTATTAACGAAGCATGACAGCGCTACGGGATCTGGTACACATCCTGCACACCCGTATAACCTTGTAAGTATTTGTCCTCCAGTACAACAGCAAGGTCAATTCCTCTTATTTGATCAACCATTCACCGTGTAAAAAATGCAGAGGGGGATGCAGGGAGCACAAGGCCTGCACATCCAAGCAAGTGGTAACATGGACTTGTACATGGAACATCCCAAGCGCAAGCAGAGCTGCAGTGAGCCTGTACAACGAGCTAGCGTAAGTCCCTGCATTTCACTTAATTTGTACTGGCATTCGTGTATGATTTGTGTGGAGTGGCGGATCCATGAATTCAACTTACCAGGGGCGAACATTTAACTTAAAAAATACGAAGGCACTTGCACTCCGTAAATCAACATAACTTGAGAAATGTGAAGGTACATGCACTTTGAAAACTAGCTAATGATCCAAAGTAGTTTAGATTATAAACACTAAATGATGCAAGCACCAAAAAACACAAAATGCAACATGCTGTACAAGGACTACAAACATGGTCTATACCTACTTGAATTATTCGTTCTCTGGCTGAAAATATCGAAGTGTAATTGCACCTATAACCAGTGCACAAACTGCATATCAATATATCTATCCTGCACAAGTATGCCAATAGTTTCAAACAACAGATTAGAAAAGTATTTATGCTACGTTGTCATGATACGGGGACTTTCTGGTAGATGGCCTCGACGTTTCCTCAAGCCATGAAAATGCACTATAATTTGCTTGTCATCAATGCCTGCAAATCTCTATGTCTCTCTCAACATAGCAGATCATCATTAGAGACTAAACCCTTCAATGGGAGCTTGCAAAATGCTTGCATTAGATCCCTCATTAGACACTATATGTTCATCACCAGGAGCATGTAAAACGTTTGCATCAAATCCTTCATTAGCAGTCTGTTCATTAGACACTTCAGGCTCAAGAACAACATGAGCTTGGATGTTTGCACCGGAAACTTGATTTGATACATCAGATTCAGTTAGTTCAGTATTGATTGGGGGAGTATAAAATAAGTAGAAATTGGTTTCATTTTCTCATAGATTCCCTACATACAAACAGTTTTACAACACCGTCAGGTTCAACTATTGGCCAGAAATTGAAGAGTTGGATTAGATATAATCAGGGATGTGATGTACCTGCTCGTTACGCATGCTACTCTTGCAAGCTGTGACTGTCCGTTTGTGCAAGCTCGATGCCATGCCCGTGCTGCCACCGCTGCCTCCCACGCAGGCTACACCCAGGGTTGGATGTTCATCTTCTTGTCCTTCCGTTCGCTTGAAGCCGGCAACCGCCCTCCAACGAGGGCGCGAGGAAGTGTTGTGTCGGTCTGTCCAGTGGCGGCTAGGTTAGGAGCGAACCAGACTAGAGGCTGGAGTGAATGAATTGGGATTTTTCCTGTTGTCGATTGATATGGGAGGCGCTCGTTTGGGCCGCGAGCCTGCTATAGGGCCTACCTTGCACTTATGTTATTGGCCCATCCAAATTGAAACATCTTTCTTCATTTTTACATTGCCTGCTCGTGCGTTGGGACAAACAAAACTAGCCTGGGCCAACCTGGATGACTCAAACTAGGTGCACACTTTCCAGCCACCCGAGGCGGCCGCCCATACCAGCCCCTATGGTGGTGTCGCCCCTTTTTGTGTGTATGATTGGGGTAGTGAAAAATATTCCAGTGGCGCTTTTGATTTACCCACAGAATGGTTGAATTGCTCGTTTCTATGAACTGAGTTCGCCAATAATGTGAAGGATGCCAGACTTTTCATCCTATTGTAGATTTCTTAGATCTCGATATGCCAAAAGTAATCGCATGAAATATATAGTAAAAGCCAGTGTGATGTGTGTGGCTACAACTAGTCTGACTACACGTCCTCATATAACATATCAAGGATGCACCATCTTACCAGATTAACCATTCGACTTACCAATGCAGTGTGGGAAGAAAGAAGTATTGGGACTGCGTATCCAAGCAATTGATGCCATGGACTCCTTCGTACAACCTTGTAAGTGAGAAAGAAGTTGCAGTGTGCTTGTACAAAGAACTAGTGTAAGTTCAGTTACCTGCTTCTCGGAATTTTAGTTAGCCACTTATTGCAAAATTGTTCAATTACGTTGCTTGGCTTAATTTAGTTTGCTACTGATTACATAATGCCACAGCCTGTTAATCCTATTATAGACTGCGCCTATCTATGTGTTTGACACTTACTGTTAAGAATTACCTGTTTGTCTGAACTTAAATAGCTACTTGTTTGTTTAACTGCTTTGTTGCTGCAACAACGGGTTACAATGATGTTAATAACTACTTTTCAGCATCCAATTGAAACTCTTTAATTCCTTTTTTGTTTAACTAGTTTGCTGTTATAACTCCCAGTTGAGATGTTTTGCTAACTTCAACTTTTCTGAATCCAAACGGAACTTTAATGGCAAAACAGGTTAGCCCAAGATCAAAGAGCGAGGTCCCCATGGACGTTGTATCATCCCACAACAGTGGCACCGGCCCAATCGTGCATTATGAATTGCCAAGTGTTGATGCTCTAGAGGCTAAACTAGTGGTAGAAAGAGATTCTTCTTCTGCACTTAGAGATGAAGTTGGCATGTTGAGGAAGCAAACAGCACAATCATAAGCAGTACTCAAGACAACCATTAAATATTTGGTGGATTTTAAAACGAAGCAAGCTGAGACTGACCACATTGTTAAGGTCCTGAAGAAAAAAAAGGAAATTAAATTCCCACTTGGTAAATCATAGGTGAAATGTTCTTTCCATCGTTGAATAACCTTTGTGTTGTTTGTTCATGTAATCAATCAAACCATTTGTTTTAGAGATCATGTAATAATTGTTTTTTGTTTTTTGGTTTGTAATTTTATTTGAGCACAAGTCTGTATTAATTAATAAGACTCGGAGACATTTCATTTTGATTGTTGTGCCAGACCTACAAATATGTCAATCGGGCTGAATGTGCATTCAGCAATAATAGTAGTATAGATGGACCATAAGTGGCATGCATCGGAAAGGGCCAAGATGTTGTAGTAGCTTGGCTAAAAAAGGATGTTGTTGTAGCAAAAAAAGAAGTACAGCAGCCTGGCTTATGTATGTTAGTTGATATTATTGATCCATATACTCTATAAGTGTTTATATGTCTGTTAGTTCTGCACATTCTTGGTTGATTGACTCGGTATTTGAATCTTGATACATTGCTTGTGTACATATCTAAATGGGAGTACACATTATGTTGTGTGTGACATTTGAGTTGGACATGAAGTGTTCCAAATATTCAAATTCACCTTAAACTGGATTCTAGCTTCTGAATTTGAGTATCGGCATTGTGTAAACCATATTCATATATGACAGTGGAATACATCTTTGTCGTCCTTTTGAAGATGTATAAAAAACACATAGAATGATTTATAAAGATTCGTATAGGAATACAAAATGGATTCGAATTTAGTTGCCAGGGTAAACGTGGATGCTTATTGTCCCAAAATTCGCAAGAAGCAGAAAAATGTCCACTCCCACATCGGCTGCCCGAAGCCAAGTGTTTGGGAGATGGAAATTACTATCTACCCATTACATGGACAATCCATCGGCCCGATTTCCACTGCTCTAGATAGGGGTAGGTTAGTAACTTCAATTAGACGTGACACGACCACCTCTGAGCCCATTCCGACATGGTGGGCGCCAAACCTGGGCGGCAAAACACATTTGATTCAAGCTCGTCCGAAAGACCTCTATTTCTCCCTCCATTTCCCCATTCATACACGGTGGGTGGCAAAACAAACTCGACTCGGCCGAAATCGATGTAGCCAAATATTTTCAATAGGGGCAAGTTTGTAACTTCACTCAGACATGACACAACCGCCCTACCTGTCAGCCCCGTTCAAACACCATCGGTGCCAACCATGGGCGCCAACCACCCTCTCGTCGCCCGAAATCGCTCTGGGCAAATATTGGCGAGATGCCAGATTACCGTCGTATCCCCAACCGACGAGACGTCCAAATTTTGAACGGGGGCTAAGTTCATACTTTCCCATATTTCAGACAGGCGCGTCCCAAAAAAATGGTTCCCCGTACCTCTCCCTCCATTTTCCCATTCATACATCGTCCATGCTAGAACACCATCCCCACACCAGCCTCCGTCCGCCACCCCATCCATCGCCGCCGTTCTCCACCCCATCCCTCGTCGCCGTCCTCCACCACATCCATCGCCACCGTCCTCCACCATGCCAGAGTGCCTACCAAGACCGCGTCGTCCACTGCTAGAGATGGACGTTTCTCATCCACGGCGATGAACCAAGAGCCTTGCATCACGTTCTCTCGCTTCATCGGCCCCGTCGTCCTCTTTGTCAGGGCCGCTCACACAACCTTCTCTTCCACCGCAACGGGACTTATCCCCTGATGCACCCGTCTACCATCACAGATCTGCTTCAACGCCACCGACAGCCAGCACACCCCTGATGCCTACATGGCGCCACAAGAGAGGTGGTACTTCATATCTCCTCAACCTTTTGATCTCAACCAGAAAATAGATCTTTACTTGGTTGCTCTACATTCTTTTCAGCTCTTAGAATTTAGTTCTTAGTTCGAAGCAAACAATGGCTGCTAAATATCATTTCTTCGGTTTGCAGCTTCAAATCTGCCATGGCACAGTCATAATACGGTTTAATTGATCGTGTTGGTTCCGTGGTGGTTTCTTTAATGGAAATCGGAGGGGAAACCCTCTTTTGCTAAAAATATATGCTTAGAGTTTCCCCCTTTTATGATCACTATAAGATTAGAATACGTGCTTTGTGTCATAATAGCACTGCTCCACCCATCAAGCTAAACAAGCTTAGTTGTTCAAATACAAATCTGATATTATTAAAAGAGAGTCCTTTAATTGGTCAGCTAAATGTTCCTAAATTAGTTTCGAAAATGCATGTTCGCCGCTCGGGTGTGTATCTCTACAGGGTGCCCATGGTGGGCTGGCCCACCCTGGGATTTTGGGTCGTCCCAGGCCTCGATTCCCCTCTGTTCTGCTGCACGCTTCCGATCTCTACTCGCCCCCAGCCACCTGCCTCACTGGCGACTTGCCGTCCCCGGACGGCATGACTCTAGGAGGATTTTGGATGGTCTCTTACTGCAGTTACAATTCTGTATACTTGTCCTAGTAAGCTCACAAGTAAATGATTGATTCACTACATCTATGCTTGCCTTGTCATATTTGTTGTCAATATTCTTTTAGGGTGGACCACCCTGTTTCTAAATACTGGAACCGTAGACATGAGTGAATAGTATTTCTCTATGTGATCTCTTCCATCATGTGTGGGCAACGAACACTGCATTGTATAGAAAGAAAGTGTCATTTCCAGCTTTTACATAGGCTTCAATCTTTTACATGGAATACAATCTGCATACTTGCTTTGTGTCGCACTACCAACACTTCACCCTTGAAGCTAAACATTATGCCACTCATAATTCCTTAGTTTATTTGTTAAAATACGAATTTCATATGATTCTAATGTTCCTACTTCAGTTTTGAAATGTGTGTCTGCCTGTTATAGAGGCATAAGGGGTTTGTATTTCTGTGTGTGGTGTGATCTGCACGATTGGGAGTGAACTTTGCATATGCAGGGGTTTATAGGGAGACACTCTTTGAGTTGAATCCGTGATGCATTCCATAGATAATCTGACTACTTTTTATGCTTTCATGAATCTCAGATTCTGAACAGCATCATAATGTCTATGAGCTTGCGCGCATCAAAAGAATAAAGCAGAACAATGCCATGGCTGTCAAACTTGGCATTAAGGGACTGAAATCAAGTCTGGATGCAATGCAATGCAAATGCTCTCCACCTACAGTTTCATGCTCAGAATATGATCCTAACAGTGATTCTGAGCTAGAGGGAGACCTAAGTCAATGTAGCTCCCTGGTGGAGGAGTTAGAGGAAGATGCCCTATCTTATTCACCCATCAAGGTGCTTGCTCTAACTTTCCAAGGTTATATTGGTCGCACATATATTGCAACTGATGCTTTGAATTGCTTCTACTTTGTTGAACTGCCATTAGCTTAGTTTACACATCATGTATGTGAATACGCCCTGCCTATCCATTTTCAGTACATATTCCATCTGTCATCATACCATATTTATCCATTCAAATGTTGTTCTTGTGTATCAGACGTTCAAAAGGAAGAGGGCGATTGCTGATCATGGAGGAGCACAAGCAAAGTATTTGGAGAAGGTAGTGGCACCTGATAAATCAAATAGCCCATTAGGTGTAGTTGCAATATCACCTGACCCACAAAACACCCCAACTCTATCAGACTCTAGCCCTACTACACTGGTCATTTCTGATGCCACAACTCAGCAGACCCCAGCTGCAGCAAATAGTATGACTATGCCAGTTGACATAGCACCAGCTCTACGACGCAAAACCCCCATTCCAGCAAAGAGTACACCAAATCCAGTTGCCAAATCCCTTTTCGAACCAGAGAGAGCCCCAATTGCAGCAAATAGGACCCCTGTTCCATTTCTTCCCAGTTTAGAAGACGAAGCTTATATTGTTGTCAGGAACTTTGTGCGCGTCTTTCCTTCATGGAAAGATTATACCGCAGACACAGAACAATTTCCAGTCTTCCTCCGCAACTTACGCGTAAGTAATGTACTAATGTTATTCATGGTCATTACTTCATATGTTTCTGCTGACAGAAGACACAAGATTTCATTCTTTTAAATAGACGAGGACCAAACTGGATTGTGAAGACGAGCAAGGGTTGGTTGCGCTTTTCAAGCACTCGTTGATGAAGTATCATTCCTACCTGAGGCAAGCGCACTTCGATGGCAAGCCTCTAAACAGAATTTCTGTAAAGTCTCTGGTGCTACATTTATCCGACGGTGACTGGAATAATCTTGTTACACATTGGTCTCGGTTGCAGCGTAAGGTACTGTCTATGATATCACATCGCAATTTGAACTACATTTCTGCATTTGCCTTAACGTATCACTTGTACAAAAACTGTTAGCAGAAGAACATTCATTCTCAAGGGACCACAAAATCTCGCAACTATAGTGCACACTGCATTGCTCTTGTGAGTACCTATTGCCCTGTATGAGCATACTTACTTTCATAGCTGTTTGATTATGTAGCATCACTGCACATGTTATCCTCGTTATCGTCCATTTGGTGGACATTATAAGACCCGTATGGACTCTTACATAAATTTAGAATCAACCCAATGCTTTTGAAGAGTTTTAGCTCCGCAGTCCTCTTGTAAGGATTGAACGTCGTCTATCACTATACTTACATTAACAGCTACTCCCTCCGTCCCATAATATAAGAACGTTTTGTACAGTACACCAGTGTTCAAAACACACGTGTATTATGGGAAGAGGGATTGGTTCATTGTGTAGCATTCTGCATCTTATCTCCCTCGCCCACCATTTACTAAAAAAGATCAGATCTATATTTAATCTTACCAAAAAGTAGAATACACAAACAATTCCAGTGCAGAAGTGTAGCCCATTGCTCTTGTCAGTACATTTTGTCCTGTAACGCTTGTACTTCCAGGGAATGGTAGTTGATGTAGCATCAATCTGCATCTTATCTTCATTATCCTCTATCCCTTCTAGTATTATCATATCTATAATTACTCTCTACAAAATGTAGAGTACAGGCAATGCTTATGAAGAAGATTCTGTGCTAAAATTCTTGAGTTATCCTTCCCCTGACACGGAGAAGGGCATTATAAAGCCGGTGTTAACTGTTAATGTAAGTCAGTCCTTCTAAACCCTTTATCCTCAATTGTTGTTTAATTTGCTCATACTCCCTATCGTTTACTGCTGTTTAGTTTGCTATTTCTACCAAAATGCATGTTCGCAAGAACCGTAAGTTCTAAGTTTTACTTGTAAAACCAAATTCCTTATTCATACCATGCACATTACTCAATAGTCCCTATATGTATGCTTGTTTTTGTGGATCTATAATCTAGTGTGTGGTGAAGCAGCCCACGTTTGCACCTTGTCATCTCCTGTTTTATCTTACTGATGTGGCTGATGATATGAACAACATGCCATGCACATTAACCAAAATAGATACAATGATTTTCTTTGCCCTTCATCTATGCTTGTTATGTTGACATGGTAATCCAGTAGTGTGGTGAAGCTCCCCGCATTATGAACAATGCCAAATTATGCTATTGATATTTTGAACTTACTCTTTATTTTCTAATTTGAAATTGGATGGAATTGATAGCACAGTTATCATCATTGTTTATACACGTGCAAAACCTATCATCTCTCTGCTTTGTTTCAGGGTGATATGCCTGATGGCATGCAAAAGTCTGCTGAAGGCTGTGAGACAAACCCAACATATATTGCAGCAAAGAAGGCAAAACATCTTGAAGATGGCGAGACAACCCCAAAGTCTTGTCTTGATGTAGTGTTCAAGTTACTTGAGACTAGCAGTCAGACAAGCTCACAGAATTTGTTATCTGAATCAGTTCGACTTCTTCAGTCCCAAGTTCTAGCAGAAAGGCATCCTGCAACTCAACTTCGACTTGAAGTCCTATCTCTAAGAAAGATTGTGGAGAACACCAATGAGAACCTCATCGCTAAACAGCAACACCTGGAAGCTATGACCGACATGCTAGGCCGGTCTCACAGCCTTGCTCAGCAGCTTGCGCAGCAGTTCCCGCGCAAGGATAACCTTTCTTGAATTGTCTTGGAAGTGGTCTCGGTTCAGTATTATTTTGTTACGCTGCATTGGTGCCTAGTTTTTGTAATCTGCTTCTTCGTTGCGCTTTATGATCACTGGTGGCGAACTTTGGTGCCCACAACTTACACCGGCCTATATTTTAGTTGGGCCTTTTGCGGACCCAGCGCTTAGTTTGGCCCAGGTAGCATTGGGCCATTAACAAGCTGAATATTGTACTGGCCTGTTACGGCCCAGATGAAACCATGGGCCTTTAGCAGGCCAAAATGCATGTTGGGCCTCAATTTTCACTAGTCGTCGACGGGCCTCAGCAGGCTGAAATGTAGACCAGGCCTTTTTGGCAAAGTTATATCACGGGAAGTTACCAGGCCCAAACATATCCTGGGCCTTAGTTGGCCCACAGATATCATGGGCCTTTAAGAGGCCGAAAGCTTAGTACAGACATCAACGGGCTGAATTATGCGACAGGCCTTTAACAGGCCCAAAGTCACGTTGGGCTTAACTGTTGCCACCTTTATCACGGGCCGTTAGTGGGCCCGATGTCCCGTCGGACCATATATGGCCCATGGGCAGCACGGGCCATTCCCAGGCCGAAAGTCACACCGGGCTGAAATGGGCCCATCACTACAAGAAATATGTCAACTTGTGACCCTCACTATTGGTCTCTGAAAGGTCATAGTTCTCATTAGCGACCTTTTTTGACCAAAACTAGAAGGTCAAAAGCTGGCGGTCGTAAACCGAAATTATTGACCTTCTGTAAAAGGTCGTTGGTTCCACGACCAAAATTTTGGTCACTAGCAGCCTCCCCAGACCATGTAGGCATCCAGCATGGCACGCTGATGTGGCACAAGAATCACCCCGGTCTGATTCGGTGTTTTACATGGGCCGAGCCCAACAATTCGGCCTTTTTATATATTTTTTTGTCATTTTTTTATCGGCTTCATGGGCCAGGCCCAACAATTCAGCCTTGTTAGTTTTTGAGATTCATGCAATTTTTTTGGCCCTCGAGCTTTTTGCAGTCCATTTCTTTTTTTGTAAGACTTTTCATTTCATTTTTGAAATTGTTCGATGCTTGTTGGTATGTGGCATGTTTCAGCCCAATTATTTGTCCAGTTTGGCCCAAGCAGACTTTAGCCAAATCACACACATACATCCAACATTATTTCATTCAAATTAGGAAAACTCCCAGGTTTACATAACACAAAAAGAAGATATCTCCCAGGTTTACATAACACAAAAAATCATCTCAGGAATACATTTCCTTACATAGGAATATACAACAAGAAAATGATGGCACATCTGCTACTATCATAACAGCACAATGTACTTTTTTAACAGAATAGTACAATGGATTTCATTGCTCTCTCTTATGCGACATGCTCCAGCTGTCACAACTTGCCATCCTACAATGAGAGAGATATAACATTAGTGGAGCAAAGTGTTGTCCAGGCACATTAGTTTTATGAGAAAACTGATCCATGAAGCAAGACCAGAACACATTCTGCGCAACTTTTGATAACACAATTTGGATTAAACAACAAATTATGCTTAGCTAACTTAGAAACAAGTACTGCCTATGATGCATGTCTATCTATGTGCATTGCATTTTACTTTGTTCAAAAGTAGAAGCTACATGTCCATTTTTCCAGGTTTGAAGCTACAAATCTAAAAGATAAAGTATAAGTTAACTGAATTGTGTTTTTTAGATAATAACTGAATAGTGTGTAGTAGAATGAATGTTTCATAATAAACAACTAGTGTTTGTGATGAAAACTGACGTTACAATAAAACCACTGGCAAGGCTTTTTTTAGCCTAAATAAAGGATACTGCCTATTGAATTCTACAACAAACAGGTCAACTTCTGCAGTTCTAGAATTGCCATGAAATATGTTCTAGTATGCCTGAATATTCATCAACTCTTGTCATCGTATGAAAATAAAACTAGTGAATAGCACACCGTATTTGGATGCTATCTATATATACTAGTATGGAATGATGCCAGGTAAGACGATCTCAGTGAGGTGCACAGTTGTTTAGAAAGGAAAGCACATTTGACTGAAGCACCAATTTTCAGAGTTTGCATAGCACCATGAACAGGCAACTGTAAATTAATAAATGTTGCCACACTAGAATGTTATCCGAAAAGAATGATACGAGGCAGGCAGCATCCATTACCGACAATCTCGCCGAGGTGCATGGAGATGGAGTTGAGCTGGGCCAGAGGTCTTCCAGGCATATGTTGTTCACCTGATCACCACCTCCCTGCATGCCACACACACACTGCAAGTTAGATTACATAGAGACAGATTGTTTTTCTAATGCATACATACCACTAACAGAGACCGTGGTGTTCTAGGATGATGCATAGTCCATCTAACTAATCAATACCATATATGATGCAGAGTCCTCCGGGTGATGGAATACCTTTCAAAGTGAGGCATCCTTAGAATACTAGGTTGTTCTGATGCTATATAAAATAGCGTAAAAAACTAAGGTAATCATCCTAATCGAGGCAGCAGGGAAAAGGACATGTGAGCAGGGCATGTATGCACATTTTGAAAAGAATGAACAGAGCCCACTAAAATCTGTGAGAATTAAAACTTGTGGGAAATTTGGTCAATCACATGAATAGGGCCTTTATGCACATTTTTCTCTACCAGTAGTCCAGTACCAGTAGAAAGACAACAGACCAGCAGTATAATTAAAAAACTTTGTTGTAAGGTTGCTGTTAGCTTTCTGCTCTGATTCAAGTTAACTTGGCACCTGTAAGATTTTTAAACACGTACTGTGGCTTCACACTAACTTGGGAGTAACCCATGAGGTCTGAAAGATTCAGAGTTAACAATCAACTCTGATTCAAATTCAGAATTCAGATTAGAAAATTTACATCATGATTTATGTTTACATGCATGCATGATTCGTTCAATTTTTTGAAGTATAAGCGAAGATGCAGCATGTCTTAAGCAAGAGGAAGCATGTCTTAAGGAAGAAGAAACAAAATAGAACAGAAGAGATACCACATGGTTACTTGCTCACTCCATCGACCTCATCCGTTTATCTTTCATTTCTATGATGAAAGTAGACTTGGGGTTATATGGTTTGAAACTCTGAATCAAGTGGCCAACAAGTGGCTACTAGGTGAGCCAGTCAGTAATAGTGGCCGAGTCATTGATACTCATGTCAGTCGATCTATGAAATCCTACAGCATTCACACTATGCGTCAACATCCACTATGTTGAGCAGTTCACACTAGATAGTCCATATAGGCTACAATGCTGTAGGATTTCATAGATCGACTGACATGGGTTGCATTAAAATCCAAATGAATCATCAAAAATTGACTCCATAGATGCCAGGTATGCCATCACAGCTAGCAGTAAATCGGGAATCTGTGCTAGGTAAGGAGGGATTGAGACCAGAGAACATTACCATCTGGAGATCCCAGCTCGTAGAGGTGCTCTCCTCAAGGTTGGGTCGTGCACGGACGTCGTAGATGATCGGACTCTCGAACCACAGGATGATGATGTGAGCCTCCTCGGAGTAGACCTGCATGGAGCAGCACCGAAAGGAAAAGGCGACCAGCAAAAAACATCAAACGTGGAAGGAACCCACCAAATCACGCAAAAAAAGCAGGGAGCAAGCAAACCCATCGCGCGATTCACCGGTGGGAGAGGGCTACGGGTGAGCGTTTGAGGCCGGGAGAGGCCGAGAGGTCTCTGAGATTCGCGTCGTCGCCGTCCTGGTGGCCGGAGACACGGCGTGCAGCGCTGCCACCGCAAACCCTAGGCAAGCCACGCGCGCCATGGTCCGACCAGCTTGACGGAGCATCGAGCATCAAAGCACGCACGCGCGCGCCGGCGAGCAAGCCAGCCGCGACGCTGTTGTCGCTGGGCGGTGACGTTGTTTTCTCCGTTGCGTGAGGAGAGGAGGTTGCTTGGTCTGGGGAGAAGGGGCGGCAGCGGGTGGATGGATCTGAAGGGAGGAGGAGAAGAGGAGGTGGCGGCGGTGATGGATCTGATGGGAGGAGGAGACGGGGGAGAAGGGGCATCAGCGGGTGGGTGGATCTGAAGGGAGGAGGAGATGAGGAGGTGGCGGCGGCGATGGATCTGATGGGAGGAGGAGACGGGGGAGAAGGGGCGGCTGCTGGGTTGGATCTGCCGCACGCCGGTGTTGGGGTAGGAGGTCGCTGGCGGGGCCGGAGGATGTGGAGCGGAGGTCGCGCCGGCCGACCGGAGGATCAGGAGAGAGGAGGTCGCGGGAGGGAGGGGTTGGGGTCGCGGGAGGAAGGGAGAAAGAAAGGAGGCGGGGGGTGGATGGAAAATGTCCACAGGACTAGGGTTTCGGCTTAGGTGGGCTTGGGGTGAGGACTGTCGTTGGATCCGCGAGCATCCGACAGTGTTCGATCCACGATCCGCGTGAAACGCCCACACACCAATCAAAATGCAGCACACGGGTACGATGTCATGACCATTTAAATTGGTCGTAGTTGACTAAAAAATTGGTCATGGTTGATTAAAAATTCATTTTCCATTTTTCAAGTGCCTAAAATGATTTTTTGTGAAGGACCTACAATATATTTGTTGCAAAATTAGACCAAATCAATTTTATAAAATATTAGAACATACTTAATGTATAATTTACCAAATACTTGGGTGTCAAAAGTTTTGATTCACCTCTCATGAAAAAGATAAATTTCCACCGATCCAGTTGGAAACGGGTCAAATTTGAACTGCAGCTACCTTACAGTTTGTTATTTTTTTTCAAAAATCATTTTTTGGTACATAAGTATCTATTTAATCAGAGAAACATCAAAAAATTCGAAGATTCAACTACTAGGTAGGAACGGTCATTCCCGTCGTTTTGACCGCATTTTGAAACGGGCATAAAAAATTCAAAAAAAATCAAAAAATTGGAAAACCTTCGCATTGTGTCATTATATGTGACCAAGTTACCAGGAAAAATGATAAACTTGTAATATGGCAATTATTTTAAAAAAGTGTTCTCAGAAATGAGTTATCATGTGTGAAGATTCATGGCTTTCAAGTCAAATGATCAATCTTATGGCCACATTCATGGCATAGTTTGTTAAAATGATATCATATCGTGCACAAGGGTGCATATTGGAATGGCAAACAATGTTGCCTAAGGAAGTTTTCATTTTCTTTGGACGAAAAACCATTTTATATTTTTCGAGTGCCCAAAAGGAGGGTTTTTTGTGAAGGAACTCCCAAATAATTGTTGCAAAATTGGACCAAATCAATTTTATAAAATACTAGGACATATTTAATGCACAATTTACAAAATGGTTGGGTGTAAAAAGTTTTGATCCACCTCTGGTGAAAAAGACAAATTTCCGCCGATTCAGCTAGAAGCGGGTCAAATTTGAACTGTAGCTGCCTCATAGTTTGCTATTTATTTTTTCCAAAAATCATTTATAGGTACATAAGTATCTATTTAATCAAAGAAACACCGAAAAATTCCAAGATTCAACCACTAGCTAGGAACGGCCATTCCTGCCGTTTTCGCAGTATTTTGAAAAAGGCATAAAAAATTCAAAAATAAATCAAAAAATTGGGAAACCTTCGCCTTGTGTCATTACATGTGGCCAAGTTCCCAGTAAAAATAACAAAATTGTAATACGGCAATTATTTTAAAAAAGTGTTCTCAGAAACGAGCTATCACGTGTGGAGATCAATGGCTTTCAAGCCAAATGATCAATCTTATGGCCACATTCATGGCATAGTTTTTTTGAATGATCTCATATTGTGCACAAGGGTGCATATTGGAATGGCAAACAATGTTTCCTAAGGAAGTTTTAAATTTCTTTGGACGAAAAAACCATTTTCCATTTTTCGAGTGCCCAAAAGGAGGTTTTTTTGTGAAGGACCTCCCAAATAATTGTTGCAAAATTGGACCGAATCAATTTTATAAAATACTAGGACGTATTTAATGCACAATTGACAAAATGGTTGGGTGCAAAAAGTTTTCATCCACCTCTGGTGAAAAAGACAAATTTCCGCTGATTCAATTGGAAGCGGGTCAAATTTGAACTGCAGCTAGCTCATAGTTTGCTATTTATTTTTTCCAAAAATCATTTCTAGGTATATAAGTATCAATTTAATAATAGAAACACCAAAAAATTCCAAGATTCAACCACTAGCTAGCAACGGTCAAGCCCGCCGTTTTGACCGCATTTTGAAACGGGCATAAAAAATTCAAAAAAATCAAAAAATTGGAAAACCTTCGCATTGTGTCATTATATGTGACCAAGTTTCCAGGAAAAATAACAAACTTGTAATACGGCAATTATTTTTAAAAAGTGCTCTCAGAAACGAGCTATCACATATGGAGATCAATGGCTTTCAAGCCAAATGATCAATCTTATGGCCACATTCATGGCATAGTTTGTTCAAATGATCTCATATTGTGCACAAGGGTGCATATTGGAATGGAAAACAATGTTGCCTAAGGAAGTTTTCATTTTCTTTGGACGAAAAAACCATTTTCCATTTTTCGAGTGCCCAAAAGGAGGTTTTTTGTGAAGGACCTCCCAAATAATTGTTGCAAAATTGGACCAAATCAATTTTCTAAAATACTAGGCCATATTTAATGCACAATTGACAAAATGGTTGGGTGTAAAAAGTTTTGATCCACCTCTCGTGAAAAAGACAAATTTCCGCCGATTTAGTTGGAAGCGGGTCAAATTTGAACTGCAGCTGCCTCATAGTTTTCTATTTATTTTTACAAAAATCATTTCTAGTTACATAAGTACGTATTTAATCATAAATACATGGTTTGGTGGCGATACGTCGAGGTATGGGCGGTGGCCGAGGGGCCCAACTCTAGAGCGCGTGAACTCACATGACTGGTGTGTGGTCACCGCATGACCTTGGCGTTGACATGCGTTCTGGCAGGCCTAGGCATGTCTAGTGGGTTGGGCACTCCCCAGGTAGGTGCTAGGAAGAAAATTACAACATAAGATTCTCATGAGGAGACCGATCGATGCTCAAACATGAATTAGCAGCCAAGTGTTTGATTGGCGGTACGGGAAATGTACATGGCTAATGGGCGTGAGTTTTGGCTAAGGATGATTAGTTACTAAGAATAATTTGTTCGCAAATTTTCAGCTCAAAAGGATGAGCCTAGGTGGTACTTGCTTTGCAAAGTACCACACTGGACATAAATACGAATGTTGAAACTGGGCTCAAAATAATGAATGGATTGAGCTGGCATTTGGTGTAGGATGGTTATTTGTGCATAGGAAAGCACTGTAGAAAATGGATACTATTTGGACATGCCAAAGTGGTACTTCCTTCACAAAGTGTTGATTTGAACAGCATAGGAAAATGAATATTGTTGAATTATTTTTGAACTAGGCAAGGAAGGTTTTTGACATATTTGATGAAGATATGATCCAAAGAATTTATGAGAATTTTTTGGGAATTTTTGGAATAACAGAAATATAGGTTGCTTCACAACCTAGGGCAAAAATTGACACATGGACATGACACATAGGCAAAACTGATGAGATGACGCCTAGTCATCGCAACCCACCACAATTTACAAGGCTATGACCATCTATATTGGTCGTTAACAACTAGAAATAAGGCAGCGGACTAGCGCTGTTTGCTTTATGACCATTTCGTGTAAGGAAATTACGACATTTTTGACCAAAATGGTCGCAATGGTTTAGGGTTTGGAGCCCCCCGAACAGCTTTTGACCAATTGGTCTCAAATGGTCATAGATCTATGACCAATTCTTCTAGGGTCACTGATGAAGGTCACTAGTTGACATATTTCTTGTAGTGCATGTGTACATTGGGCCTCTAACAGGCCGAAAGTCACTGGGCTGTAATTGGGCCCAAATATTCGGCGAATAATTAACGGGCCAGATCTAGCTTCGGGCCGTAAATGGTCCCAAATATTTGGCGAACAATTAACGGGCCAGATCTGGCTTCGGGTCGTAAATGGGCCTTTATTAAGCAGGCCGTTATTGGGCTGGCCCACTAGTACCTGAGTAAGTACTACAGGCCTTTGACAGGGCCGGCCTTTTTAACCTATATGGGCCTCCGTTGGGCCCAGCCACGTGTCGACGTATCATAGGCATGTCTCCTCCAATGGACGGGCGACATCTGGCCCACTGACGAGCTGACAGGTGTTCCCTCCGGTCAATCAGAATTTTACACGTGGAAATTTCCCATTGGTCCCGGCTGTTAATGGGTTATTGCTACCTCTTGAGCATTGCGTTGGTTTTCCCTTGAAGAGGAAAGGGTGATGCAGCAAAGTAGCGTAAGTATTTCCCTCAGTTTTTGAGAACCAAGGTATCAATCCAGTAAGAGGCCACACGCAAGTCCCTCATACCTACACAAACAAATAAGAACCTCGCAACCAACGCGATGAAGGGGTTGTCAATCCCTTCACGGCACTTATGAGAGTGAGATCTGATAGAGATAATAATGATAAGATAAATATTTTTGGTATTTTTTTGATATAGATTGAAAGTAAATATTGCAAAGTAAAGTAGATTGGAAACTTATATGATGGAAAATAGACCCGGGGGCATAGGTTTCACTAGTGGCTTCTCTCAAGATAGCATAAGTATTACGGTGGGTGAATGAATTACTGTCGAGCAATTGATAGAAAAGAGAATAATTATGAGAATATCTAGGCATGATCATGTATATAGGCATCACGTCCGACTCCTGCCTGCATCTACTACTATTACTCCACACATCGACTATTATCCAGCATGCATCTAGAGTATTAACTTCATAAGAATAGAGTAACGCCTTAGGTAAGATGACATGATGTAGAGGGATAAACTCAAGAAATATGATATAAACCCCATCTTTTTATCCTCGATGGCAACAATACAATACGTGTTGTTTCCCTTTTTGTCACTGGGATCGAGCACCGCAAGATTGAACCCAAAGCTAAGCACTTCTCCCATTGCAGGAAATATCAATCTAGTAGGCCAAACCAAACTGATAATTCGAAGAGACTTGCAAAGATAACCAATCATGCATAAAAGATTTCAGAGAAGAATCAAATATTGTTCATAGATAGACTTGATCATAAACCCACAATTCATCGGATCTCGACAAACACACTGCAAAAAGAGTTACATCGAATAGATCTCCAAGAAGATCGACGAGAACTTTGTATTGAGATCCAAAGAGAGAGAGAAGAAGCCATCTAGCTACTATCTATGGACCCGAAGGTCTGAAGTAAACTACTCACACATCATCGGAGGGGCCATGGAGTTGATGTAGAGGCCCTCCGTGATCAATGCCCCCTCCGGCGGAGCTCCAGAAAAGGCCCCAAGATGGGATCTCTTGGGTACAGAAGGTTGCGGCGGTGGAAATAGGGTTTCGTGGTGCTCCTGGATGTTTTCGGCGTATGTGAACATATATAGGAGGAAGAAGTAGGTCGGTTGAGCCACGAGGAGGGAGGGCGCGCCCCCTGCCTCATGGACACCTTGTTGGTTGCTTGACATCCAATCCAAGTCCTCTGGATCACGTTTGTTCCAAAAATCATGCTCCCGAAGGTTTCATTCCGTTTGGACTCCGTTTGATATTCCTTTACAGCAAAACACTGAAATAGGCAAAAAAACAGCAATTTGCACTGGGCCTTGGGTTAATAGGTTAGTCCCAAAATAATATAAAAGCGTAAAATAAAGCCCATTAACATCCAAAATAGATAATATAATAGCATGGAACAATCAAAAATTATAGACATGTTGGAGACGTATCAGCATCCCCAAGCTTAATTCATGCTCGTCCTCGAGTAGGTAAATGATAAAAACAGAATTTTTGATGTGGAATGCTACCTAGCATAATCTTCAATGTAATTCTCTTTATTGTGGCATGAATATTCAGATCCAAAAGATTCAAGACAAAAGTTTAATGTTGACATAAAAATAATAATACTTCAAGCACACTAACTAAGCAATTATGTATTCTCAAAATAACGTGGCCAAAGAAAGTTATCCCTACAAAATCATATAGTCTAGCTATGCGCTATCTTCACCACACAAAGTATTTAAATCATGCACAACCCCGATGGCAAGCCAAGCAATTGTTTCATACTTTTGATGTTCTCAAACTTTTTCAATCTTCACGCAATACATGAGCGTGAGCCATGGACATAGCACTACATGTGGAATAGAATGGTGGTTGTGGAGAAGACAAAAAAGAGAAGATAGTCTCACATCAACTAGGAGTATCAATGGGCTATGGAGATGCCCATCAATAGATATCAATGTGAGTGAGTAGGGATTGCCATGCAATGGATGCACTAGAGCTATAAGTGTATGAAAGCTCAACAAAAGAAACTAAGTGGGTGTGCATCCTACTTGCTTGCTCACGAAGACCTAGGGCATTTGAGGAAGCCCATCATTGGAATATACAAGCCAAGTTCTATAATGTAAAATTCCCACTAGTATATGAAAGTGATAACATATGAGACTCTCTATCATGAAGATCATGGTGCTACTTTGAAGCACAAGTGTGGAAAAAGGATAGTAACATTGTCCCTTCTCTCTTTTTCTCTCATTTTTTATTTGGGCCTTCCTTTTTTATGGCCTCTTTTTTTCGTCCGGAGTCTCATCCCGACTTGTGGGGAATCATAGTCTCCATCATCCTTTCCTCACATGGGACCATGCTCTAATAATGATGATCATCACACTTTTATTTACATACAACTCAAAGAATTACAACTCGATACTTAGAACAAAATATGACTCTATGTGAATGCCTCCGGCAGTGTACCGGGATATGCAATGAATCAAGAGTGACATGTATGAAAGAATTATGAATGGTGGCTTTGCCACAAATACAATGTCAACTATATGATCATGCAAAGCAATATGACAATGATGAAGCGTGTCATAATAACGAAACAGTGGAAAGTTGCATGGCAATATATCTCGGAATGGCTATGGAAATGCCATAATAGGTAGGTATGGTGGCTGTTTTGAGGAAGATATATGGTGGGTTTATGGTACCAGCCAAAGTTGCGCGGTACTAGAGAGGCTAGCAATGGTGGAAGGGTGAGAGTGCGTATAATCCATGGACTCATCATTAGTCATAAAGAACTCACATACTTATTGCAAAAATATATTAATTATCGAAACAAAGTACTACGCACATGCTCCTAGGGGGATAGATTGGTAGGAAAAGGCCATCGCTCGTCCCCGACGGCCACTCATAAGGAAGACCATCAATAAATAAATCATGCTCCGACTTCATCACATAACGGTTCACCATACGTGCATGCTACAGGAATCACAAATTTTAGAACAAGTATTTCTCAAACTCACAACTACTCAACTAGCATACTCTAATATTACCACCTTCATATCTCAAAAAAATCATCAAGTATCAAACTTCTCATAGTATTCAATGCACTTTTTATGATAGTTTTTATTATACCCATCTTGGATGCCTATCATATTAGGACTAAATTCATAACCAAAGCAAATTACCATGCTGTTCTAAAGGACTCTCAAAATAATATAAGTGAAGCATGAGAGATCAATAATTTCTATAAAATAAAACCACCACCGTTCTCTAAAAGATATAAGCAAAGCACTAGAGCAAAATTATCTAGCTCAAAAGGTAAAGTGAAGCACATAGAGTATTCTAATAAATTCCGATTCATGTGTGTCTCTCCCAAAAGGTGTGTACAGCAAGGATGATTGTGGTAATCTAAAAAGCAAAGACTCAAATCATACAAGATGCTCCAAGCAAAACACATATCATGTGGTGAATAAAAATATAGCTCCAAGTAAAGTTATGGATGGACGAAGACGAAAGAGGGGATGCCTTCCGGGGCATCCCCTAGCTTAGGCTTTTGGTTTTCCTTGAATTTTACCTTGGGGTTCCTTGGGAATCCCCAAGCTTAGGCTCTTGCCACTCCTTGTTCCGTAATCGATCAAATCTTTACCCAAAACTTGAAAACTTCACAACACAAAACTTAAAAGAAAATCTCGTGAGCTCCGTTAGTAAAAGAAAACAAACCACCACTTCAAGATACTATAATGAACTCATTATTTATTTATATTGGTGTTAAACCTACTGTATTCCAACTTATCTATGGTTCATAAACTCTATTACTAGCCATAGATTCATCAAAATAAGCAAACAACACACGAAAAAACAGAATCTATCAAAAATAGAACAGTCTGTAGTAATCTGTAGGTTTCGAATACTTTTGGAACCCCACAAATTCTAAAATAAATTTATGGATGTGAGGAATTTATATATTAATCATCTTTCAAAATAATTAACTAAATATCACTCCCCAGTAAAAATGGCAGGAAATCTCGTGAGCGCTAAAGTTTCTATTTTTTACAGCAAGATCGCAAAGACTTTCCCCAAGTCTTCCCAAAGGTTCTACTTGGCACAAACACTAATTAAAAGCATAAAACCACATCTAAACAGAGTCTAGATGAATTATTTATTACTAAACATAATCAAAAAGCAAGAAACAAAAATAAAATTGGGTTGCCTCCCAACAAGCACTATCGTTTAACGCCCCTAGCTAGGCATAAAAGCAAGGATAGATCTAGGTATTGTCATCTTTGGTATGCAATCCATAAGTGGCTCTCATAACAGATTCATAAGGTAATTTAATTTTATTTCTAGGAAAGTGTTACATGCCCTTCCTTAACGGAAATTGGAATCTAATATTCCCTTCCTTCATATCAATAATTGCACCAATCGTTCTAAGGAAAGGTCTACCAAGAATAATAGGACATGTAGGATTGCAATCTATATCAAGAACAATGAAACCTATGGGCACATAATTCCTATTTGCAACAATAAGAACATCATTAACTCTTTCCATAGGTTTCTTAATGGTGTAATCCGCAAGATGCAAGTTTAAAGAACAATCATCAAATTCACGGAAACCTAGTAAATCACACAAAGTTTTAGGAATCGTGGAAACACTAGCACCCAAATCACATAAAGCAATGCATTCATGATCTTTAATCTTAATTTTAATAGTAGGTTCCCACTCATCATGAAGTTTTATAGGGATAGAAACTTCCAATTCAAGCTTTTCTTCATAAGATTGCATTAAAGCATCAACGATATGTTTAGTAAAAGCTTTATTTTGGCTATAAGCATGCGGAGAATTTAGCACGGATTGCAACAAGGAAATTCAATCTATTAAAGAACAATTATCATAATTAAATTCCTTGAAATCCAAGATAGCGGGTTCATTGCTATTTAAAGATTTGACCTCTCCAATCCCACTTTTATCAATTTTTGCATCAAGATCTAAAAACTCCGAATCATTGGGACGCCTTCTAACTAAAGTTGACTCATCTCCAGTCCCATCATTATCAAGATTCATATTGCAAAAGAAATATTTAATAGGTGACACATCAATAACTTTTAGATCTTCATCTTTATTATCATGGAAACTAGAAGAACACGCTTTCACAAAGCAATCTTTTTTAGCACGCATCCTAGTGGTTCTTTCTTTGCACTCATCAATGGAAATTCTCATAGATTTGATAGACTCATTGATATCATGCTTAGGTGGAATAGATCTAAGTTTCAAAGAATAAACATCAAGAGAAATTATATTCACGTTCCTAGCCAACTCATCAATCTTAGCCAATTTTTCTTTAATCAAAGCATTGAAACTCTTTTGCAAACTAATAAATTCTTTAATATTAGATTCAAAATAAGAGGGAATCTTATTATAATTTCCATAAGAATTGTTGTAGGAATTACCATAATTATAAGAGGAATTACTAGGAACGGCCTAGGATTAAAATTACCTCTATATGCGTTATTACCAAAATTGTTCCTACCAACAAAATTCACATCCATAGGTTCATTATTATTCTCAATCAAGGTAGACAAAGGCATATCATTAGGATCAGAAGAAACACTTTTATTAGCAAACAATTTCATAAGTTCATCCATCTTTCCACTCAAAACATTGATTTCTTCTATAGCATGCACCTTTTTATTAGTAGATCTTTCGGTATGCCATTGAGAATAATTAACCATAATATTATCTAGGAGTTTAGTAGCTTCTCCTAAAGTGATTTCCATAAAAGTGCCTCCCGCGGCCGAATCTAAAAGATTTCTAGAAGCAAAATTCAATTCAGCATAAATTTTTTGTATAATCATCCAAAGATTCAAACCATGTGTAGGGCAATTATGTATCATTAATTTCATTCCCTCCCAAGCTTGTGCAACATGTTCATGATCAAGTTGCTTAAAATTCATAATATCGTTTCTAAGAGTGATGATCTTAGCGGGAGGAAAATACTTAGAGATAAAAGCATCTTTGCACTTAATCCATGAATCGATACTATTTTTAGGCAAAGACAAAAACCAAGTTTTAGCACGATCTCTAAGAGAAAACGGGAATAGCTTCAGTTTAACAATATCATTATCCACATCTTTCTTCTTTTGCATATCACACAAATCAACAAAGTTGTTTAGATGAGTAGCGGCATCTTCACTAGGAAGGCCGGAAAACGGATCTTTCATGACAAGAGTCAGCAAGGCAGCATTAATTTCACAAGATTCAGCATCGGTAAGAGGAGCAATCGGAGTGCCAATAAAATCATTATTATTGATATTGGAGAAGTCACACAACTTAGTATTATCTTGAGACATCGTGATGAGCGAGTAATCCAACACACAAGCAAACAAGAAACAAGCAAAAAGAGGCAAGCTGGAAAAGAGAAGGGGAACGGAAAAAGAGGGCGAATAAAACGGCAAGGGTGAAGTGGGGGAGAGGAAAACGAGAGGCAAATGGCAAATAATGTAATGAGAGGGATAAGAGTTTGTGATGGCTACTTGGTATGTCTTGACTTGTGTGTAGACTCCCCGGCAACGGCGCCTGAAATCCTTCTTGCTACCTCTTGAGCACTGCGTTGGTTTTCCCTTGAAGAGGAAAGGGTGATGCAGCAAAGCAGCGTAAGTTTTTTCCTCAGTTTTTGAGAACCAAGGTACCAATCCAGTAGGAGGCCACACGTAAGTCCCTCGTACCTACACAAACAAATAAGAACCTCGCAACCAACGCGATAAAGGGGTTGTCCATCCCTTCATGGTCACTTACGAGAGTGAGATCTGATAGAGATAATATTGATAAGATAAATATTTTTGGTATTTTTATGATATAGATTGAAAGTAAAGATTGCAAAGTAAAGTAGATTGGAAACTTATATGATGGAAAATAGACCCGGGGGGCATAGGTTTCACTAGTGGCTTCTCTCAAGATAGCATAAGTATTATGGTGGGTGAACGAATTACTGTCGAGCAATTGATAGAAAAGCGAATAATTATGAGAATATCTAGGCATGATCATGTATATAGGCATCACGTCAGTGACAAGTAGACCGACTCCTGCCTGCATCTACTACTATCACTCCACACATCGACCGTTATCCAGCATGCATCTAGAGTATTAAGTTCATAAGAATAGAGTAACGCCTTAGGTACGACGACATGATGTAGAGGGATAAACTCAAGCAATATGATATAAACCCCATCCTTTTATCCTCGATGGCAACAATACAATACGTGTTGTTTCCCTTTTTGTCACTGGGATCGAGCACCGCAAGATTGAACCCAAAGCTAAGCACTTCTCCCATTGCAGGAAAGATCAATCTAGTGGGCCAAACCAAACTAATAATTTGAAGAGACTTGCAAAGATAACCAATCATGCATAAAGATTTCAGAGAAGAATCAAATATTGTTCATAGATAGACTTGATCATAAACCCACAATTCATCGGATCTCGATAAACACACCGCAAAAAGAGTTACATCGAATAGATCTCCAAGAAGATTGAGGAGAACTTTGTATTGAGATCCAAAGAGAGAGAAGAAGCCATCTAGCTACTAGCTATGGACCCGAAGGTCTGAAGTAAACTACTCACACATCATCGGAGGGGCCATGGAGTTAATGTAGAGGCCCTCCGTGATCAATGTCCCCTTTGGCGGAGCTCCGGAAAAGGCCCCAAGATGTGATCTCTTGGGTACAGAAGGTTGCGACGGTGGAAATAGGGTTTCGTGGTGCTCCTGGATGTTTTCGGGGTATGTGAACATATATAGGAGGAAGAAGTAGGTCGGTTGAGCCACGAGGGGCCCACGAGGGGGGAGGGCGCACCTAGGGGGTAGGCGCGCCCCCCTGCCTCATGGACACCTCGTTGGTTGCTTGACGTCCACTCCAAGTCCTCTAAATCACGTTTGTTCCAAAAATCACGCTCCCGAAGGTTTCATTCCGTTTGGACTCCGTTTGACATTCCTTTTCTGTGAAACACTGAAATGGGCAAAAAACAGCAATTTGTACTGGGCCTTGGGTTAATAGGTTAGTCCCAAAAATAATATAAAAGTGTAAAATAAAGCCCAGTAACATCCAAAACAGATAATATAATAGCATGGAACAATCAAAAATTATAAATACGTTGGAGACGTATCAGTTATCGGATCCAAAATCGGACCTGATAGCTTAATGGCGTTCTGTTACGGTGGATGCCACGTGTCGGTCATCCTTGACGAAAGCACTTCTGTGATGCATGATTTATCATCATGGAAGTGGACATTTCTGTGATGATAATTTTGGTAATGTCATGGAACACTTCTATGACAGCACAGGTATGACTATCTTGATTCTGTCATAAAATCGTCATGGATGTACATGCATGACAAAAAACGCGACCTACTGTGACAAACATGTATCATCACGGAAGTGTATTTTTTTGTAGTGTAGGCGACTTGCGTGTTACCTCCTACTGGATTGATACATTGGTTCTCAAAAACTGAGGGAAATACTTACGCTACTGTGCTGCATCACCCTTTCCTCTTCAAGGGAAAACCAACGCATGCTCAAGAGGTAGCATCCTATCATTTTTCTTTTTCTTCTTCTTAGAAGAACTAGGTGCATCAACATTAATTTTATGAGAAACTTGCTCAATTCTCTTGGGGTGGCCTTCAGGACACAAAGGTTCCTGAGTCATTTTACCCCCTCTAGTCACAACTCTAACAACATTATCATTTTTCTTATTATTTAATTCATTGAGCAAAACATTCTGAGCTTTAAGTACTTTTTCTACTTGAGTGGTAACCATGGAAGCATGTTTACTAATGAGTTTAAGTTCACCTTTAACTCTAGACATATAATCACTCAAGTGTTCAATCATATAAGCATTTCGTTTCAAATGTCTACTAACATAAGCATTGAAGTTTTCTTGTTTAACAATAAAATTATCAAACTCATCCAAGCATTGGCTAGCAGACTTATTACAAGGAATATCACCTTCATCAAATCTATAGAGAGAATTTACCTTTACTACCTGTGTCGGGTTATCAAGACCATGTATTTCTTCAATAGGTGGTAAATTCTTAACATCTTCAGCTTTAGTACCTTTTTCTTTCATAGATTTGTTTGCCTCTTGCATATCTTCAGGACTGAGAAATAGAATACCCCTTTTCTTCGGAGTTGGTTCAGGAAGTGTCCAATCATTTTCATTACTCAACATATTATTCAATAGCAATTCAGCTTGATCAATAGTTCTTTCCCTGAAAACACAACCAGCACAACTATCCAAGTGGTCTCTGGAAGCATCGGTTAGTCCATTATAAAATATATCAAGTATTTCATTTTTCTTGAGAGGATGATCAGGCAAAGCATTAAGTAATTGGAGAAGCCTCCCCCAAGCTTGTGGGAGACTCTCTTCTTCAATTTGCACAAAATTATATATTTCCCTTAAGGCAGCTTGTTTTTATGAGCGGGGAAATATTTAGCAGAGAAGTAATAAATCATATCCTGGGGACTACGCACACAACCAGGATCAAGAGAATTAAACCATGTTTTAGCATCACCCTTTAATAAGAACAGAAATAACCTAAGGATATAATAGTAGCGAGTTTTCTCATCATTAGTGAATAGGGTGGCTATATCATTTAATTTAGTAAGATGTGCCACAACAGTTTCAGATTCATAGCCATACAAAGGATCAGATTCAACCAAAGTAAATATCTCAGGATCTACAGAGAAATCATAATCCTTATCAGAAATACAGATAGGTAAAGTAGCAAAAGCAGGGTCATATTTCATTCTAGCATTCAAGGATTTTTCTTTCAGCTTAGCTAATAATTTCTTAAGATCATATCTATCATTGCAAGCTAAAAAGTCCCTAGCAGTTTCTTCATCCATAACATAACCCTCAGGCACAACAGACAATTCATATCTACGGGGAGAATCTTTATCATCACTTTCATCAATATTATCAGTTTTAATAATTTCATTCTCTCTAACCCTAGCAAGTTGTTCATCAAGAAATTCACCTAGTGGCATAGTATTATCAAGTATAGAAATAGTTTCATCATAAGCATCATGGAAAGCAGAAGTGGCATCATCAATAACATGCGACATATCAGAATGAATAACAGGAGTAGGTGTCGCAAGTTTACTCAAAACAGAAGGTGAATCAAGTGCAGAGCTAGATGGCAATTCCTTACCTTCCCTCGTAGTTGAGGGAAAAATCTTGGTTCTTTTATCTTTCAAGTTCTTCATAGTGATCAGCAGATATAAATCCCAAGTGACTGAAAGAATAGAGCTATGCTCCCTGGCAACGGCGCCAGAAAATAGTCTTGATAACCCACAAGTATAGGGGATTGCAACAGTTTTCGAGGGTAGAGTATTCAACCCAAATTTATTGATTCGACACAAGGGAAGCCAAGGAATATTCTCAAGTATTAGCAGCTGAGTTGTCAATTCAACCACACCTGGAAAACTTAATATCTGTAGCAAAGTAATATGGAAGTAACGGCAATGGTGCCAAAGGTAATAGTAGCAGTTTTGTAGTAATTGTAACAGTGGCAACGGTAAAGTAACTAAGCAAAGATCAATATGTGAAAAGCTCGTAGTCAATGGATCGGTGATGGATAATTATGTCGGATGCGATTCCTCATGCAACAGGTATAACATAGGTGACACAGAACTAGCTCCAGTTCATCAATATAATGTAGGCATGTATTCCGAATATAGTCATACGTGCTTATGGAAAAGAACTTGCATGACATCTTTTGTCCTACCCTCCTGTGGCAGCGGGGTCCTATTGGAAACTAAGGGATATTAATAATAGAGTACCAGATCAAAGCATTAACACTTAGTGAATACATGAACTCCTCATACTACGGTCATCACCGGTAAGTATCCCGATTATTGTCACTTCGGGTTACCAGATCATAACACATAGTAGGTGACTATTGACTTGCAAAATAGGATCAATAACTCACATATATTCATGAAAACATAATAGGTTCAGATCTGAAATCATGGCACTCGGGCCCTAGTGACAAACATTAAGCATAGCAAAGTCATAGCAACATCAATCTCAGAACATAATGGATACTAGGGATCAAACCCTAACAAAACTAACTCAATTACATGATAAATCTCATCCAACCCATCACCGTCCAGCAAGCCTATGATGGAATTACTCACGCACGGCGGTGAGCATCATGAAATTGGTGATGGAGGAAGGTTGACGATGACGATGGCGATGGATTCCACTCTCCGGAGCCCCGAACGGACTCCAGATCAGCCCTCCCGAGAGAGATTAGGGCTTGGTGGCGGCTCCGTATCGTAAAACGCGATGAATCCTTCTCTTTGATTTTTTTTCTCCCCGAACGTGAATATAAAGAGTTGGAGTTGAGGTCGGTGGAGCACCAGGGGGCCCACGAGGCAGGGGGCGCGCCCAGGTGGTAGGCGCGCCCCCACCCTCGTGGACAGGGTGTGGGCCCCTTGGCCTTGATTCTTTCGCCAGTATTTTTTATATATTCCAAAAATATTCTCCGTGAAGTTTCATGTCATTCCGAGAACTTTTATTTCTCCACAAAAATAACACCATGGCAATTCTGCTGAAAACATCGTCAGTCCGGGTTAGTTCCATTCAAACCATGCAAGTTAGAGTCCAAAACAAGGGCAAAAGTGTTTGGAAAAGTAGATACGTTGGAGACGTATCACAACATAAATATAAGAACATAATGTATACTAGGGATCATGCCCTAACAAAACTAACTCGATTACATGATGAATCTCATCCAACTCCTCACCGACCACCGAGCCTACGAAGGAATTACTCACTCCCGGTGGGGAGCATCATGGAATTGGCGATGGAGAAGGGTTGGTGATGACGAAGAACGAAGACCCCCCTCTCCAGAGCCCCAAATGGACTCTAGATCTGCCCTCCCGAGGGAGAATTGGGCTTGGCAGCGGCTCCATCTCGTGGATCATGATAATTCTTTCTCCCTGGTTTTTTTCTCCGAAAATAGGAATTTATAGTGTCAGGGTTGAGGTCTACGGGGCCACCAGGTGGGTACAACCCACCTGGGCGCGCCAGGAGAGGGGGGCGCACCCTGGTGGGTTGTGCCCACCCAGGGGCCCCTCTCCGGTAGGTCTTGGCTCCAGAAATTCTTATATATTATATAAAAATTACTTGAAAAGTTTTGTTCCATTCTGAGACTTTTATTTCTGCACAAAAACAACACCATGGTAGTTTTGCTGAAAACAACATCAGTCCGGGGTTAGTTTCATTCAAATCATGCAAATTAGAGTCCAAAACAAGAGGAAAAGCATGAGAAAAAGTAGATACGTTGGAGATGTATCAGTTCTATACGCTGGTCAGCCTGTGGTCGGACCCTTTGTAAGTCGACAACGGAACACTAATGTCGTTGGGGTCCTAGTGTGGATAGGTTCCATGTTAACATAAATATATAGTGGGGATCACTCTCCTGGGTATATAGCTAGGATTCCAACTACACATACTTTCATTTTGGTAAGTGCCTCATGCAGGAGGAAATATGCATCGTTACGGAATGACACTAACAACTTGGTTTCATAGTTAGAGAGAAGGAAGATTATGCTCGGAGAAGTGCGGCATCAAGAGAAGGTTTAGCAATACTTGGTGATATAAATTGGGGGTCAAACCACAGAACTCTAATCCGGATCTTTGAAATGTCGCATTATGTGTTTGAAGCACTACATGGTATTTCTCATGAGGGAAAAAATGTTGATGGTAGAATTTTGGCGCCGGCGGTGGGGGAGAGGAGGAGGTCGGCAGCGAAGGGGTTGGAGGTTGGGGAGCGAAGGAGGAAGACGGCATGGGTTGGTTGGGTTGGGTTTGTTTTCCTTTGCTTTGCTTTGGGGCCGTGGGTGAGGATGGCTTTTCGTTTTCATTTGATTTGAAACCCACAAATTTGAGCATTTGCCTTCCTTCTCGAGAAGCGAGAAGGGCCTGAAATATTTTATTCTGTGGAGCCGGAGCGGAAGCGAGGTGCTGGGGTTGGACCAAGGGCGAGGTCGGCGAGGGAGAGCTCACCCGCGTAACACCACCGCTGTCGACGGTCACTCTACAATGTCGACGCCTCTCCAGGCACTCGCTCACACTGAACCTCGGCAGTGTCACCGCCTCACCACCAAGCTCGGGATCGAGCTATCCACCATCACTCCACGTCCCTAGCAAGGACTCGATCGCATCACCGTGCGTTGGCATCTACATCGCCCCACCGGCTAGCATCAACTACAAGATATAATCAACACTACTAGTCACCCACAGGTACCAATCTGAGGTTCCAGTACAAAGATTGAACACAAGAGATGAACTAGGGTTTTCAGATGAGATGGTGCGGTTGAAGATGTTGATGAAGATGGGCCTCCCAAAGATGAGAGGGTTGTTGGTGATGACGACGACTTCGATTTTCCCCTCCCGAAGGGAAGTTCCCCCGGCAAAATCGCTCCGTCGGAGGGCAAAAGTGCTCCTGCCCAATTTTTGCCTCGAGACGGCGGTGCTCCGTCTCGAAAGTCCTCTCCTTGTTTTTTTCTAGGTCAAAAGACCTTATGTAGCAAAAGATGGGCACCAGAGGTGGGCCAGGGACCCCACTACCCACCAGGGCGCGCCTGGAGGGGATGGCGCGCCCTGGTGCCTAGTGGGCGCCTGGGTGGGTCCCTCTAGTATTTCTTTTCTCCAATATTTATTATATATTCCAAAATAAGTCTCCGTAAAATTTCAGCTCATTTGGAGATGTGCAGAATAGGTATCTCTAACGTAGCTTTTTAGGTCCAGAATTCTAGCTGCCGATATTCTCCCTCTTTGTGTAAACCTTGCATATTATGAGAGAAAAGGCATTAGAATTACTCCACAAAGTGTTATAATGAATAAAAACACTATAAATAACAGTAGGAAAACATATGCAAAATGGACGTGTCACCCAACGAGGAGCAGAAGGAAATGATAAGCGGTTTTCAGCAAGGTAATCTCTGCAAGTACAAAAAGTAGAGGTAACAAGTTGTTTTGTAGCAATAGTAGCAAAGCTGCAGGAAGGTAGCCCAATCCTTTTTATAGCAAAGGACAAGCCGGAAAATTCTCTTATATAAAGCAAAGCGTTCTCGAGGACACATGGGAATTGTCGTCTAGTCACGTCATCATGTCTAGTTGATGCTCATTTGCTACTTTGATAATTTGATATGTGGGTGGACCGGTGCTAGGGTGTTGTTCTTACTTGAACAAGCAACCCTCTTATGATTACCCCTCTCCCACACATCCGCAACTATGAAAGAAGAATTAAGATAAATTTAACCATAGCATGAAACATATGGATCCAAATCAGCCCCTTACACACTACTAGGAAAAGGCCTACTAATGGCGCACCAGTTTTGCCTACTAATGGCGCATCACTGGTGCGCCATTAGTATCACGCCACTAGTATTTATTACTAATGGCGCACCACAGGTGCGCCATTAGTATCTGGTATACTAATGGCGCACCACCCAGTGCGCCATTAGTATATAACACCATGCGCCATTAGTATGCCTCCCAGGGCCATATTTAACCATGTGCTTTGGCACACTAATGGCGCACTGCGGATGGATGCGCCATTAGTACACTTGGCATACTAATGGCACACTCTGTAGTGATGCGCCATTAGTATGAATATTAGGTTTTATTTTTTTTAATTTTCTGATTTTTGCACAGGTTACAAAATATATTATTTGACTGAATATAAACAGTAGCACATAGCAATAGCATATTCATCGAATACAATAGAAGATTAGTCTCCGAATACAATTCATCATATTAGTCTCCGAATTCAAAAGACCGAACAAAGATAAAACATTACAAGTCTCGAGACCGCGAGTATGGAGTTTGTCGGAAGTAATACTAATCCTAAGAAGTCCTACTAATCATCATCATACAACTTCTACTCGTTATTCATAACAAGTCATACGATCATCATCTTGATAGTCATCGAACCAACCCTACTTAATTGTTCTTAGCACATGATCATCAGTATTAGGCAGGACCTAAATACCCTATTTAAGCTAAAATAGCATAAAACAATATACACCCTGACTCTCCATTATGGAGAATGGAGAACATCCTGTCTCCAATTCTTGCGCTTTGCTTCCTTTTGCTTCCAAGAAGCTCCTTATGACTGTCCATACATTTTTTCCATCCTTTGATTTTCATGTCTCCACTTCTTTTAGAAATCTCGTATGGACAGTTGAGATTCTTAGGACGACCTGGCTGTATGTTCAAAACATTGACACTACCTTTCTGATACATCATATGAGGCACACAATTCTCTGGGATTATCTGTTGAAAAACATAGTAATAACTTCATAGTTAGCAATGATGTACTAGTTTTAGAAGTATGCAAAAGATGCACAGATGTCGTAATAGTAAAAACCTTACCAGGGTATCTCCATGGTAGTTACCGTAGTTGAACACATGCACTAGTGGCACGTATTTACCATAATGTTGAGGAGTTTGATTGTGGATAGTGTAATTCTCAATGTCAGTACAAAATCCGACCAGATGATTTTTCTCCTTGTAAGTTGTTAATTCGGAGCCATCGGTGTAGTGGGTTTTGTATACCATCTCCCGCACATTCTTTGAACAATAAAAATAAGCTGTCAATGGAAATAAGCTGTCAACTATTTTGAAATAAACAATATAAATTAGCTAATAACTATGTTTGAGAAACTCACATAGTGGTAGAACTGGAGGCGTATCAACAAGGACCCAAATGTCCATATTGTCTTGGTTGATGTCAGGATTACCAAGATCCATGGTGATAAGCATACCCTCATCAAAACCATACATCTTGCAAAATGCTTCCCAATTTTTGCAACCAAAATGGGTTACGCTCTCAGAATTATATAGATTTACTTCAAAGTCCACATCGTGATGAGTCCTTAGGTGAATTTTCTTTGTTTCAGAAATTTCATGGTCTTCAAAATCCATCCTCTCCAAGACATAGCGTCTTGCATGGCATGAGATAAGCTATACTCGAATTGTAAAAGATGAAAAATACACGTTGAAATAGTTGAAGTCATGCTTAATTATGAAAATAACACTTGTCGTCGTTGTGTACCGTTTCAACTTCGAAGGTCTCCTCGAGCTTAATGCTGAAGCGCCGATCATCGTCCAAGTGAGGCATGTCGCACAGACCTCGATTGTCGTGGCACCAGTCGCACTCCGCCGGGAGACTTTCGTCGTCCGATGATGATGACGACACCGTTCATAATTCAAAACTACATCATTTAGGGTTTGTCGACACCGAGGCATCCTAAAAGCTAAGCTTTTATCATTTAGGGTTTGTCGACGCTGAGGCACCCTAAAAGCCTAAGCTTTCATCATTTAGGTTCTTATCGACGCCGAGGCACCCTAAAAGCCAAGGTTTTATCATTTAGGGTTTGTCGATGTCGAGGCACCCTAAAAGCCTAAGCTTTCATCATTTAGGTTTTGTCGACGCTGATGCATGCATTAGTCGCAAGTACCCCATATGTCCTATTTTTAGCAAAGTCATGCTAAAATTCATGGAAAATTTCGGCATGGCCTTTGCTAAAAATAGGACATATGGAGTACCCGAATTTGCCGGAACAGAAGTTAATCGACATTCCGGCAAACTCAAGGGCCTCTCGGGGTACCTGCAAATTCATCATGACACAATGGTCGGAGACAAAACCCAGCAAACGAGCAAGATGATCATCATCTTTAAAAGTCATTACTTGTCAAATATAGAAGAAGGAACAATTTATTTGTGACATAGTTGGCCCATACAGAAGAAGCGACACCCTGCACTAGCCTAAAAACAAGTGAAGTTTCACCCATATAAGAATAACTTTATAAAAACAGAGAAGTTGCTATGTTTTTTCTACTGCTAGGAAAAACATCACTCATTGGAAATGAAAATCTCAGTACTAGCATTTTGAACTTTGAAATGAAATACAGTAGTAGTATTAGTAGTATATGGAGTAGTATCTTGTCTAGTAGTAGTATTAGTTGTATATGGAGTAGCAAGTTTTGCCTCAGAGACCGCAAAAGCTATGTTTTTTCTCAATTCAGATAGCTAATTGGAAAACCACGTCAAGTCCTGTTTTAATACTCTATTTCTCAATGCATGCAATTGGTTTCATCTGGACTACATCATAGAACCACCAATAAAGGACACTGAAAAAAAAATATAGAGATGCCTACGGTTCCTATCCTTGAGTAGCATGATTAGAGATGAGTAGATCTCCTAAAGGTGTCATAAGCACCTACTGTTACTCTTGGAAGCAATGCAAACATGTAAAAGTTATTACTGTTGACAATACTACTCAAATATCCAACTATCAAGACACAAGGCATGATAATCCATCTAATCTAATGAAATCTGAACTCAACTTGATCATGGTTCATGCCCTCAGACACATCAGCACCTCAAGAATGCCATGACAAAAATGAAAAGGACCAAGACAATCACCACACAAGTGAAGAGAGAACTCGGGGCCTCTTTGACAAAAATGAAAAGGACCAATACAATGAAAAGGACCAGTGAGATGAAAAAACTAAGGTAAGGGGGGACATCAAAACGCAGAAGTGCATAACACAAGCTCACCGACATAGACACACATAACAGCCGCACAACAGCATAGACATTAAACATGTGCAGAGATCACAATCAACAGAGGCATAACAGTAGAAATTACAGGTGTAGATTACTCTGTTCAACAAACTTCCTATCAGTCCAACAATGTTTCTGAATCTAAACTTTTTCAGTTAACAGAACCTAAACCTGACAATGTTTAGTTAACAGAAAGGGGGGAGGGGAACCGGTGCAGCTCACCGAGAGGAAGACGATGGCGAGCTCGTGCGGGGATCGACGGTGAGGCCGCGGTGGCCGGAGGTGGAAGAAGGCGCAGATGCCCTAGACGGTGGAGGCGTCGATGTCGTAGAGGTGCCGGAGACCTTGCCCTGCGAGACAGAGAAGGGGCCGTCAGCCCCGGCGTAGGCGGGGGGCAAGGGGAGGGGGAGGAGGGGAAGGGGAGGAGGAGGGTCGGGGGGGCGTACGGTGCTGCGTCGCTGCTCGGCGCCGACGGCGAGGAGGAAGGCGAAGACGTTGAGGGTCGGGGCGGCGGGGGTGGGGGCGCGGGGGCGCGGGGGCGGCGGGGGCGGCGGGGGTGGGGGCGCGGGGGCGCGTGGGCGGCGGGGGTGGAGTCTGGCGGGGGTCGGGGCGGCGGCGTCGTGGGTCTGGCGAGGGAGAGAGGGACGAAAGGGGATCTCTGGCGAGGGAGAGGGAGGACTTAGCTATAGGGGAAGCTTACTAATGGCGCACCACCCGTCGGTGCGCCATTAGAAATCTTTTTTTTAGATAGCAATGGCGCACGCACCGCCGGTGCGCCATTAGAAATCTTTTTTTAGATAGCAATGGCGCACCACCAGGCCGGTGCGCCATTAGTATATTTTTTTAATAAATGAATATGAATATGAAACAGTAATATTTTTTTATAAAAACAGTAATAATTGTTGTTTAACAACAATTGTAGTCTACAATTTTTTATAATTATTTCTTAGAAAATGAATATGAATATGAAACAGTAATAATTTTTTATAAAAACAGTAATAATTTTTTAAAAAATATCATCAAATTTGTTATTTGAAAATATCATCGGCGGCGGCGGTGGAGCAGGGGAGGGTGCGGGGGGTCGGCGGCGGCGGTGGAGCGGGGGAGGGTGCGGTGGGTCGTCGGCGGCGGTGGAGCGAGGGAGGGTGCGGGGGGTCGTCGGCGGCGGTGGAGCGGGGGGAGGGTGCGGGGGGGTGCTCGGCGACGAGGGGGATCTGGCGAGGGGGATAGCTATCGAGAGGGAGGGGGATCGAGATCGAGTGTCCTCATGAATATTCAATATTTTTTCATATGGAATATGAAAAAATATCATCAAATTTGAAAAAATATTCATGAATTCAAAAAGTGCCCATGAAATTTAAAAATATTCATGATATCAAAAAGTAAAAAAAAGTGCCCATTACTAGTTTAAACTAGTAATGACGCACTATGCAACGGTGCGTCATTAGTAGTTTTGCAAAAAAGTAAAAAAAAATACAGTAGTGGCGCACTCTACGGCTGGTGCGTCATTAGTAGTTCTAACTACTAATGGCGCACTCTGCCCGGATGCGCCATTAGTATGTTTGGAAAAATGAAAAAAAAACATTTTGTTACTAGTGGCGCACCGTGTGTCTGGTGCGCTTCCACACTAATGGCGCACCAACAGATGGTGCGCCATTAGTATATAGTAATGGCGCACCACATGTCTGGTGCGCCATTAGTGTCATTTCCATCTATAGTCCTTTTCCTAGTAGTGACAGAAGTACGTATATACTAGGGTTTAAACTTTAGTCACTCTAGAAACCCATCATCTATTTATTACTCCACGATGTCTTTTTCCTTAGGCTCAAATATGATGAAGCATGTAGTCGACGTTCACATGACACCACTAAAGGAAGCAACAACATACATATCATCAAAATATCGAACTAATAACAAATTCACATGATTACTTATAACAAGACTTCTCCCATGTCCTCAAGAACAAAAGTAACTACTCACAATCATATTCATGTTCAAGATCAGAGGAGTATTGAATTTCATTAAGGATCTGAACATATAATCTTCCACCTAATAAACCAACTAGCATCAACTACGAGATGTAACCAACACTAGCTACTAGCAACCCATAGGTACCAATATGACATTTTGATATAAAGATTGAATACAAGAGATAAACTAGGGTTTGAGATGAGATGGTGCTGGTGAGGATGTTGATGAACATTGGTCCTCCCACGATGAGAGGATCGTTGGTGATGTCGATGACTTTGATTTTCTCTTCCCGGAGGGAAGTATCCCCGACGGAATTGCTCTGTTGGAGAGTAAAAGTGCTCCTGTCCAGGTTCCGCCTCGAGACGACGGTGCTTCGTCCCAAAAGTCCTTTGTGTATTTTTTTAGGGCAATTGACTTCATATAGCAGAAGGAAGGGGCCGGAGGCCAGCTGTGGGCCCCACAAGGCATTAGGGTGCGCCCGGGGGGTGACCACACCCTGTTGCCTTATGGGCAGCGGGTGGCTCCCCTCTGGTATTTATCTTCATCAAGTTTCAGGTCATTTGTAGCTCTGTAGAATAGGTATGTCTGATGTCGCTTTTTAGGTCCAAAATTCTATCTGTCGGTAATTTCCCTCTCCATGTATATCTTGCAAATTAAGAGAGAAGATGCATTAGAATTACATCATAAATGAAAATAATAATAAAAATATTATAAATAACAGTACGAAAACATGATGCAAAATGGACACATCACTTAGCAAAGAAAGAAAGTTGGCCGCATCAATCCCTCTTGAGCTTGAAGTAGTCATCATGTGAGCTTGAAGTAGTCATCATGTGCCTCCACTCCCTCCACAATGTGCAAGAACATTTTCGTATGCGGAAACAGCGACAAAACCATGGATCATCCAAAAAAGTTGGGTTCGAAGAAAAGTAGTCCTTCTGCAATAGCTGTGCTCCGGACACCCTATCTCGATTGATCACTCTTCTCCCTTCGATTGAGCCCTAGAAATTGATAATATGCTCCACCTGCCGGCCCATTTCCTCTTGCATGCTCATGAGCATGATCGCGTCCACTTCTTCGTCCGAATATGAGGTATCGAAGAACTCATCTTGAATCATTTGATCAAGCTCCGTGGGTCCATACTCCTCGTCCGGCGAAGCATCGAAATTCATCGTTTTCCCTAAAGAATCACAAAAAATACAGTCAGACAATGTATCAAACACATAGAGTGCAAAGGCGGAGCCAGAGAGTTGCTGGACGTACCGCGGTGGGGTGCGGGCCGACGACTACGTCCCCGGCGGCGAGGACGGGAGAGAGGATTGCTCTGCCGGAGGTAGCGGCGTAGATGCTAGGAACAGCTGCGGGGCGCAGGCGGCAGCGGAGCGGGGAGACGAACGCCGAGGAGTAGGAAGAAGAGAGGAGAGAGCGAATGGATCCGGTAGGTCGATTTGGTGGATTTGATGCAATTTGCGGTGAGGTTAGCCTGTCGGGTCCGACATGATGTGTCCGGGCGCCCCATATCCGTCCTATATTTGAACTGAATTTAAAGTGTGCCGGTTAGCCCGGACGTTTGAGTCATGTTTGAGGCGTTCGTCTGAATCAAAATTTCATGACCGATAACCGGATGGCCTGCCCAGACGTATGAGGCGGGTTTGGACGCCCGCTCAACTGCTGTCCCTGGAGTTTAATGGAACCTGAGTTCCCTGTTTTTTTATTTATTTTTAAAGACAGCCTTGCCCGGCCTGTTGGTCAGTGGTCCGGCTACAAACATGAGGACTTTTGTCTTGCACGAGTGACGAGTTTACCAACCTAGTTGTCACACGGTTGACGCATGCAGAGGATCACGACCCCCGTCCACCCACCCACCCCTCCTCGTGTTCTTCCTTCCCATCCCATCCCGTTCCCGAGGGGGAGTGGAGTGGCGAACCCAAACCCAAGGCCAAAGCAACACCAGTCGCACATCCCACCGCCCCGCAACGCCAAGCCAAAAGCGAATCCACCCCGCATCCCCTGCTTTTCCTTCCTCGCCTCCCTAAATTTAGCAGCATGGAGGGGGACGAGAGCGATCCATGGGGGCCGCTGATTAAATGAGGCCAGCAGATCGCGGTGCGCCCCCCGCCTCCGCCTTCGTCGCCGCCCCCGTCTCCGTCTCCGTCTCCGTCGCGGTCTTCGTCTCCTCGTTCGTCGCCACCGCCGTCGTCGTCGTCTCCCCTGAGGTGAGACCCGCTCCGCCATCTCTGTTCTGTTCCTCGACATCCCGCCCAGACCCAGTACGGCCTCTTCCGCCTCTTCTCCGGCTCTGAGATATGGAGCAGCGAGCGAGATTTGGCTCTGGTTGGATTTGGCGCCTGCCGATTTGAGAAGGGATTCGGTCCGAGCCACCAATCGGGGCGGGGAGTCGCTAGGTGGCGGCGTGTAGGGTAGGGTAAGGCGGCCTCTCTTGTTTTTGCGGTCACTACGATGCTGTTTTCGTTCTATAATAGAAACAGCAATGGGGGAAAACCGATGGCATGGCATGGCATTGGCAGTGTGATCTAAGGTGCAGTTTCAGTCTGATTTGGGCGAGACTGCTGCTTGCTTCTGAATGATGGTAACAGGAGGTGGGGATGCGGATTGGTTGGACACCAAATTGGGCATACAGATGCATTTCAGTTTGATCTGGGCAACAGGGGCTTGCCATCTTACCTGTGTTGCTATCAGAATGGGTGTGAGTTTTCCGCATCGCGGTGACCCATCAGGCATATAGGAGGGATCACCAGACTGCAAGGGGCCCTAGCTGTTGGAATCTCAAATACGTACTTGTTTGTGTGGTTGATAGATTGGGGTGGCTATGCTGTTGACAGTACACGAGCAGTTAGATCATGCTTGTTGGGGTTTACTGGCAAGAATGCCGTGACAACAGATGATGCTAGCTCTGCTCTGGTGTTATGCTGCACTTTCATTTTCTTCCTTATTTGGTTGATGCAAATGCTGAAATGCAATAGCGGCTTGTTTATCTTGGCATATAAGTATCAATTTCATGGCTCCTTGTCTTGTCGTACATGTATATGAATGTGTGCATTTAAAGAACAAGTCAGTTGCATCACAAATTCACAAGAGTCTGTGTGTAGCTGTAACTCATCCCCATTCTACTTCGTAGACTGAGAATCTTACCTGTATGTTTATTTTGTCTAAGTTATGTTGCTTCCTGTACCACTTTCTTCTCCTTGTTTACTTATTTTCTGTTCCCTCTTGCATAATGCAGGTTGCATTCAGCTTCCGATATTGCCGTGTTCCCCAGGAAGAGAGAGTGCTTGGGGCACTCTCATATGCTTCTCCGAGACTCGCTCATTTCTTTCCTTGCCAATGAAACAAGACAGTCGCATGGCGGGAAACTCGGTGAATCTGCCTCATGCAACTAGAAGAAGAAGTACTTTGGCTTTCAAGTTCCTGATACCCTTCGTTCTAGTTCTTTCAGTTTCTGTTATTGCTGTCACCCAGTACTTCCAAAGTATCTCCTACTTTCTGCGGCCGCTGTGGGACACACCACCAAAGCCCTTCTCCCGTATCCCGCACTACTATGCCCCTAACATGTCCATGGACCAGCTGTGTCAGCTCCATGGCTGGGGCATTCTCTCCTCCCCTCGCCGTGTCTTTGATGCTGTTCTCTTCAGCAATGAGCTCGATATTCTGGACATCCGCTACCATGAGCTCTTTCCGTATGTTGACAGGTTTGTCATCCTTGAAGCGAATGCTACCTTCACTGGCATCCCAAAGTCACTCACCTTCTTTGAAAACCTCAACCGTTTCGCATTTGCTAGCTCAAAGATTGTCTATGACATGCTTCCCATTGGAGATTTGGATCCTGATTCTCGCCGAATGCCCTTCCTTGTAGAAGCCGGTCACCGCCGTGCACTTAACAACCTGCTAAAAAGATCAGGCATTGCTGTGGGGGATGTCTTGATCATGGCTGATGCCGATGAGATCCCCAGTCCTGAAACCGTGCAGTTGCTGAAGTGGTGTGATGGAATACCGCCAATCATGCATCTCGAGCTAAAAAACTATATGTACTCCTTTGAATTTCATGTGGATCAAAACAGCTGGAGAACGACAGCGCATGTGTTCACCGAGCGGACCAAGTATCAACACTCCCGCCAGACCGACCTGATGCTGGCCGACGCAGGCTGGCACTGCAGCTTCTGCTTCAGGGAGATCAAGGAGTTTGCTTTCAAGATGAAGGCATACAGCCATGCAGACCGGGTGAAACATGACATCTTCCTGAACCCTGACAGGATCCAGAGAGTCATATGCAATGGGGATAACATTTTTGACATGCTACCTGAGGAGTACACGTTTAGTGATCTCTTCAAGAAGATGGGGCCGATACCGAGGTCAGCGTCCGCTGTTCATCTTCCATCCTATTTGATCAGGAACGCGGACAGCTACAGGTTCTTACTTCCTGGTGGGTGCTTGAGACCGGGCTAAATCAGAAGTGTCTTGTAACTTGTTAGCCAACAGTATTACTTTTAGATGCAATGTTGTTGTTACTGTGGAAATAGGTGTGTTTTGTTTGATGTGGAGCAGTAATAATTTTACTGTTTTAGATAGGATGGTAGAAACTTTGTGTGTGTGTTCAAGGAACCATGTGAACTTCAGCTTAGAATTCACCTAAGGTGATACAAAGGTAAAATAGCGACAGGGATCGCCGCCCTTTTGGGTTCATCCTGATGAGCAGGAAGCACATCAATGATGTAATTGTTTTTGATCTAAATAAGGAGAGAATGATGCCCTTGTCTTCTCCTACTGGAATCAATGGAACAGGCTACAAATGCAGAAATACAAACATAGCTGCTGACTATATCATCTGCATTGTTTGCATGCTAATCTATGTTTAGTGTTACTTAAACATTTTTAAATAACAATCTCTAATGGACAAATGTTTATTTACAGTCTAAACTCACATGTTTCCCTCTCAAAATGAGAACATTTAACTAAATAATTTACATTTAGTTGTAATCATATACTGTATATAGTAAGTCCATAGTGTACTATTTTTGTTTTCCTTAACCTAGAACATGAAGAGCCTATTTTACTCCCTTAAAGTCACCCCCTCATCTGTCTGAGGCTTGGAACTGTAAATGGAAAATCGGGAGAAAATGTAGCGCTGATATATACACGTGCTGATATATTTACTTGGAACTGTAAATGACAACATAATGCAGGAACAAGCCAAAAACTATACACGTGCTAGCCGCTTTGCATAATTATTATTCAGTAATGTTCAGCAGAGAGTTTCATTTGGTCTTCAGATCATCGACCCACACATGTTAGCTTCTGGTACATACATGGGTCCTATGGAAATTTTGATCTGCTTGCAGCTTGTAAACACTTTCTTCAAGCTGCTCAAAAGTTGCTGGCAAATCTAACTTTATTGATCATTTAAACCTCGAAAAGGAACATGTGTGCCAAAATATAAGAAAACCATTCAGCTTGACCGCCTTCCAGATATTTCTGTCATCTGCTGTTTCCCTCTATAGGATCTGACACATTGTTCCTAGTTCGTCGACACATCATGTTTCTTTCGTTCCATTTTCTTTAATATGCTTCGCATTATGACCCGCTGTTTAGTGTAGACACGACTTCATGTCACTGTTTTTTAGCATGGAAAAATATTGCACTGTGCAAAAGTTGATGCAAAACCAATACTTTATTTATCTGATGTGCATTGTGCAACAACTTTAATTGGTTAAAGCTTTAAGATGTCTGCATTTCTATCCATGTAATGTACTCTCCACATATTAAATGATGCATATCTTCCATCAAGTCTCAATAGTGCTTTTGAAGGTACAACACATCTTTGCATTTTCTAGATATAATTGCATCATACTCACTTTCTTCTACATAGTTTTTCTTTTCTTTTAATACGGTCTGCTCATCCATGGCTATAAGAAGAGAATGCTCTGTCTCTCCTCTCCGACAGCTTCATACATGGAGGCTCCCAAGGTCAAGATGCCAGACTTGTGCTTGCTCTTGCTCATGGCACTCCTGTTGCTTCCTGGTAAGCCTTGCTTGGAATAATTATGCGATGAATATAAAACAGTTTCTCAGTACTCTATTCTTTTTTCTGACGCTGCTGTGCAAAATGATGTCCTTATTGTTTACTGCAGGGTCCGAAGGTCATACCTGCGCGACGGTCAGCCAGACCTACATTACTCTCTTATGTGTGCGTGATACGTGCGTCAAGAACTGCCACAGCGAGGGCTACACAGGAGGGAGGTGCGTGATCACCTCCTTGGAACCTCCCATGTTAGTCTGCTTCTGCATGAAACCCTGCTGATGATGCTTCTGAAGCAGTAATATTTTTGTGTGTGTTTAAGGAACTACATGTGTGAACTTCTATGTTGTATTTGCTATGATGAGCAGTTCAACATAGAGTTCACCTAAGGCGATGTAATAAAGGTAATGTTTTGATGGAGTTCTCGGCCCTTTTCGGTTCATCCTGATGAGCAGCTACAGATGCAGAGATAGAGATTTAGTTGTGCTGTGATGCGATTATATCTTCTAGAGTGTTTGATCTGGTATGGAGTCGATCTGACCCCCCCCCTTCCCCGCGGCTCCCGCGTCGTCCCCCTTGGGCGACTCGGGGGCGACTAGGGTTTCCCCTGGCGCCGCCACCCCCTCCAGCCCCCCTCCCCTTGCCGCCGCCAGAGGTACGCCAGCCTAGGAGGCTGCCGATGAAGGTGGCGGCGAGGCTCCCCGTCGCTTCGTCCCTTGGTGAAGGACCCTGGACGCCGGGGCGGCGGCCCCGGACGGCGAGGCAGCGCCACCTTCACGGCAGGTGGCGGGCGCGGGATGCGGCGAACGGCCTCCTCGGCTTCTTGGGCAGCAAGGAGCCGGCAGGAGGTGGTCGTGGTGTGGGCTTCTTCCACTCCAGATCTGAAGGTCGTGCTTCTCTCCTCCTCTGCTCCACTCCCCCCTCTGGCGGTGTCCGATCTGTGGCTTTGGCTATCAGATCCGGTGCTGGCGGGGTGATAGTGGTATAGGACTGCGTCTGGGGTAATCCCTTGGCCGGTTCTCCGGCCACGGCGGCGACAGCGCGTGCGCGCGTGGTTTTCCTCCCTGGAGGCGTCGCTGAGGACCTGTTTCTTTCCACCCCCGTCCCAGATCCCGGGTGAAAGCCCAAAACCCGTCCCGGGTTGGGCGGCCGTGGCGCCATGCGCGTTGTTCTCTCCTTGGAGACGCCGCCTGGGGCTCTCTGGTTCTTCGGGAGAGTGGTTGTGAGGTTGGCGAGCGCTCGTCGGCGGCGAGCCCAAGGGGTGATTTTTTTGTGTAGGGTGTGTGTTCCTACAGGTGTATGCCTTGACGGAGTAATGCTCTGCGGCGGCAAGGTCGTGGTGTGTCATGGTGGCTCTGCTCCTGAGCCGGGTTGGAGGGGGATAGGGTTCCTCTTCCCGTTGACAGCCCCACGACGCGCACCGCAGAAGCCTCTTCCCTTGTGCGGACACTGGAGCGGCACCTGGTGCTTCCAACTTGCTTCCCTGGTGCTCTGCATTGCTTCTTCGACGATCCTCCCGGCAGCTTTCCTTCTGTTTCTCGGTGTCCAAGGAAGGTGGCAGTGCAGCGGATGTGGTGTGTCTTTGGTGTGAAGAGGACAGATAGTTTACTTGCTCTGGTGTGTCGGCCGGCGCCCGCTCTAGCTCTCGGGTGAGCTCCCAACGATCCGATGGTGCGGCGCCTTCGAGCCTAGGCGAGAGGATAGGGTTCCTCTTCGGCGTTGGAAGACAAGTGCTCGTTTTGTCGGATGCTCCATGGTCAGGCGACCCCCGGTGCCTCCATGCTACTGACCGAACCTCGATGCTTCTTTGTTTTCCTGTCTTTGGTCCCGGGGTGCAGCGGGCTTCGACATTACTTGCAGGACTTTCTCGTGTATTTTCTTGGTGTGCAGTAGTGTGCGTTGCGTTGTAAGCTGCTCAGCCAGCTCCCATGTATCTTTCGGTCGCTCATGTTTGGTGGCCTTGTGTAATCTTGGCCGGTTGATGGCTTTGTTAATTCAAAGCCGGGCTCTACTTGAGCCTTCGTTCCAAACAAAAAAATCTTCTGGAGTGTTTGCATGTGAATCTATCTCCAGTGTTTGACGTTGTTAAATTGTCTGGATAATGTGTGCTAGCACAGTGCTTGACAAAAAGAAGAAAGCAAAACATGAAGACAGTTGGTGCTAGCTCCGTTAGCTTCCTCTTTGGCCCCCAGAGAAGCGAGCGATCTTTCTCACTGAAGATGATATCCACCTCAGATCTCGAGTCTTAGGTCTGTTCCTCTCTGCATTGTTTTCATAGTTCTGCAGGCCTTTTTAGGGCCATAACAACTTCAACGTTTGCCGTTGTATCATCATGACCTCAAGCATGCTGCAAAGCCGCGCTGTGGCATTTTGCAGTGAACGTTTGTTCGTTCTAGGCATAACTTGTCTGATTCGATCATATCTTCTGCATTGTTTGCATGTTAATCAGTGTCTGATGTCACTTGAACATTTAAAGAACACATAATTCCCACCTCAAAATAAGAACATCTAACTAAATAGGAGCAGTTCTATTTCAGTACATCATATATATATATATATATATATATATATATATATATATAGGAAAAATAGATACTACCACCTAGTGGTAGTTACCACCTAAGAATCCACCGTTCATCTCACGCACCTAGATTGAGCGTGCTATTTTTTGAGAATGCCTAACGGGCTAGATGAGGTTCCACCCGATCCATTTAGAATAGTAAATTAATTATTTTGATTAATTTATTTGGTAGTTATCCACGTCGATCTGGCCGTGAACTTATCCCAATTTTTGAATGGCAATTCTATCTAGTCGTCTCACATCCTTATCCGCTTACTAACCAACCTACCATTTCTCTCTACGTAAAAATAGTGTTGTTTCTATCTTCTCTTTAACAACAGCAAACAGATTTGTTAACTATCTACGTTTTGCCGAGGCGACACTTTCATCGCCGGCTGTAGACGGAGGATCAGCGTCCTGTGAGTATTCTCCTGCCGCCAGCGAGACGGTGAAATAATAGCTGGCCGTTGTCGTTCTGAGCAGGGGCGGAGCCAGGCAAGCACGAGGCAGAGGGCCTGCTTCAGAGCTACAATGATCTACAGTATGAAACAGTGGAGAAAATGCTACAATGAATGAAGACTTTCTATGCCACAACCCGGGCCTAGGCCCCCAGGCCTGGGGTGTAGCTCCGCCACTGGTTCTGAGTACCACACAAGCCAGTTATCTACGTCCAATTTCTTTTCTTTATTGCTTAGTTGGATTAACGATATCATAGTCTATCAGATTTTCAACTCTAAAGAATTCATGCCCCCTCATTGACCTTATCATCTGCTGCGGTTCTTTCATGTCAGCGGCACCGTGATTTTGAAGATGCCGAAGCGACCACAGGAGCAAGGCGTTCGGTGAGGCAACCGGAGGAAGACCAACGACGTCTCCTCGGAGCGTACGCAAGGCGTCACCTCTATGGAGCTGTCGCTGGTGACGGCGCATCCATCCGCTCCGGATTTGATTGGCAACTTCCTCCACTGGTGTGTGGTTTTACACTGGATGTACCACGGGCGCAACTAGCCGTCGGCGACGAGCTGACTACTCCTGCATCGACCCCAAGCATCGATGGAAACAAGACTATATTGTGTATATCAAAAGTTCAGTATCATGTAGAGATATAGAAATTATGGACGAACAGTTTGTATTGGTTTACACGTACATATGTCTACAGTATATCATGCAATATACTACCTTTTTGTCATATACTCCTTTTCTTCTAATCTATATACTACATGTACGTTAGGTGACTGTGAAATTACATGTACACACTATGCCCGTTCCTATACGCTTGTTTAGTTCCATTGACATACTACTTCTGATTAGATAATACTCCATACTACCATACTACCTCTTTTATGATACTCCATACTACTTTTGTCATATACTCCTTTCTTCTAATCTACATACTACATGCAAGCACGTCAGGTGCTTGAGAAATTTCATGGATGTCATCCACATAGTACTATTACTATTAAATACCCTCTTGATTAATTCCATTGACATACTCCTTCCCTTGATACTCCATACTCGATAAGTACATACTCCATGTAACATGCCTCTCCATCGACTGTACAAGACATACATCATACTCTTCATGATTATGTAGTATACATAGTATATATTCTATGATTTTGTAGTATATAGTATGTGGGAAATATAGCATATATACTATAAAAATTGGAGCATACCGAAATTTTCCTGAAAAATAGAATATATGTCCTATGATAATTTTGGAAGTATGAAGTAGAAAAAAACGAGTATGTACGCCAAGATTTGTTTTCCTTTGCAAGTACATGCGATCAAGCAAGCTAGCCCTCATTCAGCAATTTTAAAAAGTAAGTCTTATCCATGCAATCAGATGCGGTGCATGCGGCCGGGATATTAGTAGGCTATTCAACTAACCATACGCAACTAACTAGACGGTGGGACATTAATGGATCTTTTTTGTTCGCTAACCCGCTTGGCTTGGCTGCGTGAGATGACACATGGCAGCCAGAGAGGTAGGAGGTAACTACCATTGCTTGTAGATAAAATTTGTCATATATATATATATATATATATATATATATATATATATATATATATATATAAAAGACCATCGAAAACACATAGGAGTGCTCGTCCTCGCATGCTCCCTATATCTACGTTCGTTCGTTTCTTTTGGGATCAGAGCAAAAGGTGTATTGGTTGGGTGGGTGTCCCGTATATGAGATATAGTAAAAGTGGATTGGACCCACCAGTCAACCACGTAGCGCTATGGCATTTGGAACCGAACGGGGACGCCGTGACCAGCCCGTATATGAGATATAGTAAAAGCGGATTGGACCCACCAATCAACCACGTAGTGCTATGACATTTGGAACCGAACGGGGACGCCGTGACCAGCCCATATATGAGATATAGTAAAAGCGGATTGGACCCACCAGTCAACCACGTAGCGCTATGGCATTTGGAACCGAACGGGGACGCCGTGACCATCTTGCCACACCACGTAAATTAGTGTCTGAACTCTGAAGTCTAGTATACTGATGTACCATTTTCCAATTATGACTAGTAGCACTGTAATCTCCAAACACCGCTCAACCCCATCCACTAGGGTCTAGGGGCAGTGGGCGCTGCCGTCCGGGAGGCACAAGTGATTGCCGTCTTCCCCTGCGTGACGTACCTACACTACAAGCTGGTCACGGCGTCCCTGTTCGGTTCCAAATGCCACAGCGCTACGTGGTTGACTGGTGGGTCCAATCCGCTTTTACTGTATCTCATATACGGGACGTCCACCCAACCAATACACCTTTTGCTCTGATCCCAAAAGAAACGAACGAACGTAGATATAGGGAGCATGCGAGGACGAGCACTCCTATGAGTTTTTGTATTGTCGTCGTCCCCCCCCCCCCCCCCCCCCCCCCTCCCTTATATTAGTGGCATTAGCAGTTCACCCCTAATCTTTGTCTGTGGCTTGGAATAGTAAATGGAAACTCACTGAAGAAAACATATTGATGAGCTGGACAACAGAATACACAGTAACAACTAAATACACAAATACTATACAAGCTCTAGCCGCTTTAGATAATTATTGTTTAACAATAAACAAACCAAATGGGTCAACTCTATCTAGAGTTCTAGACCAAAAATTTCAGTATCTGTCAATGTACAACACGTAGTTGCATCATCCCTATGTTTGTTTTCATTCCATAAAGTCTCAAGAATGCTTCGAAGGCGCAACACATCTTTACATCATCCAGATAGAACCGCGTCTTCTAGACATACTTTTTTTGTTTTCTTTTCATATGGTCCGCTCATCCACGACTATAAGAGGAGAAGGTGTAAACACATTTGGATCTGCACCATCTCCTCTCCTCTCTAGCTTCATTTCCTCTTTGGGTGCTTATACCTCGAGACATGGCGGTACTCAAGGCCAAGATGCCGGCCTTGTGCTCCCTCTTGCTCATGGCACTCCTGTTGTTTCCTGGTAAGCCTTGACCGGAGTAAATTGCAAAAAACCATCACAATTGGAGACTCTAATTCACAAAACCACCACCATTCGGTTTTTTTTCAAAAAACCACCACCATTGGGGTGACAGTTTTCAAAAGACGCTGATCTGTCACTAAACACATGTTGACATCATTTCTGATGGATGGGACCCACTGTAAGTGCTGATGTGGCAAAAAAAACTCGTCATCGTTCACTTGTCTGTTAAACTAGAAGAAGGGGCCACCCGTCAGCTGCTGCCGGTGGAGGGGGGCAGCTGAGGTCAACGGCGACCAGGGGCCCTCCAACTCCGGCGACGCCGAAAACCAGGCCGCTGGATCTGGCGGACAGGAGCCGCATCGGGCGAACCTGCGGCCGGTGCGGGAAGCCGGCCCCTCCCCGTTTCCTGGTACTGGCGTGAACATATGCTGTGCCGCCTCCTGCGCATGGTACGGATCGGGCGTCCACCGTGGGTCACGCACGGGCTGGCTCCGGTGCCTGTTGTCCAGATCCGGCGTCTGCCGTCAGGGTCCCGCGCACGGGCCAGCTCCGATCCGGAAGGATCCCGCGCCGAACCACCGGTTGGCGCCGGTGAGGCAAGCCGCTGCCGCCCCGCCGTTCTTGGGGATTCGAGCAGCAGCGGCCGCCACGCACGGGCGCGAGAAGCGGGAGCCGCCACGGCTGCGCAGGGGCCCGCGAGCAGCAACCCCGTTCGCGCATGGGCACGATCAGCCATGGTCGCGCAAGGCGCGCACTGGCGTGCTAGCAGCGGCCCCATCCGCGCACGGGCGCTCGAGCAGCAGCGCCGCGCACCCCGCCTCCTCCAGAGCACGGGCGCGTCGCAGCGGGGACAGCGGACGCGATGGCCATGGCCCTGCTCCGCCTCCGGTGCATGCCGGGGCTCCCGAGGGCGCCGAGAGCACGACGAGCTCTCCTCGCGGGTCCTATCGATGGCAACCTCCAGCGCCTGTTGCTCCTTCCCATGGCGTGCATGGCCACCTCCACAACTTCGGGTGACTTGGCCTGGAGCAGGTGGTGGCGCGCAAGGAGGCTGCTGTCTGCGGTAATGACGGCAAAGCAGCGCGGGGCGGCGACGAGTGTGATTTTGACTGGTCAAACCTGACCAGATAGCGCCGTTAGTACGTACGTGACCGGTGCCGTCTACACCTCGGCCACGTTACATCCGACATTGGGACCCAGCGGTTAATTTTTCGTCAAACGGCTCTAAGCGGCATATTAACGTTTTTTGAAAACTGTTACCTCAATGTTGGTGGTTTTTTGAAAAAAAAACGAATGGTAGCGGTTTTATGAATTAGGGTCCTAATTGTGGTGGTTTTTTGCAATTTACTTCTTTGACCGGAATAATTATCCGAGGAATATAACATCTTCTTGGTGTCCTATTCTTTTCTTTGATGCCGTGGCGCAAAATGAGATGACCTTATTTTTACTGCAGGATCTGAAGGCAAGACTTGCTCGGAGGTCAGCAGGACATACGCTCCTCTCTTATGTGGGGACGACACATGTGCTACTCACTGCCACAAGGAGAGCTTCCCTGGATCGAAGTGTGTGATCACCTCCTTCGACCCTCCCTTTTCAATCTGCCTCTGCAAGAAGCCTTGCTGATGATGCTTGTGGAGCAGTAGTATATTGCTTGTGTGTTTAATGAACTATACATGTGGACATTTATGTTGTATTTGCTGTGATTAGCGGATCAACATAGAATTCACGCAAGGCAATATAATAAAGGTGGAATTGCGATAGAATTCGCCGCCCTTTTGTGTTTTATCCCGATGAGCAGCTAGAAATGAAGAGATAGATATAGCGTGTTGTGATGCGATTATATCTTCTGGAGTGTCTGCATGCATGTGAATCTATCTCTAGTGTTTGACATTGTTAAATTATCTGGATAACGTGTGCTAGATGTATTTTGTATTTGTATGATCGAAGCTAAAATGCTCAACGTGCACCATACATGGTAATTGCAAAGGAAAATGTTTGTTTTCAACCGGATGAAAACATTGTCGCGTAAACCAGGTCACCCGCACGGCACGTGTCCCCTACACGAGCGAGTCCACCGCCTCCCCACCAGCCTTATCTCCTCCGCTCATCCTCTCCTCCACTCGTTCACCCTCCTCGTTTCTTTTCCTCTTCCAATCTCCTCTTTTCCGTTCCAATCGAGAGGAAGGGTGAAGCCGACCACTGCAGTCGCCGGAGCTGCAACGCAGCACCAAGACCAGGCGAGGCGCGGCTCGCCGCCTGTGCTTGCCACCGCTGTTGCAAGGCAGCACGAAGGCCACAGGCTGGCGCCGCTCGTCGTCGGTGCTGCAACGCACACGCCGGAGGTGCTGCGTTGAAACTTTTTTGTGGCACTGTCGGGCTACATTGGAGCACCGCCAGGCTGCTGAAGCCGCGACGGGGGACGGAACAGACTCCACCAAGGCTGCAATGAAGCTTCGTCGGAGCTGCATTGAAGCTTTCGGCGGAGTTGCAATGAAGCTTCGTCGGGGGCGTCGCGGCCGGTGTTGCCATGGAGCAGTCCTGGTGGTTCCCGCAGCGGTTGCCGGCGGGATCTGGGAGTTGCGCTGCAGCGCTCGCCGGCGGCTCCGTCCACCCGCAGCACTGGTAGTGTTGCAACACAGCACGACGGTGGCGAGCCACCGGAGACGAGGGAGATTCGCTGGCGCGTCCCGGCGAGCACACATCAAAAGCCCTTGCAATCAGACGCCTCGCCACAGCAGTAGCGGTGTTGCAACACAACACGGCAACGGCGGCCGCCGGAGTTGAGGGAGATGTTCTGGCTCCCGTCTCGGCGAGCGCACATGTAGGAGCAACAGCATGGCCTCCTTGCACAGTGGAGGGGACATTGCTGTCTTCAGAGAAGTCACGAGCTGAACAGGATCAGAGGGAGAGAAGATGAGAGCTGAAAGGGAAAAAAGAGAGAGAAGACGCAAGCGAGCTGCCTTGCTTAGATCGAATGGCAGCTAGCGGCAGATCGGACGGCTAGCCAGCTGGATGATTTTTCTAGGAAATCATCCGACTGATTTGTAGCAGCCGCCAATTGCAAATCATGGTTAATTGTGTCTGCATGGCGAGTTTGTGCAATGAATTTGTAGTTGGCGCTGAATGTGCTTAATAGTATAAAAGAACCAAGCCAGCTAGATGTCGGCGTTTCCCCTTCACGTCTTTGCTAGACGTGAAGCTATAATCTGAAAGCTATCTAACCCCCAATCAAGCAGCTATCCCTTGATTCTAATTACTTTTATCAGGATTTTAAGCGTGCTGATCAATAGAATAAGAGTTCCTTCAATAGGATTTAAAGCGTGCCGTAAATAGAATAAGAGCTCCGTCAGCGTCTCAACCAAGCCTATAAGATCATGGTGTTATCTCTTGGTTCAATTCTTTGTAAGCATGAACAATTGGACACTAGAGTTTGCACAAAACTACTGAGATTTCATCTCCTCTGGTATGAACAGACTTGCTTCATGTATATTATCAACTTTGTGTAGGCCAATTAATAAAGTGTTCTAGTTTTTTGTACAATGGAGAGCTGTAAAATTTGAAAAAAGAAGAAAGCAAAACATGAAGACAGTTGGTGCTAGCTCTGTCAGCTTCCTCTTTGGCCTCCAGAGAAGCGAGAGATCTTTCTCACTAAAGATGATATGCACGCAAGACCTAGAATCTTAAGTTTGTTCCTCTTTGAATTCATAGTTATGTAGACCTTTCTTACGCCACAACATTTGCCACGTTTGCCATGATATCATCCTGACCTTAAGCATGCTGCATAGCCGTTCGATTGGATGACATAGGGTAGCATCGCTGTGACGCCCCCAATTTGACCGTACACTAATCATACATGCAAACGTGTACGATCAAGATCAGGGACTCACGGGAAGATATCACAACACAACTCTACAAATAAAATAAGTCATACAAGTATCATATTACAAGCCAGGGGCCTCGAAGGCTCGAATACAAGAGCTCGATCATAGACGAGTCAGCGGAAGCAACAATATCTGAGTACAGACATAAGTTAAACAAGATTGCCTTAAAAAGGCTAGCACAAACTGGGATACAGATCGAGAGAGGCGCAGGCCTCCTGCCTGGGATCCTTCCAAACTACTCCTGGTCGTCGTGAGCGGGCTGCACGTAGTAGTAGGCACCTCCCGAGTAGTAGTAGTCGTCATCGACAGTGGCGTCTGGCTCCTGAGCTCCATCGTCTGGTCGCAGCAAACGGGTATAGGAAGGGGAAAATGGGGGAGCAAAGCAACTGTGAGTACTCATCCAAAGTACTCGCAAGCAAGGAGCTACACTACATATGTATGCATTGGTATCAAATGGAAAAGGGGTATTATATGTGGACTGAACTGCAGAATGCCGGAATAAGAAGGGGATAGCTAGTCCTGTCAAAGAATACGCTTCTGGTAACCTCCATCTTGCAGCAGGAGAAGAGAGTAGATGGTAAGTTCACCAAGTAGCATCGTGTAGCATAATCCTAACCGATGATTCTCCCCTCGTCTCCCTATGAGAGAGCGATCACCGGTTGTATCTGGCACTTGGAAGGGTGTGTTTTATTAAGTATCCGATTCTAGTTGTCAGAAGGTCAAGGTACAACTCCAAGTCGTCCTGTTACCGAAGATCACGGCTATTCGAATAGATTAATTTCCCTGCAGGGGTGCACCACATAACCCAACACGCTCGATCCCATTTGGCCGGATACACTTTTCTGGGTCATACCCGGCCTCGGAAGATCAACACGTCGCACCCCTACCTAGGCACAACAGAGAGGTCAGCACGCCGGTCTAAATCCTATGGCGCAGGGGTCTGGGCCCATCGCCCTTTGCACACCTGCACGTTGCGAACGCGGCCGGAAGCAGACCTAGCCTAGCAGGTGTTCCAGTCCAATCCGGCGTGCGCCGCTCAGTCGCTGACGTCACGAAGGCTTCGGCTGATACCACGACGTCGAGTGCCCATAACTGTCCCCGCGTAGATGGTTAGTGCGTATAGCCCAGTAGCCAGACTCAGATCAAATACCCAGATCTCGTTAAGCGTGTTATTTTGAAGTAACCACGAACGCCGACCAGGGCCAGGCCCACCTCTCTCCTAGGTGGTCGCAACCTGCCCTGTCGCTCCGCCACAAAGTAACAGTTGGGGGCCGTCAGGAACCCAGGCCCACCTCTACCGGGATGGAGCCACTTGCCCCTTCGTCCCCCATCTTCGAACAGTATCATAAGTAATGTAACAGTATAAAGTATATAGCATATGCCCGTGATCACCTCCCGAAGTGATCACGGCCCAGTAGTATAGCATGGCAGACGGACAAGAGTGTAGGGCCACTGATGATAATCTAGCATCCTATACTAAGCATTTAGGATTGTAGGTAAGGTATCAACAGTTGTAGCAACAATGACAGGCTATGCATCAGAATAGGATTAACGGAAAGCAGTAACATGCTACACTACTCTAATGCAAGCAGTATAGAGGAGAGTAGGCGATATCTGGTGATCAAGGGTGGGCTTTCCTGGTTGCTCTGGCAAGAGAGAGGGATCATCAACACCATAGTCGTACTGGGTAGCAGCGGCGTCGGTCTCGGTGTCTAGCGAGAGAAGAGGGGGAAGAAAGAATAAATAGTAAGCAAACAGATGCATAGCGATGCATGACATGACAAGTATCGGTGTTAGGGGTGCCCTAACGCGGTATGAGGTGGTACCGGTGAAGGGGGAATCATCCGGGAAAATATCCCCGGTGTTTCGCGTTTTCGGACAGATGAACCGGAGGGGGAAAGTTGCGTGTTCCCTATGCTAGGGATGCGTGGCGGACGAACGAGCAGCGTATCCGGATTCGTCTCGTCGTTTTGAGCAACTTTCATGTACAAAGTATTTTCATCTGAGTTATGGATTAATTTATATTATTTTTTTGAATTTATTTATATTTAGAAATTACACAGTAAAATAATTTTGTCTCCTGATGCTATTCTAGCATGGTGTATGACAGTAGGGCCAGGGGGTTGGGTTGACCCAGTCAAAGGTTAACTAGTCAACATATGAACAGGGCCATGTGTCGTTGACTTAGACAATTATTTTAAATTTTGTTTTTCTCTAAACCATTAGTGGGTCCACATGTCATCTACTATTGGATAAATTAGCTAGCACTACTAATTATATAAACTAACTAAAAGGCTGGCCAGGGTGTGGCATAGCCGGCCACACACGGCTGTGGTGCCTGCACACTACGCACTCACGTATACACACTATGCTAGGGAGTAACTCTATTTCTTTTAACACAAGATAGCATTTTATGATTTTTGTAGGATTTAATCCATGCATTATCTGAAGCAGGTCCAATGGAACAAAATGAGGCTTATTACGTCTACTTTCCGTTTATATAATTTTTACCCATGTTAGGACTTGTCTTATCGCTGTTTAGTGGCTGTCTAGAGGGCTTGGCATTGTAGAAATACGAAACCTAGCTACTGCTACAGTAACTGAACATTACTGTAGCAGAGTAGCAGCAGAATGCAGCGGCTGCAGGAGACGGGGCAGGCGAGCGGAGCAGGCTCAGCGGCGGGAGCGCAGGCGCAGCAGCAGGTGCGGGGATCTGAAGCAGCGGCGGTAGTGGCGCATCAAGGCAGCCAAGCGCGCGCACACGCGGGCGACACAACGGCGTAGCGGACGGGGTGATGCCAGCCTGCAGGAGCTGCGCCATGCCGCAGCGAGCGGGAGGGGCGACGGGCCGTGGTGCGCGCTAGACATGGGCGGACCGCAGGGCACACAGGAAGCAGGCTGCGCACGGCAGCACGCCAGAGGATGGCGGACGTACAACACGCACACATGGAGCCACGGGAGGATTCTCATGAGCACATACGAGATTACGGGGGTGTGCGCAGGTGCGACCTCGTCCAATGGAGCCCACATGCGAGGTAGACGGGTCCTAGGTGAGATCGGCTAGGCCCAGCTCGCGACCATGGCGGACGGTGGCTACGGTTATGAGCGGACGCGCTAAGGAGCCGAATCCGACGAGGGAAAAGGGAGGAAAATAAGCGGAGGCTCACAGCGACTCGGAGGCATGCTCGGGGAGGTCGGGGATAGCCGGAGCAGTACGGATCGACGCCGGGAAGCGGTAGTCGTCGTCGGGGAAGAAGGTCGCGGCCGACGTCTTGGCGGCTCCTCGATCCAAATCAACTTGGGTAGACGATGTGGTCGACGTCGGGGATCCTCTTGAACGTATCCTTGCAGCGCGGGGTGGCTTCGGAGCGTGTTGAGGAAGGTGGCGCGGCGATGCAGCGCTTGGCTATGCGCAAGGAAGAAGAAAGAGGCGCGACGAGGGGGGGAGGGGTGCTAGGGTTCGGGTGAGGGATGGTGTTGCTAAGTAGGGTGAGAGAGGACCGTGGATGCGTGCCACGGTGCCATGGCATCCGTGGATGTGCTCCACGATGCCTCACTGCTACAGGTTGAAGAAAACCAGTGTGGGCTGGGCCTTCGTGCATTGTAGCACTTAGGTCCAGTGGCACTGTAGCAGATGGGCTTTTACTTTCTCTGTTTTCATTTCTCTTGCCCATGTTTTGCATTTACTTGAGCTAGTAAATGAATTTACTTGAACCCAAAATTTAGTATATAAATACTAGACTATGTAATGACCTAGCGCAACAAGTTTCAAATATTTTCGAATAGTTTAAATATTTGTTTAACTTTAAATGGTTGATTTAAATAATGTTGGTTCTGTTTTGAATATTTTAGGGTCATTTAAATATCCCAAATGATCTTGTTTTACTCATGAAAATTAGTTAGTGAATATTTGGAAACCAACGAACATTTTTGTTGTTGTTTGAATAAATATTAATTTGACTCTATTTTAAATTGAATGTGAATTCGGTTTGGAACATAGTGAGGTATAGGAAAATAATTGTGATGACATGGCATCATTAGTGAGTGGTTATTGTAGCTTAATTATTCGCGCGTCACAATTCTCCTCCACTACAAGAAATCTCGTCCCGAGATTTAGGAGCGGTTGTACGGGGGAAAGGATCTGGTTACGAAATACTAACAATTCTTCTCGGTCATACTTGCTCTTCTCGAAGAGGTCGATCCATGACATTGATGGCTTCATTCCTTTGCTTCAGCTCATCATGATGAAGTTGTCGTCCTTTCCTAGGGGCACTCCATCGTACTAACGAATAGGTAAGGGGCAGCTCTACAACGATAGGATGTTATAAGAGAAAATCATCTGGGGGTATTCCAAGAATGAACACATGAGTATCTCTCGAGTTGAACAAATGAAACACCTCGAGAGCAAACTAAGAAGGTACCATAAGCAGTTTCAAGCAGATAGACAACCGTTGTTGCCTGAAACAGCTCGTGAAAGGGGTTCAGAGCAACGATAATTAGTGTTGCGTCTGATACCAGAATTGACGATCTCTAGGAAGGTGTCTCCTGAATTACCTATGAGGTCACGCTCGAGGAATAACTATGGAAACAGGGGGTGTACAGGAGAGCCAGGTTTCGATCCTGTGGGACTGTGGGTTATGGGCCCACCATGTGGGTTAAAGTAGAAAGGGGGTTGACATCTTGCACGGTCACGATAGCAAGGCATGTCAGAGGGTAGCCTGTCAGTTATGTCGGCAACAACATCGATACCAAGGGCGAGGGATGAAGAGAACCATTTTCCTGCTCGTTGAACGAGGCGGACCAATAGGCAAGGTTCTCGTCCATCGGTGGCTACCAGAATGTCAGCAACAATAGTAACAGGGTCTTACTGACAGAGTGGTACAACGAGGTGTTTACATAAGCAGGGAAATATTACTGCTTATATTATATAGATCACAAGAAGGTTTAAACAAACCAATGGAAAGGAAAAGTGATTATCAGGTTTAAACAGAACAATGGAAAGAAAAATGTGTATACACACATATTTCAGGGGTATATCCTTAGAAAAATGTGTATACACACATATTTCAGGGGTATATCCTTCCCAAGGACAAGCGGAGCATGATATCCATGACAGGATAGAAAGTAGGAAACCATTTAGGTAAGTGGGGAGGAATCTCATGATATTACCCATACAACAGTGTTAGGATAAATGATAAAGAAAACTTAGCATTGTGCTTCAAATGCTCTTATTGAAAATCGGATTACCACATGCATGCTTCGAGATAGCATTGACATGGTCTTCAAGCAAAGGTCAGACTTTGGATACAGCAAGGATCCATCAAGAACAACTTGTAGAATAAGTCTTACAATTTCCTCATGGAAGAATGGATAACCTTGCTAATAAGGAAACTATAATAGTAGGTCCTTCGGCCAAGTGTGCTAGGCATGACATCACCTTACCGGGTCATAAAATACCAGTGTTATAACTCTTGGAAAAATGTTTCAACCATCATATCTGACCGAGATTCAGATCTGATCGGTGTTAGGATACCTCAGACTCAGGATGCCTGAGAAGAAAAGGTGCAACACAATTTGACGAGATGACATAGTAAGTTTCTCGGGAAAAGAATTATGGAAGCGAGTTCCAAAACAAGAGTTCATCATTAAACCAAGGAGAGGATAAGGAGGTGGCTGATGGACTCAGCGATAATTCCTCAAGATTTCCAAAAGGACGGATTTCCACAATTATGTGAACAAGGCGATAACATTTGTCAATTCAAATGATATAATGTTGTATGCTCTAGGAAAACATACACCATCAATCATTAGTTGAAAGGTGTGCCCGAAGTATGACCTTAGGCAGCAAGCTCAATGTTAGAGTGACGATTCAATAACCAACAGTCTAAGAACAAACTATCGACCGTTAACTTCAAAGCAACAGGGTTTCTAGAAGTACAGAACTCAAACAACATCATTAGCATATTGGTATCCTGGTTAAAAACAACACTGGAACCAAGGAAGAATGGTGATGGTGAGAAGTATCATCATACAGAGAATTTCTAAGAGGTGGAGCAATCCCCACAACATTCTCGACAGAAAAGACAGTAATACTTCAAGGCAGAATACAACACTAGCTAGAAAGCAAGTTGTATTCATAATGTGGACAAGTTCGCGATGAAAGGAAGTCAAGGGCTTTGTTGATCATAATAAAATCATCAAGGGCAAGGAGGGTATTTCTCATCATGAACACAGTTGACATCTCGGAAGAAGTCAAAGTGTTGAAGGTGATCCGACACATTTGCCGGGAGGTTTCAAGAGGATGCAATCAAACAACAACAACAACAAGCAAGGAAATGACGAAGTGGCAAGTTATAGGATCAATATATAAGCTGCAAGCTCGGGACCAAAGTTGCCTTTCAAGACAAGCAACATGATGTTGAAAGCTCGACGTAAGTCGTGCTCACACACTGAAGAATTCATGCCCAGAGAAGGACGCGGTAGCACAGTCAAAAGTAGAAAGACCAAGATGCAGCCGATAGTCTAGGAATGACCAGATTGGATTCAGAATTTCCTAGTAAAACTACTAGGGGTATTTGATTTGTAGTGTGGAATAATTTCACTAGTCGGTGCCCTCGGTTGACAACAACCCAGAACCCGTAGAGTGATTACGACAAGGAAAAACATTACTTCAACAAGTTAGTAAGATGTGGTGTAATGGCAAGGCATCTCCGAGATACCAGGGGGTAATACTCGAAGGTAGAACATGATAGAAGTGGAACCGGGTCATTGACCTATGACAGTAGATACTTCAACCTTGCCACAATTAGATGAGGCACTGGAATGAATTCCGATCAGATATATCAGATCAGGACAGCATGGTCGGAATCATAACTGTAAGGAATCAATTTCAAAAATACCGAAAGAATCATACAGCTGGATAATCATTTTGCAAGAAGCTTCTGAGACGGTCTACATCATTTTCATGGGCATGAACACAAAGTTCAAGTTCGACTCCCACTTCTTTAATGCATATCATTTCATTCACCTCTCGCTTTGATAAAACTGTAGTGTTGGAATTTATTTGGAAGAACACCGGAAGAGTATGACTTGTGAAAACTTTCGGGTTCTCATGGATTAGGGGAAGACATAGGTTCAACCCATAGGGGCATCTTTGGAACATATATCACAAACTTCAGGAGTAAATAAGACAAGCTCGAAAGTAGAGCATGGTTGACAAGGAAGAGGATACAATTTATCAAAGGCATTATATACCTGTGGAAAGGCTCACAAGGTAATTGAATATCAAGGACGATGTCGGATGAAATCCAACAATGGATCTGACGATCCACAATGGAGCTGATGTGAGTATCGGTACTTTGCCAGAAGAAGAAAGAATGCAAGTGGATCAGATGATAGAAACAACTGACTAACTCAAAGCTCAATTGCACAGGAATTGTGATTCCAAGTCAAGGGATCAGAAGCAATGCTCTGAATAGGGATGGATAAGTTGAATAGTCTTAGAGGTACAATCGCCGGCAATTTGATTGGTCGAGAACTAACTCATGTTTAAAATGGCGTCTGAGCCGGAAGGATGAATTCTAGTATCTGGTTAAGGATTGCGAGCATTCACACTCATTGAATCAATGGGCTCAAAATGATAGCGGCAAAGGATGCCAATAAGATTACGAGACTTATGGGATTAACCATAATGGAAGCAAGCAAGAATTTCAAGAGCAATAGGCTGCTCAGGATTTTCGGAAGACCGAATGGTATTTCGAAGACTTTTGTGAAATACGTGAATCAACTAGGGATGAGCGGATACTTGATAAGTGCGAGAATTATTCCGTAGGGGTATTCAGGTTGCAAAGAACAGCAAGGGCAGTGGGCACAAAGTACTTTCGGAACAATAGAGAGAATTTCGGGGTATCTTGTAATAACAAGATTAACTGGGAATAAAAGTAAAAATGATAGGTGTAGGTATTTATCCATATGGATATTTCGGTGGTACGGGATGGCAAAAGCAATGGGCACAAAGTCTTAGAAGAACAACATAGAGTATCCTCAGAATCTTCTAGTGCAGCAGTCGACCATCGGTAATAATATGCTCTCCGGTTGAAAGTGATCACGAGATCCTAATGTTAGATTAAGTAAAAATAATTTCACCCGAATAGAAGAGAGAGCAGAATCCCAGAGTATAGACAAGGAATAAAAGATCCTAATACCACCCAAATGGCAACATGGGCCCGTAAGACACACAACCATGTTAGTAAAAAGTTTTGCAATGTCTAGACTCGACTTCGACGAAGGAGTGTGGAAGGGGGATTCCTACAGGCAGTCGGCTCTGATACCAACTTGTGATGCCCCTAATTTGACCGTACACTAATCATACACGCAAACGTGTACGATCAAGATCAGAGACTCACGGGAAGATATCACAACACAACTCTACAAATAAAATAAGTCATACAAGCATCATATTACAAGCCAGGGGCCTCGAAGGCTCGAATACAAGAGCTCGATCATAGACGAGTCAGCGGAAACAACAATATCTGAGTACAGACATAAGTTAAACAAGATTGCCTTAAAAAGGCTAGCACAAACTGGGATACAGATCGAGAGAGGCGCAGGCTTCCTGCCTGGGATCCTTCCAAACTATTCCTGGTCGTCATGAGCGGGCTGCACGTAGTAGTAGGCACCTCCCGAGTAGTAGTAGTCGTCATCGACAGTGGCGTCTGGCTCCTGAGCTCCATCGTCTGGTCGCAGCAAACGGGTATAGGAAGGGGAAAAGGGGGGAGCAAAGCAACCGTCAGTACTCATCCAAAGTACTCGCAAGCAAGGAGCTACACTACATATGTATGCATTGGTATCAAATGGAAAAGGGGTATCATATATGGACTGAACTGCAGAATGCCGGAATAAGAGGGGGATAGCTAGTCCTGTCGAAGAATACGCTTCTGGTAACCTCCATCTTGCAGCAGGAGAAGAGAGTAGATGGTAAGTTCACCAAGTAGCATCGTGTAGCATAATCCTAACCGATGATTCTCCCCTCGTCGCCCTATGAGAGAGCGATCACCGATTGTATCTGGCACTTGGAAGGGTGTGTTTTATTAAGTATCCGGTTCTAGTTGTCATAAGGTCAAGGTACAACTCCAAGTCGTCCTGTTACCGAAGATCACGGCTATTCGAATAGATTAACTTCCCTGCAGGGGTGCACCACATAACCGAACACGCTCGATCCCATTTGGCCGGATACACTTTTCTGGGTCATGCCCGGCCTCGGAAGATCAACACGTCGCAGCCCTACCTAGGCACAACAAAGAGGTCAGCACGCCGGTCTAAATCCTATGGCGCAGGGGTCTGGGCCCATCGCCCTTTGCACACCTGCACGTTGCGAACGCGGTCGGAAGCAGACCTAGCCTAGCAGGTGTTCCAGTCCAATCTGGCACGCGCCGCTCAGTCGCTGACGTCACGAAGGCTTCGGCTGATACCACGACGTTGAGTGCCCATAATTGTCCCCGCGTAGATGGTTAGTGCGTATAGCCCAGTAGCCAGACTCAGATCAAATACCCAGATCTCGTTAAGCGTGTTATTTTGAAGTAACCGCGAATGCCGACCAGGGCCAGGCCCACCTCTCTCCTAGGTGGTCGCAACCTGCCCTGTCGCTCCGCCACAAAGTAACAGTCGGGCGCCGTCAGGAACCCAGGCCCACCTCTACCGGGATGGATCCACCTGCCCCTTCGGCCCCCATCTTCGAACAGTATCATAAGTAATGTAACAGTATAAAGTATATAGCATATGCCCGTGATCACCTCCCGAAGTGATCACGGCCCAGTAGTATAGCATGGCAAACGGACAAGAGTGTAGGGCCACTGATGATAATCTAGCATCCTATACTAAGCATTTAGGATTGTAGGTAAGGTATCAACAGTTGTAGCAACAATGACAGGCTATGCATCAGAATAGGATTAATGGAAAGCAGTAACATGCTACACTACTCTAAAGCAAGCAGTATAGAGGAGAGTAGGCGATATCTGGTGATCAAGGGTGGGCTTGCCTGGTTGCTCTGGCAAGAGAGAGGGATCGTCAACACCGTAGTCGTACTGGGTAGCAGCGGCGTCGGTCTCGGTGTCTAGCGAGAGAAGAGGGGGAAGAAACAATAAATAGTAAGCAAACAGATGCATAGAGATGCATGACATGACAAGTATCGGTGTTAGGGGTGCCCTAACGCGGTATGAGGTGGTACCGGTGAAGGGGGAATCATCCGGGAAAATATCCCCGGTGTTTCACGTTTTCGGACAAATGAACCGGAGGGGGAAAGTTGCGTGTTCCCTATGCTAGGGATGCGTGGAGGACGAACGGGCTGCGTATCCGGATTCGTCTCGTCGTTCTGAGCAACTTTCATGTACAAAGTATTTTCATCTGAGTTATGGATTAATTTATATTATTTTTTTGAATTTATTTATATTTTGAAATTACACAGTAAAATAATTTTGTCTCCTGATGTTATTCTAGCATGGTGTATGACAGTAGGGCCAGGGGGTTGGGTTGACCTAGTCAAAGGTTAACTAGTCAACATAGGAACAGTGTACGGGGCCACGTGTCGTTGACTTAGACAATTATTTTAAATTTTGTTTTTCTCTAAACCATTAGTGGGTCCACATGTCATCTACTATTGGATAAATTAGCTAGCACTACTAATTATATAAACTAACTAAAAGGCTGGCCAGGGTGTGGCATAGCCGGCCACACACGGCTGTGGTGCCTGCACACTACGCACTCACGTATACACACTATGCTAGGGAGTAACTCTATTTCTTTTAACACAAGATAGCATTTTGTGATTTTTGTTGGATTTAATCCATGCATTATCTGAAGCAGGTCCAATGGAACAAAATGAGGCTTATTACGTCTACTTTCCATTTATATAATTTTTACCCATGTTAGGACTTGTCTTATCGCTGTTTAGTGGCTGTCTAGAAGGCTTGGCATTGTAGAAATACGAAACCTAGCTACTGGTACAGTAACTGAACATTACTGTAGCAGAGTAGCAGCAGAATGCAGCGGCTGCAGGAGACGGGGCAGGCGAGCGGAGCAGGCTCAGCGGTGGGAGCGCAGGCGCAGCAGCAGGTGCGGGGATCTGAAGCAGCGGCGGCAGTGGCGCATCAAGGCAGCCAAGCGCGCGCACACGCGGGCGACACAACGGCGTAGCGGACGGGGTGATGCCAGCCTACAGGAGCTGTGCCATGCAGCGGCTAGCGGGATGGGCCACGCGCCGTGGTGCGCGCTAGACATGGGCGGACTGCAGGGCACACAGGAAGCAGGTTGCGCACGGCAGCACGTCGGAGGATGGCGGACGTACAACATGCACACATGGAGGCACGAGAGGATGCTCATGAGCACATACGAGACTACGGGGGTGTGCGCAGGTGCGACCTCGTGGAATGGAGCCCACAGGTGAGGTAGACGGGTCCTAGGTGAGATCGGCTAGGCCCAGCTCGCGGCCATGGCGGACGGTGGCTACGGTTATGAGCAGACGCGCTAAGGAGCCGAATCCGACGAGGGAAAAGGGAGGAAAATAAGCAGAGGCTCACAGCGACTCGGAGGCATGCTCGGGGAGGTCGGGGATAGCCAAAGCAGTACGGATCGACGCCGGGAAGCGGTAGTCGTCGTCGGGGAAGAAGGTCGCGGCCGACGTCTTGGCGGCTCCTCGATCCAAATCAACTGGCGTAGACGATGTGGTCGACGTCGGGGATCCTCTTGAACGTATCCTTGCAGCGCCGGGTGGCTTCGGAGCGTGTTGAGGAAGGTGGCGCGGCGATGGGCTATGCGCAAGGAAGAAGAAAGAGGCGCGACGAGGGGGGGAGGGGGTGCTAGGGTTCGGGTGAGGGGTGATGTTGCTAAGTAGGGTGAGAGAGGATCGTGGATGCGTGCCACGGTGCCATGGCATCCGTGGATGTGCTCCACGATGCCTCACTGCTACAGGTTGAAGAAAACCAGTGTGGGCTGGGCCTTCGTCCATTGTAGCACTTAGGTCCAGTGGCACTGTAGCAGATGGGCTTTTACTTTATCTGTTTTCATTTCTTTTGCCCATGTTTTGCATTTACTTGAGCTAGTAAATGAATTTACTTGAACCCAAAATTTAGTATATAAATACTAGACTATGTAATGATCTAGCCCAACAAGTTTCAAATATTTTCGAATAGTTTAAATATTTGTTTAACTTTAAATGGTTGATTTAAATGATGTTGGTTCTGTTTTGAATATTTTAGGGTCATTTAAATATCCCAAATGATCTTGTTTTACTCATGAAAATTAGTTAGTGAATATTTGGAAACCAACGAACATTTTTGTTGTTGTTTGAATAAATATTAATTTGACTCTATTTTAAATTGAATTTGAATTCGGTTTGGAACATAGTGAGGTTTAGAAAAATAATTGTGATGACATGGCATCATTAGTGAGTGGTTATTGTAGCTTAATTATTTGGGCGTCACAATTCTCCTCCACTACAAGAAATCTCGTCCCGAGATTAGGAGCGGTTGTTAGGGGGAAAGGATCTGGTTACGAAATTCTAACGATTCTTCTCGGTCATACTTGCTCTTCTCGAAGAGGTCGATCCATGACATTGATGTCTTCATTCCTTTGCTTCAGCTCATCATGATGAAGTTGTCGTCCTTTCCTCGGGGCACTCCATCGTACTAACGAATAGGTAAGGGGCAGCTCTACAACGATAGGATGTCATAAGGGAAAATCATCTGGGGGTATCCCAAGAATGAACACATGAGTATCTCTTGAGTTGAACAAATGAAACACCTCGAGAGCAAAGTAAGAAGGTACCATAAGCAGTTTCAAGCAGATAGACAACCGTTGTTGCCTGAAACAGCGCGTGAAAGGGGTTCAGAGCAATGATAATTAGTGTTGTGTCTGATACCAGAATTGACGATCTCTCGGAAGGTGGCTCCTGAATTACCTATGAGGTCACGCTCGAGGAATAACTATGGAAACAGGGGGTGTACAGGAGAGCCAGGTTTCGATCCTGTGGGAGTGTGGGTTATGGGCCCACCATGTGGGTTAAAGTAGAAAGGGGGTTGACATCTTGCACGGTCACGATAGCAAGGCATGTCAGAGGATAGCCTATCAGTTATGTCGGCAACAACATCGATACCAAGGGCGAGGGATGAAGAGAACCATTTTCCTGCTCGTTGAACGAGGCGGACCAATAGGCAAGGTTCTCGTCCATCGGTGGCTACCAGAATGTCAGCAACAATAGTAACAGGGCCTTACTGACAGAGTGGTACAACGAGGTGTTTACATAAGCAGGGAAATATTACTGCTTATATTATATAGATCACAAGAAGGTTTAAACAAACCAATGGAAAGGAAAAGTGATTATCAGGTTTAAACAGAACAATGGAAAGAAAAATGTGTATACACACATATTTCAGGGGTATATCCTTAGAAAAATGTGTATACACACATATTTCAGGGGTATATCCTTCCCAAGGACAAGCGGAGCATGATATCCATGACAGGATAGAAAGTAGGAAACCATTTAGGTAAGTAGGGAGGAATCTCATGATATTACCCATACAACAGTGTTAGGATAAATGATAAAGAAAACTTAGCATTGTGCTTCAAATGCTCTTATTGAAAATCGGATTACCACATGCATGCTTCGAGATAGCATTGACATGGTCTTCAAGCAAAGGTCAGACTTTGGATACAGCAAGGATCCATCAAGAACAACTTGTAGAATAAGTCTTACAATTTCCTCATGGAAGAATGGATAACCTTGCTAATAAGGAAACTATAACAGTAGGTCCTTCGGCCAAGTGTGCTGGGCATGACATCACCTTACTATGTCATAAAATATCAGTGTTATAACTCTTGGAAAAATGTTCCAACCATCATATCTGACCGAGATTCAGATCTGATCGGTGTTAGGATACCTCAGACTCAGGATGCCTGAGAAGAAAAGGTGCAACACAATTTGACGAGATGACATAGTAAGTTTCTCGGGAAAAGAATTATGGAAGCGAGTTCCAACACAAGAGTTCATCATTAAACCAAGGAGAGGATGAGGAGGTGGCTGATGGACTCAGTGACAATTCCTCAAGATTTCCAAAAGGACGGATTTCCACAATTATGTGAACAAGGGGATAACATTTGTCAATTCAAATGATATAATGTTGTATGCTCTAGGAAAACATACACCATCAATCATTAGTTGAAAGGTGTGCCCGAAGTATGACCTTAGGCAGCAAGCTCAATGTTAGAGTGACGATTCAATAACCAACAGTCTAAGAACGAACTGTCGACCGTTAACTTCAAAGCAACAGGGTTTCTAGAAGTACAGAACTCAAACAACATCATTAGCATATTGGTATCCTGGTTAAAAACAACACTGGAACCAAGGAAGAATGGTGATGGTGAGAAGTATCATCATACAGAGAATTTCTAAGAGGTGGAGCAATCCCCACAACATTCTCGACAGAAAAGACAGTAATACTTCAAGGCAGAATACAACACTAGCTAGAAAGCAAGTTGTATTCATAATGTGGACAAGTTCGCGATGAAAGGAAGTCAAGGGCGTTGTTGATGATAATAAAATCATCGAGGGCAAGGAGGGTATTTCTCATCATGAACACAGTTGACATCTCGAAAGAAGTCAAAGTGTTGAAGGTGATCTGACACATTTGCCGGGAGGTTTCAAGAGGATGCAATCAAACAACAACAACAACAAGCAAGGAAATGACGAAGTGGCAAGTTATAGGATCAATATATAAGCTGCAAGCTCGGGGCCAAAGTTGCCTTTCAAGACAAGCAACATGATGTTGAAAGCTCGACGTAAGTCGTGCTCACACACTGAAGAATTCATGCCCCAGAGAAGGACGCGGTAGCACAGTCAAAAGTAGAAAGACCAAGATGCAGCCGATAGTCTAGGAATGACCAGATTGGATTCAGAATTTCCTAGTAAAACTACTAGGGGTATTTGATTTGTAGTGTGGAATAATTTCACTAGTCGGTGCCCTCGGTTGACAACAACCCAGAACCCGTAGAGTGATTACGACAAGGAAAAACATTACTTCAACAAGTTAGTAAGATGTGGTGCAATGGCAAGGCATCTTCGAGATACCAGGGGGTAATACTCGAAGGTAGAACATGATAGAAGTAGAACCGGGTCATTGAACTATGTCAGCAGATACTTCAACCTTGCCACAATTAGACGAGGCACTGGAATGAATTCCGATCAGATATATCAGATCAGGACAGCATGGTCGGAATCATAACTGTAAGGAATCAATTTCAAAAATACCGAAAGAATCATACAGCTGGATAATCATTTTGCAAGAAGCTTCTGAGACGGTCTACATCATTTTCATGGGCATGAACACAAAGTTCAAGGTCGACTCCCACTTCTTTAATGCATATCATTTCATTCACCTCTCGCTTTGATAAAACTGTAGTGTTGGAATTTATTTGGAAGAACACCGGAAGAGTATGACTTGTGAAAACTTTCGGGTTCTCATGGATTAGGGGAAGACATAGGTTCAACCCATAGGGGCATCTTTGGAACATATATCACAAACTTCAGGAGTAAATAACACAAGCTCGAAAGTAGAGCATGGTTGACAAGGAAGAGGATACAATTTATCAAAGGCATTATATACCTGTGGAAAGGCTCACAAGGTAATTGAATATCAAGGACGATGTCGGATGAAATCCAACAATGGATCTGACGATCCACAATGGAGCTGATGTGAGTATCGGTACTTTGCCAGAAGAAGAAAGAATGCAAGTGGATCAGATGATAGAAACAACTGACTAACTCAAAGCTCAATTGCACAGGAATTGTGATTCCAAGTCAAGGGATCAGAAGCAATGCTCTGAATAGGGATGGATAAGTTGAATAGTCTTAGAGGTACAATCGCCGGCAATTTGATTAGTCGAGAACTAACTCATGTTTAAAATGGCGTCTGAGCCGGAAGGATGAATTCTAGGATCTGGTTAAGGATTGCGAGCATTCACACTCATTGAATCAATGGGCTCAAAATGATAGTGGCAAAGGATGCCAATAAGATTACGAGACTTATGGGATTAACCATAATGGAAGCAAGCAAGAATTTCAAGAGCAATAGGCTGCTTAGGATTTTCGGAAGACCGAATGGTATTTCGAAGACTTTTGTGAAATACGTGAATCAACTAGGGATGAGCGGATACTTGATAAGTGCGAGAATTATTCCGTAGGGGTATTCAGGTTGCAAAGAACAGCAAGGGCAGTGGGCACAAAGTACTTTCGGAACAATAGAGAGAATTTCGGGGTATCTTGTAATAACAAGATTAACTGGGAATAAAAGTAAAAATGATAGGTGTAGGTATTTATCCATATGGATATTTCGGTGGTACGGGATGGAAAAAGCAATGGGCACAAAGTCTTAGAAGAACAACATAGAGTATCCTCAGAATCTTCTAGTGCAGCAGTGGACCATCGGTAATAATATGCTCTCCGGTTGAAAGTGATCACGAGATCCTAATGTTAGATTCAGTAAAAATAATTTCACCCGAATAGAAGAGAGAGCAGAATCCCAGAGTATAGACAAGGAATAAAAGATCCTAATACCACCCAAATGGCAACATGGGCCCGTAAGACACACAACCATGTTAGTAAAAAGTTTTGCAATGTCTAGACTCGACTTCGACCAAGGAGTGTGGAAGGGGGATTCCTACAGGCAGTCGGCTCTGATACCAACTTGTGACGCCCCTAATTTGACCGTACACTAATCATACACGCAAACGTGTACGATCAAGATCAGAGACTCACGGGAAGATATCACAACACAACTCTACAAATAAAATAAGTCATACAAGCATCATATTACAAGCCAGGGGCCTCGAAGGCTCGAATACAAGAGCTCGATCATAGACGAGTCAGCGGAAACAACAATATCTGAGTACAGACATAAGTTAAACAAGATTGCCTTAAAAAGGCTAGCACAAACTGGGATACAGATCGAGAGAGGCGCAGGCTTCCTGCCTGGGATCCTTCCAAACTATTCCTGGTCGTCGTGAGCGGGCTGCACGTAGTAGTAGGCACCTCCCGAGTAGTAGTAGTCGTCATCGACAGTGGCGTCTGGCTCCTGGGCTCCATCATCTGGTCGCAGCAAACGGGTATAGGAAGGGGAAAAGGGGGGAGCAAAGCAACCGTCAGTACTCATCCAAAGTACTCGCAAGCAAGGAGCTACACTACATATGTATGCATTGGTATCAAATGGAAAAGGGGTATCATATATGGACTGAACTGCAGAATGCCGGAATAAGAGGGGGATAGCTAGTCCTGTCGAAGAATACGCTTCTGGTAACCTCCATCTTGCAGCAGGAGAAAAGAGTAGATGGTAAGTTCACCAAGTAGCATCGTGTAGCATAATCCTAACCGATGATTCTCCCCTCGTCGCCCTGTGAGAGAGCGATCACCGGTTGTATTTGGCACTTGGAAGGGTGTGTTTTATTAAGTATCCGGTTCTAGTTGTCATAAGGTCAAGGTACAACTCCAAGTCGTCCTATTACCGAAGATCACGGCTATTCGAATAGATTAACTTCCCTGCTGGGGTGCACCACATAACCCAACACACTCGATCCCATTTGGCCGGACACACTTTTCTAGGTCATGCCCAGCCTCGGAAGATCAACACGTCGCAGCCCTACCTAGGCACAACAAAGAGGTCAGCACGCCGGTCTAAATCCTATGGCGCAGGGGTCTGGGCCCATCGCCCTTTGCACACCTGCATGTTGCGAACGCGGCCGGAAGCAGACCTAGCCTAGCAGGCGTTCCAGTCCTATCCGGCGCGTGCCGCTCAGTCGCTGACGTCACGAAGGCTTCGGCTGATACCACGACGTCGAGTGCCCATAACTGTCCCCGCGTAGATGGTTAGTGCATATAGGCCAGTAGCCAGACTCAGATCAAATACCTAGATCTCGTTAAGCGTGTTATTTTGAAGTAACTGCGAACGCCGACCAGGGCCAGGCCCACCTCCCTCCTAGGTGGTCGCAACCTGCCCTGTCGCTCCGCCACAAAGTAACAGTCGGGGGGCGTCAGGAACCCAGGCCCACCTCTACCGGGATGGAGCCACCTGCCCCTTCGGCCCCCATCTTCGAACAGTATCATAAGTAATGTAACAGTATAAAGTATATAGTATATGCCCGTGATCACCTCCCGAAGTGATCACGGCCCAGTAGTATAGCATGGCAAACGAACAAGAGTGTAGGGCCACTGATGACAATCTAGCATCCTATACTAAGCATTTAGGATTGTAGGTAAGGTATCAACAGTTGTAGCAACAATGACAGGCTATGCATCAGAATAGGATTAATGGAAAGCAGCTACATGCTACACTACTCTAATGCAAGCAGTATAGAGGAGAGTAGGCGATATCTGGTGATCAAGGGTGGGCTTGCCTGGTTGCTCTGGCAAGAGAGAGGGGTCGTCAACACCGTAGTCGTACTGGGTAGCAGCGGAGTCGGTCTCGGTGTCTAGCGAGAGAAGAGGGGGAAGAAATAATAAATAGTAAGCAAACAGATGCATAGCAATGCATGACATGACAAGTATCGGTGTTAGGGGTGCCCTAACGCGGTATGACGTGGTACCGGTGAAGGGGGAATCATCCGGGAAAATATCCCCGGTGTTTCGCGTTTTCGGACAGATGAACCGGAGGGGGAAAGTTGCGTGTTTGCTATGCTAGGGATGCGTGGCGGACGAACGGGCTGCGTATCCGGATTCGTCTCGTCGTTCTGAGCAACTTTCATGTACAAGGTATTTTCATCCGAGTTATGGATTAATTTATATTATTTTTTTGAATTTATTTATATTTAGAAATTACATAGTAAAATAATTTTGTCTTCTGGTGCTATTCTAGCATAGTGTATGACAGTAGGGCCAGGGGTTGGGTTGACCCAATCAAAGGTTGACTAGTCAACATATGAATAGTGTACGGGGCCACATGTCATTGACTTAGACAATTATTTTAAATTTTCTTTTTCTCTAAACCATTAGTGGGTCCACATGTCATCTACTATTGGATAAATTAGCTAGTACTACTAATTATATAAACTAACTAAAAGGCTGGCCAGGGTGTGGCTTAGCCGGCCACACACGGCTGTGGTGCCTGCACACTACGCCCTCATGTATACACACTATGCTAGGGAGTAACTCTATTTCTTTTAACACAAGATAGCATTTTATGATTTTTGTAGGATTTGATCCATGCATAATCTGAAGCAGGTCCAATGGAACAAAATGAGGCTTATTACGCCTACTTTCCGTTTATATAATTTTTACCAATGTTAGGACTTGTGTTATCGTTGTTTAGTGGCTGTCTAGAGGGCTTGGCATTGTAGAAATACGAAACCTAGCTACTGCTACAGTAACTGAACATTACTGTAGCAGCGTAGCAGCAGAATGCAGCGGCTGCAGGAGACGGGGCAGGCGAGCGGAGCTGGCTCAGCGGCGGGAGCGCAGGCGCAGCAGCAGGTGCGGGGATCTGAAGCAGCGGCGGCAGTGGCGCATCAAGGCAGCCAAGCGCGCGCACACGCGGGCGACACAACGGCGTAGCGGACGGGGTGATGCCAGCCTGCAGGAGCTGCGCCATGCAGCGGCGAGCGGGAGGGGCGACGGGCCGTGGTGCGCGCTAGACATGGGCGGACCGCAGGGCACACAGGAAGCAGGCTGCGCACGGCAGCACGCCAGAGGATGGCGGGCGTACAACACGCACACATGGAGCCACGGGAGGATGCTCATGAGCACATACGAGATTACGGGGGTGTGCGCAGGTGCGACCTCGTCCAATGGAGCCCACATGCGAGGTAGACGGGTCCTAGGTGAGATCGGCTAGGCCCAGCTCGCGGCCATGGCGGACGGTGGCTACGGTTATGAGCGGACGCGCTAAGGAGCCGAATCCGACGAGGGAAAAGGGAGGAAAATAAGCGGAGGCTCACAGCGACTCGGAGGCATGCTCGGGGAGGTCGGGGATAGCCGGAGCAGTACGGATCGACGCCGGGAAGCGGTAGTCGTCGTCGGGGAAGAAGGTCGCGGCCGACGTCTTGGCGGCTCCTCGATCCAAATCAACTTGGGTAGACGATGTGGTCGACGTCGGGGATCCTCTTGAACGTATCCTTGCAGCGCGGGGTGGCTTCGGAGCGTGTTGAGGAAGGTGGCGCGGCGATGCAGCGCTTGGCTATGCGCAAGGAAGAAGAAAGAGGCACGACGAGGGGGGGGGAGGGGTGCTAGGGTTCGGGTGAGGGGTGGTGTTGCTAAGTAGGGTGAGAGAGGACCGTGGATGCGTGCCACGGTGCCATGGCATCCGTGGATGTGCTCCACGATGCCTCACTGCTACAGGTTGAAGAAAACCAGTGTGGGCTGGGCCTTCGTGCATTGTAGCACTTAGGTCCAGTGGCACTGTAGCAGATGGGCTTTTACTTTCTCTGTTTTCATTTCTCTTGCCCATGTTTTGCATTTACTTGAGCTAGTAAATGAATTTACTTGAACCCAAAATTTAGTATATAAATACTAGACTATGTAATGACCTAGCGCAACAAGTTTCAAATATTTTCGAATAGTTTAAATATTTGTTTAACTTTAAATGGTTGATTTAAATGATGTTGGTTCTGTTTTGAATATTTTAGGGTCATTTAAATATCCCAAATGATCTTGTTTTACTCATGAAAATTAGTTAGTGAATATTTGGAAACCAACGAACATTTTTGTTGTTGTTTGAATAAATATTAATTTGACTCTATTTTAAATTGAATGTGAATTCGGTTTGGAACATAGTGAGGTATAGGAAAATAATTGTGATGACATGGCATCATTAGTGAGTGGTTATTGTAGCTTAATTATTCGCGCATCACAATTCTCCTCCACTACAAGAAATCTCGTCCCAAGATTTAGGAGCGGTTGTAAGGGGGAAAGGATCTGGTTACGAAATTCTAACAATTCTTCTCGGTCATACTTGCTCTTCTCGAAGAGGTCGATCCATGACATTGATGTCTTCATTCCTTTGCTTCAGCTCATCATGATGAAGTTGTCGTCCTTTCCTCGGGGCACTCCATCATACTAACGAATAGGTAAGGGGCAGCTCTACAACGATAGGATGTCATAAGGGAAAATCATCTGGGGGTATCCCAAGAATGAACACATGAGTATCTCTTGAGTTGAACAAATGAAACACCTCGAGAGCAAAGTAAGAAGGTACCATAAGCAGTTTCAAGCAGATAGACAACCGTTGTTGCCTGAAACAGCGCGTGAAAGGGGTTCAGAGCAATGATAATTAGTGTTGTGTCTGATACCAGAATTGACGATCTGTCGGAAGGTGGCTCCTGAATTACCTATGAGGTCACGCTTGAGGAATAACTATGGAAACAGGGGGTGTACAAGAGAGCCAGGTTTCGATCCTGTGGGAGTGTGGGTTATGGGCCCACCATGTGGGTTAAAGTAGAAAGGGGGTTGACATCTTGCACGGTCACGATAGCAAGGCATGTCAGAGGATAGCCTGTCAGTTATGTCGGCAACAACATCGATACCAAGGGCGAGGGATGAAGAGAACCATTTTCCTGCTCGTTGAACGAGGCGGACCAATAGGCAAGGTTCTCGTCCATCGGTGGCTACCAGAATGTCAGCAACAATAGTAACAGGGCCTTACTGACAGAGTGGTACAACGAGGTGTTTACATAAGCAGGGAAATATTACTGCTTATATTATATAGATCACAAGAAGGTTTAAACAAACCAATGGAAAGGAAAAGTGATTATCAGGTTTAAACAGAACAATGGAAAGAAAAATGTGTATACACACATATTTCAGGGGTATATCCTTAGAAAAATGTGTATACACACATATTTCAGGGGTATATCCTTCCCAAGGACAAGCGGAGCATGATATCCATGACAGGATAGAAAGTAGGAAACCATTTAGGTAAGTAGGGAGGAATCTCATGATATTACCCATACAACAGTGTTAGGATAAATGATAAAGAAAACTTAGCATTGTGCTTCAAATGCTCTTATTGAAAATCAGATTACCACATGCATGCTTCGAGATAGCATTGACATGGTCTTCAAGCAAAGGTCAGACTTTGGATACAGCAAGGATCCATCAAGAACAACTTGTAGAATAAGTCTTACAATTTCCTCATGGAAGAATGGATAACCTTGCTAATAAGGAAACTATAACAGTAGGTCCTTCGGCCAAGTGTGCTGGGCATGACATCACCTTACTATGTCATAAAATACCAGTGTTATAACTCTTGGAAAAATGTTCCAACCATCATATCTGACCGAGATTCAGATCTGATCGGTGTTAGGATACCTCAGACTCAGGATGCCTGAGAAGAAAAGGTGCAACACAATTTGACGAGATGACATAGTAAGTTTCTCGGGAAAAGAATTATGGAAGCGAGTTCCAAAACAAGAGTTCATCATTAAACCAAGGAGAGGATGAGGAGGTGGCTGATGGACTCAGCGATAATTCCTCAAGATTTCCAAAAGGACGGATTTCCACAATTATGTGAACAAGGGGATAACATTTGTCAATTCCAATGATATAATGTTGTATGCTCTAGGAAAACATACACCATCAATCATTAGTTGAAAGGTGTGCCCGAAGTATGACCTTAGGCAGCAAGCTCAATGTTAGAGTGACGATTCAATAACCAACAGTCTAAGAATGAACTGTCGACCGTTAACTTCAAAGCAACAGGGTTTCTAGAAGTACAGAACTCAAACAACATCATTAGCATATTGGTATCCTGGTTAAAAACAACACTGGAACCAAGGAAGAATGGTGATGGTGAGAAGTATCATCATACAGAGAATTTCTAAGAGGTGGAGCAATCCCCACAACATTCTCGACAGAAAAGACAGTAATACTTCAAGGCAGAATACAACACTAGCTGGAAAGCAAGTTGTATTCATAATGTGGACAAGTTCGCGACGAAAGGAAGTCAAGGGCGTTGTTGATGATAATAAAATCATCGAGGGCAAGGAGGGTATTTCTCATCATGAACACAGTTGACATCTCGGAAGAAGTCAAAGTTTTCAAGGTGATCCGACACATTTGCCGGGAGGTTTCAAGAGGATGCAATCAAACAACAACACAAACAAGCAAGGAAATGACGAAGTGGCAAGTTATAGGATCAATATATAAGCTGCAAGCTCGGGACCAAAGTTGCCTTTCAAGACAAGCAACATGATGTTGAAAGCTCAACGTAAGTCGTGCTCACACACTGAAGAATTCATGCCCCAGAGAAGGACGCGGTAGCACAGTCAAAAGTAGAAATACCAAGTGAAGGAAATATGCCCTAGAGGCAATAATAAAGTTATTATTTATTTCCTTATAATCATGATAAATGTTTATTATTCATGCTAGAATTGTATTAACCGGAAACATAATACATGTGTGAATACATAGACAAACAAAGTGTCACTAGTATGCCTCTACTAGACTAGCTCGTTAATCAAAGATGGTTATGTTTCCTAACCATGAACAATGAGTTGTTATTTGATTAACGAGGTCACATCATTAGTTGAATGATCTGATTGACATGACCCATTCCATTAGCTTAGCATCCGATCGTTTAGTATGTTGCTATTGCTTTATTCATGACTTATACATGTTCCTATAACTATGAGATTATGCAACTCCCGTTTGCCGGAGGAACACTTTGGGTGCTACCAAACGTCACAACGTAACTGGGTGATTATAAAGGAGCATTACAGGTGTCTCCAAAGGTAGATGTTGGGTTGGCGTATTTCGAGATTAGGTTTTGTCACTCCGATTGTCGGAGAGGTATCTCTGGGCCCTCTCGGTAATGCACATCAATTAAAGCCTTGCAAGCATCACAACTAAATGAGTTAGTTGCGGGATGATGTATTACAGAACGAGTAAAGAGACTTGCCGGTAACGAGATTGAACTAGGTATTGGTATACCGACGATCGAATCTCGGGCAAGTAACATACCGATGACAAAGGGAACAACGTATGTTGTTATGCGGTCTGACCGATAAAGATCTTCATAGAATATGTAGGAGCCAATATGGGCATCCAGGTCCCGCTATTGGTTATTGACCGGAGACGTGTCTCGGTCATGTCTACATTGTTCTCGAACCCGTAGGGTCCGCACGCTTAAGGTTACGATGACAGTTATATTATGAGTTTATGCATTTTGATGTACCGAAGGTTGTTCGGAGTCCCGGATGTGATCACGGACATGACGAGGAGTCTCGAAATGGTCGAGACATAAAGATTGATATATTGGAAGCCTATGTTTGGATATCGGAACTGTTCCGGGTGAGATCGGGATTTTACCGGAGTACCGGGAAGGTTACCGGAACCCCCCGGGAGCTAAATGGGCCATGATGGGCCTTAGTGGAAAAGAGAAGACGCAGCCCTACATGGGCTGTGCGCCACCCCCTTCCCCTAGTCCTATTAGGACTAGGAGAGGTGGCCGGCCCCCTCTCTCTCTTTTGCCCCTCCGCGAATCCTATTCCAACTAGGATTGGGGGGGAATCCTACTCCCAGAGGGAGTAGGACTCTCCTGGCGCGCCTCCTATGGCCGGCCAGCCTCCCCCCCCCTAGTCCTTTATATACTGAGGCAAAAGCACCCTAGAACACACAAGTTGATCCACGTGATCTATTCCTTAGCCATGTGCGGTGCCCCCTGCCACCATAGTCCTCGCTAATACTGTAGCGGAGTTTAGGCGAAGCCCTGCTGCTGTAGTGCATCAAGATCGTCACCACGCCGTCGTGCTGACTGAACTCTTCCCCGACACTTTGCTGGATCGGAGTCCGGGGATCGTCATCGAGTTGAACGTGTGCTCGAACTCGGAGGTGCCGTAGTTTCGGTGCTTGATCGGTTGGATCGTGAAGACGTACGACTACTTCCTCTACGTTGTGTCATCGCTTCCGTAGTCGGTCTGCATTGGGTACGTAGACAACACTCTCCCCTCTAGTTGCTATGCATCACATGATCTTGCGTGTGCGTAGGAAATTTTTTGAAATTACTACGAAACCCAACAGTGGTATCCGAGCCAGGTTATTTATGTTGATGTTATATGCACGAGTAGAACACAAGTGAGTTGTGGGTGATATAAGTCATACTGCCTACCAGCATGTCATACTTTGGTTCGGCAGCATTGTTGGACGAGACGACCCGGACCAACCTTACGCGTACGCTTACGCGAGACCGGTTCCCCCGACGTGCTTTGCACATAGGTGGCTTGCGGGCGACTGTCTCTCCAACTTTAGTTGAACCGAGTATGGCTACGCCCGGTCCTTGCGAAGGTTAAAACGGAGTCTATTTGACAAACTATCGTTGTGGTTTTGATGCGTAGGTGAGATTGGTTCTTGCTTAAGCCCGTAGCAGCCACGTAAAACTTGCAACAACAAAGTAGAGGACGTCTAACTTGTTTTTGCAGGGCCTGTTGTGATGTGATATGGTCAAGACATGATGCTGAATTTTATTGTATGCGATGATCATGTTTTGTAACCGAGTTATCGGCAACTGGCAGGAGCCATATGGTTGTCGCTTTATTGTATGCAATGAAATCGCGATGTAATGCTTTACTTTATTACTAAGCGGTAGTGATAGTCGTGGAAGCATAAGCTTGGCGAGACGACAACGATACTACGACGGAGATCAAGGTGTCACGCCGGTGATGATGGTGATCACGACGGTGCTTCGGCGATGGAGATCACAAGCACAAGATGATGATGGCCATATCATATCACTTATATTGATTGCATGTGATGTTTATCCTTTTTATGCATCTTATCTTGCTTTGATTGACGGTAGCATTATAAGATGATCTCTCACTAAATTATCAAGAAGTGTTCTCCCTGAGTATGCACCGTTGCGAAAGTTCTTCGTGCTGAGACACCACGTGATGATCGGGTGTGATAGGTTCTACGTTCAAATACAACGGGTGCAAAACAGTTGCACACGCGGAATACTCAGGTTATACTTGACGAGCCAGGCATATACAGATATGGCCTCGGAACACGGAGACCGAAAGGTCGAGCGTGAATCATATAGTAGATATGATCAACATAACGATGTTCACCATTGAAAACTACTCCATCTCACGTGATGATCGGTTATGGTTTAGTTGATTTGGATCACGTAATCACTTAGAGGATTAGAGGGATGTCTATCTAAGTGGGAGTTCTTTAACTTGATTAACTGAACTTAAATTTATCATGAAACTTAGTACCTGATTAGTATCTTGCTTGTTTATGTTTGATTGTAGATAGATGGATCGTGCTGTTGTTCTGTTGAATTTTAATGCGTTCCTTGAGAAAGCAAAGTTGAAAGATGATGGTAGCAATTACACGGACTGGGTCCGTAACTTGAGGATTATCCTCATTGCTGCACAGAAGAATTACGTCCTGGAAGCACCGCTGGGTGCCAGGCCTGCTGCAGGAGCAACGCCAGATGTTATGAACGTCTGGCAGAGCAAAGCTGATGACTACTCGATAGTTCAGTGTGCCATGCTTTACGGCTTAGAATCAGGACTTCAACGACGTTTTGAACATCATGGAGCATATGAGATGTTTCAGGAGTTGAAGTTAATATTTCAAGCAAATGCCCGGATTGAGAGATATGAAGTCTCCAATAAGTTCTATAGCTGCAAGATGGAGGAGAACAGTTCTGTCAGTGAGCATATACTCAAAATGTCTGGGTATAATAATCACTTGATTCAATTGGGAGTTAATCTTCCAGTTGATAGCGTCATTGACAGAATTCTTCAATCACTGCCACCAAGCTACAAGAGCTTCGTGATGAACTATAATATGCAAGGGATGAACAAGACTATTCCCGAGCTCTTCGCGATGTTGAAAGCAGCGGAGGTAGAAATCAAGAAGGAGCATCAAGTGTTGATGGTCAACAAGACCACTAGTTTCAAGAAGAAGGGCAAAGGGAAGAAGAAGGGGAACTTCAAAAAGAGTGGCAAACAAGTTGCTACTCAAGAGAAGAAACCCAAACCTGGACCTAAGCCTGAAGCTGAGTGCTTCTATTGCAAGCAGACTGGTCACTGGAAGCGGAACTGCCCCAAGTATTTGGCGGATAAGAAGGATGGCAAGGTGAACAAAGGTATATGTGATATACATGTTATTGATGTGTACCTTACTAATGCTCGCAGTAGCACCTGGGTATTTGATACTGGTTCTGTTGCTAATATTTGCAACTCGAAACAGGGACTACAGATCAAGCGAAGATTGGTTAAGGACGAGGTGACGATGCGCGTGGGAAACGGTTCCAAAGTCGATGTGATCGCAGTCGGCACGCTACCTCTACATCTACCTTCGGGATTAGTATTAGACCTAAATAATTGTTATTTGGTGCCAGCGTTAAGCATGAACATTATATCTAGATCTTGTTTGATGCGAGACGGTTATTCATTTAAATCAGAGAATAATGGTTGTTCTATTTATATGAGTAATATCTTTTATGGTCATGCACCCTTGAAAAGTGGTCTATTCTTGTTGAATCTCGATAGTAGTAACACACATATTCATAATGTTGAAGCCAAAAGATGCAGAGTTGATAATGAGAGTGCAACTTATTTGTGGCACTGCCGTTTAGGTCATATCGGTGTAAAACGCATGAAGAAACTCCATTCTGATGGACTTTTGGAACCACTTGATTATGAATCACTTGGTACTTGCGAACCGTGCCTCATGGGCAAGATGACCAAAACACCGTTCTCCGGCACTATGGAGAGAGCAACAGATTTGTTGGAAATCATACATACAAATGTATGTGGTCCGATGAATATTGAGGCTCGTGGCGGATATCGTTATTTTCTCACCTTCACAGATGATTTAAGCAGATATGGGTATATCTACTTAATGAAACATAAGTCTAAAACATTTGAAAAGTTCAAGGAATTTCAGAGTGAAGTTGAAAATCATCGTACCAAGAAAATAAAGTTTCTACGATCTGATCGTGGAGGAGAATATTCGAGTTACGAGTTTGGTGTACATTTGAAAAATTGTGGAATAGTTTCGCAACTCACGCCACCCGGAACACCACAGCGTAATGGTGTGTCCGAACGTCGTAATCGTACTTTACTAGATATGGTGCGATCTATGATGTCTCTTACTGATTTACCGCTATCGTTTTGGGGATACGCTCTAGAGACGGCCGCATTCACGTTAAATAGGGCACCATCAAAATCCGTTGAGACGACGCCTTATGAACTGTGGTTTGGCAAGAAACAAAAGTTGTCGTTTCTGAAAGTTTGGGGCTGAGATGCTTATGTGAAAAAGCTTCAACCTGATAAGCTCGAACCCAAATCGGAGAAATGTGTCTTCATAGGATATCCAAAGGAAACTATTGGATACACCTTCTATCACAGATCCGAAGGCAAGACTTTTGTTGCTAAATTCGGAAACTTTCTAGAGAAGGAGTTTCTCTCGAAAGAAGTGAGTGGGAGGAAAGTAGAACTTGATGAGATAACTGTACCTTCTCCCTTATTGGAAATTAGTACATCATAGAAAACTGTTTCAGTGACACCTACACCAGTTAGGGAGGAAGCTAATGATAATGATCATGAAACTTCAGATCAAGATACTACTGAACCTCGTAGATCAACCAGAGTGAGATCCGCACCAGAGTGGTATGGTAATCCTGCTCTGGAAGTCATGCTACTAGATCATGATGAACCTACGAACTATGAATAAGCGATGGTGAGCCCAGATTCCGCAAAATGGCTTGAAGCCATGAAATCTGAGATGGGATCCATGTATGAGAACAAAGTATGGACTTTGGTTGACTTGCCCGATGATCGGCAAGCAATTGAGAATAAATGGATCTTTAAGAAGAAGACTGACGCTGATGGTAATGTTACTGTCTACAAAGCTCGACTTGTCGCAAAAGGTTTTCGGCAAGTTCAATGGATTGACTACGATGAGACCTTCTCACCCGTAGCGATGCTTAAGTCTGTCCGAATCATGTTAGCAATTGCCGCATTTTATGATTATGAAATTTGGCAGATGGATGTCAAAACTGCATTCCTGAATGGATTTCTGGAAGAAGAGTTGTATATGATGCAACCAGAAGGTTTTGTCGATCCAAAGGGAGCTAACAAAGTGTGCAAGCTCCAGCGATCCATTTATGGATTGGTGCAAGCCTCTCGGAGTTGGAATAAACGCTTTGATAGTGTGATCAAAGCATTTGGTTTTATACAGACTTTCCGAGAAGCCTGTATTTACAAGAAAGTGAGTGGGAGCTCTGTAGCATTTCTGATATTATATGTGGATGACATATTGTTAATTGGAAATTATATAGAATTTCTGGATAGCATAAAGGGATACTTGAATAAGAGTTTTTCAATGAAAGACCTCGGTGAAGCTGCTTACATATTAGGCATTAAGATCTATAGAGATAGATCAAGACGCTTAATTGGACTTTCACAAACAACATACCTTGACAAAATTTTGAAGAAATTCAAAATGGATCAAGCAAAGAAAGGATTCTTGCCTGTGTTACAAGGTGTGAAATTGAGTAAGACTCAATGCCCAACCACTGCAGAAGATAGAGAGAATATGAAAGATGTTCCCTATGCATCAGCAATAGGATCTATCATGTATGCAATGCTGTGTACCAGACCTGATGTGTGCCTTGCTATAAGTCTAGCAGGGAGGTACCAAAGTAATCCAGGAGTGGATCACTGGACAGTGGTCAAGAACATCCTGAAATACCTGAAAAGGACTAAGGATATGCTTCTCGTATATGGAGGTGACAAAGAGCTCGTCGTAAAAGGTTACGTTGATGCAAGCTTTGACACTGATCCGGACGATTCTAAATCGCAAACCGGATACGTGTTTACATTAAACGGTGGAGCTGTCAGTTGGTGCAGTTCTAAACAAAGCGTCGTAGCGGGATCTACATGTGAAGCGGAGTACATAGCTGCTTCGGAAGCAGCAAATGAAGGAGTCTGGATGAAGGAGTTCATATCCGATCTAGGTGTCATACCTAGTGCATCGGGTCCAATGAAAATTTTTTGTGACAATACTGGTGCAATTGCCTTGGCAAAGGAATCCAGATTTCACAAGAGGACCAAGCACATCAAGAGACGCTTCAATTCCATCCGGGATCTAGTCCAGGTGGGAGACATAGAGATTTGCAAGATACATACGGATCTGAATGTTGCAGACCCATTGACTAAGCCTCTTCCACGAGCAAAACATGATCAGCACCAAGGCTCCATGGGTGTTAGAATCATTACGGTGTAATCTAGATTATTGACTCTAGTGCAAGTGGGAGACTGAAGGAAATATGCCCTAGAGGCAATAATAAAGTTATTATTTATTTCCTTATAATCATGATAAATGTTTATTATTCATGCTAGAATTGTATTAACCGGAAACATAATACATGTGTGAATACATAGACAAACAAAGTGTCACTAGTATGCCTCTACTAGACTAGCTCGTTAATCAAAGATGGTTATGTTTCCTAACCATGAACAATGAGTTGTTATTTGATTAACGAGGTCACATCATTAGTTGAATGATCTGATTGACATGACCCATTCCATTAGCTTAGCATCCGATCGTTTAGTATGTTGCTATTGCTTTATTCATGACTTATACATGTTCCTATAACTATGAGATTATGCAACTCCCGTTTGCCGGAGGAACACTTTGGGTGCTACCAAACGTCACAACGTAACTGGGTCATTATAAAGGAGCATTACAGGTGTCTCCAAAGGTAGATGTTGGGTTGGCGTATTTCGAGATTAGGTTTTGTCACTCCGATTGTCGGAGAGGTATCTCTGGGCCCTCTCGGTAATGCACATCAATTAAAGCCTTGCAAGCATCGCAACTCAATGAGTTAGTTGCGGGATGATGTATTACAGAACGAGTAAAGAGACTTGCCGGTAACGAGATTGAACTAGGTATTGGTATACCGACGATCGAATCTCGGGCAAGTAACATACCGATGACAAAGGGAACAACGTATGTTGTTATGCGGTCTGACCGATAAAGATCTTTGTAGAATATGTAGGAGCCAATATGGGCATCCAGGTCCCGCTATTGGTTATTGACCGGAGACGTGTCTCGGTCATGTCTACATTGTTCTCGAACCCGTAGGGTCCGCACGCTTAAGGTTACGATGACAGTTATATTATGAGTTTATGCATTTTGATGTACCGAAGGTTGTTCGGAGTCCCGGATGTGATCACGGACATGACGAGGAGTCTTGAAATGGTCGAGACATAAATATTGATATATTGGAAGCCTATGTTTGGATATCGGAAGTGTTCCGGGTGAAATCGGGATTTTACCGGAGTACCGAGAAGGTTACCGGAACCCCCCAGGAGCTAAATGGGCCATGATGGGCCTTAGTGGAAAAGAGAAGACGCAGCCCTACATGGGCTGTGCGCCACCCCCTTCCCCTAGTCCTATTAGGACTAGGAGAGGTGGCCGGCCCCCTCTCTCTCTTTTCCCCCTCCGCGAATCCTATTCCAACTAGGATTGGGGGGGAATCCTACTCCCAGAGGGAGAAGGACTCTCCTGGCACGCCTCCTATGGCCGGCCAGCCTCCCCCCCCTCTAGTCCTTTATATACTGAGGCAGAAGCACCCTAGAACACACAAGTTGATCCACGTGATCTATTCCTTAGCCATGTGCGGTGCCCCCAGCCACCATAGTCCTCGATAATACTGTAGCGGAGTTTAGGCGAAGCCCTGCTGCTGTAGTGCATCAAGATCGTCACCACGCCGTCGTGCTGACTGAACTCTTCCCCGACACTTTGCTGGATCGGAGTCCGGTGATCGTCATCGAGCTGAACGTGTGCTCGAACTCGGAGGTGCCGTAGTTTCGGTGCTTGATCGGTTGGATCGTGAAGACGTACGACTACTTCCTCTATGTTGTGTCATCGCTTCCGCAGTCGGTCTGTGTTGGGTACGTAGACAACACTCTCCCCTCTCGTTGCTATGCATCACATGATCTTGCGTGTGCATAGGAATTTTTTTGAAATTACTACGAAACCCAACACCAAGATGCAGCCGATAGTCTAGGAATGACTAGATTAGATTCAGAATTTCCTAGTAAAACTACTAGGGGTATTTGATTTGTAGTGTGGAATAATTTCACTAGTCGGTGCCCTCGGTTGACAACAACCCAGAACCCGTAGAGTGATTATGACAAGGAAAAACATTACTTCAACAAGTTAGTAAGATGTGGTGCAATGGCAAGGCATCTCTGAGATACCAGGGGGGTAATACTCGAAGGTAGAACATGATAGAAGTAGAACCGGGTCATTGACCAATGACAGTAGATACTTCAACCTTGCCACAATTAGACAAGGCACTGGAATGAATTCCGATCAGATATATCAGATCAGGACAGCATGGTCAGAATCATAACTGTAAGGAATCAATTTCAAAAATACCGTAAGAATCATACAGCTGGATAATCATTTTGCAAGAAGCTTCTGAGACGGTCTACATCATTTTCATGGGGATGAACACAAAGTTCAAGGTCGAATCCCAGTTCTTTAATGCATATCATTTCATTCACCTCTCGCTTTGATAAAACTATAGTGTTCGAATTATTTGGTAGAACACCGGAAGAGTATGACTTGTGAAAACTTTCGGGCTCTCATGGATTAGGGGAAGACATAGGTTCAACCCATAGGGGCATCTTTGGAACATATATCACAAACTTCAGGAGTAAATAACACAAGCTCGAAAGTAGAGCATGGTTGACAAGGCAGAGGATACAATTTACCAAAGGCATTATATACCTGTGGAAAGGCTCACAAGGTTATTGAATATTAAGGACGATGTCGGATGAAATCCAACAATGGATCTGATGATCCACAATGGAGCTGATGTGAGTATCGGTACTCTGCCAGAAGAAGAAAGAATGCAAGTGGATCAGATGATAGAAACAACTGACTAACTCAAAGCTCAATTGCACAGGAATTGTGATTCCAAGTCAAGGGATCTGAAGCAATGCTCTGAATAGGGATGGATAAGTTGAATAGTCTTAGAGGTACAATCGCCGGCAATTTGATTGGTCGAGAACTAACTCATGTTTAAAATGGCGTCTGAGCCGGAAGGATGAATTCTAGGATCTGGTTAAGGATTGCGAGCATTCACACTCACTGAATCAATGGGCTCAAAATGATAGTGGCAAAGGATGCCAATAAGATTACGAGACTTATGGGATTAACCATAATGGGAGCAAGCAAGAATTTCAAGAGCAATAGGCTGCTCAGGATTTTCGGAAGACCGAATGGTATTTCAAAGACTTTTGTGAAATACGTGAATCAACTAGAGATGAGCGGATACTCAATAAGTGCGAGAATTATTCCGTAGGGGTATTCAGGTTGCAAAGAACAGCAAGGGCAGTGGGCACAAAGTACATTCGAAACAATAGAGAGAATTTCGGGGTATCTTGTAATAACAAGATTAACTGGGAATAAAAGTAAAAATGACAGGTGTAGGTATTTATCCATATGGATATTTCGGTGGTACGGGATGGCAAAAGCAATGGGCACAAAGTCTTAGAAGAACAACATAGAGTATCCTCGGAATCTTCTAGTGCAGCAGTCGACCATCGGTAATAAGATGCTCTCCGGTTGAAAGTGATCACGAGATCCTAATGTTAGATTAAGTAAAAATAATTTCACCCGAATAGAAGAGAGAGCAGAATCCCAGAGTATAGACAAGGAATAAAAGATCCTAATACCACCCAAATGGCAACATGGGCCCGTAAGACACACAACCATGTTAGTAAAAAGTTTTGCAATGTCTAGACTCGACTTCGACCAAGGAGTGTGGAAAGGGGATTCCTACAGGCAGTCGGCTCTGATACCAACTTTTGACGCCCCCAATTTGACCGTACACTAATCATACACGCAAATGTGTACGATCAAGATCAGGGACTCACGAGAAGATATCACAACACAACTCTACAAATAAAATAAGTCATGCAAGCATCATATTACAAGCCAGGGGCCTTGAAGGCTCGAATACAAGAGCTCGATCATAGACGAGTCAGCGGAAACAACAATATCTGAGTACAGACATAAATTAAACAAGATTGCCTTAAAAAGGCTAGCACAAACTCGGATACAGATCGAGAGAGGCGCAGGCCTCCTGCCTGGGATCCTTCCAAACTACTCCTGGTCATCGTGAGCGGGCTGCACGTAGTTGTAGGCACCTCCCGAGTAGTAGTAGTCATCATCGACAGTGGCGCCTGGCTCCTGGGCTCCATCGTCTGGTCGCAGCAAACGGGTATAGGAAGGGGAAAAGGGGGGAGCAAAGCAACCGTGAGTACTCATCCAAAGTACTCGCAAGCAAGGAGCTACACTACATATGTATGCATTGGTATCAAATGGAAAAGGGGTATCATATGTGGACTGAACTGCAGAATGCCGGAATAAGAGGGGGATAGCTAGTCCTGTCGAAGAATACGCTTCTGGTAACCTCCATCTTGCAGCAGGAGAAGAGAGTAGATGGTAAGTTCACCAAGTAGCATCGTGTAGCATAATCCTAACCGATGATTCTCCCCTCGTCGCCCTGTGAGAGAGCGATCACCAGTTGTATCTGGCACTTGGAAGGGTGTGTTTTATTAAGTATCCAGTTCTAGTTGTCATAAGGTCAAGGTACAACTCCAATGTTGGGGAACGTAGTAGAAATTCAAAATTTTCTACGCATCACCAAGATCAATCTATGGAGTAATCTAGCAACGAGGGGAAGGAGAGTGCATCTACATACCCTTGTAGATCGCTAAGCGGAAGCGTTCAAGTGAACAGGGTTGATGGAGTCGTACTCGTCGTGATCCAAATCACCGATGATCCTAGTGCCGAACGGACGGCACCTCCGTGTTCAACAAACGTACAGCCCGGTGACGTCTCCTACGCCTTGATCCAGCAAGGGGAGAAGGAGAGGTTGGGGAAGACTCAATCCAGCAGCATCACAATGGCATGGTGGTGGTGGAGGAGCGCGGGACTCCAGCAGGGCTTCGCCAAGCACTACGAGAGACGAGGAGGAAGAGGGGTAGGGCTACGCCAACAGGGAGATTGAATCGTGTGTTGGGCTGCCCCTTTGCTCAAGTATATATAGGGGAGGGGAGGGGCTGCACCCCCACCTAGGGTTCCCTACCTAGGGGTGGCGGCAGCCCCCAGATCCCATCTGGGAGGCGGCCAAGGGGGAGAGAGAGGGGGCGCAGCTAGGGTGGGCCTTAGGGCCCATCTGCGCCTAGGGTTTGCCCCCTCTCCTCTTGAGGACACCTTGGGCCTTGGTGGGAGGCGCCCCAGCCCACATAGGGGCTGGTCCCTTCCCACTATTGGCCCATGTAGGCCTCCGGGGCTGGTGGCCCCTCCCGGTGGACCCCCGGACCCCTCCGGTGGTCCCGGAACACTACCGGTGATGCCCGAAACACTTCCGGTGGCCAAAACCATACTTCCTATATATCAATCTTTACCTCCGGACCATTCCGGAACTCCTCGTGACGTCTGGGATCCCATCCGGGATTCCGAACAACCTTCGGTAACCGCGTACATACTTTCCCTATAACCCTAGCGTCATCGAACCTTAAGTGTGTAGACCCTACGTGTTCGGGAACCATGCAGACATGATCGAGACAACTCTCCGACAATAACCAACAGCGGGATCTGGATACCCATGTTGGCCCCCACATGTTCCACGATGATCTCATTGGATGAACCACGATGTCAAGGATTCAATCAATCCCGTATACAATTCCCTTTGTCCATCGGTATGATACTTGCCCGAGATTCGATCGTCGGTATCCAGATACCTTGTTCAATCTCGTTACCGGAACATCTCTTTACTCGTTCCGTAACACATCATCCCGTGATGAACTCCTTGATCACATTGTGCACATTATGATGATTTCCTACCAAGTGGCCCAGAGATACCTCTCCGTTTACACAGAGTGACAAATCCTAGTCTCGATTCATGCCAACCCAACAGACACTTTCGGAGATACCTGTAGTGTACCTTTATAGCCACCCAGTTACGTTGTGACGTTTGGCACACCCAAAGTACTCCTACGGTATCCGGGAGTTGCACAATCTCATGGTCTAAGGAAATGATACTTGACATTAGAAAAGCTTTAGCATACGAACTACACGATCTTTGTGCTAGGCTTAGGATTGGGTCTTGTCCATCACATCATTCTCCTAATGATGTGATCCCGTTATCAATGACATCCAATGTCCATGGTCAGGAAACCGTAACCATCTATTGATCAACGAGCTAGTCAACTAAAGGCTTACTAGGGACATGGTGTTGTCTATGTATCCACACATGTATCTGAGTTTCCTATCAATACAATTCTAGCATGGATAATAAACGATTATCATGAACAAGGAAATATAATAATAACCAATTTATTATTGCCTCTAGGGCATATTTCCAACAGTCTCCAACTTGCACTACAGTCAATAATCTAGTTCACATCGCCGTGTGATTAACATTCACAGGTCACATCGCCATGTGACCAACATCCAAGAGTCTACTAGACTCAATGATCTAGTTCACATCACTATGTGATTAACACTAAAAGAGTTCTGGGTTTGATCATGTTATGCTTGTGAGAGAGGTTGTAGTCAACGGGTCTTGCCATATTCAGATCCCTATGTATTTCGCAAAACTTTATGTCATATTGTAGATGCTGCTACCACGTTCCACTTGGAGCTATTCCAAATTGTTGCTCCATTATACGTATCCGGTATCTCTACTCAGAGCTATCCGGATAGGTGTTAATCTTGCATCGACGTAACTCTTTACGTCGAACTCTTTACCACCTCCATAACCGAGAAACATTTCCTTATTCCTCTATGGATAATTTTGACCGCTATCTGGTGATCTACTCCTAGATCACCTTTGTACCCTCTTGCCAGACATGTGGCAAGGCACACATCAGGTGTGGTACTTCAGCATGGCATACCGTATAGAGCCTATGACAAAAGCATAGGGGACGACCTTCATCCTTCCTCTTTCTTCTGTCGTGGTCAATCTTCGAGTCTTACTCAACTTCACACCTTACAACTCAGGTAAGAACCCCTTCTTTGACTGATCTATTTTGAACTCTTTCAAAAACATGTCAAGGTGTGCGTTCTTTGAAAGTATCATCAGGTGTCTTGATCTATTTCTATAGATCTTGATGCCCAATATGTAAGTAGCTTTATCTAGGTCTTCCTTTGAAAATCACTCTTCAAACAACCGTATATGCTTTCCAGAAATTCTACATTATTTCAGATCAACAATATGTCATCCACATATACTTATCAGAAATATTGTAGTGCTCCCACTCACTTTCTTGTAAATACAAGTTTCTAGCAAGCATTGTATAAACCAAAAGGCTTTGATCACTCCATCAAAACATATATTCCGATTCCGAGATGCTTGCTCTAGTCCAAAGAAGGATTGCTGGAGCCAGCATACCTTTTAGCATCCTTAGGATTGACAAAACCTTTTATTGTATCACATACAACTTTTCTTACGAAAACTGGTAAGAAAACTTGTTTTGACATCCATCTGTAAGATTTCATAATCGAAAAATACAGCTAATGCTAACATGATTCCGACGGACTTAAGCATCGCTACGGGTGAGATATTCTCATCGTAGTCAACTCCTTGAACTTGTGAAAAGACTCTTTCCCACAAGTCGAGCTTCATAGACGGTAACATTACCGCCCACGTCCGTCTTCTTCTTAAAGATCCATTTATCTCAATGGCTTGCCGATCATCGGGCAAGTCCACCAAAGTCCATACTTTGTTCTAATACATGGATCCTATCTCGGATTTCATGGCTTCTAACCATTTGTCAGAATACGGGCCCACCATCGCTTCTCCATAGCTCGTAGGTTCATTGTTGTCTAACAACATGATATCTAAGATAGGATTACCGTACCACTTAGGAGTAGTACATATCCTTGTCGACCTACGAGGTTCGATAGCAACTTGATCCGAAGCTTCATGATCACTATCATTAACTTCCTATTCAACAGATGTAGGTGCCACAGAAAACATCTTTCTGTGTTGCATCATTCTCTAGTTGAAATAAAGGTTCAACAACCTCATCAAGTTCTATCTTCCTCCCACTCAATTCTTTCGAGAGAAACTCCTTCTCGAGAAAGGACCTGTTCTTAGCGACAAATAATTTGCCCTTGGATCTGAGATAGAAGGTATACCCAACTGTCACCTTTGGGTATCCTATGAAGATGTGTTTGTCCGCTTTGGGTTCGAGCTTCTCCGGCTGAAGCCTTAAGCATCGCAGCCCCAAACATTAGGAAACGACAACTTTGGTCTCTTGCCAAACCAATGTTCACACGGCGTCGTCTCAACGGACTTATATGGTGTCCTATCTAAAGTGAATGCAGTTGTCTCTAACGCATAACCTCAAAATGAAAACGGTAGATTGGTAAGAGACATCATAGATCGCACCATATCTCATAAGGTTCGATTACGACGTCCGTACACACCATAACCCAGTGGTGTTCCAAGTGGCTTCAATTGTGAAACAATTCCACAATGTCTTAAGTGTTTGCCAAACTCATAACTCAGATATTCTCATTGATCAGATCGTAGGAATTTGATCTTCTTTGTTATGATGATTCTTAACTTCACTCTGAAATCGCTTGAACTTTTCAAACGTTTCAGACTTGTGCTTCATTAGGTAGATATACCTATATCTACCCAAATCGTTAGTGAAGATGAGAAAATAGCGATATCCACCGCACGCTTCAATTCTCATTGGATCACACGCATCAGCATGCATGATTTCCAACATGTCACTTGCCCGTTTCATTGTACCTGAAAACGGGGTCTTAGTCATCCTGCCCATGAGGCATGGCTCGCATGTGCAAGTGATTCAAAATCAAGTGACTCCAAACATCCATTGAAATGGAGTTTCTTCAGGCATCTTACGCCAATATGACCTAAGCGGCAGTGCCACGAGAAAGTGGTAATCATTATTAACTCTACATCTTTTGGCGTGAACATGTGTATTACCACGACCGAGATTTAATGAACCATTCACATAGGGTGCATGACCATGAAAGGTATCATTCATGTAAACAGAATAACCATTATTCTCTAACTTAAATGAATGACCGTATTGCAATGAACATGATCTAATCATATTCATGCTCAACGTAGACACCTGATAACATTTATCTAGGTTCAATACTAATCCCGAAGGCAGATGGAGCGTGCGATGGTGATCTCATCAACTTTGGAAACACTTCCAACACACATCATCACCTCGCCCTTAGCCAGTCTCCGTTTAGTCCGTAGCTTTTGCTTCAAGTCACCAATAATAGTAACTGAACTGGTATCCAATACCCAGGTGCTACCAGGAGTACTAGTGAGGTACACATTAATGACACGTATATACTTTGTTGAAGTTGCCAGCCTTCTTATCTACCATGCATTTGGGGTAATTCCGCTACCAGTGGTCGTTCCCCTTACAATAGAAGCACTTAGTATCGGGTTTGGGTTCAACCTTGGGTTCCTTCACTGGAGCGGCAACCGGTTTGCCATCCATATGAAGTTTCCCTTCTAGCCCTTGCCCTTCTTGAAACCAGTGGTCTTAGAAAACCATCAACACTTGATGCTCCTTCTTGATTTCTACCTTTTGCGGTCTCAAGCACCGCGAACAGCTCCGGGATCAACTCCATCCCTTGCATGTCATAGTTCATCACGAAGATCTAGTAGCTTAGTGATAGTGGCTAGAGAACTCTATCAATCACTATCTTATCAGGAAGTTTAACTCCCACTTGATTTAAGTGATTGTAGCACCCAGACATTCTGAGCACATGCTCACTAGCTGAGCTATTCTCCTCCATCTTGTTGGCAAAAGAACTTGTCAGAGGTCTCACACCTCTCAACATGGGCATGAGCCTGAAATCCCAATTTCAGCTCTTGGAACATCTCATATGTTCTATGGCGTTTAAAACATCATTGGAATCCCGATTCTAAGCCGTAAAGTATGGTGCACTAAACTATCAAGTAGTCATCAGGACGTGTCTGTCAGGTGTTCACAACATCCACAGACGACGTTGTAGGGGTTTGCACATCGAGTGGTGCATCAAAGACGTAAGTCTTCTCTGTAGCAGTGAGGACACTCCTCGGACTACGGACCTAGTCTGCATCAGTGCTTACAATATCTTTCAACTTGGTCTTTCTCTAGGAACGTATTGAAACAGGGAGCTACAATGTGAGGTATTTATCTACAACATATTTGCAAAGACAATTTAGACTATGTTCATGATAATTGAGTTCATTTAATGAACTCCCACTCAGATAGACCTCCCTCTAGTCATCTAAGTGAAACATGATCCGAGTCAACTAGGCCGTGTCCGATCATCACGTGAGACGGACTAGTCAACATCGGTGAACATCTTCATGTTGATCGTATCTTCTATACGACTCATGCTCGACCTTTCGGTCTTCCGTGTTCCAAGGCCATGTCTGTACATGCTAGGCTCATCAAGTCAGCCTAAGTGTTTTTGCTGTGTAAATCTGGCTTACACCCGTTGTATTCGAACGTTAGAATCTATCACAGCCGATCATCACGTGGTGCTTCCAAACGACGAACCTTCGCAACGGTGCACAGTTAGGGGGAACACCTTTCTTGAAATTTTAGTGAGGGATCATCTTATTTAAGCTACCGCCGTTCTAAGCAAATAAGATGTAAAACATGATAAACATCACATGCAATCAAATAGTGACATGATATGGCCAATATCATTTTGCTCCTTTTGATCTCCATCTTCGGGGCTCCATGATCATCGTTGTCACCGGCATGACACCATGATCTCCATCATCATGATCTCCATCATCGTGTCTTCTTGAAGTTGTCTCATCATCTATTACTTCTACTACTATGGCTAACGCTTTAGCAATAAAGTAAAGTAATTACATGACGTTTATGTTGACGCGCAGGTCATAAATAAATTATGACAACTCCTATGGCTCCTGCCGGTTGTCATACTCATCGACATGCAAGTCGTGATTCCTATTACAAGAACATGATCAATCTCATACATCACATATATCATTCATCACATCCTTTTGGCCATATCACATCACAAGGCATGTGCTGCAAAAACAAGTTAGACGTCCTCTAATTGTTGTTGCAAGTTTTTACGTGGCTGCTATAGGTTTCTAGCAAGAACGTTTCTTACCTACGCCAAAACCACAACGTGATATGCCAATTTCTATTTACCCTTCATAAGGACCCTTTTCATCGAATCCGATCCGACTAAAGTGGGAGAGACAGACACCCGCTAGCCACCTTATGCAACTAGTGCATGTCAGTCGGTGGAACCAGTCTCACGTAAGAGTACGTGTAAGGTCGGTCCGGGCCGCTTCATTCCACGATGCCGCCGAATCAAGATAAGACTAGTAACGGCAAGTAAATTGACAAAATCAACGCCCACAACTGCTTTGTGTTCTACTCGTGCATAGAAACTACGCATAGACCTAGCTCATGATGCCACTGTTGGGGAACGTAGCAGAAATTCAAAATTTTCTACGCATCACCAAGATCAATCTATGGAGTAATCTAGCAACGAGGGGAAGGAGAGTGCATCTACATACCCTTGTAGATCGCTAAGCGGAAGCGTTCAAGTGAACGGGGTTGATGGAGTCGTACTCGTCGTGATCCAAATCACCGATGATCCTAGTGCCGAACGGACGGCACCTCCGTGTTCAACACACGTACAGCCCGGTGACGTCTCCTACGCCTTGATCTAGCAAGGGGAGAAGGAGAGGTTGGGGAAGACTCCATCCAGCAGCAGCACGACGGCGTGGTGGTGGTGGAGGAGCGCGGGACTCCAGCAGGGCTTCACCAAGCACTACGAGAGACGAGGAGGAAGAGGGGTAGGGCTACGCCAACAGGGAGATTGAATCGTGTGTTGGGCTGCCCCTTTACTCAAGTATATATAGGGGGAGGGGAGGGGCTGTGCCCCCACCTAGGGTTCCCTCCCTAGGGGTGGCGGCAGCCCCCAGATCCCATCTGGGAGGCGGCCAAGGGGGAGAGAGAGGGGGCGCACCTAGGGTGGGCCTTAGGGCCCATCTGCGCCTAGGGTTTGCCCCCTCTCCTCTTGAGGACACCTTGGGCCTTGGTGGGAGGCGCCCCAGCCCACATAGGGGCTGGTCCCTTCCCACTATTGGCCCATGTAGGCCTCCGGGGCTGGTGGCCCCTCCCGGTGGACCCCCGGACCCCTTCGGTGGTCCCGGTACACTACCGGTGATGCCCGGAACACTTCAGGTGGCCAAAACCATACTTCCTATATATCAATCTTTACCTCTGGACCATTCCGGAACTCCTCGTGATGTCCGGGATCTCATCTGGGACTCCTAACAACATTCGGTAACCGCGTACATACTTTCCCTATAACCCTAGCGTCATCGAACCTTAAGTGTGTTGACCCTACGGGTTCGGGAACCATGCAGACATGACCGAGACAACTCTCCAGCCAATAACCAAGAGCGGGATCTGGATACCCATGTTGGCTCCCACATGTTCCACGATGATCTCATCGGATGAACCACGATGTCAAGGATTCAATCAATCCCGTATACAATTCCCTTTGTCCATCGGTATGATACTTGCCCGAGATTCGATCGTCGGTATCCCGATACCTTGTTCAATTTCATTACCGGCAAGTCTATTTACTCATTTCGTAACACATCATCCCGTGATCAACTCCTTGATCACATTGTGCACATTATGATGATGTCCTACCGAGTGGGCCCAGAGATACCTCTCCGTTTACACGGAGTGACAAATCCCAGTCTCGATTCGTGCCAACCCAACAGACACTTTCGGAGATACCTGTAGTGTAGCTTTATAGCCACCCAGTTACGTTGTGACGTTTGGCACACCCAAAGTACTCCTACGGTATCCGGGAGTTGCACAATCTCATGGTCTAAGGAAATGATACTTGACATTAGAAAAGCTTTAGCATATGAACTACACAATCTTTGTGCTAGGCTTAGGATTGGGTCTTGTCCATCACATCATTCTCCTAATAATGTGATCCCGTTATCAATGACATCCAATGTCCATGGTCAGGAAACCGTAACCATCTATTGATCAACGAGCTAGTCAACTAGAGGCTTACTAGGGACATGGTGTTGTCTATGTATCCACACATGTATCTGAGTTTCGTATCAATACAATTCTAGCATGGATAATAAACGATTATCATGAACAAGGAAATATAATAATAACCAATTTATTATTGCCTCTAGGGCATATTTCCAACATCCAAGTCGTCCTGTTACCGAAGATCACGGCTATTGGAATAGATTAACTTCCCAGCAGGGGTGCACCACATAACCCAACACGCTCGATCCCATTTGGCCGGACACACTTTTCTGGGTCATGCCCAGCCTCGGAAGATCAACACGTCGCAGCCCTACCTAGGCACAACAGAGAGGTCAGCACGCCGGTCTAAATCCTATGGCGCAGGGGTCTGGGCCCATCGCCCTTTGCACACCTGCACGTTGCGAACGCGGCCGGAAGCAGACCTAACCTAGCAGGTGTTCCAGTCCAATCCGGCGCGCGCCGCTCAGTCGCTGACGTCACGAAGGCTTCGGCTGATACCACGACGTCGTGTGCCCATAACTGTCCTCGCGTAGATGGTTAGTGCGAATAGGCCAGTAGCCAGACTCAGATCAAATACCTAGATCCCGTTAAGCGTGTTATTTTGAAGTAACCGCGAACGCCGACCGGGGCCAGGCCCCCCTCTCTCCTAGGTGGTCGCAACTTGCCCTGTCGCTCTGCCACAAAGTAACAGTCGGGGGGCGTTGGGAACCCAGGCCCACCTCTATCGGGATGGAGCCACCTGCCCCTTTGGCCCCCATCTTCGAACAGTATCATAAGTAATGTAACAGTATAAAGTATATAGCATATGCCCGTGATCACCTCCCGAAGTGATCACGGCCCAGTAGTATAGCAGGACAGACGGACAAGAGTGTAGGGCCACTGATGATAATCTAGCATCCTATACTAAGCATTTAGGATTGTAGGTAAGGTATCAACAGTTGTAGCAACAATTACAGGCTATGCATCAGAATAGGATTAACGGAAAGTAGTAACATGCTACACTACTCTAATGCAAGCAGTATAGAGGAGAGTGGGCGATATCTGGTGATCAAGGGTGGGCTTGCCTGGTTGCTCTGGCAAGCGAGAGGGGTCGTCAACACCGTAGTCGTACTGGGTAGCAGCGGCATCAGTCTCGGTGTCTAGCGAGAGAAGAGGGGGAAGAAACAATAAATAGTAAGCAAACAGATGCATAGCGATGCATGACATGACAAGTATCGGTGTTAGGGGTGCCCTAACGCGGTATGAGGTGGTACCGGTGAAGGGGGAATCATTCGGGAAAATATCTCCGGTGTTTCGCGTTTTCGGATAGACGAACCAGAGGGGGAAAGTTGCGTGTTCGCTATGCTAGGGATGGGTGGCGGACGAACGGGCTACGTATCCGGATTCGTCTCGTCGTTCCGAGCAACTTTCATGTACAAAGAATTTTCATCCGAGTTATGGATTAATTTATATTATTTTTTTTAATTTATTTATATTTAGAAATTACACAGTAAAATAATCTTGTCTCCTGGTGCTATTCTAGCATAGTGTATGACAGTAGGGCCAGGGGGTTGGGTTGACCCAGTCAAAGGTTAACTAGTCAACATATGAACAGTGTATGGGGCCACGTGTCGTTGACTTAGACAATTATTTTAAATTTTGTTTTTCTCTAAACCATTAGTGGGTCCACATGTCATCTACTATTGGATAAATTAGCTAGCACTACTAATTATATAAACTAACTAAAAGGCTGGCCTGGGTGTGGCATAGCCGGCTACACACGGCTGTGGTGCATGCACACTACGCACTCACGTATACACACTATGCTAGGGAGTAACTCTATTTCTTTTAACACAAGATAGCATTTTGTGATTTTTGTAGGATTTAATCCATGCATTATCTGAAGCAGGTCCAATGGAACAAAATGAGGCTTATTACGTCTACTTTCTGTTTATATAATTTTTACCCATGTTAGGACTTGTCTTATCGCTGTTTAGTGGCTGTCTAGAGGGCTTGGCATTGTAGAAATACGAAACCTAGCTACTGCTACAGTAACTGAACATTATTGTAGCAGAGTAGCAGCAGAATGCAGCGGCTGCAGGAGACGGGGCAGGCGAGCGGAGCAGGCTCAACGGCGGGAGCGCAGGCGCAGCAGCAGGTGCGGGGATCTGAAGCAGCGGCGGCAGTGGCGCATCAAGGCAGCCAAGCGCGCGCACACGCGGGCGACACAACGGCGTAGCGGACGGGGTGATGCCAGCCTGCAGGAGCTGCGCCATGGCCCACAGGCGAGGTAGACGGGTCCTAGGTGAGATCGGCTAGGCCCAGCTCGCGGCCATGGCGGACGGTGGCTACGGTTATGAGCGGACGCGCCAAGGAGCCGAATCCGACGAGGGAAAAGGGAGGAAAATAAGCGGAGGCTCACAGCGACTCGGAGGCATGCTCGGGGAGGTCGGGGATAGCCAGAGCAATACGGATCGACGCCGGGAAGCGGTAGTCGTCGTCGGGGAAGAAGGTCGCGGCCGACGTCTTGGCGGCTCCTCGATCCAAATCAACTGGCGTAGACGATGTGGTCGACGTCGGGGATCCTCTTGAACGTATCCTTGCAGCGTGGGGTGGCTTCGGAGCGTGTTGAGGAAGGTGGCACGGCGATGCAGCGCTTGGCTATGCGCAAGGAAGAAGAAAGAGGCGCGACGAGGGGGGGAGGGGGTGCTAGGGTTCGGGTGAGGGGTGTTGTTGCTAAGTAGGGTGAGAGAGGACCGTGGATGCGTGCCACGGTGCCATGGTATCCGTGGATGTGCTCCACGATGCCTCACTGCTACAGGTTGAAGAAAACTAGTGTGGGCTGGGCCTTCGTGCATTGTAGCACTTAGGTCCAGTGGCACTGTAGCAGATGGGCTTTTACTTTCTCTGTTTTCATTTCTTTTGCCCATGTTTTGCATTTACTTGACCTAGTAAATGAATTTACTTGAAACCAAAATTTAGTATATAAATACTAGACTATGTAATGACCTAGCGCAACAAGTTTCAAATATTTTCGAATTGTTTAAATATTTGTTTAACTTTAAATGGTTGATTTAAATGATGTTGGTTCTGTTTTGAATATTTTAGGGTCATTTAAATATCCCAAATGATGTTGTTTTACTCATGAAAATTAGTTAGTGAATATTTGGAAATGAAAGAACATTTTTGTTGTTGTTTGAATAAATATTAATTTGACTCTATTTTAAATTGAATTTGAATTTGGTTTGGAACATAGTGAGGTTTAGAAAAATAATTGTGATGACATGGCATCGTTAGTGAGTGGTTATTGTAGCTTAATTATTCGGGCGTCACAATTCTCCTCCACTACAAGAAATCTCGTCCCGAGATTTAGGAGTAGTTGTAAGGGGGAAAGGATCTGGTTACGAAATTCTAACGATTCTTCTCGGTCATACTTGCTCTTCTCGAAGAGGTCGATCCATGACATTGATGTCTTCATTCCTTTGCTTCAGCTCATCATGATGAAGTTGTCGTCCTTTCCTCGGGGCACTCCATCATACTAACGAATAGGTAAGGGGCAGCTCTACAACGATAGGATGTTATAAGGGAAAATCATCTGGGGGTATCCCAAGAATGAACACATGAGTATCTCTCGAGTTGAACAAATGAAACACCTCAAGAGCAAAGTAAGAAGGTACCATAAGCAGTTTCAAGCAGATAGACAACCGTTGTTGCCTGAAACAGCGCGTGAAAGGGGTTCAGAGCAACGATAATTAGTGTTGTGTCTGATACCAGAATTGACGATCTCTCGGAAGGTGGCTCCCGAATTACCTATGAGGTCACGTTCGAGGAATAACTATGGAAACAGGGGGTGTACAGGAGAGCCAGGTTTCGATCCTGTGGGACTGTGGGTTATGGGCCCACCATGTGGGTTAAAGTAGAAAGGGGGTTGACATATTGCACGGTCACGATAGCAAGGCATGTCAGAGGGTAGCCTGTCAGTTATGTCGGCAACAACATCGATACCAAGGGCGAGGGACGAAGAGAACCATTTTCCTGGTCGTTGAACAAGGCGGACCAATAGGCAAGGTTCTCGTCCATCAGTGGCTACCAGAATGTCAGCAACAATAGTAACATGGTCTTACTGACAGAGTGGTACAACGAGGTGTTTACATAAGCAGGGAAATATTACTGCTTATATTATATAGATCACAAGAAGGTTTAAACAAACCAATGGAAAGGAAAAGTGATTATCAGGTTTAAACAGAACAATGGAAAGAAAAATGTGTATACACACATATTTCAGGGGTATATCCTTAGAAAAATGTGTATACACACATATTTCAGGGGTATATCCTTCCCAAGGACAAGCGGAGCATGATATCCATGACAGGATAGAAAGTAGGAAACCATTTAGGTAAGTAGGGAGGAATCTCATGATATTACCCATACAACAGTGTTAGGATAAATGATAAAGAAAACTTAGCATTGTGCTTCAAATGCTCTTATTGAAAATCAGATTACCACATGCATGCTTCGAGATAGCATTGACATGGTCTTCAAGCAAAGGTCAGACTTTGGATACAGCAAGGATCCATCAAGAACAACTTGTAGAATAAGTCTTACAATTTCCTCATGGAAGAATGGATAACCTTGCTAATAAGGAAACTATAACAGTAGGTCCTTCGGCCAAGTGTGCTGGGCATGACATCACCTTACTATGTCATAAAATACCAGTGTTATAACTCTTGGAAAAATGTTCCAACCATCATATCTGACCGAGATTCAGATCTGATCGGTGTTAGGATACCTCAGACTCAGGATGCCTGAGAAGAAAAGGTGCAACACAATTTGACGAGATGACATAGTAAGTTTCTCGGGAAAAGAATTATGGAAGCGAGTTCCAAAACAAGAGTTCATCATTAAACCAAGGAGAGGATGAGGAGGTGGCTGATGGACTCAGCGACAATTCCTCAAGATTTCCAAAAGGACGGATTTCCACAATTATGTGAACAAGGGGATAACATTTGTCAATTCAAATGATATAATGTTGTATGCTCTAGGAAAACATACACCATCAATCATTAGTTGAAAGGTGTGCCCGAAGTATGACCTTAGGCAGCAAGCTCAATGTTAGAGTGACGATTCAATAACCAACAGTCTAAGAATGAACTGTCGACCGTTAACTTCAAAGCAACAGGGTTTCTAGAAGTACAGAACTCAAACAACATCATTAGCATATTGGTATCCTGGTTAAAAACAACACTGGAACCAAGGAAGAATGGTGATGGTGAGAAGTATCATCATACAGAGAATTTCTAAGAGGTGGAGCAATCCCCACAACATTCTCGACAGAAAAGACAGTAATACTTGAAGGCAGAATACAACGCTAGCTGGAAAGCAAGTTGTATACATAATGTGGACAAGTTCGCGATGAAAGGAAGTCAAGGGCGTTGTTGATGATAATAAAATCATCAAGGGCAAGGAGGGTATTTCTCATCATGAACACAGTTGACATCTCGGAAGAAGTCAAAGTGTTGAAGGTGATCCGACACATTTGTCGGGAGGTTTCAAGAGGATGCAATCAAACAACAACAACAACAACAACAACAAGCAAGCAAGGAAATGACGAAGTGGCAAGTTATAGGATCAATATATAAGCTGCAAGCTCGGGACCAAAGTTGCCTTTCAAGACAAGCAACATGATGTTGAAAGCTCGACGTAAGTCGTGCTGGCACACTGAAGAATTCATGCCCCAGAGAAGGACGCGGTAGCATAGTCAAAAGTAGAAAGACCAAGATGCAGCCGATAGTCTAGGAATGACCAGATTGGATTCAGAATTTCCTAGTAAAACTACTATGGGTATTTGATTTGTAGTGTGGAATAATTTCACTAGTCGGTTCCCTCGGTTGACAACAACCCAGAACCCGTAGAGTGATTACGACAAGGAAAAACATTACTTCAACAAGTTAGTAAGATGTGGTGCAATGGCAAGGCATCTCCGAGATACCAGGGGGTAATACTCGAAGGTAGAACATGATAGAAGTAGAACCGGGTCATTGACCTATGACAGTAGATACTTCAACCTTGCCACAATTAGACGAGGCACTCGAATGAATTCCGATCAGATATATCAGATCAGGACAGCATGGTCGGAATCATAACTGTAAGGAATCAATTTCAAAAATACCGAAAGAATCATACAGCTAGATAATCATTTTGCAAGAAGCTTCTGAGACGGTCTACATCATTTTCATGGGCATGAACACAAAGTTCAAGGTCGACTCCCACTTCTTTAATGCATATCATTTCATTCACCTCTCGCTTTGATAAAACTGTAGTGTTGGAATTTATTTGGTAGAACACCGGAAGAGTATGACTTGTGAAAACTTTCGGGCTCTCATGGATTAGGGGAAGACATAGGTTCAACCCATAGGGGCATCTTTGGAACATATATCACAAACTTCAGGAGTAAATAACACAAGCTCGAAAGTAGAGCATGGTTGACAAGGCAGAGGATACAATTTACCAAAGGCATTATATACCTGTGGAAAGGCTCACAAGGTTATTGAATATTAAGGACGATGTCGGATGAAATCCAACAATGGATCTGACGATCCACAACGGAGCTGATGTGAGTATCGATACTCTGCCAGAAGAAGAAAGAATGCAAGTGGATCAGATGACAGAAACAACTGACTAACTCAAAGCTCAATTGCACAGGAATTGTGATTCCAAGTCAAGGGATCAGAAGCAATGCTCTCAATAGGGATGGATAAGTTGAATAGTCTTAGAGGTACAATCGCCGGCAATTTGATTGGTCGAGAACTAACTCATGTTTAAAATGGCATCTGAGCCGGAAGGATGAATTCTAGGATCTGGTTAAGGATTGCGAGCATTCACACTCATTGAATCAATGGGCTCAAAATGATAGTGGCAAAGGATGCTAATAAGATTACGAGACTTATGGGATTAACCATAATGGAAGCAAGCAAGAATTTCAAGAGCAATAGGCTGCTCAGGATTTTCGGAAGACCGAATTGTATTTCGAAGACTTTTGTGAAATACGTGAATCAACTAGGGATGAGCGGATACTCGATAAGTGCGAGAATTATTCCATAGGGGTATTCAGGTTGCAAAGAACAGCAAGGGCAGTGGGCACAAAGTACTTTCGGAACAATAGAGAGAATTTCGGGGTATCTTGTAATAACAAGATTAACTGGGAATAAAAGTAAAAATGACAGGTGTAGGTATTTATCCATATGGATATTTCGGTGGTACGGGATGGCAAAAGCAATGGGCACAAAGTCTTAGAAGAACAACATAGAGTATCCTCGGAATCTTCTAGTGCAGCAGTCGACCATCGGTAATAAGATGCTCTCCAGTTGAAAGTGATCACGAGATCCTAATGTTAGATTAAGTAAAAATAATTTCACCCGAATAGAAGAGAGAGCAGAATCCCAGAGTATAGACAAGGAATAAAAGATCCTAATACCACCCAAATGGCAACATGGGCCCGTAAGACACACAACCATGTTAGTAAAAAGTTTTGCAATGTCTAGACTCGACTTCAACCAAGGAGAGTGGAAGGGGGATTCCTACAGGAAGTCGGCTCTGATACCAACTTGTGACGCCCCCAATTTGACCGTACACTAATCATACACGCAAACGTGTACGATCAAGATCAGGGACTCACGGGAAGATATCACAACACAACTCTACAAATAAAATAAGTCATACAAGCATCATATTACAAGCCAAGGGCCTCGAAGGCTCGAATACAAGAGCTCGATCATAGACGAGTCAACGGAAACAACAATATCTGAGTACAGACATAAGTTAAACAAGATTGCCTTAAAAAGGCTAGCACAAACTGGGATACAGATCGAGAGAGGCGCAGGCTTCCTGCCTGGGATCCTTCCAAACTACTCCTGGTCGTCGTGAGCGGGCTGCACGTAGTAGTAGGCACCTCCCGAGTAGTAGTAGTCGTCATCGACAGTGGCGTCTGGCTCCTGGGCTCCATCGTCTGGTCGCAGCAAACGGGTATAGGAAGGGGAAAAGGGGGAGCAAAGCAACCGTGAGTACTCATCCAAAGTACTCGCAAGCAAGGAGCTACACTACATATGTATGCATTAGTATGAAATGGAAAAGGGGTGTCATATGTGGACTGAACTGCAGAATGCCGGAATAAGAGGGGGATAGCTAGTCCTGTCGAAGAATACGCTTTTGGTAACCTCCATCTTGCAGCAGGAGAAGAGAGTAGATGGTAAGTTCACCAAGTAGCATCGTGTAGCATAATCCTAACCGATGATTCTCCCCTCGTCGCCCTGTGAGAGAGCAATCACCGGTTGTATCTGGCACTTGGAAGGGTGTGTTTTATTAAGTATCCGGTTCTAGTTGTCATAAGGTCAAGGTACAACTCCAAGTCGTCCTGTTACCGAAGATCATGGCTATTCGAATAGATTAACTTTCCTGCAGGGGTGCACCACATAACCCAACACGCTCGATCCCATTTGGCCGGACACACTTTTCTGGGTCATGCCCAGCCTCGGAAGATCAACACGTCGCAGCCCTACCTAGGCACAACAGAGAGGTCAGCACGCCGGTCTAAATCCTATGGCGCAAGGGTCTGGGCCCATCGCCCTTTGCACACCTGCATGTTGCGAACGCGGCCGGAAGGAGACCTAACCTAGCAGGCGTTCCAGTCCTACCCGGCGTGCGCCGCTCAGTCGCTGACGTCACGAAGGGTTCGGCTCATACCACGACGTCGAGTGCCCATAACTGTCCCCGCGTAGATGGTTAGTGCGTATAGGCCAGTAGCCAGACTCAGATCAAATACCTAGATCTCGTTAAGCGTGTTATTTTGAAGTAACCGCGAACGCCGACCAGGGCCAGGCCCACCTCTCTCCTAGGTGGTCGCAACTTGCCCTGTTGCTCCGCCACAAAGTAACAGTCGGGGGGCGTCGGGAACCCAGGCCCACCTCTATCGGGATGGAGCCACCTGCCCCTTCGGCCCCCATCTTCGAACAGTATCATAAGTAATGTAACAGTATAAAGTATATAGCATATGCCCGTGATCACCTCCCGAAGTGATCACGGCCCAGTAGTATAGCATGGCAGACGGACAAGAGTGTAGGGCCACTGATGATAATCTAGCATCCTATACTAAGCATTTAGGATTGTAGGTAAGGTATCAACAGTTGTAGCAACAATGACAGGCTATGCATTAGAATAGGATTAACGGAAAGCAGTAACATGCTACACTACTCTAATGCAAGCAGTATAGAGGAGAGTAGGCGATATCTGGTGATCAAGGGTGGGCTTGCCTGGTTGCTCTGGCAAGAGAGAGGGGTCGTCAACACCGTAGTCATACTGGGTAGCAGCGGCGTCGGTCTCGGTGTCTAGCGAGAGAAGAGGGGGAAGAAACAATAAATAGTAAGCAAACAGATGCATAGCGATGCATGACATGACAAGTATCGGTGTTAGGGGTTCCCTAACGCGGTATGAGGTGGTACCGGTGAAGGGGGAATCATCCGGGAAAATATCCCCGGTGTTTCGCGTTTTCGGACAGATGAACCGGAGGGGGAAAGTTGAGTGTTCGCTATGCTAGGGATGCGTGGCGGACGAACGGGCTGCGTATCCGGATTCGTCTCGTCGTTCTAAGCAACTTTCATGTACAAAGTATTTTCATCCGAGTTATGAATTAATTTATATTATTTTTTGAATTTATTTATATTTAGAAATTACACAGTAAAATAATTTTGTCTCCTGTTGCTATTCTAGCATAGTGTATGACAGTAGGGCCAGGGGGTTGGATTGACCCAGTCAAAGGTTAACTAGTCAACATATGAACAGTGTACGGGGCCACGTGTCGTTGACTTAGACAATTATTTTAAATTTTGTTTTTCTCTAAACCATTAGTGGGTCCACATGTCATCTACTATTGGATAAATTAGCTAGTACTACTAATTATATAAACTAACTAAAAGGCTGGCCAGGGTGTGGCATAGCCGGCCACACACGGCTATGGTGCCTGCACACTATGCACTCACGTATACACACTATGCTAGGGAGTAACTCTATTTCTTTTAACACAAGATAGCATTTTATGATTTTTGTAGGATTTAATCCATGCATTATCTGAAGCAGGTCCAATGAAACAAAATGAGGCTTATTACGTCTACTTTTCGTTTATATAATTTTTACCCATGTTAGGACTTGTCTTATCGCTGTTCAGTGGCTGTCTAGAGGGCTTGGCATTGTAGAAATACGAAACCTAGCTACTGCTACAGTAACTGAACATTACTGTAGCAGCGTAGCAGCAGAATGCAGCGGCTGCAGGAGACGAGGCAGGCGAGTGGAGCAGGCTCAGCGGCGGGAGCGCAGGCGCAGCAGCAGGTGCGGGGATCTGAAGCAGCGGCGGCAGTGGCGCATCAAGGCAGCCAAGCGCGCGCACACGCGGGCGACACAACGGCGTAGCGGACGGGGTGATGCCAGCCTGCAGGAGCTGCGCCATGCAGCGGCGAGCGGGAAGGGCGACGCGCCGTGGTGCGCGCTAGACATGGGCGGACCGCAGGGCACACAGGAAGCAGGCTGCGCACGGCAGCACGCCGGAGGATGGCGGACGTACAACACGCACACATGGAGGCACGGGAGGATGCTCATGAGCACATACGAGACTACGGGGGTGTGCGCAGGTGCGACCTCGTCCAATGGAGCCCACAGGCGAGGTAGACGGGTCCTAGGTGAGATCGGCTAGGCCCAGCTCGCGGCCATGGCGGACGGTGGCTACGGTTATGAGCGGACGCGCTAAGGAGCCGAATCCAACGAGGGAAAAGGGAGGAAAATAAGCGGAGGCTCACAGCGACTCGGAGGCATGCTCGGGGAGGTCGGGGATAGCCGGAGCAGTACGGATCGACGCCGGGAAGCGGTAGTCGTCGTCGGGGAAGAAGGTCGCGGCCGACGTCTTGGCGGCTCCTCGATCCAAATCAACTAGCGTAGACGACGTGGTCGACGTCGGGGATCCTCTTGAACGTATCCTTGCAGCGCGGGGTGGCTTCGGAGCGTGTTGAGGAAGGTGGCGCGGCGATGCAGCGCTTGGCTATGCGCAAGGAAGAAGAAAGAGGCGCGACGAGGGAGGGGGAGGGGGTGCTAGGGTTCGGGTGAGGGGTGCTGTTGCTAAGTAGGGTGAGAGAGGACCGTGGATGCGTGCCACGGTGCCATGGCATCCGTGGATGTGCTCCACGATGCCTCACTGCTACAGGTTGAAGAAAACCAGTGTGGGCTGGGCCTTCGTGCATTGTAGCACCTAGGTCCAGTGGCACTGTAGCAGATGGGCTTTTACTTTCTTTGTTTTCATTTCTTTTGCCCATGTTTTGCATTTACTTGAGCTAGTAAATGAATTTACTTGAACCCAAAATTTAGTATATAAATACTAGACTATGTAATGACCTAGCGCAACAAGTTTCAAATATTTTCGAATAGTTTAAATATTTGTTTAACTTTAAATGGTTGATTTAAATGATGTTGGTTCTGTTTTGAATATTTTAGGGTCATTTAAATATCCCAAATGATGTTGTTTTACTCATGAAAATTAGTTAGTGAATATTTGGAAACGAACGAACATTTTTGTTGTTGTTTGAATAAATATTAATTTGACTCTATTTTAAATTGAATTTGAATTCGGTTTGGAACATAGTGAGGTTTAGAAAAATAATTGTGATGACATGGCATCATTAGTGAGTGGTTATTGTAGCTTAATTATTCGGGCGTCACAGTCGCCCTGTGGTATTTTCCAGTGAACCTTCGTTTTAGCCATAACGTCTCTGATTCGATTATATCATCTGCATTGTTTGCATGCTAATCTATGTCTGATGTCACTTGAACATTTAAAGAACAATTTTAGATGGACAAACATTGCCCCCCCTCCCCCTCTCTCCCCCTCTCAAACTATTGGCATTAGCACTTAACCCGTAATCTTTGTCGGTGACTTGGAACAGTAAATGGAAAATCAGGAGAAAACAAACCCATGAGCTGACAACAGAATGCACGAAAACAGCTAAAACACAAAACTATACAAGTTCTAGCCGCTTTACATAATCATTATTTAATAATAAACAAACCAAATCAGTGGTTGGGTATGCTGTTTTGACCCCTAACGACCAAATTTAGATTTCTAGAATTGACAGCTCATGCACAGGGGTTTTCCCCCATTTATTGAGGAACAAGCTTGGTGTTAAGATAATATCTTGAACCATGCTTATCTTGGTACTCATACTAAAAATAACTATGTGCATCCCTAGTTGGTGTAGAGGCCGGGAAGTGAAATTCTCTCTCATTTTCAGACATGGTGGCCATCACATTTTTCAGTCCTCACTCTCAACTCCATCCCCCCCCCTCCCCCCCCCCGCCACCGCCGCCGTGCGCGGGCGACACAGGAGTACCCAAACCCTAGCCATCGGGCAGACGCCCTCCCCTCCATCGCCGCCAATGGTCGGCGGCGGGCAACAACGGCGGCGGAGGGCTTCTCCTCCCTCTCCCAGGTCGAAGGATGGCACAAGGTAGCCATATTCATGGGGGTGTGGCCTTCGTTTCGGCCCACGACGGTGCGGCGGCTCCCGGCGGCGGCGCTTGCTATGGCGCTAGTGGGGATCGATGGCCGAAAGTAGGGTTGTGGCTGGGCGTGGCGGCAGTGACGTTTGGCCTAGATCCCCGGGGGGGCTCTGGTTGGTGGCGGCAGGTGAAGTTGAGGTGGCCCTCGGCGGCATGGCATGGTGGTGACCAAGTCCAAGGCGGAGCTGCTTCGGCCATCTGGTGGCTTTGGCTCCGGTTGGTTCGGCTCAGCAACAATGAAGATCAGGAGCGGGATCCTTCCCAGCAGCTCTCGCGATTCAGCGCGGTGGGGTTGCGGCCCTTCCCCCCAGGCACCAGTGGTGGCGCACGCTGGCAGTGGCCGGAGTGTCAGGGCTCCCGCGGTGACAGTGCTGTTGGGTAGTCACTAGATCTGGGCGGCCAGATCTAGGGCTTTGAAGGTGGTCTGGCCGGTGCGCAGGTTGTCCATTGGGAACTCGTGGGAAAGATCCGGGTGAAGATATTATCTTCGACCGGTGGCTGGAGTTGGTGATGGCGAAGCCCTAGGCGTCATCTCCTTGTTGAAGGAATCATCGAGGTCAAGCTCCCACATCCTTCCGCTACCTCCAGGAGAAACCCTTGATCAGTCGACCGGATGATGATGGCTCTCATGTATCGTTCCCCCCTTGGGGGCGTCATTCTTGGAGGTGTTCATCGGCTCGAGGGACCAGTGGACGGTTTCAGTGGTGGAGCAGCGTTGCATCTGACGCATCGACGACGTGGAGTCTCAGTGGCGTAGCGCAACAGGGTCTTGGCGACGAATGCGTGATAATAGACATGCGTAGGGAGGTGGCGTCGTCAGCCGGCGTGGCGGCGTCGACGGCAGCCTGGCAAGGTCAATGCATTGATACCAATTCTGAAGATGGATCGGCGAAAGATGGTGGTGGCAGCCTCTGGAGCGTGCTTATGCGGTGCCCACTGAGAGCCCACTGGACTGGTTTATCACCCGCTGTTGGGCAGATTGGTGTGAGGTATGGGCAGGCGGCCCTGATCATGTGCACCACCTTCATCAAGTTGGTAGGAGTAGCGACAGATGTTGCCTGCAGGGTTGTCAGGAAGGTGGCTTCAGAATAATTGTTGTATTACTTTGTAAGGCTTTGTTGGATAATTAATAAAAAAATGGTTGTGTGCATCGCTGCATGCAGAGAGGCCGGGGGTTATCCTTCTTTTTGGAAAAAAAATGGGTCAGCTCTATCTAGACCAAAAATTCCAGCATCTGCCAATGTATACAAAACCGAGCTGCATCATCCCTATGTTTGTTTTCATCCATAAAAGTCTCAAGATTGCTATGAACTTTGAAGGTGCAACACATGATTACATTATCCAGAAAGAAATGCATCTTCAAGATATAATTGCATCATACTCTCTGTTTTCTACATAGTTTTTTTATATGGTCTGGCCATCCATGACTATAAGAAGAGAAGGCACTAACCTATTTGAATCTGTACCGTCTCCTCTCCCCTAGCTTCATTTCTCCCTTGGATGTTTATTCTTGAAGACATGGAGGTCTCCAAGATCAAGATGCCAGGCTTGTGCTTGCTGCTGCTCATGCCACTCCTGTTGCTTCCTGGTGAGCCTTCCCTGAAATAGTTATCTGAAGAATATAACGGTTTCTCGGTGTTCTATTCTTTGTTTGATGCTGCTAAGCAAAATGGTGTCCTTGTTTTGACTGCAGGATCTGAAGCAGGCGATTATTGCAAGTGGTTCAGCAAGACCTACACTACTTTTCACTGTGCGGACAACCCATGCGCTGAGCACTGCCGCAACGAGGGCTTCCCTCGTGGGTGGTGTGAGTTCGTCGCCTTAGAACCTCTCGCCTTAGTCTGCTTCTGCAGGAAACCCTGCTGATGATGCTTGTGAAGTAATAATACTGTTGTGTGTTTATAAGGAAGTGTACATGTGAACTTCTATGTCGTATTTGCCGTGAAGAGCAGATCAGTATAATAAAGGTGAAGTTGCAATAGTCTGCCTCCCTTTTGGGTTCATCCTGATGAGCAGGAATCATATTAAGCTCTTGATGGTCCTCTCTGCTGATGAAATCTTTTATTGGTGTGAATAAGTAGAGACTGATGCCTTTGTCTCTTGTATTATTGGAATCAAAACAGAGCATGCTACAAATGCAGAGATATGGACATAGCTGCTGTGACATGATTATGTCTACTCGATTGTTTGTATGTGAATCCATCTCTAGTGTTACTTGAACATCCAAAGACCAATCTCCAGTAGACACAAACATTAAAAGTATTTCAATCTGGTTATAACTATCTATTATGCAGTGAGATCATACCATAGTGTCTTCCTTCACCTGGAACTGTTGGTGATTAGCACTTCACCCCCTAATATTCTCTCTTAGAAGGTGATTAAGAGGGACCATCTTAAATTCTCGCTTATTTCTTAAATTCTCTCTTATTCTGGTCAATACTTTCTTAGAAGGTAATTAAAAGGGACCATCTTAAAATCTCTCTCATTCTGCTCAAATGAGGAGTGTGTGACTGAGAGGAGTATAAGCTGTCCCCGTATCTTTTCAGCATGTGGGCTTTAAATGGTCCATATATTTTCAGTAAATTCCCAGCAGATTGCTTTCCAATGCACAGCACAACATTTTGGATTACGCAGCAGCAGGTAAATGCATCCTAAGGTCTCATCCTCCATGGCTGGCTATAAGAAGAGACGCCACTCACCAGTTTGGATCTGCGCCTTCTCCTAGCCCCTTCCTTCCTTCCCTCCCCCCTTCATTCCTTCATTCCTTGGAGACATGGCGATGGCGGCGCCCAAGCTCATGGTGCCAGGCCTGTGCCTGCTTCTGCTGATCATGCCGCTCCTCTTGCTCCCTGGTAAGCCTTGCCTGAAAGAAATTCATCCATCTGAAGAACACGGCACTTCATCGGTGTTCCTGTTCCTGAGCAGATGTTATGCTGTCCTTTTCTCATCGTGCAAAGAAGAAAAAAAAGGAAATCTGATGATGTTATGCTGTCCTTCACCTGCAGGATCTCAAGGGGCGGCTTGCAAGGAGCTGAGCAAGACCTATGACTCTCCCAACTGCGAGACCGGCCGATGCGTGGAGCACTGCCAAGTGGAGGGCTACGGTAGCGGGGTGTGCCAGGGGAGCTACTTCGACCCCTACAAGATACTCTGCTTCTGCAACAAAAACTGCTGAGCCGCCAGCGACGGCGCATTGCTTCGGGCCGGGGTGTAATAAGATGTTAGCTAAGGCGAGCCGTCGAGATGAGCAGTTGAAAATAAAATTGGTCGTCAGCTTGCGGAAATGGATCGCTTGTTCCGCTGTTTTCATTTCGTTCCTGTTGAAAAGGAATTTCTATCTATCTATATGATCTATCTACTCCTATATGATCTATCTATCTGCGGGTGCAAAGCCCAAGCCGAACCTGCACAAAACCCAGAAAACAACAAGGATCATTACCGTTGCTGCTGATTCTGGAAGACTCGCATGTTCATGTGTCCACGGTAATTTCCTCCATATCTTTTTCTTCAGAGTGTTTCCAAATGGCAGCACATCACCAGGTCATCCAGATATAATATCATTATCAATTGCATCATAATCACAGTCACCTTTAAAAAAAAATCTTGTTCAACCATCCCTGGCTCCCTATAAGAAGGTATTGATGATGACATGCATTAATAGCCTATATCTGCATATTTCTTCTTATATCCTTTGCTTAAAAAACAACATCTATCTGATTTCAACAATATACAGATGACACTGCGTTCTTCCTCAGAGGTGTTCTATTCTTGTTTTGTGAGTGTACAAGGCCGCCGTGTGCTTTCACGCTTGGTTCGCCGAGACGATGGCTTGTCAGGAAGCGGCCCGAGTCGCCCAACATTTATGTTCAGAGTTGGCCCAAGCCTACTGGACTGGGACTACGATGTGATAGATCCCTCTGGATCGGATCGGCCTGAGATTTTCGGTAGTAGTGATAGGTATTACCTTCTCCTGGTGCGTTGAACTGCCGCCAGTGGCCATGGTGGGATGGTGACGGCGGCGATGAGTGGATAGAGAGATAGCGGTGGCGGAGCTTCCCGTCGCTGTCAGCTCCGCCTCGATCAGTAGGCAGGGCAGGTGGGGTGCGAACCATTCTTCAGCATTCTGCACTCGTGGCCCCCACCTCCCTTATATGGAGCTGCGTGACAGGGGCCCGCAACCCAGTTGAGTTGAGTGTCCCCGATCAGGACTGAGTCAAGAGTCCAGTTGGCCGTTGGGCCAACTAAGAGGAGATCAACACTAACATTCTCCCCCTTGATCTCACCTTATACTTTTAACTTCACACTTTGACGTAACTCTTTTGACTTTCTCTTGATTTGCTCTTGGTCCTTGTCTCAGTGCAGATCAATACGTAGGGCGTGCCTCGTCATAACAGTTATCAGTTACCGTCAGATTAACAGCCACAATGCATCTTTCTGTATTGAAACAAGACCTTAACCTTTCTTTGGGCCCTTTAGTAATCCAGAAATCACAGACCTCCCATAATTCACATGTCGACTGCATGTTCTCTTAACACGCTGGGTGGTAGGCCTTTGATAAGTAGATCTGTAAGCATCTGTTTGGTACTTACACCGTTAGTGCTATCATATGATTCTCGATTTTCTCCTTCACAACATATAACTCTTTGTCAATGTGTTTGGCAGTACACCTGACATGTTGATGTAGGAGATAAAATACTTGGATGATATATTGCTGTTGCATATCATCATCAATTCCGGGTAAGGTTTTCTTTAACCATTTAGCCTGTCATGTAGCCTCATATCATGCTATACTTTGCGGTATACATAACTCATGACACCGCAACTATTTTGCTTTTGGAGCTTTTCCACAATAAAACTCCAAAGGTACGAGTGTTTAGCTACTAGTGTGGGCTTCACTAAACATCCCGCCAAAACTTAGTTCTTTTACTCACAACCTTTTGAGAGTATGTGTCCCTTTCTTATTTAGCATGAGGCTTACAATACTTTGTAAGATTGCAAAACGTTCTTTAACTCCATTCCAGTGATCTATTGCTGGACTGGACTTCTGCCAAAAATCTCCCGGATAATTGAGCTATGTCAGGGTAAATAGCACTGATTTTGCTTCCAACAGCTAAAGCACATGGAACCTCTTTCTTTTGATCGATCTCGTATTGGTTCCTGGAATACTTAATATTCCCAAACTATTACCCTTGACTATAAGACGGGCATAAACTTACTCGCATGCATACTATATCTCATTAGAATCCTTTTCTAAGTATGCTTTTTGCGATAATCCTAATACCCCTCTTCTTTTATCCCGGTGAATTTCCATTCTTTGGGCGAATAGACCTTCATTGAGGTTACTGTGATCATGACTTGATGTCACAAATAATCTTCTTTTTCTTCAACGGTAGATTGAACATCACTACTAGTAAGTAGTACATTATCTACACGTCGAAAGCGGGAAAAGTATTTCCCATCTTTGAACTTTGCAAATATTCAATTTTTCATCCTGACCTTCCTTAAAACCCAAAACTTCTCTTCGTCCTCTTTAATCTTTAGATGCCACTGTTCAGTGGCGTGCTTTGATCCATAAATGGATTTCTTCATGTGGCATCCCATATTTTTCTTTTCTTTTCACAACAAAACCCTTGGGTTGTGTTGTGTAAGGGTTTTCTCATACAAATCTCCTTTTGGGAGATGCTGTTTCTACATCCAACTGATGCAATTCCAAAATATTAGTATGCCACTAATGCCATTGTGATTCTAAGACAATCCTTTTATGAGACTGCATATAATGTCTCATTATCACTTATCTTTTCTTTGCATAAAGCCTTTTGCCACAAGTCGCGCTTAGTGGCTTTTCATATTCCCTCAGGAGTCACAGTTTAATCCTGTAGACCTATTACAGCCTACTGTTTTGGCTCCGTTGGGAACTTATTCTTTGTTCCAAAACGAGTAGGAATTTCTAGGTCTCATGACGTCTTCCATGGTTCTTGCCATTTCGACGAATGAGCGCCTCTCATGGCTTCACCAAAAAAGGCGGAATCACTTTATTTTCTATCTGGGGTTGTTTCTATTTTCCATTGCCAAGAGATGGTTGATACTACAGAGTCTTGAGTAACAAGAGTTCCCTTGACTTTATTTTCTTTTGAAGAGTTAACGATAGGTGTTGTACATCTGTTGTCATCTCAACTTATGTCGTTCATACAACGCCGAAACAATTGTTGTGCTTGAATCATTCGAAGTGAACATATGGTCCCACTTCTCTTCAAGCTTTAGTTCTCAACATACTTTACTCCCCAGATTATCCCATCTATTGTAATGATGGTATATTTACTAGCTTCCGTTTGGGTTTATTTGATTTGGGGTATCAATGATATGAGCGATGTACTCCCTTTTCGATCATATTCTTCTTTAATAGATCATTCTTACTTTAAACATACATTGTATGCATCGTATTCAATTTTGAGGAGAATTTCTTATCTTCCTAATCTTTCTCCCCCTCGAAATATGGCACAAACTACTTTGCGGCCATAATTTCGAAACTATTTGTAACACTTGTGAACGAGGAGTCTTTTATTACTTGGTGTGGTCACATGATCAAGTCATGCAAGAACAATGGGAGTACTATTTCCTCATTCCCCTCAAGAACTCATCAGAGTTCTTTATTCTATTGCACTTTCAAGAACTCATCAGAGTTCTTGATATTGGTACACTTTTGCAAGTTATGCTTGCAATCTTGACTTCTGTTCGTATACAACTTTATTTTGTCCTTCGGCTCTTTCGAAGTCACTGTCCAGCATGACACTATGGAAATGCATGGGATTTGTTTGGATAGCTTTAAAAGCTCCCCCAGACTTCTTCATTTTTATGTGATACTGAAGTAGTACATGAGTCCTCGCAAAAACTTTCTTTGCCATCCAAAGTTATGAATGACACAAGTGCCAAAACTTTTTCGACATGTGGTATTAAACTTTAAATGCATTGTTAACAATCAATGCACTGCTAACGCACATATTTAATTCAACGTTGGTCAAACTGAACATACATGTTATTTATTTCAATCACTATTGAAGGACAATATGTTGATTACCTTTAGTCATAATGACTTCAAAAAATGCACTTATACTTTATTTTCCCGATTAAATTTTCTCGTTGGTTCCAATTTAATCAGAAAAAATAACAAACTGAAACATCATGAAAACTTTAGAGAGAGAGAAATGATAACTCATTTCCGGAACATATTCGTTCCCTTTTGTCTTTTATCGTACCGAGAAAAAATCAGAACGACGCTCGATTTTTCTTTCTTAACATCAGCAGTGCAGCCGAATAAGTACTAAAACTTTAACTGTAGCGTTGATGGAAATCAACTGTTGTTTGCAAAATTTCTCTCTTCCAGGAAAAATATTGTATTTTAATTTAACATTGATCAAAATTAAAACATATGATATTCTTGTACTTTGAATCCTAGATCACCGTTGGGCAAAAACAGGATTTGCGAATATCATATAATAATGTTGTCATCATCAGCTATGATCATTAAACGACAACATCATAATTAATTTTAAAATTCTCTTCTTTGAGAATTTCTCATCTTTATGGATTTAACTGTAAGAACAAACTAATGCTCAACTTTTCTTTCACTTAAAACAGCGGAAGCCTTTATGAACTTTAAGCTTAAAAGTTGTTTCCCCACACAGGAAAAAACTCATCTGTACTATCATAATTAAATCATCTTTAGATCGTGAAAAAAAACATACTATTCAGAAGCATTTGTGTTACTTTTGTAATCTCTAAACAAATATCTCGTTGGTTCAATTTGAGTAGAGATCAATAATTCATCAAAAATATGCTTCTGAAAGAATAGACTTTGACTGACAAGGTGTACTTTGTGCATGCGGCCCAGCCGCAAAATTGACCCATGGTCAATATGCACCCGCCCGCATAGGCCTTTACTGTTTATGCAATTAAAACTATATAACCGTTGGACAAAAATAGAAATAAATGCACATTTAGTTTCAATAATAAAACATGATCATGTTATTTACAACATTGGTCATAAAAATAACATAATCATATTCATTTTAATAATCACTTTAATGTGCTCTTTAAATTTAATTCTATCTAAACTTTTATTTTCTTTGTAAAAGAGCACTATTAATTATTTATGCAGCGGAAAAACGTGAATAAAAATTCACAAACTTTTTAATCTTTATATAAACTTTTCTTTGACCGAATAAAAAATCATGAACTTTTTAATTTTCTTTATAAAATTCATGAACATTTCTTTTTCTGAAATTTTTCTATTTTCATTTTCAGAAACTTTTTCCTGTTTACTATTCTATTTTCTGAACAAATTTTCGTTGGATTATTTTGAACAGAAAATTGTACTGTAATTTGCCCAAAAAACAGGACAAAAAATAAATTAAACAAAAACGACAGCCTCAACTCGGCCTAGGCCACCCGCGGCTGCGGCGTCGGCCCAGCTCGCGCCCAGTGGCCGGCTGCTAGCCTCCTCCACTTTTTTTTCCGGCCCACTTGGCCCGGGGCAGGACTAGGGTTTCACGAGGGCCGTTGATCACGATCCAACGGCGCACCGCTGTTCTCGCTGGATCAAAACCAGCGACACGGTCACCCGGATCGAACCGATCCCGCACGCGTCGCTCTCATCTCTCTCGCCCGATCGCTCCTCTCCCACTGGCGTGAGCAAGGAGCTGCGCCCCGGCTGCCTTGTCCGGCCGCCGGCGGCGGCGGCGAAAGGCACCATGCAGCGTGCGCGTCCTCTTCCTTTCCCTTCCTCAATCCCCTTCTTCCTCCGCCTCCCGCGACAGAGAAGAAGAGCGAAAGAGGCAGAGTGGCAAGGGGGTTAGGGCCCCGCCGTCCGCCGGCAACGGCGTCGGCACGGTGCCGCGCGATCTCCGTTTCTTCACTTTTCCCTTCCTCTTCTCCCGTGACAGAGAGAGATGCGCCGTCCTCGGCCTCTTGCAGCACCCGATGGACGACGACGAACCGTAGCGCCGTTGCCTCCCCTTCGCCGGTGACGCGTTTCCTTAGCAGAAGCGCGCCGCCGTCGAACGGCGTGGCTGCGGTGCCCCCTTTGCCCTTTGCTGGGTGATGTCCTTCTTTCAGATGCCTCGGCTTGCCGATGCGCATCTGAATCAAGAGGGACGGCGCGGCCTTGCGGCGGCGCTACTTTTCCGGTGAGACCTGAGGCCCTTCTCCGGTGATGCACTTTGCCCTGTCTAGGGTTCTTGGGGGGAAGGGAGGGATCTTTCTATCTCTGATTTCTTTTGCTACCCGAAAAACTCAGCCAAAGTGTGGCTCTGATACCATTGATAGATCCCTCTGGATCGGATCGGCCTGAGATTTTCAGTAGTACTGATAGGTATTGCCTTCTCCTGGTGCGTTGAACTGCCGCCAGTGGCCATGGTAGGATGGTGACGACGGCGATGAGTGGACAGAGAGATAGCGGTGGCGGAGCTTCCCGTCGCTGTCAGCTCCGCCTCGATCAGTAGGCAGGGCAGGTGGGGTGCGAACCATTCTTCGGCATTCTGCACTCGTGGCCCCCACCTCCCTTATATGGAGCTGCGCGACAGGGGCCCGCAACCCAGTTGAGTTGAGTGTCCCCGATCAGGACTGAGTCAAGGGTCCAGTTGGCCGTTGGACCAACTAAGAGGAGATCAACACTAACACGATGAAGGCATCTACAACAATCTTCAAACTCCAACAAAAAAAATAGCAATGATCTCCAAGAATGCATAAATGCACATCATGCAAATTTTCGTTTGGATCGGTCCAGTCCCTGACTCAGAACACGCAGTGGATAATGGAATCGTCTTGGAACCTGTAAATTTTGCGCTTGTGGTTGATCATGTGGAGCTCATCGCCACGGCGCACCACCTCCACTCCTGTCAAGACGATGAGGTCATGGAGCACTACGTCATCGTCCAGCCCGTCGTCAGAACGGTAGCCCCATGAGCTTGGGTGCCTCTCGATGCTCTGAAAGCTGGTGGCGATGAACTTGCCCGCGCCCAGGTTCACCAGGTGCCTCTGCGACGTCAGCCACTCGCCGGGCAGGCGGTCGAGGTAGCTCCAGGTTTGCCGCACCACCGGCGGCGAGGAGGAGGAGAGGTCAAAGGCGCGCAGGAAGTGGTCTGGGTTGCGTTTGGCGTGCTCCACGCCGAACCAGACGCCGAGCTCGGGGACGTATTCCGCCGCGCCGTCGCAGGGCAGCACCCAGCGGCCAGCCTGCCTCCACTCGCCCCTGGCCGTGTCGAAGGCGCAGGAGCTGCCGGCGTCCACGGACGACACGCAGATCGTCGTGTCGTCCACCACCGCCGCCGCGGAGGGGGAGAACACTTTCCTGCCGATGTCCGGCGAGTAGAGCGGCGGGGAGGGCAGAGGCTTCCAGCTCCACCACAGGGGCCCAGCATGAGATCGACCGTACCAAGGGAAGCCGGTCCTCGTGTAGTTCAACACCTCGAAGAAGCCATCGTAGCCATTTCCTCTGGTTATGACATAGAGCTGCTGCTGGCCGCCGCCGTCGTCGTACCGGCGGTTGACGCGTCCCCGAGGCCCGGCCATGGACATGGAGATGGAGTCGCTGTGCTTGGGGAAGCTGGGCAGGGGCACGCCGGCGACGGACTCCTTGTCGACGTCGTACATGACGGGGTTGTCGTAACACGGGACGAACATGACGGAGCCCTCTGCCTCTGCCTGCCCTCTCAGCAGCGAGAAGAAATGCATGTACGGCGAGCCGGCCATGGCCGGAGTCATCGAGAACTCGAGGTCGTTGGCAGTAACAATCCCTTCTTCTCATTCGCTTTTGCAGAAGCTGCTGCTTGTGCGGCTGCTGTGGAAGGGTGGAAGAGATGCCGCGCGAGGTCGAAACGGCACAGGGAGTAGACTCCCCTGCCGCCGTCGCGCACTATCATGTTGGCGAACTGGCGATTCATCACCGTCGTCCCTCCCTCCCTCGGCCCTCGCCCAGCTAACCCACCCAGTACCCTGAGTACAATCAAAAGAAATGAGTTGTTCAAAAAAAAAAGAAGCATGGCTGCGATTTTCTTCATCGAGAAACGAGAAGAAATTGGAAGTTGATGTGTACCTGCAGCAGCAAGATCAAATCCCGTATGGCTCCAGTTCCAGATTTTACATCTAGGGCCGTCCGGATTGGTTCTGCAAACAGCCTGTTGCGGGGCCGTCGAAGATGTGGAATATGGCGGAGATCTGAGGCTGCTGGATGAACGGGGGGCAGAAAGGCGGCGGCGCACGAGATTTCGTCTGCCGCCCTAAGAGCATCTCCAACAGACGCCGCCGGTCGCGTCGCGCATAAAAAATACGTATGTCGCGCACGCATCATCTGATTTGGCGCGGCGCGCAGCGCTGGCTCCAGCAGCCGCGTTAAAATGCAGCGCGCGCGACTCGCACAAACAACATATACATTCAAAAACAAAACCAAAAAAATTAAAAACAAACAAAAATAAATAGTTCAATTTCGTTTATTACAACTCAAACAAACAGTTTATCGTTCAATACAACAAATAGTGCAATTAAACACAGTAAATAGTTCAACAATACAAATAGTTCAACAACAGTTTATCGTTCGGAAGAATCATACGATGAACTCATCTACAATGTTGAATACTATGCTATAAATAAAAAACTACAATCAACATGCATGAAATTCATGGCTTTTGAGCAATACATACCTTCTAGGCGTTTTATCGAACACCTAGCGGGCGCCGAGCGGCAGCGAGCGCGCCCGCGCTGTTCGTCGGCTGACCAACACGCGCGCAGGGCGGCGGGCCTAGAGGGGGGCCGGAGAAAGCGCGCGCGGGGCGGGGATAGACCGGGGAAGCGCCGGAACGGTCGCCGGGTGGCGCGGTCGGCGGTGGCGGCGCGGCTGGAGGGGGGGAGGTGCGAGCGAGCGCGCGAGAGTCCAGCGCGCGGGAGCGGGCACAGCAAATAAGCGGCGCGCGATTGCGTTTCGGCCCGCGCGCTGGACTACGTATGCCGCGCGCGCGGTTTTCGCGCGCCCGCTGGAGCAGCTCTTCCGGTTGCGCGCGCGCTAAAAGGTGGGATTTTGCGGCGCGGCGCTAGTTTGGCGCGCCTGTTGAAGATGCTCTAAGAAACATGCTGCTGGCTTATTAGACGCTCACAAGCGGCGAATAGAGGAGGCTCCGCCTGGAGCTAGGGCAAATGGGCCGGCCCACTCTCCACGTGCGCGGTTTTCGCGCGCCCGCTGGAGCAGCTCTTCCGGTTGCGCGCGCGCTAAAAGGTGGGATTTTGCGGCGCGGCGCTAGTTTGGCGCGCCTGTTGAAGATGCTCTAAGAAACATGCTGCTGGCTTATTAGACGCTCACAAGCGGCGAATAGAGGAGGCTCCGCCTGGAGCTAGGGCAAATGGGCCGGCCCACTCTCCGCGTGCGCGGTTTTCGCGCGCCCGCTGGAGCAGCTCTTCCGGTTGCGCGCGCGCTAAAAGATGGGATTTTACGGCGCGGCGCTAGTTTGACGCGCCTGTTGAAGATGCTCCAAGAAACATGCTGCTGGCTTATTAGACGCTCACAAGCGGCGAATAGAGGAGGCTCCGCCTGGAGCTAGAGCAAATGGGCCGGCCCACTCTCCACGTGCGCGGTTTTCGCGCGCCCGCTGGAGCAGCTCTTCCGGTTGCGCGCGCGCTAAAAGGTGGGATTTTGCGGCGCGGCGCTAGTTTGGCGCGCCTGTTGAAGATGCTCTAAGAAACATGCTGCTGGCTTATTAGACGCTCACAAGCGGCGAATAGAGGAGGCTCCGCCTGGAGCTAGGGCAAATGGGCCGGCCCACTCTCCGCGTGCGCAGTTTTCGCGCGCCCGCTGGAGCAGCTCTTCCGGTTGCGCGCGCGCTAAAAGATGGGATTTTGCGGCGCGGCGCTAGTTTGGCGTGCCTGTTGAAGATGCTCTAAGAAACATGCTGCTGGCTTATTAGACGCTCACAAGCGGCGAATAGAGGAGGCTCCGCCTGGAGCTAGGGCAAATGGGCCGGCCCACTCTCCCCATGCACGGTTTTTTCTTTTAGCTTTTTTTCGACTCTTCACCCCCAAAAACACTGGTTATTGTTTTGAAGGACCTAGATATTTAAATCCCTACGGAAAATATAACTATATCTTAGACGCTGCACCGTATCTCTCTTTATTAAAAAGTTCACCGTATATTAGAAAATGTTGAGTGTTTATTTAGAAAATGCTGATCATATAATTTTAAAAACCCATCGTACATTAAAAAACTGTTGATTGTGTATTTTTTAAAAATGTTCACCATATACTAATTTTTTTAGAGTGTGCTTAAAATATCAGTGTATTAGAAACTGTTTACCACATATTGAAAACACTATAAAAACATGAAAAAAGGAAAATATATCTGAAAAGGAGAAAATGGAAAATAAATGAAAAGTAAGAAGCCAAAACAATAAACCATACACTGAAAACCATTGAAAAAAATAACAAGGAAAGAAGAAAACCGAAGCGAGGAACACATCACGCATGGTGCTGACTGTGCCCACCCACCTACCCTCGCTCTCATCGAGGGCTCCTCTAGGCTTGGTCTATGAGAAAGAAAACTAAAAGGATTGGCCTAGACGAGATACAACTACCCCGACTCCTTTGCTCGAAACCTAGACGTTCACCTCAGTCTCATGGGATTGGTCCTAAACTCATGCATGCTTTGTTGCAGTCTCTGGCCAACCACACGCGAGCCGACCGTTGCTTGTCTGAGTGTTCCTAATCACCACCTTTGGCGCCCGTTAGAGCGCCACTAGTGTATAGAAGCAACACTACCTCTAACGTGGGTCACATATCCTTGCCTCTAATATGAGCAATATAATCTCCAATGTCTGTGACTCCAAACCAGCCTCTAAGGTGGACCCATTAAGAGTAAAAGAATATTAGAATCCTCTCTCTCCTTGTTCCTCTCTCCCTCTTACAAGTGGGGCCGTTTGAAAGTTTAATCACTGGAGGTAGCCTCTAAGCTTAGAGGTATTTAAAGTAAACTTCACAAATGTATGAAGGCAACCTCAAAAGCCTTAGAGGCGACCTTAGAGGCAGAGAAACTCAACATTGTGGATCCTCGTAGTGTGCCGGCGCTCGCACGCAATCCTAGCGGGCCATGGCCTAAACATTCGCTAGCTCCCTTGCCTCGCTCCTCTCATACATGATTGCCCGACGACCTGCGTGTTCGCTCCCAGACACACTGGCACTGCACGCTGACGAGGAGCACTCTTCGTCCCTCCCCCCTCCCAAAAAAGGATCGACGGCTCATGCACGTGTGCGGTGGTAAAGAGTTCACACTCTATGCCAACTGTTGCTAAAAAAAGAGTTGATTGGTTGACTGGTTCACCTTTGACATGTTGACCAGTTCACTGTTCTGAAAATGTTCATGAAAACTTAAAAATATTCTTGGATTTGATTGTTTTTGCAAACTAAAAAACATTGATTCTGAAAAAATGTTCATGGATTAAAAAAATATTCACAAGTTTAACAAAAAGTTCATGGATTTTTTTAAAAAAAATTAAAGGATTGGAAAGAAGTTCACAAATTTGAACAAGGTTCACGGATTTGAGACAAGTTTGCAAATTTGAACAAAGTTCATAGATTTTAAAATGTTCATGAATTTGAAAAAGTTTGAAAATTTGAAATAAAGTTCATAAATACGAAAATGGTCATGAATTTGAAAAAAATAAGGAATTTAGACAGAAATTTTCATGGAAATTAAAAGAAAAAAGAAAAATAAAAAAGAAAAAGAAAAAGGGGAAAGAAAAACCCAAACAAAAAAGGATCAGAAAAAGAAAAACACATGAAACCGGCCCTAGTGGAAACCGGCAGAAAACAGCGCTACCTGGGCAGTCCTAAGTGGGCCAACCCGCTCAGTCATGGGGGTGTGCGCCCGCAAATTTGAAAGAAAGTTCATAAATACGAACAAGGCTTGACAAGACAGTCACTGGTTCCTTCTCAAAAAGAAAAAAAAAACAGTCACTGGTTGTGGCGTCGAACAAATTTTCAGGATTGCAGCAACAATGCTTGGTTTGCAATTATCTGTTGTGTTGTACACTGCTTTAGCCAGGGAAGTTTCTAGAGAAGATGTCCATGAAGAATGATGTGCGTAATAGTACGCCATCATTCACATTAGCATTTAGAGCATAATTGGTTTGGTGCCAAAAATAGGCATGCCAATGTTTGGCAGTGTGCCAAATATTCGCTACTACCTGATTGATTACCGAGTTGTCTTGCCTATCTCACATAAAATTGCTAATATTTGGCAAGACTTGGTATTGCCAATATTTGGCAATTCCAACATTTGGCTAGCCAAATATTGGCAGCAAACCAATCATGTTCTTAGAGACGAAGATAAGGATCATCCACCCTGTGGAAATGGATCGCGTTGTTTTTCTCTCTTTTGCTGAACACACATCACATGCATGCATCTATCCATCTGCGTGTCATTGCTCAGGATCAGAGGAATAAAGTCTATCCATCTTGCTATCTATGGGTGCAAAGTCCAACGGCCCGGCTCAAAACGCGCACTGGGACTGCACAAGAGCAAGAAGATAGCAGAGCATCGTAACCGCAGCTGCCGCCACAATTTTGGTCAGTCGCCAGTTCTGGAAGACGCGCAGCCTCCCACCACATCTTCTTTCAGAGGGTTTCCAAATGAGAGCACATTATCGCGTCTTGAAGATATAATAGTTGCATTATAATCCCACTCACATTTGTCTCTCTCTCTTTTTTCCTTCTCAGCCATCCATGGCTGCCTATAAGAAGGGGAGGGGTTGATGGATGATGGCACTACCAACCTATCTGCATCTGCACCCTCTCCTCTGAATCTGGTCTTCCTTACTCCCTTTCTTGGTTGAGCGGGAGACAGAGAGAGACATGGCGGCACTCAAGCTCAAGCTCATGGTGCCACCGGCAGGCTTTTGCTTGCTTCTACTGCTCATGCCACCACTCCTACTTCCTCCTGGTAAGCATTTGCCTCCTTTCTCAGTCTTGCCTTCTTTCTTTCTTACAAATATGACACTCTGCATCCTTCCTCCATGTTCTAATATTCTTTCTTTCCGAGACCAGTTTATTGCTGATCTGGTATGTGAGTGAAAGGATTATAAATTTATAATAAACTGCATGCCAAAATAGTTGAAAGGTTCATCGAACTAACACAAGTTAATCACATTTTCTTTGTAGGATGTACTGCCATTCGTCCTGATCCCACCCAAGGGCCATCTGAGGGCAACAACAGGACATGCACGGAGCTGAGCAAGAGGAGCCCCATCCTCTACTGCGAGCACCACGCATGCGTCGACAACTGCCGCATCGAGGGCTTCGCCGAGGGAGGGTTTTGCAACTGGCTGCGCTGCCTCTGCAAGAGGCCCTGCTGAATGTGACGATGCTGCTTCAGGATGTTGCGAGCGATGCAACGAGTAATAACTAATAAGATGCATCAAAGTGTTGATGTGCATTTTCTCAAAAAAAAATAAAAAAGTGTTGATGCGCAAGTTGTAACCGCAACAAATTTCCTTCTCTAAAAATTTGTCAACTCCCAGTTGCAAGCTATATAATCTGAGGCATCTAAATATTAGTTTAACGACCTGAGTTTAATTCCTAGAATTGACAGGTGATGCACAGGGGTTTTTCTCCATTTATTAAGGATCAAGTTTGATGTGTGGTGGAACCACTTATCAAAAAATATCTTAATACTCATTTAAAAACAATCTGAGGACCATGTTTATCTTGGTACTCATACTAAAAATGGCCATATGCATCCCTAGTTGGTGCAGAGGCCGGGGAAGTGAAATTCTCCCTCATTTTTATGCAAAGAGAGCCTTGGCTCAGTGGTTGGGCATGCGGTTGTGCAGCCTAACAATCCGAGTTCAATTTCTAGAATTGACAGGTGATGCACAGGGGTTTTCCCCATTTATTGAGAATCAAGTTTGGTATGTGGTGGAACCACTCATCCCAAAATATCTTGATACTCATTTAAAAAAAAGTATGAGGACCATGTTTATCTTGGTACTCATACTAAAATGGCCCTATGCATCCTTAGTCGGTGCAGTGGCCGGGGAAATTAAATTCTCCCCAAAATTTTAAGGTCCTGAACCTGAAGCCCCGTCCCCCGCGTCCCTCTCTGAGGCGACACGGGGGAACCCTAGCCGCCCCCGCTGCCGGCCTCCCTCCACCCTCCCCCCCCCCTCGCCGCCGCCGAGAGCCACCGCTGCGCAAAGCCCAGGCAGTGCCGGCGGCGGCGGGGCTTCTCCCCTGGCGCGGCTTCCCTTCTTCCTCGCGGCGGCTTAGTCACTCCCGGTGGGCTTGGTGGCACGACGCTTCGAAGCTCCGGCGGCGGCTCGCTTTGCGGCAGGTTGGAGGGCTTGTCCCCGTCTGGTGGTGCCGCCTTGACAGCGGCTGCGGCCTAGGGCTCTTAACCCCAGATTGGATCTGGGTGGTGCTCGGGCCTGGCCGTGGCTGCCTGTCAGGCGTGGTGGCAGCGAGTCTCGCGGCCTCTGGGCATCGTGGAGGTGCCGGCGGCGGTGTGTGCTCAGCCTGGGGATGGCGGCGGCCGTGCACGGGAGTTGGATTCCTTCAAACAAATCTGGGTGAAAACTTGCTTTCGACTACTGTCAAGGCCGGCGGTGGCGGTGCTATCTGCATCGTTCCCTTCTTGAAGGCATCGTTGTGGAGAAGTTCAAGGCCACTCTCTGCTACCTCCGGGGGAAACCCTAAATCGGATGATCGGATGACGGCGGCGCTCTGGTGTCGTTCCCCCCTTGGAGCGTCATTCTTGGAGGTACACACGTGATCGAGGGACCAGAGGAAGGATCCTTTGGTGGAGCGGTGTGTCATCTCACTCATTGATGGCGGCGGATCACGGCGGCATGACGTTGTGGTGACTCGGCGTCCAATACGCGGAGATGGACTCGCGCAGGAGGGTGACGCGGTCTGGCATCAACGGCAGCTAGACCGGGCAAGGTAGATGCATCAGTACAGCTCTGAAGATGAATTGGTGGCAGGTGGCTGCGGCGGTCTCATACCCGGCAGGCGTCCTGATTGAGGAGTGCGCCGGACCGGTGGGTGCCCCATACCCGGCAGGCGTCCTGGATGGGACCTCAGGTTTTAGATGTTAGGTTTGGCTGCGAGGTCTGTTTGGTATTAGACCCAGACTATCAGCATTCCTTCATCAATTAGATAGGAGTAGCGACAGATGTTGCCTAGACGGTGACTTTAGTCTTACTGTTGTATTACTTTATAAGGTTTTATGTGAATAATTAATAAAATGACTACATGCGTCGTCCAGATGCAGAGGTCGGGGATCTTCCTCCTTTTCTAAAAAAAATTTACCTAAATATTAGTTGTGCTTGCAACAAACTGTCAGATCCTATGAAAAATTTATGTGTAGCGACACAAATGGAAAATTGAACCATCTGCCATATCCACAGGTTGGCTTCTAAATGATTCAATGTCTCATACAGATGCTGGAAATGTTGGTTTTTAGGGGATATAAATTTTTTGAGGGGATGCAGAAGTTGTTTCTGTAAGCTGCAAAAGTAGTAGCTGAAATATCACTACACATTTTTAATAATTCTGGTAATATATCCAGAGATTAATTCATGAGGGGAACAACAAGCTTTATCGATCAATCCGAACGTCTCCAGACATAGATTCCATAGTATTTAGGCATAAACCACCAAACACAGGGAATGGCGGACCACAACAGAGGATGTTTATAGTTGCGGTTACATTCTGCGCAATTTTACATAGTGGACAGTCACACAAATAAAAAAAAAAGACAGTCACACAAATTGTTGATGGTTGAGTTTCATACCGCGCAATCTCTATCTTGGAACGAGAACGATGCCATCCTGTTGGAAATTCCGGACTCAGAAGCTCAGTGGAAATCGACCTTGGGCGTTGTGTGATACAGACATCACTCCTTGGCAGAAAGACAGCAGCCAGTAAACGGGTTGTTTTAACCTAAAATCATACGCTCCCGATTAATATTGATCCACATCAATGTTAATAAAACGTTTGTTAAGAGATGGAACACGATGCATTACCGAGTTTCACCTGGGAATATAAGAAACATTTCTGCCATTGTTAGAGATAGGGCCATAGGGGGTCCCTAGGCACTCTTCGGTCGACTCAGTCTGTCCATACCCGTAGAGCGTGCAGCTCTGATAGTTCGACACCACTCACCAAAACCGTGCTTGAAATAAATATCTGAAGAATATAACAATTTCTCAATGTACTATTTTTTTTTGATGTTATTACACAAAAGGTTGTCCTTATTTTATTACGGGATCTGAAGGCAAGACTTTCAACACTGCCACGGCGAGGGCTCTACTGAAGGGCAGTGTGACAGGGCATCTTTCAACCCCATCATGACATGGTGTGAATGATGCTTCAGGATGTGAAGCAACATGTAACTAGTTGCAGAAGTTGTACGTCAGATCTCCGGGCAGCGTCCCTCGCAACGAAGGCCGGGACCGTGGCAAGGCGTCGGGGATAGCGGCTGTGGTGGCAGGCCCCATCATCGTGTCCAGTTGCTACTCCGATTAGGGTGCCGGTGCCGGCCGACGATGAGGGATGTCGCAGCCGTGCCGCCGCGAGGAGAGAAGCAACCAAATATGGAGGAGAGGCATCTCTCGCGACAGCTCCGGCCTAAGGGGCAAGGATTGTGCACCTATGCAGCCGGCCCGAGTTTCAACTCGTCATCACCGGGATGTCTGGCGCGAGAGCTATATCTGGCCTTAAGCGAGACGGAAGAAACTCTCGCTGAAGTGTGTGAGCATATGGCACCTCCTATTAGCGTAGGTTCGATCACTTCGCTCGCTCACACTCGCTGTAGATTCGCTTGCTATAGGTTTTCTTCGTTTTTTTTACTTTTTTGTTTTCTTTGGTTCTTTTCTTTTTTCACTGCCTTTTTTCTTTGTTATAACTTCAGTTTTTCACTATTTTTTGGTATTTTTCTTGATTTTCACAGAATTTTATTTTATTTCCTTTTTCTTTGTTTTTCTACGGTTTTCTTTGTTTCTTTCACGATTTTTTGGTTTTTTGTTTCTTTTTCTTTGTCCCTTTGTTTGGTTTTATTTTTCATTTCTCGTTTTTCACTAGGTTTTTTTCTTTTTTTTCTTCTGTTTTATTTGGGTTTTCTGGGTTTTTACGTTTTATTTTGTTCTTCCTTGTTTTTCTCCGTTTTTTATGTTTTTTGTCATTATACTTTGGTTTTTTTCTTCTTTTTTCGTTTTCCTTTTAGTTGCTTTTTGTTACTTTCATGGTTTTTATTCATTTTTCTTCTCTTTCTTTGTTTCCTTCTTTTTCGGTTTTGTTTATTTCTTAGTTTTTTTGCTTTTCTTTTTTCTTTATCGGTTTTCACTATTTTTACATTCTTTTGCATCTGTTTATTTGGGTTTTCTATTTTCTTTTTCAGTTTTTTTATGGTTTTCTTTGTTTCTTTTGCTTTCAATTTACATTTTTTTTGTATGTCAACAACATTTTTTAATACACGTTTAACAGTTTTGTAATGCGAGTTTAATATTTTTTTAATATATGGTCAACATTTATTCTATACACATTTTGAACATTTTTTAATGCTTAATTAACATTTTTCAAAGACAAGGTTAACATTTTTAATACATGGTCAACATTTTTCCTATACACACTTTTAAACATTTTCAAAGGCTTGATTACATTTTCTAGTACATGGTAAACATTTTTATGCACATTTTTCAAATGCTTGATTAATATTTTTTAATGTAATATCAACATTTTTGAACACATGGTCAACATTTTCTCTTAACACATTTAACATTTTTCATATGCTTGATTAACGTTTTAAAATACTTGTTCAACATTTTTTTCAAATGGTTGATTCACAATTTTATATACATGATCAAAATTTTCCATCATTTTTAATACATGGTCAATTTTTTTACACATTTAACATTTTTCAAATACTTTTTCAACATTTTTTCAAATGCTTGATTAACATTTTTATATACATGTTCAATTTTTTCATCATTTCTTTAATAGATGATCAACATTTTCTCTATACACATCTAACATTTTCCAAGTGCTTGATTAACATTTTCAAACACTTTGTTCAACCTTTTTTCAAATGGTTGATTAACATTTTTTAAGTACATGATCAAATTGTTTCCTACACATTTTATTCTTTTGCATACATTTTTGGAATACGTGATAAATATTTTCTCCATACACATTTAACATTTCAAATGCTTGGTCAACATTTTTAAATATTTTATGTTAAGTGATTTCTGTAATATAATTATTTAGAATATTTGAAAGTATAAAAAAAGTAAGAAAAAAGAAAGCAAAGAAACATGAAAAAACGAGGATGTGGCCTCCAGCGCATCGGGCTGCCCTACCGCAAGTAGGTTCCCTTCGTCTCGCTGTAAGTGAGACATATGGGCGTCCGATGTCTATGAAGGTTGGATCATCACACTAGGCCACCGCACCGTCGTGCATCTCCCTTCTAGCCCGATGGGCCAAGTGAGTGGCCTTGGCGAGTGCGGTAAGGAGATCAAGAGGTGCAACTACGTGCATCTGCAGGCATGTTGGCTTACCTATATCCTATAGACACGGCGGTGGTGATCGTGTGCGGTGCTATGGGTGCTCGCTAGTGGTGCAAAATGAATTTTTTTTTCTTCCTGACGCAAGAGCAGTAGCCATCACCCTAGAAGATTTGTGGTGCTAGTGGCAGACTGATGGTTCCCCACCATCATCTAGCATTGGGGTAGCTGCTCCGATGGCTAAATGGTCACATCTGCGCCGAGACATGGCATCTCCTGACAGTGGGAATGATACATGGTGGGAAGATGTCTCACCCATCTACTAATGCCTTCTGGCTTTGGCGTGGACCATGGAGTACTAGCAGATATGACTATCGACCGACCCATCTTTGGGATGATGATTGGAATACTGCTTCATGTCTGGGGTGAAAACTCTTGTTCTGGTTGTTATTTGTCGGTCTCAGCAAAGACAAACTTGTGTCATTACTTTGTTGAAGGCGTTGTCTACTTGCTGGTTAGTTGGTCTTCATTGGCTGGTCTAAGCAACCAGTATCCTTGTTTAGGCCGTGTACGGTCGGACGTGACGACGATGGCGTGTGGTCGTTTATCTCTTCTTGGAGACATTGCAGAATAAGTTGATAGAATTTTTTTTTTCATATCTTGTAATGGTTCGATCGTGGTTTAATTTTTCATATACTCTTTTTAATAATTAATAAAAATGATTGTGTGCATTATTGTGATGCAGAGGCTAGTGGTTTCATCCCCCCTTTTCACAAAAAAGCGGTAACTCTAATAAGTTTCATTTATACAAATTTGTCAACTGATCATCTCCTAATTAAAACTGAAAACTACGCACAAACCAATAATTATAAGACTTCGCATTTAACAGTTCATAGAGATGGTAACCCCAACCAAGGGCACGAAGGAGTCACATTTAACAGATCTAAGTATACATAGAGATTCACAGGTTGAAAATTATGTTTGCACTTGCACCCTAGTTGATGTGTTGTTGCTACATGTGGTACATTGGAGGGGAGAAGGGGCACACAAAGCCGGAGAACCGGCAAGACAAATGCAGAGCGAAGCGCGACCAAGTTGTCATCAGATACAACATCGAGCCCTCCACAACACAGTGTTCAACCTTCAAACACACCTAAACCTGCAGGAGACCGTCAACACCATACATGCACCACTCATGATGATGGGCTTTCCTAGGGAAATACTAGTATAGAATCTCATATTAGGTGAGATCAATGAGAACAACCATAAAAAATTATATTTAGACATTTCTAAAATTCTGAAATTATTTGACAACATATCTACCAGGTGTGTCTACAACTCTAAAAAAATCAACTCAAAACTCGATGTACAGGTGGAGATTCAAAAAAGACAAATTTGAATGTGAATAGTGGCAGCTTTGGGTGAATAGTGTTTTGATACTATTCACATCTGATTTTGTCTTTTTTTTTCTATTTGTGTAAGTCGAATTAAGAGCTGAAACTTTTTGACATTGTCAATCAGACATTGATGTGTGTCTACAAAAAATTGAGAATACTTGAACATGTTTTGTATTTTCAAAAATAATAATATAATTGATCTCACCTAATGTGGGATCCCATACTAGTCTCCCTCGGCTTTCCTGTGTCCTCAGGCAAAGCAACAGGAAACACGAAAGGCCTAAATAAACGACACGGGACCTTGTGGATGGGCACAGGTGAAACAACCGCTCTCTACCAGCTAACACGTGAGGGTTACCACGGGAGCTCCTATTTCGCGCGCGGGTCGCTGGGTAGTGACTTCGAGCGCGCTCCCGGCCCCAGCTCGTGCTTTTGGGCCGGCCCATATAGGGGCTGGAGCGCCCCTGTTTTTTTCCTATTTTTCCTATTTTCTGTTATTTAACTTCTACAAAATTGTTCGGGGCTTTAAAACAGTTCTGAATTTCAAATAGTGCTCGGGATTTCAAAACAAAAAACAAATTTCAAAAAAAAAATGTTCACGAGTTTGAGAAAATATTCTTGAATTTGAATAATGTTCATGAGTTCAAAAAAATGTTTTTGAATTCGAAAAAATTCTTGGTATTGTAAAACATGTTCATGATTTCCAAAAAAAATCACAAATAAAAAAAATCATGATTTTGACAAATGTTCGCAGATTCAAAATTGTTCACAAAAATCAAAAGATGATCGTGAATTACAAAAAAATTCATCAATTCAAAAACGTTGCTGATTAAAAAATCATTATTTGGAAAAAATTTGCAATACAAAAAAATGTTCATCAAACAAAAAATGTTCATGACTTAAAAAAATTCCCAAATAAATCCTTCTTCATTGAAAACATCTTCGCTAATTCAAAAAATATTCAAAAGTTTCAAAAAAAATAATCACAATAAAAACAAATGTTTGCGAATTTGAGAAAAATGTTCAAGTATTATAAAAATGATAAGAATTTTAAAAAATGCTCACGGAATTTTACAAAATATTAGCAAATTTGAAAACGTTCACGAATTCAATCTTTTTATGATTCTAGAAAATGTTCATAAAAATTGAAAAACACTCCATCCCATAATATAATAGTGTTTTTGACACTATACTAGTTGAAAAAACGCTGAGTATGTTCGAAAAATGAAAAACAAAAAAATAAAAAAGGAAGGGAATACAAACATGAAAAAAGAAAAGAAAAACGAAAAGAAAGAACAAAAATGTAAAAAAAAAGAAAAAAACCGAAACTAAGAAACACATAAATAGAGAAAACCCCGCGTAGGAAGGTTCTAGAACATTCCAAAAACCGGACGCTAGTTGAGCCAGCACGAAAATGTACGGGCGGGGAGTTGGGGGTGCGCGCATGGCCGCGCGCCAAATAGGACTCCTGGGCTACCACAAGAACATAGGTAGCAGTCAGTGCTTCTCGTTTCTAGGGCACCAGGCAAATAATATCCAGAGGCTGGGAAGCCATGAACTTCAGTCTTTGGAAGTCGGACCTACTCTGCATTACTCCATTGACAAAGATTGTACAGTAGTATTGTTTTGCCTGACAAACAGCCAAGATACTTGACTGCAGAGCACACACAATTGCCTAGCGGTACAGAGAATCCATTTATAGAAAACTATATCCGCAGTGATGGTATTCATCAACTCCAGTATTTGCAAAAACGCATGGTTAAGGGGCCAGAATCACATGATGCGTCTGATGATACTGTGAACAACTACTGCATTGCTATTCATGAGCAGATCGATCACACACACAGGAGTGAAGCTGTTGGGCAACCAATAAGTAAATCAACAAGAACTGAGCTCCGTTTGTTAGATGCTTCTGGAGAAAACAAAGCAGCAAACCCCATAATATCGACAATAATACTAAAATTGCAATAAATCGTTAAGTATTTAGTGCATGTGATTCTGGCCCCTTAACCATGATTCAGATCCGGAGGACGCAGGGACACAGAGAAGGAGGACGACGGCGACGATCCAGGTAAAAACGATGGTGATGGTGGTGGTGGTGATAACGACGGTGAGGAGGGTATTGACAGTGGGGATGAAAATGATGATGATGCTGACTTTGAAGAAGATGAGTTTGATGTGGGAGGGGGATTGAAATTATCGCACAACTCTGCACGCTCAACTTAAAGAATTGTAACTATTGCCTTGTTGGAAGAATACATTGGAGTAGTTGTTACTATTACTTGTTAGAGCGCAACCTAAGTCTTGAGACATTTGGATGTTGTATGTGTAATAAAGTTGTCGAAACTTTTGCTGTTTATCGATCAAAATTTTGGGAAATTCATGTGTCAATGAAAATAGCCAAATCGACTGTATGTACTCAAACGGCCGCATACAAGGAACACGTAAGATCATTCTCAATGTTTCTGGTTTGTTTCTTTCATGGCAGCTTGGAGTTTTTAATATGAAGATCAACCTTTTGGCATTATTTTCTACTCAGATTTGTTTGGTGAATAATGAACCGTTGGCCTCTGTTCTGTTTGTTAGGGCTCCAATTTAATTAATTTTCTGAATACCACTGATTAAGTCTGAACTCTCTTTTTTTCGCATAATAATAAGCAAGCAATTCACTCAGCAGTCCATTAACAAGTTGACATGCCTGCATACACTGTACAACTGAAAATTGATGTCACAAACCATCTTCCTTTTTCTGGTGGCCTAGGCGTCGCACACAGCAATAAACAGAGCATTTACCAGCGATCGATCATACCTTTTTTTTGCGAATGCAGATCCATCATACCCATCAGCTGGGTTTATTTATAGAAGAAGGAATCTATCTTCTGAGAAACCAAGTAATTGTGTCTATAGCCTAATACGGCTGCTGGACACAATCAAAACAGAAATACTTCATGCAACATAACAAATTAGAGTTGATTTCGATACACAAATAGTTACATATCTGATCCATTCATAAATAGTTGGACAATCAACAAACCAGTACTTGTAAAACAGGTTACAATGCACAAATATTAAGTATCCGATCCATACATAAATACGAAAAACCGGTACACTAGTAATACAAGGGTGTAGTTTCACGCCTCAAAGGAACATCATACTTGCAACATGGACCGACCAAGCAACGGTGATCTCCACCTTGGAGTCGCCAAGGTCACATACAGCTTGACTTATGTTGCAAAGCTTGGGGGCGAGCTTGACATGACCTTGTGCCGCAACATCACCAGACTGTGAGTACGCTTGGATGACAACTTTGAAGGTCTCTTCAAACGTTTCTGGATAAAAGACATTGCTTTGTCGTAATTCTACAGAAACAACACTCCTTGTGAGGTCAAGGTAACCATAGAGGCTTAGGGGGAAGCAAACGGACAACGAGCTTTGGGGAAAGCTACGCTCCCGCCACTGGCCACTCCGGCCCGCGGCGGCCACCAGCCCCCGTCGCTGCCCGCTCGCGGCACCGGCGCCACCCCCTTGTTCCATGGGTCGCTCCCGCGCCCGCTCCCGTTCCTCCTCGCGCTCCTCTTCGGCGGGCAGCACGGGATGGGGCACGCCTGCCTCCGTGCCTGACCCTGCTCGGTCTGGCGGTCCGTCCGCTGCGTCGGCTGCGGCCCCGCCCCCGTGCCGGGCAGCGCCAGATCCGGCTGCTGCGCCGCGTTTTTTGCTCCGGGGCGAGGGATCCTGCGCGGCCGCCCCGTCCTGCCCGGTGGATCTGGCCGTGCCACCCCAAATGGGGCGTCCCCGCCTTAAATCTGTTGTGGTAGCTCCTCCCTCCCCTGCCAGCGCTTCCGTTTCGGGCATGGACGGTGGATGGACAACCGTCTCGTCCCGGAAGAACCGGCGTTGCTCCTCCGATCCGGCGGTCCATGCCTCGCCCCAGCGCGCGCAAGCGCATACCCACCGACGGCCGCCCCATTCCGACCCTGGCCGGCTCGCCTTCTTAAAGAGGCTCGACGGCCTCTGCTTCTGGTGCCTCAGCACACGCCACCGCCGCAAGGACTGCAGAGATCCATTTCGCTGCATCATTTGCAAGCGTCAAGGCCACTCCGGCAAGCAGTGCCCGCGGAACCCAAGAAACAACGGCCGAGGCGGCTCTACCAAAGAGCGGCTCAGCCCCCGGCAGCCCCCCAAGTCAATCCACAGCTGCATCCGCTTCCCCACACCCCCCTCCTCCACGACCCCCTCGTCACCCGTCGCCACGGCTTCCAGTGGTCGCGTCTCCCACGTCGACCCCTCGCGCCGCCCCCGTTCAAGCAACAAGGTCGTCGTCTCCTCGCCAGCCATGGACCATGCCGTCTTCGTCCTCAGTCACCACGCCGTCACCCTCACCGCCGTCGGTGGGAAGGGCATCACCAACCCGCTCATGGTGGGCCAGGCCATCGAGGAGCAGGTGCGCGTCTCGCCGCACCTGATGCGGGTCACGGAGCATGACCCCGAGGACTTCTTCGTCCACTTCGACCTGCCGGCGCTGCGAGACAACGCAGTGGCCCGCGGCTTCATCATGGTGGACGGCATCCGCTTCAACATCGCTCCCTGGCACGACAACGACCACGCCGCACTCCTGAAGCTCAACCTGCACGTTCGGGTCGTCATCGAGAAGCTGCCGATGCACTTCTGGTCCATCGAGGGTGCCGAGGAGGCCCTGGGTGACCTCTGCGTCGTCGACCGCCTCGACAGCCGCACCTACGAGCGCGACCACACGAAGATGTTTGCCTGTTGGGTGTGGGTTTGGGATGTCTCTCACATCCCGACCAAACACACCCTGTGGGTGACCAAGCGCGGCGCCGGGCGGGTGGTGGAGATGCTTGGCTACTCGCTGCCCGATCGCAAGGTGGCCCCTCCTCCAAACGTCAAGCGCTATGACCTGCTGATCCACGTCGACCGCGTCAAGGATTGGGCGCCCTCCTACTCACCGCGCTCCTCCCACTCCGGCCAGAGCGGGCTGCCCTCCTCCGACTCGGACGACGGCTCCCCCTCCCCCGCACCGACCCGGGCGTCTGGTACAAGGGCGTGGAAGACGGCCAGGGGCGCGGCCGTCGCCAGGCCCCGAGGGTGGAGTCGTCTGGCTGTCATGGCCTGGGTCTCCACGGACAGCGCCGCGACCACGACGAAGACGGGAGCCAGGGCGGTGGGCGGCGCTCCTGGAAAAACACCCTGCTGGGCAGGGGCCGTACCTCCATCGACAAGACGCCAGCGGCGGACGCCTCCTCGTCCAGGCACAGGAGCCGTACCCCTTCGCCGCGTCACCGCGGCGGAACGCAGCGTGGCCGCAGGCTGGAGCGGCGCCATGAGAAGCGCTCCAACGACCTCGCCGCCTCCGACGCCACCCCGCCCCTGCCACCGTGCCCCGTGACCCCGCCTCCGCCTCCACCCTGCGACGTCGACCCCATCGTCGACTTCTTCGCCAAGGCCAAACAGCCAATCGAGACGCCCCCCAGAGTCGACAGCATGCAGTTCGAGCTTGACGCCACGATCGAGGCCACGCTCTCCGCGCCGCTCGTCTTCAGCGCCCCGAGCCCGCCCCTCGCCCTCCAAGTGCAGCCCTCTTCCTCGACGCTGGAGGTGCAGCTGGGCGCGGTTACTTGACGCGTTAGTGACATGGTGATCGCGCCGAAGGAGAATGCTGCCCCAGACCACGCCCTCTTCATCGACCCGCCGCCGCCAATCATCAAGACGCCCCCTCCGCGCAAGTCTGCACCACCCAAGTCTCGGACAAGGGCCCCCCTCCGCCCCTGTGCGTCAGAGCGCTAGACAGGCGATGATGAACTGTTCGATCCCGGTGGCAGAGCGCGCTGCACTCCGCATCGTTCGGGAGCTGGGGCTGCTGGGACCGAAGGACAGGATGACCCTGGAGGCCGCTGAAGCGCTCGTCCGCCGTTTCAAGGAGCCCCTAACCGCCGACGACATCGCCTGCATTGCCAAGCTCACTCGCCTGGACGAGGCGGCTCTCCTTGTTGCTGCAGGCCTTGCTGGACCTGACGGAGCTGCCACTGATGGCCAGTAGTTCATATGTTAGTAGTCTTCGTTAGTTGTAGTCTCCGAGGGTGGCTGACCTTCTGTCAGTTAGAGTTAGGATCTAGTTTCACGATGATGCTCTGTAATCGTAGTTGTGGTTCGTTGTGTAGCTGGCGCCGGCGAGAGTTGGGGCCTATTGGTGGTCGTCGGCGCCCCCCTGGTAGATTGGCAGTGTACCTGTTTTTCAGTATCATCAATTCAGTAAGCCTTTCGGAGAAACTATGGTGTCCTCATGATTGAAAACCTCTGTCCAATTCTCTCTTGGAATGTTCGGGGCTTGAATTCGCCAACAAGAAGAGTTGCTGTTGCTGAAATTGCTGCTTGCCATCGCCTTGGTATTCTCTGTCTGCAGGAAAAAAAATCTCCACCTGGACTGCTGATTTGGCCAGAGAAGTTGGAGGTGCAAAGCTCAGAGACTGCGTTGTGCTGCCTGCTCTAGACACTAGAGGTGGTGCTGCCATCTTCTGGGACCCTGATGTTGTGGAGATCAACTCCCATGCAATTGGACAGTTTGCTATAACAGCTCAAGTTAGGCTCAAAGCTTCGGGCAAATCCTTCTGGTTGACTACCGTCTACGGACCAACTGATAATGAGAGGAAAGAAGATTTTCTGACTGAAATAAGAAGCTCTGCCCCCCAAGCTGGACAACCTTGGCTGATTAACGGAGATTTCAACACAATTTATGAAGCCAGAGACAAGAACAACGACCGAATAAACCGCAGAATCATGGGAAGATTCAGAAGTGCCATTGACTCGGCTGAACTCAGAGAAATCAAATGCAAAAATAGAAGATTTACATGGAGCAATGAAAGAGAGAGACCAACCCTTGAGAGCATCGACAAGTTTTTTTGTAACATCAGTTGGGAAGCCCTTTTTCCCTCAGTTATCCCGATGGCCGCTTCTACGGCTTGCTCAGACCATCGCCCTCTCCTCCTAGTGGACGCCACCTCCCCAAGGAAAAAAGCAAAGTTTCGGTTTGAATCTTTCTGGCCCAAATTCCCCCACTTTCAGGAGACGATGGACAGAGCTTGGAATAGACCAGTCAAGCACTCATGTGCTTTCGTCAGGCTGAAGCTGAAACTCTTGAGGACGGCAAAAGATCTGAAAATTTGGAGCAAGATACATTTCAGTCATGCAAGACTGAAGTTCCACATCGCTTATGAAATCATTCTTCGCCTCGACGTCGCTCAAGAGACTCGGTTGCTGACCCCGCTTGAGCTCGCCCTGAGAAAGAAACTGAAAACCAGACTGCTTGGGCTCGCTGCTATCGAGCGCGTCCGAAAGAGACAGGCATCCAGAGTTACATGGCTGCGAGTGGGGGATGCAAATACAAAAAAATTCAATGCAAAGATAAACTCAAGGCGTAGCAAAAACTTCATTGCTGCATTGAAAACAAATGAGGGAGTGCTCACGGCACATGAAGACAATTCAACAACCTGCTCGGATCCAAGCAAGATTGTTCAAAAACGATCAATTGGAACGGGCTCCAGCTGCCATCAATTCAGGGTGGGGGCCTGGATAACCCTTTCACCGAAGAAGAGATTTGGAATGCTATCTAAGCCATGCCCCCGGAAAAAGCTCCGGGCCCTGACGACTTCAACAGCGTCTTCTTCAGAGCTTGCTGGTCGACGATCAAACATGACATCCTTGCGGCCTTCCACCAGTTCCACTGTAACACCCCGGATGTAACTTACCTTATTTGTACTCCAACTCTTGCCGTTTCCGGCGCTAAGTTATTTTATTTTCTCGGGTTCGGGTTTTTGTCTCCGTGTGTTGTTGTCGTTGTCATGCATCTCATATCATGTCATCATGTGCATTGCATTTGCATACGTGTTTGTCTCATGCATCCGAACATTTTCCCCATTGTCCGTTTTGCATTCCGGCACTCCTGTGTCCTCCGGTGGTCCTTTCTACCTTCTTTTCGTGTGTGGGGGTTAAACATTTCCGGATTGTACCGAGACTTGCCAAGCGGCCTCGGTTTACTACGGGTAGACCGCCTGTCAAGTTTCGTACCATTTGGACTTCGTTTGATACTCCAACGGTTAACCGAGGGACCGAGAAGGCCTCGTGTGTGTTGCAGCCCAACACCCTTCTAATTTGGCCCAAAACCCACCAAAACCCTCTCCATCATCTAGAGCGTTCGATTACGATCGTGTGGCCGAAAACTGCACCTTATTTGGACTCTCCTAGCTCCTCCTATGCCTATAAATAGCACCCCCTCCGAAATTCATGGTTCTTCTCCCCCGAAACCCTAAAATCGCCTCATCGCGAGCCGGACGTGTCCGCCACGCCGGACACCGCGTCCGCCGCCGCCCGCGGCCACTGAGAGACCACCACATGGCACCGGCCACTCCTCCCGCCGCCGGCCCGTCCCGGCCCAGGGCGGGCCCTCTCCGCCAAGTCAACCGGGCCGCGACCCGCGCCCGCGCGCCGCCATCTTCATCTTGCCGCCCGCCTCGCCGATCCGCCACCGCGCCGGCTCGCCGCCGCGCTCGCTCCGGCGCCACCCCGCCGCGCCGCTTCCACCGGCCGACGCCGCCGCGGCTCCGGCGCCGCCCCGCACCGGCCCCGCGCCTCCTCCTCCACGCCGGCGTCCTCCACGGTGAGAACTCCGGCCGCCCCGCTTCGAACTCCGGCGAACGACCACTCCGGCGAGCCCCCCCAACCATCCTCGAATTCTGCGCTACCACAGTGTTCTCAGATCCAGATCTGAGAGGGTTGACTTTCCTCCCGAAACCCTAATATTTTGCGTTTTTCATCATGCTATACCTCATCATCCGTAGCTCCGATTTGAGCGTGTAGCATATCAAAATGTTTGTCTCAGAGAGTACATCATTTCATCTCATTTCATCATTTTCATTTGAGCTCATCTTGATGCCCGAAATGCTGTTGGAAGAGAGCTATTTGAGTTAATTGTCAGATCTACTGCACCAAATAGCTATTTGTCATTTTTGCCATGATTATTGTGTGCATGATATGCTCCTGAGCTCTACATGTGTTTTGTTATATGCTTTGCCATCTTTACAGAGGTGCTATCCATGTATTTTTGTGATATGTGTGGTGACTAGCACAAGCTTGCAAAGTAGTGCATTCGTTAACGCTAATTTCAGGGACTTAGAATTTCTCTAAGTCCTTGATCTGTTTTTATCAATATGCCATATGTTCATGTTGTTTCCTAGTGATCCGTGCCTCTTTTGAGGATGATCAGTAAGGATGATTTGTTAATATTGTGGTGCTCTATCCATCCATGTCTTTGATTGCAATTATGGATTACCCTAGCTTGAGTCAATCGAGCTCTACTTTTGCTATTTCGTGAATCCTGGCAGATTGTCTACTTGTTAGCGATTTTGCCGAGGATGTTATTGTTGATCCGTGCATGCTATGTTGTTGTTCTTGCCATGTCTAGCTTATATAATGTTTATTCTTGATGGGTGTATGCTTAATTTTTCATGCCTTGCTCGGTAGTGAGTGCATCGAGCTCATGAACATGCCTACTCGTTAACATATTTACATGCTCTAGTTTTTCTTTAAGTCTGAGATCTGATTATGTTTTTGCCATGTTCACATGCTTGCAATTGTTTTTTCTGATCCCTTTTGGCTCAAGGTCACTAAGGGACTTTTGTTAAGATCTTTAGTAGCTCCATCCATGCCTTGCTTTGCCATGTTAAGTTCCTGTAGCATATAGTTTTCTTGCTCCAAAGTGTGCTACTTGATCTGAAATTTCAGGCTTGTGTTAATTTCTCTAAGTCTGAAACCTGTTTATCAATTGCAATTTTGCCATGCTTGTTTGAACCTGTTAATGGATGAATTGGCTGTAGCTCAGTGTTCATCTTTTGTCAAGCATCATGAGTGGATCCCTGCCATGTATTTTGTTGTCTTGTTTGAGTGTTGTAGCATAATTATCTTGATGCATTTAGATGGCTACTTACTGTTTATCGCAGACCGGTGCCATATTTGTTTTGCTTGCCATTTCCAAACCGTGCATCCGATTCCGGTGTTCTTTATATCGATTTCAACCGAAATCACCTCATCTTTCCAGCGGCACTCTTGGATTTCCAAGTGGAGGCCAGGTTCAATCATTCCTTGTCAAATCTTGCATATGCATCACATATCGCATCCCGCATAGCATACCATGGTTGCATCATGTTGTTTGAGCTTTGCACGTGGTTGATTGTGTTCCTTTTGCTTGTTTGTCTTATTTGGGTAGAGCCGGGAGACGAGTTCGCTAACGAGGAGCCCGTTGAGTTTGCTTTCGAGGATCCAGTCAACTCTGACAACTTTGCAGGCAAGATGATCATACCCTCGAAATCACTTCTATCTTTGCTTGCTAGATGCTCGCTCTTTTGCTATGCCTATGCTACGATGCCTACCACTTGCTTATCATTCCTCCCAAATTGCCATGTGAAACCTCTAACCCACCATGTCCTAGTAAACCGTTGTTTGGCTATGTTACCGCTTTGCTCAGCCCCTCTTATAGCGTTGCTAGTTGCAGGTGAAGATTGGAGATCGTTCCTTGTTGGAACATTGTTTATTTGTTGGGATATCATTATATTATCTTGTTATCTTAATGCATCTATATACTTGGTAAAGGGTGGAAGGCTTGGCCTTGTGCCTAGTGTTTTATTCCACTCTTGCCGCCCTAGTTTCCGTCATATCGGTGTTATGTTCCCGGATTTTGCGTTCCTTACGCGGTTGGGTGATAATGGGAACCCCTTGACAGTTCGCCTTGAATAAAACTCCTCCAGCAATGCCCAACCTTGGTTTTACCATTTGCCACCTAGCCTTTTTCCCTTGGGTTTCGCGGACTCAAGGGTCATCTTTATTTTAAACCCCCGGGCCAGTGCTTCTCTAAGCGTTGGTCCAACCCAGAGCACCGTGCGGGGACGTCCCTTGGCAACTTGGGTTACGTTGGCTCCCGTACGCTTAGCTTATCCGGTGTGCCCTGAGAACGAGACATGTGCAGCTCCTATCGGGATTTGTCGGCACATTCGGGCGGTGTTGCTGGACTTGTTTTACCATTGTCGAAGTTGTCTTGTAGAACCGAGATACCGAGTCTGATCGGAATGTCTCGGGAGAAGGTTTATCCTTTGTTGACCGTGAGAGCTTGTGATGGGCTAAGTTGGGACTCCCCTGCAGGGATTTGAACTTTCGAAAGCCGTGCCCGCGGTTATGGGCAGATGGGAATTTGTTAATGTCCGGTTGTAGATAACTTGAACCTTAACTTAATTAAAATGAATCAACTGTGTGTGTAACCATGATGGTCTCTTCTCGGCGGAGTCCGGGAAGTGAACACGGTGTTGGAGTAATGTTTGCCTTAGGTTGTTCTTTAGTTATTCGTTCGTGCTTTGCCTCCTCTTCTCGCTCTCTCTCTTGCGAACAGGTTAGCCACCATATATGCTAGTCGCTTGCTGCAGCTCCACATATAACCTTGTCTTACCTATAAGCTTAAATAGTCTTGATCGCGAGGGTGCGAGATTGCTGAGTCCCCATGGCTCACAGATTACTTCCAAACCAGATGCAGGGCCCGATGACTCCGTTCCAGATGATGTGCTTGAGCTCAAGTGGGAGTTCGACGAAGACTCACGCCGTTACTATGTGTCTTTCCCTGATGATCAGTAGTGGTGCCCAGTTGGGGCGATCGGGACCATGTCACTTGTTGGGGTTGATCTTTTATTTTGGTACCATAGACAGACCATGAGTGATCGGATGATTGTAATGCTATTTATGTACTTTGTGTGACGTGGAGAGTGTAAGCCAACTATGTACCTTTCCCCTTATTATCTATTTACATGGGTTGTTGTGAAGATTACCTTACTTGCGACATTGCTTTCAATGCGGTTATGCCTCTAAGTCGTGCTCCGACACGTAGGAGATATAGCCGCATCGAGGGCGTTACATCCACCGCCTGGCTGGTGATTTCAAACCCCTAAACAAGGCACTGGTTGCTCTCCTACCAAAGAAGGATGGTGCTGAAACTATTGCTGACTATCGACCTATCGGCTGAATTCACTCCATGGCCAAGCTCATTGCGAAGGTGCTGCAGCTGAGGTTGTCACCAGTAATAAGCTAGCTAATCTCACCAGCACAGTCAGCCTTCATGAAATCCAAATGCATTCATGACAGCTTTATTTATGTTCAAAATGCCGTCTGTTCCCTGCATCGTCGCAAAACACCCGCTCTGCTGATCAAGTTAGACATAGCCAAGGCCTTCGACAACGTCTCCTGGGAATACATGCTGCAACTCCTAGATAAGTTAGGGTTTAGTGCTAGATGGAGGGACTGGATTTCGATGTTGCTAGCTAGTTCTTCTTCGGCCTTCGTTCTAAACGGCTGCCCTGGACGCGCTATCGACCACCATAGAGGGCTGCGGCAGGGAGACCCGCTCTCGCCCTTGTTGTTCATCCTCGCAATCGACGCTCTGCATCGACTATTAGAAAGAGCACAGGAGCAGGGCTTGCTCACCCCCCTGCTGGGTAGAATTGGAACCCTAAGAACTTGCCTCTACGCCGACGACGCCATGATCTTCGCCAACCCCTCTCGTCAAGATATCGACAACCTGCTCCTGCTGCTAGACAACTTCGGAAAGGCCACGGGACTCCGCATCAATTTAGAGAAATCGTCCGTAGCACCTATTAGCTGTGAAGACATCGATCTTCAACACGTACTGCATGGGTTTGGTTGTCCGGTCGTCGACTTCCCCCTGCGCTACCTAGGACTTCCCATCACCACGTCCCGCGTCCAGCTAGTCCATCTTCAATTCATCCTCGATCGCATTAGACCCAGACTGGCAGCATGGAAAGGACGCCTCATGTCGATTGCAGGTCGTAGGGTTCTGGTCCGCTCCGTCCTAACGGCACTGCCTACCTTCGCTCTGACGGTGCTGCGGGCTCCAAAAAAGCTGCTCAAAGACATAGGCAAGTGCAGACGGCGCTTCCTTTGGGTTCAAGACGATGAGCTCTCCAGGGGCAAATGCAAGATCAACTGGCCCACAGTTTGCTCCCCGACGGACTACGGGGGTCTGGCATTCTTGATCTGCAGCATTTCGCGCGAGCGCTCAGGCTACGGTGGCTCTGGTTCAGCTGGCGCAATCCTGATCGGCCCTGGGCGGGCTCGGAGCTGCCCTGTGACGACTCTGACAGGAAGCTTTTCGCTGCAGCAACAAAAGTGACAATTGGCAACGGGGAAACTGCTTCATTCTGGAACTGTATGTGGCTGGGATCATCGACCCTACGAGCTTCCTTCCCAGCTCTGTTCGCACACGCAAGGAGAAAAAACAGAACAGTTAAAGAAGTCCTCTCGGCTGACACTTGGATTCGAGACCTCGCCCATGGAAACACTGATGCCCTGCTCCAGGAATTTCTTCGGTTGGCCAGGTGCATCCGTCTTGCCAAGGTGCAGCTGCAACAGGGGACAAAGGACGAGATCACCTGGAAATTCACGGCATCAGGAAACTACACTGCGGCCTCGGCCTACAACATGCAGCTCCTAGGCAGGATCAAATCTCCTATGCACAAGCTAATTTGGAAGGCCTGGGCGCCTGGAAAAATCAAGATATTCTGTTGGTTATTAAGCAAGCAACGAATCTGGTGCAATGACAGGCTACAAAGAAGAGGATGGCCAAATGGTTATTTCTGCCAACTATGTCTCAGAAACCTCGAAACGGCGACACATCTCTTCTGGCAATGCAACCTGGCCATGGCGGTTTGGCAGAAGCTGGCGACATGGACCGGTTGTGACGCCGTCGACCGGGTCAGATGGCAACCGATGACGAACTCCACGCGCATTGCTACCAAGATAATCAACAACACCAGCCCAGCATTCAGGAGAGCTGTGAACTCCCTCATCCTCCTGGCTCTGTGGGAAATATGGAGAGAAAGAAATGATTGCACTTTTAGGGGCAAGGTGGCATCCGCCTCTCAGATAGTCACATCCATCAGGACAGACATCGAGATGTGGCGCGCTGCGGGCGTGACGAACTTGGAGCCCCCGTTCGGGGATACGTTGGGAGATATGTAACATGTTTAAACCCTAGCTTTTTCCTCTTTCTCTCTGTTTTCTCTTCTCTTTAATCCTTGACCTACGGGTCACCCACCCCATGTTTGTTTTCCCCATTGCTCTCTGCTAAATCAATGCAAAGCCAGGAATCCCTGGATCTTTCAAAAAAAAAAGTAACCATCAGTATCCATTGGCATTTCTCCACCATTGCAGTAATGAGAATCAAGCAACACAACTTGCGTCGATGGGGGGTCAGTAACCTCCAGAACAGAGCCTTGACTATCCATGATCACAACTTCATGAGGTGGCGACGAGCACGCAACTCGACCCCCATATTTGAATGTGCACGGGTCGCCCTTAACGACGCGGACACTCAAGATAGTGGCCTGAACTGAATTTTCAAGTTGCTCCAGACTTACCTCGATTCTGCAATGGCAGTTGTGAAAGCCAATAGTGTAGAGGCGAGCACAGCAATGGGTGTAAGGGTATGCTTGATTGATCAATGCTCTGTCGCGAGACTCTGTTCTGCCCTTAACCCTTAGTTCGACTTCAAGGTCAAGCTCGGGCAAAATTGCCCGAGCTGGGCCAGTCAAGCGCAAAAAAGGATCCTGCAAGCATGGTTATATACACTTAATTGCAACGAACGAATCAACAATGAGACATGCAACATACGTCAAGAAAAGAAAAGAAAAGAAAAGGAAAATGGAGAGAAAACAGGAAACCAAAAGCATACATACATCTTGTGTGACTTGTTGGGCATTTTCCCTTGTTCGATGGAAGAGAATGTTGCATTTGAAATCGACTCTGTCCCTGGCAGCGACCACGCCATACACATAGAGAGGCCACTTCAAGTCGCCTTTGATCCCGGCGATCTTGACGGAGAAGATCTGCAAGCTGGTCCCGGTGGCATGATCAAGGTCGTCTGGCGTGCAGTGTGTAAAGTACATGGGGCTCAACGTGGCTGCGGCAGCAAGCAAATCAAGCGAGGAGCTGTGAGGAATCAACATTACTCTTGGCTTCGAAGGTCCAGCCTGCCGATAAACCGTTCCTGCCTCTGCGGTAGGTGGCATACAGTCTCTCCTCCATTGCAATCTGCTGCTCGACAGATCTCGTCAGCTCCGTCTCCTCCTCCTCCTCCTGGCGAGGGTGAAGCCTGTAGTACTCATGCATGTACTCCTCGGGCTCCTGGAAAGGGATCAGCTGCAGCTTGTCGCGGACCCGGACCTTCTTTTCCTCGGCAATCTGCTCCTGGATCTCGCGCATGCGGGCAGAATGCTCCTTCATAAAGTTCTGAGCATTCTTCTTCATGGATGATCAGCTGCCCGCGGCATCGAATCCGACCTCGACGAGTGATGCTCTGAATTTGGCCAAGTTGTCGCACATAATTGAGAAGTGGTTCGAGATGTCTTGCCTCTCCATGAGTTGCACGGTCTGAGATGCGTTCATCTTGTTCGTCAAGAACGATGCCACCTCCTGCATCTGCACACGGATCGTCTAAATCTGCTGCTCAGGCTCGGTCATGTCCATGGCCACCTCCCTTCTGGGCTCTAGGGACACTCTTCCTCGACCTCACCTGCCGTGCCCACGCCTTCTTCCGCGCCGCCATACGCCATCGCTCTTTTATTTTGGCTAACCGGCCGAGCGCTTAGGGTTTCTACGGGGTGCCATCCGGGTCCGGGTTCGACACGTCGTGGAACCAGACTTGCCTTTCCCGGTTTCCGGTTTCCGTCTTTCCATATTTCCGGTTTTCTCTTCTTTTTTTTTCATTTTAAGTACTCCCTTCGTTTCTTTATATAAGATGTGTTTCTTTATATAAGATGTATTCGTTTTTCAAAAGTCAAACGAGTGCATGTCTGACCGAGTTTTTAGAAAAATATATCAGTATCTGCAATATGAAATCTATATCACTTGATCCATCATGAAAAGTAGTTTAATATTTTATCTATTAGGTATTGCAGGTGTTGTTATTTTACTTTATAATCTTGATTAAACATTTAAATGGTTGACTTGCACAGAAATCAATACACCTTATATTCTGGAATGGAGGAAGTACCCTTTAGGTTTCTTAACTTTCCTTTTTGTGTTTCTTCATCGGTGTTCCTCCCTCATGGTGCCTCCGCCGCTTGATTTATGTTTCCTTACCCTTGTTGATGCCCTTTGTGCGACCATCACCTCCTCCACCTCCATCCTCCGACGATCGCGATCGCTGGCTCATTTCTTCTTGTGCTTCGACCATCTTCTCCGTGGGTCCCTACTCTGTAGGCGGTTGTGGTTAGTTTGTCGCCTCCCTATGTTTCACTTTTTCACTTTCTTTTTCCCATTGTATTCATGGGAGAGGGAGTTTTATGGGGTAAAAAAGGGAGGGGGCACCATAGCTTTCAACTATATCAAATCACAACTTTCAACTCAATAATCAAATTTATTTAATCTGATTTTGGCAATCTCTCTCTTTTTTATGATGTTGCAGGTATGGCTTGCCCCTCTTGCCGTAGGCCAAGTGGCCCTTGCACCCTAGTAATGATTTCCTGGATTAGTTCACTTTGGTGTTGGATGGGCGGTGCTCGAGGCGTGTGGTAATTTCAAGAACATCTTGAGTTGAATTTCCAATGTACACACACATGCATCAGCAACCTAGGGTGTATTTTATTACCTTCAAAGTGTCTTTTTCAAACACCTTGGTTTTTTTTAAGTTGTGTACAACACCTTGTTGCATCATCCAGATATATGCAATTGCATCATCTAGATAAGTATGGCATTTTCTATTTTTTTTTGTAGGATTTCCATCTAAGCAACAAATGCGCCATTTTGAGCAGTACAAACAAACATCATGCCACACCTCACCCAGACAAAAGCACATGCATGTATCAACAACCTATCCTGTCTTATATCATGCCTTAGGCTGTCTTGTAGCAATTCACAACACATCAATGCATCATCAAGATAAATATGACATTTTTTTGCAAGGTTTCAGCCTCCATGGCTATAAGAAGGAATTAGTGGCACTACCAAGTTAACATATTTGGATTTCCTTATTTCATTTTCTTGATTGTTTATTCCTGGAGGCATGGAGATCCTCAAGGTCAAGATGACGGGTGTGTGCTTGCTATTGCTCATGGCACTTCCGCTGCTTCATGGTAAGCCTTGCCTGATATAATTAACTAAACATAATAATTCAGTCGTGTTATACTTTTTTTGATGTTGTTATGCAAAATAATATCCTTATTTTTACTACAGGATCTGAAGGCGAGAATGTGATATAATTAACTAAACATAATAATTCAGTCTTGTTATACTTTTTTGATGTTGTTATGCAAAATAATGTCCTTATTTTTACTACATGATCTGAAGGCGAGAATGTGATATAATTAACTAAACATAATAATTCAGTCATGTTATACTTTTTTCTGATGTTGTTATGCAAAATAATATCCTTATTTTTAGAGTTATTTACTCAAAACCACCACACTTGGGGCTAGGGTAACCACTTAGTACCACATTAAAGGCAGGGCATAAAAACCACCGTTTTTGTGCCTAACTAATAACACGGAGCACTGATAGTCGAATAACCTCACGAAAACAGCCAAACTGACCGGTTGGGCCCACATGTAAGGCTGATGTGGCATGCCTATGTGGAAGTTTTGCTAAGATGGACCTAGGTCCCACCTGTCATCCACCCACTACCTTCTTCCTTATCTCTTCGACAGGTCACGCACACAGGAGCGGGGCAGGGAAGTTGCAGACGAGCTCGCCGGCGGCGGCCAGGAGCGGTGCAGGCCACCATGCTCCCGTAAGAGAAAAGGAGGCCACCACGCTCCGGTGGTGGAGACGTGCTCCTCCGTGTTGCACGCCCTACTCGGCCGGAAGAGAAAAAAGGGAGGGCAAGTGCGTGGCTGCGGCGACCGGGTTGCTGAACGGCGGCGGCGGTCGGAGTTGGCGGCGTGGAGCTCCGCGGTGGCGGCAGAATACAGCGGTGGCGCTCCTGAGTGGGAGCAAGGAGGCGGGGTCGCGCGACAGGGGAGGGCACGATGCGGTCGCGGAGTCGCACGGCCTGCTCCTAGCGCTGCTCCCGCTCTATGCGTCCCTGCCTCCTTCCTTCATTCCTTGCCGCGCAGCCATTGACGGCGAAGTAAGAAATTTCGGCGCCTCCATTTTGCTGTCCATGCCGAGCGGGGCCGTACGCTGAGCTCGGGCGAGATTCCGCCCCGGCCATGTCCGCGTCCACCGGAGGAAGAGCGGCCACTTCCACGACGCGGCCCGCGAACGCGAGCAGGTCTCCCGGAGGAGCTCGCCGGCAGCAGCCAGGAGTGGTGCTGGCCAGGCATTACCGCTGCACATGTCCTCTATGGCGGCGGCGCCGGCGATGTCCGTGTCTAGTGCTCGCCCACAACCTGTTCGGTCAAATGCCCACATAGGAAAAGAGAGAGAAATAAAAAAGAATAGGTGGAAAAAATAAACACTTTAGTCATTGATAGGTGGGACCTAGGTCCAACTCAGCAAAATTTCCACATAGGCATTCCACGTCAGCCTTACAGGTGGGCCCAACCAGCCAGTTTGACTGTTTTCGTGAGGTTATCCGACTATCAGTGCTCTGTGTTACGCATTAGGCACATTTCCGGTGGTTTTTTGTGACCTGCCTTCAATGTGGTACTAAGTGGTTACCCTAGCCCCAAGTGTGGTGGTTTTGAATAAATAACTCTTATTTTTACTACAGGATCTAAAGGCGAGAATGTGTGGGCTCGCAGGTGGTACAGCAAAACCTACACTGATCCTAAATGCATGGAGCTAGGACCAATGCGACCAGCACAGTCGTGACATGGTTTCAATGAAGGGTTCTGTGACAAATATGATATTGAATATGACCCTGACTTGGGGGTTTGCATCTGTCGGAAACCCTGTTGATGATATTGAACTCATGCTCCAGTCAACTCATCCAAAAGTCCGAACTGATGGAAGGAGGTGGGCAATATATTTCAAAACTCCCCCTCACGTCTAGGCTATTTTAGTCCTTAGACATGGAATATATGTAGGCCGCAGAATCGTTTTATTTAATACTGCGTTGGCAGGGTCTTGAACTCAAGACCTCTTAGCTCGGATACCATATTGAATTCATGCTTCAGCGAACTAATCCAAAAGTCCGAACTGATGGAGGAATGTGGGCAATATATTTCAACAGATGATGCTTCAGGATGTGAGGCAACATGTAATAAGATCTTAAGGCAAGTCGCCAATGCACCTTTAATTTATACAGTACAATTTTGCCAGCTCTCATCTCCTTGTCATACTAGAAATCATCCTAGAAATTGAGGACGGAACAATAGTTATTGGACTTCCATATTTAACAGTTAGTTCTAAGAATGGAGATGGGTGCCCAAATCAAAGGCATGTAGGGCTCACGGAGATGGGTGTCCAGGGATATGTAGTGAATTCACATGCCGTAAATCAAAACTGACTTCATGTGCATGGTGGCAACTATGCATAGGCGTTCTAGTTGACATCTGTCCTAAGGAACCAACGGGGTCAAACATACCATCAACTCTAAGAATCTCGATAGCTCCACTGCTAAGTCGATGTTGCATGCACAACGCACTCACCAACAGTAAAACCTTGCTTGAAATAATTATCTGAAGAGTAATAACCATTTCTTAGTGTAGTAGTATTTCTGATGTTATTACACTAAAGGTTGTCCTTATTTTACTGCGGCATCTGAAGGCGAGACTTCCATGGAGTTAAGCAAGACCTACACTACTTTGTACTGAACGAGCCATAGATGCCTCTAAGGCCTTGTACAATGCAGGGTGCTCAGGGAAGATGCTTAGAGAAATAAACCAAGCTTTTTTAAACATCGGTGTTTATTTGTACATGATAGATGCTTAACTAAGCGTCTCTCATGTAGAAATAGACATCGGTACTTTAAAAAAACTTGGTTTGTTTTTCTAAGCATCTCTCATTGTACAAGGCCTAAGGCCAACTCCACCGCGCGACCCCAAACAGACGTCTGTTTTGTCCGGATTCTGTCCGTTTGGGTAGGGATTTGGAGTCGTGTTCAGGCGTGTCCTGGGATGCTGTGGTCGTGCGCCCAGCGCGCGGCCGCATCCGTTTGCCCCATCATGTCCGCGTCTATTTTAAAAAAAAGAGCAACGTTTCAAATGCCAAGCCCTAGTCACTAATATCAACGTCATTGCCTTCTTCATCACCATCACCTTCGACATAGATGTCATCGTCTTCATGCCACAAGTCACCATGGTCGTAGTCAGCACGGTCGTCGGCCTCTTCATCGGGCATGTACTGGGCACGGCCATCCTGACTTTGGGTCTCCTCGGGGTCGTAGGCACGGCCATGCCCACCCTCGAAGATCACATCCTCCATGTACTGGTTGTAGAAGGGGTCGTCGACCGTTAGCGTTGGGGTTGGCATTCCATCAAACAAGACACGGGGGGGGGGGGGGGGGGGTCGGCATGGTGGCCGTGAACGGTGCCCGTGCCTGCTTTCTTTGCATCTCGACGGACGGTCGGCCGCCGCTGCTGGACCCAGGCGTGACGCTGAGGTCGATGACGGCCGCGGGACGCGGTGTCGACGGCGCGAACAAGCCCACGTCCAGCGACCCCGAGAAACGGGTCTGGTCGTCGTGCCTTGGCGGAGTAAAGCCGGGCGACATGGGCGCGGTGTGCGAGGTCGGCGACTGGCAGTGCGTAGGCCGGGCGACCGACGAGCCTGTGCTTGCCGGGCCGACGGCCGCTGCAGGGAACCCTGCCGGACGGCCCTGTTGGAAATATGCCCTAGAGGCAATAATAAATTGGTTATTATTATATATTTCCTTGTTCATGATAATCGTTTATTATCCATGCTATAATTGTATTGATAGGAAACTCAGATACATGTGTGGATACATAGACAACACCATGTCCCTAGTAAGCCTCTAGTTGACTAGCTCGTTGATCAATAGATGGTTACGGTTTCCTGACCATGGACATTGGATGTCATTGATAACGGGATCACGTCATTAGGAGAATGATGTGATGGACAAAGACCCAATCCTAAGCCTAGCACAAAGATCGTGTAGTTCGTATGCTAAAGCTTTTCTAATGTCAAGTATCATTTCCTTAGACCATGAGATTGTGCAACTTCCGGATACCGTAGGAGTGCTTTGGGTGTGCCAAACGTCACAACGTAACTGGGTGGCTATAAAGGTACATTACATGTATCTCCGAAAGTGTCTGTTGGGTTGGCACGAATCGAGACTGAGATTTGTCACTCCGTGTAAGCGGAGAGGTATCTCTGGGCCCACTCGGTAGGACATCATCATATGCGCAATGTGACCAAGGAGTTGATCACGGGATGATGTGTTACGGAACGAGTAAAGAGACTTGCCGGTAACGAGATTGAACAAGGTATAGGGATACCGACGATCGAATCTCGGGCAAGTACAATACCGCTAGACAAAGGGAATTGTATACGGGATTGATTAAGTCCTTGACATCGTGGTTCATCCGATGAGATCATCGTGGAACATGTGGGAGCCAACATGGGTATCCAGATCCCGTTGTTGGTTATTGACCGGAGAACGTCTCGGTCATGTCTGCATGTCTCCCGAACCCGTAGGGTCTACACACTTAAGGTTCGATGACGCTAGGGTTATAAAGGAAGCTTGTATGTGGTTACCGAATGTTGTTCGGAGTCCCGGATGAGATCCCGGACGTCACGAGGAGTTCCGGAATGGTCCGGAGGTAAAGATTTATATATAGGAAGTCCTATTTCGGCCATCGGGACAAGTTTCGGGGTCATCGGTATTGTACCGGGACCACCGGAAGGGTCCCGGGGGCCCACCGGGTGGGGCCACCTATCCCGGAGGGTCCCATGGGCTGAAGTGAGAAGGGATCCAGCCCAAAGTGGGCTGGGGCGCCACTTCCCCTAGGGCCCATGCGCCTAGGGTGAAAGGGGAACCCTAAGGAAGAGTTCCAAGGAGGGAAGGCATCTCCTAGGTGCCTTGGGGGGGAGGGAAACCTCCCCTGGCCGCCGCCCCCTAGGAGATTGGATCTCCTAGGGCTGGCGCACCCCCCCTTGGGCTCCCTATATATAGTGGGGGTAGGAGGGCCTCTTGAAACACCCCTTATGCCTTTGGTGCAGCCCCTCCCTCTCCCTAAGTCCTTCTCCTCTCCCGTGGTGCTTGGCGAAGCCCTGCAGGATTGCCACGCTCCTCCACTACCACCACGCCGTTGTGCTGCTGCTGGATGGAGTCTTCCTCAACCTCTCCCTCTCTCCTTGCTGGATCAAGGCATGGGAGACGTCACCGGGCTGTACGTGTGTTGAACGCAGAGGTGCCGTGCGTTCGACACTTGATCATCGGTGATTTGGATCACGACGAGTACGACTCCATCAACCCCGTTCACTTGAACGCTTCCGCTTAGCGATCTACAAGGGTATGTAGATGCACTCTCCTTCCCCTCGTTGCTGGTTTCTCCATAGATAGATCTTGGTGACACGTAGAAAAATTTTGAATTTCTGCTACGTTCCCCAACAGGCCCATGCCAAGCATGAGGATGGCCTGCGCTTTGTTGACGAGGTCCTCCTTCTCGTCGGCCACGGCCTTGCGCCGCGCGGCCTCCAGCTCATCGCGCTGGGCGGCGAATTTGGCCGCGGCGGCATTGACCTTGACGACCGCTCTCTGTTCCCTTCTCTTCGTCGATTCCGCGTCCAACTTGGCGATCTCCTCCGGCGTGCACTTCGACCGCGGCTTCCTTGGCGTCTTCTTCTTCACCTTTGCGGGCGGGTCGACGGCCAGGCCACTGGAACTCGGCGGGGCGTCGGCCATGGACGGAGGAGAGAGGGGGCGGCGGGAGGGACGTGGGAGGGTTTGGGGAAAATGACGCCAAATGGGCGTGGGGCGGTTTCGTTTCTCCCACCGACAGGCGGGCTAGGGAAGGACAAGCGCGTGCGTCCCGCCCGTCCGCACGCTGTCCCTTTCACCCCAAAACCGGCGCAAATTTGGGTTGGGGATAGGTCGAAAGCGGACACAAAGCGGACAAAAATTCGTTTGCGCCCGCGCGCTAGGCCGTCTCGTTTGTCCCTTTTACCCCAAACGAACGGGGGCGAACAGGATAGGGCCGCGCGGTGGAGTTGGCCTAACACTGCCATGGCGAGGGCGACTGAAGGGCAATGTGACATGACATCCTTCAACTCCATCATGACATGGTGTGATGCTTGAGGATGTGAAGCAACATGTAACAAGTTGCAGAAGTTGTAACTGTAACAAGTTCCCTTCATTTATACAATTTTGTCAAGTGCTCATCTCCTAATTAGATCTGCAAACTGAGGATAAAAGAATAATAATTATAGGACTTCACATTTAACAGTTCTGAGCATAGAGATGGGGTACCCGAATCAGGGGCCTGAAGGACCTAACATTTAACAGGTCTGAACATACGTAGAGACTAAATTATTTTTGCAACAAAATTATCAGATCCAGTGACTGAACAGTGTTGTCTTCTAGTTCGAACGCACCAATTAGGCAGTTTGTTTATCCTTAGAAAGTTAGAAGACAAGGAAATTATTCATCTGCTATATCGTAGGCTCCTCATGAAGTGATGCAACGTCTGGCGGAAATGTTGCAGAAGATGACCTTTTAAGCCCAGAGATCATTCACATCGGTAACAATACCATGTATTGATTACTAAGAGATTGATTCATGAATTTCCAATGCCCGATACGCTAGGTGTTCTTTTTCTATCGCTATATATAAGATCCAAAGGCACTATTTTGAGTGGTACAAATATCATGACATACCTCACATAAAAACTCGGAGGTAAACCGCTTCAGTCGAGTCTCGAACTCTCGATGGTTCGACGCTGCTCGGCTGTTCTGCACAATATGCGCACCGAACCCGGTCGCGACCCTCTCGTCCCGCAGCCCCCGCACCCTTCCCCAGTGCTGCTCATGTATGCACGCGCCGCCTCTCTCGCATCTTCTCCCATGCTCCCGTGGGACGAATCGATGACCGCTGGTCTGCTGCAGACCGCCGCCAGCGGCCGCTCTCCTCCACTCCAGCCCCAACCGCTATCTGCTCCGCGCTGGCGCCGGCCACCCCAGCCTTCGTGTTGCTGCCTTTGGGCGTTGGCCGTGCCAACCAGTTGCCAACACTACGCCCAGGACTGGCAGCACCTACACAGCCGAGAATCACCCACACCTGGCCACTAATCTTGGGTAATTTATTGAACTGACACAAGAATAGAACTTGCATGCTGTATAAGTTGATTTCTAAATTGATGCATTTGAAATTGAATTTATTCTGAATTGAAAAATAATTGTGTGTATGTATGGATTAAACTCAAATCGATGCATTCGTCTTACAGAAAAATAAGACGAGGATGGTGTCTACACATGTGGGAGGCACGGATGAAGCAAGCTATTGATTTGGTATTCTTTTGTATCCATTATTATTATTTATATCTTTTGTCATGTTTCATCTAGTTTGTTCAATAGTTTCAGTTCTACATATATTATGCAACCAGTAGATTTTCTTCATGCTTTCTTGTGAGGAAAGCTATGGTGTATTTGGGGGATAGTTCTTAAGTTATGTAAATTTAAAAAAAAATAGGGCTTCATTTTATGATTCGTCCCGGGGCCTCAAATTCCTGGAGACGGCCCTGCCTACATGCATGCGGATTTTATTGAGCCATGCGTTTTGAATCATATAACACATCTACTCCCTCCGTCCCATAATATAAGAACGTTTTTGGCACTACGCTATAGTCAAAAACGTTCTTATATTATGGGACAGAGGTAGTAATATTTAGTTTCTATCAAGTTTTCAAACTGCAATATTATTTTTCATTTGACAATATCCTTTGCAAGATTATGTTTTTGTTTCAGTTTTAAAACTGTAATATCGAAAAAAAACATCGAGTTATGTGTCTTCTATAAAATTGAGAACCTCATCCTATGACAATTAAAATAGTGGATTTCATTATTATTAGAATTTTAAATAAAGAGAGAATTCCAATATTCTAATTGCTGGAAAACTCATGGAATAAATTCCATGATATTAAGTCTTCTTTTTTTATTTTAGTTAAAACCGAGAACTTCGTGATAATAATTCTAGACAAATTAATTATAGTAATTCCAAAACTTTTCCTTCTCTAAAAACTATGTTATTAGTCACCTTGTCTGGTTTATCAGTGCAACGTAGTCGCATTTAATCGTTCATCTTCATGGCCTAGCAAAGATGAATTAACGATAATTACATCGCATGCAACTGTTTTGTTTTTATTTATTGAGTCGTATCATACCTCTGAGCTCCAGCACAGCACATTGATTACGTAGTACACTAATAACTACTCTGACATACCTGTGCAGACAAAGGATATCACATGAACCTTTCTTGCATGCAAACGCGTGACATTAACTGAGAATATTGACTTTTGCTGCCCAATTTAGTATGCTACCCCACCACGCTGCACAAATATACCATTAAGGGCATCTCCAACAGGTTGTATGTTAGTCTTGTTGGTAAAATGTCCATGTCATCAACCAACAAGCTATTATACAACTACTCCAATGGGTTGTATGTAAGCTATCCAATAGATGATGAGACAATAAATGTGATTGCTCTCTATTTCACCTTGAAGCTTGTGCAAAGGTTGTTGGTATTACTACATACAACTTTGCTCTCTCTCCACATTTAATACATGCCACATCATCACTATGTCCTAGGTGGTAAATTTACCAACACCTATCTCACAACTGTTGAAGATGCCCTAAGTGTCAACTATATTAAATGTCAAATGACATGTACGCACTGCTAACCTATACAACTTCGCAATGTATTCACGTGTAAAAAATCAGTTCAGCTAAAGTGACGCGAATCCCCAGGGGGCAGACGACAGGCCGTGATTTTGGAGGTCGTAGTTGTCGTGTGCTCTTAATCCACCTCCCTACCTAGGGTGTCTTTTATCACCCCCTGGGGTCTTTTTTTCAGTGTAATAACGTATCGTTGCATCATCCAGATAAAAATGGCAATTTCTGTTTTTCGGGTTCCGCCTAAGCAACAAAGGCACCATTTCACGCGCGCGCACACACACATACCAACCAACTAACAACATATAGTGTCTTTTTCAATGTATACAACACATCATTGCATCATCCAGATATATACAACTTTTTCTGTTTGGTTTATTGTAAGGTTAAATCATCCATCTCCATAAGAAGGGATCAATGGCGCACTACTAAGCTAACCTATTTGGAATTCCATCCTTCTTTGCTTGGGTGTTTATTCCTGGAGACATGGAGGTCCACAAGGTCAAGGTGGCAAGCTTGTGCTTACTTTTGCTCATGGCACTCCTCTTGCTTCCTGGCAAGCCTTGCCTGGAATAATTATCTGAATAATATAATAGTTTCTCAGTGTTTTGTTTTCTGATGTTGTTATGCAAAATCTTACCCATATTTTACTGCAGGATCTGAAGGCCAGTGCAGGCAATTAAGCCAGACATACCCTACTCCGCAATGCAAGGGTGATCAATGCACAGAGCCAGTGGCGAATCTACTAGGGGGGCTTTAACAGGCTTAAGCCCCCCCCCCCCCCCCCCTCCAGCTTTGCAAAATTAGTTTTTACTACTAGTTTAAAGGCCCAATCCAGCTATTTGTGAGCCCAACACAACATATATTCGCATGAAATAGGCATCCAGCCCACCCTACATTTTCTCTGTAGATTCGCCACTGCACAGAGCACTGCGAACATGAGGGCTTCGGGTACGGGAAGTGTGACACGGACCATCAATATCCTGAACTTATTTTCTGCTTCTGCTTCAATCCATGCTGATTCTGCTTCAAGGTGCTTCAGGATGTGAAGCAGCGTGCAATAAGATCTTAAGGCGAGCCGTCCGTAACATCCAAATATTCCAAAGTTTGGAATCTTAAATAGATTAGTCAATCAATAAATATAATTGATTTCCCTTGTTTGTGGTTGTATTTTTGAAGGTATTAAAACTTATTATGGGCTTGTTTAAGTTTGTCTGTAACTTTATTTGAAATATCCTTCAAGAATGAACTAACATCATTATCAAAAATATAAATATTGGTCGGAAGTTATTTCATAAAAATCCAAGTTATTTAAGTTGAATTGTGTTTGGATTCAATTGGACTTTTAATAAAGCCATTAAAGAAAGGAAGCCAATAGTCAGGATAGCAATTGCGAACGGCGCGGCTGGCAGTTTCTTCAGTGGGGGTCGGCATTTTTAAAAACTGCCATGGCAATTCGTTTAAATCTGGGGATTTTTTGTCCAAAACTGCCACACACGAGAAACTAGCTTACTGTCCAAACTGCCACAAAATGAAAACCGGCTGCAACCATACATAGGATCGAGATGAAAACCGGCAGCAACCATACACAATTTTCTGTTTTTTCTTTTCCATCATCAGCGGCTGCCTAGCCTCTGCAACAAGCCCTGTTGAATCTGATGCTGCCTCAGGATGTTGCGACCGATGCAATGAGTAATAAGATCCATCTTATCATCGATGCACAACTTATAACTGCAACAGATTTCCTTCTCTACATACAATCTTTGAACTCCCAGTAACAACTGCAAGCTATATAAATTTATAACACAACCAAGTAAAAACTGTTTCTGCAACAAAGCTATCAGATCAAGGGCATGTGCCTTCTGAAGCAAACAACCTGAAACAAACCAAGTCATCTGCTATATCACAGGTTCAGTTCAGTTCAGTTCTGAAGTAATTCGATGTCTCACAGAAATGCTGCAAAGTTGTTTCTGTAAACTGCAAATGTAGTAGCTGAAATATCATTGCACAATCCTTGCAATATTCAGAGATTGATTCATGAGCAGAACAGCAAGCTTTATTCATCAACCCGGATGTCTTCAGACATATGTTTCATAGTATTTAGGCATAACACGCCAAACACGGGGAATGGAAGAGCATGATACACGATATGTTTATAGTTGCAGTAACATTCTGGGTGATTTTACATAATGAACCGCTACACAAACTGTTGATGGTTGCATATGCCGCAGGCTTAGGTAACGAGGTCATCAGCTATAGCGCAGCAGAGTTTCTTCAGGTCTTCAAATTCACCATCTTGGAACGAGAACGAAGCCATCCTATTGGAAATTCCGGTCTCAGAAGCTCGGTCAAAATCAACTTTGGTGTGATAAACAAAGTAGCCGCAGCACTCCCAGGCAGAAAGATAGCAGCCAGTGACCAGATTTTTCACCTAAAATCAAACACCAAAGATTAACCCCTATCAATTCCTTGGTGATAAAACATTTTTTTAGATATGGAACACAATGTATAGCAAGTTTCACCTGGGGGAATAAGAAAACATTTCTGCCATTGTTGGACATCATTAGGCTGTGCACAGTATTTTTCTCATGCAAAGCTAAACATGCTTCACTGACTACATCGACAAGTGCATTTACATTGGTGCTGGTGAACACAAGTGCTTTTAGAGGGTAATCAACTATTTCAGACACACAAATGCCTGATCTGGTTGCCCCATCATATAATGCAACAGTTGAGGCAGACTCCACTGGTAAAGGATTAGCAAAGTAACAGGCCTGTAATATTTAGCAAAAATAACACCATGAGATTCTCCTTAAGCATCCACTGCAAACTGGTAATTCTAGTATCTTAGCAATATCTTATTATGGAAAAAATTCTACTCACTTATTTTGATTCATTAATAATAAAACAATAAAACATGGATCAATCTTCCCTTTAAAATCTTACTCATCATGGCATATTAAAGTAAAAGGTTAGAAGCAATTAAAGTACGAAGTATGCTGTAAGCCGGTGACAATGCATTACAGCACAAAGTGCATGCCTATAGTCGAATGCTTAGTGAAGATCAGACCACCAGACAACTCAATGATTACTCCCATTATATTGGTTAGACAGGTCTGTACAGCAGATGGCAGGTGAATAATAATGTACTCCCTCCATCCCAAATTACTTTGTCACAAAAATGGATAGAAATGGATGTATGCAGAACTAAAAATAGGTCTCGATACATTCATTTATACGACAAGTAATTCAGGACAGGGGGAGTACTTGGAGTAAGTTCAAAACATTAAGCACTAGAACTAAGACGGTATTACCTGAAAAAACATGTGCTTTGGCACAATAGATGTACCATCATCAAAGAAAACCCGGAACGCTGTACTGTTTACTTCAGAGGCAATCTTTGTAATCAGCCCAAACATCCTTTTATCCCAAAAGGAAGATAGCTGATTAGTTGAATTTGGGACCAAGAAAATGTGACCATATTCAACAGGATATGCCTTCAGGAAAAGATGTCCATCAGAAATGGAAAAACATGATGCAGATGGCAACTAGCACTTGTATCTATATTCACATTCACAGAGGGTTGGGGAGGGGTTAGGGGTCATTTGAAGGTGCGTACATTCGCAATCAGCAGTACCCCATTGTTTGGGGGTGTAGTTGAAGGAACAACCTCCGGTTCAGTATCTTCTCCTTCTGCAATGCACAAAAGTAATTCCTCATAGCTTTTAGCAGAATTTGGCTTCAAGCATCCAAAAGGATGGCCGAACTTGTCATGTTTCTTGAGGGGAAATGTATTCCATTTATCATTCATCTGAATAACAAAATCCCTTTGACCTTCAATGACCTGTACAACCATTCAAAACCAATTATTTCAGTCAAGCTCAGGGCATATCATTAACAGGATTGATGGCTTAATAAGCTTTTTAAAAGGGAATATAAGTTTGACAGATTGTCAACGGTATGTCTGGCAGAAAAAAACTGTTGGTTGGTTGCTTACACATCTAGAATCGCAACATTTCTTGAAAGTTAAACTTCTGCCACCTAAGATGGAATAGTTATGTGCTTTAACATGTGGATAACTATAAGTGGCAGCCACTAGTATTTATCAAATCTTTCCCATTCCTTCCTCTCTTATTTCCCACTGCTATGTTTCCTAACATCCCCATCCGTACTATCCCCCCATAGCCATCACCATTGGCAGAGCAGGAAAGTCAGTCTGTTCTAATGAGGGAAGCAACAGTGGCAGAATGTGAACAGTTTGATAGGCGGTGTTGCAGGAATATTTGGTATTAGTATGCCACTCTGCAGTTTGATTGTGGAAACTGGGGAAGGGAATAGGTTAAGTATAAAATGTATAAGCCTATATTTTCACATCTCTGGCTTTGTGTTTTTAGATTGGGTATCGGAATCCAACGTGCACAAGCAAACATTTAAAGTTACTTTTATCTACGACACAAGAATTAGGGGGGGGGGGGGGGGGGGGGTCCAAGAAGCACCTTAAGTTCACAAGCAGTAACATCATATCCCATGTGGCCCTTCTGGGCAAAGTTCTCCCACTGTTACATAAAAAATCATCTATAAAAAATGGTGCCATGAGAACTCATAAAGTTTGTGTGAACTCTCAGGTAATACAAACCTGAGAAAGAATGAATGTATCAAGTAAACTTGGGCTGCCTTGACCAGCATATGCAAAGCTTTTGAGGGCATCGTGTTGTTCTATACCAAGACGGTAAAGATGTATCTTCACACCTGAATATCAAAGAGAAATGTATGAATATTACAATGCCACAATAATATATAACTGAACATGTGCTGTTATTTTAAAGGGTTAAAGGCGAGTACACAGCTAGGTTTGGTAAAAGGAAACTAAGAAAGTGCTTGCCTAAAATTATCTAGGGATACTGCAGTATTCCAAACTGCAATTGTAGCATCAAGCAGGCGCATATCATTAATTCAACTATAACATAGCTATCTAACTCGGCAGAGAGTTCAAATATGTGGAAAAACAAACGGATAAGCTTACATACACTAGCTCATCCTTTTTGGTTTTGTTTTTGGTGCCAGAAAATAGTAGAGGATAACGTTTTTGGTGCCAGAACAGTGTATAGGACAATTATGGTTTTAGACAGGCCAAAGAAGAAATTCATGATTATAGGATTAAAGAATATTATACAGTCATTTCTAAATGAGACAAACATTTGGAAGTTCAAAGCATTTTTGTTTACCTTCAGGTTGATCCAGAGGAGAGTTCTTGCTGTGAAAACAATATCCACCTTCTAGTTTGGTGGCTGACACCATACTTACAATTCTTATTATTATGGACTACTAACTGAACTAACTATAATGCTAAAGGCCTACTTCAGACTTGTGCAGCAGCACCACCACCAGCAAGGTAGGTGAGATCAGAAGGATGCCCCCCTGCAGATGGGAGGGCACCACGGCCACCGTGGAAAGAAGGCGATGCAAGCAGAAACTTAGGAAAGCGATGGACACATTGTCTTCCCCTTCTTAGTGTAACACGGGTTGCTTTCCTTAGAGCCGTGGCTGATCTTCTGAAGCCAGCCCTGCCGGACCAGCTATCCAATTTTGCAGGATCAACTTGGCTCTTCTTCTAGGAGCTCCCCACAAGTTCTCCGATCATAAAATGCAGTATTTTTGCAGGACAATCTGAACATGAGCAAAGTGTCAGCCGATCGAAACAGTAACCCAGGTCCTAAAAAGAAAATCATCTGAAATTGCAAGCATTCATACAAGCACACACTTCCTCCGTCCTGAATCAGTTGACGCTCAAACCGGATGTATCTAGCACTGAAATACGTCTAGATACATCCGTTTGAGCGTCCGTCAACCGATTCCGGACGGAGGGAGTAATATTCAATCAAACACCACACAGGATCTATGCCGGACCATACTCCGACTGGTGAGCAAGCTAGACAATGCATTTCTTCTCAAGTACAGGTTGTGAAATCACGGCATCATGCCGCCCGTGTCCCCATATCTTCACTGCCAACGAAAACATCCTAATTTCCTAACGGCGGCATGACATTCAGTTTTTTCCCCTCCGTGAGCAAATAATCGGGGGCCTTCAATACGAATCATCTTACCTAGAAACTGCGTCATAGTACCAGATTGCTCCACACCCTAGAGGCGTACACAAGATAAATGAATACCCCCCCCCCCCCCCCCCCCCCACACACACACACACCCACACACACCCCTCCGGTGCATTTGCTTGAACAGGACCAATTTCGAGAAACCTACACCCGAATCGGGCGGAAGAATGCGAGAATTTCGCCCGCCCACCCTCTATTCCGTCACAGATTATACCAATCTGCGCCGGCTGGACTCCATGAGGAACACACAAAATCGATGGAGAGAGAGAAAACACTCACAGATTCCGGTGAAAGCTAGCGGATTTCGATCTCGCGGACGCGAATAAATAAGAATGGTCGGATGGATGGGTACCTGGCTCGGGTGGGTGGGTGGGTGTCCGTCCGTCCGGCCAAGAAGTAGAAGAGGAAAGGGAGCGGGGGAGAGGGATGTTTGCGCTGGAGAGGAGAGGAGTTTGGAGCCGCCAGGAAGGAAGGTTCCAGGAAAATTGGCAATTGGCTTCTTTATTTGCACAAGTGGTATTTTTCCTTTCTTTATTTTTTTTACATCACAAGTGGTGTTTTCCATGGACAGCTATTGTTTGGATGGTTTTTGGTTAAATATACCCATGGATTTGAAAGATTCCACAAAATACAAGTGCAAGCATTTTTTGAGTAATTGTATTTGCTGATTTTATTGAATGCCACATGCCAAGTTTTTATGTTTTGGCAGGGTGTAAAACATATGGTTTTATGCGATTTTGTGCAGGTGGTTATGTGATGTGGGTCATTACTTTTCACGAAATGTATCATAAAACATAGGGATCTCTATAAATAGATATGTTTACATATGGTAATTGTTTTTGTACGCATGGCGTGGATAAGAAATGGAAAAGCCATGCAACTATTTGAACCCAACTTAGTATATTCCAGGGTGGGGAGAGAATTGACAATGAGAAGGAAAAATAAAGGGTACGTGTGAGGCCCTCGATCGACGTGTGTTTCCTTGGTCACGGTCCACTCAATCCCTTCTTGATCTCAAGGATGATGAGCTCCATGATGTGGTTTCTGGTGGCGGAGTAGGCCAAGAAGTTTGACTGTTTGAGGTGGCTGGCGATGCGGTGCTCCGAGAGCTTATATGCCCCATGCTTCAGGAGCACCTGGGCCATCGGATTGGAGATCCAACGGACCGTTTGCTATGTTAAAGACTTGAGAAAGTATACATTTCGTCCCTTAACTCTTGGCCAAGTCTAAATTTGGTTCCTTAACTTTAAAACCGGACAACTTGCATTCTCAACTATTGAAAACGGACAAGATTCGTCCCTGGTCTTGGTTTTGACCGGTTTTGGTGCTGACTCGCCCCGGTTTTGACCGATGCTGACTCAAATCCGTGTAGTTTTTTTTCAAATCAATGAACCTTTTTTTGAAATTCACGCACATTTTTTATATATATTTACTCTTCCAAATCCGTGTACTTTATTCAAAATCGTTTTTTTATATCTGTAAACCTTTCTCAAATTCATGTACCTTTTCCAGTTTGTGCAATTATTTCAAATTCGTGTAATTTTTTCAACTCCTTGTACTGTTTCAAATCCATGAACTTTTCAAAAATTCATGTACTTCTAAAATCCATGTACCTTTCCCAGGTTCGCGTATTTTTCAATATTCGTGTAATGTTTTCATGTTCGCCTACTTTTCTGAAACTCACGTATTTTTCTACAAAACCGCGTGCATTTTTCAAGTTCATATATATATTTTTAATTTCGCTTACTTTTATTCTAGTTCGTGTACTTTCTTGAAATTCACATATTTTCTACAAAACTGCATACATTTTTTAAGTTCGCATATTTTTTCCAAATTCGCATACTTTTATTCTAGTTCACGTACTTATTTAAATTCATATTTTTTTTCCAAAAGTACTATGCGGATTTGGATGAAAGTATGTGAATTTGAAAAAATTACGCGAACTTGATGAAAGTACGTCGATTTGGAAAAGGTATGCTTGGATTTGAAAAAACACATGAATTTAAGAAAAAAACATAAACTTGAAAAAAGTAGGTGGGTTTGGAAAAAATAAAGGGATTTGAATCAGTAGCAAAACCGGTCAAAATAGAGTCCAGGGACGAATCTTGTCCGATTTCGGTAGTTGGGGGGTGCAAGTTGCCTGATTTTAAAATTGAGGGACCAAATCTAGACTCCATCAAAAGTTAAGGGACAAAAAATATACTTTTCTCTAAGAGCAAGTACAATAGGGTAACATAAGCAGGCTATAAGGAATACTAATAATATATTTGTGCTTAGTTGGAGGAAAGAGAAAAAAAGCGGGCTCTTAGTTAGTAGCCAGCTACAACACGAGACCCAAGACACGTTGTGAGGATGTAAAGTGGGTCAACTATTGATAAACTAGTATATATTTAAAACTTACTATTATACATGCCGGCTAAGAGATTGGTTGTAGATGACATGGCAACTTCTTATAGCCGACCGTTGGCTGTATTATTAACCATGCTTTAATAGCGTGTTTGGTTCATAGGATTGGGAACTTCTAAAGGAAATAGGCATGAGAATTTTTTTTTTATGAGGAACACCAAGCATTCCATTAGCTAGTGGTCGCGGATAAATCGCCGGCCACAGCACCGATTACGTTAGAGGGGAAATTGGAGGTCCACACTTGGTGGTTCTCACCTAAACACCGTGCACCCAAACTGGCCAGCTTGTGAGCCCGGTTCATTACACATACGTGGACAAAACTCCACTCTGGTTTCTAAGAAACCCAACTGCAATAGATACTTAATCTCACGGGAAAGAACCCCCAGACTAGCTCTGTCAAGAGAAGTAGACACCACAGCCTGCTTGAGCGCGAGGCAATCAAGTGAAACAGCCTTCGTCAATGCTAACGCTTCCGCATCAATAGCCTCTGCAAGTCCTTCCAATTTCCCGGCTGCAGCAAACAAAACATCTCCCTCTGAATCTCTAGCTATACAACCCCATCCACCTTCCCCTGTTCTCTCACAATAAGCTGCACCGTTTTATTAACAGGGGACGGGATGGGAATTGAAAGAAAATTGTTTTAGTGAGTCAATCTTAACTCTAAATTATAACTTATGTTAACTTTCCATGTCTAGTCCATCATCAATTCCCATAAAACAAACAAAGGAATACAATTTCTTCGAATTATGTGCCAAACAGAGGATTGGGAATAAAACATCTCATCCCATGTCTAATCTATATCTATACCAATATAAAAAGACCCACATAGGCCGATCCAATTAATCTCGGCCATTAGATCATTTCAATCCAACGACCTATACTGCTTCAATCTCGAGAGCTCAACACGTCTAGCGTGTAATTAATTTCATGCCAAATATAGTGCTAATCACACAATAACACGCAAATAATATCCTACTTAATATCTGCATACACTTAATATATTTCCAAATTAATGTGCATTGCACGTACAATTGACTAGTCTCAATACAACTCTCTACTATAAACTCTCATTCCCCTTCCCAAATATTGCCAAACGCGTTGTAAAGACTTTGCAGTATGCATGGGGACTAGCCCAGAAACCTAAGTACAGAAGGCTGGGGAGAATCTGTTTGTGTTTCAGATGTGCAAGTAGCGTTTAGTCGACAAGAAGAAAGCGAGTTGTCGATGCCAAAATGATAGGGTACATACGATACGTGTGATACATGAACGCCTCTTGGACGTGAACATGTGTGGAGTACATTAGCTACGGTGAGAAGGAGCAGAATTAACTAAGTATGAGCCGGAATAGCCAGTCCCATCAGCCGGATTAGTTCGGTCCCTACAAATTATTCATCATGGGCACATATCGTGTGCTGTATTTGCAGGAAAATCATCATGGGCGCATTGCCCTCAACTCTATCATGCCAGATATGAATGGTGGTGGATCCAGTGAACAGGGCGCACGCCTCATTATCAACAGCAAGTGGCAACCCATGCCATGCCATGCCATGCCTTATCTTGTCTTCCTTGAATGATATATGTCTGCTCGCCATCTTGCCTGCTAGCATGGCACCACGCTGCCGATCCATCAAAATATGGCTTAATTCGGCCGCCTCGTCCAGAGGAAGTTGCGGCGTGCGTGTATGTGTGAGAGAGATACATTTTTCTCCAGGGCTTCCTTGAGCTCAAGGTTCTGCAACGTGAACAACATTGCGATGGTCGGCGCCGCAGAGGAACTCAAGGGCGACGTCGTAGCCATCCGAAAAGGAAGTGAACCCCGTACATCCCAGCAGCCTGAAATCGGAACCAACAACTACTGCAGGGGCTGGGATCGGATCTATCTTCATCGCCTCGAGCGCGACAGAGTCCCTCAGGATGTGAAGCGCCTGCTCCAGCTGACCCTTCCAGCCGTAAAACCCTGTGATTTCGACCAGCCTGAGGCGGAAGTGAGGCTCGGAGGGAAGGCTCCGTAGGTCTCCCTGATCGGTGGTGTACCTTGGATGCTCGCAGCGCAGCACCATCTGTAAAAGAAAAAGAAGAATGTGACTACTTTTTACGCAGCGTCACTAAGCTTAGTGATAATCCATAAAATACAACAGTTTTAAAACACAAGACAAGACAAGACTTTGTGAGGTGAAGAACTTTGCAAGCATCGTCAGTAAAGGCATCGGATTACTGCTATATAATAGCGCCCTGTTTATTCCACAAGTATAACTGGTGATAGGCCAAAAACAGTACGTACTCAATTTGCTAATGGTTGGTTCATGACTTCATCTACAAATGTACATTTTTAATACCTTTTCCCCTCTATTTTCATGGAACGAGCCAAACATTTTCCAAAATACTTCCTCCGTCCCACAATATAAGACGTTTCTTACAGTATGGAACAAAGGGATTACATTTCATGACTTGAAATGCAGACTTACATGAAATTCCAGCTTTTCCAGGAAAGGAGCAGCAATTAGAAGGCAGGCAAAATCGTGGACATCACTCTTGCTTCTCGGAGCACCAAAAAAAGCAAACTCCAGTCTCAGATGCTTCAGATAAGATAATATGTGGAGCTTTGCTGGCAATGAAGCCCTCTGAAACACACAAATACATAAATAAATATAAAACCGCCGCCTTTCGCCAGACTATGTGTAAGAGCATCTTCAGCCACGTCCCCAACAAGCCATCCCCATGTGTTTTTGTCGCGCCGGCGCCGAAAAAAAGCCCAGTCGCGTCCCCAGAAGCCCGTTTTTCGCCTGGGGGCGCCGGCACAAGCGAAAGGTCGCGTGGGTCCGCCCTGTCGACGAGTCGAGCGCCTCTTCCCGCCGTTTCATCCTGCTTTTCCCCCACTTCCCTCCCATTCTCTCCATTCCTCCCGCCCACCTCCGTCGCCATGCCACCGAAGAAGTACGTCGCCCCCCGCGCCGCGGCAACCGCGACCGCCCCCGTCGCCCAGCCAAAGCAGAGGAAGCCGAGGGCGTCGCCGTCCAAGCCACCGAGCATGACGAACACCGAGTGGAGGGTGGAAGTTCAGCGACGAGAGGCGGTCACCGCCGACTGGCGGAACCGGGCGATCGCCAAGAAGGCCCGTGACAACGCGGCGCGTGCGGCGGCGGCGGCGGCGGACTAAGCCGAGGCCGACGCGACTCGCGCGGGGATGATGAACCCACCCGGCAACCACGCCCAGCACGCGCCCTGGGGCCAGCAATGCGTTGGTTCTCCGTCGCCGCAGCCATGGGGATGCACGCCCTCACCGGGCTACGCCGACGGGGACGCGCACGGTGGGTTCAATCCCAACGTCACCTTCCCCCATGGACACCCGGCCCAGCGGACGCCCTCGCCCGCCTTCACCGGCGTGCAGTACCCTCCATACAACTACTCGCCGCCCGCCTACGCGTCCTCCCCGACGCCCCCTCTCCGCCTGGCGCGCTGCCCTTCTCGCACCTCGGCGACACCGACGAGACCGAGGCCGACATGGATGACATCATCGCGACAGGCTCGGCCACGGCCGCCGCGTCTCCCGGGTTCGCCACCCCGGACGACACCGTGGATCTGAGCGGCGGCATGGAAGGCGAGCTCGGCTATGTCTACGGCGAGGAGGAGCAGCAGAAGCAGGAGGAGGAGGACGGAGAGGAGGAGGAGGAGCCGTCAACTGTTCCGGCGAGGAGGAGCAAGAAGAAGAAGCGGGCGGCCAGGTCCGGCGAGCCGCGCATCAAGTGGCCGTCCAAGGAGGAGGAATGCCTCGCCGAAGCATGGAAAGTCGTCTGCCTCGACCCGACCACCGGCACGAACCAGAGCATCGAGACGTACTGGGAGCGCATCAAGGCCGAGTTCGACAAGCGCAAACTCGTCGACCCCTACTTCAAAGGCGTCTACATGCAGCATGGGTCGAAGGCGATGGCGAACCATTGGGGGCGTATCCAGGGGGCGTGCAACAAATGGCATGGGATCGTCGAGGAGGTCGCAGCTCGCCCGGAGAGCGGCGCCAGCGTTGAGGATCAGGTATGGCACGCCGGTCTCCCGCCTCTCTTCGCCGTGTGCACGCGCCAACTGTTTGTTCCTCCGCGCAGTTGCTGCGCATGTTCGCCATGCATCGGCAGGGCAACAGCGACGCCGAATTCAAGTACCTCCACGTCTACAAGCGCATCGACAAATGCGAGAAGTGGGCGGAAGTCCGGCGCACCCTCGACAAGGCCAAGGAGACCTACAAGCCGGACGCGCTGACTCCGTGCGCGTCAGACGGGCGGCCGGGCGGCAACAAATGTGTCAAGAAGGGGAAACACACCGACGCGGCGACCGCTCGAGTACAGGAGTCCATCGAGCACTGTATCGCCGACGCACAGGCCCGGGCCGTCCTTCGTGAAGAGAAGACCGAGGCGTGGTGGTCGGTGTTGATGTCGAGCAGCGCCATCAAGCTCGACCTACTCCGAACCAACGTCGCCGCGAAGAAGAGAAACACCGACCTGACTTTCCTGCTGGGCGGGGCGGACATGCTCCAGAGCACCGACGAGGCGGTCAAGGCGTGGTACTTGGCGGAGCGGGGCCTCATCCTGAACTAGCTTCCATCGATGACGCCGCCCACGCCGCCGCCCATGCCGCCGCCGCCAAGCCCGACTGATGAGGCCGCCAAGAACACCCGCAACACAGAAGCCACGTCGACGCCGTCCAGCGCAGAGACCCCGCCAAGCCCGCGCACGCCGACACTGGAGGCCGACCTCACCGTCTGATGCGCACGCGCGTCCTTTCTGTTTTTTGTACGCCGAACTTGTGACCGCGTGATCGCCGGATTTGTGGCATCTATTTTATGAGCGGAAAACACTATGTTTGAATTTGTCGTGGCTGGGAGGCGGCGCCTGGAGGCGTGGCTGGGAGCTAAGTCGCCCTAAGGGCCAATCTAGCGTCGGTTCGCTCTTAGGCCGTTCTTTTTCGGCGTCCTGGGGAGCTGAACGGCTAGAAAGACCGAGACACATCGAGTCCACCGCGGCCGTCTGGTTGTTCCAACAAGTGTATCCTTGGGCGAAATCCCCCAAACCTAGCGGCGAGGCGAGGCGAGGCATATGGCCAACGAGGAGTGCACCACTGAAACAAAGGCAGACGGGTCCACCGAGGCTGATCGATCGGCGGAAGGAGTCCCGTACCAAGGAGACAGAGGAGGAGAGTGGTCCGTAGTTCTGAGCCAGCGGCGGCATCCACGGGATTCTCCTAACCTCTGTGTGCATTGCGACGTTTCACATTGACACGTTCACCTCTCTGCACAGTACTACCAGCTTAATATGTTCCATTAACAGGAAAGCACAGCAACGTCACTGGCAAAACACAAAAGAAACACGACAGAAGTTCAACATAATCAGCGACCTAATCTCTCTAAACACAACCCCATTGGGCGCCATCTCTTCACTTCACTAATCACGGCTGCCACTACAGTGGAGTACCACTACAACACATACGCTGCTAGCAGGCATTCTCAAACGCCTCCAAAGGCCTACAAAATGCTGGCCTAGACATTTGAAGGCATTTTCAAATTCCGCGAGAAACACGGTAAAATCGCCTGCAAAGGCCTTCCAAGGCACGCCTGAGAAACACGGTATGGAGGCATTTCAGAATGCCTACAAGCAAAATTTGTGGCATTTTTAAGAAGGCCTCCAAGTTCACATGTGGCATTTCTCATGCCGCCTTGAAAACATTTTTGTGGCGTTTTTCAAATTGCCTTCAAAACATTTTTGTGGCATCTGAAGATCGCCTCCAAAACCAATTTGTGGCGTCTCGCAAATTGCCTCCGAAATGTTATCGAGGCACATCTGAAGAACGCCACAAAGTTTGTAGAGGCATAAAATATCCACAACTCTAGTTGACAAATACAGTACCTTTATGAAAAAGATCTGTCGACGCGTTTGGTCCCATCATGAACGAACGTATATAGTTTGGGCCGGATGGGACAACCACACAAGCCTGTTGTACTGCAAAATTAATGCGGGCATGTAGAACTAATCAACGTTGCTGCATCATCGACCGACTAAACACTAGAGATGACGAACATGGCATAGTATTGACAGCGCCAAAATACCGAGTATTGACAACAAACATGCGCAAATTTCAACAGGGAAAGCTGCCACACTCATCGTATCATAGCAAAATTATTCTTCATGCAGAACATCTAGCATATATAAAGACAAAAGTAGAAGTATCATGAACTACAGACATGAAGGGGCATTACCTCAAACACCTTGCGTGCAACGTAGCGTCGGATCAGTGGCAACAGAACTTGGGCGTGCCTGATGTGGGGAGGATGACCGCTAATGCGAGCGTGGCCTGGAACAAGATCGGCTTGCTCTCCCCTCTCCCTCACTGCGCCAGCTGCAGTTCCACCCCGAGATCGGGGACGAGAGAACAAGAGGAGCGTCGTGGGACGTCGGCGGCGGTGGCGGAGTCAGCAGTTGCAGAGTGGTATGTTGTTGGCTGCGGCAGCTCCGGCGTGGGACGCCGATGGCGGAGGAGGCTCCGGTGACCACGGCGCCGGCCGCCGAGGCAGCGCCAGAGATGCGATGCGGTCTCTTTTTTTTAGCTACGATTTCCTTCTTTTTTTATGTATTTTTATTTTGAAACATATAGAGGTGGGACTTTGGGAAGAATAATCTAATACCGGAGCTTCTATCTATGTGTAAAATAAATAAAGCATTTTTTTCTATACACACATAAATAAATAAATAAAGCATTTGAGATCATTTTCCATTAGAACGCCAGCTAAGGGCATCTCCAACCGCAATCCGTAAAATTTCCTCCCATCGTTGATATGAATGCGGGAGATCGTCATCCAACGTCCAACGTTATCCGCATACATTTCAACTACTATCCGAACAAGAGGACGAAATTCTTATAAACATGGCTGGATTTTCATACAAACCGAAAATTTTTAATGTAAACACAGCGGATTTCATATAAACCTGACGGGGTTCATTACATTTTGGATATACTTCAACTAAGCGGTGCTTGTCCGGCTCTGGAGATATAATTAATTTACCTAATCTAGAAGATCGCTGCCGCCAATTCCCCGTGTCCGGCCATGAGCACTGAGAACTGAACCTTCACCTTCTTCAGTTCCGCCTCGACGCTCTGCAACTCCGCCTCTGGAGCCCCGGGAACTAAATTTGTTCACCTCCACGTTGCCGTCAAGCGGCCAATCGGTAGCCGATGTTCAGCCCGTCAAGATTGGCTTCAATAAGAGGTGAGGAGCGGTGGCCTTCTTGGGACCCGAACGGCGGTGACCTACCGTGTACTACTTTTCCTCGCCGTTGGCGGCGCCCGCAGACGTGTCTACCTCGTGGTCGCGGCGGCGGGCACAGCCGAGGCGAAGCCGGCGATGTCTTCTTCCTCCTCCTCGTCGGCACACCTCATCCGCCGCCTCGTCGAACTCTTTATAGGCGGTCTCTAGTTCCGCTTGACGCTGGCGGTACCGCCAGCGGGGGAGGCGGATCTCGTGGGCGGAGCAGTAGGACTCGAGCAACGCCGTCTGCTTCATTACGTCTGCGTTCGATGCAATCTCCTTGATGATATTTGTTTTCATGAGTGACGTATTATGGGTCCTCGTGGCCCTGGCATGTAATTTAAGGATTTATGTTAATTTGTGTCCAAATCTTGAACTGTTCCGGAAGCACGTTTTCTTTTTTCCTTTAAGAATGCCATTTCTAAGAGGTATGGTAAGTAAACTCGTGCCTCACGCGGAAGCAAAAATATGCCTCTCGCGAAAAAAATAAACATGAATGTTTTTTCCTTTACGAGAGGCACGGTCATGCCTCTCACAGAAGCAAACCCGTGTCTCTCACGAAAGAAAAATACATATTTTTTTAGTTTTCGAGAGGCAAGGGCGTGCCTTTTGCGGAAACAAAATCATGCCTCTCATAGAAGGAAAAAAAAAGAGAAAATACAATCTTTTTTTCTGTTTCCGGGAGGCACGCACGGAAGGAAAAAAACGTGCTTTTTTCGTTTCCTAGTGGCACAGCCGTGCCTCTCGTGAAAACAAAAAATGTGTTTTTTTGCGTAAACTTTGTTTCCGATTTTTTTGCCGAAAAGCTAAGAAAGACTGGTGGAAAACCGAAAAGCCGAAAAAATAAAATATCATATAAAAGCCGAAAACATGTGTAAAAAATTAAAAATATTAAAGTAAGCACCCAGAGCACGACACGTGGCGGCGGTTCAAAGCGCTCCTTAAGTGACCCTTGAGAAGGCTCCCGAAGAAGCGCTCCTCAATTAGTTGCTCTCCTATTTATCGGGTAGAACGTTGAGTACTGACGTATCACATACCCTCTCGCGCGCCTGGCCTCTATATGGGCTGAATCAAAAAAATTTCTTTCTTATTTCTTAGTTTCTTGGTACTTTCTTTATTTTTTATTTTTTGTCTTTTGTGTTTTATTTTATTTCATTTTAAAAAAAATTCGTGAACATTTCTTAAAATGTAAGAACATTTATTTAATTTGTCAACATTTTTTTAACCTGTGATTTTTTTATTCCTGAAAAATTATTTGCAATTCGTGAACAATTTTTGAATTCACAAACATATTTTTCAAATCGTGAATATTTTAGAAAAATTATGAATCTTTTTTAATTCATGAACCTTTTTGATGAACATTTATTGAATCCTCGGACCTTTTTTGAATTCGTGAACATTTTGTGAATTTGCGACGTTATTGAAATTCACAACAAAAAATGAATAGCGAACATTTTTTTGTAATCACGGACATTTTTTGAATCCAGAAACTTTTAAAATTTTGAGAACTTTTTTGAATCCCTAAAGATTTTCCAAACTCATAAACATTTTTTGGATGGGTGTGTCTAGAGCACATCTAGTTATTGCACATCTAAGTGAGTGAATCAAGCATAAAGATGAAAAAGAAAAAAGAAAAGAAAAATATCCACATGAATCTTGATGTAAAATCAATGATATATGACTTAGATGTGCAATACTTAGCAAAACTGTTTTTGAATCCATAGTAGGCTATCTGCCGACCCCCGCGCGAACTAGGAAGTCCCTAGATTACACGATAAGCAAGATGATAATGAAGAAGAAAAACGAAAGGTTACAAAAACTACAGATGATCGGATTTTGAATTCTGAATCCTCAGATAGCAGGCCAGCCATCTACTGGCGGCCCGTACGCTCCTCCTCGTCCTCCTGGCCCTGTGTACGCAGCGCGAAGCGGCAGAGCGGGCAGAGGTGGCTGACGCCGAGCCACACGGAGATGCACTCCTCGTGGAACGCGTGGAAGCAGTGCAGCCTCCTCAGTATGTCCTCCTCCTCGAACGCCTCCATGCACACGGAGCAGCCCTTCTCCCTCGCCTCGCCGGCCGTGGTCCTGGGCAGGCCAGCGATGGCCTTCTCCGACGCCGGGACGGCGCCGAAGCCGCCGTTCCTGTACGGCGGCGCCGCTCCAGGGACGACGACCGGCGGATCGGGATCGTACGTCCGCCAACGGAACGGCACCCGCCGGGCCGGCCTCCGCCGCCGCGGCGGCCACTCGAAAGGATTGGGTGCTGGCGCACCCACGGCCACGGGCTCCGGCCGCCTCGGGTCGTAAAATGAGTGCGGCGTCCAAAACACCGCCGTGCCGGTGGCGCGCTCCACGTCCATTGGTGCCGGCCGGACTTAGTTCGATGCTGCTCAGGCGACCAGCGCAATCGCGAGATGGAGATTTATTTCTGATGATGAACGCTGGGGCGAGGTGGATACTTGTAGATTCACGCGAACGCTGAGGCGATATCCTTTCCGACTCGGGGCGAGGTTTGCCCGCTCCCCGAGAATGCTCCCATCCGTGCTTCGTGATAGGTGGCGCTCATCCAACAATCGCACGCTGATGCCCTCTTTTTCTATTAAAAACCTCAGCAATTAAACAAAATCGGTCGGCCGTGTCTCTTAATGACCGTGTCTCTTAATTAAACGCAGGAAAAGACCAGCCGCTCGTTTCGTCTCCTTTCTTATCCACTCACTTTCCCCACAGGCAAAGAAGTAGCTCCTCCATGGCCGGCGAACACCGCGATGTTGATCTGCTTGCTTGTCAGAGCGGGAGGGTTTGCTCCGTGCTCGTCCTAACGCGGCGCTCGTGAGCGAACTGCGCACCAACCCTGCGGCCACGACGTCCCTCGCCCCGCGCGGCGCTCGTAGGCAAGCTGCACGCCGTTCCTGAGGCCGCAGCCTCCGTCGCCCGGCGCGGCGCTCGTCGGCGCGCCGTTCGTGAGGCCGCAGCCTCCGTCGCCCGGCGCTTCGCTCGTTGTCGATTTGCGCGCCGTTCCTGAGGTCGCAGCCTCCTGTCGCCGGGCGCGGCGCTCGTCGGCGAGCTGCGCGCCATTCCTTCTCGGCGGTTATCTTCGTGGCCCTGTTTGTCGCGTTTGTCACGCCTCAGCTACTGAGCTTCGTCCAGCATGTACCATAACATGGCTGCGAAGACTTGCCGTGGTTGAAGGTACGTCGTCCAATTACTCAAGTATATGACCGCTGTTCTTCTAATTTCTGAACCAAATGCTATTTTTGTCCGTGTGAGGTCGGTGAGATGCAAGCAACTATGCTTTTGGACAAGAACTGTGCTTTTGGTCTGACTTGATTAAGCTACGCATATCAATGAACTAATATACATACGCCTTCTTAAATCTATGCTTTTGGACAGCAAGTATGCATTGGTCTCACTTAATTAAGTAGTGCATTCGATCGATATGCACAGACTCCCCATAAATCCAATAATATATTACAAGTTTATAGTAAAGTAGAAAAAAAACATGAGTCTCTGATAACGATGACAGATTAAGTTGGCTTCTGTTGTTGGAAGAAGACTTGATTTTGACCTGTCATTGTACCAACGGATGGCTGCAGTGGGGCATTTGATGCTGGGTGTCTTATCATCATACTAAGGGCCAGTTCTTTTCGGCGATTCTCCCAGAATTGCCCCCCTCTGCAGCTTCTCCTAGAATCGCCACTCCATACTTTTTTTACAATCCTATCTAGTTAAGGTCTAATTAGCTAGGATTGTAAAAAAACATATGGAATGGTGATTCTACGAGAAGCTGGGGAGGGGGGCGATTCTGGTAGAATCGCCCCAAAAGAATTGACCCTAATGGGGTGCTGTAGTGAGGCATTCGGAGTTGGGTGTCCTGTCATCATACCAACGGATGGCTGCAGAGATGCATTTGGAGCTTGGTTCATCGTACCAATGGACGACTGCAGCGAGGCATTCAGAGTTGGGTGTCCTCTCATTGTACCAACGGTTGGTTGCAATGAGACATTTGGAGCTGGGTGTCCTCTCATCGTAACAAGAGACGGCAATAGTGAGGCATCCAGAGCTGAGTTGCATTGTTCTGAATAGGTATACACGTGATTTGTCGGAACTCCCAAATTACCCTGTGAGTAGTAGTACCAAAGGTTAGTGTCCATAAATCTTTAAAATGATAAAACTGAAATCTGAGTGTAGGTAGCTTATACCATTAAGCTATTGTAATGTTGCAATTCAGCTGGCAATCTTTGATCTTGTCCATACATCGTCATAGGATTTAGGATTGGGTTGTACTGTGGTAGATATGCAGGCATTTGATTCGTAAAAACCTCCGAATGACCCTATAAAACATGGTGTGATAAATCTTGTATAACTTAAGTTTTTATGTCAGATCAAGTGTGAATTTATTTATACCATTGAGCTGCCATGAGGTTGTAGTGCTACAGGATTATCTACTTTCCTTGTCCTCTTTGATTTTGCTTTCTCTAAGCCACCAATAGGTCTACTTGCTCCTTGAATAGTCTTCTCCTTCAACTTGATACCTTTTGGCTTAGCAAGCCCCTTATTTTGTTTTGAACTTGTACATGAGTTAATGTTTCGTTCTGCAAATATATATTTAAATAAAATTCAAGTTTGATAACATTATAAAACTACACACCCATATTAGCGGGTCTACTTGACCCTCGAACAGTCTTCTTTTTAACCTTGTTACCTGTTGGATTGGCAAATCCCTCATTTTGTTCTGAACTTGTAGACGAGTTAATGTTCGGGTCTGTAACTATAAAAGCAAACATAGGTTAGTTTGATGAGATCATAAAACTAAACTTACAGACCTTGTGCCAAGGGAGTTACATATATCTGGATGTCTGTTTGATCCTCGAGCCGTCTTCTCCTTGACCTTCATTCCTTTTGGCTTGGTAGGCCTCTCATTTTGTTCTGAACTTGTAGTCGTGATATTGTTTGAGTCTGCAACTATAAAATTAAATATAAATTTAAGCTTGATGAGAGCATAAAACTGAATGTACATACCTTGTGAACAAACAGAGTTACCTATATCTGGATCAGATCTATGTTTTAGACATTTCTCCACCTCTTCTGCTAATTTCTCTGCATAATTAGCAGCCATCAAGTATGACTCTTCAGACTCTGCGGCTCGAGCAGCTATTTGGATAAACATTCTGCACAACTCTTTATAGCGTTTTGTCAGTATTGTTTTGCGGTCTTCATGAAGGTTGCAGTTGCTTGTTATATCCAAAACTTTTGCATCAATTGTCCATCTTTTCAAGATGTACTGTTGAGGGATGTGCTTGATATTATTAATGTCAAGTACCTTCAAGGAATGAGAGCAAAGAATTCCAGCAAATTCAAACTTCTTGCAACTGCAATTGACCTTTTCTTCTTTTGGAAAAAATTTAACAACATGATCACGCTCTGTACCATGAAATTTTACTTTGTAAACCTTCTCCTCGATGTCACTGTCATCACAAAGGAATGTATCATAGTTTAAGGTCCGAAGCACTTGTTCCTGAAACATCTTGAATATTGGTGGAGTATATGTAGTTGATGCTTGCCTTAACATATAGCTTTCTGCCTTCAGCTTAGGAGTACTTTGTGTTGCTTTGAAGTCACATCTCACCTCTTCAAATCTTTTATCTGCAACTAGACGTTCGAAATGCTCAAAAAAGTAAGCATGTCATACTTAGAACTAATGTAATGTTTTAGTTCGTTGTTCATGCTTTCACTCCTCTGGTTACTGCTCATGTGTGCAGAGAAAGTATTCCTGCCATATACTAGGGCCCAATGCTCCCTTTTCTCAAATAACCTTTGGAGCCATGCATTGTCCCGGAGTCCATACTTGTCAAGCATTTCATTCCATGCACTTATAAATTCATCTTCCTCCTCAATATCATAGATACAATGCTGAAAATCAGCATTGAACTTCTTGTAATCTGTAACAACTCCACCAAGATGTTTGATAGCATTTTGATTCATATGCCACACACAAAGTCTACGGTGAGAGTGAGGCAGGACTGAACGGATCGCCTTAGCCATTGCCGCATCTTCGTCAGTCAGAATTGTATGTGGATGCTTTCCAGACATTACTGTTAAAAATGTTCTAAAAAGTCAAGCAAAACTTTCTGTTGTTTCAGCATAGAGAAGTGCAGCACCAAACACAATTGTTTTCTTGTGATTATTTACACCAACAATTATACCAAACGGACGCCCATCGTCTAGTTTCCTGTATATGGTGTCAAAACATATGACATCACCAAATAATGCATAGTGTGAGACCATTTTGGAGTCCGTCCAAAATATATTAGTTATCAAATCATCCTCATCAACTTGAATTGAATAAAAAAAACTTGACATCTTCTGAAACCTTCTTCTCCATATATTCTAACACTCCACCAGTGTCACCCACCTTTGCTTTTAGTGTTCTCTTTGAGTACAAACGATTTTTCATGTCTGGGCTTATAAATCCAAGGTTTTCAGGTCCACATGCCTCTTTCGTCATTAGATCAATAGTTGCTTTATTTGAAATGCCCACTGACTTTGCGACCTCGGCATTGGCTAGTTGAGCTTCAGTTACTTTCCTGTGTGATCTTAAGTATTGCGACATATTTCCATAGCAAGACTATGGTTGTGGGCCTCCTTAAATTCGTATACATAATAAATCCCATTATTAAGACTTATCTTCATACGTGCATCACAACCACATCGTGTCTCAGGCCTACTATAACTTAATTTCTCCTCTCTTTTATCTTCCGCACGAACTCCTATTAGTTCAAGTAATTTTCTTAGTCCCATCTAAAAATGCATATGACCAGAACAAGTTAGAACTAGTCCATACCTTGACGAGAACATGTGAATGTTCGTTGTTGTATTGTACTATAATTTTTTACTTTATGTTGATTGCCTCTTCGGATGCTAAAACCCATGGAATAAGCATACTTGTTATAGAAGGAATAAGCTTCTTCTTCAGATAAAAACCGCATGCCAAGCTTTGGCACCCCTTTTTCAATTTGCTCTGTTGCATTGCTAGCTGTAGTTTCTTCGAATCCCTGTTTAAATTAGTAGTCACTTTAGCAATTGGTTCAAATACAAGGAAAAGGAGAAGAAACATATCCGTGTTGTAAATCAACAAATAACCTTGCTATGTCTATTTATTTTGATTTCACGGTGGAATGAAAAGGAGTAGGCATTCCCAACTAATCAGAGGTATGTCTTTGCCCCTTGAGCCATTACATTTCTCTTATATGTCTTTTCCCATTGAGCCATTACATATGTCCAGCATCACTGTCAGTTTTCATTTATATGTACCCATCAGTAATACAACTTTGTATTGTGTAATCTGTGCAAGACATATTGTTAACTGGATATTACGCACAGGGAGTACGAAATATTCACTTCTGTTGTCTAGGTTTATTTTGCTATGCCCTACCAGTGACAACAATCACAAAAACCTGAAAGCAATAGATCCGTAAATTGCAGAATTAGGAGAAGACATTGGATCAGAGAGAGGGAAGAACGCAATGGAACGACATAGCTTACATTTGGGGGATCTGATTCCTCATTGGTCCCGGCAAGAATTGGTAAAGACGCCATCAAGTTCCTCGTATCCCTATGTTGGATCTATGTTTGTAGATAGATTTGATGGAGGTGTATGATGTGGTCTGTTTGGAGTAACTGTGTACGGGAAAAGTTCACCGCCAATGTTTTGGCGCGCAAGAGTGATTTATTTCCCTCCAAATCTCTATTCTGTTGCGTTAATTACGATGGCTGGAAAAAGTCTTAGATCGGACGGTTTAATTAAGAAACGCGGCCGACCGGTTTTGTTTAATTGCTGGGAGTTTTAATCAAAAAAGAGGACAGCAGCGTGCGATCGTTGGATGAGCGTCACGTACCACAAAGCACGGATGGAAGCATTTTCGCGGAGCAGGCAAGCCTCGCCCGCCGGCGTCGGCATCGTGTCGCCTGCAAATTCCATGCCATGTCGGACCCTTCGGTTCCAAACTCGGAAGCTAAACTGCGTTTTGTTTTTGATGGAAAGTGATGTATGTCAGCATGTACGATGATTTGCTCCACGATTTCCATATAGCATACTAACGAAAACCGCATTATGCAATCTGCCGCGCCTCCGCGTCGCGCCACTCCCCGCCAATCTGCGCCGCACCTCCGTGAGTTTTCAAAAAAACTCTGGCAAACGTTCGTCGGTATCAAATCACGACAAACGCCCCCAGAACCATTAGATATGCATCCGACGATTACAGTTTTTTTTAAAAAAAACGCAATCTAAACAAACTGAATTAGACATGCATCCGACGATTACAGTATTTACCCCTTTACAAAACTTCCATAGCAGTTTGTTTAAATTGCGTTTTAAAAAAACTGTAATCATCGGATGCATATCTAATGGTTCTGGGGGCGTTCGTCGTGATTTGATACCGACGAACGTTTGCCAGATTATTTTTTGAGGTAAATACAACAATGGTGCTTGAACTTCCCATGGATGTGCACTTTAATGTCTCAACTTACAAAATACATTGAACTCGTTCTATAACTTGGCATGAACGTGCATATACAGTTCAAATGGCGTTTGTATACATCCACGAAGTTGAGGAGGCGCACCAACATGTCATGGGGCCCGCTGTCAGTGACAAGGGTGTGTGGCCTGGTTTTTTTAGAAAACCCCTGGAATTATTTTCTTACAATAAAGCCCTCAGGGAGAAACTAACAAATTATAAAATAAAAATTGGGAGTATAATACAAATAAAAAATTAAAACTGGTGCGCTGGATCGAACAAGCGACGTACCAGTCGAGTGCATGCAGCTAGCCACTGGACAACTTCACATTTGCTGATATTTAATGATTCATAATCTTTATAAACATTTGGCTGAACAAAATAAATAAAGTAATTTAATAATCCAGCAGATATAGCACCAGATCTATGACCCGAACATCGGAACATGGATGCCACTCCAACCAATGAGTTGTCATGTATCAAAAGTACAAGTACTCTTTATGACTGTATAACAAACATAATTTCAAAATAATGTAAAAAAACTTCATGTCATTTTAAAAATAATTCACGTGTTATTTTAAAACATATTCATAAAATTGAAAATATTTATGAATGACTGAAATGTTTATATGATTCAAGTATTATTCATGTGAGGATCCGCAGTCTAATGGCGCACTAGGCTTGTATTATTTTTTAAGAAAACAGACAAACATATATACTATATAAATTTTTAAAACAAAACCATTTTTTGTTAAGGCATGAACACATTGATATACCACACAAATAGTTTATTAAAAATTTGAATTTTTAAAATTATATGAGAATTTATTTAAATATATGAACGTTTCTAAAATTACGTTAATATTTTATTAAAAGGCAAACATTCAAATTATTAATTATATTCTTAATACATAATTTCAGTATTTCTTTTAAATTACTGCATAGGTATTTTATCAAATTATATGAACTTTTTAACGTAATTTGTTTTAAATATAAGTATATTGTTTGTAACGTGATAATAATTTATGTATTTTTTTTAATAAAATGAAAAAGAACAAACCCATTGAAAACTGATCCACAAAGTGGTCCATTTTATCTACACGGGCTGGTTATGTTATAAACCTAAATTTATCATTTTACCATTCTATGTCATCGGTTATAATGGTATGTGCGGCTGCTATATAGCCCCTAGTTGCAGGTTCAAAGCAATGGCACTATATTGCTGGAATAACTTTTTAAGTATGTTGTTCAGCTTTATGTTTATAAAGTGTAGATATGCGCGTGTGGTTCAAACCTTGGACCAGTTTTTATTATAATAGATTAATTTTTTTTTCAGTTTATCAGTTTCTCTCTAAGGGTCTTTTTGTAAGGAAAAAATTATTCTAGGGGTTTTTTCGCAAAAAAGGCCACACGCCTTGTCCCTTACATCCTGGAGTGCCTTGTCAGTGCCATGGACGTATAAAAGCAAGATTTGAACCGTATATGCACGTCCATGCCAAGTTATGGAACCAGTTCAATGTATTTTACAAGTTCAAGCACCAAAGCGCACATTCGTGGCAAGTTCAAACACCAGTGATGTATTTACCTCTTTTGTAAAATGTCAACCCACCCACAACCCAATAGACGTGAAACTGCCATGCCCCCAGCTGGCGTTCCGCTGGGGATTGGCGTCCTTTAGTTCAAACATAAGGAAACAATGGCAGTACAATAGACTCAATTCACATGCATGTTTGAGGTGGTATTTCATAATTTGATTGCTTGCAATGGTAATTTAACAACTGTGATGCTAATTTTCTTGGCCACCCACCAGGCACCCATCGCCGCACACGCCAACGACTGGAAGGAATCGACGGTCTACACCGCCCACAACAAGTCTGAGCCTCACCTAGACATGCCAAGCCTACCGCGCCACCGGCCTACTCCAACCCAATGTCGTCGGAGAGAGCCACCCTCGATGCAAAACCATGTCATCTAGGGCCACCAGCGAGCGCGCGAGCGGCCACCACCCGCAACACAAACATATCTGGGCAAGGGTGTCCCAGATCTGTCATGAACGGGTGCCACAGCTGGCCACCACGCAGCCCCCCACAGCCGTGGCGGTGTAGCCACCGCCGAGCACCCCTAGGACCGCCGTCCCAACATTCATGCTCCGCCAGCGCGCATGACACCGAGGGATGTCGGTCGGGTGTGGTGGCTCACCCGAGCCCCCCCCCCCCCCCCCCCCCTCCCCCTCCCATACTCGTTCACAACTCATTTATGTTCTTATCTCTAGAGGAGAAATCAGAGGCAGCGAACACATATTTTCTTATCTCGACCTAGATAGCAACGTGAATAGCTCTCTTACCAAAGTTTGCTCTCGTTCTATTTAGAAAACGGAGATCAGGACTACTTTTTCAAATGTAGCAAAAAAAGCACGGTTTCAGCAATACCAAAGTTTATACAACTACAGTTTTTATTGGCTCCAAACACATCAAAATATTCAAAACCTTGGTCTCTAAAAAACCCACTGTATTATCTGAAAACTTCATAAAAACTGTGCTACAAACATAGCCTTAATAATGGGTGAAGGCGACCATTTTGTGTTCTCTATGGTACATTGATAAAATATGCTTATTCCCAATTTGAAAATGTACATGATAGCACACAGCATAGTGAAATCGTCTCGCACAGATGCTAGAGGAGCAAGATTCTACGAGAATTGAATTTTTTTGGATTGCAGTTGTTAAATTAGCATTGCAAACAATCAAAATGGTCAAATACCGTACCGCCTCAACCATGCATGGATGTGAAAATGAGTCTATTGTACGTACGGTACCACTGTCGTTCCTTCTGTTTGAAATTGAATCAGTCAGGAGTTTCAAATTTATACCACTTTGGTTTTACATCAACATGCTTTTGGTGGAAGACACAAGTCCTCGATATTGCTTTCCAACATGTCAAGGACTTCGCTCATAGCTGGCCGATTTGTGGGTGTGAACTGTATGCACCATAGCCCAATGAGAGTCATCTTCCTCACCAGCTCCGTGGCACCGTTACTGGTAATCTCGCCGGCGGTGCCACAGAACTCATCCAAGTTGTCGTATATCCACTCAGGAAAATACCTGGTGCTATTTTCCGTACTAACACTGGTTTGTTTCCTTGCTCCAACCATCTCAAGAACCACCATCCCGTAACCGTAGACGTCCGACTTACTGCTCACTGCTCCATATTGTCTTGAGAACACTTCTGGTGCTATATACCCTACAGTTCCTCTTGCTCCACATATAGAGATTTTACTATCCTTCTGCCGGCACAGTTTTGCTAACCCAAAATCAGATATCTTTGGACAGAAGTCTCTATCCAGCAGAATGTTTTGAGGCTTGATATCGAAATGTATGATGCGAGTGTTACACCCGAGATGAAGGTACTCGAGGCCTCGAGCAATGCCACGAACAATGTCAAAGAGTCTTTCCCAGCTTAGGGTGTTCGGATCATGAGCAGAGTTGCTGCCAAAAGTGTACCTCTCAAGTGAGCCATTGGTCATATACTCGTAGATGAGAGCTCGTTTTGAACCTTGCAAGCAGAACCCTAAGAGGGTGACAACATTGACATGAGAGGTTCTACTAATGCTAGCAACCTCATTCATGAATTCCTCCCCATCACCCTGGGTGTCCTTGAGCATCTTCACTGCTATCTCACGGCCATCAGGGAGTTTGCCCCTGTAGACAGCTCCAAAGCCACCTTGGCCAAGCTTGTGAGCAAAAGAGCTGGTCATCCTTCTCACTTCCGGATAAGTATATCTTTTAGGGTGTGAATTTCCTTGCTTTTGGAGGAACGATTCAATCCTTGGTGTGTTCTTTGACCTCCATTGGCAGGGGAAATTGCCGTAGTATTTCTTCCACAGAAAGAATATGGGGAGAAATAGACATACGCCAGCTAGACTTGAGCTGCCGACTATTACATCTGAAAAGACAGCACGAATCGAAATAAGTACTACATATAAGATTTTTTAAGCGATGAAGATTGGAGTTATTACAGTTGTTAGTAACGTGCTGTATTCGCACTTAGCCATACATTCATCAAGGGTATGGTTGACCATGTAAAATACTCTCTCTGTACCAAAATATAAGACCCTTTTAGGCTACCCTTTTAGGCTAAATTAGCCTAAAAAGCATCTTATATTTTGATTCGGAGGGAGTATTCTAGGTATGGTCAGTCCTTGTCAAAAAGGAAATGTTCAAAGAATGATTCAACCACGTAGGTGAATTATTTGCAATCATAGACATCCATATACATTTGGCATACTATATCCCTTGATCGTGGCAAACATGCATTTTTTTTAGAACGAAGACACGTGAAGAGCCCAACTTTGAACTAGCAAAGCCAACAATCGGTCAGGAGTTATAACAAAAGACCCAAATTACATTTATGAATTCTGAACGAGATTCTCTTGGATCCTACAACTAAACAAGTTTTATTTGCCAATGGATAATCACATTTGCAATAGGCTTTCACCTTTGTCTACCTCAAGGTGAGAACTTTGAAACTATATTCTAGGTTGACATGTATTTGATAAAAAAGGTCAGTACTTGCAAGATACCATCACTTATTTGTGGGGTTATTAGTCCATTAGTTGCTAAATAATACTCCCTTTGTTTCATAATATAGTGCGTATAGATTTTTTGGAAAGTCAAACTTTGCAAATTTTGACCAAGTTTATAATGAAAACTACTTATATCTACCATGTCAAATATATAAAATATGAAACTACGTCTGATGATGAAACTAATGATATATATTTGGCATTGTGGATGTAAATATTTTTCTCCACAAACTTGGACAAAATTAGTGAGTTTTGACTTTCCAAAAAAATTTATACGCACTACATTATGGAATGGAGGGAGTATTAACTTTGTTTTCATGTTACTTTACGTCAGTATATACACCAATCTAGAACTTATTTCTTTTTATAAGTGGGTCATTTTATAGATTCATAATGTAGCATTAAGAAGATACAAATAAAATGAGCACACACACGTCCGACCTCTGCATGACTAGGTTGTACACAACCACATAGACACAAAGGATCAGGTCAACACAGAACAAAGTCATACAATACGAAAACTATGCCTAGATGGAGGAAATTAAGGGGGGAAAGGAGACTTAAGAAGGATGATGCAGGTGTACATGATCTAAACATTGACACAACCACACCAATTGAAAAACATGCACACCACAGAAGCATCCCAACCTCTAAGAGCCGTTTGCAGAGCGAAGAACATCCCTCAATGCATGTGCGACATTGCTTGTATATCAACTGGCAAGAGAGAATAGTATCGCCGAAATCCCACATTGGAGATGCTTAGGCGATCCCCTGCATTCGTCCCAATTGTATGTCAGGTAAATCCTGGCATGGACAACCCCCCAAACAATACACCGCTAGCCGTCACTATACCGCCTTGGTCGCGACCATCTGCCAGCCAACATCCCCTCAATGGAACGCCCCTAACCACCACACACACACACCGCCTCCATAATTCAGACACCCCAAATTAATGAGGGCACCATAGAGACAAGGAAGCGGCGGTTGCAGCCCAAACTACAACGAACATGGCACTCCAGCCCAAACCATGTCCAAAATGATGCCCCCAAGAGGGTACGGCAACAGACACATCATCTTTTTTTTCCCGGCGGAACTCAAACCTAGGAGTTCCCTTGGAGCAATATTTGGGGGAGAGAACAACATCTTTGATGCCTTCATCAAGGTAATGGCGCTAGTCGGCGTCCCTGTCACCGGCCTTCATCGGTGGTCTTACCACCCAAGCCCATGGCCACATGCAATAATGGTGTTGTATCAGAACCCTCGCCGTGGAACCCTAGCCGACAGAGATTTATGGGGGGCACTAGGCTTAAGTGGAATATAAGCGTGAATTCTCTTACATGTTCTGATCCTGTTGGACGATGAGCCACCAGTTCCCCGTTCAATTATTACTGGTGGTGCCGGTGGTACCGGTGGCAGTGGTGATCCAACTGGCCCGCCCCCTGCAAATTGGTGGGAAGGAATTGAAGAAATATAGCTAGTACGTGCATTCAACAACTAACATAATTGCTATTGTGATTGGCAATATACGTATATCTCATGCCATTCCAAATACTAGAAAAGTGCAAGATCGTTGCGTACCGACGGTGTTGTTCGCTCTGTCCTGTAACTTAGCACTGTATCCGGTTCGCTCGTCGTGGCGGCGGCTCCACAGCATAACCCCGCCGTAGTTGGCCGCGCTCCTCGCCATCGGGAGCACCTGCGACGCGAGTGTCTCCACGTCTATGTACCCTCTAGCCGCGTCATCGGGCGACGCCGGCAGTCCAAGGAACACGGACGCCGACGGCAGCGCCGCCGTCCACGTGTTCCACGCGCTCTGCAGGGTGCCGCTGGCGTAGTCGCACGGCGGGTTGTTGTAGAACTGCACCCACACGTGGTCGAACAGCCCTGTCTTGAGCGCCGGGGCGAGGAACTTGTCTGGGTACGGGCACTGCGGCGCGGCGGTGAGCATGTGCGTCTTGTTGCCTGCCCTTGCTAGGTCCGAAGAGTTGTACATCGTCTTCAAGTTCTTGGCGAGTTCGTCGTAGTAGTCGTCCCTGCCAGTGGCGATGGAAAAGTCGATGCCGTCCAGCTTGGCGCCGCCGAGCGGGCTGGAGCTGGGGCTTCCGCCGAGGAAGTTGTTCCAGAGGTATGCGGCCAGGTTCTGCGCATCGGTTTCATTGGAGAGACCGTAGGAGCCTATTCCGCCGCCGATGCTGAGAAGCACCTTCACGCCTTGGGACTGGCAGGACGCGATGTCCGCGGCTAGAGCGGCGCAGCCACCGGAGGTGGGATCGCAGTGCCCGGCAAGATTGAGGACCGGGGCTCGGCCGCCGCCGAAGTCGGAGAGGAAGGCGATGTTCACATGGCTGTAGAGGCCCGTGCTGCATGTCTCGTTGAGGGTGCTGTCCCCGCCGCCCTGGCCCCAGTAGACGGCGATTCTGACGGGATTTGGGCGTGCGGCGTGGGTGGCGACGGCGAGGAGAGACACTGCAAAGAGCAGCCGGGAGGAGGCGCAAAGAAGCTTGCAGCAGCTGGGAGCCATGGCAGAGATCTAAGCACCGGCGGCTCGATCCACTTCATTTGCTAATAATCTACTATTGGTGCCGTACGCGTTTCTGCCTTTTTTGCTCGCGCTGTTTTGATGGCCAACGGTCAAGATTATATCTTGTCTGGGCGGGTGATGGCTCTATTCTACACAACAAGCGAGCGCCTCTATACAGTACAGTCCATCTGGGCGGCCGGCCGATAAAAGTAAACCTAATAGAGCAACTCCAAGCATTTGTCCGTTTTTTACCTGTATGTGTTGACCGCTTGCTTGATGTATGTTCTTTTTTTATTTGAGTTGGTAGTGCGTCTACACGTCAACCCATATTTGTCGACGTGGCCAGCTAGCCTCTATTCACTACCAGAATAACCTTATATGCCTACGGCCTTATCTATGCCGACGGCTGCCGTAGGCATAGATGGAGCTATGCCGACGGCCTGGCGAACACCGTCGGCATAGAAAATCCGTCGGCATAGCTCCATCTATGCCTACGGCAGCCGTAGGCATAGTAAGGCCGTCGGCATACATCGATCTATGCCTACGGCAGCCGTAGGCATAGATAGGCCGTCGGCATAGAGGTGGCCCGGGGACAGACGGCGGGCTGACACCGTCAAGTCTATGCCGACGGCCCTAACGGCGGTCGTCGGCATAAATATCATCTGTTTTTTTTACTAGGAGCTACCACGTGGTAGAGCTATGCCGACGGCAAAGCCGTAGGCATAGTTTTCCATCTATGCCTACGGCAAGGCCATAGGCATAGCCCTGCCACGTGGCGCCTCCTGGTAGCCCCGAAAACTATGCCTACGGCATGGCCGTAGTCATAGATATCATCTGTTTTTTATTTTAAATTATTATTATTTTTTAAAAGTTAAAATTTGAATAATTTAAATCTAACTTTTCTAAAAAGTTAAACATACACAAATTATACGTCGACTTGGGGTAGAATTTTCCATAGATTATGAATATACATTTTGTTTTTGTTTTTGAGTATGTTAGAAATGTGACCTCGTGTACTTTTGCATATAGGTCCTTATACTTTTGGGGGTACATTGGACCAGTTGACCAGGGTTATTGATACTTGGATCGATTTTGACAAATTTTATATGGTTTTTTTATCCAGTGGCGTAGATCTCCGAGTCAACTGGTCCAGGGTTACGCCGGTCGGGGCCTTTTGGGGGGTAGCAATGCCACCAGAGCATTGCCCCGGGTCCTCATACACGTCTTAAGGTGTGGTGGCATGTATGAAGAGGCAATACGCGGCTCCAGTGTGTGCCCCCCCTAACGGATGGCAATGAAATCGAAGTAATCCCTCTGCGGTTTTGCGGTTTTGGCGTTGCATGAAATATTTCTAAACACTCGGAGTGTGATCAATTCATGAAATTTTTACACAGTGTAGACACATGTGATATAATAGGTGTGGCAATTTCTTAAATTTTTTAAAGATGCAAGAGTATGTGAAAAAAACCCACTATGGATTGTTCTTCGCGTGTCTATGAGTGTGGTCAGGGGCCTTCGGGGGCTAGCTATGCCACCAAATCTTGCGTTGGGTCCTCTTACATGTCTAGAAGTGTGGTGTCAGGTGCAAACAGCCGTCATGCAGCTCTGGAGTGTGACCCCCTTCACAAAACCGGACACATTCTCTCTCGATAACTAGATACTACCTTGGAGATGGTGTAGTTTACAAGCGGCCTCTAGTCAGGCTTCTGTGAAACATGCTCAAACTTTTACCACACCCTACAAGGGCCATATGACTACACCATGCCATGCCTCGAGGATTTCTGGCATCATATGATTTCCCGTGGATTTTAACGGCTAGATTCGGCATGCCGTTGAGGTACATTCACCCTACAGTGGTGGGGCCTGCCCCTCCTTTGGTTGCACTAGGCCTACACATACCGCAAAGACATCATATATGATTTGACAAACCACTTCTGGACATCATTTTAGGTGGCTGCCGTGCAGATCTGCAATTTCCCGCGTTTAAACCCTACGGATGCAGTAAATGTGTCAAATATTGCAGGTGGGCTCGAAAAATGCCATGTACTGGCACGTGTCATGCAATGGCCCCCTTTGAGAGCACGAGAACCAGACACATTCTCTCTCGATAGCTAGATACTACCTCCGAGATGGTGCAGTTTCAAGCGACTTCCGGTCAGGCTTCTGCGAAACGTGTTAAAACTTTCACCGTACCCTACAAGGGCCATATGATGACACCGTGCCAGGTCCCAAGGATTTCCAGCATCGTATGATTTTCGGTCGATTTTAACAGCTGGATCCGGCATGGCGCGGAGGTACATTCGCCTCCCGGTGGTGGGGCATGCCTCTCCTTGGGTTGTACTAGGCCTACACATACCGCAAAGACATCATATATGATTTGACAAACCATTTCTGGACATCATTTCAGGTGGCGCCGTGCAGATATGCAATTCCCGCATTGAAACCCTACGGATGCAGTAAATGTCTCAAATATTGCAGACGGGCCCGAAAAATGCCATGTACTGACATGTGTCATGCAGTTGCCCCCTTTGAGAGCACGAGCAGTTTCGAGGTCAACGGAGCAACGGGCAACGCACTTCCTTCATAAACTGGACACGTTCTCTCTCGATAGCCAGATACTACCTCGGAGATGGTGCAGTTTACAAGCGACCTCCGGTCAGACTTCTACGAAACACGCTAAAACTTTCATCATAGCCTACAAGGTCCATATGACGACACCGTGCCAGGTCCCAAGAATTTCCGGCATCGTATGACTTTTGGTCGATTTTAACGGCTGGATCCGGCATGCCGCCAAGGTACATTCGCCCCCCGGTGGTGGGGCCTGTCCCTCCTTTGGTGTTGTCGTTCGATGGTGAGGGACGTCGCACGTGTCATCGTCGACGGTGACGGGGAAAGCCGAAGAGATGTTCCGTGCGACTGTGCGTAGGTCCCCGTCCGGACTCATAGTCGTCATACCGAACGCACCATTCCCCGATCCATTCCCTCCCCACCTCACCAGACCATCTCCTCCTCGCCGCCCTCCTCTTCCCTCATGGATCGTCGACGGTCGGTGCAAGAGGGTAGAAAAAATTAGAAGAAAAACAAAGGGAAAACACAATTGTATGAGCTTCGTTTCTATTGGTGGAAACTTTGTGCCACGGACCGATGACGTGGCGCATATCCATCCATCTATCCATTTGGCTGTCCACCCCACGACCATCCATCCATCCATCTAGAGAAAAGGAGAAAAAAGAAAAAGAAAAAAGAGCCCACCCAACCCCTACCTCGCTCTCTCCCCACGAACCTCTCTGTCTCTCGCGACTCCTCTCTCCCCCACGAGCCTCTCTCCCTCGCTGCCGCCACCACCCACGCCGGCCAGTTCCGGCGAGCTCTGCGGCGCGCAGCACACCCCCGAGCTCCCCTAGGTCCGCTCCACCTCCCCCTCCATCCAGAATCGGCGCTCCCGCCCTCCACCGTCCCCGTGGCTAGCTAGGGTTTCGGCCGCCACCCCTAACATCGCCAGGATCAGCCAGATCCGGCGACGGCGAGGCCAGAGCTCGACGGATCCATTACCGGCGTGTCGCAGGTATGTCCTTCCCCTCTTTCCTCGCCCGGATCCACCCTCCCCACCTCACCTTCTCCTTTCCTTCCCTTGCTGCAGGTCACCTTGGCACGGTCTGGACGACGACGACGGTAGGAGGGTGCCGTCCTTCCTACTGGCGCACCTAGCTGGCGGCTCTGTCCTGCTCGAGGAGGCGGGCTGCCTAGCTCAAGCACGGCCACGACGGCCCACCTCGGCAGGTAGCACCTCCATCTCCTCCGCCTCCTTCCTCTGCTCACTACTGCTGCTGCTAAGTAGAGGAATATGTGATGCAAATCCTCTTGTGTGAAGGAATTCTAGAGGGATTTGTATGAACAAGTCCTTTGTTTATTTATTTGTCTAGTTAGTACCAAACAGAGAGAGAAGATGAGTTTAGAATCCTGGTTCTTTAGTTAGATAGTACCAATAGGGATTGGTTAATTTTGCTGCTACAACTCGAACGGAGATGATGAGCGAGGTGGAGTACAAGGTGATGAAAGTCGACGCAACGCTGAGCCAAACCCACTCCTTGCCGAAGCAACCTAGTTGTGGTTCTCTTAAGTCACGAAGCTGGATATATCCTTCACCGGTAGCTAGTTTGATCTATCCTGATGGACAAACTAACATACATAGCATTAGTTGCTTTTTTATCATTCCCCCACCGGCCAGAGCACAATGTACACACACAGAGAGAGGAAATCTCTAGTTAGCTTTTTTTAGTTTGTCCTCTAATTAGCAGAAACTACTCATTCTTACTCCCCGCAGGTGGCTGGCAGTATCATCCTTGATCTATATTTTTTGGATGGTTAGTCAAAGAGCATGTGATTAATAAATTAGTGGAAGTGCAGGTTACTTTGTTGTTTCCCCTAGATCTGTTCTGACGAACATGCATATGCATCACACTAATCTGCTTCATCATAATTATTAAATCCAAGCATGTAAGTCGCTATAGCATTTGCACATCAATCCAGATATGTTTCATTACTCCAGTTTCTACCTTTAGTTTTATATATGGGCTATCTACTACACAATTTAATTACTCTGCATATTTTGTATTACCTGAACATGGATAAATTGCATGTAAAATTTTGGTTCCCATAGATCTCTCGGTTGAGTCAAGGACTCTAGGTAGCAATTTTTTCTATCTCAATTTCATTTGCTATAGTCAGTTACTATTTCGCATTAATATGTTCAGATTCCCAGTTATGATTAATTGATCATATGTACCTTTGGATCTTCCAAAACAATCAACATTTTATCTGCGCTATTTTCTTTCACATTTGCCATTTTGTTCATATCTGTAGATCTATTTATATATATTCTTTTTTTGTTTCTGCCAAGCCACATATGCATCAATTTGAATGAACTTAAATTTGATCCTTTGTTCTATTTATATATATTATTTTTTTGTTTCTGCCAACCCACATATGCATCAATTTGAATGAACTTAAATCTGATCCTTTGTTTGGTATTACCTACATATAAATTGATTATCCATCTCTTCTTTGATGCACAGGTAGGTACCGCTTATGTACTGGAGCCTTGATCTTAATTTTTCTTCATTGGTAATAATATCATCTCTCAAGAAGTCCTTTACAGATATATGTAGTACAGCGGGTCATTATTTATTTGTTGCTGTGATGTCAAGCTCTGTTTTCTTTATTATGACAAGTTGCAAAATTAGTAGTGGGAAGTAAACTTTTGTTAACTTGTTGGATGAACCAATGGAACTACTGTTATATTTGATTTGTTGCTCAACTAGTGCTGCAATGATGGAACCGATGATTGTGCATGGTGCATCCATCCATTCTATCGGAGTGGCTGTGTTTTTTTCTTCTTGTGCTAAGATTGATAGCATCACATATCCTATTATTTTGTTTCTCCAGTAGAGCCTTGTGAGTTGATGTGTCTGCCACCGTCCTCGAATGGTTGTGCAATAATAATGGTCCTAGCTAATTACTAGTATGTGCTGTTGCTAAAACAACTTGCTCCTCGTTTAGCAACAACAACAACCACGCTTTGGTTCCCCAAAATTCAGATGGCACTTGCATCTCTACATACACACACATATGAATATGCACCTCGGTTTGGTTCAGTTTGCATGTTTACATTTGCTTTAACTTTGACTGAAACTATCTTGGTGGCACTTGCATTAATGGTGTGTTCTGCCCTTGTAGATGTCCTTGGAGAAGATGGCCATTGGAGTGTAGGGGAGGAACAACCTTGTCTTGCTCAAGGAGGACCACCCGATCTCGACGACGGCACGACAACAGGTAGCACTCGCTTCCCTCCCAAGGTGAAGGTCTGATCCGCCTGTTTACATGGTCTGCTCTTGTCTTATGCATGTGAGGGGAGAAGAAAGCCATTGGACTGAATTATATTTGCATGTGAGGGGAGCGGTCTTTTTGGTAGATGCAGAGTATAGATTCACAAAATTCACCACATGAGCGTACTACCTATATCCAAATTCTGGATAGCACTTGCATCTTTTGTATGTACACATGAAAAAGCATGACGGTTTGCTTCAGTTTGTATGTGTCCAATTGTTTTTTTTACTTTGACTGAAACTATCTATCTTGGTGGCACTTGCATCTCCTGTACATACATAGATATGAATCAGCACCACACTTCTCTTCAGTTTGTATGTGTCATTTTTTTTGGTTGAACTTTGACTGAAACCAACTGGATGGCACCTCAATTTGTACATGCACATGAATCAAACACCACCTTGGTTTAGTTTTGTATGTGTCCTTTTGTTTTTACTTTGACTAAAACCAACTCGATGAAACTTGCATCTTCTGTATATACATATGAGTCAGCACCACACTTCTCTTCAGTTTGTATGTGTCAATTTTTTGGTTGAACTTTGACTGAAACCAACTGGATGGCACCTCAATCAGTACATGCACATGAGTCAACACCACTTTCATTTAGTTTTGTATATGTCAATTTGTTTTTACTTTGACTAAAACCAACTCAATGACACTTGCATCTTCTGTATATACATATGAATCAGCAGCACAACACTCTGGTTCAGTTTATATGCATCAATTTTTTGGTTTTACTTTGACTGAAAATTTATATGAGTAAGTATCATCAGTCACAATCAGAGACCAATTCCTTTCTCTTTGGAGCTCAATTTCTTTCTCTTTGGAGCTTGCCTTGAACAACTCATGCTTGATAGATACAACCAAAACTGGAGCATCTTCATGAAAGGCAATAATTTTCTGCCTTTTTAGTTGGATGCCCCTGTTCTAGGCGGGTTTCTTTTGGTAAATTCAGTGTATAGATTACATATTCATCCTCATATGTAGGATCTTCGGTTTGTTATACTGACTATATGCCACCTCCATCGTTGCAGCCTTGTCTCCCCCACCAATGCCCCTTGGCCTCCTCTAATGCTGCTGTGGAGTCTTAGAATGGGAATGTTATGTACATAAAAAATATTCTATGGTCTGTGTTTGCAAATCCATGGTTGTTGAATCATGTCTGTATAAGCATTTGTAAATAGCTAGCCTTTTTGGCTAATCTTTTTTTTTCATTCTGGTGAGCAAGTATGCCGATGGCAATGCCGTAGGCATAGATGGCTCTCGTGATACCAGAAGCTGCCATGTGGTGTGTATGCCTACGGCTAAGCCGTCGGCATAGTTTTGCATCTATGCCTACGGCTAAGCCGTCGGCATAGCCTGCACCAGGAGCTACCAGAATGCGCCATGTGGCAGGGCTATGCCTACGGCTTAGTTGTAGGCATAGGTTTGAAGCTATGCCTACGGCTCATCCGTCGGCATAGCCCTGCCACGTGGCGTCTCTTGTATGGGCAACACTTGACGGCGGCAACAGCAATCACCGTTAGGCGCGAAGCATTGCCGACGGCCCTAGCCGTCGGCATAGATGTACGGACGCCGTCGGCATAGGCATCTATGCCGACGGCCATTCTATGCCGACGGGGACCTGGGGTAAGCCGACGCATATGTTGCCGACGGCCTTATGCCGACGGCCCCCGTCGGCATAGGCCTATGCCGACGGGTATCAGGGCTATGCCGACGGCCTGGACCGTCGGCATAGGGGCTCAGTGTGGTAGTGATTTTGAATGAACACTTTGCATATTTCACAAGCAAATATATAGTTTCATATGAGAGCATAGTTTTCACAACCAAATATAAAACATAGTTTTACAAGCCCGAATATAAATTAAATTGTTCTCACATAGTTTTACAAACCAAATAAAAAGGATACATCTATTGGTTGTCAACATGAGCCCACATATGCCCGACTAAATCATTTTGCAGCTGCATGTGAGTTTTTAAATCATGCATTTCATGATGAAATTGGGTGAACTGTTCAAACGTTGCTGCTCCTCCATGCTCAGGCACAACATTCAACCTCTGAAACTAAAATCCTTGATCGTAGATACATTCCGGACGCTCATCTTCTACTATCATGTTGTGCATGATTGCACAAATAGTCATCACCTCCCACAGCTTCTTCGTGCTCCAAGTCCTAACAGGATACCGAATAATGCCCCATCAAGATTGCAAAACACCAAAGGCACGCTCGACGTCCTTCCTAGCACTCTCTTGCTCTTGGGAAAATCTTTTTCTCTTCTCTCCGACAGGGTTGGGGATTGTCTTCGCAATGGTGGTCCACTGAGGATAGATACCGTCACCTAGGTAGTATCCTTTGTCGTAGTCGTGGTCATTGATGGTAACATTCACTGGTTGGTTGTCGCATTCGGCAAGCCTTGGAAACACCGGCGAGCGTTGAAACACGTTGATATCATTGTGCGATCCGGCCATATCGAAGAAAGAGTGCCAGATCCAGTGATCATGTGATGCCACAGCCTCAATTATGACAGTGCAAGCCCTGACATGGCCCTTATACTGCCCTTGCCAAGCAGAAGGGCAATTCTTTCACTCCCGGTGCATGCAGTCTATGCTGCAAGCATCCCTGGGAAGCCCCTGCTGGCACTCATCGCCAACAAGCGGGTTGTATCTTGAGGAGTCGGCTCTCTCAAGTACTCAGGGCCAAACACAACAATCACAGCCTTGCAGAACTTGCACATGGAGTCTAGGCATGTAGACTTGTTTATATAGATGTACACGTCAATGAGATCACTGGACACTCCGTACGTAAGCATCCGGACGGCTGCAGTGCATTTCTGATAAGAGAAGTCAAGCTTTCCAAGGGCATCCTCTTTTGCACTCGAAATAATCATCGTATCCAACCACCCCCTCTCTAATACGGTTGAAAAGATGCCTACTCATACGGAAACGGCGCCGGAATTTTTGATATTTGAACAACGGGTTCGTTGTGTCAAAATAGTCCTTCCAAAGAAGGAAATGCCCGCTCTTTCGGTTGCAATTCAATGCGGGAAGGTGCCCCAGAATGGAGCCACGGAAGAACGGCCGTTGGCTATTGAGGTGGTGATGGACCAACACGGCAGCCAAGATCTCCTCCTCATCATCGGACGAGGAATCGTCGGAGTCGCAAAGGAAATTATGGAAAAAGAACTTGTCAGCGGAGTCCATTTTGTACCTTGGCAAACTGTCGAACAATTTGCGGGCGTCGATGAAGAAGCTGGCCGGCAAAGGGAGTCGTGCAGCCCTCGGACCAGCTGGCTGCCGTGGCGGCGTCCGACGAGCGTGTGCCGGCGTCCGACAAGCATGCCAGTGTCAGGACGAAGGAGCTGGCTGGATGGCGAGGCAGCTTCCTGGTCGTGGCTGTGTCGGGGAGGTGGGGGTGGGAAGCTTTTGGAGCCCCGGCGGCGACGTGGGAGGTGACGGCAATGTGGGAGGTGGCACCGTCAGCGTGCAAGGCACCGAAAAAATGGGCGACGACGGCGACGACGAAGGAGGCGGGCAAGAGTTTGCTGTTGGAACAAAAGATGATGGCCAATGTGCCACCGACTAGCGGGCCAAAAGGAGGAGTAGGCGGGCACCGCGCATGTTCGTTTTGTGTCCACGCCTACGAAAATGAGGCTTAAAATTAGGTCAGAAATGGATCGGCAGGCGAACGAAAAGCGGATGTGCATTCGTTTGAATCGGCGTGTTAGATCAATTTTTGTTTCTGCGCCTATCCAAACGATCACACGTGAACAAAATAGATCGCCATGTTGGAGTTGCTCTAAAGCGCCTCGCTCCCTCCCTGAGATCGCCCAGTGGCAGGCTGCAAAAGCTTTGTCAGGCTCGTATGCCGGCCTCTGCTCTTTGCACACGTCCCTCTCGCGCAGCCAAACTCGGACCCGCCGGCTAGTTTCACCGTATCTTGTACCCGACATGAGCAACAGCTGTATTGCAAACAAAATAATGTAGGCCTGCCATCACCTCCGCATGACCCTGTATGACCATCCATCGAAATACTCTAGGGAAATCATTTTTAGTGAAGCCTCCGCATTTCTTTTTACTCATACTGCAATGCAGTGCATGACGATTAGGGCCCTTCAAACATTTATGGTCGCGTCTGATCAGTACTCAGACATGCATGTTTTGAGTCCCTATTTGTTCATGCACGCAGCTATACTTCTCATTTTCTCTTTTATATATTCAATCACATGCATGTGATTTATGAAAGTGAAGAGAAAGAAAGAAAAAAAAGAGAGAAAAGGTAGTCCGAGGTGGGCCGCGTCCACAAACCCTCATGGCCTCCTCATATATGGTCTGAATATGAGGGTTCGCCGACAACCCAAATGTGTAAGGATGATGTGAAAGGTCCGGTTGAGTCACTTTTTTTTTTCTTACTCACGTCCAATCGATCAGGCACGTGCGCAAACATTTGAGAAAGATTTAATGGACCCAGCTATAGGTGCTCTTATATGAAGGATTACACGAGCACGTTTGCATGTGCAAATAGGCAGAGGCGTAACGATAAAGCTAGCTGCTTGTATAGCCGGTGTGACCAGAGATCCAAGTTTTTCATGATGATGTTGACACTACTTAATTAAAACTACTTATAGATGGGTCATATTAGTGGCTAGCTGGCTCAGGACCCTGCCAATACTATTTTAGGCACATATTAGTGGCAGGTGCAACAAGGGTCTACCATTGCACCCGCCATCAATAGTTAGAGCAACACTGGTGCGTCGTAATACATGGCCGCCACTAGTAATTCGCCCATTGATTTGGCACATCGTAGCCTTGTTGGAAGGTATACCAGTGGGAGAGGAGACTTAGGGTCGCCCGTGAATGTTTAAATATGTACTCCCCCTGTTTTTAAATATAAAGTCTTTTTTAGACATTTCACATGAACTACAACATACGAATGTATGTAGATGTATTTTAGAGTGTAGATTCACTCATTTTACTCCTATGCAGTCACTTGTTGGAATCTCTAGAAAGACTTATATTTGAGAATGGAGGAAGTAGGTAATTTGGTTTTTTGCATTTTGTTTTTAGAAATTTAAGTGTGTTATTTTTGTATGACCTGGTATTGTAGGAAAAATGGTTTGAACTTGTAGGTTTCATTATTTGGTATATTTTAGATATTTAATTAATAAATTTGTATAGCGAACAAGAGCATAGGTACGACGCAAACTTCATCTTCTACTTTGAATGACATTGACAGGAAATATATACCAATCACAGTAACAATTATGTTTGTTGCTGAATGAATGTAGTAGTATCGCTAGATCGACAATTTAATCAACAAAATGATTTCCTTCACCCGGCCGATCTGACGGTTCTGTCCCTCCCCCCAATCTGCTTGTTGCAATTCATGACGGGCATTTTTAGGAAGATCCGACGGCTGTTTTTGCATCAGTCAAACTGCCCGGAGGCAGTCAATTTTTTTGTGCTATCCGCCGGTCGACGCGTAGCGTCGCCCTTTAATCAATGTAATAAACCGTATGTCAAAAATTGTATGAAATATAACATAGGGAGTAGCAGAGTGGCCTGCTGAATCTCCATTGGCTAAATTGGTTATTCATATCGGGAAAAATAGCATTTCCTACTATTCTACACCACTGTAATATTGTCCACAAAGATAAATGTGGCAATACAATTATTTATAGAACTAGATATACCCCGCGCGAGTTGGTGTGGAAATTAGTTCCAATATACTTTGATGAAATTTGGTTGTTTGGAATATACTCCTTCTGTTTTTATTTATTCTGCATATTAACTTTGTCTTAAGTCAAACTTTGTAACTTTGAACGATTCTATAGAAAGAAAAATATTAGCATGTACAATACCAAATCAATCTCATTAGATTCATCATTGAATAACCCACAAAAAAGATTCATCATTGAATATATTTTCACATCACCTCTATCAATGAAATGATAGGCAATATGTGTATTCACGGGAAAAAATATTTATGATTGTAAATGTTCATGTTGTTTACAATAAACTTGGTCAAACATTATAAAATTTGGTTTAAAATAAAACTAATATGCGGAGTAAATAAAAATAGAGGGACTGCATTTTAATAGTGTGGTTTACGTGGAAATAAGAAGCATAGAAGCCATGTATCCCTTTTTTGTCCAAACTAATCAACAAATGTCATAATGTGGACGTATCAAAACATGGTGTGCTAAGTGGTTGTAAAAAAAAGAAATGTTGAAAAATGGTTCACCAAGCCATGGAATATTTTACATTGTCAAGTGTACCGTTGATGAATGAGCGGATAAGATCGAACACAAGATGTTACTAACAACCATGACAATTCAAGAAGAAGAAAACTCCAACCTTTATCGCTTAGCAAAAATCTTATATGGAGTACTTATTTCTCGTTTCTGATGTCTTTTCAGATGTAATTGCCAGCACCTCAAGCCTAGTTGGGGTATGTTTGTTTCTCCTCATATTCTTTCTGTGGAAGAAATACTAAGGTATTTCTCCCTGCCAATGGGGGTCAAAGAACACACCAAGGATGGAATCTTTCCTGCAAAAGCAAGGAACTTCACACCCCAAAAGATATATTTATCCAGAGGTGAGAAGAACGACCAACTCTTTAGCTCACAAGCTTGGCCAAGGCAGCTTTGGAGTTGTCTACAGAGGCAAACTCCCTGATGGCCGTGAGATAGCAGTGAAGATGCTCAAGGACACCTAGGGTGATGGGAAGGAATTCATGAATGAGGTTGCTAGCATTAGTAGAACCTCTCATGTCAATGTCGTCACCCTCTTAGAGCATCTCTAGTAGATCCCGCAACCCGTCGTCCCGGAAAAATTGTTTACGATATCCCGTAAACACTTTTAGCAGGACACCAGCGCGCAGCCAGAATAGATCCTGCAAATTTATACATACTAGTCCACGCTAAAATATCTCGCCGGAGTTCATCACAAGCATATCATAGCATAGGGATGTTCATCACACGCATAGCATAGGGGAGTTTTTAATACAAACCGAAATTAAACACACATAGCAGATCTACTCATCGTCGGAGTCACTGTCGCTGCTGTCGCGGGGCTCGTTGCCGTGGAGGGTGTGGTAGATGAGCGTGCCGGAGAGGGTTGCCGCGAACTGGAACTCCTCCTGGAGCACCGGCACGCGCGCGGCCGCAACTGCATCTCCAGTTGCGGCAGCCTGCTTCGCCTCAAACCATGTGCGCTCGGCCGCCCTATGGTGTTGGAGGGGTTGCCGAGGCGACGGAAATTCGCCCAAGCTCGCGATCCGGCGCTGCAAGATTTCACGCCGCGGGTGCGCGCCGCCTCCCTTTGCCTGTCCGACACAGGTGGGCGGAGGGAGGAGTTGCCGGCCTCGTCGTTGTTTCATCCAGCGAACACATCGCGGCACCCAATGCCACCACGGCGGCCGAAACCCCCGCCGCCGCCATGCCCGGAACCCATGGACGACATCTCCGACAAGATCCGACGGAGAAATGCAAAGGAAAAGGTGGCTGGAGGAGAAGCAATTTAACGCTGGAGGGAGGAGCTTTGCGGGTGAGGAGGGTGGGGGATTTGTGGGACGGGAACCCTAAACTGCATCGGCGCCCACATATATGGAGGAAACAGCGGCGGTTTACGGGCCTCCTCTAAAAAATTTATGGGGCAGGCCTTTTTTAGTGGATCTAATCAGGCCGGTTTTTGGCCCGCCCCATAAAACGTAGTTTGCCAGACTTTTACGGTATCTGCTAGAGATGCTCTTAGGGTTCTGTTTGCAAGGTTTGGAACAAGCTCTCATCTACGGGTACATGACCAATGTCTCACTTGAGAGATACACTTTTGCCAACAACTCTGCTCAAGATCCGAACACACTAAGCTGGGAAATACTCTTTAACATTGTTCTTGGCATTGATCGATGCCTTGAGTACCTTCATCGTGGGTATAATAGTCGCATCGTGCATTTCAATATTAAACCTCAAAACTTTCTGCTGGATAGAGACTTTTGTCCAAAGATGTCTGATTTTGGATTAGCAAAACTGTGCCAGCAGAAGGATAGTAAAATCTCTATAGGTGGAGCAAGAGGAACTGTAGGGTACATAGCACCTGAGGTGTTTTCAAGACAGTACGGAGTGGTGAGCAGCAAGTCGGATGTGTGCCGTTGTGGGATGGTGGTTTTTGAGATGGTTGGAGCAAGGAAACAAATCAGTGTTAGTACCGAAAGTAGCGCCATGTATTTCCCTCAATGGGTATATGACAACTTGGATGAGTTCTGTGGCACCATCGACGAAATTACTAGTAACGATGTCACGGAGCTGGTGAGGAAGATGACTCTAGTTGGACTCTGGTCCATACAGTTAACACCCACAAATCGACCGTCTATGAGCGAAGTCCTTGACATGTTGGAAAGCAATAGCAAGGACTTGCATCTTCCAGCAAAAGCATGATGATGTAAAACCAAAGTGGTATTAATTCGAAACTCCTGACTGATTGAATTCCAAACCGAAGGGAATGGCAGTGGTATAGACTCATTGACATGCATGGCTAAGGTGGTATTCTAATAATTTGATTGTTTGCAATGGTAATTATTAACAACTGTAAGCATTGTTTCACAATTCTCCTAAAACTAGCATCTGTGTGAAAATATTTTACTACGTGTTATCATGTACCTTTTCAAATTCAGTATTAGCATATTTTCTCAATGTACCATCAGGCATTAGGGACACAAAAAATTCGCCTCCACCCATTATGGAGAGTTTATTCAACTATCACAGCGGTCCGTGGGCAGTATCTTAATCATCAACTCATATATTTTATGTGTTTCAAATTATATGAATCACGGTTAATGATACATCTAATGTTTGTTGTTAGTATTTGACATGTCTAATTGTGCATACTATTGATACGAATAAATCTGTCAGTTGTAACAAAATAGAAAATGGTGTACGCTCTCGTATTAGCTAGATGTTAAAAGATAAATGCTCCATGGTTAAGGTCGAGGCGTATTGTCTTACATACTTTTATCGTTAAAAGCATTCCTATTGTCCTCAAGATTGACGGGTGCGGCTTGCTGCTACACTCGTTACATCAGCATATTTAGATTACCAACATTAGAGAGTTAAAAAAAAACTGGACAACATTTACTGGTCTAGGTGGTGCTAAATATTAACGTTAGTTTTTTCATTTTGCGAGAAAACTTCCGATCTATTCATCAACTTCTAAGGTAGTACAAAGAACACTAGAAGTAAAATTTACATCTAGGTCCGTACACTACCTAGCGACCACTACAAGCACTGGAGCGAGCCGAAGGTGCACCGCCGTCATCGCCCCTCCCTCGGCAGAGCTGGGCAGACATTATTATAGTAGATAGTCAGAAATTCGTTGTGCTAAGACTCCGTAGGACCAGCGCACCAGAACGGCACCCGTCGTCGATGAAGAGAAGCATAGACCAGAAGGATCCAACCTGCAGACACACAAACGTAGACGAAAAAGACCGGATCTAGTCAGATCCACCGAAGACAAACGCCGAGCCGATCCCACGACGTCCGTCGGAGGCAAACCTTCACACGCCTTCCAACGACACTTGAAACATCATGGGGATGGGGTCTAGGCGGGGAGGGCCTTATTCCATCTTCTAAAAGTCGTCGCCACCTCATCGTCTTGAGCATGGCACAAATCCTAACAAAATTCAGAAAAACACCTAAAAATGAAGCCCTCCTGCCGGCAAGGACCGAGATCCACCGCGCCTCCATGGTCCAAGGACCATTGGAGACCAGGCGGATCGACAACGGCACGAGCGAAAGGTAAGGAAACCCTAGATGAGAGTTCACATGAGGGCTTCTCTTTAGACTTGTGGGGGTGCTATGTTGGAATACCTGTAAAGATTAACATTACATTGCATGAAACGGACATGTTCAATCTATGATGGCCACGTGCTTACATGAGAATATTAGGTAGAGTGTCACTCCACTCTCAAGTACAATTGGTAGGATATTTAGAAATCAGAATGTTCTTTGGCTGCAAAAATATATTTCATCTCACATGCTATTAGGATTCAATATTTAATTATTTATTTATTTTGCATGATAATACGTGTCTCATTTATATCATAAAGATTATAATACAAGTCATGTATACACTGACCTAGAAAAACTGAAAAGATAATGTAACGCTAACCTTTGCACGAAGGAACGCCAGGCGAGAAAGAAAAATACACCGACCCGAGCTTGACACCAATGCCACCAAGCCCCTGCCGAAACTATGTGACCTCTGCAACCTCGAAAGCTAGAGCAGGCATCCACGCGGCTTGTGCTCCGCCGCTGGGCCATGGATGAAACGGCTATGATGCAGGTAGTCCTTGTAGACGCGGAGCAAGCAGAAGCGCATGTTCTCAAGTTCAAGGGGTTGATCAAGGTTCATCGAGTGCTCAATTGAGACAGGGCATGGGGCCATTTGACGCTGATGAATGACTACTTTCGGATGCGAAAAAATGTCTTCGATCGCCTTTACCATGGCGGCTGGTCCTTTGGCGACTACTTCATCTTGAAGAACGATGTTGCTAAAAGAATTGGATTCTCTGGTTATCAGGAGTGCATGACCGCATTGCGGATTCTTGCATATGGAACGACTGCAGATTTCTGGGACGAGTACCTCCGGATATCTAAGAGCACATGCGAAGATGGGATGGTCAGATTTGCTACTACCATGATCTCTGTGTTTGGACCACCACAGTACTTGAAAGAACCAACTGTCGCAGACACTAACAGGCTCTTGGCAATGTCTGAAGCAAAGAGGGTTGCTTGGATCTCTTAAGTGCACACATTGGACATGGAAGAACTGTCCATGCTAAGAAGTGCACCATCATTCTTGAAGCAGTTGCATAAGAGGATCTCTGGATTTAACACACCTTCTTTGGCATGCACGGGTCACACAGTGACATAAACGTGCTGCAGCAATCTCCTTGTTTGTTAGGCTGACTGAAAGAAAAGCTCCTGAGTGCAACTATACTTCCAATGGGCACTACTAGGGAAAATCTTATACACAGAACTTTAGCAGTAGCACGGGTCAAAGAAGCACGCTAGTGCTAAGTAGCAGTAGCACGCCTGTGCAAACCGCGCTGCAGATAAAGTTTTAGCAGTAGCGCGTCATGTTCTAAACACGTTACTACTAAAATTCCCACGGCTTAGCCGATAGGCTACACATAGTAGTAGCGACCTATATCGAACCGTGCTACCGCTACTTTCTTTGTAGCAGCGCGTTTTAATCTAAACTCGATACTGCTAAAGGATATAAAATTAAATAGAAAGCAAATAGAAAGGTAACTGAAAATGAAAGAAATAGAATAAGGTGAAAGAAAAAAATAAAATATGAAGAAAACTAAATAAAAAGGGGAAAAAATAGAAAGGAGTAGCAGTAGCGTGTATCCCAGAACGCGCTGTAGCTAACGTAGCAGTAGCGTGCTTTCTAGAACGCGCTACTGCTACTTCCGACTTAACCACGGGGTTCGTCCTTCCCCACGGCCACTTCCCCCAAATCCAGCTCTCCACTCTCGTCGCCGTTGTCGCCCATCGGCCGCCGCGCGCTCTCCGCACACCCTCTACGCCGCCCCCGACCCCAGATTCAACGCCGCCCCCGACCCCGACCTCGACGCCGCCATCCGCCGCGCGCCTGAGCCCCGACCCCGACCTCGACGCCGCCTGCCCCTCCCTCGTCGCAGGCACCCGAGGTGAGCTCGCCTGCTCCTCCCTCTCCCCTACCTCTGCCTAGGGTTTCTTTATATTTTAGTTGCATCAAATTAGTTAGGGTTCATGTAAGGGTGGAAACGAATCAGATGCGGATGCGGCTCAAATGAGTTAGGGTTCATGTAAGGGTGAAAACGAATCAAATTTCTAAGATGAATCATAAAACGAGTAAAATTTGACCACTTATTTCACTTTATAGTTGGATAATTGGAATATCCGCTACCACTTTCCACCCCTAGCTTCATCAAATTAGATGGTAATTAGGGCAGTAGGTCCTAGGTATTAATTAGTTAGTAAGAACTAGGTACTAATTACGTATAGTTTATTTTTATTTATAGTAAGTTTATTTTTAATAAAAACTAATTGAATTAGTAGAACTAATTAGTGATACGGCTAGTTTCAATTGTAGTCGGACCAATGACAACGACGACGTACAAGCTACCCACCCGGATCAAGTTATCGTTGTTCCATTAGTTACTGTTAAAGATGTATATGTGCCAAACTATACTGCCGTTGATAAACAGTACACAAAAAAGATTGCAGAATTTGTTGAAGTCACATGCATGCATACTATGGTATTGACAGGGACGCGCTCGTTTAAGAAAGAAGGAAATAAGATGTTGGACGTGCATGCATTACGTGGGAGAGGTACATGTGCGTACAGCCATGCATGCATAAGAAACTTGAAGCCTTAAGATGGTGGAGCTAACATGGCGAGACACGTCGATGGAGATACTTTGGAAGGATTTCAGTTTGAGTATTACGAGAAGATCTCATCACGTTGATTCAAACGGAAAAGGAGGAGCAGTAATTGTATACTATTTCTATTTCTGCCATGTAAAGAGTTTGCTCGAGGGAAGACTTCTAAATTGTTACGTGATATATTTTCTTTGTGCGACTTGGGCTGGGGTCCACCTCCATCAAATCAGATCAACATGGCGTACCAGATTTTAGTTTATATAATAAAATTCTGCCGAGATGTAAAAGGCAAATATAGAGTTGTCCAGTTTGTTTACGCATAGTGTGTTTTCTTGTTTTCTAAGTCTAGGTTTGATCGGCTATTATATAAAGCCAGGTGCGTCCATGTGAAAGGCAGGTTATATTTCGATAATAAACATGATGTGTTTTTAGGGTAGACACCCGTATCGAGTTTTGAGGGAAGCTGTCTAAAAATCCCTAGGTTTTGGAGGAAGCTTTAGAAAACCTCTTTGTTGCGATTTCTCTTCGTGGAAATTATTTTGCGCGTGAGTGCCGTCGTCGAGATTGGTTTTCTCGTGCTGGACCGTAAGGTTCAATCCCTCTATTTCGCGTACATCGCGTGCGCGGGCGAGAGGTTACTACTGCTGAAGGTGGAGTGTCGTGAAAGGTCGGGCCGCAACAACAGACCGGATCTCGCCAACGGGGTTCGGTCAATATCAGTTAGTAAGAACTTGTTGCTATTTTTTTAGTTAAAGCAATTTTTCCCGCATCGACGTGGACGATGCCTATCTCGCATCCTCGTCGTCGAGTCGGCGGAGGATGACACCTGCTTGACCAGATGGGCCATGTCCGGGACTGGGCTCCGCTTGGGTGGTACTGGGAGGCGCTACCTACCGGGGGGCGCAGGTTGGTGAGGAGCCAGCCTGTCGTTGACCCGAACCTTCTTTGGTGGCGGTCGCGTGGGCCAGTGACGGTCCAGAGGCTCGAGGACCCCGCGGAGGTGGTGCGTCACCGTGTCAGTGAGGAGGACGCGCACGTCCGTCGCTACTTGTTTGCGTTGGAGCACAGGTTCTCCAATACCTGACAGGTTCTCCAGAGATCTCACTGGAGCTATGATCCCGTGATGGTTCCTTCTCTGTGGGTGTCCACCGCCCGCGCCGATACCTGTCGTGTGCTAGGGTTTTAGTTGTATTAGTGATGTTATATGTATGACACTATTGGGGATGTATTAGTGATAATATTCGACGATGTACGGACGCATGAGATGATTTACTTTTGCTTATTGAATGCATGCTAATTTGAGTCCTATAAGATACTAGAAGAATGCCCGTGCGTTGCAACGGGGCCACGTCACAACCGGGCTCCCAATCGGCCGCTGCCTCGCCGACCTTGACGACGAAGTAGTCCCTCCCTTCGATCCCATTCGCAACGGAGGCAACACCCATCCCAGCGGACGGGTCCGCGGTGAGATCCCTACTGGATTGTGGTCGCGCCTCCCCAAACCTCACCGCGGGACACATGAGAGGGCGCCGTTGCCATGGTCAGGCTTGGATGGGGAAAGGAGGCGACATAGCAGCAACTGTGCCTTCGCCGGGATTGGTGGCGACGGCGGCGGCGAGCGAGCGGGAGGACGGCGACGGCGAGAGAGTAGGAGGGTGGTGGCGGCAGTCCATCTGCCGCCGTGACGTGAGAGGAGGATGGGGATGGGGCCGCGATCTGGACGTATGGAGCGGTCGAGAGGAGGGGAAGCAGGCGGCTGGGTTTTTCCATCATGCGGGGTTTGGGGGAGGTCAAACGAGAGGGTTTTTTTCGTGCGGGAGGCAGAGCAACAAGGGCGGATGTAGGGAGACGGGACGCGGTCGGTTGGCAGGAAAAGGAAAGCTACGCAAAATCACATCAATATAAGAAAATATCCCATCAATACTTGATTGATTGCGATTTATTTTTTATATGGTAACTAATCTGATCATCAATACTTGATTGATTGTGATTTATTTTTTATATGGTAACTAATCTGATGGGTTTATGTGGGTGGTGAAGCCAAAAGGAAAGCTACGCATTTTTTTAGTCAGTAGAGATGATTGATGATAAGAAAGGGAAAATCACATCAATATAAGGAAATATCCCATCAATACTTGATTGATTGCGATTTATTTTTTATACGGTAACTAATCCGATCATCAATACTTGATTGATTGCGATTTATTTTTTATATGGTAACTAATCTGATGGGTTTATGTGGGTGGTGAAGCGAAAAGGAAAGCTACGCATTTTTTAGGCAGTAGAGACGATTGATGATAAAAAAGGGGAAATCACATCAATATAAGGAAATATCCCATCAATACTTGATTGATTGCGATTTATTTTTTATATGGTAACTAATCTGATCATCAATACTTGATTGATTGCGATTTTCTTTATGGTAACTAATCTGATGGGTTTATGTGGGTGGTGAAGCGAAAAGACAGGTGGGAGGGAGACGAAATAAAATCAGTGAAATAAAACCAACGAAAGTGATGAGGCAAAATAAAAACCAGCGAAAAATAACCGGCGGACTATTCGTAGATTTTTTTGGTTCGTCTGTCTTGGTGCGACGGGATGTTAGGGCCTGGAGTGCGTGGGGGCGGGCGGGGGACTCGTCTTGAGGTTTTTTTTTTGGTTCTATGCGGCTTAGCGTGAGACGGGAGGTTGGGCGTGTGCGGGACTCGATCGCGGGGTTTTCCTTGGTTTTTCGCGGCTGAGAGGGAGGTGGGAGGAAGTACCAAAGAAGTACCAAAAAAGACCGGATGAGGTAGGACGAAAATAAAACCCGGAACGCGACCTACCAACTGAGACATTAGGAGTAGAGATTTTGAAATGTATATCTTGTATTGCTCAAATAGAATATGTGCTTGCCCAAGTGGCCGGTCATGTTTGCAGGTTACACCTCTGAGTGGCCTATGTTTTGCCGGAGTGTTGATTCATTTCCGTTCCGGCAAATTTCAGGCGCTCGATATGTCCTATTTTAGCAAAGGTCATGTCGGATTTTTCCGTGAATTTTGGCATGACTTGTGCCAGAATATGTAGGAAATATCGAGTGCCCCGGATTTGTGTGTTGAGTATCCTGCTAGTTGTCTTCGATCAATTTTCAATTAATGTTTTAACTATGAACATAGGAAATGTCTGACGACGAAAAGGATTTTGGTATTTGCAAATACTGCGAAGACAAGCGCGGCCTGTGCGATGGAATCTTCCTAGATGATGATAGGTGCTTCAGCATCAAGCTGGACGAGAACTTCGAAGTGGATACAGTAAGTCACAACGACAAGTCTTTTTTCGTAATTAAGCATGATATTTGCTTCATTTGCTTCAACTTATAATTTAAGCATGACATTAAGCATGACAAGTCTTTTTTTACTATTCTACTAGCGTATCCCCTGCCATGCAAGAGTTTTTGTATTGGATAAGATATGTTTCAGTCGTACTATGGAGGAAAAGAAAGTTTACTTGAAGACCAAGCATGGTTATATTTTCCACGCAAAATTGTACAATTCAGACGACTGCACCTATTTTGGATGCAAAACATGGCGAGCACTATGCAAGACTTATGCATTTGAGCCTGATATGGTTATCACCTTTGATATTCGTCCGGAAGATGATATTGAAGGTAATACCGATATCTGGGTCGATGTACAGACGCCTCCAGTTATACCATTATGTAAGTTTCTCAACCATATTTATGTCTTTGATATTGTTTATTCAAAAATAGTTGACAACTAATTTGTATTGTCAGCTTATTTCGGTGCAAGCAAACATGTCCATCGCTTGGTAGACAGGACCTACTACTGTCCCGAGGCTGAACTAAACTGCGAGGAGTTAAGTCATCATGTTTCATGGCTTGAGGATCTTGATACTGTCAAGACAAATTTTCTTCCTGCACTTCGAAATGTTAGTACTGAAAACGTGCGACCAATAGTGTTCGTAATGAACTACGGTCACATCTATTTAGGAAGGATGGTAAGATTTTTACTATTTGTCCTCGGTGCATCTTTTCCATACATTATTTTTGAAGTTAACTTCATTGCTAAGTATGTTACCATACGATGTTCTTCAACAGGGACTCCCGATGAATGTTGTGCCTTATGGGATCGAGACTAAAGGTACCATGAGCATTATTAGCTTACGGCCAAGATATCCTACAGATTACTTTAGTGCATTCAAGATTAGCGACGGATGCTTAATAGTGCAAGACTGGACCAAATGTGTGATGGAGAAGCACAGAGAAGTACTAGGGGGCAGCAAACAGATGCGCTACCCACGATTAGGAGACAGGTTCATCTGCATGCTCCAACTTGATCAAGGAGGAGAGCTACACATGTTTTATGTTATTTTACTTAAGAGAGAGCAGCAGGAGTGATTAGCTAGCTAGAAATGAGTTTGAGGATGATATGCTACACTATTACTATGATGATAAAATAGCTAGTGTTGGTGGTAATGACTATGATGATTATTATTAGCTAGTGTTAGTGGTGATTAAATAAATACTGTTGGTGGTAATGACTATGATGATGATTATATAGCTTGTGCTGGCGGATTAGATTCAAGTGGAGGCAACATGTGGTGCATATCGAAAGTACTACTAGTCCAAACTAGATCAAGTTTGGATTAGTAGTATACTTTTGACATGCACCACATATTGCCTCCACTTGAACCTAATCCACCTTCATTTGAAACACTCTTATTGACATAATGATGTAAACCTCATAACTGGTATTGTACCAATATTTGTACGATGGCGCATAAATACACTAAAAATAAAAAAATAAAAAAAAGAATACTAGTAGCGATGGAGAGAAAACACGCAGCCAGTAGTTACATTAGCAGTAGCGTGGGAGTAAACAAACGCTGCAGCTATTTGTCCTAGCAGTAACGCGTGCCTGCTAAGCAATAGTTGTAGCGCCTTATTAGTAGCGCGCCTACCCGCGCTACTAGTGAGCACAAAACCAGCGCTACTGCTAGGGTTTTCCCTAATAGTGGGGCATGACTACAACATGGGCTACTATCTGGTTGACGGAATCTATCCTCCGTGGGTCACCTTTGTCAATACCATCTCTGAGCCAGTTGGTCAGAAAAAGTCTCATTTTTCCTAAACACAAGAAGCAGTTAGAAAGGATGTGGAGCTTCAGAATCGTTTTGCAGTTATTCGTGGACCTACTAAATAATAGCATCCGGACACATTTAGTGTTTTAATTTTTTTGGTATTTTTATTTTCTTTTGTGTTTTTATCTTCTTCTTGTTTTATTTTTCTTTTTAAAATTCTTGGACTTTCTTTAAAACTTAAGAATGTTTTTAAATTTGTCAACATTTTTGAACCCATGGTTTTTTTAATTTCCCAAATAATTACTTGCAGTTCATGAACAATTTTCAAATTCACAAATATATTTTTCAAAATCTTAAACATTTTTTAAATTTTCCTGTTTACTTTTAAAAGTCATAACATTTTTTTGGATTCACGAACCTTTTTTGAAATTCATGAAAATTTGCTAAACTCTCGTTAGTTTTTGAACCCATGAACATTTTTATGAATTTTATAATTCTTTTATAAAAATTCATTAACATTTCTGAATTCACAAATATTTTTTTTGTAATCATGCACATTATTTGAATTCGACAACTTTTAAAAATTGGAGAACATTTTTTGAATTCGTAAATATACTTTTCGGACTTGCAAACATTTTTCTAGTTTATGATAAAAATTTGGAATTCGATTTTTGTTTGGAATCCCAAACATATTTTAATGAAGCAAAAGAAAGAGAAACAAGGCGCCCTCCCTGCACATGGGTTGGGGGGTGCGCGATAGTAGCCTATCTACCGATCCGTGCACAAACTAGGAGGTCCCAAATTACATGATAAACAAGATGATAATTAGTCTTGGACATGGGCAGCCCGGCCCGAAAAAGCCCGACCCGGCCTAGCCCGACGTTGCTCCCAGGGTGAGCCTGCGCCTAGGTTTTAAGCCTGAAGGCCAAGCCCGGAACTGTTTTTTTTGCGATTTACTGAAGAGGCCCGGCTCGAGGCCCGACGGGCCTTTGTAGTGGCGGGTTGGGCTTGGGCCCGAAAAGTAGGCCTGACGGCCAGGCCGGGTCCGGGCCTGAGTTTTCTACCTCGGGCTTGGCCAGGCCCGGCCCGATGAATGGCCAAGTATAGTGATTATAAAGAAGAGAAAAACGAATCAAAATGATAAGCACCGTCTGACGTTTTTTTTACAAGCCATCCGAAAAAAACTTAAAAAAACTAAAAAATTTCATCCAAACAAAAAGTTGTCGTGCTTGTTAGAATAAATCCGAGACGCTCCGTCGATTTACCCAGGACCAAGCAATCACATAAGCACGACATCGAGATTTGTTAACGAGGTTCACCATCATGGCTACATCCCCGGAGCCTGACTACAGGCGCTCTTCCCCATGACACCGCTACAATACCGCACCCCGGCCGCCCGGGCGCCGGCACGCGCCGCCGGCTCCCCCCGCGTGCCCGTGCTATTATGTTGGCATAGATTACATCGTGTGTTTACCCCCGCTATATATGAGAGGCCTAGGATATAAGTGTCCTACTAGGACACGACTCCAATCCTATCTGAACACAATACAACTACAAGTCCAACTGTAACCTACCTTGTACAATAATATTTGACGCAACTCTAACAAACTCCACCTTGGCGAATATTCTTCACCACCTGAATTCGTCCTTGCGTCGAACCTCCATGTACATTGGACTTGAGATACACCATGAGCACCGCTGCTACTCCCAGACTCCATGTGACTCCACCTGCAACTGTAGTCCATTCTCGTCTTCTTCACAGTCAATACTTGAGCAAAATTAAGTTTCTCATTCCTCTACGTTGTACTCCCAACTTCCGAAGAATCCGTTCAACGCCATCACACACTGATCATTAATCTGCGTGAAAGTAAACAACTCACATATTGGACGCCACACATAAGAGTTACCTGAACTCAACATCACCGCTCTTTCTTGACCGCTTGTCTGAAACTTGAAGGAATTTCACCGTCGCCCTATGTCACCCTGAGTCAAATTCGCAGTTGTCTCACCCTTCTTCCGGATAGTCTCTGACATGTCCCACCGCTATAGCACTGCGTCCTCCTTCTGCCTTATCATCTGCACTTTGCCATGTGCACTGAACACCACAAAATATATGGCCATGTACTCTCTCAGATTTTGACAATTTTAGATTTCCCGCCACTTTCTCAGATTCTCCACGGTCAACTCTTGTCCATCAACTAGCACCGATAGACCCAGTCACCAACTTGAATCCGGTACTCGTCAACACTGCTTCAGCACCCCCTGCACAATTTGTCTGACCACATGTCTGACCACCAGTGCCTTGGCCTGTCGCTGTGTCCCGTGCTTACCGCACGCCTCGCCGCTATCACCGCGTCGAGCCTTTACTGTCCTGGTCGAGTCTCCCGGGTAGCTAGCCCACACTGCCTCAACCCCCACTGCAGAGAACCACCGATCATCACCGACTGATGCCGAGTATCACGTCTCCATCAGACCACTGGTACCCAGTCCGACCCACGTGTCTCTCGCCTTCCCGCTGAAATAGGCTACGATTCTCCGGATCCTTACGCCGTAGCCCCTCCATCAGCACAGAGTGAAGTCATCCATCAGACTCCAGCTCCACCTTCAACATGACTCCATGGTGGTTGTACGTGCCACCCTCCCGCGCCCTGTCGACTCCAAGCTCTCATGTGCACCGTCTTGAATCAACCCCGCGCCATAGTCTGTCGAAGCCGCACAAGCCCTCAGGCCTGCACCACGTGTTTCCACGCCCCAGAAGTCGGCCACCATCAGTATCACGCTCCTATGTCGTCGTCGCTGAAATCACCACCGTCTTCTGCTTTGACCGACATCCACGTCGATCCATCAGACTGTCCAGTCTGACCCAGTCGAAATAATCTGACTGCAACCATGCACCACCCTGCGTCGTGTCCGCCCGCACATCTCCGTGCATTGCTTGATGCCCTGTGTTTGCATGATTCTGTCACGACACATTCCAGACTCCTCCGAACCTTATACGCATGTCGCCCTCTTCGGTCCTCCTTTGACTGCTAGCCAAACAACATCACTACTGCCATGCCGAGATCTCCTTAGCATGTGAAACAAAAAACCCCAAAAGTAGTCCTTGTAGTCTCGTGTATGTGTGCAACCAACTCAAGCAATTCCATTACTACATCCGCTCCACAACCATAGCACTACGTGACTTCTAATTTTCTTGTTCTTTTCTTTTCCATGCTCAAAATCGACATGCTAGTCGCCAGTGAATTCCATGTTCCATCACGCTGCAGCACCTTCCAGAACCGAACTTTTTTGTCCAAACAAATCTCAGCTCCGATCTCCATCCAGCTTCCTGCGTACGCCCTCGTACTAACCACCTGCGTGCATGAACATCGGACCCTTGCACCGCTGCGTACCTACACTCAACCGACCAGGCGCACGGGCCTCTGCTTTCCAGCAGCGCCAGCGCACCATGGGACTTGCCTGTCATGGGCCGCCAGGCAGCGCTAGCAATCACAGCACGTACGCGCACCGTCAGACGCTCGCCCGATCGACAGATCGCCGCACGTCCAGCCTGCCGCGCACGCCAGCCTCTCGTTGCCTCCACGCGCTTGCCTCGCACCACGTGCCCTAGCGCTCTGCCTGCAGCCCTGCTCGTACACGTCATGCCGCCGCCTTATGACATCTCGATCTGCTGCTCCACACGTGTTGCATGCGCGTGCCACCGCTGCTTCTGGTTCGATCTGCCCGACGCCTGTCCGTGGCCTCACCTGCTGCTTGCCTGCCTGCACGCGGGTGCTCCTGATCGCTGCTCGATCCGACTCCGAGAACTTAGCTGCTGCTGCAAACCGATTGCTTCTCGAGCAGATATCCTTCGAATCTTTTCATCGCCGCATGCGACCAACTCGATTCTTCCGCTCCTTCCTCTAGATCAAACACAACCACGACATTCTCGTAACCTTGCTCATGATACCACTTGTTAGAATAAATCCGAGGCGCTCCGTCGATCTACCCAGGACCAAGCAATCATATAAGCACGACACCAAGATTTGTTAACGAGGTTCATCATCATGGCTACATCCCCGAGGCCTGACTACGGGCGCTCCTCCCCATGACACCGCTACAATACCGCACCCCGGCCGCCCGGGCGCCGGCACACGCCGCCGGCTCCCCCCGCGTGCCCGTGCTATTATGTTGGCATATGTTACATCGTGTGTCTACCCCCGTTATATATGAGAGGCCTAGGATATAAGTGTCCTACTAGGACACGACTCCAATCCTATCTAAACACAATACAACTACAAGTCCAATTGTAACCTACCTTGTACAATAATATTTGACGCAACTCTAACTGTGCTTCATAACTAAAGTTGACATCCTAGGGTAACTAAATTTGCCATAAAAAAACGTCTGAATGAAACTGCTTTGTTTCACACGCGTGGGTGTGGCACTTGGTCCAAAACGAAAGGTTACAAACGCCGGCACCCTCTTTTTTTTTAGCAAAACCGGCACCCTCCTAGTCCTTCTAGGAAGAATATACTTTTGCCAGGACTGGTTTTCTTGGAAAAAGCCAATGGGGCACAAACCGTAGATTTTTTGTTTAGGGGCGGGCACAAACCATAGATAATCGGGTTAGGCGAGTCATCTACGCTCCTCGTCGTCCTCTTGGCCTTGGGTACGCAGCGCGAAGCGGCAGAGCGGGCAGAGGTGGCTGACGCCGAGCCACATGGAGATGCAGTCCTCGTGGAACGCGTGGGAGCATTCCATCCTCCTCAGCCTGTCGTCCTCCTCGAAGGCCTCCATGCACACGGAGCAGCCCTTCTCCCTCGCTTCGCCGGCCGTGGTCTTGGGCAGGTCAGCGATGGCCTTCTCCGACGCCGGGACGGCGGCGCCGCTGCAGGGACGACGACCGGCGGATCGTAATCGTACGTCCGCCACCCGCCGGGCCGGCCTCTGCCCTCGCGGCGGCCACTCGAAAGGATTGGGTGCTGGCGCACCCACGGCCACACCGCCGAAAAATGAGTGCGGCATCCAAAACACCGCCGTGGAGGTGGCGCGCTCCACGTCCATTGGTGCCGCGGGCTTAATTAGTTCGATGCTGCTCAGGCGACCAGCGCAATCGAGGTGGAGATTTACTTTATTTATGATGATGAACTTGCATAGAGAGATTCACGCGAGGTCGATACTTGTATAGATTCACGCGAACGCTGGGGCGCGCGAGATCCTTTTCGACTCGGTGCCGGTGTCGGCCTCGTGTCGCCTGCAAATCGCATACCGTGTCGGATCCTTCCGTTCGAAACTCGGAAGCTAAACTGCGTTTTGTTTCTGATGAAAGCCGCACGATTTCCATATACCACACTAACGAAAGCCGCACTATGCAATCTGCCGCGTCTCCGGGTCGCACCACTCCCCCCGCCAATCTGCGCCGCACCCCGTGATTCAACTTCACAAAAGATATCTGGCAAACGTTCGCTGGTATCCAATCCCGACGAACGCCCCCAGAACCATCAGATATGCATCCGACTACAATAGTTTTCTGGAGAAAAAAAACACAATTTAAACAAACTGCCATGGCAGTTTTGTAAAATATCAACCCACCCTCAACCCAATAGATGTGAAACTGCCACGAGGGCTACATTGAAGGGCTGGTTCTCTCCTAGTTGGTGTCCATTGTTGAGGGATGATTTTGTCGCCAGGAAGGCAACGGAGTCATCCTTGCGTCTCATATAGTCGTGATGTGCCACCGAGGAGCTCGTCCCTTGCCCGGGCGAGGAAGGGCGGGGGGTGGAGGCCAAATCTGGCTAGCCCATGTTGGTCTCGGAGATGGGGGACCGTCCAAGGGTGTGCAAGGAGGTGCCTTTCCGCTTGTCTCTTTGGTCGTCGTGGTTGCAAGTCTCGGTTGGGGTGGTGTCGAGGTTTTGGATGTCAGGGTGGCAGTCTTGGTGGTAGGATCCATGGTTCTCATGGGGGGAGCTCGCGGCTTAAGTGTTGGATGGTTGCCATGATCGTGTAGGCGGCGTGGTGGTCAGTGTGCGTGGTAGAACCAGGGATCCTACTGGACCGGCCCAAAGCGAAGGAGGCAGAGCTCGCGGAAGCGCTCCCAAAGGGGCATGGCGCCCTCGTCCTGCTCGAGAGCGTAATACCACATCTGCCCCCCCCCCCCCCCCCGGAGGTGGTAAGAGGCGAGCCAGGTACGCTCCGATGCGAGGGTGCGCTGCCCGCGAAAAAACTGGTCGCATTGGTTGAGCCAGTTGAGGGGGTCCTCCGTGCTGTCATAGGTGGCGAAGTCGATCTTGGCGAACCGTGGCGGTGTCTGCGTCGGAGCGCCGTGTCGAGAGGGCTCTGAGGGGCGGAGTAGCGAGGCGGGTGGCGCCTGGTCAGAGTACTCCAGGTAGGGACCCGCGGAGCCGGATGGCCCGCCGAACTGCGGGAACGGTGTCGGCTGTTCTAGAGACATGGTGTAGACCGGTAATGGCGAAGACCCAGCCGCCCACGCCGGTAATGGCGATGGAGAGGGTGGAAACCGGACCTGGTGTATTGGCAGGCCGGTCGGAGCGGCGGACGACAGTCCGGCGCTAGGCAGAGGTGGCGCCTGGAGCTGCAGCGGCTGTTGCGTCTGCTGTGGGTAGCGGCCAAACGTGGTGGAAACCGGTGTAGAAGTCGGCGGCCAGAGCTGGCCCGTGGCTGGGGACTGCTGGAGGTGCAGCAGCGGTGGAGGCCCGCTGGTGTAGCCCGCCTGGAACGGCAGCAGGGGCGGTCCGCTCGGGCCAGACGTGGCCTGGATTGGCCAGTGCGTCGCCGGGTGGCTGTAGGCAGGGGGCGCAGCCAGCGGGGTGGTGTACGGGCTGGCCAGGTATAGGGAGATGCCCTGGACGGCCGTCACGAGGTCCCGCAGGATGCTGGTCATCTCCTCCGGCGTGAAGACGGAGGTTGTCGGCGGCGCGGAAGTGACAGGGGTCAGTGGAGCGGAGGTGATCGGGGCCGGCGGCGTTGGGGACCCGGCAGTGGTCATTGGGGCGGTGGTGCCGCGGGGCAGCGTTGGCGTGAATGATGATGATGACATGATCGCAACCGAGTCTCTGGATACCAAATTGGTACAACCAGGGATCCTACCGGACCTGCTCCGTAGGTTGTAGGGGAAGGATGGAGCGGGGCGAGGCGATGAGCGGGCGCGCCGGCGGCTGGGCGCCGTCACGTAGGAGGAAGATGGCGGCGGCGGCTAGGGTTAGAGGCGGCTAGGGTTCCGGCTCCTTTGAGAGCCGGGCAATAGGGATAATAATATTTTTATTGCTTCATCTCAAAAAGAGTCTTACAACATATATTTATAACCTAGATAACTTGCATACGAATTAACCTAAGATAATTTGTGAGCTAAGATTGCCCGATGGGCCTTCTATGGCCGTAAGCTAAACCGGTCATAACAGTGCGACAGCCGGTGAAGATGGTAGAACAATCGCGGGCAGCATCTTAATCATCAATTCATATGGTATATTTTAAAGCAGACATAATAAAACTGCATATGTACATTCTAAAATTCATTCTAAGATCTGTTTCCAGTTATATGAATCACAGTTAATAGTACAACTAATGGTTGTCCTTATTTGCCATGTCTAATTGTGCATACTATCGATATAAATAAAGCTAGCAGTTCACTAAAAAGGAAAATTGTGTATGCTCTCGAGTTGGCTAGATGTTAAAAGATAAACGCTCCATGGTTTATATTGAGGCATATCGTCTTACGTATTTTTTTGAAAAAAGCCATATGTTTCTATTTGTTCTTTCCTAAAGATTGACAGGCGCGGCAACACACTTTACATCAGCATATTCAGATTAACAACACTTAAGAGTTCAGACAATTAAAAGAATGACAATATTTACTGGTCTATGTAGTGCTAAAGATTAACATTGCACTGTTCAATCCATGCTGGCCACACGCTTACAGCATAATCCAGGCTATTTTGGTCTCGGAAGTCAGAAGAAACCTGCAATCGGTAGGATATTCAGAATTTACTTGGTCAAATGAAGATCTCTTTCATCTCGCATGATATTAGAGTTCAATATAATCCAGGCTGTTTTGCAGATGAACTGCAGCAGGCAGCAGGCTACCGTCTTCTTTGTTTTCCCATGAACAATGTTAACAACTGAGAGGATTGTCACTAACCTGAAAATAATGCTGTTGGGCTTCCGTCTCGACGTCCATCTCCATCTGCGCCGTTGTGGCAGTATCCTGTTCTTTGCTGAACTTGAGTGGTGGCTCTGAAGATTTTCCCCGAGATACAGTGTTCACCTTGTGATGGAAAATGTTGGCGCACTGGCAGTAGCAGTAGCAGTTAGAGCATGTACAAGTGGTTCATCATTTTCCATCATGTCGAGAAACGCGCCATTCTGGCAAAATCATCCAACTTCTTCTGAAGTCCAGCTCCCATGGCCTGAAGTTCCTCCTTGGTGATATAGATAATGGCACTGTCACCATCGCTTCTAGTTTGATTTGTGGTTTTCCCAATTGCCCAACTAATTAAGGAAGTTGGAGATCTAGGATTTCACTAGATGACCAGGGTTTTCTTCCAGCCAGTTCTCCAAAACCAAGCACCCAATGTCTCCATAGTACCGCCCTAGTTCTGAACTTGTGCGGACCGGTTGCGAAATTTTGCAAGGGAAGAGGTCCTCAAACCCTCGCCAGATCTACCACAAGGATGAAGAACTAAGACCAGTTTCACTGCTCTAATATCACTTTTGTCACAACCTATACTAGAAATCCTCAATCATTTGCTAAATTTGGAGCATGATCGAGGTGAGAAATTCAGAGAAAGTGGTGAGAGACGCCTAACCAACTAGCGACGCTAGGTTTCTTGTATCAAGGTGAAGTGTTTGATGGATCTCACTAGTTACATTCCTGGCTTTATAACTCAGCGTAGGCGACATAGTAAAACGGAAATGGAACGACAGCTTCAGAGATATTACCTCTGTGCACTAATATAAGACGATTTTGCAGTAGTTTATAGCGGGAGTAGAAAATTGACAATGTTGCGCGCGAAAAGTGATGGCCATCTACCACTTGAACTTGGGCCACATGATCTTCATACCGTGAAGAGGTATCGGTCGATCTGGTATGTCCATTCAACAGTTGTCAAATTCTTCGGGCCACTATCAAAAATCTTCAAACTCTCTTGGCCAATTGTTGTTCAGCACACTGAAGCGATCTACTCCCTCCGTAAAGAAATATAAGAGGGAGTACTACTTAGCATACAAGAAAATCTTCACAAAAAATCACTGCTTTTGCAGAATAACTTATTCTACTTTATCCCATACCGATGTACATGCTCGAACTACAGGAAAGAGCACATATTGCATCACTAAAATTTGTTTTTCAATTAAAGAAACACTACAGAATCTCATGATGTTTTACCGATCCTAGCCTCACCTCATATATGCAACAAAATGAAGAGATGCACTACTTCCATCACTTGTAGGCATACTTGGTCAAGAAGTCAGATACTTGTGAGGCACTCTCGTACGCACCCTCGATGCATCGGCCCAAGGCAACTCCTGCTACGTAGTTTCCTCCTAGGAACAGCCCGTCGTAGCCGCCTCGGCCCAGTGCAGATTTTGCAGCAGCAAGGCGATCAAGGTGCCCGATCAAAAACTGTGGTATTGCTTGTGGCCACACTCGAACCCCTAATGCTAAAGGGTCTGCTGCTCTAGGGTTTATCAACATTTTTCTGAGATCACGATCAACGGCTTCTACTAAGTCACTCTCGGTCTGCAAATAGAATAGGATCAACAGAAATACAATCAGTAACAAGCAATCTAAAAATACCATCACAACTGAATGTAGCACCTAACAAGTGGTTCACATCTACCATAATTTCATAATTGCAGCTGGTGGTGAAATATGCAGTCAAATTGTTTACATTAATTCCAAAGGAAGGAATAGGTGATCAACACAAACTGAATACTGTAAGAATATATCATTGTAATAAGAGAATGACAGGAGGATCAGGCAGGTCGAGAGAACCTTGGAGACGATCCCTGTATTTGTAGAACCCCCGATATAGTTCAGAAGTAACACTCTTCCAGCAGGAGCACGATTAGGAAAGAGAGAAGAGCTATATATTGTCCCTAGATAAAAGACACAACTAATTAGTAATCACTGACAAGATAAATGCAAACAAAGAAGCAAGAGTAATGTTTGTAGTTGTTTGAAGCTAAGAATCTATTCCCGATCGAGATACCTAAAGTCTCGACTCCTTGGCTACGTGGATGCAACTGGCCGAAACCCTGGAGCTCCCCATCAATTAAGCATTCTTTTCTAATAGCTTCTTTTGGATATGAAACAGTTACAGCAGCAACTGGCGGATAATAGAATTTTGAGAGTGCATCTGCTGCATCAATCTGCAGGAGGGGTTCAATGAACACAGGATGACAGGAGGAAGTATGGTTAGACTACTTTAGAAAACCTAAGCAATGTGAAATAAAGTTACTGCTTGGAATTGTTCTGTCCAGGAAGAAATAAGCATGTTCCATGCCACGTAGAAAAGATGGTCATAAAAACATACATGATAGGGCAGGATATCTAGTGTGTAGGGAAAATAGCAAATATCACGTAAAGTAATCTAGTGCACCTTGTAAGATATGCATTAAGAACAGCATGGCGTGGCTTGTCAGGTTCAATTAAGATAGCAAAGTGAAAGGAGAAATAAAACATTAAGGCATCTTATTTGTGCTTAATGCTGAGGCTTCTAAAATGCTGAGGAACTTAGGTCCTATGGGCTTTATATTTTCCATTTCTCTGTCGAAATTTGTTTTCTACTAAAAATCTTCTTTTAATATGTAGTATAACGCATACTTATGTCTTGTCTCATTTTGTCCAAACCAGATACAACTTTCAGAACATATAATTATTGTAAATTTAGTTCTTTGAAAACGTAGGGTTTGGTTGTTGAAGATATAGTACGACTTGTGAATCAGCAAACAGTTTGATCAATGCAATCCTGATATAATTATAATCTGAAAAATCACAACTTCCTGCAAAAAATCGCAATAACGCGTTACACCAAGATTAAAGGAAATGGCTGTTAAGATGCAGTCATATTTTTTGGCAAGTCTATTTAGTGGAAATGTACTAGTGCAACATTCCATGTTTCCTAGCAAACAAACAGGGAGGATCACTTACTGAAAGTGGGCACAATGGCCCAATGTATTTTAAAAACATGAATTTTAATTATAGAAGCACTTACTGAAAGTGGGCGCAAGATATCACTAGCAACATATGACGGGATGGTCATGATAACACTTTTAGCCTGCACTGAAACAAGTCCTTCTGGTGTTTCATAACCTAATACATATCCTTGGTTGTCCGCCTTTGTAATGCTCGTAAGCTTCCATGACAGCTTGACTTTACTACCCAACCTGGAAAAGAAGGAAATACAGAACAGAACATGGTTAAGTGACACCTAGGATTACATCATTGCTGGTTCATGATCATGTCTACGTACAACGGCACAAGGCCCACACCGAAACACCAAACAACTTGTATTGATAATGACAGAAATTCATAATTGCACAAAGTAACGATAACAAACCTAGATGCGATAGCATTCGGGAGCATGGCTAGACCCTTCCTGAAAGATGCCACTGTCTGTCCCTTTGGTGCCGGAAGCCGGCTAAAAGTGGTGAAAACAGGTTAGTACAACGGAACAGTTAACTGACCAAATAAAAAAAAGTTTGGTCTTCACTTACGGATCCCTTGGCGGTTTGGGGTTCTTCCCTTTATCCTGAATTGCCTTGATGGTTCCACCAATAATACTACCTCCAATCTCCTCCAACCTCCAGACCTTCCCAAATGCAGCCTTCATACTGAGCTTCGAAGGATCACCAGCATATACACCTTAATGTTAATATCGAAATGTTACATTCCTAGCTATCACAGTCGTTGCACGCAACAAGAAGACTATATGTAACAAACAGGCATTGCGCATTGTAATAAGGGAAGACCTGAGCAGAAAGGTTCAATGAGGCGCTCAAAGACCTCGGCGCCGAGGTTGCGGCGCACAAACTCCTCCACCGACTCCTCGCGCCCCTGAAACCTTCGCCGGAGACGCTCAGGCCCATCAATGCTGACGGCAAAGCAACAAATTCAGAAAAGAATCAAGAATGCAGCACACACTGGAGGAGGTGGGCGAATGCCGAGGGCGCCAAGGCCGGCCCTGAGCTTCCCGGGGATGCTCATGAGGCTGAAGAACGGAAGGTCGCCTGGCTTGGACGGCACCGGCCTCAGCTTCCCCTCCCACAGCACGAACCGGGGCGCGTTGGGGTCCCCGAACACCAAGTCATCCTTGAGCCCGCTGTCCACCTGCGCGATAACCAATCCAGCGCTTACATCATTCTGTACGCGAATGTCTCGAACAATCACAGTCGGAGAAGCGAGCAAGAAGCGTACGGCCATGGTGAGGACCGGGTCGGAGGGCTGGAAGCTGTTGGGCCCCTCCTCCCACAGGTACCCCTCGTCGGGGCGCTCGACGGTGGTGATGTTGCCGCCCGGGCGGTCGCGGGCCTCTGTGACGAGCAGGTCGCTGACGCCGTATCGGGTGGCCAGCGCCTGCGCGGTGCAGAGGCCGCTGATGCCGGCGCCCACGATGACGCATTCCGCGGACAGCCGCACGCCGGGCGCCGCCGGAGTCTCGGTCGCGCCGCTCGCGGCCGCGCAACGCGTGCGGACGCGGCGTGGGCGCCCGGTGACCCTGCCGCGGAGCGGCGACGCGGCCGTGACGGTGGCGGTGGCCATGGTTGCGCCGGCCATTCCTGTCGCTCGGGGCGAGGAATGTCAGTGCCGCGGGATGGATAACGCGATCAGGTTGCGGCTGTGTTGGTTTGTTGATTTGGGCTTTCGAAGTTGGAATGGCCCACTGTAGATGGACAGAATGGGTCTTTTCTATTAGGAATCCTATAAGCCCTAAAAAAAATATTAAGAATCCTATAACTCCGATAAGGCCTCCTTTGGTTCATAGGGTAGGAAAATCGTAGGAATAGGAAAGTCATAGAAAATGAGATGACATGTACTCCCTCCGTTCCCAAATACTTGTCTTTCTAGGCATTTCAAATGGGCACAACATACGGATGCATGTAGACATATTTTAGACTATAGATTCACTCATTTTGCTCCGTATGTAGTCATTTGTTGAAATCTCTAGAAAGACAAATATTTGGGAACGGAGGGAGTATCTCACATCCTATGAATAGGAATAGGAAAGGAGATGCCCTTTGATTCACATCATAAGATTTTTTTTTTCATTGAGTCTAGGCTAATGTTTATTTTCCTATGAATTATGGAGGATAGGAAGAATCCCTCCATAGGAATAGGATCCAAAGGGCTCTAAAGAAATTTTTCCTATAGAAATCCTATCCTATAAAATTCCTATAAGATTCCTCTAAACTAAAGAAGGCCTAAGTATTTCCGGACTAAGGGAGTACTAAATATAGTTGATTCATGAGTCCATTAGCCAGAGCCCATATGAAACATATTCGTTTGTCAAGAGATTTATCTCCGAGCTCGATCAACTAAGCCATTCTTCGGTACCACAAGTAAGAACGAGTCTGTCGGGCTAGCCAAGGGGAAAATGGATTGCGTCAAAGGATGGTCACGTCAAGATTAATGTAAATATTGGGATGTCAGTCCATCACAATACGAGGGCAACGGCTGCAGTCTGCCGGAGTCAGGAAGGAGCATATCTTGGATCATCTTTGTTGGCAGTACAAGGTCTTCTCAATCCGGCAGTATTAGAAGCTCTTGCATGTAGGGAGGCGCTGGCTCTTGCTCAAGATTTGGGAGTGTAGAATATTCAAATAGCTTCATATTGTCAGCAAGTTGTCAACTATATCCATCAAGGAGTTGGAGGAGAGGATGAAGGAATCATCAAAGAGATTGTAGAAAGCTTTGGATTTTTTGAGCATGTAATTTCTATTTTGAATCTAGAATTTCCAATGTGGAAGCTCATAGACTTGCTAGGTTTGGTGTCTCTCTTCCACAAGGGAGACATATTTGGCTAGGATCTCCTCATGATCCTATTGCTGTAACTGTAAACATTAGGGTTGATCAATAAAACCTAGCATTTTCGCTCGAAAAAAAACTAAATATAGTTGATCAGCGGTAACTCAATTATTTTGACATGTGACTATGACAAATCATTATGTCATCGTGCATGTCCCACTAAATTAATTCTTACAACATGCAACTATGCCAACTACCATACCATCATGCATAGAAAAGGCCCACCATAACTTGCACCAGGTATGTTACTTTTAATAAATAAAATAATACGTTTTACAATTATATGTATTTTGTTTTAATTTTTATATTACTAATCCAAATAATAAAGTTTCAAACAACCAAATCGCGTAGAAATAACTACATCCAATTCCCGCTGCAACGTGCGGGGTATCATCTCTAGTTAATCAGAGAGCAACTAGTCAAGGGGTACCCCTTCAAAGCCCAGCAAGCGTCATTTTTAGGCTGAGAGTGTGTCAAGTGGTGCATCAAGCCTCCACCAAGTGTCAAGTGATAGGTGTTCCCTTAGGATTTTATTTTTTATTTTTCTGTACGTGGTTTTGGGTTTTAGATTGGTTTTCCCCCTTTTGCGGGGTTTAGTTTTCCCCCAGGTTTTCCTAGGTTTCGGAGAAATAAAAAATTAGAAAATAATATTATTTAATGCTTTCATGAGAAACATAGATTACTTCCATGGAGGCACAGAAAAGAACACAATTTTTTGCTTCCACGAGAAGCACATATTTACTTTTCGTGGAGGTTGTGCTTCTCGAAAAGGGAAAAACGTGATTTTTTTTTGCTTCCATCAGAACCATAGATTTGCTTCTTGTTGAGGCATATATTTGCTTTCACGAAAAACACAACTGTGCTTCTCGGAAAAAAATGTGATTTTTTGTATTTCAAGAGAAGCACAGAGGCACGGATTTGCTTTCGCGAGAAGTACAATGTGCTTCTCGGAAAGGGAAAAAGGGGAAAGATAAAAACGTGTTTCTAGCTCCGGTTCTTTTTCTTTCAGTTTTCAATTTTCGTGAAAACAAGTTCGTCAAAACCTATTAACACAACATCTAGTTTCGAAATCTCGACATGAGAAATCCAACAGTAAAAATGGTTCGAGATTTGGATGCACAACTCAAGATATAAAACATTTTGAACAAATGAATCCATAAAAAAAATTCAAGTTGTAACAAGTGGCACAGTGCGCCAATTGTCAGCACATGAGAAGGTGGAGTAACCTTTGCAAGGGGTACAACTTAAATAGTCATTTCGAACTAATCAGCCATCTGGAGAGGATGCAGCTATGTGCCGTCCGCTGCGAGTCCTACCAGGGCCTCACCTGCAGTGAGCCCTTATAGGGCCGGCCCAGTAACCGTGCGCAATCTAATGTCACGTTCGTTTTTGTTTCTGCTTTCATTTTTTATTAAAAAAATTCTTTTATAAATTTTATTTATATTTTCCAAATATATATATTAAAATAAATTACTTTGCATAAATTTTAGAAAATAATCATGCAATTAAAAATGTTAAGATCTGTATAGAAAAATGTTAATCATGTATAAAAAAATGTTTATGACATTTAGAAAATGTCACATGTGTAAAAAATGTACATGACATATAAAATTTTTTTGTGACATTTAAAAATCACGTATATTAACAATATTTATAAAATTTTCAAAAATTGATCACGTAATTGAAAAAAAAGTTTTGTACATTCAAAAGGATGTACGTTACATTTCATGAAACGTTCACAAGTTTCAAAAATGTGTTTGTGGCATTTCTAGAAAATGGTGTATATGATGTAAAAAATGCATATTTTTTTTAAAAAAATTGTACCATTAAAATATTTATGAGTATTTAAATAAAAATTCCAATGATTCAAAAAATGTTCATGATGTCTTAAAATATGTTTATACGATGTAAAAAAACTTATCGTAGGTTCAAAAAAATGTTATCCCCAGCCCACCAATGTTAAATGTAAAAAAAAACGTTTTTGTAAGTTCAATGCAAACAAATTTATGGTTGAATTGTTAGGAGGACGGTGGTATCCCAGCTCACGATGGTTCAAGTCCTAGAGTTGACATTAGTGCTCGCAGTTTGCTGGATTTATTACAGGCCTTCCAGCGATGTGCGTTCGGTGGGAGGAGACGTTCCCATCGACCACAAAGTCATCTGTACAGACTTCGTCAATCTCAATATGATACGCCGGCTCAGTCTCTTTGAGTTGCTCATAAGGATAGGGTATGCGTGCGTGCATTCATAGTAGTGAGTGTATGAGCGTCTGCATCTGTACTATGTTCAAAAAATGTTTCTTTCAATTAAAATAATGTAGGTGGCATTATAAAGAAATATTCATGTGTTCACAACAAATATCTGTGGAAATTTAAGAAATGTTTATACAATATAAAAAATAGTTCTGTAGTTTAAAAAAATTGCCACTAAAAAACATACAACATGTATTTGGAAAATGTTACCTTGTATTCAAAAAAGTGATCTTTCAAAACTTGTATTGAAAAAAGTTCAAAGTGTATTGGAAAATATTTCACATGTGCGCTGAAAATGTATATTCTTTGCTACTTTTTGTTGGAAAAAAAATATCAGCATTACATTCTTCAATAGTAACCACAATTTCTTCTCTCTTTATTTCTAATATTTCTTTCACCTTTTTAAAATTACTTACTTTTTTCTGATGTATTTCGCTACTTTTTTCTTAATTTCTTCTCTGAAAACTAATAAAGAGCTCTATGGAGCTCGGCCTCTGCTTGCACTTTTCGAGATTTTTGCTTCTATGTATTTTTCTTGCGTTTCTTTGTGTCAGCCCAGCCCAGAGTGGCAAGGAACAAACAACAGTACAAGCAAAGACCAAAAAAAAAATCCCCTAGGAAAAGTAAAGACAAAAAAAAGCACAACACAATTGGAACACCCAACATATCGGCAGAAGCAGAAAAAGCAGCCACAAAACAAAGAGAGAATTCCTTATTGGCCCTTTCTTAAAATTTGGTTCCTTTTTTGGCCCAAAAAACTTCTTTCTTCCCTTTTTGACACTTAAACTCCATTTTGTTCCCTATGTGCCACTTTCATCCGTTTTTCCATCCAACGGTGTTAACTATGACGTATAAAAACAATTTTACCCCTGATACTAGTATATGTCACCAAGAAAGGGAAGAGAAGTAGCGTGAATATGAATGTATGAAAGTGTTGCACGTTGGAGATTCCACGTTGAGCCAAAAAGGGAAGCAAATTTTAAAAAAGGATCAAATAAGAAATTCTCTCCAAAACAAAGGACAATTGGAGGGGGAACATGACAAAACATTAATGATGTCATCTCAGATGAACACTAAGTGCTCATCTAGATGAGCCCTAGAGGGACCCATAGATTAATAACAATTAAGAGTTAAAAAGGTAGATTAACAACATTTACTAGTCCAGGTGGTACTAAAGATTAATTAGCAATATACTGCATGAAACGGACATGTTCAATCTATATGCTGGCCACACGCTTACACCACTATACTAGACCATGATGGCGCGCGTTGCTGCGCCCGTCAATTTTATGATAGAATGATGAATTATCATGTAATTTTTTTAAATATAAAATATAGAAATTAAACTTGCATGAACTAACCTGTATATTAGACAATGGTAAAAAATGTAATATTCCGATTGTCTCGGGAAATAGAATTAGTCAAGTGATTGCTCTACCTTTTAAATGAATAGTGTCTATGAAAGATATCTTGGAAACAAAAACATGAATAAGTAACATAGGTTTAGAGAACATACATGATAGTCAATAGCATAATTGGTAAGATAAATTAACGGGGCAATCTTTTCTGCTTAATTAATCGATGAGGCAAATCTTTTATCGTTGTTTAAAAAATAGTGCCACTTTCCCTAGAAAAAGAATTAGCGATGCTTGGTTCCCATATTGGTAGACCTTCTCATTGTTGCCACGCGCACGTAAGGGAGTTAGGCAGTGGGGCGTCAATGTTGTGTGGCGCTGTGACGCCAACACGAGCAACAATTTTTTTTTAAAACCACCGTCTATTGCAAAATGTTTTGGGGAATCTATACCTACTAATAAAAGAAATAGGTATTCTTAGTCCGTCATGCTATTTTATGGAGAGAAAAAAACATGATGTTTCTGACATTAAACCCGTGATACATATCAAATGTTTTTAAAAATACTCATATCTTCTAAACCATAACTCCAAAGTTAACATATTATATATGGAATTTAATTAGAAAAATATATAAAATCGAAATATGATGTTATTTTACCTATTAACTATTAAAAAAAACACTATCTAGGATGCAATCTTAATCAATAGTGCATTATCCGTCTTTCTTTCATATTGGTACTGATCCGAATTGTGGATGGACATCTCAGTAAAATCAGGATTGGAGACAAAATTGAAGATCACTTGCCAGTTTCTTTGTACACATTAAATTTACATGCAAGCCGTGTTTAAATAGAATGCATATGGAATCTTGAAGTTGCGCTTTTGTAGGGAAAGACCATCTTTGTTTGGACCATAGCTACAAATACTCAGATTATAGACTATTTTTGTAAATTAAGAGCGTGCGATATTCTTTCTCCCATTGCAACGCACGGGCCCTTTGGCTAGTACAGATAATAGATGGTGGAGATGTTAGCCAGACAAGATGGCCCGCCCACAAAGAAGACACGACTTTCACAAGATTGTGAGCCTCAACATTACTATCAAAGGCAGAAGATAATGCCCCGCTCACACGCAGCTACGTAATTTTTTATTTGAGAAACAACTTTTTTTAGCAAAATTTAGGAAACAGCTACTTACGTTTGTGTTTCATATACACTTTGTCTGCTTAAGCTAGTCCACCGGCCCAAGAAACAATCCAGGCCCAATCAACCACAGGTGAAGTAGATAGTTCCGTGGAGCAGCAGCCCAAGAGATATCCAGGCAGGCGATCCTACGGCTAGCAACGCCAAAGCTTTGTGGAGGCTCCCAGCTCGCCCTGTTATACTGTTTAGTAATTCAGTAGAGTGCCACTCGGGAAATCAGAAGAAACCTGCAAGCAGTAGGATATTCAGAATTCAAATGGCTAAAAAAAGATCTTTCATCTCACGAGCTATTATAATTCAATATATTCCAGCCTATTTTGTGGATAAACATCACCAGACAGCATGCTACCGTCCTTTCTGTTTTCCATGTTAACAATTGAGATGATTGTCACTAACCCGAAAAGAAAGGAGCATTCCGGCATGGCTGGTGTTGCTGGGGTTCTGCCTCGACGTCCATCGGCGTCGCTGCAGCAGCGTCCTGTTCTTCACTGTTCTTGAGTGGTCGCTCTGAAGATTTGCCCCCAGATACAATGTTCACCTTGTCATGGACAATGGTTGGTGCACTAGCAGTAGGAGTTAGAGCACGTGCCGGTGGATCGTCATCTTCCATCATGTCGAGAATCATGCCATCCTAATGAATTGAGTCGAGTTAATGCAAGCTTATCATATGAAGTGGACCGAGTTAACACAAGCTTATATCATGAAACGAATCGAGTTAATCTTGGTACTATGTTTGGCACGTGGATCGCCGGATGCTTTCACTGTGATCCTGTGGATGACTTAATCAACCGTTGGGTAGTACTAATCTAATAAGTCCAAGAAGTTCTTAGGATCAACTTAGATCTGATATGGTACTGCCACTGCTAACTAAGTAACTATCAAGGTCAGTTACTGCCAGTTCCTAACTTGGCATAATAAACGAACTATGTTTCTTTACTACCAATCTTGCTAGAACTCATGAAACAAAATTGTATGCTATGCGGAGGATACTACTTACCATACCATATGGAGGCAGCAGCTCTAGTTTGATCCTCTTAGGATCAAGGAAGATGGAGAAGCCATGGCTGGCCACCACCTCAACATCCTTCCTCTTCATATTCATATTCATCGGCGCCGCAAGGCCAGTCATCTTCCTCAGGACGAACTCAAGACACTACTAGTAGTACTTTGGGTACTTATAGCCTAATTAATTGTCCTGATTCACAGGATTTTACCCAGTAATGGCGTCCGGGAACGGAGAGTTGACCCGCGAACCATGGTGACCTGGATCCTGATGTTGCCTCACAAATCCAGAAATAGTTTAAACCATGTGGTGTGCAATCGTCTATTGATTAGTCCTAGCTAAAGTTTTGCGTGTTGGCGGTTAAGTTTCGTGATCTTGTCGCGATAAAATAAAGACCTCTCTGACTAATAATCGGTGCAAGTCTTGTGTGTACTTTGTAGGCACCTCACCCTTTTGACTTTTAAAGCGAATATGGGGTCATGGCCTCATGGGGCCAGAGGTTTGTTTTCTTGATGATGGACCAATAGTATCAACAGAAATCTGTCAAATTACTTTGATATTTTGTTCTTGGCTGGATTATTTATAAGTTTATTTGCGGTGGACTTGTATTCATGCCATGAATCCATCATAAGTTTACATATCATCCACATTGAGATGATGAGACAAATTTGGCCAAATGCTTCCACTAACATGTTGGCACTACTACAATTCATACTTCTTCCCAGTTAGCAAAAATGGACTGCAGAAAACTGCACTAGTAGCCCTGAAAAAAACTGCACTAGTTACAACTTACAGATACATAATCATAGTCAATTCAATACAAACTAGGACTGACTTATACAGTCACTGACAATGCAAGCTGGGACTGTAACAAGCTGCCTTGCTGCAAGCAGAGAAACAATCACCCGATTTTCTCAGAAAACAGAGAAATGGTACACCCACATTCCAACCTGAAAGCTATAATGAACACCAGCGAACCCTACGGATTTGTATGGACAACTACAAACTGCACACTGATATGATACAAATGAAGCCTAAGAAAAGAGATCACCCTGGTCACACTAGCAATCCAATAATGGTCTCTACTACTTTGACTGCAACTATATCTATAAGTTAACATCTTCGTTTTCCTCCCTGTATGCTAAAACTTGCCAAAACTATTCTCAGGATCTGTCCAAGTCAACATCTGTGCTGTTAATGTTTTAACAAAGTGTTGTATTGCTCAATACTTTCTCCTTTCAACACCTTATGGGCTACATTCAGAATCTCGGTCACCTGCAGTAATTGTGGAAAACGATTGTGAATTGTAGAACCTTCACACCAAAACCTACATGTCCATATTATAAACAAAAGTGCAGGACTAGTTCCATGGATATTTATGCAGTAATGCTCTTACCCCAGGGTAGTGCTTCAGGACAGGAGAGTAATGGTCAAGTGCTATATAGATTTTACCAAGAACACTTAAGAGGGTCTCAACTTCATCGCCAAGTACATCAACCTGAATCACATTAGAAAAACAATTATGAATCATATCACCACACACATAAAATGGATGGTTAACAAATGGAGGAGTCCCATTTAGATTTAAAAATTCACTCCATCTTATCTAGATTCCAGAACCACGTTTTTATTTGGGTGGACTGCAAAACAAGCATCATGTGTTTCTCTAAGAGAAATGTAATCTTGAGATACCATTCTTCCTTTACTTAAGTCCCAACTTTGAAAATTACTTGGAATTTTGTTGAACACGTCACCTTAGAACTCAAACCAATCGAAAAGCAAAATGAAGCGACGCAAAGAAGGCTAACCTCAGCTTCTGCTTTTTCAAGATTCGAGCATTTAATCTCGAGTATTTGTTTATACCAGAATTCCTTCTTCTTTAGTACAGCAACTTGCTGCACCAGTGGGTTGAACCGACGAATTATTCTAGTCAACCTGCACCAAATTATAAAAAATGGCCAGTGCATTAGGAAATATGAAATAGACAGAGTGTGACTAAGATGCTAGTCTTCAGTAACATGCATATGTTTTTTTTTCTGGAACAGTAACATGCATATGTTTAGAATAGGTCTGCATACTCTGGTGAAGTGAGCTTGCTGAGCAGGTGCGATTTTAATTAAATAAACAGCAACAGCAAAAAATTGAGGAATGAGTGTTAACAAATTTGCGCACCTTATATCATTTTGCTTCATACTTTGCGCTAATCTGCTTTCGAAATCACTGTATGCTTTAGACAATTTCTCCATACTAACAAGGGTAAATTGCTCTAGGGGGCCTGCATCATCTCCTATATGACCGTCGGTGCGTGGCGCTGCTGTTCTCTTCATTTCCCAGATAGTCGCGTCGAGCAAGGCATTTTGCTCTTTTGCTTCCTCCAAAGCAACAGACATGGAAGCTAAGCTTTCAGTCAGCCCAACTATCTCTTGCTTGCACACATGGATTTGCTGGATGGCCTCATCCAGACAGCTCTTCATCGAGCTCGACTCGCCTTTGAACTCCAAGATCAGCAGCTCTTGCTCGCACACTTTCTCCCTGAACATCGTAAGCTCATCGTTAACCAAGTCGAATTCCTCATGATGCTGAACCAGTTTTGATCCTACAATAGATACAAGCTGGTCATTTTCATACTTGAGCTTACGTTTATCCCCAGACATGGTAAGTAACCGCTCTTCTTTCTCCATAAGCAACTCTCTGAGGAAGCACTCCTCCTGGTTGTGATCATCAATCTGATTTTCGTAACTGCCAAAAACTTCTCTTAATACAGACAGTTCCAATAGCTCTTTCAAGTGGCTCTCAATCTTCAGATCTTGAAGCTCATCGCAGAGTTTTGACTCGGAGAGCGAGCGCTGCGCGACATTGCTTTGCGCGTCGACTACTTGTGCAGAGAGCTGCTTAGCCTCATTTCTTTTGTCGGACAGCAAACCTCGGAGATGTTCATTTTCGTCGAGCAGAGAACCAATTCTGTCCTTCAATCTGCATAGCTCATCATCCTCATTGTAATGAGAGCCAGAGCCCTCTTTCCTCGAGATAATGCCATCCATTTTGGAGATAGTCTGAAGCAGCTTTGATTTGATGAACTCAAGCTCTCTCTCTTTCCTAAAAGGCAACACAGCTCCATCTTTCGCCAGATGCCTTTTCAGCCTGAACAGCTCTTCAGTCGTCTGCTGTAGTTCATACTCGTGCTGCCTTCGCGATTTCAGCCACTCCGACTTGAGAAAGGTCATGAGTTCTTCGCCGTGCATGTGCTTCAGGAGCGAAAAATCCGGGATGTCATTGTCATCTTTCATCTTGAGAGAGTTCGTCTCCTCGGCTTTCTCAAGATTGTTGTGGTGAGGAAGAAGGGTGGACTCTAAAGCTGCTGCGGCGGTCAGGATGCAGTTAAGCTCGTCTCGTAGCGCGGTGATCTCGGAAAGGTTTTCCTTGCAGCTCTTGCTCAGTGTGCTGATATGGTTGTGATTCTCACATAGCTTGGTCTCGAACTCGCGACGCAGACCGGTAATGTAGCCCTGGAGCATGATGCTGGAGAGCTCTTGTTGCAGCTCATGCTCCAACTGCAGAAAGATGACAAAACCATAGAAGCTGTTACTCTACCAAATATGGGATTGTTAATTACAATGGCAAAGCCGTGGAATTTGTTAGTCCACGAAAGGTCAGATCATTATTACAATCAGTAAAGATAATAATCACATAATAAAGTTTTTATTCGAATTATTGGTAATAAAGAAACCGGAGACATAGTGTTAGTGGGCTAGTGGCAACTGCCTGCCAAGCAAGGCAAACAAATCACAGATATAGTGGGAGTGGCAACTGCCTGCCAAGCAAAGCGAAATGCAGCCCATGAACCTTGCATAGTCGACAGAAAACCGGGCAGGCAGTTGAGAAGCAGAGGCGGCTGTGTTAGGATGAGGAATATTTGGAGCCAAACTGTTTGGATGACAGTTTTTGAAGTCAGGCTGCTCATGGCTTGGTTTTCTGTACTTGGTGATTAGTATCTTGCATGCTACGCGCTACCAGTACTACAAGATTGCGACAAGATTATCTGCGGAGCAGTTAATTAAGCCCCGGACTATGTGCTCGTTAATTAATCAAGAAATCATCATACTCGGAGTAGATTACAAGAAGCGAAGGAGTGGAGTAGTTGACCGGCGAAGAATGGCGGCTGCTGCTGCTGTTTCTCGGAAGGGGGAGAAAAATTTAAGGGAATAATAAACAAAAGAAGAAGAAGAAAAGAGAAGGAAGGGGCGAAGAACTCACGGGCTGTTCAGCCGCCGGCGGCGCCGGCGCCATGTCCGCGGAGCCAGACGCAGCCGTCCGCCTCCGCGCCGCCGAGGACGGGAAGCGGTGCCGCCTCCGCGTCTCAAATTTCGCCGGGGCTTCGGGGGCGGGAAACCGAAACGAAAAGAGTGCGGCGGAGCCAGAGGAAGGCGCTATGAGAGAGAGGAGACGAGGGACGCAGCAGTGCGCGGCGCACTTTTGCAGCAAAGGCGGCTGCTTTCGCTCTGGCTGCCCCGTCTCGCTCGCTCGGTCGTTGGTGGGGGGAGGGGCGGTTGCTTGCCAGTTGGAAAGAACGAGAGGAGGAAGAAAAAATCAGCAGGAAGGAAACTGCTGGAGGAGCGTCCGGGACGGGGAGGGAGGATGCGGCGGTGGTTGCTGGCTCCGCGCCGCTGGTCCAGTGGCCACACGCGCGCTCAGGCCGGGTCAGCCGGTCAGGGGGAGCGGGGAAGGGGGCGAGCGGCGACGTTGACAGCGAAGGCGGAGTTTCCGTGACAGCGCGGGGTTGTTTGTCGGAGGGGGTGGATGCGCGCGCCGTTGGCGGTCGCTGTCTCTCACTCACGGGTCGCCCGCTCCGTTTGTTGCCTTGAGATTCGCGACACCTCACGTACCCTTCGATGTAGACTACCACTATTTTACACTCTGCTGCTCCTACTACGCCAGTAGACTGGCAGCATCAGCACGTGCTGGTTTTTTTTTTTCTAGATTTCTATACAAATCAAACGTCCGAACTATAGTATGGCCAATTATTGCTGCGAGGATGATAATTTTTTTAGCAAGCATGATAAATCTTTGTCTTTTTTTTTTGCCGGTATTGACATGCTTGCGGAAAGAATTGCCATCCAGGCAAAAACATAATTTACGTTTGATTTGTAATGTGTATTTAATATTTCCAGTCACGGGTCGTCTGCTCCATTGCCTTGAAATTCACGACACCTCACTTGCCCTTGATATGTAGACTAGGGGGATTGGCGTGGATGCTTTCGTCAGGATGAGACGCACCCCGTTTTGCATGGGGAAGAGCTGTGCGGCTGGCAGTTTGTCTCAAATGGGCGCTGCTCATGGCCTCCCACACCTTTCTGTTGCCCTACTATCAACGCACGACAACCTCCTTTGGCATGGCTGAGACCTAAGAGATAGATATTTTCGATTGCATGCCCTCTTCTCTCACGACCTCTATCTCCCTCGTGCCCTCCCCTCTCACAACCTCTTCTCCCCACTCTATTGCATCGCATGCCCTCTTCCTCACAGCTTCCACGACATCCTTCCTCTCACGCCATGGCTCGCCACCGCCCCACCTCCTCTTACAGAATGGTGAGGGGACAACATCATATGCAATGGGATGCCAGTGGCACAAAGGAAGAAAGTAGAGGTCCATGACAAACCTTGCTTGACAACGCCGCGATGAGAGGAATCAGCGCGGTGCAGCAATGGGCTTGGTATAGGAACCCTCCTGGCAGGCGCGGAAGGAATGCGGTGAGAGGGATTTTGACCTGATGGACGATCTATTCCTAGGCCGAGAGATAAGCCTAATGTAGGAGAGGGAATTCAAAGACAGTTTTTGCTGAGTTATTTGCTCTTGCCATTGGAATGACAATTTCACATGATGAGTCATTTGCTGAGGTCGTTGGAGTTCCTGTGTTTATGGCTTTATGCACATGTGAAGTGGAGGAAATCCTATGAGACCAAGTATAATTCCTAACTGAGTTATCCCAATCTAGAAGCCGCCATGTCTCTTTGGCTGAAGCGGTTTTCCCCATGTGAACTTGCATCTCTATCTTCGCCTTCATTTGCAAACAGATGGGACGATGAGCAATCGAAGCTGGTTAGCTACATATTTTGTATTTACGCATAACCAATCAATTATAGTGGCTATAACTCATTTGTTTGATATGGGAGAATAACTAAAATCAATTATTATGACTAGAAATGAGAAGAAAAATGCTAACCCGGAGAAGAGAATAGGCATGAAGTCAATGTTGGCCATAAAGACGAGTGTGGTCGTGGCACAGACATGAAGATGAGGCCTAGATGTTGGGGAACACAGTAATTTCAAAAAAAAAAAAATCTACGCACACGCAAGATCTATCATGGTGATGCATAGCAACGAGAGGGGAAGAGTGTTGTCCATGTACCCTCGTAGACCGTAAGCAGAAGCGTTATGACAACGCGGTTGATGTAGTCGTACGTCTTTACGATCCGACCGATCCAAGTACCAAAACTACGGCACCTCCGCGATCTGCACACGTTCGGCTCGGTGATGTCCCACGAACTCTTGATCCAGCTGAGTGTCGAGGGAGAGCTTCGTCAACACGACGGCGTGATGACGGTGATGATGAAGCTACCGGCGCAGGGCTTCGCCTAAGCACTACGACGATATGACCGAGGTGGATTATGATGGAGGGGTGATACGTCTCCAACGTATCTATAATTTTTGATTGCTCCATGCTATATTATCTACTGTTTTGGACATTATTGGGCTTTATTATCCACTTTTATATTATTTTTGAGACTAACCTATTAACCGGAGGCCCAGCCCAGAATTGTTGTTTTTTTTGCCTATTTTAGGGTTTTGAAGAAAAAGGAATATCAAACAGAGTCCAAACGGAATGAAACCTTCGGGGACGTGATTTTCTCACCGAACATGATCCAGGAGACTTGGACCCCACGTCAAGAAACACAGGAGGAGGACATGAGGTAGGGGCGCGCCAACCCCCTAGGTGCGCCTCCACCCTCGTGGGCCCCCTGTTGCTCCACCGACGTACTCCTTCCTCCTATATATACCTACGTACCCCCAAATGATCAGATACAGAGCCAAAACCCTAATTCGACCACCGTAACTTCCTGTATCCACGAGATCCCATCTTGGGGCCTGTTCCGGAGCTCCGCCGGAGGGGGCATCCATCACGGAGGGCTTCTACATGAACACCATAGCCTCTCCGATGAAGTGTGAGTAGTTTACCTCAGACCTTCGGGTCCATAGTTATTATCTAGATGGCTTCTTCTCTCTTTTTGGATCTCAATACAATGTTCTCCCCCTCTCTTGTGGAGATATATTCGATGTAATCTTCCTTTTGTGGTGTATTTGTTGAGACCGATGAATTGTGGGTTTATGATCAAGATTATCTATGAACAATATTTGAATCTTCTCTCAATTCTTTTATGTATGATTGGTTATCTTTGCAAGTCTCTTCGAATTATCAGTTTGGTTTGGCCTACTAGATTGATCTTTCTTGCAATGGGAGAAGTGCTTAGCTTTGGGTTCAATCTTGCGATGTCCTTTCCCAGTGACAGTAGGGGCAGCAAGGCACATATTGTATTGTTGCCATCGAGGATACCAATATGGGGTTTTTATCATATTGCATGAATTTATCCCTCTACATCATGTCATCTTGCTTAAGGCGTTACTCTGTTTTCATGAACTTAATACTCTAGATGCATGCTGGATAGTGGTCGATGAGTGGAGTAATAGTAGTAGATGTAGGCAGGAGTCGGTCTACTTGTCTTGGACGTGATGCCTATATACATGATCATACCTAGATATTCTCATAACTATGCTCAATTCTGTCAATTGCTCAACAGTAATTCGTTCACCCACCGTAGAATACTTATGCTCTTGAGAGAAGCCACTAGTGAAACCTATGGCCCCCGGGTCTATCTTCATCATATTAATCTTCCAATACTTAGTTATTTCCTTTGCTTTTTACTTTGCCTTTATTTTACTTTGCATCTTTATCACAAAAATACCAAAAATATTATCTTATCATATCTATCAGATCTCACTCTCGTAAGTGACCGTGAAGGGATTGACAACCCCTTACCGCGTTGGTTGCGAGGAGTTATTTGCTTTGTGCAGGTACTAGGGACGCGCGTGCAACCTCCTACTGGATTGATACCTTGGTTCTCAAAAACTGAGGGAAATACTTACGCTACTTTGCTGCATCATCCTTTCCTCTTTGGGGAAATCCAACACAATGCTCAAGAGGTAGCAAGAAGAATTTCTGGCGCCGTTGCCGGGGAGGTTCACGCAAGTCAAGATTTGACTTCCAACAACGAGCCATTTCTGGCGTCTATGCAAAAGTCAACATACCAAGTACCCATCACAACCCTTATCTCCCGCATTACATTATTTTCCATTTGCCTCTAGTTTTCCTCCCCCCCACTTCACCCTTGCCGTTTTATTCGCCCTCTCTCTCTATCCTCCCTCTCTTTCTCTATTTGCCTCTTTTTGCCCGCTTGCTTTTCATTTGCCTGTGTGTTGGATTGCTTGCTTGTCACGATGGCTCAAGATAACACTAAATTGTGTGACTTTACCAATACCAACAACAATGACTTTATTAGCACTCCTATTGCTCCTCTTATCGATGTTGAATCTTGTGAAATTAATGCCGCTTTGCTGAATCTTGTCATGAAAGATCCGTTTTCCGGCCTTCCTAGTGAAGATGCCGCTACCCATCTAAATAGCTTCGTTGATTTGTGTGATATGCAAAAGAAGAAAGATGTGGGTAATGATATTGTTAAATTGAAGCTATTTCCTTTTTCGCTTAGAGATCGTGCTAAATCTTGGTTTTCGTCTTTGCCTAAAAATAGTATTGATTCTTGGAACAAGTGCAAAGATGCTTTTATCTCTAAGTATTTTCCTCCCGCTAAGATCATCTCCCTTAGAAACGATATTATGAATTTTAAGCAACTTGATCATGAACATGTTGCACAAGCTTGGGAGAGGATGAAATTAATTATACGTAATTGCCCTACTCATGGTTTGAATTTGTGGATGATTATACAAAATTTTTTATGCCGGATTGAATTTTGCTTCTAGAAATCTTTTAGATTCGGCCGCGGGAGGCACTTTTATGGAAATCACTTTAGGAGAAGCTACTAAACTCCTATATAATATTATGGTTAATTATTCTCAATGGCATACTGAAAGATCTACTAATAAAAAGGTGCATGCGATAGAAGAAATTAATGTTTTGAGTGGAAAGATGGATGAACTTATGAAATTATTTGCTAGTAAGAGTGTTTCTTCTGATCCTAATGATATACCCTTGTCTACTTTGCTTGAGAATAATAATGAATATATGGATGTGAATTTTGTTGGTAGGAACAATTTTGGTAACAACGCGTATAGAGGAAATTTTAATCCTAGGCCTTATCCTAGTAATCCCTCTAATAATTATGGTAATTCCTACAACAATTCTTATGGAAATTATAATAAGATGCCCTCTGATTTTGAATCCAATATTAAATAATTTATTACTCTGCAAAAGAATTTCAATGCTTTGATTGAAGAAAAATTGCTTAAGATTGATGATTTGGCTAGGAACGTTGATAGAATTTCTCTTGATGTTGATTCTTTGAAACTTAGATCTATTCCACCTAAGCATGATAACAATGATTCTCTCAAAGCCATGAGAATTTCCATTGATGAGTGCAAATAAAGAACCGCTAGGATGCGTGCTAAGAAAGATGCCTTTATAAGAGCGTGTTCTTCTAGTTCCAATGAAAATAAAGATGAAGATCTAAAAGTTATTGATGTATCCCCTATTAAATATTTGTTTTGCAATATGAATCTTGATAATGATTGGACTGAATATGATCCACCTTTACCTAGAAGGCGTTCCAAAAATTCGGAGTCTTTAGATCTTGATGCTAAATTTGATGAAAGTGGGATTGAAGAAATTAAAACCCTAGATGTCGCTAAACCCACTATTTTGGATTTCAAGGAATTTAATTATGAAAATTGCTCTTTGATTGATTGTATTTCATTGTTGCAATCCGTGCTAAATTCTCCTCATGCTTATAGTCAAAATAAAGCGTTTACTAAACATATCGTTGATGCCTTGATGCAATCTTATGAAGAAAAACTTGAGTTGGAAGTTTCTATCCCTAGAAAACTTTATGATGAGTGGGAACCAACTATTAAAATTAATATTAAATATCATGAGTTCTATGCTTTATGTGATTTGGGTGCTAGTGTTTCCACGATTCCAAAGACTTTGTGTGATTTGTTAGGTTTCCGTGATTTTGATGATTGCTCTTTAAACTTGCACCTTGCGGATTCCACTATTATAAGAAACCTATGGGAAGAATTAATGATGTTCTTATTATTGCAAATAGGAATTATGTGCCCGTAGATTTTATCGTTCTTGACATAGATTGCAATCCTTCATGTCCTATTATTCTTGGTAGACCTTTAGTTAGAACGATTGGTGCAATTATTGATATGAAGGAAGAAAATATTAGATTCCAATTTCCGTTAAGGAAAGGCATGGAACACTTTCCTAGAAAGAAAATTAAATTACCTTATGAATATATTATGAGAGTCACTTATGGATTGCCTACCAAAGATGGCAATACCTAGATCTATCCTTGCTTTTTATGCCTAGCTAGGGGCGTTAAACGATAGCGCTTGTTGGGAGGCAACCTAATTTTGTTTTTATTTCTTGATTTTTGCTCCTGTTTAGTAATAAATAATTTACGTAGCCTCTGTTTTGGTTGTGTTTAATTAGTGTTTGTGCCAAGTAGAACCGTTGGGAAGACTTGGGGAAAGTCTTGATATCTTGCTGTAAAAAACAGAAACTTTAGCGCTCACGAGAACTGCTTCCATTTTTATTTGGAAAGTGCTATTTAGTTAATTCTTTTTGCAGATGATTAATAGATAAATTTCTCACGTCCATAAATTTATTTTAGAATTTTTGGGGTTCCAGATCTTGCTCTAGCTACAGATTACTACAGACTGTTATGTTTTTGACAGATTCTGTTTTTCGTGTGATGATTGCTTATTTTGATGAATCTATGGCTAGTAAAATAGTTTATGAACCATAGAGAAGTTGGAATACAGTAGTTTTAACACCAATATAAATAAATAATGAGTTCATTACAGTAACTTGAAGTGGTCTTTTGTTTTTTCTTTCGCTAACGGAGCTCACGAGATTTACTACTTTGAGTTTTGTGTTGTGAAGTTTTCAAGTTTTGGGTAAAGATTTGATGGATTATGGAACAAGGAGTTGCAAGAGCCTAAGCTTGGGGATGCCCATGGCACCCCAAAAATAATCTAAAGACACCTAAAATCCAAAGCTTGGGGATGCCCCGGAAGGCATCCCCTCTTTCGTCTACTTCTATCGGTAACTTTACTTGGAGCTATATTTTTATTCACCACATGATATGTGTTTTGCTTGGAGCGTCTTGTATGATTTGAGTCTTCATTTGTTAGTTTACCACAATCATTCTTGCTGTACACACCGTTTGAGAGATCCATACATGATTTGGAATTTGTTAGAATACTCTATGTGCTTCGCTTATATCTTTTGAGTTATATAGTTTTGCTCTAGTACTTCACTTATATCTTTTAGAGCACAGTGGTGGATTTGTTTTATAGAAACTATTGATATCTCATGCTTCACTTAGATTATTTTGATAGTCTTAAATAGCATGGTAATTCACTTAAAAATCCTTATATGCTAGGTATACAAGATTAATAATAAAATTCTCTATTGAGTGTGTTGAATACTATGAGACGTTTGATGCTTGATAATTGTTTTGAGATATGAAGATGGTGATATTAAAGTTGTGCTAGTTGAGTAGTTGTGAATTTGAGAAATACTTGTGTTAAAGTTTGTGATTCCCGTAGCATTCACGTATGATGAACCGTTATGTGATGAAGTCGGAGCATGATTTATTTATTGATTGTCTTCCTTATGAGTGGCGGTCGGGGACGAGCGATGGTCTTTTCCTACCAATCTACCCCCCCCCTAGGAGCATGCGCGTAATACTTTGCTTTGATAACTTGTAGATTTTTGCAATAAGTATATGAGTTCTTTATGACTAATGTTGAGTCCATGGATTATACGCACTTTTCTTCCTTCCACCATTGCTAGCCTCTCTAATACCGCACACCTTTCGCCGGTATCATGCACCCACCATATACCTTCCTCAAAACAGCCACCATACCTACCTATTATGGCATTTCCATAGCCATTCCGAGATATATTGCCATGCAACTTTCCACCGTTCCGTTTATTATGACACACTCCATCATTGTCATATTGCTTAGCATGATCATGTAGTTGACATCGTATTTGTGGCAAAGCCACCATTCATAATTCTTTCATACATGTCACTCATGAGTCATTGCATATCCTGGTACACCGCTGGAGGCATTCATATAGAGTCATATTTTGTTCTAAGTATCGATTTGTAATTGTTGAGTTGTAAGAAAATAAAAGTGTGATGATCATCATTATTAGAGCATTGTCCCAGTGAGGAAAGGATGATGGAGACTATGATCCCCCCACAAGTCGGGACGAGACTTCGGACGAAAAAAAAGAAAAAGAAAAGAGGCCATAAAAAAAGAGAAAAGGCCCAAATAAAAAAATATGAGAGAAAAAGAGAGAAGGGGCAATGCTACTATCCTTTTACCACACTTGTGCTTCAAAGTAGCACCATGATATTCATGATAGAGAGTCTCTCATTTCGTCACTTTCATATACTAGTGGGAATTTTTCATTATAGAACTTGGCTTGTATATTCCAATGATGGGCTTCCTCAAAATGCCCTAGGTCTTCATGAGAAAGCAAGTTGGATGCACACCCACTTAGTTTCTTCTTTGAGCTTTCATATACTTATAGCTCTAGTGCATCCGTTGCATGGCAATCCCTACTCACTCACATTGATATCTATTGATGGGCATCTCCATAGCCCGTTGATACGCCTAGTTGATGTGAGACTATCTTCTCCCTTTTTGTCTTCTCCACAACCACCATTCTACTCCACCTATAGTGCTATATCCATGGCTCACGCTCATGTATTGCGTGAAGATTGAAAAAGTTTTGAGAATGTCAAAAGTATGAAACAATTGCATGGCTTGTCATCGGGGTTGTGCATGATTTAAATACTTTGTGTGGTGAAGATAGAGCATAGCCATACTATATGATTTTGTAGGGATAACTTTCTTTAGCCATGTTATTTTGAGAAGACATGACTGCTTTGTTAGTATGCTTGAAGTATTATTATATTTATGTCAATATGAACTTTTATCTTGAATCTTTCGGATCTGCATATTCCACTACTGGAATCAGCTAATTTGCCATCTGCCAGCTCTTTGCCGTCTGCTAGCTGATGGCAAAGAAGCTCTTTGCCATCAGCTACCAAAAAGCAGACGACAAAGATCTGGCGGACGGCAAACAAGCTCTTTGCCGTCTGCCAGCTGACGGCAAAGAATCTTTGCCGTCAGCCGGCGGACGGCAAAGAGAGAGGTGGCCCCCACCCCCCGCCCGTTTGGGAAACACTTAACGGCCCACCTCTTTGCCGTCTGCCAGCAGACGGCAAAGAGGCAAAAGGCGGACGGCAAAGAGGGGCGGACGGCAAAGAGGCAGTACCTAACGGCCCGTATGCCCCCCGCCCCTCTCTGTTCTCTCCTCGCCCCACTTCCCACCCGGCCCACCGACGCCGCATCTCGCCCCCGCCGCCGCCCCCGCCTCCCAGGGCCCCCGCCGCCCCGTCGCCCCCCCGCCCCGGCCCCCCGCCGCCCCGGCGCCCCACCGCCCCGGGCCCGGCCCCCCGCCGCCCCAGGGCGCCCCGGCCAGCTCCTCCGCCGCCCCGGGCCCGCCCCCCCGCCGCCCCAGGCTGCCCCGGCGCCCCGGCCAGCTCCTCCACCGCCCCGCCCCCCTCCTCCACCGGCCCTGCCCCAGGTGAGCCCCCTCCTTTTTTCTGTTTTTTTTTTCTGTTTTTTTCTTTTCTAGTTTTAGTTTAGATTTAGTTTTAGGTTTAGTTTTAGTTTAGTTTTAGGTTTAGATTTAGTTTTTTCCTTTTTTTCTGTTTTATTAGTTTTAGGTTTATGTTTAATTTAGATTTAGTTTTAGTTTTAGTTTTAGGTTTAGTTTAGTTTGAGGAAAGAAGAAGAAGAAGAGAAAAAAAGGAGAGGAGGAGAAGAAGAAGAGGAAAAAGGAAAGGAAGAAGAAGAAGAGGAGGAGGAGAAGAAAAAAGAAGAAGAGGAAGAAGAAGAAGAAAAAAGAGGAGAGGAGGAGAAGAAGAAAAGGAAAAAGGAAAGAAGAAGAAGAAGAAGAAGAAGAAGAAGAAGAAGAAGAAGGAAGAAAAGGAAGAAAAGGAAGAATAGGAAGAAGAAGAAAAGGAAAAAAGAGGAAAAAAACCCGACCCGACACGGCACCCCGACCCGACACGGCACCCCAACCCCGACCCGGCACCCCGACACGACACCCCGACCCCTAGACCCCGACCCCGACACCCCGACCCCGACCCCGACCCCGACACCCCGACCCCGACCCCGACCCCGACACCCCGACGCCCCGCCGGATGAGATTATCGACGGTGTCGTGTGCGACACGAGGGCAGACATGGTGATCAGAAAGTTTTGGGTAATTTCTCCTTTACACATTTAAAAATCTTCAACTAGCTAGTTATTAATTGTACTAATCAATATTGTCTCATTTGATTGCAGACATTCTACAGGTGTGAGGAGGGATACGAGGAGGACGCGGCACATGTTATCGAGAACGTCTGCAAGCGCCTACTCCAGAACTTACGGCACGAGGCTCGGGTGCAGGCTGTTCGAGACTACTACGCCTTGCGTGGTATCAAGAAGACCAAGCCGGCGTGCCGCGATAAGTTCCTGAGTAAGGAGCAGTACATGAAGGTAATTCTTAAGGCCTTCTCTACTTAAGTTCCTTCATTTAGTAATTCTTAGCCGTAGCGCTCAAGTTTCTATTTGCCAACTTAGGCGCCTCCGAGATGGTGTGCGGATCGGATGGATTGTTGGGAGGTGTTGGTCGATGAGTGGTGCTCTCCACAATGGATAGCCCTCCACAACGAGGCCAAGGACAAACATGCCCAAATGGAAGGTGTGCCACACCATCAAGGCAGCTCCAACTTATATCAGTTCGGGCACAACTGGGTATGTGGTTTGCTTCATGATTCATGCAATTCATTCATCATGCTAGCTTGAGCCCTTTAATTACTAATTTTCATTGTTTCTCTCTTTCAGGCACGCTACAATAAGGCGGATAAGGTGCCAGAGGTGTACGACCTGTATGCCATGGCCCACACTGCCTCTTTCAAGAAAGTCAAGGCTTTCTCTCAGTCTGACCTCGATGATGCAAACAACTTCACCAACATCTCCTCCCACAACAAGCTCGTGAGATATAGAGATGAGGGGAAGGCGAGGAAAGGGGAGGACTTTAACCCGAGCCAGGGTACCATTGATCCAGAGCTGGTGATGATATCTGGTGGCGGGAGGTCCCATGGCTCCATAGCCATTGGAGATGGACTTATCCGTTGTCCTAGCACTCTCCCGGAGATCAAGGCGCGCCAGTCGAGCTCCGCTCCTGAGATAAGGCCTCGTGAACGGCCAGTGCAACTCGCCATCAAGGTTAGTGATACGTACTCAGTTATCTTTCTCCATTACATTCTGTGCGCTTCCATCAATGATTACAAATGGTCATGTGAGTGGTGTTGCAGGCTGCTATACAGAGTGAGAGAGATAGAACGGAGAAACTTCTGGCGGAGGCGGCGGAGAGGCAGCGGGAGTTGGAGGAGAGGACAACAAAGATGATGGAGGAGGAGAGGGCACAGAATGACATGCAGGCAAGGGCCATGTACGAGCTCCTTGTGGTAAGTTTCTTCTGCAGATTAGCCAAAACATTCATGTAGTGTTTGTCTCATTACTAACTAGTATGACTGAGTCATCAAAACCAAATGTGCAGTCTGTGTGCGAGAAGACAGGTCAGACCGCTCCGCCGATGCTAGTGATTGCTCCTGGGACCACGGTGAGTTTTATTGAATGGACATTACTTGCTAGTCTTAACATTTGAGTGTCATCATGCTAACAAGACATTGGAAATGATCTTTGGTGCAGCGTAACTCCAGACAAGCATCGCACGATCCTTCTCCAGCTACCGACATGAGCCACCCCGCTCCTACACCTCCTACATCTTGGTAAGTTTATCTAGTGTTTTGCTTAACACATGCATAAAGACCTAGACTTAGCTTTATTTCCTCCAATGCTTACCATAATGACCTAGACTTAGCTTCTTCACCTCCAAAATGACTTAATAAGCTTACTGACCTCCAAAACCATCCATTTTACCTAAGTTAGCTCTAAAACGATCTGTACTTAGCTTTGTTTCCTCCAAAATGACCAAAGTTAGCTCTAATATGCTTAGTTAACTAGGTTTGCTCAATAATGACATGTACTTAGCTTACTTATGTCAAAAATGGCATAATTAGCTTAGTTAGCTCATAAACGATCCATTTTACCTAAGTTAGTTCTAAAATGATCCATTTTACCTTACTTAGCTCATAAACGATCCATTTTACCTACGTTAGCTCTAAAATGACCCATTTAACCTTACTTAGCTCATAAATGATCCATTCTACCCAAGTTAGCTCTAAAATGACCCATTTTACCTAGGTTAGCTCCAAAATGATCCATCTTACCTAGGTTACCTCTAAAATGATGCATTTTACCTAAGTTTGCTCATAAGCGATCCATTGCACCTAGGTTAGCTCATAAACGATCCATTTCACCTAAGTTAGCTCACAAATGATCAATTTCACCTAAATTAGCTCATAAATGTCATATATTCTTCTTCTTCTTCATTTTCTTCTTCTTCTTCTTCTTCTTCTAATCTTCTTCTTCTAACTTTCTTATTTCCCATTTTGCAGAATTCATTCACTTCATGGAAGCTTGCATAGATGGAGTGCTTGTTTGGATGAACTATGTTTCCTTTGTATCTATGAACTATGCATCTATGGTAGGATGACACTATTGTAATATGTATGGTTGGATGCATGTATATGTCGAACTTGCTATGTATGGTTGATGGAACTATGCATGTATGATGAAATTATATGTGTTGGATATCTCATATGTTTGCTGTGAACTTGCCATGTGAAAAATATATATGTATCATCTATTTGCTGTGAAAATGGTTGGGTATATGAAAAAACAGAGGCAATGCAGGCTCTTTGCCGTCTGCCACTGACGGCAACGGGCTCTTTGCCGTCTGCCGCGGACGGCAAAGAAGCCACGTGGCATCCAGCTGTGCTTCCTGGGAGCTGACCCATTTGGTCAGTTTGCCTACAGTGGCAGACGGCAAAGACTTTGCCGTCAGTGGCGGACGGCAAAGAACCTGCCATGTAGTGATGTGTCGATGACATCATACGGCGGACGGCAAAGACCCTAGAAATTTTTCCGTCAGCGGCGGACGGCAAAGGCCTTCCGTGAGCCACTTAACGGACTGACAGCGCAATTATTGCCGTCCGCTCTCTTTGCCGTCCGCCGCGCTCTCTTTGCCGTCCGCCGCAGACGGCAAAGACTTTGCCGTCAGTAGCAGACGGCAAAGTAGCTGTTTACCGAAGCCTACTTTGCCGGAGCCTTTTGCCGTCCGCGGCTGACGGCAAAGGCCTTTGCCGTCCGCCGTTCAGGCCTTTGCCGTTCGCCGTGGCAGACGGCAAAGTAGCTGATTCCTGTAGTGTTCATACCACAATTAAGAAGAATTACATTGAAATTATGCCAAGTAGCATTCCACATCAAAATTCTGTTTTTATCATTTACCTACTCGAGGACGAGCAGGAATTAAGCTTGGGGATGCTTAATACGTCTCCAACGTATCTATAATTTTTGATTGCTCCATGCTATATTATCTACTTTTTTGGACATTATTGGGCCTTATTATCCACTTTTATATTATTTTTGGGACTAGCCTATTAACCGGAGGCCCAGCCCAGAATTGCTGTTTTTTTGGCCTATTTTAGGGTTTCGAAGAAAAGGAATATCAAACGGAGTCCAAACGGAATGAAACCTTCAGGAACGTGATTTTCTCACCGAACATGATCCAGGAGACTTGGACCCCACGTCAAGAAACAAAGGAGGAGGTCACGAGGTAGGGGGCGCGCCTACCCCCCCAGGCGCACTCTCCACCCTCGTGGGCCCCCTGTTGCTCCACCTACGTACTCCTTCCTCCTATATATACCTACGTACCCCCAAACGATCAGATACGGAGCCAAAACCCTAATTCCACCGCCATAACTTCCTGTATCCACGAGATCCCATCTTGGGGCTTGTTCCGGAGCTCCGCCGGAGGGGGCATCCATCACGGAGGGCTTCTACATGAACACCATAGCCTCTCCGATGAAGTGTGAGTAGTTTACCTCAGACCTTCGGGTCCATAGTTATTAGCTAGATGGCTTCTTCTCTCTTTTTGGATCTCAATACAATGTTCTCCCCCTCTCTTGTGGAGATCTATTCGATGTAATCTTCCTTTTGTGGTGTGTTTGTTGAGACCGATGAATTGTGGGTTTATGATCAAGATTATCTATGAACAATATTTGAATCTTCTCTGAATTCTTTTATGTAAGATTGGTTATCTTTGCAAGTCTCTTCGAATTATCAGTTTGGTTTGGCCTACTAGATTGATCTTTCTTGCAATGGGAGAAGTGCTTAGATTTGGGTTCAATCTTGTAGTGTCCTTTCCCAGTGACAGTAGGGGCAGCAAGGCACGTATTGTATTGTTTCCATCGAGGATAACAAGATGGGGTTTTTATCATATTGCATGAATTTATCCCTCTACATCATGTCATCTTGCTTAAGGCGTTACTCTGTTTTCATGAACTTAATACTCTAGATGCATGCTGGATAGCGGTCGATGAGTGGAGTAATAGTAGTAGATGCAGGCAGGAGTCGGTCTACTTGTCTTGGACGTGATGCCTATATACATGATCATACCTAGATATTCTCATAACTATGCTCAATTCTGTCAATTGCTCAACAGTAATTCGTTCACCCACCGTAGAATACTTATTCTCTTGAGAGAAGCCACTAGTGAAACCTATGGCCCCCGGGTCTATCTTCATCATATTAATCTTCCAATACTTAGTTATTTCCTTTGCTTTTTTACTTTTCCTTTATTTTACTTTGCATCTTTATCACAAAAATACCAAAAATATTATCTTATCATATCTATCAGATCTCACTCTCGTAAGTGACCGTGAAGGGATTGACAACCCCTTACCGCGTTGGTTGCGATGAGTTATTTGTTTTGTGCAGGTACTAGGGATGCGCGCGCAACCTCATACTGGATTGATACCTTGGTTTTCAAAAATTGAGGGAAATACTTACTCTACTTTGCTGCATCATCCTTTCATCTTCGGGGAAATCCAACGCAGTGCTCAAGAGGTAGCAAGGGGGCACCGCACACGGCTAAGGGATCAATGATCAACTTGTGTGTCTATGGGGTGCCCCCTCCCCCGTATATAAAGGAGTGGAGGAGGGGGAGGGCCGACCCTCTATGGCGCGCCCTGGAGGAGTCCTATTCCCTCCGGGAGTAGGATTCCCCCCTTCCCTAGTTGGACTAGGAGAGAAGGAAGAGGGAGAGAGGGAGGAAGGAAAGGGGGCGCCGCCCCCCCTTCCTAGTCCAATTCAGACCAGAGGGGGAGGGGGCGCGCAGCCTGCCAGGGCCCATATACTCCCCGGGGGGTTCCGGTAACCCCCCGGTACTCCGGTGTATGCTCGAACTCACTCGGAACCTTTCCGATGTCCAAACATAGGCTTCCAATATATCGATCTTTATGTATCGACCATTTCGAGACTCCTCGTCATGCCCGTGATCACATCCGGCACTCCGAACAACCTTCAGTTCATCAAAACACAGAAACTCATAATACTGATCGTCACCGAACGTTAAGCGTGTGGACCCTACGGGTTTGAGAACTATGTAGACATGACCAAGACACGTCTCCAGTCAATAACCAATAGCGGAACCTGGATGTTCATATTGGCTCCCACATATTCTACGAAGATCTTTATCGGTCAAACCGCATAATGATATACGTTGTTCCCTTTGTCATCGGTATGTTACTTGCCCGAGATTCGATCGTCGGTGTCTCAATACCTAGTTCAATCTCGTTACCGGCAAGTCTCTTTACTCGTTCCGTAATGCATCATCCCGCAACTAACTCATTAGTCGCATTGCTTGCAAGGCTTATATTGATGAGCATTACTGAGAGGGCCCAAAGATATCTCTCCGATAATCGGAGTGACAAATCCTAATCTCGATCTATGCCAACTCAACAAACACCATCGGAGACACCTATAGAGCACCTTTATAATCACCTAGTTACGTTGTGACATTTGGTAGCACACTAAGTGTTCCTCTGGTATTCGGGAGTTGCATAATCTCATAGTTAAAGGGACATGTATAAGTTATGAAGAAAGCAGTAGCAACAAACTAAACGATCATCGTGCTAAGCTAACGGATGGGTCAAGTCAATCACATCATTCTCTAATGATGTGACCCTGTTAATCAAATTACAACTCTTTGTCCATGGCTAGGAAACTTAACCATCTTTGATTAACGAGCTAGTCAGGTAGAGGCATACTAGTGACACTCAGTTTGTCTATGTATTCACACATGTACTAAGTTTTCGGTTAATACAATTCTAGCATGAATAATAAACATTTATCATGATATAAAGAAATATAAATAACAACTTTATTATTGCCTCTAGGGCATATTTCCTTCACTAGATGTGTTCCAAGTTTGATTGGCACATCATGCATCCTAACCCTCAGCCATTACGTCATCCATCCTGACCCCCGCCCTATGGCCTATCAGAAGCAACACCCCAATCAAGTTTTCGACCAGCTGAACTGTTTTCACTTCTGAAAGAGACCCACAATTTCACTAAACCATGTAAACAAAGAGATGACGGGTCAAGCTTGGAAAATATATGATATAACAAGTAAATGCCGATATTTCTGATTTATGTGCTCGGATAATTATCTAAATAGTATGTGGCATATGTATTTAGATATAAAAATTTATTAAAATACAATGTGATATCATGGGGGGGGGCACTAGCCCCCTGCCTCTAACTTAAGGTGGTGGGTGCTAGGCTTCTCTAGCCTTAACTTATCTAGCATTTCATGAAATTCAACCATGCACATAACTAGGATTTCATGAAATTCAACCATGCACATAACTAGGATTTCAACAGAGAAATATTTACAGCAGAAGGTAAATCTTTTCTGATTGACACTAGATCAGGAAGCCCATGAACCATGGTTTAGGAAGAAAGATGATACAAGTGCGAAACAATTTAAGGATGCAAATAATGTCAAAATCACATAACTAGCACAATGGCATGTTTCGCACGGCTCACTATTGTTGATGAACCTAGAAAGGCCGTCTACCATGATGGTGGTTGCAGTGAAAAGAGTTGCTCCTATGATTTGTAAAGAAATAACACAGTAGCTCAAATAGATTATTGCGAAAAAAACAGTGAAGATTATATATGTGCACTTACCCCATCTCCAACAACAACAAAATTGATCGAGTAGAGGATGTCGTAGATGATGATGTCTACTACACAACCTTCTTCTTGTAGACGTTGTTGGGCCTCCAAGTGCAGAGATTGTAGGACAGTACCAAATTTCCCTCAAGTGGATGACCTAAGGTTTATCAATCCGTAGGAGGCGTAGGATGAAGATGGTCTCTCTCAAGCAACCCTGCAACCAAATAACAAAGAGTCTCTTGTGTCCCCAACACACCCAATACAATGGTAAATTGTATAGGTGCACTAGTTCGGCGAAGAGATGGTGATACAAGTGCAATATGGATGGTAGATAAAGGTTTCTGTAATCTGAAATTATAAAAACAACAAGGTAACTAATGATAAAAGTGAGCGTAAATGGTATTGCAATGTGTTGAAAGAAGGCCTAGGGTTCATACTTTCACTAGTGCAAGTCCTCTCAACAATAATAACATAATTGGATCACATAACTATCCCTCAACATGCAACAAAGAGTCACTCCAAAGTCACTAATAGCGGAGAACGAACGAAGAGATTATGGTAGGATACGAAACCACCTCAAAGTTATTCTTTCCAATCAATCCGTTGGGCTATTCCTATAAGTGTCACAAACATCCCTAGAGTTCGTACTAGAATAACACCTTAAGACACAAATCAACCAAAACCCTAATGTTACCTACATACTCCAATGTCACCTCAAGTATCCTGGGTATGATTATACGATATGCATCACACAATCTCAGATTCATCTATTCAACCAACACATAGAACCTCAAAGAGTGCCCCAAAGTTTCTACCGGAGAATCACGATGAAAACGTGTTCCAACCCCTATGCATAGGTTCATGGGCGGAACCCGCAAGTTTATCACCAAAACATACATCAAGTGAATCATGTGATATCCCATTGTCACCACAGATACGCACGACAAGACATACATCAAGTGTTCTCAAATCTTTAAAGACTCAATCCAATAAGATAACTTCAAAGGGAAAACTCAATCCATTACAAGAGAGTATAGGGGGAGGAACATCATAAGATCCAACTATAATAGCAAAGCTCGTGATACATCAAGATCGTACCAACTCAAGAACACGAGAGAGAGAGATCAAACACATAGATATTGGTACATACCCTCAGCCCCGAGGGAGAACTACTCCCTCCTCGTCATGGAGAGCACCGGGATGATGAAGATGGCCACCGGAGAGGGGTTCCCCCTCTGGCAGGGTGCCGGAACAGGTCTAGATTAGCTTTCGGTGGCTACGAAGGCTTCTGGCGGTGGAACTCCCGATCTATTGTGCTCCCCGATCGTTTTAGGGTATATGGAGATATATAGGCGGAAGAAGTACGCCAGGGGAGCCACGAGGGGCCCACGAGGGTGGAGGGCGCGCCCAGGGGGGTGGGCGTGCCCCCTGCCTCGTGGCTTCCTCGTTGCTTCCCTTACGTGGACTCCAAGTCTCCCGGGTTGCTTTCCTTCCAAAAATAAGTTCTGTGAAGTTTCAGGTCAATTGGACTCCATTTGATTTTCCTTTTCTGCGATACTCTAAAACAAGGAAAAAATAGAAACTGGCACTGGGCTCTAGGTTAATAGGTTAGTCCCAAAAATCATATAAAATAGTATATAAATGCATATAAAACATCCAAGGTTGATAATATAATAGCATGGAACAATCAAAAATTATAGATACGTTGGAGACGTATCAGCATCCCCAAGCTTAATTCCCGCTCGTCCTCGAGTAGGTAAATGATAAAAACAGAATTTTTAATGTGGAATGGTACCTAACATATTCATCATGTATTTCTCTTTATTGTAGCAAGAATGTTTAGATCCATAAGATTCAAGACAAAAGTTTAATATTGACATAAAAATAATAATACTTCAAGCATACTAACTAAGCAATCATGTCTTCTCAAAATAACATGGCCAAAGAAAGCTATCCCTACAAAATCATATAGTCTGGCTATGCTCCATCTTCACCACACAAAGTATTTAAATCATGCACAACCCCGATGACAAGCCAAGCAATTGTTTCATACTTTTGATGTTCTCAAACTTTTTCAATCTTCACGCAATACATGAGCATGAGCCATGGACATAGCACTATAGGTGGAATAGAATGGTGGTTGTGGAGAAGACAAAAAGGAGAAGATAGTCTCACATCAACTAGGCGTATCAACGGGCTATGGAGATGCCCATCAATAGATATCAATGTGAGTGAGTAAGGATTGCCATGCAACGGATGCACTAGAGCTATAAATGTATGAAAGCTCAACAAAAGAAACTAAGTGGGTGTGCATCCAACTTGCTTGCTCACGAAGACCTAGGGCACTTGATGAGGCCCATTGTTGGAATATACAAGCCAAGTTCTATAATGAAAAATTCCCACTAGTATATGAAAGTGACAACATAGGAGACTCTCTATTATGAAGATCATGGTGCTACTTTGAAGCACAAGTGTGGTAAAAGGATAGTAGCATTGTCCCTTCTCTCTTTTTCTCTTATTTTTTTTATTTTTTTATTTGGGCATTTTTTTATGGCCTATTTTTTTATTTGGGCTTCTTTGGCCTCTTTTTTTTCGTCCGGAGTCTCATCCCGACTTGTGGGAGAATCATACTCTCCATCATCCTTTCCTCACTAGGCAATGCTCTAATAATGATGATCATCACACTTTTATTTTCTTACAACTCAAGAATTACAACTCGATACTTAGGACAAGATATGACTATACATGAGTGCCTCCGGCGGTGTACCGGGATGTGCAATGACTCATGAGTGACATGTATGAAAGAATTATGAATGGTGGCTTTGCCACAAATATGATGTCAACTACATGATCATGCAAAGCAGTATGACAATGATGGAGCGTGTCATAATAAGCGGAATGGTGGAAAGTTGCATGGCAATATATGTCGGAATGGGCATGGAAACACCATAATAGGTAGGTATGGTGGATGTTTTGAGGAAGGTATATGGTGGGTTTATGATACCGGCGAAAGGTGTGCGGTATTAGAGAGGCTAGCAATGGTGGAAGGGTGAGAGTGCGTATAATCCATGGACTCAACATTAGTCATAAATAACTCACATACTTATTGCAAAAATCTATTAGTTATCGAAACAAAGTACTACACGCATGCTCCTAGGGGGATAGATTGGTAGGAAAAGACCATCGCTCGTCCCCGACCGCCACTCATAAGGAAGACAATCAATAAATAAATCATGCTCCGACTTCGTCACATAACGGTTCACCATACGTGCATGCTACGAGAATCACAAACTTCAACACAAGTATTTCTCAAATTCACAACTACTCAACTAGCATGACTCTAATATCACCATCTCCATATCTCAAAACAATTATTAAGTATCAAACTTCTCTTAGTATTCAATGCACTTTATATGAAATTTTTTATTATACCCCACTTGGATGCCCATCATATTAGGACTAGTTTCATAACCAAAGCAAACTACCATGCTGTTTAGGACTCTCAAAATAATCTAAGTGAAGCATGAGATTTCATCTATTTCTATAAAATAAAACCACCACCGTGCTCTAAAAAGATATAAGTGAAGCACTAGAGCAAATGACAAACTACTCCAAAAGATATAAGTGAAGATCAATGAGTAGTTGAATAATTATGCAACTATGTGAAGACTCTCTAACATTTAAGAATTTCAGATATTGGTAATTTATTCAAACAGCAAGCAAAACAAAATGAAATAAAATGACGCTCCAAGCAAAACACATATCATGTGGCGAATAAAAATATAGCTCCAAGTAAAGTTACCGATGAACGAAGACGAAAGAGGGGATGCCTTCTGGGGCATCCCCAAGCTTAGGCTCTTGGTTGTCCTTGAATATTACCTTGGGATGCCTTGGTAATCCCCAAGCTTAGGCTCTTTCCACTCCTTATTTCATAGTCCATCGAATCTTTACCCAAAACTTGAAAACTTCACAACACAAAACTTAATAGAAAACTCGTAAGCTCCGTTAGTATAAGAAAATAAATCACCACTTAGGTACTGTTGTGAACTCATTCTAAATTCATATTGGTGTAATATCTACTGTATTCCAACTTATCTATGGTTCATACCCTCCGATACTACTCATAGATTCATCAAAATAAGCAAACAACACATCGAAAACAGAATCCGTCAAAAACAGAACAGTCTGTAGTAATATGGATCAAACGTATACTTATGGAACCCCAAAAATTCTTAAATAAATTGATGGACCTGAGTAATTTATCTATTAATCATCTTCAAAAAGAATTAACTAAATAGCACTTTCCAAATAAAAATGGCAGCGATTCTCGTGAGCGCTAAAGTTTCTGTTTTTTACAGCATGATCATAAAGACTTCACCCAAGTCTTCCCAAAGGTTCTACTTGGCACAAACACTAATTAAAACATAAAACCACATATAAACAGAGGCTATATGAATTATTTATTACTAAAAAGGAACAAAAATAAAGTTGGGTTGCCTCCCAGCAAGCGCTATCGTTTAACGCCCCTAGCTAGGCATGATGATTTCAATGATGCTCACATAAAAGATAAGAATTGTGACATAAAGAGAGCATCTTGAAGAATATGACTAGAATATTTAAGTCTAACCCACTTCCTATGCATAGGGATTTTGTGAGCAAACAACTTATGGGAACAAGAATCAACTTGCATAGGAAGGTAAAACAAGCATAACTTCAAAACTTTAAGCACATAGAGAGGAAACTCGATATTATTGCAATCCCTACAAGCATATATTCCTTCCTCATAATAATTTTAAGTAGCATCATGAATGAATTCAACAATATAACCAGCACCTAAATCATTCTTTTCATGATATACAAGCATACAATTTTTATTACTCTCCACATAAGCAAATTTCTTCTCATGAATAATAGTGGGAGTAAACTCAACAAAATAATTACCATGTGAGGCATAATCCAATTGAAACTAAAATAATGATGACAAGTTTCATGGATATCATTATTCTTTATAGCATACAAGTCATCACAATAATCATCATAGATAGCAACTTTGTTCTCATAATCAATTGGAACCTCTTCCGAAATAGTGGATTCATCACAAAATAAAGTCATGACCTCTCCAAATCCACTTTCATCAATATAATCATCATAAATAGGAGGCATGCTTTCATCATAATAAATTTGCTCATCAAAACTTGGGGGACAAAAAATATCATCTTCATCAAACATAGCTTCCCCAAGCTTGTGGCTTTGCATATCATTAGCATCATGGATACTCAAGGAATTCATACTAACAACATTGCAATCATGCTCATCATTCAAATATTTAGTGCCAAACATTTTAATGCATTCTTCTCCTAACACTTTGGCACAATTTTCCTTTCCATCATACTCATGAAAGATATAAAAAAGAAGAAGCATATGAGGTAAACTTAATTCCATTTTTAATTTTCTTTTATAAACTAAACTAGTGATAAAACAAGAAACTAAAAGACTTGATTGCAAGATATAAAGATATACCTTCAAGCGCTAACCTCCCCGGCAACGGCGCCAGAAAAGAGCTTGATGTCTACTACACAATCTTCTTCTTGTAGACGCTGTTGGTCCTCCAAGTGCAGAGGTTTGTAGGACAGTAGCAAATTTCCCTCAAGTGGATGACCTAAGGTTTATCAATCTGTAGGAGGCGTAGGATGAAGATGGTCTCTCTCAAGCAACCCTGCAACCAAATAACAAAGAGTCTCTTGTGTCCCCAACACACCCAATACAATAGTAAATTGTATAGGTGCACTAGTTCGGTGAAGAGATGGTGATACAAGTGCAATATGGATGGTAGATAAAGGTTTTTGTAATCTGAAATTATAAAAACAACAAGGTAACTAATGATAAAAGTGAGCGTAAACGGTATTGCAATGTGTTGAAACAAGGCCTAGGGTTCATACTTTCACTAGTGCAAGTCCTCTCAACAATAATAACATAATTGGATCACATAACTATCCCTCAACATGCAACAAAGAGTCACTCCAAAGTCACTAATAGCGGAGAATGAACGGAGAGATTATGGTAGGGTACGAAACCACCTCAAAGTTATTATTTCCAATCAATCCGTTGGGCTATTCCTATAAGTGTCACAAACAGCCCTAGAGTTCGTACTAGAATAACACCTTAAGATACAAATCAACCAAAACCCTAATGTGTCACCTAGATACTCCAATGTCATCTCAAGTATCCGTGGGTACGATTATACGATATGCATCACACAATCTCAGATTCATCTATTCAACCAACACATAGAACCTCAAAGAGTGCCCCAAAGTTTCTACCGGAGAATCACGACGAAAACGTGTGCCAACCCCTATGCATAGGTTCATGGGCGGAACCCGCAAATTGATCACCAAAACATACATCAAGTGATATCCCATTGTCACCACATATACGCACGACAAGACATACATCAAGTGTTCTCAAATCTTTAAAGACTCAATCCGATAAGATAACTTCAAAGGGAAAACTCGATCCATTACAAGAGAGTATAGGGGGAGAAACATCATAAGATCCAACTATAATAGCAAAGCTCGTGATACATCAAGATCGTACCAACTCAAGAACACGAGAGAGAGAGAGATCAAACACATAGATACTGGTACATACCCTTAGCCCCGAGGGAGAACTACTCCCTCCTCGTCATGGAGAGCACCGGGATGATGAAGATGGCCACCGGAGAGGGGTTCCCCCTCTGGCAGGGTGCCGGAACAGGTCTAGATTAGCTTTCGGTGGCTACGAAGGCTTCTGGCGGCGGAACTCCCGATCTATTATGCTCCCCGATCGTTTTAGGGTATATGGAGATATATAGGCGGAAGAAGTACGTCAGGGGAGCCACGAGGGGGCCACGAGGGTGGAGGGCGCGCCCAGGGGGTGGGCGCACCCCCTGCCTCGTGGCTTCCTTGTTGCTTCCCTTACATGGACTCCAAGTCTCCCGGGTTGCTTTCCTTCCAAAAATAAGTTCCGTGAAGTTTCAGGTCAATTGGACTCCGTTTGATTTTCCTTTTCTGCGATAGTCTAAAACAAGGAAAAACAGAAACTGGCACTGGGCTCTAGGTTAATAGGTTAGTCCCAAAAATCATATAAAATAGCATATAAAGGCATATAAAATATCCAAGGTTGATAATATAATAGCATGGAACAATCAAAAATTATAGATACGTTGGAGACGTATCAGATGACGTGTGGCAAACATGTACAAATCCAAAATGGCCAGTAACAGACTCCACTGACGCAATAAACTAGAAGTTCTAATAACAAAGCTGGTAAAACAAATAACTCATTAATTTGATAAGGAAAAAGAACTAAAGCAACATGATGATTAGAAAATAAGAACAAAATAATGCTAACCCAAAGGAGGGAACATGCATGAGGCCGGTGCTCACAATAACAAAGAGTGTGATGGTAGTTCATATGGACTGCACAAACCACAAGAAGAGGCCCAGAAGCATCTTGAGCTTTCCTGGCATGTCGTTCATCCTGACCCTTGGCAGATGGCCCACCAGAAGCAACACCCTCTAGCCCCTCCACCTACATAAGGTGTCTGACCACGTGGTTCATTTTAATTTGTAATACTAAGTTACTAACCAATTTTAAAAAAAACATGTTAACCAAAACAAATAGGTGGATCAACCTTGAACAAATAGGTGATATAACAAGTAAATCTCGGCATTTCTTATTTATGTACTTGGATAATTATCTAAATGATGTGTGGTATATGTACTCAGATATTAAGAGTTATTGCAATATAGTGTGGTGTCATGAGGGGTATGCATTAGCCCCCTTCCTCTAACTTAGGGTGGTGGGTGCTCGACCACTCTAGCCTAGCTTAACTAGTGTTTCATGAAAACCACCCATAATAGTGAAAATGAAAAAAAAACTTAAGAATGCAAATAGCGATCACGGTCACATAACTAGCACAATGGTGTGGCTTGCATGACTTACTATTGTTGATGAACCTGTAAAGGCCATCTGGCATGATGGTTGTAGTGAAGAACCGCTCCTATGTGCTATAAAGAAACAATACCATTAGCTCAAATAGATTACTATGAAATAAAACACAAAGAATATTAGATATGTGCATTTACCCCATCTACAATAAGATCAAGTAGAGGAGCCCATAGACGACACTTGGCAAACAACCGTACAAATAATGTCTAGCGATAGGCTCCACGGACACAACAGACTGGAAGCTATAACAATAGAGCTAGCCAAACAATAGCTCACTAGTTTGGTATGGAAAATAACTAAAATCAATGTGATGATTGTAAGATAGGCTAATCCCGAGGAGGAAGCAGGCGTGAAGTCAGCGATGGTCATAACAACGAGGCGTGAAGGCGGGCGCAGACCGAAAGAAGAGGCCTAGATGTGTCCCAAGCTTTCCTAGCACTTGATCCATCTATACCCCCGATCATGGCCCACCAGAACTAACACCTCTAACCCCTCCACCTCCATCAAGTTCAAAAAGTCATAGTGGCACCCTAATTTTGTTTGTTTAAGATGAATATATGTCTCCTACATTTTTATGTTGATTGATTGTTTATTTGCACTAGTGGAATTGGCTCGGTCACTTTAGCGGTTTGCCTTAGTTTTATGCTCAATCGAGCTTTGAGATTCCAAAAGACATATTGTGGCTTTTGGATGGGGTCTAGCTCGAGGAGTAATTATTAGAACTGCATGTCTCATATAATTTTCCCATTGTGCGCGTTTCTTTATGTCATTTTTCTAAGAGCAACTCCGAAATCAATTTGGTGTGTCCTTCATAACTTTTTGGAGGCTACAAAGACTATGTGCAAACTCAGAGTCACCATATCGCAACCACCAAACATGTTTATTTCTTTTTCCTTTCCTCTTTTCTTTTTCTTTGCATCAACTAAAAGATGTGTACTTCTACTTGGCATGTATTTCTATCCAAACTTTGCACGGATCAAGCAAACATTTGAAACTAGCTAGTTCATATATATGGGGACAAATTTTTACATTACGGGAAATGGTGAGAGGCGACATTTTGATACACTACTAGATAGATAGATAGGCAATGTTTGGTTGGTTTGTATTAGTAGTGGGGTTGATTGATTGGTTGGTTTGTACTAGTAGTGGAGTTGGCTCGGTCACTTTAGCGCTAGCTTTTGCCTTGATCAGCTGTGCTAAGCCCGATGCTAACGTTCATGCTTGTCTCTTCTGGTCATCCACTAGCCCTACTAAATACTAGTACTACTACTGGTATTAAGAAATGCATCACGAGCATCTCCTCTACAATAATAAATTGTCGAAGAAACCAGCTAACCGTGCATCTCTTCATAACTTTTTTTCATTTGGAAAGCATTGGTGATGCCTCTGCTCTTTGTGGTTTATCTTTTGTTTATTCATTCATCTGGTCTATGGAATAACTTGGTCTTTCTTTCACACCGGTGGTGGATTGGGTGATGATTATGTTAGGTCAAGCTGTTAACTTTTACATAGTCCGGTGACCCTGTTGCCTTTTTTCATATATACATATAATCAAGTCGCAAACGGATATATTTTGCCTTCTACCTAACCAGCAGAACACATACTTTCTTGCGGAGATCAACACGTTGTGAGGTGGGTTGGCTTTTTAGGATGAGGGCGACAGGGCGGGCGACAGGGCGGGCGACCGTGCACCCGACCGCGACGGCGCCGTCCGCCGCCGGTGATCGCCGGCGCGTCGGTGGGCGGTTCTGGGCTCTCGCCGAGTCCGACGAGGAAGACGCGGACAACGATGGGGATGCATCCCCGGCAGAGTCGCCGCCCTCACCGACACCTTCGGATCTCATTTGCGATTTATTCCATGCAGGTTATAGCGAAGATGAAGTGGCCATGACGATCGATCAGGTTCTGCCACCGGACGATCCGGCGCGTATCGGTCTTCACGCGGGCGAGAAGAATGAGATGATCCGACGCGTTGTTCATCGGAAGACGGCGGCGTCGACGCTTAGACCTTGGAAGGGTCCCCTACCTAAGGTGAGTCTTCTGAATCTTACGTTATTCGATATGATTAGGCCGGAGTCATGGATTACTGTGAAGAAGAGGAAGAATGCGAGGCGGCTCGCCGTTCGTCAGGCACCGGCGGCGCCCGTGATGGCCGCGTCGGCGACTGGGATCTCGAACGCGAGATCGCTGCATTTGAAACACCTGCTGGGTTGTGCTGGGCCGGTTCAGAGGGAACCGGGTCCGCAAGGAGTTGGGCCAGGGTCAGATGGGTATGAGGCCCATGCTGTACCGGGCCATACTCCTGCCCATATCGACATCCCATGCACGTACGAGGGCGATCGTGTTTCTCTCTGTCGTGCGCCGTCGCCTCCTGGTTCTAGGGTTCCCAAGCACGGGACGAGAGGTTTCCCGGTCTGTGGAGCTCGTCGGGCAAGGAGGATCCGGCCACTCCTGGACAAGGCCGGCCGCGGGGCTGTGCCGCCGCCAGCCAAGAAGACCTCATCCTGTCCAGCGGGACGGGGTGGGACGGCTCCGCCGCCGGCGGTGGGTGCCGGGCGTGGAGCCCTGGCGCCGCCTGGCCAGAGGCCGCCGGCGGGCGGGGGAGTTGCGCAGGGTAACCCGGGCCGACGCATTGGCCACTTGGGCATGCGACCACCGGGGCAGGTGCCCTTACAATCTGTTGCAGGACGGGGTGGGCTGAGGCCTCCGGCGCCGGGTGCAACGCCCGTCGCTCAGCCGGCCGCGGGTCGTGGTGGGCCTCGGCCTCTAGCGTCGGGCGTGACTGGTGTGGCTCCTGCTGGCCGCGGTGGTACTGCCCTTGGGGTTGTGCCGACGCCTTCGGGCGGTCAGCCGCGTGCCGCACCTCCGCCCCACTACATCGCGAGGCCGGCTCAGAACCGATCGGGTCCGGCACAGACGAGGCAGAATTCTAGCAATAGATAGCCCAATGATCCGCCCCGAGTCCAGTGGAGGGATGATGGGTATGATGAGTATGGTGATGGACAGCATCGTGGTTCCTCTTTCACGGGAAGAGGTCGTGGCTATGCCTGGCAGAGTGATGGGTCTGCTGAGAGACCGTTTCTCGGCCCTCCAGGTGGATTTCTCGAGGGAGCCTCGGGCCCGGACCACCGCCAGAGAGGAGGCTATCGTGGCCGTCGTGGTGGTCGGGGTGGGGCTGTGGGAGGTATCGCCGACCGCCTCCGCCTCCGGCAGTTGTTGACCATGCGGCGTCAGCAGTGGAGACCGACCACGCCTCCATGGATCTTCCTACCCAGGCGATGGAGGTGGTGACAACCTTGGCCAGTGTTGAGGTTCCTGAGACTGGGACTGTGGCCGAGGTTACCGACAGGTCTGATGCAGAGAGGGCGTCCAAGTATGCGCGTAAGAAGGAAAGGATGCTTTGCTACCGTTGTGGTGAGAAGGGCCACTTCATTGCTGAGTGCGTGGCCGAGCTGTGTGAGTCGTGTGGCAAGCCATCACATGCCTCGGGGGAGTGCCCGTTATTGCGTGACCAGGCTCCGTTGCTGACAATCTATGGAGTCTATTGTGCTGAGCTAATGTTCTTTGAGTCCCCAGCTGCGAGAGAGATTCCGGAGGAGACCCTGAGCATGACCACCGGGATTGTGAAAGCTACCCAGGGCGAGGTGACTGAGGCTCAGATTGTGCGGAGGCTTCAGGAGCTGGCTCCGGGGGACTTTCATTGGGAGCTGGTTGTTCTCGAGGACAATGTTTTTAAGGTTGATTTCCCCAATGTGGATGATTTGCAGAGATTGCTGAGCTTTGGCTTGTGTAGAGTTCCTGGCACTAAGTGCATTCTGGAGTTTCACGAGTGGAAGAAGGTGGAGCCTAAGGGAAAGCCGCTTACGCAGGTCTGGTTGCAGTTTTCAGGGGCTCCATCTAAGCCTTTGCAGGATGTTCGAGTTGTGGCCAGTATGGGTATTATGGTTGGGAAGACGGAGAGAGTGGATATGGCTTTTACCCATGCTCATGGGGTGGCCCGGATTTTAGTGAGTGTTCTGGATATTGAGTTCGTGCCTGATGTGGTCAACTGGACTTATAGGGGAGAGGTGTTCCCGCTCGAGATCGAGTTTGAGGACACCGATCTGTTTGCTGATGCGGTTAATGGGAATGATGTTGATATGCACGAGGGTGACGGCAGTGCGGGAGCCAAGGGGGCACCGACTGATGAGTCGACACGAGAGGGGTCTAACGGCTCTCGCCCAGATTCTCAGTTGCCCGGGGATGGGACCGGGGTTGAGCCGGCAGACTCACCATCGGTGCTTATGACTTCGTTGCATTTTGGGTCCTTTGAGCCAGCCTCAGCGCCTCCCAGACTTTGGAGTGACCGGGTAGATTCCGAGGATATGTTTGAGCGCGCGCTCCCTTTGTTGGAGTTTGAGGGGGCTGGCGGATCATTGGATGGACGCTTGGTGAGGGCCTCGTCGGCGAGGACTTTGGTTGGAGTTGGGGAGGGGGAGCCGGAGGTTGCCTCTATTTCCCTTGCTTCTCCTGTGGTTGAGGTTCCGGTGATGACGACTGCGTGTGAGGTGGGGCTTGGGGGAGGGGGTTCGGGGCAAGTGGCCTCGCCTTCTCCCCTCCCTATCCTGACGCCGGTGACACCGGTGACGCCGGTCCCGAGGGGGTCGGCCAGCCCTGGGAGAGGGAGCCCGAGGCAGGCGACCTCGACTCTTTCTCCTCCGGTCGTGGCGACGGCGCCCGCGCCTCCAGTGGCGCTGGAGGGAGGGGGTCTGGGGCAGGTGGCCCTGGCTCCTCCTTTGTCTTCGGCGGTCAGGAGGACCGCATCTCCTACGACGACGGTGCTCCACTCTGCGCTGGCGGGTGGGGCGGGAGGAGGGCTCAAGCAGGCGGCCCCCGCCATCCTCTCTCCTGACGTGCCCGTGGTCTTGGGCCTTGGTGTGGGGCACTTGTCTGAGGGGCATGGGAGCCCGCAGCCGCCTCCTCCGGTAACGTTGGTTGATCCTTTGAGGGATTCAGCGCGAGGCTTTACTAGGGAGGAGGTCGTTGCTTTTGGCGGGATACCTGACCCAATCTCGATGGGGAGACGGATGAGTGCTCGCATTCAGGAGCTTCCAGAGGTTGATGACATGCAGCAGTGGTGCGCTATGAGGGCGGCCAAGCTTCATGATGCTGAGGTCTCTTCTGGTATGTCCGTCAACATTTCTAATTCTTTATTGCATTTTTCTCATGAGGAGATTATAAATAATGCAAAACAATTAGGAGTTTCACTAGGGGCTACTGATAGTGAGATTTCCAATTCGGTGAATGATCTGTTAGATTTGGAGGCGGAACGTGCCTTAGAGATGATTCATAATCTCGCAGCGGTTAAACCAATGAATGATGATGAGATTGATGCGTTAGGGGTTAGAGTGCTCGATAATCCGTGTGCAGATCTAGCACCCTCCAATCATGAGTCTGAGGACGATGATATGCTCCTAGATAATGCCGTTGTTAGTACCGCTGAGCCCGGTTATGAGGACCGGGCGACAGAGCCTAGTAAACCAAAGCGCAAGTGGAAATGGAAGATTTATCCCGTTTCTGCAGTTCATAGGAGTGCTAGGATTTGGACTACTAAAAAAATTCATGACGAATTATGAAAGGAATCTTTTGGAATAGCAGAGGTCTGAAAGACTTGGCTAAAAGAAGGTTTCTTGCTGAGGCATCTCTGGAGCATCGTTTAGATTTTATTGCTCTATCGGAAACTGGTAGAGATAACTTTGCGCCCTAGTTTCTTTCCTCTCTTGCGGGTGGTGTTGATTTCGATTGGCATTGCCTCCCTCCGCGAGGAAGATCGGGTGGTATCTTGCTGGGTGTGAGATGCGATTCGCTTGAAGTCCGAAGTGTAGTGATGGGCGACTTCGCGGTAAAGTTTCGAGTCAGGTCTAAAGTTGATGGTTTCAACTGGGCTTTGGTGGCGGTTTATGGTGCCGCACAGCCCGAGCTTAAACCGAAGTTTCTGGCAGACCTTATTCGAATCTGTGGGTCAGAGCAGCTTCCAATTTTAGTTGCGGGTGATTTCAACATCATTAGGAGGAGAGAGGAGAAGAATAATGATAACTTTGACGGCAGGTGGTCGTTTATGTTCAATACCATTATCGAAAGCTTGGATCTAAGGGAGATTGAGCTTTCTGGTAGAAAGTTTACCTGGGCTAATGCTATGCCAAACCCGACATACGAAAAACTCGATCGAGTTCTCGCGAGCGTGGAGTGGGAACAAAAGTTTCCTCTTGTTACGGTGCAAGCTCTTTTGCGGGGAATATCCGATCACACACCCTTGTTCGTGGACTCAGGGGAGCCGAACCACGTGGGAAACAAAAACACCTTTTCATTCGAGATGGCTTGGTTCGAACGCGAGGGGTTCTTGGACCTGATTGCCAGGGAATGGGCTAGGGGTGCAGGAGGTAGGACTGCGGTCGAGGCGTTGGCAGAATAAGATTAGGAATTTGAGAAGTTTCTTACGGGGTTGGGCTAAGCACCTCAGTGGGATGTATAAGATTGAAAAGGATAGGCTCCTTTCTCTTATACAGGCTCTGGACATAAAGGCCGAATCCATGATTTTGCTGCCAGCTAAGCTTCAGGTTAAAACTGAGGCAGAGAAGAGGTTGAAAGAACTTCTCCGCGAAGAAGAATTGAAGTGGGCTTTGCGGACTAAGGTCCGCAAAGTGGTCCAAGGGGACGCAAATACTCAATTCTTTCATTTGATTGCTAATGGTAAGCATAGAAAGAAGCGAATCTTTCAACTTGAACAAGATGAGGGCACTATTTTAGGACAAGATAACCTAAAAACCTATATTACCGAGTATTATAGGCAGTTATTTGGACCTCCGCAGGATAATTGTGTGTCCCTCGATGAGTCCAGGACTGAGGATGTACCTCAACTATCGGCTACCGATAATGATATTTTGGTCGCCCCGTTCTCAGAGAAGAAGGTGTTTGATGCTATTGCACAGATGAAAAACAATAAGGCTCCCGGACCGGATGGATTCCCGGTCGAGTTCTATAAAAAGTGCTGGCACATTATTAAGGGGGATTTGTTACCTATGTTTCATGATCTGTTCTCTGGACAACTTCACTTATTTCACTTGAATTTTGGAACTATCACATTGCTTCCTAAGAAAATGGATGCTGTGAGAATTGAGCAGTTCAGGCCGATCTGCCTCCTCAATGTTAGTTTCAAAATTTTCACCAAGGTCGAGACTAATAGGCTCACATAGATTGCGCATTCTATGGTGCAACAATCCCAAAATGCTTTCATGCCAGACAGAAACATCCTTGAAGGGGTGGTCGTCCTTCATGAAACGCTCCATGAAATCCATTCCAAAAAATTAGATGGAGTAATTTTTAAGGTGGATTTCGAGAAAGCGTACGATAAGGTCAAATGGCCATTCCTCCAATAGGCATTGCGTATGAAAGGTTTTGATGAAGCCTGGCGCCGACAGGTTGAATCATTTACGCAAAAAAGGAGTGTGGGAATTAAAGTAAATGACGATATAGGTCATTACTTCCAGACACATAAAGGTCTAAGACAAGGAGATCCGATGTCCCCTATCCTGTTTAACATTGTGGTGGATATGTTAGCAATTTTGATAGGAAGGGCTAAGGAGAATGGTCAAGTAGGTGGCTTGGTACCTCATCTCGTTGATGGAGGTGTATCCATCCTTCAGTACGCTGATGATACAATCATCTTTATGGAGCATGACTTGGCCAAGGCGAGAAATATGAAGCTGGTGTTATGCCTTTTTGAACAATTGACCGGGTTAAAGATTAACCTTCATAAGAGCGAGTTGTTCTGCTTTGGTAGAGACAAAGAAGAACAGGAGGCTTATATGCAATTGTTTGGGTGCGAGTTGGGGGATTTACCTTTCTCTTACCTAGGTATTCCAATCCACCATCATAGGCTGACAAACAGAGAATGGAAGTGCATTGAGGACCGATTTGAGAAGAAACTGAGTTGCTGGAAGGGTAAGCTCATGTCATACGGAGGCCGATTAATTCTGATAAATTCGGTGACCACGAGTATGCCTATGTTTCTCTTATCGTTCTTTGAGGTCCCAGTTGGTGTTAGGAAAAGACTGGACTTCTATCGATCGCGTTTCTTTTGGCAGGGTGATGAACTTAAAAGAAAATACTGGCTTGCTAAATGGGATATAATCTGTAGACCGAAAGACCAAGGGGGTCTTGGTATTGAGAATCTTGAGGTTAAGAACAGATGCCTTCTTAGTAAGTGGCTGTGGAAGCTCTCATCTGAGACTGATGCCACGTGGGCGCAAATCCTTCGCAGCAAGTACCTCCAGACAAAAACTTTGTCCCAGGTCACAGTCAGGCCGACTGACTCGCCTTTTTGGAAAGGAATGATGAAAGTCAAACAATCCTTGTTTACTAGAACAAAGTTTGTTATTGGAAACGGCGCTAGTACGCGCTTTTGGGAGGATACTTGGCTCGGTGAGACACCCTTGGCCATTCAATATCCGTCTTTGTATCGTATTGTTCAACGACGTGAGGTGTTCGTTGCAACGGTATTTCAATCTATCCCCCTTAATATTCAGTTTAGACGGTCGCTAGTGGGCAATCGTTGGGAAGAATGGCTCCGTCTAGTTAGGAGACTGATGGAGGTTCAGCTTTCTCAACAACCCGATGAATTACGCTGGAAACTGACTAGGTCGGGATTATTCACAGTTAAATCAATGTACATTGGTGTTATTAATTCGAACTCCATTCCTACCTCCAAGAATGTTTGGGATGTCAAAGTTCCTTTGAAAATAAAAGTGTTTATGTGGTTTGTTCATAAACAAGTTATTTTAACCAAGGACAACTTGATAAAGCGTAATTGGACAGGACCTACTAGGTGTAGTTTCTGTGATCGGGATGAGACAATCAAACACCTCTTTTTTGATTGCCCGTTGGCCAAAGTCCTTTGGCGGAAGGTCCACATTGCTTTTAATATTACTCCACCGAATTCCGTCAACGCGTTATTTGGGACATGGCTTAATGGGATTGAGCCTGACTTAGCGAGACACATTCGGGTTGGAGTTTGCGCTTTGATGTGGACTATCTGGAATTGCAGAAATGATTTGGTTTTTAACAGAACATCACGTATTCATTTTTTGCAGGTTATTTTCCGAGCCACGTCACTGATCCGTTCGTGGTCGCTACTCACTCCGATGGGGGCCAGGGAGCATTTGGTTACTGGATCTATCCGCCGGGAGATGGTAGCTCGGGATATCTTCAACCGGTTTGGATGGCAGTCATGTAATAGGATAGGCAATTAGTTCACCTATCTATCTTTAGCCAGCCGGTTGTGGCGTCTTTTCTTGGCTAGTTTGTGTTTCTAGCCCTTTTTGGCTCTGTGTGAGCTTGCTGTCCTTTTTTTTCTACAGTTCGAGACTTCGGAACCTTGTTGGAACCTTTTTATTTGGTTAGTAAAATGGCCGTATGCATCACTCTGATGCAGAGGCCGGGGAGATCCCCCTTTTCGAAAAAAACATACTTTCTTTCAGGATAATAGTGGGTTTTCTTCCCCCTAAAATAGTGTTAACACAAGCTCAATGACGCTGTCTGGAACTCGATGCAACCAACTGTTGGGGAACGTAGCATAAATTCAAAATTTTCCTACGTATCACCAAGATCTATCTATGGAGAAACCAGCAACGAGGGGAAGGAGAGTGCATCTACATACCCTTGTAGATCGCTAAGCGAAAGCGTTCAAGTGAACGGGGTTGATGGAGTCGTACTCGTCGTGATTCAGATCACCGATGATCCTAGTGCCGAACGGACGGCACCTCCGCGTTCAACACACGTACAGCCCGGTGACGTCTCCCATGCCTTGATCCAGCAAGGAGAGAGGGAGAGGTTGATGAAGATCCAGCAGCACGACGGCGTGGTGGTGGATGCAGGGCGTCACAGTAGCAGGGCTTCGCCTATACTACGAGAGAAAGACGTAACGGGGAGAGAGGGAGACGCCAGGGGCTGGTCTGTCAAGTCCCTCCTCTCCCCCACTATATATAGGAGGGCCAAGGGGGGGTGGTGCGCAACCTAGGAGATCCAATCTCCTAGGTGCGGCGGCCAAGGGGGGTTTCCCTCCCCCCCAAGGCACCTAGAGGTGCCTTCCACCATTGGGACTCTTCCCTTAAGTGGAACCCTAGGCGCATGGGCTTTTGGGGCTGGTGCCCTTGGCCCATCTAGGCCAAGGCGCACCACCTACAGCCCATGTGCCCCCCGGGACAGGTGGCCCCACCCGGTGGGCCCCCGGGACCCCTCCGGTGGTCCCGGTACAATACCGATAACCCCAAAACTTGTCCCGATGGCCGAAATAGCACTTCCTATATATAATTCTTTACCTCCGGACCATTCCGGAACTCCTCGTGACGTCCGGGATCTCATCCGGGATTCCGAACAATATTCGGGTTACTGCATACACATATCTTCATAACCCTAGCGTCACCGAACCTTAAGTGTGTAGACCCTACGGGTTCGGGAGACATGCAGACATGACCGAGACGTTCTCCGGTCAATAACCAACAGCGGGATCTGGATACCCATGATGGCTCCCACATGTTCCACGATGATCTCATCGGATGAACCACGATGTCAAGGACTTAATCAATCCCGTATACATTTCCCTTTGCCTAGCGGTATGTTACTTGCCCGAGATTCGATCGTCGGTATCCAATACCTAGTTCAATCTCGTTACCGGCAAGTCTCTTTACTCGTTCCGTAACACATCATCCCGTGATCAACTCCTTGGTCACATTGCGCATATGATGATGTCCTACCGAGTGGGCCCAGAGATACCTCTCCGCTTACACGGAGTGACAAATCCCAGTCTCGATTCGTGCCAACCCAACAGACACTTTCGGAGATACCTGTAATGCACCTTTATAGCCACCCAGTTACGTTGTGACGTTTGATACACCCAAAGCATTCCTACGGTATCCGGGAGTTGCACAATCTCATGGTCTAAGGAAATGATACTTGACATTAGAAAAGCTTTAGCATACGAACTACACGATCTTTGTGCTAGGCTTAGGATTGGGTCTTGTCCATCACATCATTCTCCTAATGATGTGATCCCGTTATCAACGACATCCAATGTCCATGGTTAGGAAACCATAACCATCTATTGATCAACGAGCTAGTCAACTAGAGGCTCACTAGGGACATGGTGTTGTCTATGTATCCACACATGTATTTGAGTTTCCCATCAATACAATTATAGCATGGATAATAAACGATTATCATGAACAAGGAAATATAATAATAATCAATTTATTATTGCCTCTAGGGCATATTTCCAACAGTCTCCCACTTGCACTAGAGTCAATAATCTAGTTCACATCGCCATGTGATTAACACTCACAGGTCACATCGCCATGTGACTAACACCCAAGAGTTTACTAGAGTCAGTAGTCTAGTTCACATCACTATGTGATTAACACTCAATGAGTTTTAGGTTTGATCATGTTGCTTGTGAGAGAGGTTTTAGTCAACGGGTCCGAACCTTTCAGATCCGTGTGTGCTTTACAAATCTCTATGTCATCTCCTAGATGTAGCTACCACGCTCTATTTGGAGCTATTCCAAATAACTGTTCTACTTGGAGTTATTCTAAATTGTTGCTCCATTATACGTATCCGGTATCTCTATCGGAGCTATCCGGATAGGTGTTAAGCTTGCATCGACGTAACCCTTTACGACGAACTCTTTTACCACCTCCATAATCGAGAAAATTCCTTAGTCCACTAGTTACTAAGGATAACTTTGACCACTGTCCTGTGATCCATTCTTGGATCACTCTTGTACCCCTTGACTGACTCATGGCAAGGCACGCTTCAGGTGCGGTACACAGCATAGCATACTGTAGAGCCTATGTCTTAAGCATAGGGGATGACCTTCGTCCTTTTCTCTCTATTTTTCCGTGGTCGAGCTTTAAGTCTTTAACTTCATACCTTACAACTCAGGCAAGAACTCCTTCTTTGACTGATCCATCTTGAACACCTTCAAGATCATGTCAAGGCATGTGCTCATTTGAAAGTACCATTTAAGCGTTTTGATCTATCCTTATAGATCTTGATGCTCAATGCTCAAGTAGCTTAATCCAGGCATTCCATTGAAAAACACTTTCCAAATAACCCTATATGCTTTCCAGAAATTCTACGTCATTTCTGATCAACAATATGTCAACATATACTTATCATAAATTCTATAGTGCTCCCACGCACTTCTTTGGAAATACAAGTTTCTCATAAACTTTGTATAAACCCAAAATCTTTGATCATCTCATCAAAGTGTACATTCCAACTCCGAGATGCTCACTCCAGTCCTCAGAAGGATGCTGGAGTTTTGCATCCTTTTAGCATCTTTTCAGGATTGACAAAACCTTTCGGTTTTATCACATACAACCTTTCCTCAAGAAAATCGTCGAGGAAACAATGTTTTGACATCCTATCTGCAAGATTTCATAAATAATGCAGTGACTGCTAATATAATTCCAACAGACTCTTAGCATCGCTATGAGTGAGAAAATCTCACCGTAGTCAACTCCTTGAACTTGTCAGAAAACATCTTAACGACAAGTCGAGCTTTCTTAATGGTGATACTTACCATCATTGTCCGTCTTCCTTTTAAAATCCATCTGTACTCAATAGTCTTACGACCATCGAGCCGTCCTTCCAAAGTCTACACTTTGTTTTCATACATGGATCCTCTCTCGGATTATATGGCCTCAAGCCATTTATCGGAATCCAGGCCCACCATCGCTTCTCCATAGCTCGTAGGTTCATTGTTGTCTAGCAACATGACTTCCAAGACAGGGTTACGTACCACTCTGAAGTAGTACGCATCCTTGTCATCCTATGATGTTTGGTAGTGACTTGATCTGAAGTCCCATGATCAATATCATAAGCTTCCACTTCAATTGGTGTAGGTGCCACAGGAACAACTCTTTGTGCCCTGCTATACACTAGTTGAAGTAACGGTTTAATAACCTCATCAAGTCTCCACCATCCTCCCACTCAATTCTTTCGAGAGAAACTTTTCCTCGAGAAAGGACCCGATTCTAGAAACAATCCCTTATTGCTTTCGGATCTGAGACAGGAGGTATACCCAACTGTTTTGGGTGTCCTATGAAGATGCATTTATCCGCTTTGGGTTCGAGCTTATTGGCCTGAAACTTTTTCACATAAGCGTCGCAGCCCCAAACTTTTAAGAAATGACAGCTTAGGTTTCTCTAAACCATAGTTCATACGGTGTCATCTCATCGGAATTACTTGGTACCCTATTTAAAGTGAATGTGGTTGTCTCTAATGCCTAACCCATAAACTATTGTGGTAATTCGATAAGAGACATCATGGTATGCATCATATCCAATAGGGTGCAGTTATGATGTTCGGACACACCATCACACTATGGTGTTCCAGGCTGTATCAGTTGTGAAACAATTTCCACAATGTCTTAATTCTGTGCCAAACTCGTAATTCAGATATTCATCTCTATGATCATATCATAAATATTTTTATCCTCTTATCACGACGATCTTCCAACTTCACACTGAAATTACTTGAACCTTTCAATAATTCAGATTCGTGATTCATCAAGTAAATGTACTCAACATCTACTCAAATCATCTATGAAGAAAGAACATAATGATATCCACTACATGCCTTAGCACTCATTGGACTGCACACATCAAAATGTATTACTTCCAACAATTTGCTTTCTAGTTCCATTTTACTGAAACCGAGGCTTTCAGTCATCTTGCCCATGTGGTATGATTTGCATGTCTCAAGTGATTCAAAATCAAGTGAGTCCAAACGGTCCATTTGCATGGAGTTTCTTCATGCATATACACCAATAGACATGGTTCGCATGTCTCAAACTTTTCAAAAATGAGTGAGCCCAAAAATCCATCAACATGGAGCTTCTTCATGCGTTTTATACCGATATGACTTACGTGGCAATGCCACAAGTAGGTGGTACTATCATTACTATCTTTTGGCATGAACATGTGTATCACTATGATCGAGATTCAATAAACCATTCATTATAGGTGCAAGACCATTGAAGGTATTATTCAAATAAACAGAGTAACCATTATTCTCCTTAAATGAATAACCGTATTGCGGTAGACATAATCCAATCACGTCTATGCTCAACGCAAACACCAATCTCGATGGTAGAGGGAGCGTGCGATGCTTGATCATATCAACATTGGAAACACTTCCAACACATATCTTCAGCTCACCTTTAGCTAGTCTCCGTTTATTCCGTAGCTTTTATTTCGAGTTACTAACACTTAGCAACCGAACCGGTATCTAATACCCTGGTGCTACTAGGAGTACTAGTAAAGTACACATCAACACAATGTATATCCAATATACTTCTATCGACCTTGCCAGCCTTCTAATCTACCAAGTATCTAGGGTAATTCTGCTCCAGTGGTTTTTCCCCTTATTACAGAAGCACTTAGTCTCGGGTTTGGGTTCAACCTTGGGTTTCTTCACTAGAGCAGCAGCTGAATTGCCGTTTCATGAAGTATCCCTTTTGCCCTTGCCCTTCTTGAAACTAGTGGTTTCACCAACCATCAACAATTGATGCTCCTTCTTGATTTCTACTTTTGTGGTGTCAAACATCGCGAATATCTCAAGGATCATCATATATGTCCCTGATATATTATAGTTCATCACGAAGCTCTAGCAGCTTGGTGGTAATGTCTTTAGAGAAACATCACTATCTCATCTGGAAGATCAACTCCCACTCAATTCAAATGATTGTTGTACTCAGACAATCTGAGCACAAGCTCAACAATTGAGCTTTTCTCCTTAGTTTGTAGGCTAAGAAAATCGTCGGAGGTCTTATACCTCTTGACGTGGGCACGAGCCTGAAATCCCTATTTCAGCCCTCGAAACATCTCATATGTTTCGCGACGTTTCAAAACATCTTTGGTGCCTCAATTCTAAACCATTTAACATTACCGAATTATCATGTAGTCATCAAAACGTGTATGTCAGATGTTCGCAACATCCACCGACCACGTTCGAGGTTCAGCACACTGAGCGGTGCATTAAGGACATAAGCCTTCTAAGAAGCAATGAGGACAATCCTCAGTTTACGGACCTAGTCCGCATAATTGCTACTATCAACTTTCAACTAATTTTTTTCTCTAGGAACATATCTAAACAGTAGAACTAAAGCGTGAGATGCGACATAATTTGCAAAATCCTTTTGACTATGTTCAGGATAATTAAGTTCATCTTATGAACTCCCACTTAGATAGACATCCCTCTAGTTATCTAAGTGATTACATGATCCGAGTCAACTAGGCCGTGTCCGATCATCACGTGAGACGGACTAGCCAACGTCGGTGAACATCTTCATGTTGATCGTATCTACCATACGACTCATGCTCGACCTTTCGGTCTTCTGTGTTCCGAGGCCATGTCTATGCACATGCTAGGCTCGTCAAGTTAACCCTAAGTGTTTTTGCTGTGTAAAACTGTCTTACACCCGTTGTATGTGAACGTAAGGATCTATCACACCCGATCATCACGTGGTGCTTCGAAACGACGAACTGTAGCAACGGTGCACAGTTAGGGGAGAACACTTCTTGAAATTTTAATGAGGGATCATCTTATTTACTACCGTTGTTCTAAGCAAATAAGATGTATGAACATGATAAACATCACATGCAATCAAATAATAGTGACATGATATGGCCAATATCATATAGCTCCTTTGATCTCCATCTTGGGGCTCCATGATCATCTTTTACACGAACATGATCAATCTCATACATCACATATATCATTCATCACATCCTTTTGGCCATATCACATCACATAGCATACCCTGCAAAAACAAGTTAGACGTCCTCTAATTGTTGTTTGCATGTTTTACGTGGTTGCTATGGGTTTCTAGCAAGAACGTTTCTTACCTACGCAAAACCACAACGTGATATGCCAATTGCTATTTACCCTTCATAAGGACCCTTTTCATCGAATCCGATCCGACTAAAGTGGGAGAGACAGACACCCGCCAGCCACCTTATGCAACTAGTGCATGTTTGTCGGTGGAACCGGTCTCACGTAAGAGTACGTGTAAGGTTGGTCCGGGCCGCTTCATCCCACAATACCACCGAATCAAGATAAGACTAGTAATGGCAAGCATATTGAACAAAATCAACGCCCACAACTACTTTGTGTTCTACTCGTGCATAGAATCTACGCAATAGACCTAGCTCATGATGCCACTGTTGGGGAACGTAGCATAAATTCAAAATTTTCCTACGTATCACCAAGATCTATCTATGGAGAAACCAGCAACGAGGCGAAGGAGAGTGCATCTACATACCCTTGTAGATCGCTAAGCGGAAGCGTTCAAGTGAACGGGGTTGATGGAGTCGTACTCGTCGTGATTCAGATCACCGATGATCCTAGTGCCGAACGGACGGCACTTCCGCGTTCAACACACGTACAGCCCGGTGACGTCTCCCATGCCTTGATCTAGCAAGGAGAGAGGGAGAGGTTGATGAAGATCCAGCAGCACGACGGCGTGGTGGTGGATGCAGGGCGTCACAGTAGCAGGGCTTCGCCTATACTACGAGAGAAAGACGTAACGGGGAGAGAGGGAGGCGCCAGGGGCTGGTCTAGTCCCTCCTCTCCCCCACTATATATAGGAGGGCCAAGGGGGGGTGGTGCGCAGCCTAGGAGATCCAATCTCCTAGGTGCGGCGGCCAAGGGGAGGTTTCCCTTCCCCCCAAGGCACCTAGAGGTGCCTTCCACCATTGGGACTCTTCCCTTAAGTGGAACCCTAGGCGCATGGGCTTTTGGGGCTGGTGCCCTTGGCCCATCTAGGCCAAGGCGCACCACCTACAGCCCATGTGGCCCCCCGGGACAGGTGGCCCCACCCGGTGGGCCCCCGAGACCCCTCCGGTGGTCCCGGTACAATACCGATAACCCCGAAACTTGTCCCGATGGCCGAAATAGCACTTCCTATATATAATTTTTTACCTCCGGACCATTCTGGAACTCCTCGTGACGTCCGGGATCTCATCCGGGACTCCGAACAATATTCGGGTTACTGCATACACATATCTTCATAACCCTAGGGTCACCGAACCTTAAGTGTGTAGACCCTACGGGTTCGGGAGACATGCAGACATGACCGAGACGTTCTCCGGTCAATAACCAACAGCGGGATATGGATACCCATGATGGCTCCCACATGTTCCATGATGATCTCATCGGATGAACCACGATGTCAAGGACTTAATCAATCCCGTATACAATTCCCTTTGCCTAGCGGTATGTTACTTGCCCGAGATTCGATCGTCGGTATCCAATACCTAGTTCAATCTCGTTACCGGCAAGTCTCTTTACTCGTTCCGTAACACATCATCCCGTGATCAACTCCTTGGTCACATTGCGCATATGATGATGTCCTACCGAGTGGGCCCAGAGATACCTCTCCGCTTACACGGAGTGACAAATCCCAGTCTCGATTCGTGCCAACCCAACAGACACTTTCGGAGATACCTGTAATGCACCTTTATAGCCACCCAGTTACGTTGTGACGTTTGATACACCCAAAGCATTCCTACGGTATCCGGGAGTTGCACAATCTCATGGTCTAAGGAAATGATACTTAACATTAGAAAAGCTTTAGCATACGAACTACACGATCTTTGTGCTAGGCTTAGGATTGGGTCTTGTCCATCACATCATTCTCCTAATGATGTGATCCCGTTATCAACGACATCCAATGTCCATGGTTAGGAAACCATAACCATCTATTGATCAACGAGCTAGTCAACTAGAGGCTCACTAGGGACATGGTGTTGTCTATGTATCCACACATGTATTTGAGTTTCCCATCAATACAATTATAGCATGGATAATAAACGATTATCATGAACAAGGAAATATAATAATAATCAATTTATTATTGCCTCTAGGGCATATTTCCAACACCAACAAACGATGCTACATCCAGAACAACCAATATTAGCTAGACTATGAGCAGCTCTATTTTGATGGTCTCCAATCTTAACGGAACAAACCCACACGTCTCTAGAAGCTTCTTAATCTCTGTCATTAGGCATTCATAGGCGGTGCAAGCCAACGAGTCATCCGAACAGCAGTAGCAACAGAACTATTGGCTTGGATCATTAATGAAAGATTCGACCGATGAATGCTCAATGACAGGCCTTTGACTATCGCAGTAATTTCAGTTTCAAGCGCATCTTTGCAATGGAAAAGATAACGAAATGCAGAGAAAGTCACCTTCCCCTTTGAATCTCTTAGGACCATGCCCGTCCCTGGCTCCCCAGTTTCTAATAAGGGCCTAAGGCCCTCTTTGATTCATAGGAAGGTGGAGGGAAAATATATGATTTTTTTTCTATGGTAACACTATTGGTTTATACTCCCTCCGTCTCAAAATTCTTGTCTTAAATTCGTCTAGATACGGATGTATCTAATACTAAAATGTGACTTGATACATCCGTATTTAGACAAATCTAAAACGAGAATTTTGGGACGGAGGGAGTATGATGCAAATCAAAATTTGAACTTCAAAGGAACAGCCTATGGAAAAGGAGGATTCTTTTCCCCATTGGTTTGAGTCTGAGAAAAAATTACAATGCACTCAATCCTCATTTTTGCACCTATGCACACACAAAAAGTCGAATGATATAAGTTGAATAGAAATAATAATATAATCTTCCCCGCAAAATATAATGACTAATAATAATATATTACCATTTTAATGTGTTTTAACTCTGATTTGGCTATAATCTTAGGATCCACGTGTTTCCTTCGAATCAACCACCAGGCGCCTCAAAATTTTCATGTTTCCGTAATCCTCAGTTGTGCACATGCAACCATATATTATTTCTGTGTTTTCTTTTTCTAGTCCTACTGTTTTGGGAATGCTCCGAATCAAAGAAACTCTATGAACACAACAATCGAATGAATGTGAAGAGTGTTGTGTTAATTTGCTACGCTCTCTGTTCATAAATATAAGATGTCCTAACTTTTTTTTGAATCGGATGTATATAGATGCTTTAGAGAGTTCGTTACTCATTTCAGTCTGTATGTGGTTCATATTAAAATACTCAAAACTTCTTATATTTATAAACAGAGGGAGGGAGTACCATTTAACTGGCAGTGATGTGATCATCCGTTCTCTGTTTGACCTTTTCATTTCAGTACGTACTTGTACCTACTCATAGAGTATATTGCTAATCCCTTGCATGATCTCCACCTTGATCCCATTGGTGCAGTGGCCGTACTTTGCATTCATTAACTGACAAAAAATGATGTAATCACACCGACTAGTTGTAATCCGCTGACTTATATAGTACTCCCTCCTTCCATCTATGTAGGGCCTAATGCGTTTTTCAAGACGACCTTTGACTATTGACAAGATTAATAGTACATGACATGCATACTGTGAAAATTATATCATTGAAAGCTCCTTTCACATACGAATTTGACGATATGCTTTGTGTAAGTTGCATGTCATATATTATTGCTCTAACATTTGGTCAAAGTTAGCCTCGAAAAATGCATTAGACCCTATATAGATGGAAGGAGGGAGTAGTACTTCATATAGGCCGTACCATCAGCCGTCTGTTTGTTACTCCCATGTTTTAGTGTGTGCTCACTCATTTCAGTTAATATGTACTACTTCATATAAAAATACCCAAAACATTTTATATTTGTGAAACGGAGGGAGTACTATTTAACTGGTAATGGTGTGCTCATCCGTGCTTTGTTTGCCCTCTTAAATTTCAGTACGTACTTGTACCGATATTCTCTAGTCCCTTGCATGATCTCAATCTTAATCCCTTTGGTGAAGTGGCCGTACTTTGCATTCATTAAGTGACAAAAAAGGGATTTAGTGACACGGCACGAGTTTATCCGCATGCTATGTTGACTTAGTATATGCTGTACCATTAGCCGCCCATTTGTTACTACCCTCTTAATAATAATTTAGATTTAGACCCAGCATCCAATCCCACTCACAGAAACCCAGAGTACCACCCACAGCTACCACCAAATTCCTTTCGTAAAGAAAGACAATAGTGCCCATGAAACATGATTGAAAAAATAAAATTGAAGTCACTTTCATCTCCCCTCCTTGTAGAAGACATTGTCCTCTATTCAACATGTTTTTCATTTCTCAATTTCATCAGAAAAACAGTTTTTTTTCCTTTGCTGCAAAATTCATGCATTCCAAACGGGGCATCGCTATTTCGGACCGCGGGACAAAATAGCGCACATGGCATGTCGTTGTAATGCATTTTTGTTTCTACTGATTTAGCATCTACAGTACTACATACATTCATAGATGATACATTCTTCCCTTGGTGTCTGGGCTTAACATGGTAACAGTGCTATTCCAGAACAGGAGGGAGGATCCACCCCCTAGAAATGTGAAAGAAAGCTCATCTAGAGGCCTTTTCTGGCACTCTGTCAGAGGGGGATTCGATCACGGAGGGGCTCTACATCAACCTTGCTACCCGTCCGATGATGCGTGAGTAGTTTATCACAGACCTATGGGTCCATAGTTAGTAGCTAGGTGGCTTCTTCTCTCTATTTGATCTTCAATACAATGTTCTCCTCGATGTTCTATCCGATGCAATTACTTTTTACAATGTGTTTGTTGGGATTCGATGAATTGTGAGTTTATGACCAGATTATCCATGAATATTATTTGAGTTTTCTCTAAACTCTTTTATGCATGGTTGTTATAGCTCGTATTTCTCTCCGGTCTATTGATTTGGTTTGGCCAACTAGATTGATTTATCTTGCAACGGGAGAGGTGCTTTGTAATGGGTCCGATCTTGCGGTGCTCAGTCCCAGTGAAAGTAGTGAAGGAAATATGCCCTAGAGGCAATAATAAAGTTTTTATTTTTTATTTCCTTATTCATGATAAATATTTATTATTCATGCTAGAATTGTATTGACCGAAAACTTTAATACATGTGTGAATACATAAACAAAACACCGAGTCCCTAGTAAGCCTCTACTTGACTAGCTCGTTGATCAAAGATGGTTAAGGTTTCCTAACCATGGACATGAGTTGTCATTTGATAATAGGATCACATCATTAGGAGAATGATGTGATGGACATGACCCATCCGTTAGCTTGGCATATTGATCATTCAGTTTTATTGCTATTGCTTTCTTCATGTCAAATACATATTCCTTCGACTATAAGATTATGCAACTCCCGAATACCGGAGAAATACTTTGTGTGCTATCAAACTTCACAATGTAACTGGGTGATTATAAAGATGCTCTACAGGTATCTCCGAAGGTGTTTGTTGGGTTGGCATAGATCAAGATTAGGATTTGTCACTCCGATTATCGGAGAGGTATCTCTGGGCCCTCTCACTAATGCACATCATAAGAAGCCTTGCAAGCAAAGTGACTAATGAGTTAGTTACAAGATGATGTATTACGGAACGAGTAAAGAGACTTGCCGGTAACGAGATTGAACTAGGTATGTGGATACCGATGATCGAATCTCGGGCAAGTAACATACCGATTACAAAGGGAATAACATATGTTGTCATTACGGCTCGACCAATAAAGATCTTCGTAGAATATGTAGGAACCAATATGAACATCCAGGTTCCGCTGTTGGTTATTGACCGGAGAGGTGTCCCGGTCATGTCTACATAGTTCTCGAACCCGTAGGGTCCGCACGCTTAACGTTCGATGGCGATTTAGCATTATTTGAGTTATGTGATTTGGTGATCGAAAGTTGTTTGGAGTCCCGGATGAGATCACGGACATGACGAGGAGTCTTGAAATGGTCGAGAGGTAAAGATTGATATGTAGGACGATGGTATTCGGACAACGGAAGTGTTCCGGATAGTATCGGGTATTTATCGGAGTACCCGGGGGGTTGTCGAACCCCCCCCCCCCCCGGGGGGGGGGGGAGATATGGGCCATAAGAGGGAAGCACACCAGCCCACAAGGGGTGGCTCCCCCCTTAGGCAGGAGGCTGAATAGGAGAAGGAAGAGGGGTTCGGACCCCCTTTCCTTCCTCCCTTCTCTCTTCCCTTTCCCCCTCCGGAAATAAGGAAGGGGGGAGGCCGAATTGAGGGAGGTCCCCAAGTAGGATTCCTCCTACTTGGGGCGCCCTGAGGTTGCTCCCCTCTCCCTCCCACCTATATATACATGGGGAGGGGGTGCCTAGAACACACACAAACAATTGTTAGCCGTGTGCGGCGCCCCCCTCCACAGTTTACGCCTCCGGTCTTATCTTCGTAGTGCTTAGGAGAAGCCCTACGCGGATCACTTCACCATCACCGTCACCACGCCGTCGTGCTGACGGAACTCATCTTCTTCCTCGACACCTTTGTTGGATCAAGAGGACGAGGGACGTCATCGAGCTGAATGTGTGCAGAACTCGGAGGTGCCATACGTTCGGTGCTTGATCGGTCGGATCTAGAAGAAGTTCGACTACATCAACCACATTGTCAAACGCTTCCGCTTTCGGTCTATGAGGGTACGTGGACACACTCTCCCTCTCTCGTTTCTATGCATCTCCTAGATAGATCTTGCATGAGCGTAGGAAATTTTTGCAATTGCATGCTATGTTTCCCAACAAGTAGGGTACATGACACATATTGTATCATTGCTATTAAGGATAAAAGGATGGGGTTTATTCATGCGTGAGTTTACTTTTGTCGGGGAACGTAGTAATTTCAAAAAAATTCCTACGCACACGCAAGATCATGGTGATGCATAGCAACGAGAGGGGAGAGTGTGCCACGTACCCTCGTAGACCGAAAGCGGAAGCGTTAACACAACGCGGTTGATGTAGTCGTACGTCTTCACGATCCGACCGATCAAGTACCGAATGCACGACACCTCCGAGTTCTGCACACGTTCAACTCGATGACGTCCCTCGAACTCCAATCCAGCCGAGTGTTGAGGGAGAGTTTCGTCAGCACGGCGGCGTGGTGACGATGATGATGTTCTACCGACGTAGGGCTTCGCCTAAGCACCGCTACGATATGATCGAGGTGTATTATGGTGGAGGGGGGCACCGCACACGGCTAAGAGATCAAGAAATCAATTGTTGTGTCTATGGGGTGCCCCTTCCTCCGTATATAAAGGAGGGGAGGAGGAGAGGGCCGACCAAGGTGGTGGCGCGCCCTAGGAGGGGGAAACCTACTCCAAGTAGATTTGCCCCTCCCTTTCCTAATCCAAGAAGGAGGGGGAAGGAAGGAGTGGGAGAGGGGAAAGGCAAAGGGGGCGCCGCCCCTCCTTTCCTTGTCCTATTATGACTCAAGGGGAGGGGCGCGCCTCTTTCCCTGGCTGGCCCCTCTCTCTCCACTATGGCCCAACAAGGCCCATTAGTTCCCCCCGCGGGGGGGGGGGGGGGGGGGGGTTCCCGTAACCCCCGATACTCCGATAAATGTCCGAAACCTCCCGGAACCTTTCCGGTGTCCAAACATAGTCGTCCGATATATCGATCTTTACGTCTCTCACATTTCGAGACTCCTCGTCATGTCCGTGATCACACCCGGGACTTCGAACTACCTTCGGTACATCAAAACATATAAACTCATAATATAGCCGTCATCTAACTTTAAGCGTGCGGACCCTACGGGTTCGAGAACTATGTAGACATGACCGAGACACGTCTCCGGTCAATAACCAATAGCCGAACCTGGATGCTCATATTGGCTCCTACATATTCTATGAAGATCTTTATTGGCTGCTACCTCTTTTAGCACTGCGTTGCTTTTCCCCGAAGAGGAAGGGATGATGCAGCAAAGTAGCGTAAGTATTTCCCTCAGTTTTTGAGAACCAAGGTATCAATCCAGTAGGAGGCTATGCGCGAGTCCCTCGCACCTGCACAAAACAAATAAATCCTCGCAACCAACGCAAATAGGGGTTGTCAATCCCTATAGGGCCACTTACGAGAGTGAGATATGATAAGATAATATTTTTGGTATTTTTATGATAAAGATGCAAAGTAAAATAAAGGCAAAGTAAATAGCAAAGTAAATAACTAAGTAGTAGGAGATTGATATGATAAAGATAGACCCGGGGGCCATAGGTTTCACTAGTGGCTTCTCTCGAGAGCATAAGTATTCTACGGTGGGTGAACAAATTACTGTTGAGCAATTGACAGAATTGAGCATAGTTATGAGAATATCTAGGTATGATCATGTATATAGGCATCACGTTCGAGATAAGTAGACCGACTCCTGCCTGCATCTACTACTATTACTCCACTCATCGACTGCTATCCAACATGCATCTAGAGTATTAAGTTAAAAACAGAGTAACGCCTTAAGCAAGATGACATGATGTAGAGGGATAGACTCATGCAATATGAAGAAAACCCCATCTTGTTATCCTCGATGGAAACAATACAATACGTGCCTTGCTGCCCTTACTGTCACCGGGAAAGGACACCGCAAGATTGAACCCAAAGCTAAGCACTTCTCCCATTGCAAGAAAGATCAATCTAGTAGGCTAAACCAAATTGATAATTCGAAGGGACTTGCAAAGATAACCAATCATACATAAAAGAATTCAGAGAAGATTCAAATATTATTCATAGATAGACTTGATCATAAACCCACAATTCATCGGTCTCAACAAACACACCGCAAAAAGAAGATTACATCGAATAGATCTCCACAAGAGAGGAGGAGAACATTGTATTGAGATCCAAAAAGAGAGAAGAAGCCATCTAGCTACTAACTATGGACCTGTAGGTCTGAGGTAAACTACTCACACTTCATCGGAGGGGCTATGGTGTTGATGAAGAAGCCCTCCGTGATCGATGCCCCCTCCGGCGGAGCTCCGGAACAGGCGCCAAGATGGTATCTCGTGGATATAGAAAGTTACGGCGGTGAAATTAGGGTTTTGGCTCCGTATATGATCGTTTGGGGGTACGTGGGTATATATAGGAGGAAGAAGTACGTCGACGGAGCAACAGGGGGCCCACGAGGGTGGAGGGCGCGCCTGGGAGGGGTAGGCGCGCCCCCTACCTCGTGGCCTCCTGTTACGTGTCTTGACATAGGGTCCAAGTCTCCTGAGTTGTATTCGATGAGAAAATCACGTTCCCGAAGGTTTCATTCCGTTTGGACTCCGTTTGATATTCCTTTTCTTCAAAACCCTAAAACAGGCAAAAAACAACAATTCTGGGCTGGGCCTCCGGTTAATAGGTTAGTCCCAAAATAAAATAAAAGTGGATAATAAATCCCAATAATGTCCAAAACATTAGATAATATAGCATGGAGAAATCAAAAATTATAGATACGTTGGAGATGTATCAAGCATCCCCAAGCTCAATTCCTGCTCGTCCTCGACTAGGTAAATGATAAAAACAGAATTTTTGATGCGGAGTGCTACTTGGCATAATTTTAATGTAATTCTTCTTAATTGTGGTATGAATATTGAGATCCGAAAGATTCAAGACAAAAGTTCATATTGACATAAAAAATAATAATACTTCAAGCATACTAACAAAGCAATTATGTCTTCTCAAAATAACATGGCTAAAGAAAGTTATCCCTACAAACTCATATAGTCTGGCTATGCTCTATCTTCATCACACAAAATATTTAAATCATGCACAACCGCGATGACAAGCCAAGCAATTGTTTCATACTTTTGAAATGCTCAAAACTTTTTCAATCTTCACGCAATACATGAGCTTGAGCCATGGATATAGCACTATAGGTGGAATAGAGTGGTGGTTGTGGAGAAGACAAAAAGGAGAAGATAGTCTCACATCAACTAGGCGTATCAACGGGCTATGGAGATGCCCATCAATAGATATCAATGTGAGTGAGTTGGGATTGCCATGCAACGGATGCACTAGAGCTATAAGTATATGAAAGCTCAAAAAGAAACTAAGTGGGTGTGCATCCAACTTGCTTGCTCATGAAGACCTAGGGCAATTTGAGGAAGCCCATCATTGGAATATACAAGCCAAGTTCTATAATGAAAGATTCCCACTAGTATATGAAAGTGATAACATGAGAGACTCTCTACTATGAAGATCATGGTGCTACTTTGAAGCACAAGTGTGGTAAAAGGATAGTAACATTGTCCCTTCTCTCTTTTTCTCTCATTTTTTATTTTTTATTTGGGCCTTTTCTCCTTTTTATGGCCTCTTTTCTTTCTCTTTTTTTATTTGGGCTTCTTTGGCCTCTTTTATTTATTTTTCATCCGGAGTCTCATCCTGACTTGTGGGGGAATCATAGTCTCCATCATCCTTTCCTCACTGGGACAATGCTCTAATAATGATGATCATCACACTTATATTTTTCTTACAACTCAACAATTAGAACTCGATACTTAGAACAAAATATGACTCTATGTGAATGCCTCCGGCGGTGTACCGGGATATGCAATGATGCATGAGTGACATGTATGAAAGAATTATGAATGGTGGCTTTGCCACAAATACGATGTCAACTACATGATCATGCTAAGAAATATGACAATGATGGAGTGTGTCATAATAAACGAAACGGTGGAAAGTTGCATGGCAATATATCTCGAAATGGCTATGGAAATTCCATAATAGGTAGGTATGGTGACTGTTTTGAGGAAGGTATATGGTGGGTGTATGATACCGGCGAAAGGTGCGCGGTATTAGAGAGGCTAGCAAAGGTGGAAGGCTGAGAGTGCGTATAATCCATGGACTCAACATTAGTCATAAAGAACTCATATACTTATTGCAAAAATCTACAAGTTATCAAAGCAAAGTATTACACGCATGCTCCTAGGGGGATAGATTGGTAGTAAAAGACCATCGCTCGTCCCCGACCGCCACTCATAAGGAAGGCAATCAATAAATAAATCATGCTCCGACTTCATCACATAACGGTTCACCATACGTGCACGCTACGGGAATCACAAGCTTCAACACAAGTATTTCTCAAATTCACAACTACTCAACTAGCACAACTTTAATATCACCATCTTTATATCTGAAAACAATTATCAAGTATCAGACTTCTTATAGTATTCAACACACTCATAAGAAAGTTTTATTATTAATCTTGTATACCAAGGATATTAGGATTTTAAGCAAATTACCATGATATTTAAGACTCTTAAAATAATCTAAGTGAAACATGAGAGATCAATAGTTTCTATAAAACAAATCCACCACCGTGCTCTAAAAGGATATAAGTGAAGCACTAGAGCAAAATTATATAACTCAAAAGATATAAGCGAAGCACATAGAGTATTCTAACAAATCCCAAATCATGTATGCCTTTCTCAAAAAGGTGTGTACAACAAGGATGATTGTGGCAAACTATTAAGCAAAGACTCAAATAATACAAGACGCTCCAAGCAAAACACATATCATGTGGCGAATAAAAATATAGCTCCAAGTAAAGTTACTGATAGAAGTAGATGAAAGAGGGGATGCCTTCCGGGGCATCCCCAAGCTTTGGCTTTTAGGTGTCCTTAGGTTATCTTGGGGGTTCCATGGGCATCCCCAAGCTTAGGCTCTTGCCACTCCTTGTTCCATAATCCATCAAATCTTTACCCAAAACTTGAAAACTTCATAACACAAAACTTAAAGTAGAAAATCTCATGAGCTCCGTTAGCGAAAGAAAACAAAAGACCACTTCAAGGTACTGTAACGAACTCATTATTTATTTATATGGGTGCTATATCTACTGTATTCCAACTTATCTATGGTTTATAAACTATTTTACTAGCCATAGATTTATCAAAATAAGCAAACAACACACGAAAAACAGAATCTGTCAAAAATAGAACAGTCTGTAGTAATCTATAGCTAGCGCAAGATCTGGAACTCCAAAAATTCTAAAATAAATTGCTGGACGTGAGGAATTTATCTATTAATCATCTGCAAAAATAATTAACTAAATAGCACTTTCCAAATAAAAATAACAGCAGTTATCGTGAGCGCTAAAGTTTCTGTTTTTTACAGTAAGTTCAACAAGACTTTCCCCAAGTCTTCCCAACGGTTCTACTTGGCACAAACACTAATCTATACTACTTATAAGAGAGCAGACATTATCTTCTCTAAGTGCACCCCATAAAACATACACGGATACATTACCACCACATGATTAGTCCCACTAAACTCAATCTAACGGCTAGCCTTAACCTAATTTGTTCTCTGTGTGCACTTAGCAATTTACATTGACTGACCGTACTCCACCGCGGAGGAAAATATGAAAGTCCACATCTGGTCAATTAGGAAACTATAATCACGGACACTCCATTAAGAAACTAATCACCGGCGCATCTAATTATTAGAAAACTAATCACAAATGCATCTTATTATTAGGAAACTAATCACGGGTGCATCATATTATTAGGAAAATAATCGCGCATCCTATTAAGAAATTAATCATGGACGCATCTAATTATTAGGAAACTAATCACGGACGCATCCTATTAGATAACTAATCATGAACGCATCTAATTATTAGGAAACTAATCGCGAGCGCATCCTATCGTCTCGGGAATCATGATCGCGAGTCGCCTGCCGTCACCAGCCCACCACCCACGCGAGCCACAGTGGGAGACACGCAAGGAGGAGCTGCGGCTTCCTCCGAACTCACACACGTGTCATCGCCGCTTTCGTCTTCTGCCTGGAGGCCAGGTCATTTTTCTACTGACTGCAACGACTTCGTCCACGTCCTGGCATGCTCTCCGGGAACCACCGGCATCCGCGTCGACTTCAGCTCCGTCCATAATACCCACGCTGACAACCACCCACCGCTAACGCCCTTCAAGTGGGGGCAATGCTGAGTATTCTGGACTAGTATAAGCGGGCCAAAAAAATCAAGTGGGGGCGCCTCGGTGCATGGAGGGCTCCGCCTCAAAGCTGGACTACTGATTCACATGCGTTGACAACGCCGCCCAGCTGGTGAGAGGACACGGTCGCCGCGGCTGCTCGCAGGCCTGAACGACGGAGCCGCTCGCCTTCACGCGAACGCGCCGCACGCACGCACTAATCAGGTAAGCACCGAGTGTTGTTTTTTTACTGTCATCGCTACCTCGCCGGTGGTGACACATCTAGAAGTATAGGAACTAGAGATGAGGCAATGATAAACAGAGGCGCGCTGGAGCACACACAGTTGGGTTTCAGGCAACCAATGCCTTCTTTCTTTCTTTCTTTATTTTTTCACTAATTTTCACGTATCTGCAACAGACATCCCTGTTTTTTTAAGTACTGACTACCGGTTATTACATTGCCAACTCACGACTACATAGTGAACTCACAGACAAATTCGTTGAACCAAGACCTTACTTGCAGTCATGAAATTATGTGAAAAAACCCAGAAGTTTGCATAAGTTTTAGTGAAAAAAATAAAGTTCGCATAAGTTTTACTAAAAAAACCCTGAAGTTTGCATAACTGTATTTGTTTGTCCAACAAATACATGGCAATTGTAATTTTACATGAGCATTTTCATACTGTCCTTATCTACAGTTGAGTTAACATGTTTTCCTGATAGAATACTTGGACCACATACAAGAGAAGCAAAAAATGCATGTTGATTATGATGATGACGAATGTAGGATATTTTGTGGTCATGGTAAATTCTCATATCATTTATTTTATTTCATTATTGCACTCTTCATTACATACTATGCACGACCACTTTGGTAGAGGCGACGAGTTCGCATCATACAGAGAGACAAACCATGTTTCTTCGAATATCTTGAATCATGATCCTTATGACTTCATCTCTACTACTTATAAGAAGTACATTTTTTCATTTGACTATTTCTTGACTTGAGAGGTAAGGTATGTTTTATCCACTAGAGTTGCTAAAATTGGAAGCATGTCTGCAGTTTTTTTCTTTCTAAACTGGCATTTGTTGGCCTTTTTGCCACTTTATTCTTACAAGTGGTAGCCTACGCATGTTGAAGACCATTTCCAAATTATTTATCTTCGTATCATTATTACTATAAACTGAGAGGATATTTGTTATATTGTCAAAATTTTAGAATGTTGAGCCCTTAAATAAATGTGTAGTACTCTAGTAACTGTTCCAATTTGTCGTATTAATGCTTTTGGCCAGTGAATAACAAGTATAATTATGCAATTTATCACTGTAATTTTTATTTTGTTTACATGTTCTATTTTCATAATAAAGTAAGTCACTTTTCTTGCCTCCAGACATTACGATACTTGTGTGCAATAGTAGAATCGGATGGTCCAGCTAGCATTTTTTTGTCTTGTTTCACAGCTGATTCTATGCAGTCAAGACATCTCTATACTTTTCTATCTGACAATGGCTTCCTCTTTTCAACAAACCATAGAGGTCTCTTCCCACTATTGTGGTTGACACTCAATTGTAATAATAATTCTTGACCGGAGTTTGTTGGCACTGAAACAGTTCCTTAGCTTGTCCTAAGTGACATTTTCATGTGTGATTATACTTGCATAAATGTGTGCATATGAAGAATCATGATGAATCTTCTAAATAATTTTGCGTTTTATACATTGGAAACACTTGGTGGTCTTTTAATACAGGAGACATGTTGATTAAGGAGAAACGATATTTCAAATTGTTTGTACGAGTAGGGAATAAGAGATTGTGTATTTTATAGGGAAAATTCAAATTTATGAATAAATTGTCTTGTATTAAGTTTAGTATAGTGTGTTAATCCAAATAGACCCGTATTACACGTGCACACTTATTAGTTTAAATAGACGTGTGTTGCACGTGCACACTTACTAGTTAAACACAAAAACACAACCAAAACATAGGCTAGATAATTTATTTATTACTAAACAGGAGCAAAAAGCAAGAAATAAAAATAAAATTGGGTTGCCTCCCAACAAGCGTTATCGTTTAACGCCCCTAGCTAGGCATAACAAGCAAGAATAGATCTAGGTATTGCCATCTTTGGTAAGCAATCCATAAGTGGCTCTCATAATAGATTCATAAGGTAATTTAATTTTCTTTCTAGGGAAGTGTTCCATGCCTTTCCTTAATGGAAATTGGAATCTAATATTTCCTTCCTTCATATCAATAATTGCACCAATCGTTCTAAGGAAAGGTCTAACAAGAATAATAGGACATGAAGGATTGCAATCTATGTCAAGAACAATAAAATCTACGGGCGCATAATTCCTATTTGCAACAATAAGAACATCATTAATTCTTCCCATAGGTTTCTTAATAGTGGAATCCGCAAGGTGCAAGTTTAGAGAGCAATCATCAAAATCACGGAAACCTAACAAATCACACAAAGTCTTTGGAATCATGGAAACACTAGCACCCAAATCACATAAAGCATAGCATTCATGATCTTTAATTTTAATTTTAATAGTTGGTTCCCACTCATCATAAAGTTTTCTAGGGATAGAAACTTACAATTCAAGTTTTTCTTCATAAGATTGCATCAAGGCATCAACGATATGTTTAGTAAACGCTTTATTTTGACTATAAGCGTGAGGAGAATTTAGCACGGATTGCAACAAGGAAATACAATCAATAAAAGAGCAATTTTCATAGTTAAATTCCTTGAAATCCATAATAGTGGGTTTAGCAACATCTAGGGTTTTAATTTCTTCAATCCCACTTTTATCAAATTTAGCATCAAGATCAAAAGATTCAGAATTCTTGGAACGCCTTCTAGGTAAAGGTGGATCATATTCAGTCCCATCATTATCAAGATTCATATTGCAAAACAAAGATTTATTAGGGGACACATCAATAACTTTTAGATCTTCATCATTATTTTCATAGGAACTAGAAGAACACGCTTTTATAAAGGCATCTTTCTTAGCACGGATCCTAGCGGTTCTTTCTTTGCACTCATCAATGGAAATTCTCATGGCTTTGAGAGACTCATTGATATCAATCTTAGGTGGAATAGATCTAAGTTTCAAAGAATCAACATCAAGAGCAATTCTATCAACGTTCCTAGCCAAATCAGCAATCTTAAGCAATTTTTTTTCAATCATAGCGTTAAAATTCTTTTGCGAAGTAATAAATTATTTAATATTAGATTCAAAATCAGAGGGCATCTTATTATAATTTCCATAAGAATTGTTGTAGGAATTACCATAATTATTAGAGGGATTACTAGGATAAGGCCTAGGGTTGAAATTTCCTCTATACGCGTTGTTACCAAAATTGTTCCTACCAACAAATTTCACATCCATAGATTCATTATTATTCTCAATCAAAGTAGACAAGGGCATATCATTAGGATCAGAAGAAACACTCTTATTAGCATATAATTTCATAAGTTCATCCATTTTTTCACTCAAAACATTAATTTCTTCTATCGCATGCACCTTTTTATTAGTAGATCTTTCAGTATGCCATTGAGAATAATTAACCATAATATTATCTAGGAGTTTAGTAGCTTCTCCTAAAGTGATTTCCATAAAAGTGCCTCCCGCAGCTGAATCTAAAAGATTTCTAGAAGCAAAATTCAATCTGGCATAAAATTTTTGTATAATCATCCATAAATTTAAACCATGAGTAGGGCAATTACGTATCATTAATTTCATTCTCTCCCAAGCTTGTGCAACATGTTCATGATCAAGTTGCTTAAAATTCATAATATCGTTTCTAAGAGAGATGATCTTAGCGGGAGGAAAATACTTAGAGATAAAAGCATCTTTGCACTTGTTCCATGAATCAATACTGTTTTTAGGCAAAGACGAAAACCAAGCTTTAGCACGATCTCCAAGCGAAAAAGGAAATAGCTTCAATTTAACAATATCATTATCCATATCTTTCTTCTTTTGCATGTCACACAAATCAACGAAGCTATTTAGATGGGTAGCGGCATCTTCACTAGGAAGGCCGAAGAACGGATCTTTCATAACAAGATTCAGTAAAGCAGCATTAATTTCACAAGATTCAGCATCGGTAAGAGGAGCAATCGGAGTGCTAATAAAATCATTGTTGTTGGTATTGTTGAAGTCACATAATTTAGTATTATCTTGAGCCATCGTAACAAGCAAGTAAACTAACACACAAGAAAACAAAAAGCAAGCGGGCAAAAAGAGGCAAATAGAGGGAGGATAGAGAGAGAGAGGGCAAATAAAACTGCAAGGGTGAAGTGGGGGAGAGGAAAACGAGAGGCAAATGGCAAATAATGTAATGCGGGAGATAAGGGTATGTGTTGGGTACTTGGTATGTTGACTTTTGCGTAGACCTCCCCGGCAACGGCGCCAGAAATCCTTCTTGCTACCTCTTTTAGCACTGCGTTGGTTTTCCTCGAAGAGGAAGGGATGATGCAGCAAAGTAGTGTAAGTATTTCCCTCAGTTTTTGAGAACCAAGGTATCAATCCAGTAGGAGGCTACGTGCGAGTCCCTCGGACCTGCACAAAACAAATAAATCCTCGCAACCAACGCAAATAGGGGTTGTCAATCCCTATAGGGCCACTTACGAGAGTGAGATCTGATAGATATGATAAGATAATATTTTTGGTATTTTTATGATAAAGATTGCAAAGTAAAATAAAGGCAAAGTAAATAGCAAAGTAAATAACTAAGTAGTAGGAGATTGATATGATAAAGATAGACCCGGGGGCCATAGGTTTCACTAGTGGCTTCTCTCGAGAGCATAAGTATTCTACGATGGGTGAACAAATTACTGTTGAGCAATTGACAGAATTGAGCATAGTTATGAGAATATCTAGGTATGATCATGTATATAGGCATCACGTCCGAGACAAGTAGACCGACTCCTGCCTACATCTACTACTATTACTCCACTCGTCGACCGCTATCCAGCATGCATCTAGAGTATTAAGTTAAAAACAGAGTAACACCTTAAGCAAGATGACATGATGTAGAGGGATAGACTCATGCAATATTATTCATAGATAGACTTGATCATAAACCCACAATTCATCGGTCTCAACAAACACACCGCAAAAAGACGATTACATCGAATAGATCTCCACAAGAGAGGGGGAGAACATTGTATTGAGATCCAAAAAGAGAGAAGAAGCCATCTAGCTACTAACTATGGACCCGTAGGTCTGAGGTAAACTACTCACACTTCATCAGAGGGGCTATGGTGTTGATGAAGAAGCCCTCCGTGATCGATGCCCCCTCCGGCGCAGCTCCAGAACAGGCCCCAAGATGGGATCTCATGGATACAAAAAGTTACGGTGGTGGAATTAGGGTTTTGGCTCCGTATCTGATCGTTTGGGGGTACGTGGGTATATATAGGAGGAAGAAGTACGTCGGTGGAGCAACAGGGGGCCCACGAGGGTGGAGGGCGTGCCTGGGGGGTAGGCGCGCCCCCCTACCTCATGGCCTCCTATTACATGTCTTGATGTAGGGTCCAAGTCTCCTGAGTTGTATTCGATGAGAAAATCACGTTCCCGAAGATTTCATTCCGTTTGGACTCCGTTTGATATTCCTTTTCTTCAAAACCCTAAAACAGGCAAAAAACAACAATTCTGGGCTGGGCCTCCGGTTAATAGGTTAGTCCCAAAATAATATAAAAGTGGATAATAAAGCCCAATAATGTCCAAAATAGTAGATAATATAGCATGGAGCAATCAAAAATTATAGATACGTTGGAGACGTATCATCGGCCATACCGCATAACAACAGACGTTGTTCCCTTTGTCATCGGTATGTTACTTGCCCGAGATTCAATCGTCGGTATCTCAATACCTAGTTCAATATCGTTACCGGCAAGTCTCTTTACTCGTTCCGTAACACATCATCCCGCAACCAACTCATTAGTTGCAATGCTTGCAAGGCTTAAGTGATGTGTATTACCGAGTGGGCCCAAAGATACCTCTCCGACAATCGGAGTGACAAATCCTAATCTCGAAATACGCCAATCCAACAAGTACCTTCGGAGACACCTATAGAGCACCTTTATAATCACCCAGTCACGTTGTGACGTTTGGTAGCACACAAAGTGTTCCTCCGGTAAACGGGAGTTGCATAATCTCATAGTCATAGGAACATGTATAAGTCATGAAGAAAGCAATAGCAACAAACTAAACGATCAAGTGCTAAGCTAACGAAATGGGTCAAGTCAATCACATCATTCTCCTAATAATGTGACCCCGTTAATCAAATGACAACTCTTTGTCTATGGTCAGGAAACATAACCATCTTTGATCAACGAGCTAGTCAAGTAGAGGCATACTAGTGAAATTCTGTTTGTCTATGTATTCACACATGTATCATGTTTCCGTTTAATACAATTCTAGCATGAATAATAAACATTTATCATGATATAAGGAAATAAATAATAACTTTATTATTGCCTATAGGGCATATTTCCTTCAGTCTCCCACTTGCATTAGAGTCAATAATCTAGATTACACAGTAATGATTCTAACACCCATGGAGCCTTGGTGTTGATCATGTTTTGCTCGTGGAAGAGGCTTAGTCAACGGGTCTGCAACTTCAGATCCGTATGTATCTTGCAAATCAATATGTCTCCCACCTGGACTTGGTCCCGGATGGAGTTGAAGCGTCTCTTGATGTGCTAGGTTCTCTTGTGAAATCTGGATTCCTTTGCCAAAGCAATTGCACCAGTATTGTCACAAAAGATTTTCATTGGACCCAATGCATTAGGTATGACACCTAGATCGGATATGAAGTCCTTCATCCAGACTCCTTCATTTGCTGCTTCTGTAGCAGCTATGTACTCAGCTTCACATGTAGATCCCACTATGACGCTTTGTTTAGAACTGCACCAACTGACAGCTCCACCGTTTAATAAAAACACGTATCCGGTTTGCGATTTAGAATCGTCCAGATCAGTGTCAAAGCTTGCATCAACGTAACCATTTACGACGAGCTCTTTTTCACCTCCATAAACGAGAAACATATCCTTCGTACTTTTCAGGTATTTCAGGATGTTCTTGACCACTGTCCAGTGATCCACTCCTGGATTACTTCGGTACCTACCTTCTAAACTAATAGCAAGGCACACATCAGGTCTGGTACACAGCATTGCATACATGATAGAGCCTATGGCTGAAGCATAGGGAACATCTTTCATTTTCTCTCTATCTTCTGCAGTGGTCGGGCATTGAGTCTTGCTCAACTTCACACCTTGTAACACAGGCAAGAACCCTTTATTTGCTTGATCCATTTTGAACTTCTTCAAAACTTTGTCAAGGTATGTGCTTTGTGAAAGTCCAATTAAGCGTCTCGATCTATCTCTATAGATCTAGATGCCCAATATATAAGAAGCTTCTCCGAGATCTTTCATTGAAAAACTCTTATTCAGATATCCTTTTATGCTATCCAAAAATTCTATATCATTTCCAATCAACAATATGTCATCCACATATAATATTAGAAATGCTACACAGCTCCCACTCACTTTCTTGTAAATACAGGCTTCTCCAAAAGTCTGTATAAAACCATAAGCTTTGATCACACTATCAAAATGTTTATTCCAACTCCGAGAGGCTTGCACCAGTCCATAAATGGATCGCTGGAGCTTGCACACTTTGTTAGCTCCCTTTGGATCGACAAAACCTTCCGGTTGCATCATATACAACTCTTCTTCTAGAAATCCATTCAGGAATGCAGTTTTGACATCCATTTGCCAAATTTCATAATCATAAAATGCAGCAATTGCTAACATGATTCGGAGAGACTTAAGCATCACTACAGGTGAGAAAGTCTCATTGTAGCCAATCCCTTGAACTTGTCGAAAACCTTTTGCAACAAGGTGAGCTTTATAGACAGTAACATTACTGTCAGCGTCAGTCTTCTTCTTGAAGATCCATTTATTTTCAATGTCTTGCCGATCATTGGGTAAGTCAACCAAAGTCCATACTTTGTTCTCATACATGGATCCCATCTCGGATTTCATGGCTTCAAGCCATTTTGCAGAATCTGGGCTCACCATCGCTTCTTCATAGTTCGTAGGTTCGTCATGGTCTAGCAACATAACCTCCAAAACAGGATTACCGTACCACTCTGGTGCGGATCTCACTCTGGTTGACCTACGAGGTTCAGTAACAACTTGATCTGAAGTTTCATGATCATCTTCATTAACTTCCTCACTAATTGGTGTAGGTGTCACAGGAACCGGTTTCTGTGATGAACTACTTTCCAATAAGGGAGCAGGTACAGTTACCTCATCAAGTTCTACTTTCCTCCCACTCACTTCTTTCGAGAGAAACTCCTTCTCTAGAAAGATTCCAAATTTAGCAACAAAAGTCTTGCCTTCGGATCTGTGATAGAAGGTGTACCCAACAGTCTCTTTTGGATATCCTATGAAGACACATTTCTCCAATTTGGGTCCGAGCTTACCAGGTTGAAGCTTTTTCACATAAGCATCGCAGCCCCAAACTTTAAGAAACGACAACTTTGGTTTGTTGCCAAACCATAGTTCATAAGGCGTCGTCTCAACGGATTTTGGTGGTGCCCTATTTAACGTGAATGCAGCTGTCTCTAGAGCATAACCCCAAAATGAGAGCGGTAAATCAGTAAGAGACATCATAGATCGCACCATATCTAGTAAAGTACGATTACGATGTTCGGACATACCATTACGTTGTGGTGTTCCGGGTGGCGTGAGTTGCGAAACTATTCCGCATTGTTTCAAATGAAGACCAAACTCGTAACTCAAATATTCTCCTCCACGATTAGATCATAGAAACTTTATTTTCTTGTTACAATGATTTTCAACTTCACTATGAAATTCTTTGAACTTTTCAAATGTTTCAGACTTATGTTTCATTAAGTAGATATACCCATATCTGCTTAAATCATCTGTGAAGGTGAGAAAATAACGATACCCAACGTGAGCCTTAATATTCATCAGACCACACACATCTGTATGTATGATTTCCAACAAATCTGTTGCTCGCTCCATAGTTTCGGAGAACGGCGTTTTAGTCATCTTGCCCATGAGGCACGGTTCACAAGTACCAAGTGATTCATAATCAAGTGGTTCCAAAAGTCCATCGGTATGGAGTTTCTTCATGCGCTTTATACCGATATGACCTAAATGGCAGTGCCACAAATAAGTTGCACAATCATTATCAACTCTTCATCTTTTGGCTTCAATATTATGAATATGTGTATCACTACTATCGAGATTCAATAAGAATAGACCACTCTTCAAGGGTGCATGACCATAAAAGATATTACTCATATAAATAGAACAACCATTATTCTCTGATTTAAATGAATAACCGTCTCGCATCAAACAAGATCTAGATATAATGTTCATGCTCAACGCTGGCACCAAATAACAATTATTCAGGTCTAAAACTAATCCCGAAGGTAGATGTAGAGGTAGCGTGCCGACTGCGATCACATCGACTTTGGAACCATTTCCCACGTGCATCGTCACCTCGTCCTTAGCCAATCTTCGCTTAATCCATAGCCCCTGTTTCAAGTTGCAAATATTAGCAACAGAACCAGTATCAAATACCCAGGTGCTACTGTGAGCATTAGTAAGGTACACATCAATAACATGTATATCACATATACCTTTGTTCACCTTGCCATCCTTCTTATCCGCCAAATACTTGGGGCAGTTCCGCTTCCAGTGACTAGTCTGCTTGCAGTAGAAGCACTTAGTCTCAGGCTTAGGTCCAGACATGGGTTTATTCTCTTGAGTAGCAACTTGTTTGCCGTTCTTCTTGAAGTTCCCCTTCTTCTTCCCTTTGCCCTTTTTCTTGAAACTGGTGGTCTTATTGACCATCAACACTTGATGCTCCTTCTTGATTTCTACCTCCGCAACCTTTAGCATCGCGAAGAGCTCGGGAATTGTCTTATTCATCCCTTGCATATTATAGTTCATCATGAAGCTTTTGTAGCTTGGTGGCAGTGATTGAATAACTTTGTCAATGACACTATCAACGGGAAGATTAACTCCCAGTTGAGTCAAGTGATTATGATACCTAAACATTTTGAGTATATGTTCACTGACAGAACTATTCTCCTCCATCTTGCAGCTATAGAACTTATTGGAGACTTCATATCTCTCAGTCTGGGCATTTGCTTGAAATATTAACTTCAATTCCTAGAACATCTCATATGCTCCATGATGTTCAAAACATCGTTGAAGTCCCGGTTCTAAGCCGTAAAGCATGGCACACTGAACTATCGAGTAGTCATCAGCTTTACTCTGCCAAACGTTCTTAATGTTGTCAGCAGCATCTGCAGCAGGCCTGGCACCCAGCGGTGCTTCCAGGACGTAATTCTCCTGTGTAGCAATGAGGATAATCCTCAAGTTACGGACCCAGTCCGTGTAATTGCTACCATCATCTTTGAACTTTGCTTTCTCAAGGAACGCATTAAAATTCAATGGAACAACAGCACGAGCCATCTATCTACAATCAACATAGACAAGCAAGAAACTATCAGGTACTAAGTTCATGGTAAATTTAAGTTCAATTAATCATATTACTTAAGAACTCCCACTTAGATAGACATCCCTCTAATCCTCTAAGTGATCACATGATCCAAATCAACTAAACCATGTCCGATCATCACGTGAGATGGAGTAGTTTCAATGGTGAACATCACTATGTTGATCATATCTACTATATGATTCACGCTCGACCTTTCGGTCTCAGTGTTCCGAGGCCATATCTGCATATGCTAGGATCGTCAAGTTTAACCTGAGTATTCTGCGTGTGCAACTGTTTTGCACCCGTTGTATTTGAACATAGAGCCTATCACACCCGATCATCACGTGGTGTCTCAGCACGAAGAACTTTCGCAATGGTGCAAACTCAGGGAGAACACTTTTATCTTGAAATTTAGTGAAAGATCATCTTATAATGCTACCGTGAAACAAAGCAAGAGAAGATGCATAAAAGATAAACATCACATGCAATCAAAATAAGTGATATGATATGGCCATCATCATCTTATGCTTGTGATCTCCATCTCCGAAGCACCGTCATGATCACCATCGTCACTGGCGCGACACCTTGATCTCCATCATAGCATCGTTGTTGTCTCGCCAACTTATGCTTCTACGACTATTGCTACTGCTTAGTGATAAAGTAAAGCATTACAGGGCGATTGCATTGCATACAATAAAGCGACAACCATATGGCTCCTGCCAGTTGCCGATAACTTGGTTACAAAACATGATTATCTCATACAATAAAATATAGCATCATGCCTTGACCATATCACATCACAACATGCCCTGCAAAAACAAGTTAGACGTCCTCTACTTTGTTGTTGCAGAGTTTTACGTGGCTGCTATGGGCTGAGCAAGAACCGTTCTTACCTACGCATCAAAACCACAACGATAGTTCGTCAAGTTAGTGATGTTTTAACCTTCTCAAGGACCGGGCGTAGCCACACTTGGTTCAACTAAAGTTGGAGAAACTGACACCCGCCAGCCACCTGTGTGCAAAGCACGTCGGTAGAACCAATATTGCGTAAGCGTACGCGTAATGTCGGTCCGGGCCGCTTCATCCAAAAATACCGCTGAACCAAAGTATGACATGCTGGTAAGCAGTATGACTTGTATCGCCCACAACACACTTGTGTTCTACTCATGCATATGACATCTACGCATAAAACCTGGCTCGGATGCCACTGTTGGGGAACATAGTAATTTCAAAAAAATTCCTACGCACACGCAAGATCATGGTGATGCATAGCAACGAGAGGGGAGAGTGTGTCCACGTACCCTCGTAGACCAAAAGCGGAAGCGTTAGCACAACACGGTTGATGTAGTTGTACGTCTTCATGATCCGACCAATCAAGTACCGAACGCACGGCACCTCCGAGTTCTGCACACGTTCAACTCGATGACGTCCCTCGAACTCCGATCCAGCCGAGTGTTGAGGGAGAGTTTTGTCAGCACGACGGCGTGGTGACGATGATGATGTTCTACCGATGCAGGGTTTCTCCTAAGCACCGCTACGATATGATCGAGGTGGATTATGGTGGAGGGGGCACCGCACACGGCTAAGAGATCAAGAGATCAATTGTTGTGTCTATGGGGTGCCCCCTTCCTCCGTATATAAAGGGGGAGGAGGAGAGGGCCGGCCAAGGTGGTGGCGCGCCCTAGGAGGAGGAAACCTACTCCAAGTAGGTTTGCCCCTCCCTTTCCTAATCCAAGAAGGAGCGTGAAGGAAGGAGTGGGAGAGGGGAAAGGCAAGGGGGGCGCCGCCCCCCTTTCCTTGTCCTATTCGGACTCAAGGGGAGGGGAGCGCCTCTTGCCCTGGCCGGCCCCTCTCTCTCCACTATGGCCAACAAGGCCCATTAGTTCCCGGGGGGTTCCGGTAACCCCTGGTACTCCGATAAATGTCTGAAACCTTCCGGAACCTTTCCGGTGTCCAAACATAGTCGTCCAATATATCGATCTTTACGTCTCGAACATTTCGAGACTCCTCATCATGTCCATGATCACATACGGGACTCCGAACTACCTTCGGTACATCAAAACATATAAACTCATAATATAACTGTCATCTAACTTTAAGCATGCAGACCCTACGGGTTCGAGAACTATGTAGACATGACCGAGACACGTCTCCGGTCAATAACCAATAGCGGAACCTGGATGCTCATATTGGCTCCTACATATTCTACGAAGATCTTTATTGGTCAAACCGCATAACAACATACGTTGTTCCCTTTGTCATCGGTATGTTACTCGCCCGAGATTCGATCGTCGGTATCTCAATACCTAGTTAAATCTCGTTACCGGCAAGTCTCTTTACTCGTTCCATAACACATCATCCCACAACCAACTCATTAGTTGCAATGCTTGCAAGGCTTAAGTGATGTGTATTACCAAGTGGGCCCGGAGATACCTCTCCGATAATCGGAGTGACAAATCCTAATCTCGAAATACGCCAACCCAACAAGTACCTTCGAAGACACCTGTAGAGCACCTTTACAATCACCCAGTTACGTTCTGACGTTTGGTAGCACACAAAGTGTTCCTCCGGTAAACGGGAGTTGCATAATCTCATAGTCATAGGAACATGTATAAGTCATGAAGAAAGCAATAGCAACAAACTAAACGATCAAGTGCTAAGCTAACGAAATGGGTCAAGTCAATCACATCATTCTCCTAATGATGTGGCCCCGTTAATCAAATGACAACTCTTTGTCTATGGTCAGGAAACATAACCATCTTTGATCAACGAGCTAGTCAAGTAGAGGCATACTAGTGACATTCTGTTTGTCTATGTATTCACACATGTATCATGTTTCCGTTTAATACAATTCTAGCATGAATAATAAACATTTATCATGATATAAGGAAATAAATAATAACTTTATTATTGCCTCTAGGGCATATTTCCTTCAACTTTGTCTACATCATGTCATCTTGCTTAAGGCGTTACTTCGTTCTTTATGAACTTAATACTCTAGATGCATACTGGATAGCGGTCGATGTGTGGAGTAATAGTAGTAGATGCAGAATCATTTTGGTCTACTTGTCTCGGACGTGATGCATATATACATGATCATTTCCTTGGATATCGTCATGATTATTTGCGTTTCTACCAATTTCCCAACAGTAATTTGTCTACCCACTGAATGCTATTTTCAAGAGAGAATTCTCTAATGAAAATTATGGCCCCGAGTCTACTTTTATCATATATTAAAAATCCTAAAAAATACTTTGTTGTACTTTTACTTTATTTATTTTATTTTGTATTTTTGTCCGATATATCTATCTATCACCATACAATTTAATCTTGGAATTAACCTCCATGGGATTGACAACCCCCGGTTAGCAGACTAAGGTATAGCCTAGTGGTGGGAAGGGGCTGATGCCTTCCCACCCACCCAGGTTCAAGGCATGGTACTTGCAATTTGGGTTTGTTGCACCAATTATACTATAAGGGGTTCCCTTACAGTCTTTCTGTCAAAAAAACAACCCCCGGTTCACGTTGGGTGCGAGGATTTGTTATTTTGTGTGCAGGTGATGCTAACGAGTTGTTGCGTGATTCTCCTACTGGATTGATAACCTTGGTTTCATAACTGAGGGAAATACTTATCTCTATTGTACTGCATCATCCCCTCCTCTTCGGGGAAATCCCAACGCGGCTCACAAGTAGCAAACCACACCAATTCCGTTGTCGCCTCTGTATGAGGAGACATGTGTTCAATCGTATTCGGGATGGAGTGATAGGATCTGACCCATCTTTGAGTGCAAAGAGGATGCCCTTGGCAAGCTTGGCTTCTCCTCTTACCAAAAAGTGCACTACGGCTATTCGCATGCTTGCATACGGAATTTCACGTGATCTTGTTGATGAGTACATGCGTATGAGTGAGTCCACATGTCTCTTATCAATGTATAGTTTCTGCAAGGCCGTGGTGGCAGTGTTTGTCCCTCAGTACCTGAGAGAGCCAACTATCGCTGATACAAAAAGGTTGTTGGCAATCAATGTCGATAGGGGCTTTCCGGATATGCTTGGTAATATAGATTGTATGAGAACTGTCCATTTACTTGGTAGGGGCAGTACAAGGGGCACGTGAAAGGTGCCACTGCCATACTAGAAGCGGTGGCTTCACAAGATCTGTGGATATGTCATTCTTTCTTCGGCATGGTTGGTTCTCACAATGATATCAACATGCTTCAGCATTCGCAAGGCTTGCACAAGGCCACTCCTCAAAGTTTAACTTTGAGATCAATGGCCACCATTACAACAAGGGATACAACCTAGCTAATGGTATCTATCCTCAATGGTCAACTCTTGTGAAGACAATACCCAATCCGCAAGGAGAGAAGAGACAGAGAAAGCTCCAGTTTTTGTCAAGTTCCAAGCCACAAAATCTGACATATCATATGATGGTAGTCGGATAGAGAGTATACGAAAAACATCCATGGTTCAAAAAGTCTGCTCAACTAGTTGTATATCTGATAACCCACAAGTATAGGGGGTTGCAACAGTTTTCGAGGGTAGAGTATTCAACCCAAATTTATTGATTCGACACAAGGGGAGTCAAAGAATATTCTCAAGTATTAGCAGCTGAGTTGTCAATTCAACCACATGTGAAATACTTAATATCTGGAGTAAAGTATTTAGTAGCGAAGTAATATGGAAGTAATGGTAACAATGGCAAAAGTAATAGTAACAGTTTCGTAGCAGTCGAAATAGTGGCAACGGAAAAGTAACTTAGCAAAGATCCATATGTGAACAGCTCGTAGGCAATGGATCAATGATGGATAATTATGTCAGATGGCATTCATCATGCAACGGTTATAACATAGGGTCACACAGAACTAGCTCCGATTCATCAATATAATGTAGGCATGTATTCCAAATATAGTCATACGTGCTTATGGAAAAGAACTTGCATGACATCTTTTGTCCTACCCTCCCGTGGCGGCAGGGTCCTAGTGGAAACTAAGGGATATTAAGGCCTCCTTTTAATAGAGTACCAGACCAAAGCATTAGCACTTAGTGAATACATGAACTCCTCAAACTACAGTCATCACCAGGAAGTGTCCCGACTATTGTCACTCTGGGGTTGCCGGATCATAACACGGAGTAGGTGGCTATAACTTGCAATATCGGACCAAGAACACAAATATATTCATGAAAATATAATAGGTTCAGATATGAAATCATGGCACTTGGGCCCTAGTGACAAGCATTAGGCATAGCAAAGTCATAGCAACATCAATCTTAGAACATAGTGGATACTAGGGATCAAACCTTAACAAAACTAACTCGATTATGGTAAATCTCATCCAACCCATCACGGTCCAGCAAGCCTATGATGGAATTACTCACGAACGGTGGTGAGTATCATGAAATTGGTGATGGAGGATGGTTAATGATGACGATCACTACTGCAGGATGCTGCTAACGCGACACTACGATCAGAGACCCTTCGACGAAACTGTGTGCGATGCAATAATCGCAAACGGTGGTGTAAAAGAACCGTCAAAAAAGGTGCAAAATGTTTGCGATGGCGGAGCCATCAAACACGGTTCAGATTTTAGTTGCGTGTGTGATGCAAGGCATACGGTTCAGTCCGATGAACTATTTGCGATGAGGCAGAACAAAAGAAACAGGCAGCCAGATGAAGGCGTGTGCGATATACAACATACGGTTCACTCGGATGAACTGTTTGTGATTAGGCAACACAAAAGAAACGGTCAGCCATATCATGGTGTGTGTGATTGAGGGCATATGCTTCAGAAGGATTAACTGTTTGCGATTAGGCAACAGAACAGAGACGGGCCAGTCATATCAAAGTGTGTGCGATTGATGGCATACACTTCACATGGATGAACTGTTTGCGATTAGCCACACCAAACTAAAATAGTTAGATAGATCAACGTGTGGGCGCTAGACGGGCACACACATTCTAATTAAAAGAAGCATGCGCAATGGTAATAACGAGCACGCACGGTTGTTGGAACAAGACGTGTGCTGACATTGCCTATTGTGGTGCACCCTATGGTGGAAACGCCACGTACGCGGCCGAGAAGGCATACATGCCCACGTTACGCCTACCGGGAATAGTGCCGCACTTATAACCGTCAGTAAATTTTAAGCATGCGTCCCGTCACATTCCAAATTGCAAACCTGTTCACACCGATCAAAACCTAAACGGTTTCCCACTTAGGAGCATATTACTACTCGGTTATGAATACTACTACTCCAAGATGACTGCACATTCCTCCTCAACTCCTCATCCACAAAAACAAAGTGATTCATCATCATTCCCTTTCCGTCTGCCATGGCCAGCGTGAGTTCTGGGTCGAGAGATTGCCACCAGGGAGATGCGATCATGGAAGCAGAAGCACGAGAGATGTCCCGCCTCGCCACGAATGTAGCCGGCATCTCCCTCCACGCGGCCATAGTATCACAGAGGTCCCGCCGCGCCGCCGAAGCAGCACGCAGGTCCCACCGCGCCATCAATGCGGCATACTGGTCCGGCCGCGTTGCAGAAGCATAAGAGATGTCCCGCCGCGCCGCAAATGCAGCAGAGATGTCCTCCCGTGCCACGGCAGCCGGGGAAATGTCTCACGGGCAGGCGAGGACTCTTACAGGTGCATGCATGCAATCGTCCATAGCCTGGAGCATATCTCCTGCTGGGCGAGGTTGCAGGACGACATGAAAGCCTCTTTTGGCGGCGTCATCCGGCAACTAAATGAGAGCAATGCGAAGCTCCGGGCCAAGAGCGACCTGCTGAGGGCGAAGATCGTTAGAAGTGCGGAGCAGCAGGAGGAGACCGCTGCCTTGTTGAAGAGGACCGGCATCATCATCGAGAAACTTATGGACGAGAATGCTATGCTGCGGATCGAGCGCAGAAGGCTGGTGGAGGAATCCGCGGATGCTCTCAAGCAGCATCTTGAGGACAAGAAAGAGCTCATCGCCACTCGCCGCGGAGACCTACAGCAACGTAGAGATCAGCGAGGCAGATCGTTGTCTTCCTTCTTCTTTTTCCCTTGTGTATTTCGGGCATTGTCGCATGTGGCTTTTTTAATTATGTTCCTAAATATGTAAGACAATTATTATCCACTGTCATCGTCGTTCTATTCATCATGCTTGCTATAAGTCGCAGTCGATGCTATATAGGTCCGTCAGATCTTACATCAAGATCCGTGCAAAACTTTCTTTTCAGAATTTCATTTTTCTCTTTTAAATCTCACTCCAGTGAGACACATAGACACACCATAGAACAGGGGCTCGGGCGCCATATATGGAGACGTTGGGAGGGAGATGCGCGACAGGTAGCGGTCAAAGGGCTCTCCTCCCGATGAGCACGCGCAGGGGCCTGATCGCATGCCTCCCATACTCAAATAGCTACCCCGCATGGCACCTCCTAGCCAATAAAAAAACGGGATGCGTGGTAAATGGTAAGTAGAACGCCCAAGGTTTCAGTAATACTTGTGTTTCCGATTTGTAACGTGACAGCACTTGTTCCAAAATGACTTTGTTGATTGTTAATGTGTGCGCCTTGGCAAATCGGATAGAAAAATTATCACAGCATGTTGGTGCCATGTCATGACACCATGCCAAGTTTCATGATTTTCAGGCGTGTTTTGGATTTACAGGAATTAAAAAACCAAGTTTCTCAATCTTTCCGGCCGAGCCACGACGCCCAGATGCTTGAATTTCATTCCCATTTTTTGCATGGGACCTATAAATTCATCCAAGGACACACATGTGATTTTTCAACCAACTTTGGTGCACTGGAGCATGTGCTTCTAGTTCAAAATTGAATTATGCACATTAAATGCACAGAAACTCAATTAATGTATAAAAAAGACCAAACGAACCCAGAATCATTCCAAAAATTAGCACCATACTTCTATTTGGTCTAATCTGCCTGTGTAAATAAATTAAGGCGGGAGAAGGCGGTGTACGTTTCTCGTTTCGCACACGGAGGTGACACGTTCCCTCTTGGAACCATGAGCCTTCTTGAGGGAAACTCCGGTTTGCAAGAAGCTTACACCAAAGCTTGTCCCAACTCGGCCAAAAAATTTACCGCAGCATGTTGGTGCCATGTCATGACACCATGCCAAGTTTCATGATTTTCAGGCATGTTTTGGATTTACAGGAATTAAAAAACCAAGTTTCTCAATCTTTCCGGCCGAGCCACGATGCCCAGATGTTTGAATTCATTCTCATTTCTTACATGGGACCTATAAATACACCCTAGGACACACATGTGATTTTTCAACCAACTTTGGTGCACTGGAGCATGTGCTTGTAGTTCAAATTTGAATTATGCACATTAAATGCGTAGAAACTCAATTAATGTATAAAAAAGCCAAACAAATCCGGAATAATTCCAAAATTTAGCACGATACTTCTATTTGGTCTAATATGCCTGCGTAAAAAAATAAGGTGGGAGAAGGCAGTGTACGTATCTCGTATCGCACACAGAGGTGACACGTTCCCTCTCGGAACCACGAGCCTTCTTGAGGGAAGCTCCGGTTTGCAAGAAACTTACACCAAAGCTTGTCCCAATTCGGCCAAAAAATTACCGCATCATGTTGGTGCCATGTGAAGGAAATATGCCCTAGAGGCAATAATAAATTTGTTATTTATATTTCCTTATATCATGATAAATGTTTATTATTCATGCTAGAATTGCATTAACCGGAAACTTAGTACATGTGTGAATACATAGACAAACAGAGTGTCCCTAGTATGCCTCTACTTGACTAGCTCGTTAATCAAAGACGGTTAAGTTTCCTAGCCATGGACATGTGTTGTCATTTGATGAACGGGATCACATCATTAGAGAATGATGTGATGGACAAGACTCATCCGTTAGCTTAGCATAATGATCGTTCAGTTTTATTGCTACTGCTTTCTTCATGACTTATACATGTTACTCTGACTATGAGATTATGCAACTCTCGAATACCGGAGGAACACCTTGTGTGCTATCAAATGTCACAATGTAACTGGGTGATTATAAAGATGCTCTACAGGTGTTTACAATGGTGTTTGTTGAGTTGGCATAGATCGACATTAGGATTTGTCACTCTGTCTATCGGAGAGGTATCTCTGGGCCCTCTCGATTATGCACATCACTATAAGCCTTGCAAGCAATGTGACTAATGAGTTAGTTGCGGGGTGATGCATTACAGAACGAGTAAAGAGACTTGCCGGTAACGAGATTGAACTAGGTATTGAGATACCGACAATCGAATATTGGGCAAGTAACATACCGATGACAAAGGGAACAACGTATGTTGTTATGCGGTTTGACCGATAAAGATCTTCGTAGAATATGTAGGAATCAATATGATCATCCAGGTTCCGCTATTGGTTATTGACCGGAGATGAGTCTCGGTCATGTCTACATAGTTCTCGAACCCGTAGGGTCCGCACGCTTAACGTTCTTTGACGATTTGTATTATGAGTTATGTGATTTGATGACCGAAGTTTGTTCGGAGTCCCGGATGAGATCGGGGACATGATGAGGAGTCTCGAAATGGTCGAGATGTAAAGATCGATATATTGGAAGGCTATATTCGGATATCGTAAAGGTTCCGAGTGATTCGGGTATTTTTTGGAGTACCGGAGAGTTACGGGAATTCGTATTGGGCCTTAATGGGCCATACGGGAGAGGAGAGAAAGGCCTCAAGGGTAGCCGCGCCCCTTCCCCATGGACTGGTCCGAATTGGACTAGGGAAAGGGGGCGCCCCCTTCCTTCCTTCTCCCTTCCCTTTTTCCTATTCCATGTGGGAGGTGGAATCCTACTAGAACTAGTGAGTCCTAGTAGGACTCCACGCACTTTGGGCACGCCCTATGAGGGTCGGCCTCCTCCTCCCTCCATCCTTTATATACGTGGCTGGGGGGCACCCCATGGACACACAAGTTGATCATTGATCCCTTAGCCGTGTGTGGTGCCCCCCTCCAGCATAATCCACATCGTTCATATCATAGTGGTGTTTAGGAGAAACCCTGTTCCGGTAGCATCATCATCACCGTCATCACGTCGTCATGCTGACGAAACTCTCCCTCGACACTCAGCTGGATCGAGAGTTCGTGGGACGTCACTGAGCTGAACGTGTGCAGATCACGGAGGTGCCGTACTTTCGGTACTAGGATCGTGGAGACGTACGACTACATTAATCGCGTTGTCATAACGCTTCCGCTTATGGTCTACGAGGGTACGTGGACAACACTCTTCCACTCTCGTTGCTATGCATCACCATGATATATCTTGCGTGTGCGTAGGAATTTTTTTGAAATTACTGCGTTCCCCAACACCATGTCATGACACCATGCCAAGTTTGATGATTTTCAGGCGTGTTTTGGATTTACAGGAATTAAAAAACCAAGTTTCTCAATCTTTTCGGTCGAGCCACGACGCCTAGATGTTTAAATTTCATTCCCATTTCTTAAATGGGACCTATAAATTCACCAAAGACACACATGTGATTTTTGAACAAACTTTGGTGCATTGGAGCATGTGCTTGTAATTCAAATTTGAATTATGCACAGTAAATGCCCAGAAACTCAGTTAATGCATAAAAATGACAAACGAACCCGGAATAATTCCAAAATTTAGCACGACACTCATGTACTAGTTGCATGTTCACTGTACGTAAATGTTCTAGCAATTCAAACACCACCCTTTCCCTCCGTAACACCATTTTGTCTTTCAAAACATAATGAAAAAATCAGGTATACCACAAAAAGTTTACCATAAAGAATCGTGTGGGATGCGATATAAAATATCTTGACGCACTGTCTTGTTTGGCTTACGCAGGAAGCTTCGTCGTTTACAGTCCACCGCCTCCGCTTGAACCACACTTGCGCGTCGGTTTCTCACGGCACCGAGCGATTTTTTTTGCCACCGCGGAAATATCTATCTCCCTGCCCCCTCCCTCCTACCAAAAGCCACATTTCCACTATTCCTCCTTGTTTTCCAAGTTCAAACCTTCACTGCTACTTACTGGCAGCTTAGCCTCCTCGCCGGCGACCCTTCTTCTTGCAGCGCCGCCTCCTCGTCGGCTACCCTTCTTCTTGCAGCGTCGCCTCCTTGTTGGCAACCCTTATTCTTGCAGCTCCGCCTCCTCGCCGGTGACCCTTCTTCTTGCTGCGTGGCCTCCTCGCCGCCGACCCTTCTTCTTGTTGCATGGCCTCCTCGCCGCTGACCCTTCTTCTTGTTGCGCGACCTCGTCGATATGGTCAGGTAATCCACATCCCACCCACACCATCCTCCTCTTTTCCCGTCCCACATGCCCCGACCGATGGCGCGACACCTTCCACTGAAATCACTGGCCCCCTCTTCCAATTAAGCGCCGCCCACAGCCATTTTGCACGCAGTATAACGTGGAGCTCAGTAGCATGTGGCTGCACGCGCGCACAAGGTCACTATGGCTGCCATGCGTGTCGACCGCCAGATCTTGGAGGAGCACCTCGTCTTCGAGGCCATCGTCGACACCGCCACGCGGTTTTCTACTCTAAAATACAGTTCTTGCTGCTTTCTCGAGGCCACCGCCAGTGCCTTCTAGTGATTTGTCCTCTGTAATGTGAATATGCAATCTGATGTTCAGTTAACAGTTTGGTCCTCTGAAATGTAATGTTCTGTTAACACTTTGGTCCAACAATTGCTACATTTCTTAATACTGTTCTCAAGCATTCTTTGTTTTGTTAACTGACTTATCTTCTAGTACATGTTTCCATTCTGCAATGATGTGCTCAGTTAATTATTTTGGTTCATTTGGTCTGCTATCCATTTAACAGTTTTTTTTAGTTCTGCAATTTGATTTTTATTTGTTGTGGGTACAATTTTGTATTGTTATGCATGTGACGCCAATCGAATTTGGCTGTACTCAATACATATTCTACTGATAGTATGGCACTCTCAGTTAACCTGATCAAGATCTTCCTTATGTGTGTTGCAGGGAAGTAATGGGAGACACTGCGGTTTACCATCGAGGTTTGTTCAAGCAGGGTCCTTTGGCTAATAGCACATTATTGTGCAGTTGCAGGAATCATTCTAATATTTAGGTTTCTTACAATTTGGTCTTGCACATGTAGGTCCTGCTATCAGAGGCTTAGACCCACTATTCGATCCATTTTGCATATGGGGAAATAAGATGTCCATGAATATCAGTCAAGTCAAGAAACTCAGAAAGATTGTTAGCATGAAGAAACTTGCAACGAATAACAACAAGATCTTTGTTTACACAATGAAGATGACATCAGTCAACTATAGGATGGTACCAACTCTTTTACCTTGTTTTTACCGCTTGCGTCATTTCAAAATTTACAACAGTGATTTATGCATAGCTTTGTTTTCAGTACTTTACAAAGCAGTTCACCGATGATTACCTCTCAAACCACCTGCATGGTCAAGAGGCGAGGAAGGTATTCATTCAACACCCACGATACAATATTGAAGTCTTGCCGAAGAGGACGAAGGTTGGGTAGGAAATTATCCATAGCCACTGGCCTAAAGTTGCAAGGACAATCAATATCACTGAAGGCTCAATATTTGCCTTCCTCTTATGCAGTTTCCCAGATGAGATTCATCTGTCTGTTTACCGTGTATGATGCTACTTTCCAAAGGTTTTTTATGCTGCATGTGAAACTTGGTGCTGTTGTGTAATGGCGTAACTAAGTGCCGAAGCTATCTGATGTAATTTGATTATGAAATCCTGGTTGCTTTTATACGAATATGAAATATCTGGCGTGTTTTATAAGAAATATCAATTTGATTAGTACATGGATTATCAATAATAGGCTAATTACCCTGCTTATTGGAGTTTTCTATTGCAGATGGTTACTCAGACAGCACCATGGGCGATGAACTCAAACAACCCGCACGGTTTCTAGAAAGTAGGCGTGTTCGATCAACTAACAATAACACACGGCTTCCGGCAGCGAACTGTTTGCGTTAGGCCACCTTGCACAAATGTTTCGACACAAAGAACTGTGTATGATATACATACGTACGAAAATGTTTTTCTAGGATTCACTGCGTGGGATGTACATACATGCAGAAATGATTTTCTGGGATTCACCGTGTGGGATGTACATACCTACGGAAATGATTTTCTAGGATTCACCGTGTGGGATGTACATACCTACGAAAATGATTTTCTTGGATTACCGTGTGGGATGTACATACCTATGGAAATGATTGGGTTTCTATACCTCGCCCGATCGCACACGGCCCCAGCCTGTGTCCCAGGAGGGCCTATCCCCAACGATTTCTGGGTCATGTGGGAAGGACCCCACTATCACCCACACTCACTTGGCGATGGTTCCAAATATCGTCGCGGAAAGGGGTTAAAAAACCGTTTGTATAGCACGTCGATGTACCAGCGGATGGCGACGATTTCGCCTCTCCAGAGCCCGAAACAGACTCCAGATCCGCCCTCCCGAGGAAGAACAGGGCTTGGCGGCGGCTCCGTATCGTAAAAGGCGATGAATCCTTCTCCCCGATTTTTTTCTCCCCGAACGTGAATATGTGGAGTTGGAGTTGAGGTCGGTGGAGGTCTAGGGGGGCCACAAGGAAAGAGGGTGCGCCCCCCACCCTTGTGGCTAGGGTGTGGGCCCCTTCAGTTGATTCTTTCGCCAATATTTTTTATTAATTCCAAAAATCATCTTCGTGAAGTCTCAGGTCATTCCGAGAACTTTTATTTCCACACAAAAATAACACCATGGCAATTCCGCTGAAAACAGCGTCCGTCCGGGCTAGTTCCATTCAAATCATGCAAATTAGCGTCCAAAACAAGAGCAAAAGAGTTTGGAAAATTAGATACAACGGAGACGTGTCAACTCCCCCAAGTTTAACCCATTGCTTGTCCTCAAGCAATTCAGTTGACAAACTGAAAGTGATAAAAAAAACTTTTACAAACTCTGTTTGATCTTGTTGTTGCAAATATGTAGAGCCAGTATTCAAGTTTTCAGCAAAGATTATGAACTAACCATATTCACAGTAACATTTAGGTCTCACATTTACTCATATCAATGGCGTAATCAACTAGCGAGCAATAATAATTAATCTCGGATGACAACACTTTTTCAAAACAATCATGATATGATATAACAAGATGGTATCTCGCTAGCCCTTTTTGAGACCGCAAAACATAAATGCAGAGCACCCCTGAAGATCAAGGACTGACTAGACATTGTAATTCATGGTAAAAGAGATCCAGTCACAGTCATACTCAATATAAATTAATAGCAATGCATACAAATGACAGTGGTGCTCTCTAACTGGTGCTTTTTATAAGAGGATGATGACTCAGCAATAGAAGTAAATAGATAGGCCCTTCGCAGAGGGAAGCAGGGATTTGCAGAGGTGCCAGAGCTCGAGTTTTTAAAGCAGAGATAAATAATATTTTAAGGGTTATACTTTCATTGTCAACATAACAACCAAGAGATCTCGGTATCTTCCATGCTACATACATTATAGGTGGTTCCCAAACAGAATGGTAAAGTTTATACTCCCCCACCTCCAACAAGTACACTCCACGACTGGTCCGAAACAACGGGTACCGTCCAACTAACAACAATCCTAGGGGAGTTTTGTTTGCAATTTTTCTGATATGATTTGAGCATGGGACTGGGCATCCTGGTTACCAGCCATTTTCTCGTGAATAATGAGCAGAGTCCACTCATCATGAGAATAACCCACCTAGCATGGAAGATATTGACAGCCCTAGTTGGTACATGAGCGATTCAAGCATAAAAAAAATTATTATTTGAAGGTCTAGAGTTTGGCACATGCAAATTTACTTGGAACGGCAGGTAAATACCGCATATAGGAAGGTATGGTGGACTCATATGGAACAACTTTGGGGTTTATGGAAGTGGATGCACAAGCAGTATTCCCTCTTAGTACAAGGGAAGGCTAGAAAAAGACTGGGAAGCGACCAAATAGAGAGCGACAATAGTCATAAACATGCCTTGAGATTAACCAATATTGGATGCAAGCATGAGTAGGATATAAATCACCATGAACATAAATATCGTGGAGGCTATGTTGATTTTGTTTCAACTACATGCGTGAACATGTGCCAAGTCAAGCCACTCGAATCATTCAAAGGAGGATACCATCCTATCATACTACATCACAACCATTTTAATCTCCTTGTTGGAACGTAAGGTAAACCATTATAAACTCCTAGCTAATTAAGCATGTCATGAGTAACTATAATCTCTAATTGTCATTGCAAACATGTTTCATTCATAATAGGCTGAATCAGGAATGATGAACTAATCATATTTACAAAAACAAGATAGGTCGAGTTCATCCCAGCTTTTCGTCATCTCAATCATTTCATCAAATATCGTCATTATTGCCTTTCACTTGCACGACCGAATGGTGTGGATAATAATAATAGTGCACGTGCATTGGACTAAGCTCGGCTCTGCACACATTTATTCAAAGGAGAAGACAAGGTAATATGGACTCTTTGATAGATTAACAATAATGCATATGAGAGCCACTCAACATTTTAATCGTGGTCTTCTCCTCTCGACCCCCAAAGAAAAGAAAAGAATCTCAAAGAAACACACTGAAATATTTTCTTTTAATAATACTACCTAACATGCATAGAAAGGAAATAAACTACAACTATTTTTTGTTTTTGTTAAGGTTTATCAAACACACCAGAAGAAAGCAGGAAAAAGAAATAAACTAGCATGGATAATACAATGAAAAAGTATGAACACCGACAACTAGATGAGCGTGTGAACGTGAACGTAATGTCGGTGAGAAATACGTACTCCCCCAAGCTTAGGCTTTTGGCCTAAGTTGGTCTAAGGCCACGGCTGGCCTGGTGGATATCCAAAGTTGTAGTTGGGGTTGTATTGAGACGCATCAGCTACTGCCTGAGGGGCTGCAGCATGGAGGCGAGCAGCCTCCGCTGTTCTCTCATACTCGTTTTCCTCCTCTCTAGTTATAAAATATCGCCCCTTTTCTGAAAGTTAAAGAAAGCAGGAGCAGGAAGAGTAACATGGACAGCGCGCCATCTATCAAAGATTAGTCGATACTGGAGGAACTGTTTGTTCCTCTTAAGAAACTGGTAACGTACCATAGCCTCATAATCTAGAAAAGCAGGTGGCAACTCAATATCATACCCCCTTATGGGTACACCCAAATGATTAGCTAAACGAGTTGCATAAATCCCACCAAATAAATCTCCATCTTTAGCATTAAGGTGTAACCTCCTCGCAATAATAGCCCCCAAGTTATAACGCTTATCGCCTAACACCGCACACTTGAGGACACTAAGATCTGGAACACAAAGGTGGCAATGCTCATGTTTACCGTTAATGCATCTACCTATAAAGAGGGCAAAGTAATGTATGGCAGGAAAGTGAATGCTCCCTATGGTTGCTTGTGTGATATTTCTAGTTTCTTCAACGATGATGCTAGCAAGGAAATCATTATATTCATATTTGTGAGGCTCACTAAGAAGACCCCATTGTGGAATTTTGCATGCATCACAAAAATCTTCTAGGTCCATGGTATAAGATTCATCATAAAGATCAAACAAGACAGTATGAGTATTACGCTTAGATCAAAACTCAAACCTCCGCACAAAGGAATCGGTGAGATAATAATATTGTAGGCACTTGTCTGACAAGAAATCCTCAAGGCCGGCATTTTGTACGTACGCATAGAATTCATCCTTGAAACCATCACGAACCATAAATTCATCCAATGGCCATTCACATGGTTTCACTTAAGCTTCCCTTGGTGGTTCAAGGTCCGGTTTGCGTATCATGCGCCTCGGTGCTTGCTTCCTCAAAGAACCACCTTGGTACATTTTTCTAGACATTTTTCTTCCTCTGAAATTTTTAGTGACTCAAAATAAAAGTGAACCAAACTCAACAATATTGGTAGCAACTACTCCTACAAGTGCCGAGAGGCTATATCATGCATCAAAACTACTTTGGACCATATAAATTTGACATGCAAGCTCAAGAATAGGATCACCAAAGCAGCAAAAATTTGCAATAAATAAAGCACCAGAACAAAAACTAATTGGACCATTGGAGGAGTCACATACCGAAGAACAATCCCCCCAAAGCAATTTTGTGAATGGAGCTTTGAGCAAGGAGATCGAAAATGGCAGCAAGATGAGCAAGAACACGAGTTTGAGCTATGGAGTGATTTTTTGGAGGAAGAAGCAGAGGATGAGTGCTGGAATAAGTGGAGGGGGGCCACGTGGGGCCCACAACGACAGGGGCATGCCTAGGGGGTAGGGCGCGCCCTCCACCCTTGTGGCCAGCTGGTGAGGCCCCCTGGTGTGTTCTTAGTGCCAGAAATTCTAAAATATTCTATAAAAAATCATATCAAAAGGGCATTTGGAGAACTTTTATTTTCAAGACATTTTTTATTGCATGGATAATTCAGAAAATAGATAGAAAATACTATTTTTGCTTTATTTATTCTAAATAACAGAAAGTAAAAGATGGGTACAGAGAGTTGTGCCTTTTAAATTCATCCATGTCATGCTCATCAAAAGGAATCCATTAATAAGGTTGATCAAGTCTTATTAACAAACTTCTTCCGAATAACATGAAACCGGAGAATTTTCGAATAGCACTAGGTTACCCCAACGGGGATATGCATGTCCCCAACAATAATAATATCATATTTCTTTTTGACAGTAGGAAGAGGGAATCCAAAACCTCCAATAGTAATAGTTGAAATTTTTCCAATAGAATTGATACTATGAACTTGAGGTTGTTCCTTCGGAAACTGTACCATATGCTCATTACCATTAACATGAAAAATGACATTGCCTTTGTTGCAATCAATAACAGCCCCTGTAGTATTCAAAAAGGGTCTACCAAGGATGATCGACATATTGTCGTCCTCGGGAATATCAAGAATAACAAAGTCCGTTAAAATAGTAACATTTGCAACCACAATAGGCATATCCTCACAAATACCGATGGGTATAGCAGTTGATTTATCAGCCATTTGCAAAGAAATTTCAGTAGGTATCAACTTATTCAATTCAAGTCTACGATACAAAGAGAAAGGCATAACACTAACACCAGCTCCAAGATCACATTAAGCAGTTTTAACATAGTTTCTTTTAATAGAGCATGGTATAGTTGGTACTCCTGGATCTCCAAGTTTCTTTGGTATTCCACCCTTAAAAGTATAATTAGCAAGCATGGTGGAAATCTCAGCTTCTGCTATCTTTCTTTTATTTGTAACAATATCTTTCATGTACTTAGCATAAGGAGGCATTGTAAGCATATCAGTCAAACGCATACGCAAAAAGATAGGTCTAATCATTTTAGCAAAGCGCTCAAAATCATCATCATCCTTTTTCTTGGATGGATTAGGAGAAAAGGCATGGGTTTCTGAACCCAGGGTTCTCTTTCTCTGCCATGTTTCCTAGCTACAAAGTCTCTCTTATCATAACGTTGATTCTTTGATCGTGGGTTATCAAGATCAACCACAGGTTCAATCTCTACATCATTATCATTACTAGGTTGAGCAGCAACATGAACATCATCATTAACATTACCACTAGGTTCATGTTCATCACCAGATTGTGTCTCAGCATTAGAAATAGAAATATCATTGGGATTCCTAGGTGTGTCTATAGCAGGTTCACTAGTATGCAAAGTCCTATTAGTTTCTGAAAGTGCAACTATCCCTGGGTGGTTTTGGTAATTCCTAACAACATATAGCTCATTGAGCTAACATTATTCCGAGATTAATATTTCAGGAAAAGCTCAATGAATGGCATGGCATGGATGAGGAAAGTGGATCCCTCAAAATTCTAAGGACAAAAAGTTTGGCTCAAGCTTGAAGCTCAAGACTCTACATTTTATATTTTAGTGATCCAAGATCACATTGAGTCTATAGGAAAAGCCAATACTATCAAGGAGGGATGAGGTGTTGCTTAATGGCTTGCTTGCTCAAAATGCTTAGTGATATGCTCCAAAACCCTCAACTAGCTTCCCACATTCACATATGACCTAAACCAAAAGTCAAACTCAGCCACACCAATTCTTTCTATCCGGCGCCACCGAGTTTCAAATGTCATAGCCACTGCCACAAACCCTAGGCAAATCGGTCTCACCGATAGGGATCTCGGTCTCACCGAGATGGGATTGTAATCTCTCTGTTTCCCTTCGTAACATTTCGCTCTTACCGAGATGAGCGATCGGTCCCACCGAGATTGCAATGTAAACTCTCTGTTTCCCTTTTGTAACATTTCGGTCTCACCGAGATGGGCGAATCGGTCTTCGGTCTCACCGAGATGAGCGAATCGGTCCCACCGAGTTTACCTGACCATATACTCTGCTCATATACTCTTTTGCATGCTTGCTTGAATTGTGTTGAGATTGCTTGACTTGTGCTAAGATAGCTAAAATCTGCCAAGAACTAAAATTGGGAAAATGCTAGATTTTATTTGGTCAAGTAGTCTAATCACCCCCCTCTAGACATACTTTCGATCCTACAAGTGGTATCAGAGCTTTGGTCTCCATTTGCTTTGATTTCCATAGCTTTTGGTGGTCATAGCCTTGGTTTCACAACCTAGGAGAGTATGGCGTCTAGCGAGGGAAATTATCACCGTAGAGGTCCTTACTTTGATGGCACTAATTTTGCTAGTTGGAAGCATAAGATGAAAATGCATATTCTTGGACATAACCCCGCCGTTTGGGCTATTGTGTGTATTGGCTTGCAAGGTGAATTCTTTGACGGGAAAGAACCGAACCATGAAGCCACCATGGAAGAGTTGAAGATGCTGCAATACAACGCTCAAGCTTGTGATATCCTCTTCAACGGATTGTGCCCCGAAGAATTCAACAAAATCAACCGTCTTGAGAATGCAAAGGAAATTTGGGATACTTTGATAGATATGCATGAAGGTACCGACTCCGTCAAGGAATCCAAATTGGATGTGCTTCAAAGTCAACTTGACAAGTTCAAAATGAAGGATGGTGAAGGTGTCGCTGAAATGTACTCTAGGCTTGCTCTTATCACAAATGAGATTGCCGGCTTAGGGAGTGAAGAGATGACCGATAGATTCATCATCAAGAAGATCCTAAGAGCCTTGGATGGAAAATATGATACCGTGTGCACATTGATCCAAATTATGCCCAATTACAAAGATCTCAAGCCAATGGAAGTCATCAGAAGAATTGTTGCTCATGAGATGTCACTCAAGGATAAAGAGGAACTTCACAACAAATCAAGTGGTGCTTACAAAGCCTCATGTGAAGCCCCCACATCATCGAGTGAGAAAAAACCTTCAATGAAGAATTGAGCTTAATGGTGAAGAACTTCAACAAGTTCTACAAGAGTAGAAGCAAAGAGAGAAGCTCCAAGTCAAGGTCCTACAATGACAAAAGATCTTCTAGCCGAGAGCGAAATTGCTACAATTGTGGAAGGCCCGGACACTATTCCAATGAGTGTACGGCCCCCTACAAGAGAAGAGAAGATTCTCCCAAGAGAAGAAGTGGAAGAGAAGAATCACCATCTAGAGAAAGAAGGAGTAGAGATGATCGTTATGAACGAAGACCCTCACGGAGAAGCAAGGATTCGGAAAGAAAGGACAAGTCATCAAGGAGCTACACAAAACAAAGACATCAAGCTCATGTTGGTGAATGGGTATCCGGCTCCGACTCCGACAACCACTCCGAGAGAAGCTATCACTCCGACTCTGAATATACTCAAGATGAAGGTGTTGCCGGTCTAGCACTTGTGACAACCAACTCCTATGACATATTTGACTCACCAAATGAAGGAGTTGGGACATGCTTCATGGCTAAAGTCCCAAAGGTATCACACCCCAAGTATGTTGATTTCAATAGTGATGAAGATGACTTGTTAGGTGATGATGATTTACTTGTTGACAAGTCTAGTGATGAATACTATGATGAAACGTCAATTAATCATGCTAATCAAGATAAAACGAATGACAATGATAAGGAGAAGATTGAGTCTCTAACTAAAGAACTAAACACTCTTAAGTTAGCTCATGAAACTATCTTAGGAGATCATCGAGAACTTTTAAGGACTCATGAGAAATTGCGCTTTGAAAAGCTCAACCTTGAGCAAGAGCATGAGTTCTTAAAAGCAATCAATGTGATCTTCGTAAGAAAAGTTCTTCTTACATTGCCAAGCGTTTACTCTTATCCACTTACATGCCTCAAGTCAAGTCTAGTAACAAGAACAAGAAAGATTCTTCCTCTAGTAGTAACAATAATCATGCTAAATCCAATATTGTTGCTTCTAGTAGTTCTCTTGATTCCACTAATGATTCTCTTAGCCAAGTTACACTTGAGCAAGAAAATAGCTTATTGAAGGGAATTATAGAGAAAGGTGTTTACAAGAGCCTTGCCGGAAGTAAGCAATTCGAGGAAATTGTACGCAAGCAAGGAAGGCACCGGAAGAATCAAGGTGTTGGTTTTGAACGGAAGTTCAATGCCAATGGAGTTGAGTGGGAAGAAGATCAATACCCCAAGACGAAGTTTGTTCCTCAACAAGAGAAGTATGATCCTACTTCTCTCAAAGGGACACAAGCTCAAGATGATCTTCCACCACAAGACCGTAAGCAAAAACAGAAGGACAAGCTTGAAGAGGAAATTGATGCATTTGAAGAAGCTCCTAAGGCCTTGGTCAAGTGGGTTCCCAAGACTTCTTCAAGTTCCACTTCATCAAGTACAACTACAACACCGAGGATTCCCATCAAGATGGTGTGGATCCCGAAGAAGAAGAACTAGAGAGTTCTTGAGGGTGACTCCGCCAACATACTTCACTCTTATCATCTTGGCAAGAACAAGTGCAATCAACTTCCACAACTTGCACTAGTTCAAGGAGTCACAAACCCTCTTATTGGTAAGACAAGGGACAAGGTAACCTAAAAGCTTTCATAGACATCATCTTGTGTGTGCATCACTCTATGTCTATGGATATCCTTGTTTGTTCCTTGTGGGACTAACCCGTGTAGGTATTGAAAGTGCAACTCACTCCAATGGATAGCTCCAAATGATCTACATCAACATTGAGCATCCACATCTTCAATATCTACATGAAGTCATCATCGACAAAACCCAAGGTTAGTTCATCCCTCTTAGGGGGGATCTCACGTCTAGGGGGAGATTTACTCTAAGAATTGAGCTAAAGCAACTCTAATGGTGCGAACACAACAATGCTTTATGTAAAGGTGGTAACCCCACTTGTGCTTAAACGATGAGTATGACCTATGATCAAATGTTCTCATTTGACTCCTAAGTCAATATACTCATATATAGATGACCTAGTCATCGCAAATTGTTTGATAGATGCTAGAATTGGTTGTGCATGCTTTGCCACATATTTCAATTGCCATTTTATTGTGTGAGCATGTTGATTGCATATTTCACTCATTCGAGGACATCCACTTGTTTTTTTGATTGATTGTTTTTCTTTTCTTTTGCCAAGTGGATGGACAAGAATGCCTAAGAACCCTCTCTAGCTATCTATGCTTTTCTCGTCTCAAACTCTATTCATGCTACATCACAAAATTTGATCAAGTCAGATTCGAACCACTCTGTGTGAGGAGCACTCGGAGTCCCCGATTCATCATAAACTTAAACTTCCAAAACTTCTTTGTGCTTTTCGGTCTGACCGATTCCTCCATTTCGGTCATACCGAGATCACTAAGTCGATCTAGGTTTTCAATCTCGGTGCAACCGATTTGAACCTTTCGGTCACACCGAGTTCCAGTAACTGCTTGCAGTTATGAATCTCGGTGCCACCGAGTTGTTCCACTCGGTCACACCGACAGGGTCGGGCTATATATACTCACGGGCAAAATTTTGGAAATTTCTCTGAAACCCCTTCGCCCGCGCATAGCTCGCTCTGCCTCCTAGGTCTGCGGATCATCCTCCTCGTCGCCAGCCGCCTCTTGTCGCTGGTCTCCACCGCCGTCAATGGAATTCTTCCCCGCCGTTGCCGCCGTAGTGAGTTCATCGCCGAACTAGGGTATGGACTCGATCACAGTGCTATCCCCGTCCGATTCCTAGCACATTGTGTTTATTATGATTCTTACCACGATTGAAATGCTTCTATCTAGTCAAAACACTCCGTAGATTAGAGTTGAATCGAGAATTTAGGGTTAGGTTTCCGCCGAAACCATCTCGGACCATCCGAGTTGTGAAACTCGGTACCACCGATTTGGCTCAGGCCATTGCACATGTAATTTTCGGTCTGACCGAGAATTTCAAATCGGTGTGACTGAGTTTAGGACTTTGTGAAACCCTAGCAATCTCGGTGCCACCAAACTGTGACTCGGTCTGACCGAGTTCACTAGTTTAGGTTCCAACAGCTGCTTCGGTATCACCGAGTTTACAAATTGGTTGATCCGAAATGCTTTCTGTGGAAAACTAAAGCTAAGTTTTTGACTCATTCTCTTGCAAAAACCTATGCATTTTGTGATGCTCATCCACTCTATATCATCTATATCTATTCACAGGGTCTACTATCAGTGTTTGCAATATGTCTGATCAGAGTGACAGCCAAAACAGGTCAGAGGAGCAGGTTCACCTGAGTGAGGGCACTAGTCCCTCTAGCAGTTCAGATGATGGTAGCAGGAGCACTCCCAGCAACTTGCCCAAAGCTGCCACCAGAACAAGGAAGAAGAAAACTTCAGAGTCTGAGGATGAAGACTATGTGGCCACTGAGGATGATGCCACATCAAAGAAGAAAGTGCTCAATAAGGAGTATAGCTCAGCTGCAGTTAAGCCAAGGATGAAGATCAAAAGGCCAGCAGGAAGACAACCCATGTCAAAGGCCAGAGCATCTACTCAAGTCCCTTTGGGATCTGAACCCAAAGAGGCTGCTGCAGAAGGGAAGAAGAAGAAGGAGAGGATCAAAAAGACCAGTGCTAGAGTGCTTGGGAGATCCTCAATCATGAGAGATTCTGAAGAGGAAGAGGAAGAAGAGGTTGCTGCACCAGCACCCAAGGCACAAAAGCTGATGGGTGATGCTATAAAGTCAGGGGTTGCAACATCAAAGCCCAAGGAAGCACCCAAAGCAGCCTCCAAGCCCAAGAGTGCACCTAAGAGGAATACCAGGAGTATACCAGCTGCTGAGAAGAACAAGGCCCCAGTGCCTGAAGTTGCTGTTGATGAAGATGATGAAGGACAAGTCCTGAGAAAGCTCAAACCCAAGATTCCAGACCACAATGATGCTCATCCTGTGGCTGAGAACATGAAGATCAGAAGAGACTCAGGGTTGAGGCTATGGAGAGAGACAGATCCATATGCTACCAGGAGAAGGACTGCTGTTGATTACAGGTTCCACACAAAGGAACAGCAGGACTTCTATGAGACAGTGTTGTTGGACAAGAAACCTATAGTGTGTGAAATAAGGTGGGTCGATTGGAAGTATATCAAGGAAAATGAGGAACACTATCCTGGTGTGTTTGACAACTTCAGTGCTTGTGGAGTTGCAGACTTTGTTGGGCAGAAGCTCACAAAGTGGAATGAGGAGCTCATAATGCAATTCTACTCCACAGCACACTTCTATCCAGATGGCAGGATAGTATGGATGTCTGAAGGTACAAGGTACCACTCAACTATTGAGGAATGGGAAAATCTGATCAATGCTCCTAAGGAAGAAGAAGATGACTTGGATGTCTATGCCAAGAAGAAGATGGATCACAACTCTATGGCAAACATGTACAAGGAGATTCCTGAAGATGATCTTGAGACTCACTAGTTTGGGTCAGTAAAACACTTGCTGTCAGGGCTGCCTACAGTCAATTGGATCCTTAGGCACACTCTCTTTCCCAAGTCTGGTGATCACAGAATGATCAGAGGCCATGCAATTAACTTGCTACATATATTTGATGTGCCACAGAAGTTCAAGGTCATGAGCCATATAGTTCAGACTATCAAGAGGACTGCAGCTGACCAGACAAGAAGTTGTGGATATGCCCCATAGATCCAGGAGTTGATAAACTCAAAGATGGGCACAGGCACATACTTGTTGGATAAGGAACACTTGCCTATCTATCCTGACTTTGAGGACAATCAAGTTGTGATGAATGAGAATGAACTATCATTAGCACAAGCTCAAGAGAAGAAGGAGAAAGCAAAGAAAGAGAAGGCTGCCAAGATGCCAACTCAAGAGGAGGCATTTGAGTACTTTTTGAAAAGTAAGCAGGACCAGCTTGGTTATTTGATAGCATCAACTCTGAGGATTGAGAAGGGACTGGCCACCCTGACTCAAAACTAGGAAAGCTTGGAAAGAATCATGGAGCAAAAATTCTATGACTTAGATGTGAAGGTAACTGAGATTCAGTCAGTTGTGGAGAAGCTACAAGATGATATGCAGGAGAGGAAGGGCAGAACAACCACTCATGCATTTGCCAGAGTGCCTCGAGCTCAGAGATCAACTGCAGTGCCTGTTCCAGACACTAGAGCCACTTCATCTGCACCAGCTACAACTTCAGCGCAACCAGCTCCAGCACCAACTCCATCAGCTCCATCCACATCAACTGAAGCATTCGTCCTTGGCGTTCTTCGGACACCACCACCTGAAGACCAAGCTTGAGAGACGTTCTAGTGCTATGCATTTTCTATGAACTTTTTGGTAACTTGTTGCCAATGGGGGAGAAAAATGTATAGATCATAGGCTTCGAGAGAGAGCGTTGCTTTTTATTCTCTCTTGCTTTGGTGGTTGAACTTTGTTTGTCTTTTGATTGCTTGAGATACTATGCTATTTTCTATGAGACATTGATGATCATGTGGTTGATCATAAGCTACACTTATGCTTGTTAGATGATATTATCTTACTTATCCTTATATGATCATTCACTTTGCTTGGTGATGAGTGCATGTATTTAATTCTTATCATTTTGAGCGCTCCACCAAGATGTATGTGACATGGAAGAGTAACCCATGATCCTAACTCATTGTGCATTTGCAGTCCAAAGCAAATCTTAAGATATGCACAAATTTAGGGGGAGCTCTTGCTTTTCACATACTTCTCAAAGCGACAATATCTTTCACTCTTATTATCATTTGTCGAAGCTTTGATCTATATGTTGTCATCAATTACCAAAAAGGGGGAGATTGAAAGTGCAACTATCCCTGGGTGGTTTTGGTAATTCCTAACAACATATAGCTCATTAAGCTAACATTATTCCAAGATTATATTTCAGGAAAAGCTCAATGAATGGCATGGCATGGATGAGGAAAGTGGATCCCTCAAAATTCTAAGGACAAAAAGTTTGGCTCAAGTTTGAAGCTCAAGACTCTACATTTTATATTTTAGTGATCAAAGATCACATCGAGTCTATAGGAAAAGCCAATACTATCAAGGAGGGATGAGGTGTTGCTTAATGGCTTGCTTGCTCAAAATGCTTAGTGATATGCTCCAAAACCCTCAACTAGCTTCCCACATCCACATATGACCTAAACCAAAAGTCAAACTCGGCCCCACTGATTCTTTCTATCCGGCGCCACCGAGTTTCAAATGTCATAGCCACTGCCACAAACCCTAGGCAAATCGGTCTCACTGATAGGGATCTCGGTCTCACCGAGATGGGATTGTAATCTCTCTATTTCCCTTCGTAACGTTTCGGTCTTACCAAGATGAACGATCGGTCCCACCGAGATTGCAATGTAAACTCTCTGTTTCCCTTTTGTAACATTTCGGTCTCACCGAGATGAGCGAATCGGTCTTCGGTCTCACCGAGTTTACCTGACCAACTCTCTGGTTAGCTTATTACCAAAATCAGTCCCACCAAGTTTGTGTAATCGGTCACACCGAGATTACGTTATGCCCTAACCCTAACCATATCGGTCCTACCGAGTTGCATCTCAGTCCCACCGAAAATCCTAACGGTCACTAGGTTTGCTGAATCGGTCCGACCGAGTTTAACCATTCAGTCCCACCGAGTTTGGCAAATTGTGTGTAACGGTTAGATTTTGTGTGGAGGCTATATATACCCCTCCACCCACTCTTCATTCATGGAGAGAGCCATCATAACATACCTACACTTCCAATACACATTTTCTGAGAGAGAACCACCTACACTTGTGTTGAGGTCAAGATATTCCATTCCAACCATATGAATCTTGATCTCTAGCCTTCCCCAAGTTGCTTTCCACTCAAATCTTCTTTCCACCAAATCCAAATCCTGTGAGAGAGAGTTGAGTGTTGGGGAGACTATCATTTGAAGCACAAGAGCAAGGAGTTCATCATCAACAGACCATTTGTTACTTCTTGGAGAGTGGTGTCTCCTAGATTGGCTAGGTGTCACTTGGGAGCCTCCGACAAGATTGTGGAGTTGAACCAAGGAGTTTGTAAGGGCAAGGAGATCGCCTACTTCGTGAAGATCTACCGCTAGTGAGGCAAGTCCTTCGTGGGCGACGGCCGTGATGGAATAGACAAGGATGCTTCTTCGTGGACCCTTCGTGGGTGGAGCCCTCCGTGGACTCGCGCAACCGTTACCCTCCGTGGGTTGAAGTCTCCATCAACGTGGATGTACGATAGCACCACCTATCGGAACCACGACAAAAACATCCGTGTCTCCAATTGCGTTTGAATCCTCCAAACCCTTCCCTTTACATTCTTGCAAGTTGCATGCTTTACTTTCCGCTGCTCATACACTCTTTTGCATGCTTGCTTGAATTGTGTGGAGATTGCTTCACTTGTGCTAAGATAGCTAAAATCTGCCAAGAACTAAAATTGGGAAAAGGCTAGATTTTATTTGGTCAAGTAGTCTAATCCCCCCCTCTAGACATACTTTCGATCCTACAATTTCCTTTTTCTTTTTATTAGAAGGACTAGGTGCGTCAGTATTAATTCTCTAAGAATCCTGTTGAATTCTCTTAGGATGGCCCTCGGGATACAAAGATTCCTGGGTCATCTTACCACCTATAGTCATAACCCTAATGGCATTATCATTGTTCTTACTGAAGGAAATATGCCCTAGAGGCAATAATAAAGTTATTATTTATTTCCTTATATCATGATAAATCTTTATTATTCATGCTAGAATTGTATTAACCGGAAACATGATACATGTGTGAATACATAGACAAGCATAGTGTCACTAGTATGCCTCTACTTGACTAGCTTGTTGATCAAAGATGGTTATGTTTCCTAACCATAGACATGAGTTGTCATTTGATTAACAGGATCACATCATTAGGAGAATGATGTGATTGACTTGACCCATTCCGTTAGCTTAGCATTTGATCGTTTAGTATGTTGCTATTGCTTTCTTCATGACTTATACATGTTCCTGTGACTATGAAATTATGCAACTCCCGTTTACCGAAGGAACACTTTGTGTGCTACCAAACGTCACAACGTAACTGGGTGATTATAAAGATGCTCTAAAGGTGTCTCCGAAGGTAGTTGTTGGGTTGGCGTATTTCGAGATTAGGATTTGTCACTCCGATTGTCGGAGAGGTATCTCTGGGCCCACTCGATAATTCACATCACTATAAGCCTTGCAAGCATTGTAACTAATGAGTTAGTTGCAGGATGATGTATTACAGAACGAGTAAAGAGACTTGCCAGTAACGAGATTAAACTAGGTATTAAGATACCGACGATCGAATCTCGGGAAAGTAACATACCGATGACAAAGGGAACAACGTATGTTGTTATGCAGTTCGACCGATAAAGATCTTCGTAGAATATGTAGGAGCCAATATGGGCATCCATGTTCCGCTATTGGTTATTGACCAGAGAAGTGTCTCGGTCTTGTCTACATAGTTCTTGAACCCGTAGGGTCCACACGCTTAACGTTCGTTGATGATATAGTATTTATGAGTTATGTATGTTGGTAACCAAATGTTGTCCGGAGTCCCGGATGAGATCACGGACATGAGGAGGAGCTCCGGAATGGTCCAGAGGTAAAGATTCATATATTGGATGATATGATTAGGCCAAGGGGTCAGGCCCACGGGGCTATAAGTCGGTGCAAAAGGAGTTTTGCGGAGGCTAGGGGGGCAAACGCCGAAGTCCCTAGCGTCTGGACCTGGGCCAGACACCGAGGCCCATGGCGTCTGGGCCAGACGCCAAGGATTGTGGTGTTTGGTCCTGGAGTCCGAGTGGGACTCTTGCCTTTCGGGCAAAACCGACTTTGAGGAGGCTTTTGCTCCAAGTTTCGACCTCGGGGCTCAACATATAAATAGAGGGGCAGGGCTAGCACCAAAGACACATCAAGAAACACCAAGTCGTGTGCCGGCTACCCCATCCCCTCTAGTTTATCCCCCGTCATAGTTTTCGTAGTGCTTAGGCGAAGCCCTGTGGAGATTGTTCTTCACCAACACCATCACCACGCTGTCGTGCTGCCGGGAACTCATCTACTACTTCGCCCCTCTTGCTGGATCGAGAAGGCGAGGACGTCATCGAGCTGAACGTGTGCTGAACGCGGAGGTGTCGTACGTTCGTACTTGATCGGGACGGATCGTGAAGGTGTACGACTACATCAACCGCGTTGATAAACGCTTCCGCTTTCGGTCTACGAGGTACGTAGACATACTCTCCCCTCTCGTTGCTATGCATCACCATGATCCTGTGTGTGCATAGGAAATATTTTGAAATTACTACGTTCCCCAACAGTGGCATCCGAGCCAGGTTTATGCGTAGATGTTATATGCACGAGTAGAACACAAGTGAGTTGTGGGCGATACAAGTCATACTGCTTACCAGCATGTCCTACTTTGGTTCGGCGGTATTGTTGGATGAAGCGACCCAGACCGACATTACGCGTACGCTTATGTGAGACTGGTTCTACCGACGTGCTTTGCACACAGGCGGCTGGCGGGTGTCAGTTTCTCCAACTTTAGTTGAACCGAGTGTGGCTACGCCCGGTCCTTGAGAAGGTTAAAATAGCACTAACTTGACAAACTATCATTGTGGTTTTGATGCGTAGGTAAGAATGGTTCTTGCTCAGCCCATAGCAGCCACGTAAAACTTGCAACAACAAAGTAGAGGACGTCTAACTTGTTTTTGCAGGGCATGTTGTGATGTGATATGGTCAAGACATGATGCTATATTTTATTGTATGAGATGATCATGTTTTGTAACCAAGTTATCGACAACTGGCAGGAGCCATATGGTTGTCGCTTTATTGTATGCAATGCAATCGCCCTGTAATGCTTTACTTTATCACTAAGCGGTAGCGATAGTCGTAGAAGCATAAGTTGGTGAGAGGATAACGATGCTACGATGGAGATCTAGGTGTCATGCCGGTGACGATGGTGATCATGACGGTGCTTCGGAGATGGAGATCATGACGGTGCTTCGGAGATGGAGATCACAAGCACAAGATGATGATGGCCATATCATATCACTTATTTTGATTGCATGTGATGTTTATCTTTTATGCATCTTCTCTTGCTTTGTTTCACGGTAGCATTATAAGATGATCTCTCACTAAATTTCAAGATAAAAGTGTTCTCCCTGAGTTTGCACCATTGCGAAAGTTCTTCGTGCTGAGACACCACGTGATGATCGGGTGTGATAGGCTCTATGTTCAAATACAACGGGTGCAAAACAGTTGCACACGCAGAATACTCAGGTTAAACTTGACGATCCTAGCATATGCAGATATGGCCTCGGAACACTGAGACCGAAAGGTCGAGCGTGAATCATATAGTAGATATGATCAACATAGTGATGTTCACCATTGAAAACTACTCCATCTCACGTGATGATCGGACATGGTTTAGTTGATTTGGATCACGTGATCACTTAGATGATTAGAGGGATGTCTATCTAAGTGGGAGTTCTTAAGTAATATGATTAATTGAACTTTAATTTATCATGAACTTAGTCCTGGTAGTATTAGCATATCTATGTTGTAGATCAATAGCTCGCGTTTAGCTCCCCTGTTTTATTTTGGTATGATCCTAGAGAAAACTACGTTGAAAGATGTTAGTAGCAATGATGCGGATTGGATCCGTGATCTGAGGATTATCCTCATTGCTGCACAGAAGAATTATGTCCTTGATGCACCGCTAGGTGACAGACCAATTGCAGGAGCAGATGCAAACATTATGAACGTTTTAGCAAGCTCGATATGATGACTACTTGATAGTTTAGTGCACCATGTTTTACAGCTTAGAATCGGGGCTTCAAAGACATTTTGAACGCCACGGAACATATGAGATGTTCCAAGAGTTGAAAATTTTATTTTAGACTCATGCCCATGTCGAAAGGTATGAGACCTTTGACAAGTAATTTGCCTACAAAATGGATGAGAATAGCTCAGCTAGTGAGCATGTTCTCATAATGTATGAGTACTACAATCACTTGAATCAAGTGGGAGTAAATCTTCCAGATAAGATAGTGATTGACAGAATTCTCTAGTCACTATCACCAAGTTACTGGAACTTCGTGATGAACTATAAATATGCAAGGGATAACGAAAATGATGCCCAAGCTCTTCGTGATGCTGAAATTGACGAAGTTAGAAATCAAGAAAAGCGTCAAGTGTTGATGGTTGACAAGACCACTAGTTTCAAGAAAAGGGCAAAGGGAAGAAGTGGAACTTCAAAAAGAATAGCAAGCAAGTTGCTGCTCAAGTGAAGAAGCCCAAGTCTAGACCTAAGCCTGAGACTAAGTGCTTCTACTGCAAAGGGACTGGTCACTGGAAGCAGAACTGCCCCAAATATTTGGCGGATAAGAAGGATGGCAAAGTTAACAAAGGTATATTAGATATACATGTTATTGATGTGTACTTTACTAGTGTTTATATCAACCCCTTGGTATTTGATACTAGTTCAGTTGCTAAGAGTAGTAACTTAAAACGAGAGATGCAAAATGAACAGAGACTAGTTAAAGGGTGAAGTGACGATGTGTGTTGGAATTGGTTCCAAGAATGATATGATCATCATCGCACACTCCCTATACTTTCGGGATTAGTGTTGAACCTAAATAAATGTTATTTGGTGTTTGCGTTTTTATTGCAATACTATTATTCATTTAAGTTAGAGAATATTTGTTGTTCTGTTTACATGAATAAAACCTTCTATGGTTATACACCCAATGAAATTAGTTTGTTGGATCTTGATCGTAGTAATAAACATATTCATAATATTAAAGCCAAAAGATGCAAAGTTAATAATGATAGTGCAACTTATTTGTGGCACTGTCGTTTCGTCATATCGGTGTAACGCGCATGAAGAAACTCCATGCTGATGGGCTTTTGGAATCACTTGATTATGAATCAATTGATGCTTGCGAACCATGCCTCATGGGCAAGATGACTAAGACTCCGTTCTCCGGAACAATGGAGCGAGCAACAAACTTGTTGGAAATAATACATACTGATGTATGCAGTTCAATGAGTGTTGAGGCTCGCGGCGGGTATCGTTATTTTCTGACCTTCACAGATGATTTGAGCAGATATGGGTATATCTACTTGGTGAAACATAAGTCTGAAACATTTGAAAAGTTCAAAGAATTTCAGAGTGAAGTGGAAAATCATCGTGACAAGAAGTTTCTATGATCTAATCGCGGAGACGAATATTTGAGTTACGAGTTTGGTCTTCAATTAAAGCAATGTGAAATAGTTTCACAAATTCATGCCACCTAGAACACCACAGCATAATGGTGTGTCCGAACATCATAACCGTACTTTATTGGATATAGTGCAATCTATGATGTCCCTTACCGATTTACCACTATCGTTTTGGGGTTATGCATTAGAGACAGCTGCATTCACATTAAAAAGGGCACCATCTAAATCCGTTGAGACGACACCATATGAACTGTGGTTTAGCAAGAAACCTAAGCTATCATTTCTTAAAGTTTGAGGTTGCGATGCTTATGTGAAAAAGTTTCATCTTGATAAGCTCAAACCCAAGTTGCAGAAGTGTATCTTCATAGGATACCCAAAAGTAACTGTTGGGTACACCTTCTATCACCGATCCGAAGGCAAGATATTTGTTGCTGAGAATGGATCCTTTCTAGATAAGGAGTTTCTCTCGAAAGAAGTGGGTGGGAGGAATGTGGAACTTGATAAGGTAATTGTACCTTCTCCCGAATTGGAAAGTAGTTCATCACAGAAATTAGTTCTAGTGATTTGTACACCAATTAGTGAGGAAGCTAATGATGATGATCATGAAACTTCAGATCAAGTTACTACTGAACCTCGTAGGACAACCAAAGTATGGTCCGCACCAGAGTGGTACGGAAATCCTTTCTGGAAGTCATGTTACTAGACCATGACGAACCTACGAACTATGAGGAAGCGATGATGAACCCAGATTCCACGAAATGGGTTGAGGCCATGAAATCTGAGATGGGATCCATGTATGAGAAACAAAGTATGGACTTTGATTGACTTGCCCGATGATCGGTGAGTCATTAAGAATAAATGGACCTTCAAGAGGAAGATGGACGCTGATAGTAGTGTAACTATCTACAAAGCTCGAATTGTCGCAAAAATGTTTTTGACAAGTTCAAGGTGTTGACCACGATGAGAATTTCTCACTCGTATCGATGCTTAAAAGTCTATCCGAATCATGTTAGCAGTTGCCGCATTTTATGAAATCTGGCAAATAGATATCAAAACTACATTCCTTAATGGATTTATTAAAGAAGAGTTGCATATGATGCAACCAGAAGGTTTTGTCAATCCTAAAGATGCTAACAAAGTGAGCAAGCTCCAGCGATCCATCTATGGACTGGTGCAAGCATCTCGGAGTTGGAATATATACTTTGATGAGTTGATCAAAGCATATAATTTTATACAATCTTGTGGTGAAGCTTGTATTTACAAGAAAGTGAGTGGGAGCACTACATCATTTCTGATAAATATATGTGAATGACATATTGTTGATCGGAAATAATGTAGAATATTCTGGAAAACATAAAGGAGTTTTTGAAAGGAGATTTTTCAATAAAGACTTCGGTGAAGCTACTTACATATTGAGCATCAAGATCCATAGAGATAGATCAAGACGCTTGATAAGTTTTTTCAATGAGTACATACCTTGACAAGATTTTGAAGTAGTTCAAAATGGAACAGTCGAAGAAAGAGTTCTTACCTGTGTTAGAAGGTGTGAAATTGAGTAAGACTGAAAGCCCGACCACGGCAGAAGATAGAAAGAGAATGAAAGTCATTCCCTATGCCTCAGCCATAGTTTCTATAAAGTATGCCATGTTGTGTACCAGATCTATTGTATACCCTACTCTGAGTTTAGAAAGGGAGTACAATAGTGATCTAGGAGTAGATCACTGGACAGCGGTCAAAATTATCCTTAGTGGAATAAGGATATGTTTCTCGATTATGGAGGTGACAAAAGGTTCGTCGTAAAAGGTTACGTCGATGCAAATTTTGACACTGATCCAGATGACTCTAAAGTCTAAATCTGGATACATTTTGAAAGCGGGAGCAATTAGCTAGAGTAGCTCCATGCAGAGCATTGTTGACATAGAAATTTGTAAAATACATACGGATCTGAATGTGGCAGACATGTAGACTAAACTTCTCTCACAAGCAAAACATGATCACACCTTAGTGCTCTTTGGGTGTTAATCACATAGCGATGTGAACTAGATTATTGACTCTAGTAAACCCTTTGGGTGTTGGTCACATGATATGTGAACTATGGGTGTTAATCACATGGTGATGTGAACTATTGGTATTAAATCGCATGGCGATGTGAACTAGATTATTGACTCTAGTGCAAGTGGGAGACTAAAGGAAATATGCCCTAGAGGCAATAATAAAGTTATTATTTATTTCCTTATATCATGATAAATGTTTATTATTCATGCTAGAATTGTATTAACCGGAAACATGATACATGTGTGAATACATAGACAAACATAGTGTCACTAGTATGCCTCTACTTGACTAGCTCGTTGATCAAAGATGGTTATGTTTCCTAACCATAGACATGAGTTGTCATTTGATTAACGGGATCACATCATTAGGAGAATGATGTGATTGACTTGACCCATTCTGTTAGCTTAGCATTTGATCGTTTAGTATGTTGCTATTGCTTTCTTCATGACTTATACATGTTCCTATGACTATGAGATTATGCAACTCCCATTTACCGGAGGAACACTTTGTGTTCTACCAAATGTCACAACGTTACTGGGTGATTATAAAGGTGCTCTACAGGTGTATCCGAAGGTACTTGTTGGGTTGGCGTATTTCGAGATTAGGATTTGTCACTCCGATTGTCAAAGAGGTATCTCTGGGCCCACTCGGTAATGCACATCACTATAAGCCTTGCAAGCATTGTAACTAATGAGTTAGTTGCGGGATGATGTATTACAGAACGAGTAAAGAGACTTGGCGGTAACGAGATTAAACTAGGTATTAAGATACCGACGATCGAATCTCGGGCAAGTAACATACGATGACAAAGGGAACAACGTATGTTGTTATGCAGTTCGACCGATAAAGATCTTTGTAGAATATGTAGGAGCCAATATCGGCATCCAGGTTCCGCTATTGGTTATTGACCAGAGAAGTGTCTTAGTCATTTCTACATAGTTCTCGAACCCGTAGGGTCTGCACGCTTAACGTTCGTTGACGATATAGTATTTATGAGTTATGTATGTTGCTAACCGAATGTTGTTAGGAGTCTCAGATGAGATCATGGACATGACGAGGAGCTCCGAAATGGTCCAGAGGTAAAGATTCATATATTGGATGATATGGTTAGGCCAAGGGGTCAGGCCCACGGGGCTATAAGTCGGTGCAAAAGGAGTTTTGCGGAGGCCAGGGGGCCAAACGCCGGAGACCCTGGCGTCTGGCCCTGGGCCAGATGCCGAGGCCCATGGCGTCTGGTCCAGATGCCAAGGATTGTGGCGTTTGGTCCTGGAGTCCTAGTGGGACTCTTGCCTTTCAGGAAAAACCGACTTTGAGGAGGCTTTTGCTCCAAGTTTCGACCCTAGGGCTCAACATATAAATAGAGGAGCAGGGCTAGCACCAAAGACACACCAAGCCGTGTGCTGGCTACCCCGTCCCCTCTAGTTTATCCTCCGTCATAGTTTTCGTAGTGCTTAGGCGAAGCCCTGCGGAGACTGTTCTTCACCAACACCGCCACCACGCCGTCGTGCTACCGGGAACTCATCTACTACTTCGCCCCTCTTGCTGGATCAAGAAGGCGAGGACGTCATCGAGCTGAACGTGTGCTGAACGCGGAGGTGCCGTACGTTCGGTACTTGATCGGGACAGATCGTGAAGGTGTACGACTACATCAACCGTGTTGATAAACGCTTCCGCTTTCGTTCTACGAGGGTACGTAGACATACTGTCCCCTCTCGTTTCTATGCATCACCATGATCCTGTGTGTGCGTAGGAATTTTTTTTGAAATTACTACGTTCCCCAACACTTACTATTTAACTCATTAAGCAAATCATCTTGTGCCTTAAGTACTTGTTCTACTTTGTAACCATGGAAGCATGTTTACTAATAAGCTTAAGATCATTAACAATTCTACTCATATAATCACCCAACTGGTCAAGCATGTAAGCATTACGTTTTAATTGTCTACTAACATAAGCATTTAAGTTTTCTTATTTAACAATAAAATTATCAAACTCATCTAAGCATTGACTAGCAGACTTATTATGAGGAATATCACCTTCATCAAATCTATGGAGAGAGTTTACCTCTACTACCTGTGTCGGGTTATCAAGACCATGTATTTCTTCAATAGGTGTTAAATTATTAACATCATCAGCTTTAATACCTTTTTCTTTCATAGATTTCTTTGCCTCTTGCATATCTTCGGGACTGAGAAATAGAATACCCCTTTTCTTCAGAGTTGGCTTGGGAGTTGGTTTAGGAAGTGTCCAATCATTATCATTACTCAATATATTATTCAATGGCAATTCAGCTTGCTCAACAGTTCTTTTCCTAAAAACACAACCAACACAACTATCCAGGTGGTCTCTGGAAGCATCGGTTAGTCCATTATAAAAGATATCAAGTATTTCATTTTTCTTGAGAGGATGATCGGGCAAAGCATTAAGTAATTGGAGAAGCCTCCCCCGAGCTTGTGGGAGACTCTCTTCTTCAATTTGCACAAAGTTAAATATTTCCCGTAAGGCAGCTCGTTTCTTATGAGCGGGGAAATATTTTGTAGGGAAGTAGTAAATCATATCCTCGGGACTACGCACACAACTAGGAGCAAGAGAATTAAACAATAACTTAGCATCACCCTTTAATGAGAAAGAAAACACTTTAAGAATATAGTGATAATGATTTTTTCCTCATGAGCAAATAGGGTGGCTATATCATTCAATTTAATAAGATGTGCCACAACAGTTTCAGATTCATAACCATAGAAAGGATCAGATTCAATCAAAGTAATTAACTCAAGATCGAAAGAGAATTCATAATCCTTATCAGTAACAAAGATAGGTGAAGTAGCTGTTGGGGATCGTAGCAGAAATTTAAAATTTTCTACGCATCACCAAGATCAATCTATGGAGTAATCTAGAAACGAGAGGAAGGGGAGTGCATCTACATACCCTTGTAGAACGCTAAGCGGAAGCGTTGCAAGAACGCGGATGAAGGAGTCATACTCGCAGCGATTCAGATCGCGGTTGATTCCGATCTAAGCGCCGAACAACGGCGCCTCCGCGTTCAACACACGTGCAGCCCGGTGACGTCTCCCACGCCTTGATCCAGCAAGAGGAGAAGGAGAGGTTGGGGAAGACTCCGTCCAGCAGCAACACGACGGCGTGGTGGTGAAGGAGGAGCGTGACAATCCTGCAGGGCTTCGCCAAGCACCGCGGGAGAGGAGGACTTGGGAGAGGGGGAGTGCTGCGCCAGAACATGGGTACCCGGCTGCCGTCCCGCCCCCCACATATATATAGGGGCCAGGGAGAGGGGGGGCGGCCCCCTCAGATCCAATCTGAGGAGGGGGCGGCGGCCAGGGGGGTTGCCTTGCCCCCCAAGGCAAGGGGGCGCCCCCCTTTAGGGTTCCCCCAAACCCTAGGCGCATGGGCCCTAGGGGGGAGGCGCCCAGCCCACTAAGGGGCTGGTCCCTCTCCACACACAGCCCCTAGGGCCCTCCGGGGCAGGTGGACCCTCCCGGTGGACCCCCGGAACCCCTTCGGTGGTCCCGGTACAATATGGGTAACCCCCGAATTGTTCCGGTGACCGTATGATGACTTCCTATATATAAATCTTTACCTCCAGACCATTCCAGAACTCCTCATGACATCCGGGATCTCATCCGGGACACCGAACAACATTCGGCAACCACGTACATCTATTCCCTATAACCCTAGCGTCATCGAACCTTAAGTGTGTAGACCCTACGGGCTCGGGAGTCATGCAAACATGGCCGAGACAACTCTCCGGTCAATAACCAACAACGGGATCTGGATACCCATGTTGTCTCCCACATGCTCCATGATGATCTCATCGGATGAACCACGATGTCAAGGATTCAATCAATCCCGTATACAATTCCCTTTGTCTATCGGTACGATACTTGTACGAGATTCGATCGTCGGTATCCCGATACCTTGTTCAATCTCGTTACCGGCAAGTCTCTTTACTCATTCGTAAAACATCATCCCGTGATCAACTCCTTGGTCACATTGTGCACATTATGATGATGTCCTACCGAGTGGGCCTAGAGATACCTCTCCATTACACGGAGTGACAAATCCCAGTCTCGATTCGTGCCAACCCAACAGACACTTTCGGAGATACCCGTAGTGCATCTTTATAGCCACCCAGTTACGTTGTGACGTTTGGGACACCCAAAGCACTCCTATGGTATCCGGGAGTTGCACAATCTCATGGTCTAAGGAAATGATACTTGACATTATAAAAGCTTTAGCATACGAACTACACGATCTTTGTGCTAGGCTTAGGATTGGGTCTTGTCCATCACATCATTCTCCTAATGATGTGATCCCGTTATCAACGACATCCAATGTCCATGGTCAGGAAACCGTAACCATCTATTGATCAACGAGCTAGTCAACTAGAGGCTTACTAGGGACATGGTGTTGTCTATGTATCCACACATGTATCTGAGTTTCCTATCAATACAATTCTAGCATGGATAACAAAACGATTATGATGAACAATGAAATATAATATAATAATAACTAATTTATTATTGCCTCTAGGGCATATTTCCAACAGTCTCCCACTTGCACTAGAGTCAATAATCTAGTTCACATCGCCATGTGATTAACATTCACAGGTCACATCGCCATGTGACCAACATCCAAAGAGTTTACTAGAGTCAATAATCTAGTTCACATCACTATGTGATTAACACTCAATGAGTTATGGGTTTGATCATGTTATGCTTGTGAGAGAGGTTGTAGTCAACGGGTCTGCAATATTCAGATCCCTATGTATTTCGCAACACTTTATGTCATATCGTAGATGCTGCTACCACGTTCCACTTGGAGCTATTCCAAATTGTTGCTCCATTATACGTATCCGGTATCTCTACTCAGAACTATCCGGATAGGTGTTAAGCTTGCATCGACGTAACTCTTTACGTCGAACTCTTTATCACCTCCATAACCGAGAAACATTTCCTTATTCCTCTAAGGATAATTTTGACTGCTATCTGGTGATCCACTCCTAGATCACCTTTGTACCCTCTTGCCAGACATGTGGCAAGGCACACGTCTGGTGCGGTACTCAGCATGGCATACCGTATAGAGCCTATGACAAAAGCATAGGGGACGACCTTCGTCCTTTCTCTTTCTTCTGCCGTGGTCAATCTTTGAGTCTTACTCAACTTCACACCTTACAACTCAGGTAAGAACCCCTTCTTTGACTGATCTATTTTGAACTCCTTCAAAATCATGTCAAGGTGTGCGTTCTGTGAAAGTATCATCAGGCGTCTTGATCTATCTCTATAGATCTTGATGCCCAATATGTAAGCAGCTTTATCCAGGTCTTCCTTTGAAAATCACTCTTAAACAACCGTTTATGCTTTCCAGAAATTCTACATTATTTCAAATCAACAATATGTCATCCACATATACTTACCAGAAATGTTGTAGTGCTCCCACTCACTTTCTTGTAAATACAAGTTTCTAGCAAACATTGTATAAACCTAAAAGCTTTGATCACTCCATCAAAGCATATATTCCGACTCCAAGATGCTCGATCTATGTAACATCCCAAATTTTCAATTTGGAATGTTATACATTAGATCATCATGCATATTATATTTTATTTTGCATTTTGGTTGATCCTAGAAATTCTACGCAACTCAATGACCCACGGAGAGAGTTGGGGATTTCGTTATTTTCATATTTGAGTTCTCTCAAATTTTGAGAATAGGATCATTTGATTTTATTTATTTTATCATCAATTATTTCTATTACAAAAATATGAGAGAGGGAATAAAATGACTTTCCCAAAATAAAGAAATATTGTGGATTTAATAAAAAAAATCAAATAAGATTTTATTTCGGAGTTTTCGGTGTTTTATTTGAATTTAGGAAAAATGTGCGTTTTTCAAAATTGCATTTAGGGCCCAAATAAATGTTCACCTTGTGCGGCTTGATTTTAGAAGCCCGTGAAAATTTATTTCGGAATTTTTGGAATCCGTTTAGTATTTATTTCGATTTTTCTTCCGAGCGGAATAATTAAAAAAACAAACCGACTTCGGGCCGTACCCGAGCGGGACACCGCCCGGGGGCAGCCTTTAAATAGCGTCGCCCCGAGCCGCCCCAGCCCATCAGCCTTGCATCGATCCGCGTGCGCCGCCGGAGCCGCCGCCGCCGACGATCCCGCTGCCCGAGGTTCATCGCGCCTCGATTTCCGTGCCGAAAAAAATCGGCGTTCGTCGTTTTTCTTTTTCTCAGATTAAATCCGCGATTTTTCTGATCGCGATTCCTGATCCAATTTTTGTTTTAGTTTAACTTTTCGCTCGTTTATCGGAATCAGGCGATTCAAGCGCCTAGAGTTTCGTCTCGAAACCCTTTATCCGTTTAACCAACTTAAACAAGATTTTGCTACTGTAAAATTTGCCCTAGATCCAGATTACTAGAACGAAATTGTTTTCTTTCGCCGTTTGACTTTCGTTGCTTCGTTCGATTTGATTCTTTTTGCCAACCGGAGTTCTTAAGTTGAACCTTCTGGTTAGGTCTCTTATTTGAGTTTTACCTGTGCATTAAATGAGTACTTATTGTATGCTTGTTTGTTTGTCTGCGATAGAATACCCGGAGTGCGCCGCCTGTTACTTTGAATCGTTAGGTTTCGCGGATCATCAGCAAGGCAAGTAACACTTTGATCATACCTTTCCTACTACCCAGTTTTATTGCATTAGATCAATCCTCACACATTGCATGATTAGGATCTAATTAAATTGTGGGATGGGAAGTAGATTGAGGTAGTACCTATTACCTGTTATTATCAAACCTTTGGGAGTTACTTCTACGTTTGCTTATTGTGCCATGCTATGCTAGTAGACGTGGATTGGGTGAGTGATATCCATGACAGATGTGAGATTGTTAATTAATGGTTTATCTAAGGTGGCAACTTAAACACACATCTGGGTGGATTGAGGCACCTGGGTATTTCAGGACTTGCCTGTTTTCTTTTGGACCGCCACCCAGGCTCAAAGGGATCATGAGACTATTCATACTAGAAACTTCCATGCGCAGCCACAAGCTATTATGGGCTCTAGCATAGTTGACTAAGTTGTGCGAACTCTTACAGTGGTAGACTAGCAGATGTAGGGGATGTAGGTGGTACGGTCTACCCATCGTAAGGTGCTAGCGCTTCTGAAAGACTATGTCTCGGTCATCCGTCTTCTCAAACACCATGTAGTGCGAGAAACCAAACGGAGGCGATCGAGTCTTGTGGGGAAAAGTGTGCAAACCTCTGCAGAGTGTAATAAACTAATCATGGTTAGCCGTGTCCCCGGTTATGGACATCTTGAGTATCTAGTACTTGGATTTTCATGTGAATCTCAACATGTTACTCTAAATTAATTTTGTTGGGTTATGTTTAATGATGATGCTTAATTGGGATTGAGAATGATGTCAACCATTCTCAATGTTTAACAACCACCATGATAGTAATTAAATTTTATTCCTTTGAAGTAGGGAAAAATTGGCTTTACGCAAAACTGTAACCATAGAGCTTTCCACCAGCCAAATATGCATATAGTATAGCTGTTTCATTCCATTACTCTCTATGTGTTACCTTGCCAGCATATTCCATGTGCTGACCCGTTTCGGGCAGCAACGTTAATGTTGCAGACTTTTCAGACGACGATTAAGGAGTTTTTAGGTCGTGGTCCTATACTTAGTGATGCCGTTGGAGTTGATGGACTCACTTATCTTTCAAGCCTTCCGCTGTTATCATTTTTAGATGGCCTTAAGCCATACTTATTGTAATAAGTTCTCTTTTGAGACACTCGATGTAATAAGTGTGTGATTGCTACTCTATTATAAATCTTCCGAGTACTGTGTGGTGTCAGCATTACTGATCCAGGGATGACATCGGAGCACAGAGATCAGACTGTTTGAGGTCTGGTCGCTATAGAGATGGTATCAGAGCACACGCTGACTGTAGGACACGACCACTAAGCACAAGACCTAGATCACTTTTCACTCTCTTCTCTTCTGACATCTTATCTTTTCTACTCTTTAGGATGGCGGATGCAAGGAACAAGTTCACACAACCGGATGAAGATACATCCTTTGGACATCACTTGAAGGAAATCACTAGATACTTGAACATAGGAGTACCAAGCTTCACCGGAACCTACAACACCACTTTACCTAAAGAAGAGCGCTGGATGATTCAAGTTCAAGTTCCAGGAAGGACGTTCATGCCAGTCACTGAGCCCATAGAATTTTCTTTTGATGCACCAACTTGGAGTCTAGGAAAGAGCATGGCAGATCACATCGCCATGGGACGCATTGGAGAAGTCTATCGCAAGGATCTCAAGGATACTATCTACCAGATTTGTGGGCGCCAAGATGAACACTGGGAGATGATCAGCACCAGGAAGGATAGATCAATCGCAGCTTTTATCCAGGAGCTAAACCAGCACATTCAACGACAGGAGAACCAGATGTGCGCCGACATGATAGATCTGAAGAAGGCTAAGACTAGAATCAAGGAACTGGAGGAAGAACTCAAGGCTACACGTGAAGATTATGAAGAGGAAATTGAAGTATTGGTGGAGAAGAATGACGACCTGATCAAGAAGATTGGAATATTTATGGGAGGCCCTACGCCAGTAGATGAAGACGAAGAAATTAGCCCGGAACACTACATCATCATCGACGGCACCGACTCGGAAGCAGATAGTAGCGATGATGACTATGTTGATGAAGCTGGAGCAGATATCATGGAGTCAACGACCGTAAAATATTTCTAGTAGACCACCTCATCAGTAGTAGTAGTCCACCATGTAAATATGGTAGTCCAAGCACTTTTGCGATAGATAGATCGATTGTATGCCCTTGTTTGATTGATTGAAGTGAATTGTTTGCTTTTGCCTCATGTGCATATGGGTAGTGTTTTCTCTTTAGACCCCCTCTATTCTTATATCTCATCTTTTCTAAACCCTCAGATGCCTCCGAGACGTGACCCCGGATTTACCTTTCCACCGGAGCTCACCCAGTTGATCCAGCAGCAGAACACATTGATGCAATTGCTAGTCCAGAATCAGAACCAGGGGAACAACAACAACAACCCACCACCACCACCACCTGTTGACCACTTAGCCCATTTTCTTAGGCTGAATCCGCCGGTGTTTTCCAGTAGCACCGAGCCGATAGTAGCAGATGATTGGCTCCGCAAGACAGCTAGGGAGTTGACCATAGTAGGATGCACAGATGCGGAGAAGGTGAAGTTTGCCGCACATCAGTTAGAAGGACCCGCAGCATCATGGTAGGAGAATTTCACAACCACTTTCCCTGTAGACACTATCACATGGGACCAGTTTCAGCAGGCTTTTCGTACTGCCCATGTTTCAGCAGGAGCTATGGCCATGAAGAAGCGTGAGTTTCGCAACTTGCGCCAAGGAGGACGGACAGTTGGCCAGTATGTGGAGGACTTTAGTAAGTTAGCACGTTATGCCCCAGATGACATCACTACGGATGCAGCTAAGCAGGAGAAGTTTCTGGAAGGACTGAATGATGAGTTGAGCATGCAGTTGATGGTAGAAACCTTCAACAACTACCAGGAGTTGGTAGATCGTGCTCTTATAATTGAAGGGAAGCAGCAGAAAATTGAGAATCGCAAGAGGAAGTATGGACAAGGGAAGTACAATTCAGGAGCTCAGCAGAAGCCACGTTTTACCCCTAGACCGGGAGGACATTTTCAGCATACCCATGGAGGAGGTAGCTCGCACAATCACAATGGAACCAAGGATGGTAATGGCAACAGAGGAAGCAACGGCCAGAATCGCACCAACCCCTCAACCCCAGCCAAGAAGGACTTGAGCCAAGTCACTTGCTTTAAGTGTTCAAAGACAGGACATTATGCAAATGAATGTCCTGAATTGCAAAATGGAAATAGCAATGGAAGTTCTGGGAAGAAGCCGAACCCTTTTAACAGGGGACAGGTGAACCACGTTAGTGTGGAGGAGGTTGAAGCTCAGCCCGATGCAGTAATAGGTAAGTTTTGGTTAAGTCATTTACTGCACTCGTTCTTTTTGATACTGGCGCATCGCATTCATACATCTCAAGGGGATTTGTGGATAAGTATAACCTACCAACCCAAGCCCTTAGGTCACCCATGTTAGTAACCTCGCCCGGAGCAGAGTATGTGGCTAGTCTGTGGTGTGATCGGTTACCATTAAGGATTGGTAACTATGTTTTTCCCTCAGACCTAATAGTATTGGAATCTCAAGGATTGGATGTGATATTAGGCATGGATTGGTTATCAAAGTATGAAGGGAATATTGAATGTGCTAGTAAGTCAATTTTGCTTACCACCCCAGAAGGGAGAAGGATCAAGTATGTATCCCAGCATGAGCCAAAGAGGACTCAAGTAAATTGCTTGACAGGAGTTGTGCAGGAGGAAGTACCAGTGGTAAGGGATTTCCCTGATGTATTTCCAGAGGAGTTGCCAGGCATGCCACCGGATAGAGATATCGAGTTTTTGATTGAGCTATTGCCAGGCACAGGTCCAATATCAAAGAGACCATATAGGATGCCAGCAAAGGATTTGGTGGAAATTAAGAAGCAGATTAAGGAGTTACTGGATAAAGGATATATTCGCCCAAGTTCTTCACCTTGGGGATCGCCAGTACTTCTAGTGGAGAAGAAGGATGGATCGTTAAGGATGGTTGTTGATTATCGAGGATTGAATGAAGTGACGATCAAGAACAAGTACCCACTACCAATGATCAACGATCTGTTTGATCGATTGCAAGGAGCTAAGGTATTTTCCAAGATCGATCTGCGATCAGGATACCAACAGTTGAAGATTCGAGAACGGGATATTCCGAAGACAGCTTTTACCACTAGGTATGGGCTGTACGAGTATACCGTTATGTCATTTGATATGACTAACGCACCTGCCTATTTTATGAACATGATGAACAAAGTGTTTATGGAGTTTTTGGATAAGTTCGTCGTAGTGTTCATTGATGATATCCTGGTTTATTCGAATAATGAAGAGGAACATAAGGAGCATTTGCATTTGGTACTTGGAAAGCTCAGAGAACATCAATTATATGCCAAGTTCAGCAAATGTGAGTTTTGGTTGAAGGAAGTAGGATTCCTCAGACATGTTATATCTGGAGAAGGTATAGCAGTAGATCCCGCTAAAGTTGAAACCGTGACCAAGTGGGAAGCCCCAACAACAGTTGGAGAGATCCGGAGTTTTCTTGGACTCGCAGGATACTACCGGAGATTTATTGAGAATTTCTCAAAGATTGCGAAGCCTATGACGGAGTTATTAAAGAAGGATAGCAAGTTCATATGGACGGAGGAATGTGAGACTAGTTTCCAGGAGTTGAAGAAACGTTTGGTTACCTCACCAGTGTTGATTTTGCCAGACCATACCAAGGATTATGAGGTGTATTGCGACGCTTCACGTCGAGGACTTGGAGCAGTGCTTATGCAGGAAGGGAGAGTTGTTTCATATGCCTCAAGACAAATGAAGCCTCATGAGTTGAATTATGCTACGCATGATTTGGAGTTAGCAGCCGTAGTGCATGCTTTGAAAACATGGAGACATTTTCTCATTGGAAACCATTGTGAGGTGTACACGGATCATAAGAGTTTGAAGTACATTTTCACACAGAAGGAATTAAATCTCAGACAAAGGAGATGGTTGGATCTTATCAAGGATTATGATATGAAATTGCATTATCACCCCGGAAAGGCTAATGTAGTAGCTGACGCATTAAGCCGCAAGAGCCATGTCAATACATTAATGACGGGAGGAATACCAAGGGAGTTAGCCGAAAATCTTCGTGAACTATGTTTGGAAATAGTTCCGAGAGGTTATGTAGCAGCAATGGAGATTCAGTCAACCTTGATGGATAGAATCAAGGAAGCTCAGAAAGCTGACAAAGAGATTGCCGCTATAAAGGAGAAACTGAGCAAAGGAAAAGCTAAAGGATTTCGTGAGGATGAGCACGACACCTTATGGTTTGAAGACCGCGTTTATGTGCCCAATGACCCGGAGATCAGGAAGTTGATTTTGCAAGAGGCACACGACTCACCGTATTCAATTCACCTAGGAAATACCAAGATGTATCTGGATTTGAGGGATATTTTCTGGTGGACCGAAATGAAGAAGGATATTGCGGAGTATGTAGCAGTTTGTGATGTATGTCAAAGAGTAAAGGCAGAGCATCAGAAGCCAGCAGGATTGTTACAACCATTGCCGATACCCGAATGGAAGTGGGATAAGCTAGGCATGGATTTTATCACGGGATTGCCCAGGACTCGTTCAGGCTATGACTCGATTTGGGTTGTAGTTGATCGATTGACGAAAGTAGCTCATTTCATCCCGGTAAAGACCACTTACACCAGTGCTAAGTTGGCAAAGATATACATGACCAGGATTGTATGTTTGCATGGAGTTCCAAGGAGTATCGTATCAGATAGAGGAACCCAGTTTACCTCAAAGTTCTGGAAGCAGTTGCACGAAACTTTGGGAACCAGGCTAGAATTCAGTACAGCTTTTCATCCACAGACAGATGGACAGACCGAGAGAGTCAATCAGATTTTGGAGGATATGCTGAGAGCTTGTGCGCTAGATTATGGATCTAGTTGGGACGATAATTTGCCATATGCAGAGTTTTCTTACAACAACAGTTACCAAACCAGTTTGAAGATGGCCCCTTTCGAAGCTTTGTACGGAAGGAGGTGCAGGACACCGCTGTCATGGGACGAAGTTGGAGACCACCAGTTGTTTGGACCTGACTTGATTAAAGAGTCTGAACAGAAGGTGAAGTTGATTCGCGATAGGCTCAGGATAGCCCAGTCCAGACAGAAGAGTTATGCAGATTCTAAACGCAAGGAGATAGTTTACGAAGTCAGAGACAGAGCTTATCTTCGAGTATCTCCACTTCGGGGAACAAAGCGTTTTGGAGTTAAAGGGAAGTTAGCACCACGATTTGTAGTACCATATCGAGTTTTGGAGCGTATGGGAGAAGTGGCCTACAAGTTGGAATTGCCGAAGGATTGTCAGGAGTTCATGATGTGTTCCACGTTTCTCAGTTAAAGAAATGTCATGCGGAGATGGCTAACATGCCGTTGAGAGACACAGTGCCATTGGAAACTATTCAGTTGGATAACGATTTGACCTACGAGGAGAAACCAATTAAGATCCTCGAGTTTGCCAGCCGAGTTACTCGCAGCAAAGTTATTAAGTTTTGCAAAGTTTAGTGGAGCCACCACACGGAGGATGAAGCCACCTGGGAACGAGAGGAAGATTTGCTCAAAGACCACCCTCACCTATTTTCTAGCCAACCCGAATCTCGAGGGCGAGATTCATCTTAAGGGGGGTAGGTTTGTAACATCCCAAATTTTCAATTTGGAATGTTATACATTAGATCATCATGCATATCATATTTTATTTTGCATTTTGGTTGATCCTAGAAATTCTATGCAACTCAATGACCCATGGAGAGAGTTGGGGATTTCGTTATTTTCATATTTGAGTTCTCTCAAATTTTGAGAATAGGATCATTTGATTTTATTTATTTTATCATCAATTATTTCTATTACAAAAATATGAGAGAGGGAATAAAATGACTTTCCCAAAATAAAGAAATATTGAGGATTTAATAAAAAATCAAATAAGATTTTATTTCGGAGTTTTTCGGTGTTTTATTTGAATTTAGGAAAAATGTGCATTTTTCAAAATTGCATTTAGGGCCCAAATAAATGTTCACCTTGTGCGGCTTGATTTTAGAAGCCCGTGAAAAAAACGAACCGACTTCGGGCCGTACCCGAGCGGGACACCGCCCGGGGGCATCCTTTAAATAGCGCCGCCCCAGCCCATCAGCACCGCCTCGATCCGCTGGAGCCGCCGCCGCCACAGCCGACGATCCCGCCGCCCGAGGTTCGTCGCGCCTCGATTTTCGTGCCGAAAAAAAAGAGAGAAAAAAATTTCGGCGTTCGTCCTTTTTCTTTTTCTCGGATTAAATCCGCGATTTTTCTGATCGCGATTCCTGATCCGATTTTCGTTTTAGTTTAACTTTTCGCTCGTTTATCGGAATCAGGCGATTCAAGCTCCTAGGTTCATTGTTGTCTAACAACATGATATCTAAGACATGATTACCGTACCACTCAGGAGTAGTACATATCCTTGTCGACCTACGAGGTTCGATAGCAACTTGATCCGAAGCTTTATGATCACTATCATTAACTTCCTCTTCAACAGACGTAGGCGCCACAGGAAACATCTTTCTATGTTGCATCACTCTCTGGTTGAAGTAAAGGTTCGACAACCTCATCAAGTTCTATCTCCTCCCACTCAATTCTTTTGAGAGAAACTCCTTCTCGAGAAAGGACCCGTTCTTAGCGACAAACAATTTGCCCTCAGATCTAAGATAGAAGGTGTACCCAGCTGTCACCCTTGGGTATCCTATGAAGATGTGTTTGTCCACTTTGGGTTCGAGATTCTCCGGCTGAAGCCTTAAGCATCGCAGCCCCAAACATTAAGAAACGACAACTTTGGTTTCTTGCCAAAGCAATGTCCACACGACGTCATCTCAACGGACTTAGATGGTGTCCTATCTAAAGTGAATGCAGCTGTCTCTAACGCATAAACTCAAAATGAAATGGTAGATCGGTAAGAGATAGCATAGATCGCACCATATCTCATAAGGTTCGATTACGACGTTCGGACACACCATAACCCAGTGGTGTTCCAGGTGGCTTCAACTGTGAAACAATTCCACAATGTCTTAAGTGATTGCCAAACTCATAACTCAGAAATTCTCATCGATCAGATCGTAGGAATTTGATCTTCTTGTTATGATGGTTCTTAACTTCACTCTGAAATCGCTTGAACTTTTCAAACGTTTCAGACTTGTGCTTCATTAAGTAAATATACCTGTATCTACTCAAATCGTCAGTGAAGATGAGAAAATAGCGTTATCCACCGCACGCTTCAATTCTCATTGGATCACATGCATCAGCATGTATGATTTCCAACTAGTCACTTGCTCGTTTTATTTTACCTGAAAACAGGGTCTTAGTCATCCTTCCTATGAGGCATGGCTCGCATGTGTCAAGCGATTCAAAATCAAGTGACTCCAAACATCCATCGACATGGAGTTTCTTCATGCATCTTACGCCAATATGACCTAAGCGGCAGTGCCACAAGAAAGTGGTACTATCATTATTAACTCTACATCTTTTGGCGTGAACATGTGTATTACCACGACCGAGATTCAATGAACCATTCACATAGGGTGCATGACCATGAAAGGTATTATTCATGTAAACAGAATAACCATTATTATCTAACTTAAATGAATAACCGTATTGCAATGAACATGATCTAATCATATTCATGCTCAATGTAGACACCTGATAACATTTATCTAGGTTCAATACTAATCCCGAAGGCAGATGGAGCGTGCGATGGTGATCTCATCAACTTTGGAAACACTTCCAACACACATCGTCACCTCGCCCTTAGCCAGTCTCCGTTTAGTCCGTAGCTTTTGCTTCAAGTCACCAATAATAGTAACTGAACCGGTATCCAATACCCAGGTGCTACCAGGAGTACTAGTGAGGTACACATTAATAACACGTATATACTTTGTTGTAGTTGCCAGCCTTCTTATCTACCATGCATTTGGGGTAATTCCGCTACCAGTGACCATTCCCCTTACAATAGAAGCACTTAGTCTCGGGTTTGGGTTCAACCTTGGGTTCCTTCACTGGAGCGGCAACTGGTTTGTCATCCATGAAGTTTCCCTTCTAGCCCTTGCCCTTCTTGAAACTAGTGGTCTTGTTAAACCATCAACACTTGATGCTCCTTCTTGATTTCTACCTTTTTCGGTCTTAAACACCGCGAACAGCTCCAGGATCAACTCCATCCCTTGCATGTCATAGTTCATCACGAAGATCTAGTAGCTTAGTGATAGTGTCTAGAGAACTATATCAATCACTATCTTATCTGGAAGTTTAACTCCCACTTGATTTAAGTGATTGTAGCATTCTGAGCACATGCTCACTAGCTGAGCCATTCTCCTCCATCTTGTTGGCAAAAGAACTTGTCAGAGGTCTCATACCTCTCAACACGGGCATGAGCCTGAAATCCCAATTTCAGCTCTTGGAACATCTCATATGTCTTATGGCGTTCAAAACGTTATTGGAATCCCGATTCTAAGCCGTAAAGTATGGTGCACTAAATTATCAAGTAGTCATCAGGATGTGTCTGTCAGGTGTTCACAACATCCACAGACGACGTTGTAGGGGTTTGCACATCGAGCGGTGCATCAAAGACGTAAGCCTTCTGTGTAGCAGTGAGGACACTCCTCGGACTACGGACCCAGTCCGCATCATTGCTTACAATATCTTTCAACTTAGTCTTTCTCTAGGAACGTATTGAAACGGGGAGCTACAACGTGAGCTATTTATCTACAACATATTTGCAAAGACAATTTAGACTATGTTCATGATAATTAAGTTCATCTAATCAAATTATTTAATGAACTCCCACTCAGATAGACATCCCTCTAGTCATCTAAGTGATACATGATCCGAGTCAACTAGGTCGTGTCCGATCATCACGTGAGACGGACTAGTCATCATCGGTGAACATCTTCATGTTGATTGTATCTTCTATACGACTCATGTTCGACCTTTCGGTCTCTTGTGTTCCAAGGCCATGTCTGTACATGCTAGGCTCGTCAAGTCAACCTAAGTGTATTGCGTGTGTAAATCTGGCTTACACCCGTTGTATTCGAACGTTAGAATCTATCACACCCGATCATCACGTGGTGCTTCAAAACGACGAACCTTCGCAACGGTGCACAGTTAGGGGGAACACTTTCTTGAAATTATTGCGAGGGATCATCTTATTTAAGCTATCGTCGTTCTAAGCAAACAAGATGTAAAACATGATAAACATCACATGCAATCAAATAGTGACATGATATGGCCAATATCATTTTGCTCCTGTTGATCTCCATCTTCGGGGCGCCATGATCATCATCATCACCGGCATGACACCATGATCTCCATCATCATGATCTCCATCATCGTGTCTTCATGAAGTCGTCTCGTCAACTATTACTTCTACTACTATGGCTAACGGTTTAGCAATAAAGTAAAGTAATTACATGACGTTTAAGTTGACACGCGGGTCATAAATAAATTAAGACAACTCCTATGGCTCCTGCCGGTTGTCATACTCATCGACATGCAAATCGTGATTCCTATTACAAGAACATGATCAATCTCATACATCACATATATCATTCATCACATCCTTTTGGCCATATCACATCACACGGCATATGCTGCAAAAACAAGTTAGACGTCCTCTAATTGTTGTTGCAAGTTTTATACGTGGTTGCTATAGGTTTCTAGCAAGAACGTTTCTTACCTACGCCAAAACCACAACATGATATGCCAATTTCTATTTACCCTTCATAAGGACCCTTTTCATCGAATCCGATCCGACTAAAGTGGGAGAGACAGACACCCGCTAGCCACCTTATGCAACTAGTGCATGTCAGTCGGTGGAACCAGTCTCACGTAAGAGTACGTGTAAGGTCGGTCCGGGCTGCTTCATCCCACGATGCCACCAAATCAAGATAAGACTAGTAACGGCAAGTAAATTGACAAAATCAACGCCCACAACAACTTGTGTTCTACTTGTGCATAGAAACTACGCATAGACCTAGCTCACGATGCCACTGTTGGGGATCATAGCAGAAATTTAAAATTTTCTACGCATCACCAAGATCAATCTATGGAGTAATATAGCAACGAGGGGAAGGGGAGTGCATCTACATACGCTTGTAGATCGCTAAGCGGAAGCGTTGCAAGAACGCGGATGAAGGAGTCGTACTCGCAGCGATTCAGATCGCGGTTGATTCCGATCTAAGCGCCGAACAACGGCGCCTCCGCGTTCAACACATGTGCAGCCCGGTGACGTCTCCCACGCCTTGATCCAGCAAGGGGAGAAGGAGAGGTTGGGGAAGACTCCGTCCAGCAGCAGCATGACAACGTGGTGGTGAAGGAGGAGTGTGACAATCCTGCAGGGCTTCGCCAAGCACCGTGGGAGAGGAGGAGGACTTGGGAGAGGGGGAGGGCTGCGCCAGAACTTGGGTACCCGGCTGCCCTCCCACCCCCCACATATATATAGGGGCAAGGGAGAGGGGTGCCGGCCCCCTCAGATCCAATATGAGGACGGGGCGGCGGCCAGGGGGGTTGCCTTGCCCCCCAAGGCAAGCGGGCGCCCCCCTTTAGGGTTCCCCCAAACCCTAGGCGCATGGGCCCTAGGAGGGAGGCGCCCAGCCCACTAAGGGGCTGGTCCCTCTCCACACACAGCCCATAGGGCCCTCCGGGGCAGGTGGACCCTCCCGGTGGACCCCCGGAACCCCTTCGGTGGTCCCGGTACAATACCGGTAACCCCTGAATTGTTCCGGTGACCGTATGATGACTTCCTATATATAAATCTTTACCTCCGGACCATTCCGGAACTCCTCGTGACATCCGGGACTCCGAACAACATTCGGTAACCACGTACATCTATTCCCTATAACCCTAGCGTCATCGAACCTTAAGTGTGTAGACCCTACGGGCTCGGGAGTCATGCAGACATGGCCGAGACAACTCTCCGGTCAATAACCAACAGCGGGATCTGGATACCCATGTTGGCTCCCACATGCTCTACCATGATCTCATCGGATGAACCACGATGTCAAGGATTCAATCAATCCCGTATACAATTCCCTTTGTCTATCGGTATGATACTTGCCCGAGATTCGATCGTCGGTATCCGGATACCTTGTTCAATCTCGTTACCGGCAAGTCTCTTTACTCGTTCCGTAACACATCATCCCGTGATCAACTCCTTGGTCACATTGTGCACATTATGATGATGTCCTACCGAGTGGGCCCAGAGATACCTCTCCGTTACACGAAGTGACAAATCCCAGTCTCGATTCGTGCCAACCCAACAGACACTTTCGGAGATACCCGTAGTGCACCTTTATAGCCACCCAGTTACGTTGTGACGTTTGGGACACCCAAAGCACTCCTACGGTATCCGGGAGTTGCACAATCTCATGGTCTAAGGAAATGATACTTGACATTATAAAAGCTTTAGCATATGAACTACACGATCTTTGTGCTAGGCTTAGGATTGGCTCTTGTCCATCACATCATTCTCCTAATGATGTGATCTCGTTATCAACGACATCCAATGTCCATGGTCAGGAAACTGTAACCACTATTGATCAACGAGCTAGTCAACTAGAGGCTTACTAGGGACATGGTGTTGTCTATGTATCCACACATGTATCTGAGTTTCCCATCAATAAAATTCTAGCATGGATAATAAACGATTATCATGAACAATGAAATATAATATAATAATAACTAATTTATTATTGCCTCTAGGGCATATTTCCAACAGTAGCAAACATAGGTTTATATTGTATTCTAGCATTCAAAGACTTTTCTTTCAGCTTAGCTAATAGTTTCTTAAGATCATCTCTATCATTACAAGCAAGAAAGTCTCTAGCAGTTTCCTCATCCATAGCATAACCCTCAGGTACAGTAGGCAATTCATATCTAGGGGGAGGATCATAATCTTCAGTTTCAGTAATTTCATTCTCTCTAACCCTAGAAAGTTGTTCATCAAGAAATTCACCTAGTGGCACGGTATTGTCAAGCAGTGAAGTAGTTTCATCATAAGCATCATACATAGCAGAAGTGGCATTATCAATAACATGCGACATATTGAAATCAATAGCAGGTGCAGGTGTTGCAAGTTTACTTAAAACAGAAGGAGAATCAAGTGCAGAGCTAGATGGCAGTTCCTTACCTCCCCTCGTAGTTGAGGGAAAAATCTAAGTTCTTTGATCTTTCGAATTCCTCATAGTGGTCAAAAGATGTAAATCCCAAGTGACTCAGAGAATAGAGCTATGCTCCCTGGCAACGGTGCCAGAAAAGGGTCTTGATAACCCACAGGTGTAGGGGATCGCAATAGTTTTCAGCGGTAGAGTATTCAACCTAAGTTTATTGATTCGACACAAGGGGAGCCAAAGAATATTCTCAAGTATTAGCAGCTAAGTTGTCAATTCAACCACACCTGAAAGACTTAATATCTGCAGCAACGTATTTAGTAGTGAAGTAATATGGAAGAGACGGTAACAATGGCAAAAGTAATAGTAGCAGTTTTGTAGCAATCGGAACAGTGGCAACGAAAAAGTAACTTAGCAAAGATCAATATGTGAAAAGCTCATAAGCAATGGATCAATGATGGATAATTATGTCAGATGGCATTCCTCATGCAATGGTTATAACATAGGGTGACACAGAACTAGCTCCAATTCATCAATATAATGTAGGCATGTATTCCAAATATAGTCATACGTGCTTACGGAAAAGAACTTGCATGACATCTCTTGTCCTACCCACCCGTGGCAGCAGGGTCCTGGTGGAAACTAAGGGATATTAAGGCCCCCTTTTAATAGAGTACCGGACCAAAGCATTAGCACTTAGTGAATACATGAACTCCTCAAACTACGGTCATCACCGGGAAGTGTCCCGACTATTTTCACTCTGGGGTTGCCGGATCATAACACGTAGTAGGTGATTATAACTTGCAATATCGGACCAAGAACACAAATATATTCATGAAAACATAATAGGTTCAGATATGAAATCATGGCACTCAGGCCCTAGTGACAAGCATTAGGCATAGTAAAGTCATAGCAATGTCAATCTTAGAACATAGTGGATACTAGGGATCAAACCCTAACAAAACTAACTCGATTACATGGTAAATCTAATCCAACCCATCCAGCATGCCTACGATGGAATTACTCACGCACGATGGTGAGCATCATGAAATTGGTGATGGAGGATGGTTGATGATGACGATGGTGACGATTTCCCCTCTCTGAAGCCCGAAACGGACTCCAGATCTGCCTTCCCAAGGAAGAATAGGGCTTGGCGGCGACTCCATATCGTAAAAGGCGATGAATCCTTCTCCCCAAACATGAATATATGGAGTTGAAGTTGAGGTCGGTGGAGGTCCAGGCACCACAGGAATCAGCTATTTTGCCGTCTTCCGCGGACGGCAAAAGGCTCCGGCAAAGTAGGCTACGGTAAACAGCTACTTTGCCGTCTGCTTCCTGGCGGCTGACGGCAAAGGCCCTTTGCCGTCTGCGGCGGACGGCAAAGAGAGCGGACGGCAATAATTGCGCTGTCAGTCCGTTAAGTGGCTAACGGCAGGCCTTTGTCGTCCGCCGCTGACGGCAAAATTTCTAGTGTCTTTGCCGTCCGCCGTATGATGTCATCTACACGTCACTACATGGCAGGTTCTTTGCCGTCTGCCACTGATGGCAAAGTGCAGGTTCTTTGCCGTCTGCCACTGATGGCAAAGTCTTTGCCGTCTGCCACTATAGGCAAACTGACCAAATGGGTCAGCTCCCAGGAAGCACAGCTGGATGCCACGTGTCTTCTTTGCCGTCCGCGGCAGACGGCAAAGAGCCCGTTGCCGTCGGTGGCGGACGGCAAAGAGCCTGCATATTGGCTCTTTTATCTGTTTTTTATTAAATCCAACAATTTTCATCACAAATATATATATGACATATATAGATATATTTCAAAAGGCCATTACAGAGCAAACATATAAGATATCCAACACATAACTTCATCATCCAACCATATATATTACATGCATAGTTCCATCATACATAACAAGTTCAACATAGAGGCAACCAACCATATATATTACAATAGTTTCATCCAACGATACATGCATAGTTCAACGATACAAAAGAAACAGAGAAAGGGATAAGGAGCACTCCATCTATGCAAGCTTTCGTCAAGTGAATGAAATCTTCAAAATGAAAAATAAGAAAGTTAGAACAAGAAGAGTAGAACAAGAAGAAGAGTAGAACAAGAAGAAGACTAGAACAAGAAGAGTATGTCATTTATGAGCTAACTTACGTGAAATGGATCATATATGAGCTAACTAAGTTGAAATGGGTCGTTTATGAGCTAGCTAAGGTGAAATGGATCATTTATGAGCTAACTTAGTTGAAATGGGTCGTTTATGAGCTAACTAAGGTCAAATGGATCGTTTTTGAGGTAACTAAGGTGAAATGGATCGTTTTTTAGCTAACTTAGGTGAAATGGATCATTTATGAGCTAACTTAGTTGAAATGGATCGTTTTTGAGCTAACTTAGGTGAAATGGATCATTTATGAGCTAATTTAGTTGAAATGGATCTTTTTGAGCTAACTTAGGTGAAATGGATCATTTAAGAGCTAATTTAGGTGAAATGGATCATTTTTAGCTAACTTGGTGAAATGGATCGTTTATGAGCTAAATTAGTTGAAATGGATCGTTTATGAGATAACCTAGGTAAGATGGGTCATTTTGGAGTTAACCTAGGTGAAATGGGTCATTTTAAAGCTAACGTAGGTAAAATGGATCATTTAGGAGCTAATCTAGGTAAAATGGGTCATTTTTGAGCTAACTTGGATGAACTGGATCATTTATAAGCTAACCTAGGTAAAATGGGTCATTTTAGAGCTAACTTAGGTAAAATGGATCGTCTATGAGCTAACTAAGCTAATTATGCAATTTTTGACATAAGTAAGCTAAGTACAGATCGTTTTAGAGCTAACTTAGGTAAAATGGATGGTTTTGGAGGTCAGTAAGCTTATTAAGTCATTTTGGAGGAGAAGAAGCTAAGTCTAGGTCATTATGGTAAGCATTGGAGGAAATAAAGCTAAGTCTAGGTCTTTATGCATGTGTTAAGCAAAACACTAGATAAACTTACCAAGATCCAGGAGGTGTAGGAGCGGGGTGGCTCGTGTCGGTAGCTGGAGAAGGATCGTGCGATGCTTGTCTGGAGTTACGCTGCACCAAAGATCATTTCCAATGTCTTGTTAGCATGATGACACTCAAATGTTAAGACTAGCAAGTAATGTCCATTCAAATAAAACTCACCGTGGTCCCAGGAGCAATCACTAGCATCGGCGGAGCGGTCTGACATGTCTTCTCGCACACAGACTGCACATTTGGTTTTGACGACTCAGTCATACTAGTTAGTAATGAGACAAACACTACATGAATGTTTTGGCTAATCTGCAGAAGAAACTTACCACAAGGAGCTCGTACATGGCCCTTTCCTGCATGTCATTCCGTGCCCTCTCCTCCTCCATCATCTTTGTCGTCCTCTCCTCCAACTCCCGCTGCCTCTCCGCCGCCTCCGCCAGAAGTTTCTCCGTTCTATCTCTCTCACTCTGTATAGCAGCCTGCAACACCACTCACATGACCATTTGTAATCATTGATGGAAGCGCACACAATGTAATGGAGAAAGATAACTGAGTGCGTATCACTAACCTTGATGGCGAGTTGCACTGGCCGTTCACGAGGCCTTATCTCAGGAGCGGAGCTCGACTGGCGCGCCTTGATCTCCGGGAGAGTGCTAGGACAACGGATAAGTCCATCTCCAATGGCTATGGAGCCATGGGACCTCCCGCCACCAGATATCATCAACAGCTCTGGATCAATGGGACCCTGGCTCGGGTTAAAGTCCTCCCCTTTCCTCGCCTTCCCCTCATCTCTATATCTCACGAGCTTGTTGTGGGAGGAGATGTTGGTGAAGTTGTTTGCATCATCAAGGTCAGACTGAGAGAAAGCCTTGACTTTCTTGAAAGAGGCAGTGTGGGCCATGGCATACAGGTCGTACACCTCTGGCACCTTATCCGCCTTATTGTAGCGTGCCTGAAAGAGAGAAACAATGAAAATTAGTAATTAAAGGGCTCAAGCTAGCATGATGAATGAATTGCATGAATCATGAAGCAAACCACATACCCAGTTGCGCCCGAACTGATATAAGTTGGAGCTGCCTTGATGGTGTGGCACACCTTCCATTTGGGCACGTTTGTCCTTGGCCTCGTTGTGGAGGGCTAGCCATTGTTTTGAGCACCACTCATCGACCAACACCTCCCAACAATCCATCCGATCCGCACACCATCTCGGAGGCGCCTAAGTTAGCAAATAGAAACTTGAGCGCTACGGCTAAGAATTACTAAATGAAGGAACTTAAGTAGAGAAGGCCTTAAGAATTACCTTCATGTACTGCTCCTTACTCAGGAACTTATCGTGGCACGCCGGCTTGGTCTTCTTGATACCACGCAAGGCGTAGTAGTCTCGAACAGCCTGCACCCGAGCCTCGTGCCGTAAGTTCTGGAGTAGGCGCTTGCAGACGTTCTCGATAACATGTGCCGCGTCCTCCTCGTATCCCTCCTCACACCTGTAGAATGTCTACAATCAAATGAGACAATATTGATTAGTACAATTAATAACTAGCTAGTTGAAGATTTTTAAATGTGTAAAGGAGAAATTACCCAGAACTTTCTGATCACCATGTCTGCCCTCGTGTCGCACACGACACCGTCGATAATCTCATTCGGCGGGGCCGGGGCAGCCACGTAGTGCTCCTAGCTCAATCCAAGCTCTGGAAGCCGACCCTCACCAGGCAACGTGACAAACCCCGGGAAGTTTTGCCGGCAAAGAACTCCAAGGACGGAGTTGGGCCGGCGGACACTATGATGGTGGTCCCAACCCCTGCAGCATGACAAGGCCAACGCATTAGTTATTTGAAGAAACGTGAATGCAGAAGGTACAAAAATATTAAATGCACTTACGTACCTCTCCCCATCAGGGAAAATCAACCACCTCTGCTCGCGGGTCACCGGCACGGACGGGAGCCGTGTAGCACCACGCTGGTAGACATTGCCCCCCTCCTCCCCCTCCTCATCAGTCGGCTCCCCGCCATCATCAGCATGGCCACTCGGCTCCCCGCCATGCTCAGGCTGACCCGACCAGGTACCCCATCCAGACGTGTGCTCCTCCGGGGTCTCGTGGGCCCAAGTCTCGTGGGCTGAAGGCCCGTCGACCCGAGGCTCGTGGGCCGAAGACTCGTGGACCGGAGGCTCGTGGACCGGAGTCCGTGCAGCCTCCTCCTCAGACGAGTCCACCCTAGCAGTCACGTGCTCGGGTGAAACAGCTGGGGGCGGTGGCGAGGAAGGCGCCGTAAGAGTCACCCTACCTCCTCTCCCGCGACCACGTGCTCCACCTCCTCTCTTCTTCTTACCTCGTCCCCTGCTAGGCACCGCGGTCGACGAAGAAGGGCCCGGCGGTGCCGCCATACTGTCCAGCAACGCTCGGCGGAGAGGTGCGTGTGGAATGGAAGACCTCGCACCACGCGTCGACGAAGAAGGGGCCTCGGCGCGCTCCCGACCAGCGCCCACCATCTTTCAACACCTGCCATGACAAAGAATAAACGAAATTAGTACAACATAAAAAAAGTACCAACATGAATAATAATATGTATATCACTTAAGTGTATCATCATCAAGTACAACATAAAAAATTGAATACCTGACACTACTAATAATCTCGATCAGTATCATCAATAAATGCATAATCATCATCATCACTATAATCAATGATGGGCTCATAGGGTTCATTGGCATCAACATGTGCAAGGCCACCTTGACGTAATCGGTCAAGCATTGACAGTCATCCGCAGCAGTAACCTCTTCTTGTTCCGGCTCTTCTTATTCCTCCTCTGGGGTGATGTCGGATTCATTGTCACTGTCTACTTCAATGTTTTGGGGTGAAGTATAGCGGTTCTTGAAACGCTTTTTGGAAAGACGTGTCTCTTGGAAGAATTCTCCTTCATATTTGTCTGGGTTAATGTGAGGTTCATAATCCTCTTCCTTTGGGGGAGAAAGTCTAGCACGTGGCGGCACTTCATAAATGACATCCCAACCTTTCAGATTTGGATTAGTTTGGCAGGCCCACGGTAGATAGAATACTTGGGTCGCCTGTTGAGCCATAATATAGACATCAGGAACATCTAAATGAGTGCTTTGGTTGATTTCAACTAGCCCTATATGTTCATGAGTCCTTCTAGTCTCCTTCGGCTGAAACCAATAACATTTGAAGACTACGACATTCGGTGGGTTTTCACCATAAAACAGAAGTTCATAAATTGCTTCAACTCTCCCATAATACTCGGTACCTCCTTCGCCGATAGCAGATACACAACAATTTGTAGACTTTCGGTCGGCCATAGATAGCTCTTTGCCATAGGTACAAAAGCAATACCCGTTGATGTCGTACTTGTCAAATGAATGGACCTTATAGTCAAAACCATTAGCGACTTGTCTCAATTCGGCATCCATAGACTCTGAATTAGCCTACAAGTTTAATATGAAAGGATTGTTGCATTATGCACAAATTAGCGAATGAAATGAAATTGTGTAATAGAAATTACCGTTTGTTTGAACCAAGAGATGAAACCGGGATAGCCACCTCCTTGCTTTGTGAGAAGCTCATACTCTTCGACGGAATCCTTTTGGATCTCCGCTCCATACGAGAATATGGCGACGTATCGACTGTATGACATATCCAGGAATAAGAGTAGTTCAAAGGAAATAGAAGTTGCGAAACAATGTACCGAGAACTTACTCGATGTACGGCCGCACTTCTATCAGGTTGTTGAAGATATACAACGAAATGGTCCGCCATTCTTCGTTATCCAAAGATACTGGATGTGAAACACTAGCTGGTGCGAGATTCCCTTTGAATAGGCTGAGGTTGGATCCACCCTTTTTAGGCTCGTCAGCATTGTACCGAGGCTTCGGATTATGCAAATGACGATTTTTGGCTTCGTAGTGCGCTGTTACGAAGTTTGCCGCCTCCTCTGTGATGAATGCCTCAGCCATCGATGCTTCAATTCTACGTTTATTTTTACATTTTTCTCGAAGCGTCTTCGGCATCCTCTCAGTTGGGTAGCACCAACGATTTTGCACGGGCCCCCCCAATCTTGCCTCGGTCGGGAGATGCAAAATCAAATGCTGCATTGGATTAAAGAAGCCCGGTGGAAAGATCTTCTCTAACTTGCAGATCAACTCCGGCGCCAACTCTTCCATTTCTTCTAGCATGCCAGGCGATAGTTCTTTCGCACAAAGAACACGGAAGAAATAGTTGAGTTCTGCCAGTACTAGCCATTCATCCTCAGGGATGAAGCCACGCAACATCACCGGCATTACCCGCTCAATCCATATGTGCCAATCATGACTCTTGAGACCAAATATCTTCAGTTTATCAAGATTCGCCCCCCTCTTTAGATTCGCTGCATACCCATCGGGGAACATCAACTACTGTTGCACCCACAAGAGAATTTCCCTCATAGCTGGCCTTCCAAGATTGAACCATGCCTTTGGCTTCGTCCAGTTCTGCTTTCCTTTCGGTTCTTTCATGTTTTGTAACGGCCTATCACATAGCGCCTCTAGATCGACTCTAGCCTTAGTATTATCCTTTGACTTCCCATCTATGCCGAACAATGTACCAAAAAGTGCCTCGGCGATATTCTTCTCAGTGTGCATCACGTCGATGTTGTGTGGGCAAAGGAGGTCTTTGAAGTAAGGCGGATCCCATAAGCATGTTTTGTGAGTCCACGCGTGCTTAGTATTATACCCCTTGAAGTACCCTGGATGTTGTGGATCTGGCTTGAGAGCGTTTAACTGATCCAGGGTCTGTTGGCCTGTCAATGCAGGTGGTGCAGAGTTTTTGACAACTCTACCCCTGATGAAGTTCTTCTTGTCTTTCCTGAACTTATGGCGAGGATCCAGGAACTGTCTATGCATGTCGAAGCAAGAAAACTTGCGACCGGCCTGAAGCCAACGAAACTCAAGAGCTCCCTTGCATGTGGGGCACGGGAACCTTCCATGCACACACCAGCCAACGAATAGCGCATACGCCAGCAAGTCATGCGTCGAGTACATGTACCAGACACGCATTATGAAGTTCCGTTTGCTAAAGGCGTCGTATGTCTTGAACCCATTATCCCAGGCTTCTTGCAATTCGTCCTTAAGCGGCTGCATATACACATTCATATTTTTCCCCGGATAGTTGGGCCTTGGAATTATCAACGTCAGGAAAATGTTCTTTCTTTGCATAATCTGTCCGGGGGGGAGATTGAGTGGAAAGACAAATACGGGCCAACAATTTTATTTGGCTGCCGTCATACCAAACACACTGAACCCATCGGTGCTGATGCCGACTCGAGGATGCCTCGGATCTGCCGCTTTGTCAGCATGTAATTCATCAAACTTTTTCCATGCAACACCATCCAATGTGTGTACCATCATCAGATTCCCATCTGCATCTAGTTCGGTTCTTTTGCCTGTTTTGTGCCATGTCATCTGTCTGGCCGTCTCTTTGACCATGAAAAGATGTTGAAGTCTTGGTACGATTGGCATATACCGAAGAACACTAACGGGGATTTTGGTCTGTGTCTTCTCACCCATACCGTTGTCTACCACAATATACCTGGAAGACTTGCAAATGGGACAATAGTTCAAGTCCGCATAGTCAAGCCTAAATAAGGCACATCCTTTCTCACAGGCATGTATCTTCTCATAGGGCATCTTCAGTGCACGGAGGATTTTGTCCGACTGGTACAGGTTTGCAGGCATTACATGGCCTTTGGGTAGAAAGCGTCCAAATACTGTCATAATTGCGTCATAGCATTCTCTGCCCAAGTTGAACTGAGCCTCCAGAGCCATTACTTGTGAGATGGCATCCAACTGACAAAGCTCAGTGTGCTCGTGGAGCGGACGTTTCGAAGACTCCAACATTTCATTGAAGGCCTTTGCAGATTCCTCCATCTCCTCGTCCGAATCCCGAGCATCATCATAGCCTTGCACCATGTTTTCCATCCCGGTACCATGCTCGTCGGTGCGACGACGATCCACCTCAGCTCGGTCACGTTGGGCAGACTCACCATGAAATGTCCACATCGTATAATCGGGCGTAAAACCATTCTTCTGCAGGTGTTTACCCATTTCCGCCTCTGTCCTCTTTTCCCAATTGCCGCATCGGAAACAGGGGCACCAAGTTTTCCTCTGGCCATTTGCAAATGCGGCTTGCACAAACCCCTTGGTTTTTGTGAACCATTCAGCGCTCCATTTGTTCTGACCAGTGTGACCGGTATACATCCAAGCACGGTCACTCATCTTGACTTTCAGAGCTACTGGACACACAACAAGTATATATGTAATTCACCATGTATATATTCATCAGTTGATCTACTTTGTCAATTTTATTACGTCCATGCAACCTACACTCTAATAGGTAATGATAGGTCCTAATCCCACCCGAGTATGTGTAGATTGGGTTCATTTTCCCATATGCTATGCTATGGATCCGACGCAAAATTTCGGCAGCACCTCCCCGCTGTTCTCCTGATACACGTCTATGCAATAAACAGAGAGGATGTGTACCCGGAGAACAACAGGGGAGGCACTGACGAAATTTATGCGTCGGATCCGGAGCAAAGCATATGGGAAAACGAACCCAATCTACACATACTCGGGCTGTCCGTGGATAGCGTTGGACAATTCGAAAGAATCAAGGTTATAAATATGCAAATGCATGCATATTTATAACTATGACGCTTTCGAACAGGAGACACATATTGGTTACGCATACTGATGATTCAAGACACATATATAGCTAACTACCAAATTTCATGTCATTTATGCAAATAATTAATGGGAGAGAAGGACATGTCATTTGTGCTCACCCACGAACGAAGGGGCAGAGCTCGTCAAACGCACGGCGCGGTCGTCGAACACCAAACCTCGCAGCGATGAAACAACTGCACATTTAAATCTACCCGATCAACACAATTATATATGATGTTTTCAATAACAAAATCGAAAAATATATGACCTAACTAATAATTCACAAATATATAACCCCGTCGGCCTCTAGAAGGCCAAAGAGCACCTTTTCGGGAGGTTTAGGGGGTCGGGGTGTCATGTCGGTGTCGGGGTGCTGTTTCGGGGTTAGGGTGTTGTGTCAGGGTCGGGGTGTCAGGGTGTGGTGTCGTGGTCTGTGTGTCGGGGTGTGGTGTCGGGGTCGGGGTGTCGGGGTCAGGGTGTCGGGGTCAGGTGTCGGGGTGTGGTGTCGGGGTCGGGGTGTCGGGGTCAGTGGTCGGGGTGTTTCCTTCTATCCTTCTTCTTCTTTCCTTCTCTTCTTATTATTTTTTCTTCTTCTTTCCTTTCTTCTTCTTCTTCTATCCTTCTTCTTCTTTCCTTTCTTCTTCTTCTTCTTCTTCTTCTTCTTCTTCTTCTTCTTTCCTTTCTTCTTCTTTCCTTTCTTCTTCTTCTTCTTCTTCTTCTTCTTCTTCTTTCATCTTTTTTCTACTTCTTTTACTTCTTTTCTTTTCTTCTATTCTTCTTCTTCTACTTCTTCTACTTCTTCTTCTTCTTTTCTTCTTCTTCTTTTTCATCTTTTTTCTACTTCTTTTCTTTTCTTCTTTTTCATCTTTTTTCTACTTCTTCTTCTTTTCTTCTACATATTCTTTTTTCTAACACTAACACTAAATTTTCTTCTTTTCTAACACTAAATCTAACACTAACACTAACACTAACAATTAAACAAGAATTAAACAGCAAAAAAAGAAAAACAGAAAAAAAACTCACCGGAGCAGGGGGCGACGCTGGCGCCGGGGTGGTGGGTGGGTGGGGGGCGGCGGGGCTCCGGGGCAGTGGGATGGCCGGGCGGCGGGGGCGGGGGCGGCGCCGGGCGGGAGGGGCGGCGGCGGGAGGGGCGGGGGCAGTGCCGGGCGGCGGGACGGTGGGGGCGGTGGCGGGTAGGGGAGGGGGTGGGAGCGGCGGCGGCGCCGGACGGCGATGGGCGGTGGCGGGTGCGGCGAGGGCGGGGGCGGCGCCGGGCGGTGGGGGCGGGGGCGGCGGGGGCGGGGGCGGAGGAGGTCGAGGGAGAGAGATGAGTAACGGGCGGGGGAGGGGGCTCGGCCGTTAGTTAGGTTAGTTAGGGTAGCCTTTGCCGTCCGCCCTCCTTTGCCGTCCGCTTTTCTTCATATTTGCCATCTGCGGCGGACGGCAAAGCGGGAGGACGTTAAGTATTTTTTAACCAGCTCCTCAGTGGGCCCCCCCTCCCTCTTTGCCGTCAGCTAGCGGACGGCAAAGAGCTGGCTGATGGCAAAGGCTTTCTTTGCCATCAGCCAGTTCTTTGTCGTCTGCTTTCGTGTAGCTGATGGCAAAGAGCTTCTTTGTCGTCCGCTAGCTGACGACAAAGAGCTGGCAGATGGCAAAGTAGCTGATTCCAGTAGTGAGGGGGGCCACAAGGACGGAGGGCGCGCCCCCCACCCTTGTGGCAAGGGTGTGGGCCCCTTCAGTTGATTCTTTCGCCAATATTTTTTATTAATTCCGAAAATTATCTCCATGAAGTTTCAGGTCATTCCGAGAACTTTTATTTCTGCACAAAAATAACACCATGGCAATTCTACTGAAAACAGCGTCAGTCCGGGTTAGTTCCGTTCATGCAAATTAGAGTCCAAAACAAGGGCAAAAGAGTTTGGAAAAGTAGATACGACGAAGACGTATCAATATCCCATTGGCCTGTGGTCGAGTCAATCAAATCAGCCACCTTACAGACTAGTTGATTGCCCCTTCTAGTCACCGGCAATCTAGATGGAGATTGTGGTATCCATGCATCAGACCAAATATTAATATTTTGCCCATATCCAACTCGCCAAACATGTCGCGCTTGAGTGTACTCTCTCCTTTCATAATACTCTGCCATGTATAGGACGCCTTCTTCTTCAAAGTGGCATTAAGCAAGTCACCACCAGGAAAATATTTTGCACGAAGTATTGTGGCGCAAAGAGACTCGGGATTATCTATCAAACGCCAAGCTTGTTTGGCCAATAGAGTAGAATTGGAACAATGTATATATCTGAAACCCATTCCCCCTTCTTTTTTCGGTACACACATTTTCCACTAGGCAAACCAGTGCATTCTCTTTTGGGTAGCATCATCACCCCACCAATATTGCGCCATCGCATAAGTAATTCCCTTGCAATTTTTTTAGTGAATCTAGGTCTTCTAATTATTTTGGGTACACCATAATCTATATCTAGTCTTCTAATTCTTCTCCCATATGCGCCCTGGCCACCCAAAACTGCAAACACTCCTCTCTCTTGTCAAGGTCTAGTGGTCAAAAGTTTCACGGCGATGGCTCTGCTGGGTGGATCCAGAACAAAATCAAACAAGGTTTGCAAAATTTTAAGTCTTGATTTTTAATTCTTCCCCTATCTTGTATTCTCGTGACTACTTCGTGTTTGAAAAGAAAAAAAAATGTCACTCTGGTGTAGTCAAAACCCAAGAAAAGCACCTTATATTCGTAAATTATTTTCAATTGGAGAACCAAGTTGTGTGACAGTTGACAATTTTGAGTTTTATTATGCACCTAGGCATAAACTATGATGCTTTATTCATGAGTTATTCAAGATACAGTTCAACCATACTACAACGAAAGAAAAAGAAAAGGTGTTGAAGGACGTTCACCACGTGAACCTGGAGTGCTAAATCTAAATTTGTTCGAGTACTCAATCTAAATAGCTGGTTTGGCATGGTATTTAATGAACAAATTTGCATACATATTATACTTAGGTTGGAACGGTTAACTTTGCCTACGATTGTGTACCCTAGCGATTCATCTCTTGTGTGTCTTGGACGGAGGCGCCCCATCGCCGCCCCCAAAGTGCCACGCTGACATGCCGAGTCATCGAGAGGAGGTCGCAACGCGCCCAATGATTAATGCGGCGGTATGATTCCAAACAAGGTATGTGTCTAAATTTTTCTATCTAGGTTTCATATATACATATATTGTTTATTTTTTGATGTTTATATTAAAAGGTCTCAAGTTTTATTTTCGCCCCGGGTCCCCAAAATCTCAGGACCGGCCCTGGCATTACTCCGAGTTGATGCAGAGCTCAACAGTTGTTTTGTTTGTTTAAGGTGATGTATTGTGTTGATTGATTGGTTGATTTGTACACTGCTAGTGGAGTTGGCTCGATCACTTTAGCGCTAGCTTTTGCCTTAATCAATTGTGCTAAGCCCGATGCTAACGTTCATGTTTGTCTCTTTTGGTCATCCACTGGCTCTACTAAATGGTACTGCTAGTATTAAGAAATGCATCACGAGCATCTCCTCTCCAATAATTAATTGTCGGAAAAACCAACAAACATTCCATCTCTCCATAATTTTTTTTCATTTGGAAATCATTGGTGATGCCTCTGCTCTTTATGGTTTATCTTTTGTTTAGTCATTCATCTGGTCTATGGAATGACTTGATCTTTCTTTCGCACCGGTAGTGCATTGGGTGATGATCATGTTAGGTCAAGCTGTTAACTTTTATACATAATCCAGTAACCCTGTTGCCTTTTTGATATACATATAATCAAGTCGCAAACGGATATATTTTGCCTTCCACCTAACCAACAGGATATATATTTTCTTGCGGGATAATAGTGGGTTTTATTCCTCTGAAATAGTGTTAACACAAACCCAACGGCGTTGTTTGGAACTCGATGCAACCAACAAGCGGTGCCATATCCAGACCAATATTAGCAAGACTATGCGCAACTCTATTTTGATGATGTCCAATCTTAACGGAACAAACCCGCACGTCTCTAGAAGCTTATTAATCTTATTAATCTCTGTCATTAGGTATTCATAGGCGGAGTGGGCCAACGAGTCATCTATCAAAGCAACAATAGCAACAGAACTATTGGCTTGGATCATTGGTGAAAGATTCGACCGATGAATGCTCAATGACAGGCCGTTGAGTGTAGTGGTAAATTCAACTTCAATGGCATCTTTACAATGGAAAAGATAACGAAATGCAGAGAAAGTCACCTTCCCCTCTGAATCTCTTAGGACCATGCTCTCGTCCCTGCCTCTCCGGTTTCTAATAAGGGCCTAAGGGCCTCTTTGATTCATAGGAAGCTGAAGGGAAAATATGATTTGTTTCTATGGTGACACTATTGGTTTATATGACGCAAACCAAAATTCGAACTTCAAAGGAATAGCCTATGGAAGAAAAGGAGGATTTTTTTCCATTGGTTTGAGTCTGATAAGAAAAATTACAATGCACTCAAACCTTTTTGCACCTATGTACACACAAAAAGTTGAATGACATAAGTTGAGTAGAAATAATAATATAATCTTCCCCGCACAATTATAATAACTAATGATAATATATTACCTTTTCAATGTGTTTTAACCCTGATTTGGCTATAACCACCAGGCGCCTCAAAATTTTCATGTTTCCGCAATCCTCTGTTTTGCGCACCCAACCATCCATTTCTGCGTTTTCTTTTTCTAGTCCTATGGTTTTTGGAATGCTCCAAATCAAAGAAACTCTATGAGCACAATAACCGAATGAATGCGCAGAGTGTTGTGTTAATTTGCTACTCCCTCGGTTCATAAATATGAGGTGTTCTAAGTTTTTCTGAATTGGATGTATATAGATGTTTTAGTGTGTTCATTCACTCATTTCAGCCCGCGTGTAGTCTATATTAAAATATCCAAAATATATTGTATTTGTGAACGGAGGGAGTACCATTTAACTGGTTTTAACTAGTTTAATTGGTTAACTGGCAGTGATGTGATCATCCGTTCTCTGTTTGACCCTTTTCATTTCAGTACGTGCTTGTACCTATATTGCTAATCCCTTGCATGATCTCCATCTTGGTCCCTTTCGTGCAGTGGCCGTACATTCATTAACTGACAAAAAGGATTTAGTCACATCAACCAGTTGTAATCCTCTGACACAACACGAGTTTATCCGCATGTTATGTTGACTTATATATGCTGTACCATCAGCCGCCCATTTGTTACTACCCTCTTAATGATAATTTAGATCTAGACCCAGCATCTAATTACTCCCACTAAAAGAAACCCAGTGTACCACTAGTACCACTACATTCCTTTCATAAAGAAAGACAAAAGTGTCCATGAAACATGATTGAAAAAATAAAATTGAAGTCACTTTCATCTCCCCTCCTTGTAGACATTGTCCTCTATCCAATGTGTTTTTCATTTCTCGATTTCATCAGAAAATGAGTTTTTTTCTTTTTGCCACAAAATTCATGTGTTCCAAACGGGGCATCGCTATTTCAGACCGTGGGACAAAATAGTGGACATCGCTTGTAGCTGTAATGCATTTTTGTTCCTACTGATTTAGCAACTACCACATACATTCATAGATGACACATTCTTCCCTTGGTGTGGGCTCAAGATGGTATAACAGTGCTATTCCAGAAGAGGAGGGAGGATCCACCCCCCAGAAATGTGAAAGGAAGCTCAGCTATTTTCAGACAGAGGAAACATGCCAAAACTGAAAACCATAGCCTGATCCAGCCTAAAAATAACCTCTAGACAGACAAATAACCATAGCCAGCCTAAAAATAGAGTGCACGTGTGATCTGTCTATATCAGCCGCCACTCACTTGCAGCAAATCAGTACACACAGGAAAACAGATTAACCAGCAACATAAATAGTACTAATTAGGAGACAATCCAGGACAAGATCACTATTACCCCCTCGAAATGTTACAGAGCGCGGCACATGGCGTGTCACAGGACAAACCTGGATTATGGTAGTTTTTCCACAGGATGTTAGTATTATCAGGGTATAATGTTACAGAGCAGTGAGTGAGTTGCATTTCTCATGCAGGGTTTCCCATGGTTACACAGCAGCCAGTTTCTGCCATCTCTTTTCAGGTTTCTTCCTTTTCCCCCTTCTCTTCTCCAGAATGAGCTTCACAAAACTTGCTGCTTCCATGAACAGAGCATCTTCCCTTCAGTGATGTTTCAGAAAGAGCAGCGCAACACCCGCAGAATTTGCTCCTGTAATCCAGGTCACCATTCTTTTCGTCATCGATCCCTGCACTGATGGAGTTCGCACACCGAAGAGCTACTCGTGTTTCGACTCCATGCCTGGTCTTTCTCTGAAACAACTCGTGGGAACCCATGGCAGAGAAAAGTAATTTCAACAGTCACTCAGTCAGGTTCACTGTCTTTTCATTTAAGAGTTCCTTTTACTTGTCGTTTCTCTTTTCGGACAAAATTAGTTGCTCGTCCAGGCAAATTTTTTTGGTCAGTCTATTTACAAATACAAACCCTTGTATTATTGCCTTTTTCCCAATGTTGCTACCATCTGAGGCCCCATGTAGCCATGCTATTTAACGTCACACCCTCATGACGATCGCCGCCAACTTCTGATACCTTTCTGAGGCAGTTTGAAGGGGCTCCAGCTTTTCCTTCGTTTTGGGCTGTCAGAGAAGACGCCCGTCGCCAATGCCTGCTGAAGCCACAGCTCAAATTCGTCTTCGGGGATCATCTCGGCGTCCAGGCTAAAGGGATACCGAGAACTGTGAGATCGCTGAGGCATCCTATCCGCACCAACCATGTTCACCATAAAAGTTGGACCATGAGTGTTTGGTTTGCACTCCATTCCCTGGATTATTAACAAAAACAGAATGGGTTAAAGAAGTGTTGCCCATTTTTCAGATATAACACCGCAACATCCTTTCCTTACTATCAGAAAATGGCATGTCAGCAGTTGATGTGGCCATCATATTACCTGCAATACATGTTCTGGGTCCTACTTTCTAGAGAGCTTAACATGGTCCCTACTCTAAAAGGAAGTTGGTATTCTATCCACCTTACAAGATCGAACAACCAACTGAACCTATTTACAAAGTAGAGCAATCTGGACTATGCTAAACTACAAAGACTAAATTCAGCCAGTATACTCATGAATACACTATAAACAAATAAAACAGCAGAGCCTAACCACATAAAGCAAGGAATGCATACAAACCCTCCAATAAGTTTTCTTTTGGACAAACACAATTATTATGGGGCTGTACACTCGGTAGAAAAATTACACCAATCTGTTGAGATATGGTATGCAACAAGGCAATATTTGAAACAAGAAATGAATTCGAATTTTCAAGATAACAGATCCTTCTAATCCAGTCTATCTGATGTCTTTTTCAGTGAATCAAACATGGATCATTGCCGACGTCAACAAGGAAGCAACTAAAAGTTAAAGCATATCACTTGAGACATTTATTATGGCAAGTAAATACGCATGTAAATAACTGAAATGTATAATCAAATCAAACATGACAAGATAGATGGAGACAGACTCACCTGGCAAGTAGCCCACTCAGATACATCAAATATTTTACTCTCCGCACAGACAAAAGCTCTTGGTATTTCTATCTGGATTGAACAATCAAGAAAGAACAGAATTTAAGTTATATTGGACATTAGTTTCTGCAGTGGCAAAATACACATGCATGCTTTAAGTTAGTGATTCCTCGGTGATGTCTTGTATTCAGCAGAATTTGCTTAAGCAATTCACTTTAGAATACCAGGATTGAGATAAGCTAGAAATTCAAGGTACTTTGAGCATCCACTTTAGCAACATAGATATCCTTAGATGATCTACGATCAGAAGCAAAACATTCTGGGGTTCTTACAGCTCAAATGAACAAATCTGCTCAAACCCAACATCGGCCTCAGGCAGTATAGACTAGCCCAGTTTAAGCAGTATAAGCGAGTACGAAGGGACTGAGGTTTTCACTCATGAAAAACACCTCGTTGAGTTTTCTACCAAATAGGTGTGCACTGTGCAGAGTGCCAGGATTCAGAAGATTATGTCTTCTTCTATATAAATCTCATTCTCCCTTTGTTTAAACCACTGGTTCCCAGTAGTTCATTCCATAAACCCAAGATGACTGCAATAGGTGCTTCCATCTAAACTAACGCTGAGGTAAATAAAAATATAATGAAGTTTACATGTTATTTAGACACAGAACTGTACCTTCAAGGATGCAGAATATCTATTTTCCACCCACCCATCTCCGTCCTTGGCAACATGGTATTGGGAACAATCCTGCAAGCACACAATTCATGCAAATTAGCTGGAGCGATGCTCTCAGTTAACAAATGCCCTAAAAGTACATGCTGGGCTCCTAACCTGGCACCATCTTGCTTTTGCTTTGCTTCTCTTGGTACATATCCATAAATGAAAATTACCACATTTTGTGCACTGTATACGCCTGGACTCCTCAGAGAGAAACTCTACCCCACTCTGCAAAAAAGATATTTATCAATTGACTTCATTTTTCAATTATAAATGAGTTATACAAAGAAAACAGTATCAAACAAGATTGTCCAAAACAGGAGGGTCGCGCATAAATCACCTTGTTTAAGAAATTGACCAGGTTACATACAGAAGATAACTAACTGAATTCCGTAGTGACAAAACAATAGAAGATAACTGACTAAATTCCATACTAACAGAATAAGAGTATCTGTTGAGGGGTAGCACGTGGTATCTGAGGGATTTTTCAATACGAATGAGCTCCAAAGGATAATAATATCAGAAGGTACATTACAAAGGGGAATGTGCAGAATACTAGAGATCGCATTGTGTGCTCCCAAACTTAACAAGATCATGTGCAAATCAAAGACATCTACATTCCATATTTAGTTATTTACAAGGACAAGAACCCACCGGTTGAGAGACAACACGTGATCTCTGAGTCATTTGCCGTGATTCTTCTTTCCTCAGCTGTTCATCATAGCCATTTTTCTTCGTTAAATCTGAGAGTACCTGCATGGAGGTACGACTAGACCGGTTACCTTTATCAAGAGTCAAATAACACAGTTGTGATCAAGAAATGATACACTGTCAGATTTGAGAAAACTCTACGAAAGAAAGCCCAAAGTTGGCATATACTCCCAAGTACGTGCCTCAAAAGCTGACTGAAGCTTCTTGAATGACTCGCACGCCAATGGATTCCCCATGTTTTTATCAGGATGGACAAGAACTGCCTAGACAGACAAAATGCACCAGGAAAATAAGTAACAGAAACATGGATGATCGTTCAGCTTAAAGTGCTGTTGTCTATTACCAGTTTTCTGTATTCCTTTTTCAATTCGATCAGATTGATGCTTTTGCTCCGAGGGATGCCCAAAACATCATAATAGGTCAAACCATCCATTATCCTCTTCATCTCGTCCAACGAAGTAGAGTTTGATTTCACTATTTTACTAGGAGATGGCTCCTTCTGTACATGTAACACGTCTTGGGTAGGTGCTGCGCAAAAGGGCTTTGCAGACGACACGGTCTCTGGTTCACTTTCAGGAGCAGGGGGATATTCACAGCCACGAAAGAAGGCATCCGTGGCTGGATCAGAATCCTTCATTTCTTCAAATGGTCTCTCTTCCGTGCTTCCCTCATATCCTTGCAGCAGCTTGTTCAGAAGATCATTTGTCAGAAAAGAGAGATTCAGCGTGAAGAAAACTCCAAGCCACCCGACACGAACAGCCACACAATAAACAGCATACATAGCCAAGACAGGTATGACAAATCGTGCATGTTTCAAAGAGCACATACAACCTGCATGACCACAGAGGAGCCTCCATTAGATGAGGATGATCAAATAAATAGGCCGAATGAGGCAACATCAGAAGCAATTCAGATGAACAACCTCCAGCAACCAGAAGCATGCCGGTAATCCAAAAGTAGCCATACATCCACATAATCATTATTCCAAACAGTCCTACAATAAGAAGGCCAGGCGTATAGCCCATGTAGTGAATGACTGCCGCAACAGCTCCCTGAAACAGTGCACCATCAAACAATCAGATAACATAACCTCTTCTGATATATCCTTCTTACATGGGAAACTTGTATCCTTACTTGAAAGCAGAAGTTACTACCTTACAGAGGTCGTACTAATTAAGTAAGTATGTATATTAGATGATGATGGAACAAGAGACATTGTCTGCATTGCAATAAGAAAAGTGGCAGGGAGAAAACAACAGGAGAGATGACCCTATTTTTTCTCCATTATTTCACTGCTGATTACTGATTCAGTGGTGCAATCTAGCTGAAAAGGTCAGATATCCCCCAGGGGAAGTAGACCAAACTTCCAAACGTCTCTAACAGTGGACAGATAGAATCTAGAAATGGCATAAACGAGTACTAAAGCATGACATCAGATTACACTAGGCAGTAATACATCAAGCCAATCAATCATGTGATAGTTTAATGGCGTTCTACTTTACCAGCAATTACTACTTCAACTATGCTACTTTAGTAAAGATGCAGCCTAACATGCAATCCACAATCAGATAGCGAAAGCAGCGCATGACAAATCCTTATCCAGTAAACATCCGGGCTGCTTTGCCAAAGCAGCAAGGTGAGGATGATTATGATTTGCAGCACGAACCAGGCCGAGGAGGGCGTAGAGGGCGCAGGCCGAGGAGGTCATGCACACGAAGCAGCTCCAGAGGATGACGAAGACGGCGGCGGGGCCGAGGCTGGCGAGCGCGAGGAGGCCCCGCGCCGTGCAGCCCCGCCACTGCCTCAGCGCCTCGAGCAGGAGGCGCGAGGAGCTGGCGCAGGCCCGGGACACGGCCGGCCAGTGGCGGTCGACGAGGAAGGCGAGGCGGTCCCTGCCGCAGCCCGCCGCGGCGTGCGCCCAGGCGACGACGTGCTTCTGGGAGAGGACCCACGTCCACCCCTGGTTCCAGAGCCCCAAATCCGCCATGGCAGCCGCGAGCGCTCGGCCAGACCAGATTGGTCAACTCCGGGGCCGCAGGGCCGCCATTTCCCCCGATTGGAACCGAGCCACGCCGGAACCGCTCGCCGGGCGCCGCAAGAACCAACTTTCCCCCAAACCAATCGAACAAGCTCGACGAAGAGGGGCGGACGCCGCAACCCGGCTCAAGAAGTCATCCGGAACCGCCTCCCCCGGCCCCGCCGAAAACCAGCGGATCGAGGCCCGGAGCTATATGAGGCCACCGCGGCGGAAGAGGTCCAGAGCGGCGCCGCCTCTGGCCCGAGAAACGACGAGAAATCCCCGGTGGATAAAGGCGCCCCGGGGGTTAGGGGGCCGCCGACAGCTGGGGTGGGGTGGGGTGGGGGTTGGATCTTCCGTCGGTGAATCGGCCGGGGTGGTAAAATAGCGGCGACGCCCCGGGAATCTGCCGACGCTGCCGCTTTGCCCGAGCTTTCGCCGCGCTCCGTCTCTTGCTCTACTGGTGGTGGTGGTGGTGGTGCTAGTTTGGGGCGAGCCACATCTCGTGACAAAAGAAGGATTGGGGCGAGGAGGAGCTGAAAGGGAAAAGAAGGGATCTTTCAAAAGGCACACGCTCGCTCGCTCGCTCTGTCTAGAGAGAGGGATTAGGGTTGGGAGGAGAGAGAGCAGTAACTGTCGATGGAAATGGTGGAGGGCATGGGGTTGTGGTGGGGGTGATGACTGACCAGAGTGGGTGGTTAGAGAGAGAGAGGGTAGCTCCGCTCTGCTCAGCTTTTAGAGAGGGAAGTGAGTGATTTTATATTTGATTTGAGAAGATGATGACTGTGGATGTAGTAGGAGTACTAATTAATGGTTTTATGGCAATTCATAAAGGCAATTATTATAAGGGATCTAGTTCATTTTTATGGTTGAGTATAATTAATGATGCTACTAGATCTAAGCCTGGTCATAGTGGGGAGTAACTTAAACTAGTGTCATATGCATGACACTAGTCTAAGTTACTACCTTCATAGTGCAAAGTAACATAGTACTAGTGTCATATGTGGCTTCATTTAATAGCTTGTAGACTCATGTTGTCTTGAAAAGCGCTATGTTACAGTAACATATTATGTTACTACTTCTCATTAACTACTTACCACATAAGCAAAAAATTCTCGAGGTGTGCTATGTTACTACCTAAGTTACTCCCACTATGACTAGCCTAAAAGATCTTATACGGTATTAGTTTACAAATGGAGTACAAGTGTATTAGGTTAGTCATAGTGGGAGTAACTTAGCTAGTAATATAGCGCACTTCGAGAAAATTCTGCTTATGTGGCAAGTAATTAATGAGAGATGATAACATAATATGTTAATGTAACATAACGCTTTTCAAAACAAGATGAGTCTACGAGTTAATAAATGAAGTCATCTATGATAGTAGTATCAGTATGTTACTTTGCATTATGAAGGTAGTAACTTAGACTAGTCTCATATGCATGCCACTAGTCTAAGTTACTCCCCACTATAACCAGCCTTACGGTGAGAGGGCATGGATAATTTGTGACTGGACGATTGGTTTTTTTATGTGTAGTAGGTCTGGTTGATTAATTGACTGATTTACTATTTGTATTAAGAGCACTTCTTGCACAAACTAATAGCAGTGGGAGAATTCCTTGTTAAGGAAGTGACAGAGTGCATTCATGTGTTGAGCATTAATTAAGTGGAGCCATCTGCTCGCTCATAGTACTAGCTACCAATTAATAGCTGCATGTTCCTTTCTTCCTTCCTGGCATGCACAATCACACTTCCTTTTGGGTCTTAATAATGGCACCATACGCCCTGGAGTGTTAAGGTGGGATTTGTGTGTAACCTCCTTCACTGATTGCAGTGCGTCCGAAGTAGTTAGACGCATTTGTAAGTTTTTTGTTTTGTTTTGTTGAGTGTATACATGTTGAGGTCTTCTTTGATTTGGAGGAATTTCAGGCCTCGTACTTGTTTATTAAAAAATCCCATGTTCTTCATGAGGGAGATTTTTATGGATAAGTGTTTTGACGGGTGGGGCTGGGCAGATAAGCCTTTAAAAGTATTTGCATTTAATGTTAAAACAATAGATAAGACCCGGCACTCCATCCAGGGCAAAAAAAAAGATATGGATGCCCTGGATAACATGTGTCACATGATCACGCACGGAAGAGGCATGTGTGAAGGCATGTCACCTGACACTATGAGTTAACAACGAGAACCACTCCCCCACGAGCAGGGGTGGAGACAGGATTTGGACATAGGGGGACGAAGCAAAGTTGGAAAAAAAACACCGCTTCATTGCTATAGAGTATAGACATGTGGTAGCTACATTTGAATTAGTTATATAATCTCGGTAAATTTCAATAACATAAAGTATATTAACAATTTCATTAGAAGAGAACTCAGTTCTGAATTTCTTTCGAAGCAAGTTTTCATGCAATGCTCGAGCAAGTCGTCTCTCATTTTACTTTGAAAACATGCCCTCGACAATTAAGCTGAAATAATATTTCTGGTGTTTGGCGACCCTTTTCTCTTGATAAATATAAATCTTAAAAATGACATTACAAGTCACATAATTAAAAGAATTGAAATTTGATGTACAAATTTGATAGGTATAAGGTGGGAACTGATCGAGATGAGCAAGCAGTTGTTAGTTGTGCTAACCTTGGCTAGTTGGCCGGAGAATTAACGAGCTCACGATGGCGCCGACGTCGCCTCTGATCTAATCCGGAATTGATCGCCAAGATTTACAGGAAGAGCGTTAAGTAGCAAGGATGTACGACAGAGCCAATTTTCTTGATCGTTTGTTTAGTTGCTAAATTGTGCAGATCCAATATCCTAATGCAATAACCGTGATTAATAGATTAATTCACTATTTTATAGTCGACACTAACGCACCATACTAGGATAGTAGGATTTTAATTCATAATAACTGATAGTTACAAGTACGAGCTAGTACCTTCCTCTATCTGATCTTTGTTTCTTCGGTAAAACTCTGATCTAATGAAGCCTCCTCATCCTATCTTAGTTCTTAGACACTGGACAAACAATGGACAAAGACGACAGATCAACGCAGCCGATAGGGTAGGGGCGGCGGCGTGGTGAGCGCCTTACCTGAGTGGGAGCGGCAGAGGGAGCCGGGCAGCCAGCGGCTGGACGGCAGCTGCAAACAACGCCCTAGACCCTAGTGCGAGGACATGATCAAAGAATCGATCGCATGTGGGGCAAACAACCAGTGCACGACCGCCCATCTGTGGTTGTGCTGCCATCTGTTCACATGCACCAATGGACTGATTTGGTTGTCATTTGTAAATCGTGCACATAGTGTCGTGCATATAGCAGTGCTCAACAACAAAAGGCCACAACCACATGACAATGACATGGGCTATTGGGCTTTGGTCTAGGATAGTTATTATATTAGTACTTATATGGGCTAATTTCCCTAGAAAAATCTTATATGGGCTAATGATGTGATTAGCATGTGTGCCTCATGTTGGAGATGGAGATGTGTGACGTTGTGAAAATGAAGAAGGGCGAAGAAACCACCTCAACCAAAAAGCCGTCATTAAATCAGGAAGAACACTTTGCCGACACCAAAAAAAGTGTCAAGCCTCACATGACCGGGATGAGAAAGCCCCTCAATTGGGTGGTGAACATATTATGGAGGTCAAAATGGAACGGAGAAGGCCAACTAGCCCCCAAAGACCACAAATGGACCTCCAACAAAAGAGGTTGAGAAGGGAAATGAACACTTTCTTAGAAAACGAAAATGAAGACATTACTAGGAAACTGCTTATAGGTGGGGTCATAATGATAGCGGAAAAACTAAGGACCCCAACACTGCTATTTTGGCCAGATATCAGTGGCGGGTGGAAAAAAATGTCGGCCACCGATACTAAGTTACCAGTGATGGGGCCACCTTTAAGTTCGTTACTCGTTTTATGGATCCAGGTTAGTTGTGGGCCAACACTATCAGTGACGGGTGGGAAAAGATGTTGACCACCGGTATCAAGTTACTAGTGATGGGGCCACCTTTAAGTTCGTTACTCATTTTCTGGATCCAGGTTAGTTGTGGGCCAACACTATCAGTGACGGGTAGGAAAAGATGTTGACCACCGGTATCAAGTTACCAATGACGGGGGCCCTTTTCAGCTCGTTATTGGTTTTCTGGGTTCAGGTTAGCCGTGGGCCAACACTACTCGTGGTGGGTACCAAAAACATGACCACCACTAGTAGTTAGATCGGCAGTGGTGAGTTTTTTTGTTTGCTTGTTTTGTTGGGTGTATACGTGTTGAGTGATGTTGCATGTGGTACTCCTCCCACTGTTTGTCTCTTCATCGAGGTATATATTTTTTAGTTTTTTTGGCCAGAAGTAGTTTTTTTAGTCGTCCCTACATATTTATTAAAAAAATATCACGTTCTTCATGAGGAGATTTTTTATGGATAAGTGTTTTGACGGGTGGGGCTGAGCAGATAAGCCTTTAAAAGTATCTGCATTTAATGTTAAAACAAAAAAAGACTCCGGCATTCCATCCAGGGCAAAAAAGATATGAACGCCCTTGATAACATGTGTCACATGACCACGCATGGAAGAGGCATGTGTGAGGGCGTGTCAACTGGCACAATGAGTTAACAACGACAACCACTCCCCCATGAGGTACCACCACCTACAACAATTGTCGTCTTGAGCATGTATGCCTCATGTTGGAGATGAAGATGTGAAAATGGAGAAGGGCGAAGAAACCACCTCAACCAAAAGGCCTCCATTACATAAGGAAGAACACTTTGCCGACACCAACAAAAGTGTTGAGCCCCACATGACCAAGGTGAGAGAACCCCCCCAATTGGGCGGTGAACATATTATGGAGGCCAAAATGGAACGGAGAAGGCCAACTAACCCCAAAGACCACAAATAGACCTCCAACAAAAGAGGTTGAGAAGGAAATGAACACTTGCTTAGAAAACGAAAATGAAGACATTAGTTGGAAACTGCTTATAGGGGGGCCACATTGATAGCGGACAGACTGAGGACCCCCACACTGTTATTTTGGCCAGATAGAAATGGTGGGTGGAAAAAAATGTCGGACACTGGTATTAAGTTACCAGTGGTGGAGCCACCTTTCAGATCATTACTGGTTTTCTGGATCCAGGTTAGTCATGGGCCAACACTATCAGTGGCGGGTAGAGAAAGATGTTGACCACTGGTATTAAGTTACCAGCGACCGGGCCCCCTTTCAGCTCGTTACTAGTTTCTGGGTTCAGGTTAGTCGTGGGCAGTCGGGGATATACCACGCGGTGTAACCCGGCCGGACTTGGCGACTCATTGGTGACCTGCCCTGGCCTGGCGACTAACTAGTAACCCAACCAGAGTTGGCGGTTCATTGGTGTGTTGGGGAACACAGTAATTTCAAAAAAAATCCTACGCACACGTAATATCTATCATGGTGATGCATAGCAACGAGAGGGGAAGAGTGTTGTCCACGTACCCTTGTAGACCATAAGCGGAAGCATTATGACAACGCGGTTGATGTAGTCGTACATCTTCACGGTACGACCGATCCTAGTACCGAAAGTACGGCACCTCCGCGATCCGCACACGTTCGTCTCGGTGACGTCCCACGAACTCTCAATCCAGCTAAGTGTCGAGGGAGAGCTTCGTCAGCACGACGGCGTGATGACGGTGATGATGAAGCTACCGACGCAGGGCTTCGCCTAAGCACTACGACGATATAAACCAGGTGGATTACGGTGGAAGGGGGCACCGCACACGGCTAAGGGATCAATGATCAACTTGTGTGTCCTAGGGTGCCAATTTGGACTAGAGGGGGAGGGGGGCGCGGCCTGCCGTGGCCGGCCTTCTCTCTCTCCACTAAGGCCCATGTGGCCCATTAGTTCCCCTAGGGGGGGTTCCGGTAACCCTCCGGCACTCCGCTTTTCTCCGAAATCATCCGGAACACTTCCGGTGTCCGAATATAGCCGTCAAATATATCAATATTTATGTCTTGGCCATTTCGAGACTCATCGTCGTGTCCGTGATCATATCTGGGACTCCGAACTACCTTCGGTACATCAAAACACATAAACTCATAATACCAATTGTCATCGAACGTTAAGCGTGCTGGCCCTACGGGTTTGAGAACTATGTAGACATGATCGAGACACGTCTCTGGTCAATAACCAATAGTGGAACCTGGATGTTCATATTGGCTCCCACATATTCTACGAAGATCTTTATCGGTCAAACCGCATAACGATATATGTTGTTCCCTTTGTCATCGGTATGTTACTTGCCCGCGATCCGATCGTCGGTATCTCAATACCTAGTTCAATCTCGTTACCGGCAAGTCTCTTTACTCGTTCTATAATGCATCATCCCGTAACTAACTTATTAGTCACATTGCTTTCAAGGCTTATAGTGATGTGCATTACCGAGAGGGCCCAGAGATACCTCTCCGATACTCAGAGTGACAAATCCTAATCTCGATCTATGCCAACTCAACAAACACCATCAGAGACACCTGTAGAGCATCTTTATAGTCACCCAGTTACGTTGTAACATTTTATAGCACACTAAGTGTTCCTCCGGTATTCGGGAGTTGCATGATCTCATGGTCATAGGAACATGTATAAGTTATGGATAAAGCAATAGCAACAAACTAAACGATCATCGTGCTAAGCTAACGGATGGGTCAAGTCAATCACATCATTCTCTAATGATGTGATCCCGTTAATCAAATGACAACTCTTTGTCCATGGCTAAGAAACTTAACCATCTTTGATTAACGAGCTAGTCAAGTAGAGGCATACGAGTGACACTCAGTTTGTCTATGTATTCACACATGTACTAAGTTTCTGGTTAATACAATTCTAGCATGAATAATAAACATTTATCATGATATAAGGAAATATAAATAGCAACTTTATTATTGCCTCTAGAGCATATTTCCTTCAGTCTCCCACTTGCACTAGAGTCAATAATCTAGTTCACATTGTCATGTGATTTCACACCAATAGTTCACATCTTTATGTGATTAGTTGAGATCTTCATGTGACTAATACCCAAAGGGTTTACTAGAGTCAATAATCTAGTTCACATCGCTATGTGATTAATACCCAAAGAGTGATCATGTTTTGATTGTGAGAGAAGTTTAGTCTACGAGTCTACAACATTCAGATCCGTATGTACTTCGCAAATTTATATGTCTACAATACTCTGCATGGAGCTACTCTAGCTAATTGCTCCCACTTTGAATATATATCCAGATCGAGACTTAGAGTCTTCTAGATTGATGTAAAAATCTGCATCGACTTAACTCTTTACGACGAACTCTTTTATCACCTCCATAATCGAGGAATATTTCCTTAGTCCTCTAAGGATAATTTTGACCATTGTCTAGTGATCTACTCCTGGATCACTATTGTACTTGCCAGAATCATGCTAAGGTATACAATAGGACTGGTACACAGCATATCATACTTTATAGAACATATGACTGAGGCATAGGGAATGAATTTTCATTCTCCTTTTATTTTCTGCTATGGTTGGGTTTTGAGTCTTTACTCAACTTCACACCTTGCAACACAGGCAAGAACTCCTTTGACTGTTCCATTTTGAACTACTTCAAAATCTTGTCAAGGTATGTACTCATTGAAAAATCTTATCAAGTGTCCTAATCTATCTCTATAGATCTTGATGATCAATGTGTAAGCAGCTTCACCGAGGTCTTTCTTTGGAAAATTCTTATTCAAGTATCCTTTTATGCTATCCAGAAATTTAGTATCATTTCCGATCTACAATATGTCATCCACATATAATATCAGAAATGCTACAGAGCTCCTACTCACTTTCTTGTAAATACAGGCTTCTCCAAAAGTCTGTATAAAACTATATGCTTTGATCAACTCATCAAAGTGTATATTCCAACTCCGAGATGCTTGCACCGGTCCATAGATGGATCGCTAGAGCTTGCACACTTTGTTAGCACCTTTAGGATTGACAAAACTTTCTTGTTATATCATATACAACTCTTCTTTAAGAAATCCATTAAGGAATGCAATTTTGACATCCATTTGCCAGATTTCATAAAATGTGGCAATTGCTAACATGATTCAGACGGACTTAAGCATCGCTACGAGTGAGAAAATCTCATCGTAGTCAACACCTTGAACTTGTCGAAAACCTTTTTGCGACAATTCGAGCTTTGTATATAGTAACACTACTATCAGCGTTCGTCTTCCTCTTGAAGATCCATTTATTCTCAATGGCTCGCCAATCAACCGGCAAGTCAATCAAAGTCCATACTTTGTTCTTTATGCATGGATCCCATCTTAGATTTCGTGGCCTTAAGCCATTTCGCGGAATCTGGGCTCATCATCGCTTCCTCATAGTTTGTAGGTTTGTCATGGTCTAGTAACATGACTTGCAGAAAGGATTACCGTACCACTCTGGTGCAGACAATACTCTGGTTGTCCTACGAGGTTCGGTACTAACTTGATATGAAGTTTCATGATCATCATCATTAGCTTCCTCACTAATTGGCGTAGAAATCACTAGAACTAATTTTTGTGATGAACTACTTTTCAATTCGGGAGAAGGTACAATTACCTCATCAAGTTCTACATTCCTCTCACTCACTTCTTTCGAGAGAAACTTATTCTCTAGAAATGATCCACTCTTAGCAACAAAGATCTTGCCTTTTGGATCTGTGATAGAAGGTGTACCCAACTGTTTCTTTTGGGTATCCTATGAAGACGCACTTTTCCGATTTGGGTTTGAGCTTATCAGGCTGAAACTTTTTCACATAAGCATCACAACCCCAAACTTTAAGAAATGACAACTTATGTTTCTAGCCAAACCATAGTTCATATGGTGTCGTCTCAATGGATTAGATGGTGCCCTATTTAACGTGAATGTAGCTGTCTCTAATGCATAACCCCAAAACAATAGTGGTAAATCGGTAAGAGACATCATAGATTGCACTATATCCAATAAAGTACGGTTATGACGTTCGGACACACCATTATGTTGTGGTGTTCCAGGTGGCATGAATTTGTGAAACTATTCCACATTGTTTTAGTTGAAGACCAAACTCGTAACTCAAATATTCGTCTCTGCGATCAGATCGTAGAAACTTTATTTCTTGTTATGATGATTTTCCGCTTCACTCTGGAATTCTTTGAACTTTTCAAATGTTTCAGACTTATGTTTCATCAAGTAGATATACCCATATCTGCTCAAATCATCTGTGAAGGTCAGAAAATAACGATACCCGCCACGAGCCTCAACACTCATTGGACCGCATACATCAGTATGTATTATTTCCAATAAGTCAGTTGCTCGCTACATTGTTCTGGAGAATGGAGTCTTAGTCATCTTGCCCATGAGGCATGGTTCGCAAGCATCAAGTGATTCATAATCAAGTGATTCCAAAAGCCCATCAGCATGGAGTTTCTTCATGCGCTTTACACCAATATGACCTAAACGGCAGTGCCACAAATAAGTTGCACTATCATTATTAACTTTGCATCTTTTGGCTTCAATATTATGAATATGTGTATCACTACGATCGAGAATTAATAAACCATTTATATTGAGTGTATGACCATAGAAGGTTTTATTCATGTAAATAGAACAACAATTATTCTTTGACTTAAATGAATAACCGTATTGCAATAAACATGATCTAATCATATTCATGCTCAACGCAAACACCAAATAACATTTATTTTAGGTTCAACACTAATCTCGAAGGTAAAGGGAGTGTGTTATGGTGATCTTATCAACCTTGGAATCACTTCCAACACACATCATCACCTCGCCCTTAACTAGTCTCTGTTTATTCTGCAACTCCCGTTTCGAGTTACTACTCTTAGCAACTGAACCAGTATCAAATACTGAGGGGTTTCTATAAACACTAGTAAAGTACACATCAATAACATGTATATCCAATATACCTTTGTTCAGTATGCCATCCTTCTTATCCGCCAAGTATCTAGGGCAGTTCCACTTCCAGTGACCATTTCCTTTGTAGTAGAAGCACTCAGTTCCAGACTTGGGTCTAGCTTTGGGCTTCTTTATGGGAGTGGCAACTTGCTTTCCATTATTATTGAAGTTCCCTTTCTTTCCCTTGCCCTTTTACTTGAAACTAGTGGTCTTGTCAACCATCAACATTTGATGCTTTTCTTGATTTCTACCTTCGCTGATTTCAACATCGCGAAGAGCTTGGGAATTACTTTTGTTATACCTTGCATATTATAGTTCATTACTGAGTTCTAGTAACTTGGTGATAGTGACTAGAGAACTTTGTCAATTACCATCTTATCTGGAAGATTAACTCCCATTTGATTCAAGCAATTGTAGTGCCTAGGAAATCTTAGCACATGCTCACTGGTTGAGCTATTCTCCTCCATCTTGTAGGCAAAGTACTGTCAGAGGTCTCCTACCTCTCGACACGGGCATGAGTATGAAATACCAATTTCAACTCTTAGAACATCTTATATGCTCTGTGGCGTTGAAAAACATTTTTGAAGTCTCGGTTCTAAGCCGTAAAGCATGGTGCACTAAACTATTAAGTAGTCATCATACCAAGCTTTGTCAAACGTTCATAACATCTGCATTTGCTCCTGCAACAGTTATGGCACCTAGAGGTGCATCAAGGACATAATTCTTCTGTGCAGCAATGAGGATAATCCTCAGATCACGGATCCAATCCGCATCATTGCTACTATCATCTTTCAACATAGTTTTCTCTAGGAACATATCATAAATAAAACAGAGAAGCTATACGCGAGCAATAGATCTACAACATAGATATGCAAATACTATCAGGACTAAGTTCATGATAAATTTAAGTTCAATTAATCATATTACTTAAGAACTCCCACATATATAGACATCCCTCTAATCATCTAAGTGATCACGTGATCGATATCAACTAAACCATGTCTGATCATCACGTGAGATGGAGTAGTTTTCAATGGTGAACATCACTGTGTTGATCATATCTACTATATGATTCACGCTCGACCTTTCGGTCTCAGTGTTTCGAGGCCATATCTACATATCCTAGGTCAAGTTTAACCCGAGTATTCTGCATGTGCAAAACTGTCTTGCACCCATTGTATGTGAACATAGAGCTTATCACACTCGATCATCACGTGGTGTCTCAGCACGAAGAACTGTCGCAACGGTGCATAATCAGGGAGAACACTTGTACCTTGAAATTTAGTGAGAGATCATCTTATAATGCTACCGTTGTACTAAGCAAACTAGGATGCATAAAAGATAAACATCACATGCAATCAAAATATGTGACATGATATGACCATCATCATCTTGTGCCTTTGATCTCCATCTCCAAAGTACCGTCATGATCTCCATCATCACCAGCATGACACCATGATCTCCATCATCTTGATCTCTATCAACGTGTCATCACATGGTCGTCTAGCCAACTATTGCTTTTGCAACTATTGCTATCGCATAGCGATAAAGTAAAGCAATTATATGACGCTTGCATCTTATGCAATAAAGAGACAACCATAAGGCTTCTGCCAGTTGCCGATAACTTTAACAAAACATGATCATCTCATACAACAATTTATATCTCATCATGTCTTGACCATATCACATCACAACATGCCCTGCAAAAACAAGTTAGATGTCCTCTACTTTGTTGTTGCAAGTTTTACGTGGCTGCTACGGGCTTAGCAAGAACCGTTCTTACCTATGCATCAGAAACCACAACGCGGTATAGTGATTCCTTTTTGATCTTCAGAAAGAACCATGTTCATTGAATCCGATTCAACTAAAGTTGGAGAAACTGACACCCACTAGCAACCTGTGTGCGAAGCACGTCGGTAGAACCAGTCTCGCGTAAGCGTACGCGTAATGTCGGTATGGGCCACTTCATCCAACAATGCCGTTGGATCAAGAATCAACTAGTGACGGCAAGCAATATGTATATACCCACGCCCACAACTCCTTTGTGTTCTACTCGTTCATATAACATCTACGCATAGACCTGGCTCGGATGCAACTGTTGGGGAACGCAGTAATTTCAAAAAAAAAAAATCCTACGCACACGCAAGATCTATCATGGTGATGCATAACAATGAGAGGGGAAGTGTGTTGTCCACGTACCCTCGTAGACCGTAAGCGGAAGCATTATCACAACACGGTTGATGTAGTCGTACATCTTCACAATCCGACCGATCCTAGTACCGAAAGTACGGCACCTCCGCGATCTGCACAAGTTCGGTTTGGTGACGTCCCATGAACTCTCAATCCAGCTGAGTGTCGAGGGAGAACTTCGTCAGCACGACAGCGTGATGACGGTGATGATGAAGCTACCAGCGCAGGGCTTCGCCTAAGCACTACGACGATATGACCGAGGTGGATTTGAAGGAAATATGCCCTAGAGGCAATAATAAAGTTATTATTTATTTCCTTATATCATGATAAATGTTTAGTATTCATGCTACAATTGTATTAACAGGAAACATAATACATGTGTGAATACATAGACAAACAGAGTGTCACTAGTATGCCTCTACTTGACTAGCTCGTTAATCAAAGATGGTTATGTTTCCTAACCATGAACAAAGAGTTGTTATTTGATTAACGAGGTCACATCATTAGTTGAATGATCTGATTGACATGACCCATTCCATTAGCTTAGCACCCGATCGTTTAGTATGTTGCTATTGCTTTCTTCATGACTTATACATGTTCCTATAACTATGAGATTATACAACTCCCGTTTACCGGAGGAACACTTTGGGTACTACCAAACGTCACAACGTAACTGGGTGATTATAAAGGAGTACTACAGGTGTCTCCAAAGGTACATGTTGGGTTGGCGTATTTCGAGATTAGGTTTTGTCACTCCGATTGTCGGAGAGGTATCTCTGGGCCCTCTCGGTAATGCACATCACTTAAGCCTTGCAAGCATTGCAACTAAATGAGTTAGTTGCAGGATGATGTATTACGGAACGAGTAAAAGAGACTTGCCGGTAACGAGATTGAACTAGGCATTTGGAATACCGACGATCGAATCTCGGGCAAGTAACATACCGATGACAAAGGGAACGACGTATGTTGTTATGCGGTCTGACTGATAAAGATCTTCGTAGAATATGTAGGAACCAATATGGGCATCCAGGTCCCGCTATTGGTTATTGACCGGAGACGTGTCTCGGTCATGTCTACATTGTTCTCGAACCCGTAGGGTCCGCACGCTTAAGGTTACGATGACAGTTATATTATGAGTTTATGCATTTTGATGTACCGAAGGTTGTTCGGAGTCCCGGATGTGATCACAGACATGACGAGGAGTCTTGAAATGGTCGAGACATAAAGATTGATATATTGGAAGCCTATGTTTGGATATCGAAAGTGTTCCGGGTGAAATCGGGATTTTACCGGAGTACCGGGAAGGTTACCGGAACCCCCCCGGGAGCTAAATGGGCCATGATGGGCCTTAGTGGAAAAGAGAAGAGGCAGCCCTACATGGGCTGCGCGCCTCCCCCTTCCCCTAGTCCTATTAGGACTAGGAAAGGTGGCCGGCCCCCTCCCTCTCTTTTCCCCCTCCGCGAATCCTATTCCAACTAGGATTCGGGGGGGGGGGGAATCCTACTCCCAGAGGGAGTAGGACTCTCCTGGCGCGCCACACCTTGGCCGGCCAGCCTCCCCCCTCTAGTCCTTTATATACTGAGGCAGAGGCACCCCAGAAAGACACAAGTTGATCCACGTGATCTATTCCTTAGCCGTGTGCGGTGCCCCCAGCCACCATAGTCCTCGATAATACTGTAGCGGAGTTTAGGCGAAGCCCTGCTACTGTAGTGCATCAAGATCGTCACCACACCGTCGTGCTGACGGAACTCTTCCCCGACACTTTGTTGGATCGGAGTCCGGGGATCGTCATCGAGCTGAACGTGTGCTCGAACTCAGAGGTGCCGTAGTTTCGGTGCTTGATCGGTTGGATCGTGAAGACGTGCGACTACTTCCTCTACGTTGCGTCAACGTTTCCGCAGTCGGTCTGCGTGGGTACATAGACAACACTCTCCCCTCTCGTTGCTATGCATCACATGATCTTGCGTGTGCGTAGGAAATTTTTTGAAATTACTACGAAACCCAACAGGAATATGGTGGAAGGGGGCACCGCACACGGCTAAGGGATCAATGATCAACTTGTGTGTCCAAGGGTGCCCCCTGCCCCCGTATATAAAGGAGCAAGGGGGAGGCCGGCCGGCCCTTGTGGCGCGCCTAGAGAGGAGGAGTCCTCCTCCTAGTAGGAGTAGGACTCCCCTTTCCTAGTCCTACTAGGAGGGGGAAAGGAAGAAGGAGAAGGGAGAAGGAAAGGGGACGCCGCCCCCTTTCCCTAGTCCAATTCGGACTAGAGGGGGATGGGGCGCGCGGCCTGCCGTGGCCGGCCTTCTCTCTCTCCACTAAGGCCCATGTGGCCCATTAGTTCCCCCGGGGGGGGGGTCCGGTAATCCTCCGGCACTCCGGTTTTATCTGAAATCACCCGGAACACTTCCGGTGTCCGAATATAGCCGTCCAATATATCAATATTTATGTGTCGACCATTTCAAGACTCCTCGTCATGTCCGTGATCATATCCGGGACTCCGAACTACCTTCGGTACATCAAAACACATAAACTCATAATACCGATTGTCACCGGACGTTAAGTGTGCTGACCCTACGGGTTCGAGAACTATGTAGACATGACCGAGACACGTCTCCGGTCAATAACCAATAGCGGAACCTGGATGCTCATATTGGCTCCCACATATTCTATGAAGATCTTTATCGGTCAAACCGCATAACGATATACGTTGTTCCCTTTGTCATCGGTATGTTACTTGCCCGAGATTCGATCGTCAGTATCTCAATACCTAGTTCAATCTCGTTACCGGCAAGTCTCTTTACTCGTTTTGTAATGCATCATCCCGTAACTAACTCATTAGTCACATTGCTTGCAAGGCTTATAGTGATGTGCATTACCGAGAGGGCCCAGAGATACCTCTCCGATACTCAGAGTGACAAATCCTAATCTCGATCTATGCCAACTCAACAAACACCATCGGAGACACCTGTAGAGCATATTTATAGTCACCCAATTACGTTGTGACGTTTGATAGCACACTAAGTGTTCCTCCAGTATTCGGGAGTTGCATGATCTCATAGTCATAGCAACATGTATAAGTTATGGATAAAGCAATAGCAACAAACTAAACGATCATCGTGCTAAGCTAACAGATGGGTCAAGTCAATCACATCATTCTCTAGTGATGTGATCTCGTTAATCAAATGACAACTCTTTGTCCATGGCTAGGAAATTTTACCATCTTTGATTAACGAGCTAGTCAAGTAGAGGCATACTAGTGACACCCAATTTGTCTATGTATTCACACATGCACTAAGTTTTCGGTTAATACAATTCTAGCATGAAATAAACATTTATCATGATATAAGGAAATATAAATAACAACTTTCTTATTGCCTCTAGGGCATATTTCCTTCATGGTGACCCGGCAGGCGGGTCAGAGGAGCGACAAGACCCGGTGGCCCAGAAGGCGGCTCATGGAAGGCCGACTCATGTTCTGGTGGGCCGGTTTAAGGCATAAGGAATATCCTCTTACAAAGGAGGAAGACTAGGATTCCACTTGTAACAGCGTAGTCCTAGTCCTACTAGGACTCCACATGTAACCCACCCCTCCAACTTATATAAGGAGGGACAGGGCACCCCAAGAGGGACAAGTTTTCACGAGTTGGACAAGTTAGGGTTAGACAGACAAGTCTATAGCTCTCGAGATAGAGCACCCTTGTAATCGTGATCATCATCATCAATATCAATGAACTAGGATGTAGGCTTTTACCTCCACCGTGAGGGGCTGAACTTGGGTAAAACCTCACGTCTGTCGTCCCACTCAACCCCTCTGAAGCTACCACATAGATGTGTTGGCCTCACGACTAAGTCCTCACACCGAGGACATCTGCCGTGACAATTCCACGACAGTAGGCGCCCATCGTGGGACCTATGTCTGACGCCCTGATATTTAAGCTATAGTAATTCCCTCTTAATGATGCCATGTCACCGTGGTTACTGTTGTTAATCTCGCGTTAGTTCAAAACGATTCAAATTCAAATTTGAGTTAAAGGCAAACCACAAAAGTTTTCAAATATTGAAACTAAAATGTTAGGATGATTCAATAAATTCCCCCGATCATTTTCATGTTGAAACCAACTTAATTTGACTCACAAATAAATTCCTAGTAAATTAACAAATGGTCCAACAGTAAAAAATGGCCTTTTTCAAAATAAATAATTACTTAATTAACTCCAGTCGCCTCCAAACTTTGTGGGCATTATAAAAATAATGCCTAGTATTTATGTGCCAAATACCATATTTAACTAAAGTCAATGAGTTTCTAATGTTAATACAAAACAGTAAAGAAAATATGAGAACAAAAAAGTATGTGTTAGAAGGCTGCACGGTGCACCTAACCTAGTGCTACAGTGGCCCAGCCCACCCAACCTACAGTGGCCCAGCCCACCTCCCCTCATCTCCCTCCTCACGCTACAAGAGGCAGAGGAGGGCGTGGCGCGCATCCGAGCCGCCTTGGGCATGGATGGCCTCCCTGTCGCCCCCACGACCTATAAACGCGTCCATCGTAAACCCTAGCATGTTCTCGATCGACCTATAAATGCGTCCATGCCCCCTCCCCCGCGACGCCCCCCGCACACGACCGCGCCTCCCATGTTGTGCCACTTTCGCCGCTGCTCTGCCTAGCGTCGCCGCTGCCCTGCGCCACCGCTCCTCGTAGCCCCCCGCGCCGCCGCTTCCGCCTCATGCCGCGCACTAGCTGCGCCTCACCGGCGCCGGCGCCGGACGCTTGCCAGGCGTTGTAGCTCCCCCTGGTGCTTGCATGCGTACGTGCCCATCCACTGGAGCCGGCCCGGTTTAGTGCTTAATTAGTTTAGGTGTATATGACATGTTGGTCCCACCTTATTTTGAATTAAATAAAAATAGTTTAGAAATTATTAGGACACTAACATTTGGGACCCCCACACACTATTCACTCTATTGACCAGTCCTTGTTGACTGGGTCAACTGGCCATTTGACCCCACCTGTCAGCTGCTGGTGCACTGCACCGGGTGCACCCAGCCTGTTTCTGATTATTTTTCAAATTAGTTAATTATAGCAATTTCAGAAAATGGTTAAAACTTTAAAAAAAATTAATATAAAATAATCTGTAACCTGGATGAAAATACTTTGTACATGAAAGTTGCTCAGAACGACGAGATGAATCCGAATAAGCAGTCCATTCATCCACTACACATCCCTAGCATAGCAAATGTGCAACATTTCACCTCCGGTTCATCTTTCCGAAAACGCGAAACACCGGGAATACTTTCCCGGATGTTTCCCCCCTTCGCTGGTATCACCTAGTACTGCGTTAGGCCACCCCTAGCACCGCGTATTGCCATGTTATGCTTTGTGATGCTTTGTTTGCTCTGTATTTACTGTTTCTTCCCCCATCTTCTTCTCCGGTAGACCCCGAGACCGGCGCTGATGCCACTGAGTACGACTACGTCACCGACGACCCTTCTTCCTGTGCAACAAAGCTTCCAGGCAAGCCCTCCCCTTGATCAACCCGACATCGCCTATTCCTTCTCTCTACTGCTTGCATTAGAGTAGTGTAGCATGTTACTGCTTTCCGTTAATCCTATTTTGATGCATAGCCTATCTTTGCTACTATTGTTGTTACCTTTACCTGCAATCCTAAATGCTTAGTATAGGATGCTAGTATTCCATCAGTGGCCCTACTTTCTTGTCCGTCTGCCATGCTATACTACCAAGCCATGATCACTCGGGAGTTGATCACGGGTATATACTTATATACATAATGTATGATACATGTGGTGACTAAAGTCGGTTCGGCTCGTTGAGTACCTGCGGTTGATTCACAGATTGGGGGCTGAAAGGACATACTTTCCCAATGGCCCTCTGTGTGGATCTTTGCGGCGGACCGACAGGGTAGGTTGAGACCACCTAGGAGAGAGGTGGGCCTAGCCCTGGTCAGCGTTCGCGGTTACATCAATTAACACGCTTAACGAGACCTTGGTATTTGATCTGAGTCTAGCCACTGGCCTATACGTGTTGGGGAACGTAGCAATAATTCAAAATTTTCCTACGTGTCACCAAGATGAATCTAGGAGATGCTAGCAACGAGAGAGAGGGAGTGCATCTTCATACCCTTGAACATCGCTAAGCGAAAGCGTTACAAGAACGCGATTGATGGAGTCGTACTCGCGGCGATTCAAATCGCGGAAGATCCGATCTAGCGCCGAAAGGACGGCGCCTCCGCGTTCAACACACGTACAGCCCGGGGACGTCTCCTCCTTCTTGATCCAGCAAGGGGAGAGGAGAAGTTGAGGGAGAACTTCAGCAGCACGACGACATGGTGGCGATGGAGCTCGTGGTTCTCCAGCAAGGCTTCGCCAAGCACTATGGAGGAGGAAGAGGTGTAGGAGGAGGGAGGGATGCGCCAGGGAAGGGGTGCGGTTGCCCTCCCACCCCTCCACTATATATAGGGGCAAGGGGAGAGGGGGAGGAGCCCTAGGGTTTCCCCTAGGGGGCGGCGGCCAAGAAGATTGGATCTCCCTAGGGAAAATCCTAGGGAGACTTGCCCCCCAAGCCAAGCAGGTGGAGGCTTGCCTCCCAAGCCAGGTGGAGGCGCCCCACCTTCACAAGTAACATGGGAAAGGGTGTGGGGGGCACACCACCCCTTAGTGGGCTGGTTTGCCCCTTCCCCTTTGGCCCATGAGGCCATCCAACACTTGTCGGGGCTCCCGAAACACCTTTCGGTCATGCTGGCCATAGCCTGGTACCCCCAGAACACTTCCTGACTCCAATACCCTTCATCTAATATATCAATCTTCACCGCCAGACCATTTCGGAACTCCTCGTGACATCCGGGACTCCGAACTACCTTCGGTAACCACATACTATTTCCCATAACAACTCTAGCGTCACCGAACCTTAAGTGTGTAGACCCTACGGGTTCGGGAACCATGTAGACATGACCGAGACGTTCTCCGGCCAATAACCAACAGCGGGATCTGGATACCCATGTTGGCTCCCACATGTTCCACGATGATCTCATCGGATGAACCACGATGTCAGGGATTCAATCGATCCCGTATACAATTCCCTTTGTCTACTGGTATGTTACTTGCCCGAGATTCGATCGTCGGTATCCCAATACCTCGTTCAATCTCGTTACTGGCAAGTCTCTTTACTCGTTCCGTAATGCATGATCCCGTGGCTAACTCATTAGTCACATTGAGCTCATTATGATGATGCATTACCGAGTGGGCCCAGAGATACCTCTCCGTCATACGGAGTGACAAATCCCAGTCTTGATTCGTGCCAACCCAACAGACACCTTCGGAGATACCTGTAGTGCACCTTTATAGCCACCCAGTTACGTTGTGACGTTTGGTACACCCAAAGCATTCCTACCGTATCCGAGAGTTGCACAATCTCATGGTCTAAGGAAATGATACTTGACATTAGAAAAGCTTTAGCAAACGAACTACACGATCTTGTGCTACGCTTAGGATTGGGTCTTGTCCATCACATCATTCTCCTAATGATGTGATCCCGTTATCAATGACATCCAATGTCCATGATCAGGAAACCATAACCATCTATTGATCAACGCGCTAGTCAACTAGAGGCTTACTAGGGACATGTTTTGTTCTATGTATTCACACATGTATTACGGTTTCCAGTTAATACAATTATAGCATGAACAATAGACAATTATCATGAACAAGGAAATACAATAATAACCATTTTATTATTGCCTCTAGGGCATATTTCCAACAGTCTCCCACTTGCACTAGAGTCAATAATCTAGTTCACATCACTATGTGATTCTAATGAATCCAACATCCATGGGGTTTGTTCATGTCTCGCTTGTGAGAGAGGTTTATTAGTCAATGGGTATGAACCTTTCAGATCCATGTGTGCTTTACAAATCTCTATGTCATCTTGTAGATACAGCTACCACGCGCTACTTTGAGCTATTCCAAATAACTGCTCTACTATACGAATCCGGTTTACTACTCAGAGTCATCCGGATTAGTGTCAAAGTTTGCATCGACACAACCCTTTACGATGAACTCTTTTACCACCTCCATAATCGAGAAAATTCCTTAGTCCACTAGTTACTAAGGATAAGTTCGACCACTGTCATGTGATCCATTCATGGATCACTCTTGTACCCCTTGACTGACTCATGGCAAGGCACACTTCAGGTGCGGTACACAACATAGCATACCGTACATCCTATGTCTAAAGCATAGGGGGCGACCTCTGTCCTTTCTCTCTCTTCTGTCGTGGTCAGGTCTTGAGTCTTACTCAATACTCACACCTTGTAACATAGCCAAGAACTCCTTCTTTGCTGATCTATTTTGAACTCCTTCAAAATCTTGTCACGGTATGTATTCATTTGAAAGTACTATTAAGCATTTTTTTGATCTATCCTTATAGATCTTGATGCTCAATGTTCAAGTAGCTTAATCCAGGTTTTCCATTGAAAAACACTTTTCAAATAACCCTGTATGCTTTCCAGAAATTCTACATCATTTCTGATCAACAATATGTTAACAACATATACTCATCAAAAATTCTATAGTGCTCCCACTCACTTCTTTGGAAATACAAGTTTCTCATAAACTTTGTATAAACCCAAAATCTTTGATCATCTCATCAAAGCGTACATTCCAACTCCGAGATGCTTTACTCCAGTCCTTAGAAGGATTGCTGGAGCTTTGCATACTTGTTAGCATCTTTCAGGATCGACAAAACCTTCTGGTTGTATCACATACAACCTTTCCTCAAGAAAATCGTCGAGGAAACAATGTTTTGACATCCTATCTGCAAGATTTCATAAATAATGCAGTAATTGCTAACATAATTCCAACATACTTTTAGCATCGCTACGAGTGAGAAAGTCTCATCGTAGTCAACTCATTGAACTTGTCAGGAAACATCTTAACGACAAGTCGAGCTTTCTTAATGGTGACACTTACCATCATTGTCCGTCTTCCTTTTAAAATCCATCTGCACCCAACAGCCTTACGACCATCAAGTAGTTCTTTCAAAGTCTATACTTTGTTTTATACATGGATCCTCTCTCGGATTTTATGGCCTCGAGCCATTCGTCAGAATCCGGGCCCACCATCGCTTCTCCATAGCTCGTAGGTTCATTGTTGTCTAGCAACATGACTTCCAAGACAGGATTACGTACCTCTCTGAAGTAGTACGCATCATTGTCGACCTATGAGGTTTGGTAGTGACTTGATCCGAAGTTTCATGATCACTATCATAAGCTTCCACTTCAATTGGTGTAGGTGCCACATGAACAACTTCCTGTGCCCTGCTACAAACTAGTTGAAGTGACGGTTCAATAACCTCATCAAGTCTCCATCATCCTCCCACTCAATTCTTTCGAGAGAAACTTTTCCTCGAGAAAGGACCCGTTTCTAGAAACAATCACTTTTGCTTCCGGATCTGAAATAGGAGGTATACCCAACTGTTTTGGGTATTCTATGAAGATGCATTTATCCGCTTTGGGTTCGAGCTTATCAGCCTGAAACTTTTTCACATAAGCGTCGCAGCCCCAAACTTTTAAGAAACGACAGTTTAGGTTTTTCTAAACCATAGTTCATACGGTGTCGTCTCAACGGAATTGTGTGGTGCCCTATTTAAAGTGAATGCAGTTGTCTCTAATGCCTAACCCATAAACGATAGTGGTAATTCTATAAGAGACATCATGGTATGCACCATATCCAATAGGGTGCAATTATGATGTTCGGACACACCATCACACTATGGTGTTCCAGGCGGTATTAGTTGTGAAACAATTTCCACAATGTCTTAATTGTGTGCCAAACTCGTAACTCAGATATTCATCTCTATGATCATATCATAGACATTGTATCCTCTTGTCACGACGATCTTCAACTTCACTCTGATATTACTTAAACCTTTCAATAATTCAGACTTGTGTTTCATCAAGTAAATATACTCAGCATCTACTCAAATCATCTGTGAAGTAAGAACATAACGATATCCACTGCGTGCCTCAACACTCATTGGACTGCACACATCAAAATGTATTATTTCCAACAAGTTGCTTTCCTGTTCCATCTTACTGAAAATGAGGTCTTTCAGTCATCTTACCCAGGTGGTATGAATTGCATGTCTCAAGTGATTCAAAATCAAGTGAGTCCAAATGATCCATCTGTATGGAGTTTCTTCATGCATGTCTACCAATAGACATGGTTTGCATGTCTCAATCTTTTCAAAAATGAGTGAGTCCAAAGATCCATCAACATGGAGCTTCTTCATGCATTTTATACCAACATGACTCAAATGGCAGTGCCACAAGTATGTGGTACTATCATTACTATCTTATATCTTTTGGCATGAACATGTGTATCACTACGATCGAGATTCAATAAACCATTCAGTTTAGGTGCAAGACCATTGAAGGTATTATTCAAATAAACAGAGTAACCATTATTCTCCTTAAATGAATAACCGTATGGCGATAAACATAATCCAATCATGTCTATGCTTAACGCAAAAACCAAATAACAATTATTTCGGTTTAACACCAATCCCGATGGTAGAGGGAGCGTGCAATGTTTGATCACATCAACCTTGGAAACACATCCAACACATATCGTCATCTGACCTTTAGCTAGTCTCCGCAGCCTTTTATTTCGAGTTACTAACACTTAGCAACCGAACCGGTATTTATTACCCTGGTGCTACTAGGAGTACTAGTAAAGTACACAATACTATAACGTATATTCAAAATACTTCTGTCGACCTTGCCAGCCTTCTCATCTACCAAGTATCTAGGGTAGTTCTACTTCAGTGACCGTTCCCCTCATTACAGAAGCACTTAGTCTCGGGTTTGGGTTCAACCTTGGGTTTCTTCACTAGAGCAGCAACTGATTTGCCGTTTTGTGAAGTATCCCTTCTTTCCCTTGCCCTTCTTTAAACTAGTGGTTTAACCATCAACATTTGATGCTCCTACTTGATTTCTACTTCGCGGTGTCAAACATCGCGAGTTGCTCAAGGATCATCATGTCTATCCCTAATATGCTATAGTTCATCACGAAGCTCCAATAGCTTGGTGGCAGTGACTATGGAGAACCATCACTATCTCATCTGGAAGATTAACTCCCACTCGATTCAAGCGATTGTAGTACTCAGACAATCTGAGCACATGCTCAACGATTGAGCTTTTTCCCTTAGTTTGCGGGCTTAAGAAACTTGTCAGAGGTCTCATACCTCTTGACGTGGGCACTAGTCTAAAATCCCAATTTCAGCCTTTGGAACATCTCATATGTTCTGCGACGTTTCAAAAACGTCTTTGGTGCCACAATTCTAAACCGTTAGCATTACACATTGAACTATCATGTAGTCATCAAAACGTGTATGTCAGATGTTTCCCAACATCTACAGACGACGCTCGAGGTTCAGCACACTGAGCGGTGCATTAAGGACATAATCCTTCTGTGCAGCAATGAGGATAATCCTCACTTTACGGACCCATTCCGCATAATTGCTACTGTCAACTCTCAACTAAATTTTCTCTAGGAACATATCTAAAACAGTAGAACCAAAGCGTGAGCTACGACATAATTTGCAAAGACCTATTGACTATGTTTCATAATAATTAAGTTCATATAATCAAATTATTCAATGAACTCCCACTTAGATAGACATCCCTCTAGTCATCTAAGTGATACATGATTCGAGTCAACTAGGCCGTGTCCAATCATCACGTGAGACGGACTAGTCATCATCGGTGAACATCTTCATGTTGATCGTATCTTCTATACGACTCATGTTCGACCTTTCGGTCTTCCATGTTCCGAGGCCATGTCTGTACATGCTAGGCTCGTCAAGTCAACCTAAGTGTGTTGCGCGTGTAAATCTGGCTTACACCCATTGTATGCGAACGTTAGAATCTATCACACCTGATCATCACGTGATGCTTCGAAACAACGAACCTTCGCAATGGTGCACAGTTAGGGGGAACACTTTCTTGAATTTTTAGTGAGGGATCATCTTATTTATGCTACCACCGATCTAAGCAAATAAGATGTAAACATGACAAACATCACATGCAAATCATAAAGTGACATGATATGGCCAATATCATCTTGCGCCTTTGATCTCCATCTTCGAGGCGCGGCATGAACACCATCGTCACCGGCATGACACTATGATCTCCATCATCGTGTCTTCATGAAGTTGCCTCGCCAACTATTACTTCTACTACTATGGCTAATGGTTAGCAATAAAGTAAAGTAATTACATGGCATTTTCGTTGACACCCGGGTCATAAATAAATAAAGACAACTCCTATGGCTCTTGCCGGTTGTCATACTCATCGACATGCAAGTCGTGATTCCTATTACAAGAACATGATCAATCTCATACATCACATATATCATTCATCACATCCTTTTGGCCATATCACATCACATAGCAAACCCTGCAAAAACAAGTTAGACGTCCTCTAGTTGTTGTTGCATGTTTTACGTGGCTGCTATGGGTTTCTAGCAAGAACGTTTCTTACCTACGCAAAACCACAACGGTGATATGCCAATTGCTATTTACCCTTCATAAGAACCCTTTTCATTGAATCCGATCCGACTAAAGTGGGAGAGACAGACACCCGCCAGCCACCTTATGCATCAAGTGCATGTCAGTCGGTGGAACCATTCTCACGTAAGCGTACGTGTAAGGTCAGTCCGGGCCGCTTCATCCCACAATGCCGCCGGATCAAGATAAGACTAGTACCGGTAAGCAAATTGAACAAATCATCGCCCACAACTGCTTTGTGTTCTACTCGTGCATAGAATCTATGCATAGACCTAGCTCATGATGCCACTGTTGGGGAATGTAGCAATAATTCAAAATTTTCCTACGTGTCACCAAGATCAATCTAGGAGATGCTAGCAACGAGAGAGAGGGAGTGCATCTTCATACCCTTTAAGATCGCTAAGCGGAAGCGTTACAAGAACGCGGTTGATGGAGTCGTACTCGCGGCGATTCAAATCGCGAAAGATCCGATCTAGCGCCGAACGGACGACGCCTCCGCGTTCAACACACGTACAGCCCGGGGACGTCTCCTCCTTCTTGATCCAGCAAGGGGAGAGGAGAAGTTGAGGGAGAACTCCAGCAGCATGACGGCATGGTGGCGATGGAGCTCGTGGTTCTCCAGCAGGGCCTCGCCAAGCACTATGGAGGAGGAGGAGGTGTAGGAGGAGGGAGGGATGCGCCAGGGAAGGGGTGCGGCTGCCCTCCCACCCCTCCACTATATATAGGGGCAAGGGGAGAGGGGGAGGCGCCCTAGGGTTTCCCCTAGGGGGCGGCGGCCAAGCAGATTGGATCTCCCTAGGGAAAATCCTAGGGAGACTTGCCCCCCAAGCCAAGCAGGTGGAGGCTTGCCTCCCAAGCCAGGTGGAGGCGCCCCACCTTCACAAGTAACGTGGGAAAGGGTGTGGGGGGGGCGCACCACCCCTTAGTGGGCTGGTTTGCCCCTTCCCCTTTGGCCCATGAGGCCATCCAACACTTGCCGGGGCTCCCGAAACACCTTTCGGTCATGCTGGCCATAGCCTGGTACCCCCAGAACACTTCCGGACTCCAATACCCTTCGTCCAATATATCAATCTTCACCACCGGACCATTTCGGAACTCCTCGTGACATCCGGGATCTCATCCGGGACTCCGAACTACCTTCGGTAACCACATACTATTTCCCATAACAACTCTAGCGTCACCGAACCTTAAGTGTGTAGACCCTACGGGTTCGGAAACCATGTAGACATGACCGAGACGTTCTCCGGCCAATAACCAACAGCGGGATCTGGATACCCATGTTGGCTCCCACATGTTCCACGATGATCTCATCGGATGAACCATGATGTCGGGGATTCAATCAATCCCGTATACAATTCCCTTTGTCCACTGGTATGTTACTTGCCCGAGATTCGATCGTCGGTATCCCACTACCTCGTTCAATCTTGTTACCGGCAAGTCTCTTTACTCGTTCCGTAATGCATGATCCTGTGGCTAACTCATTAGTCACATTGAGCTCATTATGATGATGCATTACCGAGTGGGCCCAGAGATACCTCTCCGTCATACAGAGTGACAAATCCCAGTCTCGATTCGTGCCAACCCAATAGACACCTTCGGAGATACCTATAGTGCACCTTTATAGCCACCCAGTTACGTTGTGACGTTTGGTACACTCAAAGCATTCCTACGGTATCCGGGAGTTGCACAATCTCATGGTCTAAGGAAATGATACTTGACATTAGAAAAGCTTTAGCAAACGAACTACACGATCTTGTGCTACGCTTAGGATTGGGTCTTGTCCATCACATCATTCTCCTAATGATGTGATCCTGTTATCAATGACATCCAATGTCCATGGTCAGGAAACCATAACCATCTATTGATCAACGCGCTAGTCAACTAGAGGCTTACTAGGGACATGTTGTGTTCTATGTATTCACACATGTATTACGGTTTCCAGTTAGTACAATTATAGCATGAATAATAGACAATTATCCTGAACAAGGAAATACAATAATAACCATTTTATTATTGCCTCTAGGGCATATTTCCAACAATACGCACTAACCAACTACGCGGGAACAGTTATGGGCACTCGATGTCGTGGTATCAGCTGAAGCCTTCTTGACATCAGCGACTGAGCGACGCGCGCCGGATTGGACTGGAATGTCTGCTCTTGTATTAGGGAGGCTAGGTCTGCTTAGCAGCCGTGTACATAGCGTGCAAGTGTGCAATGGGTGATGGGCCCAGACCCCTGCACGCATAGGATTTAGACCGGCGTGCTGAGCTCTCTGTTGTGCCTACACTACAAGAAATATGTCAACTTGTGACCACCACTATTGGTCACTGAAAGGTCACAAATTTCCATTTGCGACCTTTTTGTGACCAAAAACAGAAGGTCAAAAGCTGGCCGTCATAAACTGACTATAGCGACCTTTCTCCTGGAATGGTCGAAGACGTTTATGACCAAAATAAGTCCATTGTGGCATTTTGGTCACTAGCAACCTCCCCAGGCCACGTAGGCATCCAGCGTGGCAAGCTGATGTGGCACAAGATTCAGCCCGGTCCAATTCGGTTTTCTACATGGGCCTAGCCCAAGAATTCGGCCTTTCTATATTTTTTTCATGTGAATTTTTTGTCAGCTTCATGGAACAAGCCCAACATTGCAGCCTTTTTATTTTTGGCCCATGGCCTTTTGTCTCAACAGTTTCATTTTTTTCTTTTTTTCTAAATTGGGTTCACTAGTTAGGTGGGTCCCCCATTGTCAGGTTCTAGTACTGGGTCCTAGCCATCAGGGCAATATTCTTCATTTTTTTTATTTCATGCAAATAAATACCTGGTATTTAAATTCGCACACAGAAAACACACGAAATACTTCAAATATTATCAACCATCAAAGTGCTACATCATATAACACACATACAAATGTGATCAGCATCAAGTTTACAATCAGATAACAAGCTCCACAATAGGAGCAGTTTACATCAAGGTTAGTCAGATGAAATCCTATGCACGACTCACTAGGCGACCATAGTCAACTAGCCCACCTTTGCTACACTAGAACAACAATAGAACTATCATCATGCCTTCGGCCGTCGCCCTGTTACATGAATCAGAAGAGAAGAATTAAAACACTAGAGCCAATATATTATGAACAGACATATTATATAAATATATTATGAGGTTCAAAAAAGTTTTATTGTAAACGCATAGTTCTGGTCAACAACACTAACAATTTCAGATCAGATTCTGGAACTACCACTAGGAATTCAGTAAACTGACAGTTTGAGATCCAGTCCAAAATGTTTTAGATCAGTTTCAGATCAGATTCTGGAACTACCACTAGGAATTCAGTAAACTATATGGAGGTTCAAAATGTTTTATACTATAATAAAGAGTTTTATTGATTAATGATATTTCTGGTTCAACAAACAGTTTAAGATCCAGTTCTACATAGGGTACTGTGTCAACATCGCAGCTTCATGTTCATGCTTGCTAGTATGTGTCAAGAGAAACCCTGAGCCTGAAAGCTCAGGCTATTGCTTATTTTGTTACTGTGTGGTAAGTACTACTAAGATCAAAATGCATTCAAGGGAGCATAAAAGCCATCCCCATTTGAAGCATGTATAGTCTACAGAGATACTAACAGGTGAACAGACAGCCCCTAGAAATTGGCTAACTACTTCTACTGTATAATATGCAGTCTACAACGATACTAACTACTTCTAATGTATAATCACAGCCTGCAGTCACTAAATAAATAAGCTACTGAAACTACTGCTGCTATTATAATCACAGTCCAGTTAAATTTGTGCTACTGCTGCTGTTATAAAACTACTGAAACTACTCATGCAACAATTAGCATGAGATACAAGCAGCACTAAGCACCAAGATTACTACACCAAGTCAAATTTAAGCTACTGAAAAATGGTGGAAGATTTATGACAAGAATAACAGTAGCAGAAGCTTCATGTGCTAAAATACTAAAGCTTCATGTGCAAAATTACTCAAGCTTTATGTGCAAAATTAACTGTAGGTGCTGAAGCTATTCCAAAATTATCAGTCCTGTTCAAGAATTCATCCGATTAACCAGTTAACTTGCCGATTAATCCCTACTCATAGGGTCACCGAGTAGCCGATAAACCGAAAAATCGTCCGATTAATTGATTAAATGGACGATTAACTTGCCGACTAGCTGATTAATCCCCTACTCGCTAGCCAACCGATCAGCTACCAGTTAACGATTTCCTCAACAATGATTATCACAAAATTTAAGCTATCATCCTGCTGCAGAAATAGCCACCGTCCAGGCCCCCGTCATCCGCCAGGCTGCCGCCAAGCTCCAGCCCCTCCAGCGGTGACCACAAGGGCCTCCTGTACAACATCATGAGAACAGTCAAGGACTGCAACATCCAGGTAACAACAAAGTTCAGCACAATAAAATAGAGCAACAGATCCATGCTATCAGACTGAGAGTCTATCATACTAACAGCACATGCTATCTTCATGCCCTATCATAACAGTTCATAATAAGTATGAAATGCAAGAATACATAATATTGCAATTTATTCCGCTATAGCCTATCATGTTCAAACAGTGGCTCCCAAGAGTCCAGGTTCTTAGTTCATTGATCTGATGGGAGGGTAAGATCAATGCCATGTCAGTATGTCACCTTGTCTGCTAAGCAGATATGCATCTCCCTTCAACTAGAGTGGACAAACGAACAACGAGATGATGGCACATGGCAGTGCCAGGAGATGCAACATTTATTGCAAATGGTGGAAATGAAAAAAATTGGCACTGTCCTGTGCAAGATTAAGTAATTCTTTGACAAAACAGGTGTAGGTTGAGTAATCCTATCACAAAACAGGATTCAAATCTTCAATAGAGGCACCAGTCACAACACTTTGAGTGTATTCATTTTGGAATTCAAAACAATATGTGAAGGCAATAACGAAGCTGGTTAGCGAAAACACATAGATTTGGTTCCAGTTATTGAGAATAAGCTATCAGGCAGGGTACATACACCTCTAAGAGACAAATAAATACATGATTAACTAGAACACCTAGCTATCAGTACTGTCTAGTCAACTAGCAAGAGTATCGCCAGGAACCCCATCTGATTCACCACATCATACTACCATTCCCAGCGACCAAACCAATTTATCGAAATGCAAAGTCTTAAACAGAAGGCAACAGATCACCTTATCGGTGGCTAGCAAGAGGGCGCCCATGAAGGCGAGCTGAGCTCTCCCGTGCGTGTGATGGTTGCAGGCAGGAGGTCGTTCATGTGGGGGAGGGGATAGAACGCAAATCCTCCAGACGGGTGCTGGTGGTTGGCGATGGAGGAGGTCGTCGGGTGCCTCGTGCGTCCAGGCGACGACGGCAACCTTGGTGAGCCGCCATCACCAGCGTGCATGGACCTATGCCCATCAGCCGCGCGAGTGCGCTGGAGGTCGCAGCCAGATCGAGGGCTTGACGACGACCTGCGTGAGGAAGAAAAACAAATCGGGCATGTGTGAGCAACATCCAGATCGAATCAAAAGGAGAAGAGAAGAGGGCGAGAGAAGACCTTGTTGACGAGTTCCATGGTGTCGAGCGCGCGTGACGAGGGCGCAGATCCGGAAGAAACGCGGCGGATCTGCACCCTTCCCCGCCGAGGCCCTGCACGCGCGCAAAAACAACAAACACCCGTCAGTCTCCGCCACCATACCACCGCATGCAGATTCGAGGGGCGTGAGGCACCGCTCACCTTGGAGAAGGGCACGGTGTAGAGGAGCGCCGCCGCGAGCGCCACCGCCACGGCCAGCAGTGCCAGTCCCCATCCGGGCGGGGCTGGCGACGGGAAGCTGTGGCGGCGTTGATCTGGATCAGATCGAGATCTAAGGGAGGGAGAGGGCGGCGGCTGTGGGTGTGCGGACTCCGGGAGAGTGAGTGGAAGGGGAGCCGGAGGAGGTGGGGATCCGGCTCATGGAGGAGAGCAAGTGGAGGGGGACGGCGGTGTTGAGCGGAATCGATGGGGGCAGCGGCTCATGGAGGAGAGCGAGTGGAGGAGGGCGTGGCTAGGGTTTGGATGAGTGGAGAGGGAGCTGCGCTGATTCGGGAGGGGGATGAGAGGGATGAGGGGTAGAGGGGGTGGGGGAAGAGGGCTGCCGTCGGATCCGGGCCTATCCAACGGTGGTCGGGCATGATCCGCGTGAGGTGCTCGTGGACCAATCAGAATGCAATAAAGGCCTTGATGACTTTATGACCATATAAATAGGTCGTAATTGATTAAAAATAAGTTTTTTTGCAGGAGAAAAGAATTTTTCATTGTTGAGGTATAAAAAATAGTTTTGTTGTGACGAACCTACCAATTCTATGTATTAGACCAAATTTTATGTATAATTGACCAAATGATTTTATGTAAAATGCTTTTGATCCACGGAAAAATCATTTTCCATTTTTTGAGTGCCCAAAAAGAGCTTTTTTGTGAGGAACCTACCAAATATTTTTTTTGCAAAATTGGACCAAATCAATTTTATAAAATACTGGGACATATTTAATGCACAATTAAGAAAATTGTTGGGTGTAAAAAGTTTTGATCCACCTCTCGTGAAAAAGACAAATTTCCGCCGATTCAGCTGGAAGCGGGTCAAATTTGAACTGCAGTTGCCTCATAGTTTGCTATTTATTTTTTCCAAAAATCATTTCTAGGTACATAAGTATTTATTTAATCAGAGAAACACCAAAAAAATTCCAAGATTCAACCACTAGCTAGGAATGGTCATTCCCGCCGTTTTGACTGCATTTTGAAACGGGCATAAAAAATTCAAAAAAAATCAAAAAATTGGGAAACCTTCGCATTGTGTCATCATATGTGGCCAAGTTCCTAGGAAAAATAACAAACTTGTAATACGGCAATTATTTTAAAAAAGTGTTCTCAGAAACGAGCTATCATGTGTGCAGATCAATGGCTTCCAAGCCAAATGATCAATCTTATGGCCACATTCATGGCATAGTTTGTTCAAATGATCTCATATTGTGCACAAGGGTGCATATTGGAATGGCAAACAATGTTGCCTAAGGAAGTTTTCATTTTCGTTGGACGAAAAAACCATTTTCCATTTTCCGAGTGCCCGAAAGGAGGTTTTTTTTGTGAAGGAACTACCAAATAATTGTTGCAAAATTGGACCAAATCATTTTTATAAAATACTAGGCCATATTTAATGCACAATTGACAAAATGGTTGGGTGTAAAATTTTTTGATCCACCTCTCGTGAAAAAGACAAATTTCCGCCGATTCAGTTGGAAGCGGGTCAAATTTGAACTACAGTTGCCTCATAGTTTGCTATTTATTTTTTCCAAAAATCATTTCTAGGTATATAAGTATTTATTTAATCAGAGAAACACCAAAAAAATTCCAAGATTCAACCACTAGCTAGGAACGGTCATTCCCGCCGTTTTGACCGCATTTTGAAACGGGCATAAAAAATTCAAAAAAAATCAAAAAATTGGGAAACCTTCGCATTGTGTCATCATATGTGGCCAAGTTCCTAGGAAAAATAACAAACTTGTAATACGACAATTATTTTAAAAAAGTGTTCTCAGAAACGAGCTATCACGTGTGGAGATCAATGGCTTTCAAGCCAAATGATCAATCTTATGGCCACATTCATGGCATAGTTTGTTCAAATGATCTCATATTATGCACAAGGGTGCATATTGGAATGGCAAACAATGTTGCCTAAGGAAGTTTTCATTTTCGTTGGACGAAAAAACCATTTTCCATTTTTCGAGTGCCCGAAAGGAGGTTTTTTTGTGAAGGAACTACCAAATAATTGTTGCAAAATTGGACCAAATCAATTTTATAAAATACTAGGCCATATTTAATGCACAATTGACAAAATGGTTGGGTGTAAATTTTTTTATCCACCTCTTGTGAAAAAGACAAATTTCCGCCGATTCAGTTAGAAGCGGGTCAAATGTGAACTGCAGTTGCCTCATAGTTTGCTATTTATTTTTTCCAAAAATCATTTCTAGGTACATAAGTATCTATTTAATCAGAGAGACACCAAAAAAATTCCAAGATTCAACCACTAGCTAGGAACGGTCATTCCTGCCGTTTTGACCGCATTTTGAAACGGGCATAAAAAATTCAAAAAAAATCAAAAAATTGGGAAACCTTCGCATTGTGTCATCATATGTGGCCAAGTTCCTAGGAAAAATAACAAACTTGTAATACGGCAATTATTTTAAAAAAGTGTTCTCAGAAACGAGCTATCATGTGTGGAGATCAATGGCTTTCAAGCCAAATGATCAATCTTATGGCCACATTCATGGCATAGTTTGTTCAAATGATCTCATATTGTGCACAAGGGTGCATATTGGAATGGCAAACAATGTTGCCTAAGGAAGTTTTCATCTTCGTTGGACGAAAAAACCATTTTCCATTTTTCGAGTGCCCGAAGGAGGTTTTTTTGTGAAGGAACTACCAAATAATTGTTGCAAAATTGGACCAAATCATTTTTATAAAATACTAGGCCATATTTAATGCACAATTGAAAAAATGGTTGGGTGTAAAAATTTTTGATCCACCTCTCGTGAAAAAGACAAATTTCCGCCGATTCAGTTGGAAGCGGGTCAAATTTGAACTGCAGTTGCCTCATAGTTTGCTATTTATTTTTCCCAAAAATCATTTCTAGGTACATAAGTATGTATTTAATCATAGAAACACCAAAAAAATTCCAAGATTCAACCACTAGCTAGGAAGGCCATTCCACCGTTTTGACTGCATTTTGAAATGGGCATAAAAAATTCAAAAAAATCAAAAATTGGGAAACCTTCGCATTGTGTCATCATATGTGGCCAAGTTCCTAGGAAAAATAACAAACTTGTAATACAGCAATTATTTTAAAAAAGTGTTCTCAGAAACGAGCTATCATGTGTGGAGATCAATGGCTTTCAAGCCAAATGATCAATCTTATGGCCACATTCATGGCATAGTTTGTTCAAATGATCTCATATTGCGCACAAGGGTGCATATTGGAATGACAAACAATGTTGGCTAAGGAAGTTTTCATTTTCGTTGGACGAAAAAACCATTTTCCATTTTTCGAGTGCCCGAAAGGAGGTTTTTTTGTGAAGGAACTACCAAATAATTGTTGCAAAATTGGACCAAATCATTTTTATAAAATACTAGGCCATATTTAATGCACAATTTACAAAATGGTTGGGTGTAAAATTTTTTGATCCACCTCTTGTGAAAAAGACAAATTTCCGCCGATTCAGTTGGAAGCGGGTCAAATTTGAACTGCAGCTGCCTCATAGTTTGCTATTTATTTTTTCCAAAAATCATTTCTAGTTACATAAGGACCTATTTAATCATAAATACATGGTTTGGTGGCGATACGTCGAGGTTTGGGCGGTGGCCGAGGGCCCCAACTCTAGAGCACGTAAACTCGCATGCCCGTCGCGTGGTCACCGCGTGACCGTAATGTTGCCATGTGTTCTGGGCGGCCTAGGCATGCCTAGTGGGTTGGGCACTCCCCAGGTTGGTGCTAGGAAGAAAATTACAACATAAGATTCTCACGAGGAGACTGATCGATGCTCAAACATGAATTAGCAGCCAAGTGTTTGATTAGCGGTATGGGAAATGCACATGGCCAATGGGCGTGAGTTTTGGCTGAGGATGATCATCTACTAAGGAGAATGTCTTCACAAATTTTGAGCTCAAAAGGAGGATCCTAGGTGGTACTTGCTTTGCAAAGTACCGCGCTGGACAAAAATATGAATGTTGAAGCTGGGCTCAAAATAATGAATGGAGTGAGCTGAAATTTTGTGGAGGATGGTTATTTGGGCATAGGAAAGCATTGTAGAAAATTGATACCATTTGGACATGCCAAAGTAGTACTTCCTTCACAATGCTCTTCTATGGACAGAAACTTGCGAAAACTAGTGAGAGAGATTGGATGAATGAAATGAGCCCAAAATTGGTGTAGGTAAGTTACTTAGGTATGGTCATGCGTTGGTAAATTTTCAGATCATTTGGGTAATCCTAGCTAGTACTTACTTCAAAAAGCTTCTCTCGAGGTAGAAACTTTGGAAATTTCCCGAGAAAGATTTACTAGGAAAATTGAGCTGAATATTATCATGTGGCAATGATTTGGGTATGGAAGAGTGCCCGAAAAGTTTGAGGGTAATAGGAGGGGTCTATATAACACTTGCTTTGCAACGTGCCAATTTGGCCATAAAATATAAATTGAACCTGGGCTCACATAGATGATTTGACTGAGCTGCAATTTGGAGGAGGGTGATAATTTGGGCATATGAAGGAACTGTATAAATTTCATGTCATTTAGAGATATAAAAAAGGTACTTCCTTCACAATGCTTCTAGGTGGACAAAAACTTTGGAAATTTGCCGAAGAAGATTTGCTAGGCAAATGGAGCTGAATTTTGTCATGCGGTAATTATTTGGATAGGAAAGAGTGCCCAAAAATTCCGAGGGCAATCAAGAATATATAAATAGCACTTCCTTCATAAAGTGTTGTTGTGAACAAAATAGGAAAATGAATATTGTTGAATGAGTTTTGAACTAGGCAAGGAAGGATTTTTACATATTTGATGAAGATATGCCCCAAAGAATTTATGAGATTCTTTTGGGAATTTTGGGAATGATAGAAATATAGGTTGCTTCACAACCTAGGGCAAAAACTTCCACATGGACATGACACATAGGCAAAAGTGATGAGATGGCACCTAGTCATCACAACCCACCACAATCTACAAGGTTATGACCATCTATATTGGTCATTAACAACTAGAAATAAGGTAGCAGACTAGCACTGTTTGCTTTGTGACCATTTCGTGTAAGGAAATTACGACCTTTCTAACCAAAATGGTCGCAATGGTTTAGGGTTTGGAGCCCCCTGAACAGCTTTTGACCAATTGGTCTAAAATGGTCATAAATTTATGACCAATTCTTCGAGGGTCACTGGCAGAAGGTCATAAGTTGACATATTTCTTGTAGTGCTAGGTAGGGCTACGACGTGTTGATCTTCCGAGGTCGGGCATGACCCAGGAAAGTGTGTCCGGTGATAACCCACAAGTCTAGGGGATCGCAACAGTTTTCGATAAGTTAGAGTGTCGAACCCAACGAGGAGATAAAGGTAGAACAAATATTCCCTCAAGTTCTAATGACCACCGATACAACTCTACGCACGCTTGACGTTCACTTTACCTAGAACAAGTATGAAACTAGAAGTACTTTGTAGGTGTTGTTGGATAGGTTTGCAAGATAATAAAGAGTACGTAAATAAAAAGTAGGGGCTGTTTAGATTAAGAAACAATAAAGTAAATATAGTGAGTGTGGAAAAGTGGTGGTAGGAGTTGCGAAATTGCCCCTTAAGCAATTGACTACTTTACTAGACCGATAGCAAGTATTATGTGGGAGAGGCCACTGCTAGCATGTCATCCCCTACTTGGAATTCTATGCACTTATGATTGGAACTATTAGCAAGCATCCGCAACTACTAATGTTCATTAAGGTAAAACCCAACCATAGCATTAAGATATATTGGTCCCCCTTCAATCCCGTATGCATCAATTTCTATGCTAGGTTGAAGCTTCTGTCACTCTTGCCCTCCAATACATAGTCCTATCAACATATAACTAACCCTAGGGTGTGATCCACGCGTGCAATCATATGATGGGCACCAAAGGACAGCAACATAACCACAAGAAAATTAATTCAATCATAGCAATTCATCAATCACCGATAGGACAACGAAAATCTACTCAGACATCATAGGATGGCAACACATCATTGGATAATAATATGAAGCATAAAGCACCATGTTCAAGTAGAGGGTACAGCGGGTTGCGGGAGAGTGGACCACTGTAGATAGAGGGGGGAAGGTGATGGAGATGTTGGTGAAGATGGTGGAGGTGTTGGTGTAGATCGCGGTAATGATGATGGCCCCCGGTGGCACTCCGGATCCACCGGAAGCGAGGGGGAGAGAGCCCCCCTCCTTCTTATTTTTCCTTGACCTCCTCCCTAGATGGGAGAAGGGTTTCCCCTCTGGTCCATGGCCTCCATGGCACGGGAGGGGTGAGTGCCCCTCCGAGATTGGATCTGTCTCTCTGTCTCTCTCTGTTTCTGCGTTCTCAGATTCTTCCCTTTCACCATTTCTTATATTCCCGGAGATCCGTAACTCCGATTGGGCTGAAATTTTGACATGATCTTTATCCGGAAATTAGCTTTCTTGCGGCGAAAGAAGGGCACCAACCACCTTATGGGGTGGCCACGAGGGTCAGGGGCGCGCCTGAGACCCTGGGGCGCGCCCCCCTACCTCTTGGGGCCCTCGAGCATCGTCTCGCGTGGATTCTTCTTCCCAAAAATCATATATATTCCAAAAAATCTCCGTCAGTTTTTATTCTGTTTAGACTCCGTTTGATATGGATATTCTGCAAAACAAAAAACATGCAACAAACAGGAACTGGCACTGGGCATTGGATCAATATGTTAGTCCCAAAAATAGTATAAAAAGTTGCCAAAAGTATATGAAAGTAGAATAATATTGGCATGGAACAATAAAAAATTATAGATACGACGGAGACGTATCAGCATCCCCAAGCTTAATTCCTGCTCGTCCTCGAGTAGGTAAATGATAAAAAAGATAATTTTTGATGTGGAATGCTACCTAGCATAATCTTGATCACATATCTAATCATGGCATGAATATTAAGACACGAGTGATTCAAAGCAATAGTCTATCATTTGACATAAAAACAATAATACTTCAAGCCTACTAATAAAGCAATCATGTCTTTTCAAAATAACATGGCCAAAGAAAGTTATCCCTACAAAATCATATAGTCTGGCTATGCTCCATCTTCACCACACAAAATATTCACATCATGCACAACCCGGATGACAAGCCAAGCAATTGTTTCATACTTTTGACGTTCTCAAACCTTTTCAACTTTCACGCAATACATGAGCGTGAGCCATGGACATAACACTATAGGTGGAATAGAATATGATGGTGGAGAAGACAAAAAGGGAGAAGATAGTCTCACATCAACTAGGCGTATCAACGGGCTATGGAGATGCCCATCAATAGATATCAATGTGAGTGAGTAGGGATTGCCATGCAACGGATGCACTAGAGCTATAAATGTATGAAAGCTCAACAAAAGAAACTAAGTGGGTGTGCATCCAACTTGCTTGCTCACGAAGACCTAGGGCACTTGAGGAGGCCCATTGTTGGAATATACAAGCCAAGTTCTATAATGAAAGATTCCCACTAGTATATGAAAGTGACAACATAGGAGACTCTCTATCATGAAGATCATGGTGCTACTTTGAAGCACAAGTGTGGTAAAAGGATAGTAGCATTGTCCCTTTTTATTTTTTTTATTTGGCCTTTCTTTTTTTTGTCCTTCCCTTTTTTTATTTGGCCTTTCTCTTTTTTTGGGACAATGATCTATTGAATGATGATCATCACACTTCTATTTATTTACAACTCGATGATACAACTCAATACTAGAAAAAAGATGACTCTATATGAATGCCTCCGGCAGTGTACCGGGATGTGCAATGATCTAGCGTAGCAATGACATCAAAAAACGGACAAGCCATGAAAACATCATGCTAGCTATCTTACGATCATGCAAAGCAATATGACAATAAATGCTCAAGTCATGTATATGATGATGATGGAAGTTGCATGGCAATATATCTCGGAATGGTTATGGAAATGCCATGATAGGTAGGTATGGTGGCTGTTTTGAGGAAGGTATATGGTGGGTTTATGGTACCGGCGAAAGTTGTGCGGTACTAGAGAGGCTAGCAATGGTGGAAGGGTGAGAGTGCGTATAATCCATGGACTCAACATTAGTCATAAAGAACTCACATACTTATTGAAAAAATCTATTAGTAATCGAAACAAAGTACTACACGCATGCTCCTAGGGGGATAGATTGGTAGGAAAAGACCATCGCTCGTCCCCGACTGCCACTCATAAGGAAGACAATCAATAAATAAATCATGCTCCGACTTTGTTACATAATGGTTCACCATACGTGCATGCTACGGGAATCACAAACCTCAACACAAGTATTTCTACAATCCACAATTACCCACTAGCATGACTCTAATATTACCATCTCTATATCACACAACTATTGCAAGGAATCAAACATATCATATTCAGTGATCTACAAGTTTTATGTAGGATTTTATGACTAACCATGTGAATGACCAATTCCTGTCATCTCTCTAAATAAATATAAGTGAAGCAAGAGAGTTTAATTATTTCTACAAAATATATGCCCGTGCTCTAACAAATATAAGTGAAGCAAAAGAGCATTCTACAAATGGCGGTTGTCTATGTAAAGAGAAACATGCAATCCAAACTTCAAATGATATAAGTGAAGCACATGAAGCATTCTATAAAGCCATACTCAAAAGATATAAGTGAAGTGCAAAGAGCATTCTATAAATCAACCAAGGACTATCTCATACCAGCATGGTGCATAAAAGAAAAATTAAAACCTAAATGCAAAAGACGCTCCAAGCCTTGCACATATCGCATGAACGAAACGAATCCGAAAACATACCGATATTTGTTGAAGAAAGAGGGGATGCCTCCCCAGCATCCCCAAGCTTAGACACTTGAGTCTCCTTGAATATTTACTTGGGGTGCCTCGGGCATCCCCAAGCTTGAGCTCTTGCCTCTCTTCCTTCTTCTCACATCGAAACCTTCTCAATCATCGAACACTTCATCCACACAAAACTTCAACAGAAAACTCGGTAAGATCCGTTAGTATAATAAAGCAAATCACTACTCTAAGTACTGTTGCAAACCAATTCATATTTTTTTTGCATTGTGTCTACTGTAATATAACTTTTTCATGGCTTCATCCACTTATATAAATTGATAGGTTCATCAAAACAAGCAAACTATGCATCAAAAACAGAATCTGTCTAAAACAGAACAGTCTGTAGTAATCTGAACATTCACCATACTTCTGATACTTGAAAAATTCTACCAAAATTAGGAAAAATAAAAAATTTGTATGGGAAGACAGTGCAAAAAGAATCAGAACCATTTGACGTTCCAGATAAAAATGTAAAATCGCGCACTACAGCCAAAGTTTCTGTCCTGCACCGTACAAACCATCAAGCAAATATAAACATCCTAAAGGCAAACCTTGGCACATTATTTTTATAATACAATGAAATTGTACAAGGGGATAATTATTTTTATTTAGAAGTTTCTGTAACGAAGATTCACAAAGTTGCCATGAGCATGAACAAAGTTCAAGGAGCTCTCCCACTTCAACAGTGCTTGTCTTTCTCACTTTCACTTTCCTTTTTGAAAAGTTTTGGGTTCCCCTCTTTATTTTTGTTGTTTTTAAACTATATGAAAGCACTCAACAGAAATAAACGACTCTCTAAAACTTCCGGGTTGTCTCCCTTGTAGCGCTTTCTTTAAAGCCATTAAGCTAGGCATATAGTGCTCAAGTAGTGAATCCACCCGGATCCCAAGGTATATCAAAGCCAATTTTAATTAACAATGATTTGTAATTTAGTACTGAGCACAAAGAAACATATATCAAGCAATGACGAAGTCTAACTCTCTTCCTATGCATCGGCATGTCATAAAAGAACAATTCATGCACACATAGTAAAGGCCAATGCATAGTATAAACAGTTTCTTGCAATTTTATCATATTGGAAACCTAGAGAGGTAGAGATATAGTTCCTCTCTCATAATAATTGTAAGTAGGAGCAGCAAGCACATGCATATTATATTCATCAAAATCATCATGTGCAACGGTAAAAGGCAACCCATCAATATAATCCTTAATAAGTGCAAACTTCTCCGATATAGTGTGGTCGGGAGAATTCAAAAAGATAATAGGACTATCATGCGTGGGTGCAATAGCAACAATTTCATGTTTAACATAAGGAATTATAGCAAGTTCATCTCCATAAGCATAATTCATATTGGCATCTTTGCCACAAGCATAGCAATCATCATCAAAAAGGGATATTTCAAAAGAATCATAGGGATCATAACAGTCATCATAGCAATCATCCTTCGGTAAGCACGAAGGGGAATTGAACAATGTATGAGTTGAAGAGTTACTCTCATTAGAAGGTGGGCACGGGTGATCAATCCGCTCTTCCTCCTTTTGTTCTTCGCTCTCCTCCTCATCTTTTTCATCCAATGAGCTCACAGTGTCATCAACTTCTTCTTCCATAGATTCCTGCAAAATATTAGTCTCTTCTTGGACAGCGGAGTATTCCTCAATATATGGTTTAACATAAGCATTAGAAGCATAATTATCAACGGAATATTTAGGTATAGCAAAATTTTCAGATTTGTGAAAAGTAGCATCATACTTTTCAATCAAAGAAGCAATTTCATAAGCACCCTCAAAAGCAAAAAATTCTTCAATTTGTTGAACATCATAGTAACTATAAATACCTTTAGCATAAGAAGATAAGATTCCATTATCAATAAACTCACATTGGTAGGGAAGGTGTTTCTTAGGGTTTTCAGAACAACAAGTAAAATCATATAATTCACATAAATTCCAAGCATAACATTGCAAACGTTGAATTTGACCCCATAATAGTTTCCCTTTTTCAGATATAGGGTGTCGCACATAACAAGCATGCTCATCTAAGGATTTGCCCTCAACTAAGCTAGTTGGGGTTTCAGCATGAGCACATAGGGATCGAAGATGATCCAAGTAATAAGCTTCAGCTGTGTGATAGATTTTGAGTGGTTCTTCAACCATTGGTTCAGTAGGTACAACTATTTTTTTGGTATTTTGCGTTTCCTACCCATAACTAAAGATAGAAAACAACTAAGAACAGCAAATAAAAATTACTTAGTGATAAAGCAAACAAGCACACACGAGAATATTCACCCCACGCTATTGCTCCCCGGCAACGGCGCCGGAAAAAAGGTCTTGATAACCCACAATCATAGGGGATTGCAACAGTTTTCGATAAGTAAGAGTGTCGAACCCAACGAGGAGCTAAAGGTATAACAAATATTCCCTCAAGTTCTATCGACCACCGATACAACTCTACGCATGCTTGACGTTCACTTTACCTAGAACAAGTATGAAACTAGAAGTACTTTGTAGTTGTTGCTGGATAGGTTTGCAAGATAATAAAGAGTACGTAAATAAAAAGTAGGGGCTGTTTAGATTAAGAAACAATAAAGTAAATATAGCGAGTGTGGAAAAGTGGTGGTAGGAGTTGCGAAATTGCCCCTTAAGCAATTGACTACTTTACTAGACCGATAGCAAGTATTATGTGGGAGAGGCCACTGCTAGCATGTCATCCCCTACTTGGAATTTATGCACTTATGATTGGAACTATTAGCAAGCATCCGCAACTACTAATGTTCATTAAGGTAAAACCCAACCATAGCATTAAGATATATTGGTCCCCCTTCAATCCCGTATGCATCAATTTCTATGCTAGGTTGAAGCTTTTGTCACTCTTGCCCTCCAATACATAGTCCTATCAACATACAACTAACCCTAGGGTGTGATCCACGCGCGCAATCATATGATGGGCACCAAAGGACAGAAACATAAACACAAGCAAATTAAATCAATCATAGCAATTCATCAACCACCGATAGGACAACGAAAATCTGCTCAGACATCATAGGATGGCAACACATCATTGGATAATAATATGAAGCATAAGCACCATGTTCAAGTAGAGGGTACAGCCGGTTGAGGGAGAGTGGACCGCTGTAGATAGAGGGGGGAAGGTGATGGAGATGTTGGTGAAGATGGTGGAGGTGTTGGTGTAGATCGCGGTGATGATGATGGCCCCCAGTGGCACTCCGGTGCCACCGGAAGCGAGGGGGAGAGAGCCCCCCTCCTTCTTCTTCTTCATTGACCTCCTCCCTAGATGGGAGAAGGGTTTCCCCTTTGGTCCATGGCCTCCATGGCACGGGAGGGGCGAGAGCCCCTCCGAGATTGGATCTGTCTCTCTGTCTCTCTTTGTTTCTGCGTTCTTAGATTCTTCCCTTTCACCGTTTCTTATATTCTCGGAGATCCGTAACTCCGATTGGGCTGAAATTTTGACACGATCTTTGTCCGGAAAGTAGCTTTCTTGCGGAGAAAGAAGGGCACCAACCGCCTTACGGGGTGGCCACGAGGGTCAGGGGCGCGCCTGACACCCTGGGGCGCGCCCCCTACCTCGTGGGCCCCTCGAGCATCGTCTCGCGTGGATTCTTCTTCCCAAAAATCATATATATTCCAAAAAAATCTCCGTCAGTTTTTATTCCGTTTGGACTCCATTTGATATGGATATTCCACGAAACAAAAAACATGCAACAAACAGGAACTGGCACTGGGCACTGGATCAATATGTTAGTCCCAAAAATAGTATAAAAAGTTGCCAAAAGTATATGAAAGTTGAATAATATTGGCATGGAACAATAAAAAAATTATAGATACGACGGAGACGTATCATCCGGCCAGAGGGATCGAGCGTGTTGGGTAATGTGGTGCACCCCTGCAGGGAAGTTTATCTATTCGAATAGTTGTGTCCCTCGGTAAAAGGATGACCCGGAGTTGTACCTTGACCTTATGACAACTAGAACTGGATACTTAATAAAACACACCCTTCCAAGTGCCATATACAACCCGGAGATCACTCTCTCACGGGGCAACGAGGAGAGGATCGCCAGGTAGGATTATGCTATACGATGATACTTGGTGAACTTACTATCTACTCTCTTCTATATGCTTCAAGATGGAGGCTACCAGAAGCGTAGTCTTCGATAGGACTAGCTATCCCCCTCTTATTCTGGCATTCTACAGTTCAGTCCACAGATACTACCCATTTCATTGATACCAATGCATATGTAGTGTATATCCTTGCTTGCGAGTACTTTGGATGAGTACTCACGGTTGCTTAGCTCCCCCTTTTCCCCTTTTCCTTTCCTCTCGGTTGTTGCAACCAGATGCTGGAGCCCAGGAGCCAGACGCCACCGTTGACGACGACTCCTACTACACTGGGGGGCCTACTACTTCATGCAGGCCGCCGCCAACGACCAGGAGTAGTTTAGGAGGATCCCAGACAGGAGGCCTCTGCCTCTTTCGATCTGTATCCCAGTTTGTGCTAGCCATCTTATGGCAACTTGTTTAACTTATGTCTGTACTCAGATATTATTCGCTTTCGCTGACTCTTGTGTATTCGAGCTTATGTATTCGAGCCCTCGAGGCCCCTGGCTTGTAATATAAATCTTGTACTATTTTAATTTGTGTCTAGAGTTGTGTTGTGATATCTTCCCGTGAGTCGTTGATCTTGATCATACACATTTGCGTATATGAATAGTGTACGGTCAAATCGAGGGTGTCACAAGTTGGTATCAGAGCCGACTGCCTGTAGGAATCCCCCTTCCAAACTCCTTGGCCGAAGTTGAGTCTAGTTATTGATTTTTTTACTAACATGGCTATGTGGCTTACGGGTCCTTGTCGCCATTGGGTCATATTAGGATCTTTTATTCCTCGTCTATACTCTGGGATTCTAATTTCTCTTCTATTCGGGTTAAATGATTTTCCTAATTCTAACTCTAGGTTCTCGTAACCATTTCCGCCGGAGAGCTCAGATGATCGACTGCTTCACCAGAAGATTTTGAAGATACTCTTCGATGCTTCCCGAGACCCTTGTGCCATCTGCCTTTTCTATTCCCTACTACCGATATATTCATATGGATAACGACATACATTTGTCGTTCATGTAGCGACCAGACCTCAAACGGTCCAATCTCTGTGCTCTGGTGTCATCCCTGGATCAGTAATGCTGACACCACACAGTACTTGAAGGATTTATAACAGAGTAGTAATCACACACTTATTACAACGAGTGTCTCAAAAGAGAACTTATTACAATAAATATGGCTTAAGGCCATCTAATAACGATAACAGCGGAAGGCTTGGAAGATAAGTGAGTCCATCAACTCCAACAGCATCACTGAGTATAGAACCACGACCTAAAGGCACCTTAATCGTCGTCTGAAAAGTCTGCAACATTAACATTGCAGCCCAAAACGGGTCAACACATGGAATATGCTGGCAATGTAACACATAGAGAGTAATGGAATGAAATAAGCTATTCTATATGCATATATGGCTGGTGGAAAACTCTATGGTTATAGTTTTGCGTAAAGCCAATTTTTCCCTACTGCAAAGGAATAAATTTTATTTAACTATCATGGTAGTTGTTAAACATTGAGAATGGTTGACAGCATTCTCAATCCCAATTAAGCATCATCATAAAAAACCCAACAATTAACTTTAGAGTAACATGATGAGATTCACATGATAATCCAGATACTAGATACTCAAGATGTCCATAACCGGGGACACGGCTAATCATGATTAGTTTATACACTCTGCAGAGGTTTGCGCACTTTTCCCCACAAGACTCGATCTCCTCCGTTGGTTTTCTCGCACTGCATGGCGTTTGAGAAACGGATGACCGAGACATAGTCTTTCAGAAGTGCTAGCACCTTACGAACGGGTAGACCGTACCAACCTACATCCCCTACATCTCCTAGTCTACCACTGTAAGAGTTTGCACGACTTAGTCAACTATGCTAGAGCCCATAGTAGCTTGTGGCTGCACACGGAAGTTTCTAGTATGAATAATCTCATGATCCCTTTGAGCCTGGGTGGCGGTCCAAAAGAAAACAGGCAATCACTAGAATACCCAGGTGCCTCAATCCACCCAGATGTGTGTTTAGATTGCCACCTTAAATAAACCATTAATTAACAATCTCACATCTGTCATGGAAACACTCACCCAATCCACGTCTACTAGCATAGCATAGCAATAATAAGAAAACGTAGAGTAACTCCCAAAGGTTTGATAATAAACAGGTAATAGGTTCTACCTCAACTACTTCCCAAACCCACAATTTAATCAGATCCTAATCATGCAATGTATGAGGATTGGAACTAATGCAATAAAACTGGGTAGTAGGAAGTATGATCAAAGTGTTACTTGCCTTGCTGATGATCCGGGAAACCTAGCGATTCAAAGTAGCAAGCGGCGCACTCTGGGTACTCTATCGCAAACAAACAAGCATACAATAAGTACTCAACTAATGCACAGGTAAAACACGAACAAAAGATCTAACCAGAAGGTTCAACTTAAGAACTCCGGTTGGCAAAAAGAATCAAAACAAACGAAGCAACGAAGACAAACGGCAAAAGAAACAAGCTTCGTTTACTATTCTGGATCTAGGGCAATTTTTACATTGGCAAAAACTTGTTTGAGTTGGTTAAACGGAAAGAGGGTTTCGAGACGAAACTCCAGGCGCTTGAATCGCCTGATTCCAATAAACGAGCGAAATGTTAAACTAGAACGAACATCGGATCAGAGATCGCGATCAGAAAAACCACGGATTTAATCCGAGAAAAAGAAAAACGACGAACAGTTAACGAACGAACGTTCGTTAACAGAAACTAAACGAAAAACGTGTTCATTAAAACGAACGGACGAACGGGTGCTCGCTAAATAAATAAACCGAAAAAACCGATCTATTTGTTTAAAAAACGAAAACTAGGGTTTTCAAAAAAAACGAATCGGCTTTTTCTGAAAAACCGGCCGGCGGCTACCTCGGCGGCGGCGGCGGCTCTCCAGCGGGGCTCCGGCAGGGCGGCGGCTCCGGGCGGTGCAGGGCGGCGGCAAGCGGCAGGCGGCGGCGGCGCAGGCGGCGGTGTGGGGTTTGCACGGGGGTGGCGGCGGTTATAAAGGGGCGGGGGAGGTCGACTTGTGGAAGGGGTCGGCCTCGGGAGGCGTGTCCTCCCCAGACACGGCGGCGGCGGCGATCGGGACTCCGGTCCCGATCCGGCTCGAGGCGGCGGTGGCTGGCTGGGCCGGCTTGCTCGGCTGGGCCCTTGGCCCAGTCGGGCGCGGTTTTTTTAAACAATTTCGCTGCGCCTAAAAAAATTCTAAAAAAATAAATAAAAAAAATCTAAAAATGCCAAAACAAATTTTCTCCGTCTAAATAAAATATTTAGAACAGGATGAACATTTTTTTGGCTCTAAATGCAATTTTTGAAAACGTGCATTTTTTCCTAAATTCAAATAAAATAGCAAATAAAACCAAATAAAATCTTATTTGATTTTTTATTAAATCCTCAATATTTCTTTATTTTGGGAAAGTCATTTTATTCCCTCTCTCATATTTTGATAATAGAAATATTTGAAGATAAAATAAATAAAATCAAATGATCCATATTTCAAAATTTGAGAAAACTCAAATATGAAAATAACGAAATCCCCAACTCTCTCCGAGGGTCCTTGAGTTGCGAAGAATTTCTAGGATCCACCAAAAGCAATAAAATATGATATGCAATGATGATCTAATGTATAACATTCCAAATTGAAAATTTGGGATGTTACAGTTCATACAATGACTCCCAGTTGCTCTTGTTATTACAGAATACATCGATTTGTTCTCTGAATTTTAAGAATCTCTTGAGCCACTGCCTTACAGATCTTTGCCGCATGAATACCCCTACGGACAATTCCTCGCACTTATCGAGTATCCGCTCATTCCTAGTTGTTCATGTGTTTTGCAAAAGACTTCGAAATATGATAACTCACAAGTATAGGGGATCGCAATAGTTTTCGAGGGTAGAGTATTCAACCCAAATTTATTGATTCGACACAAGGGGAGCCAAAGAATATTCTCAAGTATTAGCAGCTGAGTTGTCAATTCAACCACACCTGGAAACTTAATATCTACAGCAAAGTGTTTAGTAGCAAAGTAATATGATAGTAGTGGTAACGGTAGCAAAAGTAATATTTTTGGTATTTTGTAGTGATGATAACAATAGCAACGGAAAAGTAAATAAGCGAAGAACAATATACCGAAAGCTCGTAGGCAATGGATCAGTGATGGAGAATTATGCTGGATGTGGTTCATCATGTAACAGTCATAACCTAGGTTGACACAGAACTAGCTCCAATTCATCAATGTAATGTAGGCATGTATTCCATATAGAGTCATACGTGCTTATGGAAAAGAACTTGCATGACATCTTTTGTCCTACCCTCCCGTGGCAGCGGGGTCCTAGCGGAAACTAAGGGATATTAAGGCCTCCTTTTAATAGAGTACCGGACCAAAGCATTAACACATAGTGGATACATGAACTCCTCAAACTAAGGTCATCACCGGGAGTGGTCCTGATTATTGTCACTTCGGGGTTGCCGGATCATAACACATAGTAGGTGACTATAGACTTGCAAGATAGGATCAAGAACTCACATATATTCATGAAAACATAATAGGTTCAGATCTGAAATCATGGCACTCGGGTCCTAGTGAGAAGAATTAAGCATAGCAAAGTCATAGCAACATCAATCTCAGAACATAGTGGATACTAGGGATCAAACCCTAACAAAACTAACTCGATTACATGATCAATCTCATCCAACCCATCACCGTCCAGCAAGCCTACGATGGAATTACGCACGCACGGTGGTGAGTGATAACCCACAAGTATAGGGGATCGCAACAGCTTTCGAGGGTAGAGTATTCAACCCAAATTTATTGATTCGACACAAGGGGAGCCAAAGTATATTCTCAAGTATTAGCAGCCGAGTTGTCAATTCAACCACACCTGGAAACTTAGTGTATGTAGCAAAGTGTTTAGTAGCAAAGTAATATGAAAGTGGTGGTAGCAGCAACAAAAGTAAAGACAACAAAAGTAATGTTTTTGGTATTTTGTAGTGATTGTAACAGTAGCAGCGGGAAAGTAAATAAGCGTAAACCAGTATATGGAAAACTCGTAGGCACCGGATCAGTGATGGATAATTATGCCGGATGCGGTTCATCATGTAACAGTCATAACATAGGATGACACAGAACTAGCTCCAATTCATCAATGTAATGTAGGCATGTATTCCGTATATAGTCATACGTGCTTATGGAAAAGAACTTGCATGACATCTTTTGTCCTACCCTCACGTGGCAGCGGGGTCCTATTGGAAACTAAGGGATATTAAGGCCTCCTTTTAATAGAGAACCGGAACAAAGCATTAGCACATAGTGAATACATGAACTCCTCAAACTATGGTCATCACCGGGAGTGGTCCCGATTATTGTCACTTCGGGGTTGCCGGATCATAACACATAGTAGGTGACTATAGACTTGCAAGATAGGATCAGGAATTCACATATATTCATGAAAACATAATAGGTTCAGATCTGAAATCATGGCACTCGGGCCCTAGTGACAAGCATTAAGCATAGCAAAGTCATAGCAACATCAATCTCAGAACATAATGGATACTAGGGATCAAACCCTAACAAAACTAACTCGATTACATGATAAATCTCATCCAACCCATCACCGCCCAGCAAGCCTACAATGCAATTACTCGTGAACGGCGGTGAGCATCATGAAATTGGTGATGGAGGATGGTTGATGATGACGACGGCGACGAATCCCCCTCTCCGGAGCCCCAAACGGACTCCAGATCAGCCCTCTCGAGAGGTTTTAGGGCTTGGCGGTGGTTCCATATCGTAAAACGCGATGATTTCTTCTCTTTGATTTTTTTCTCATCGAAACTCAATATATGGAGGTGGAGTTGGAGTCGGATACGCAACAGGGGGCGCACGAGGTAGGGGGGCGCGCCCTAGGGGGGGCGCCCCCCACCCTCATGAGAAGGGTGTGGGCCCCCTGGTCTTCATCTTTGGTGAAGATTTTTTATTGTTTTTTCTAAGATGTTCCGTGGAGTTTCAGGTCATTCCGAGAATATTTGTTTTCTGCACATAAAACAACATCATGGTAATTCTGCTGAAAATAGCGTCAGTCCGGGTTAGTTCCATTCAAATCATACAAGTTAGAGTCCAAAACAAGGGCAAAAGTGTTTGGAAAAGTAGATACGACGAAGACGTATCAACTCCCCCAAGCTTAAACCCTTGCTTGTCCTCAAGCAATTCAGTTGACAAACTGAAAGAAAGAAAGAAAACTTTTACAAACTCTGTTTGCTCTTGTTGTTGTAACTATGTCAAGCCATCATTCAAGTTTTCAGCATAGATCATAACTAACCACATTTGCAATAATTCTCAGGTCTCACAATTACTCATATCAATAGCATAATCAACTAGCAAGTCATAATAATAAATCTCGGATGACAACACTTTCTCAAAACAATCATAATATGATATAACAAGATGGTATCTCACTAGCCCTTTCTGAGACCGCAAAACATAAATGCAGAGCATCTTTAAAGATCAAGGACTAACTAGACATTGTAATTCATGGTAAAAGAGATCCAATCATAGTCATACCCAATGTAAATTAACAGTAATGAATGCAAATGACAGCTGCGCTCTCCAGCTAGTGCTTTTTAATAAGAGGGTGATGACTCAACATAAAAGTAAATGGATAGGCCCTTCACAGAGGGAAGCAGGGATTTGTAGAGGTGCCAGAGCTCAGTTTTGAAATAGAGATAAATTGTATTTTGAGCGATATACTTTCATTGTCAACGTAACAACTAAGAGATGACGATATCTTCCATGCTAAACACATTATAGGCGGTTCCCAAACATAATGGTAAAGTTTATACTCCCCCTCCACCAACAAGCATCAATCCATGGCTTGCTCGAAACAACGAGTGCCTCCAACATACATCAGGTCCCAGGGAGAGTTTTGTTTGCAATTAATTTTGATTTAGTTTGCATAAAGCATGGGACTGGGCATCCCGGTGACCAGCCATTTTCTCATGAGTGAGGAGCGGAGTCCACTCCTCTTGAGAATAACCCGCCTAACACGGAAGATAACGACAGCCTTGGTTGATACATGAGCTATTCGAGCATACAAAACAAAATGTTTATTTGAAGGTTTAGAGTTTGGCACATACAAATTTACTTGGAACGGCAGGTAGATACCGCATATAGGAAGGTATGGTGGACTCATCTGGAATAACTTTGGGGTTTAAGGGATTGGATGCACAAGCAGTATTCCCGCTTAGTACAAGTGAAGGCTAGCAAAAGACTGGGAAGCGACCAACTAGAGAGCGACAACAGCCATGTACATGCATTAAAATTAATAAACATTGGATGCAAGCATGAGTAGGATATAATCCACCATGAAAATAAATATCATGAAGGCTATGTTGATTTTGTTTCAACTACATGCGTGAACATGTGCCAAGTCAAGTCACTTAAATCATTCAAAGGAGGATACCACCCCATCATACCACGTCATAATCATCTCAATAACATGTTGGCACACAAGGTAAACCATTATAACTCATAGCTAATCAAGCATGGCACAAGCAACTATGATCTCTAATTGTCATTGCAAACATGTTTATTCATAATAAGCTGAATCAAGAACGAGGGACTCATCATATTTACAAAAACAAAAGAGATCGAGTTCATACCAGCTTTTCTCATCTCAGTCAGTCCATCATATATCATCATAATTGCCTTTCACTTGCACGACCGAACGGTGTGAATAATAATTAGAGTTCACGTGCATTGGACTAAGATGGAATCTGCGAGCATTCAATAAACAGGAGAAGACAAGGCAATATGGGCTCTGGGTTAAATCAACAATAATGCATATATGAGCCACTTCAACAATTTAATTATGGTCTTCCCCTACCGACCCCTAAAGAAAAGAAAAGAAATAAAACTATATACACGTGAAAGGTCCCAACAAGCAAAAGAAGAACGGGAAATATTTTTGGGTTTTCTTTTTAATTATTACTACTACAGCAGAAAAATAAACTACTACTAATTTTTTTGGTTTTTCTTAAGGTTTAACAAACACAAGAAGAAAGCAGGAAAAAGAAAATAAACTAGCATGGATATTATAGTGAAAAAGTATGAGCACCGACATCTAGCAATGAGTGTGTGTGAACATAAACGTAATGTCGGTGAGAAATACATACTCCCCCAAGCTTAGGATTTTGGCCTAAGTTGGTCTATGGCCACGACTGGCCTGGCGGATATCCATAATAATAGTTGTTGGGGTCGTACTGTGATGAGGAAGGATAGTTGGGATCATACTGATGTGCAGCGGTTATGGCCTGCTGAGCTGCAGCGTGGAGTCGAGCTGCCTCCGCTCTCCTCTCGTACTTTTCTGCCTCCTCTCTGGTAATAACATATCTTCCTTTTGTCTGTGAATCAAAGAAGGCAGGAGTAGGGAGAGTAATACGGAAAACACATCGTTTATCAAAAATTAACCGATATAAGAGAGGTGATTCAGGCCTCTCGACAAACTGGTGCGAAGCCATAGAGTTATAATCTAAATATGCAGGAGGCAACTCCATATCACCCTCAAGAATGTCTATTTCAAGAAAATGAGCTAAGCGGGTTGCATAAATTCCTCCAAAGAAATCTCCATTATGTCTATTATGATGCAACCTACGAGCTACAATGGCTCCCATATGATAAGATTGGACTCCTAACACTGCACTCCTAAGAATGCTGAGATCAGGGACACACATGTGACATGCTTCATCCTTAGCATTTATGCATCTACCGATGAAAAGAGCAAAATAATGTATAGTAGGAAAGTGAATGCTCCCTATGGTAGCCTGCGTTATATCTCTCGATTCCCCCACAGTTATACTAGCAAGAAAGTTTCTAAATTCAGATTTAGGGGGATCCCTAATACTGCCCCATGATGGAAGTTTGCAAGCAGAAGTGAAATCCTCTAGGTCCATGGTATAAGATTTGTCATAAAGATCAAACATGACTGAAGGAGAATTACGCGAAGATGAATACTCAAACCTCCTCACAAATGAACTTGTGAGATCATGATACTGGGGGCATTTGTTAGCCTCAAAATCTTCAAGACCAGCATTGCGCAAATATGCTTTGAATTCTTCTTTAATTCCCACACGGTCCATAAAATTTTCCGACGGCCATTCGCAATGCCGTACTGGAGCGTCTCTTGGTGGATCCTCGTCAGCATCGCGCATAGCAATCCTGGGTCCTTGCTTCTTAGAGGAACCACCTTGGAACATCTTCCTAAACATATTGTTTCCTCTGAAAAATTCTGAAATTTTTAGTAACTTCAAAATAAAAGTAAACCAACTTCAATAAAACTGATAGCAACTACTCCTACAAGTGCCTAGAGCCTATATCAAGCATTAGAACTACTTGGAACCATATAAATTTGACATGCAAGCTCAAGAACATGGTCACCTATGCAGCACAAATTTGCAAAGAATAAAGCACTAGAACAAAAACTAATTGGACCAATGGAGGAGTCACATACCAAGGAACAATCTCCCCAAGCAGTTTTGCGAGAGGTGCTTTGAGCAAGGAGATCGAAAATCACAGCAAAAGTGGCTGGAACTCGTGCTTGAGTTGGTTTTTCGGGTTTGTGTGAGATAGAGGAAGAAGATGGGTGCTGGGATAAGTGGAGGAGGGCCACCATGGGCCCACGAGGCAGGGGGCGCCCTATAGGGGGGGCGCCCACCACCCTCGTGGGCAGGTGGCAGCTCCTCCCGCGGTAATTTTTGCACAGTAAATCCTCAAATATTCCCGAAAAAATCATATTAAATTGGCATGTCATTCTGAGGACTTTTATTTTCGGGATATTTTTATATTGCACAGATAAGTCAGGAAACAGACAGAAAATACTATTTTTACTTTATTTAATATAAATAACAGAAAGTGAAAGTGGGGTACAGAAGTTTGTGCTTCTCGTTTCATCCATCTCATGCTCATCAAAAAGAATCCACTAACAAGGTTGATCAAGTCTTGTTAACAAACTCATTCCGATAATCATGAAACCGGAGAAATTTTGAATAACACTAAGTTACCTCAACGGGGATATGCACATCCCCAATAATAAGAATATCATATTTCTTCTTGATAGTAGGAAGAGGAAATTCAAAACCTCCAAATATAATCGATGGAATTTTTCTAATAGAGTTGATACTATGAACTTGAGGTTGTTTCCTCGGAAAGTGTACCGTATGCTCATTACCATTAATATGAAAAGTGACATTGCCTTTGTTGCAATCAATAACAGCCCCTGCAGTATTAAGAAAAGGTCTTCCAAGAATAATAGACATACTATCATCCTCGGGAATATCAAGTATAACAAAGTCCGTTAAAATAGTAACATTTGCAACCACAACAGGCACATCCTCACAAATACCGACAGGTATAGCAGTTGATTTATCAGCCATTTGCAAATATATTTCAGTAGGTGTCAGCTTATTCAAGTCAAGTCTATGATATAAAGAGAGAGGCATAACACTAACACCAGCTCCAAGATCACATAAAGCAGTTTTAATATAATTTCTTTTAATGGAGCAAGGTATAGTAGGTACTCCGGGGTCTCCAAGTTTCTTTGGTATTCACCCTTGAAAGTATAATTAGCAAGCATGGTGGAAATTTCAGCTTCCGGTATCTTTCTTTTATTAGTAATGATATCCTTCATATATTTAGCATAAGGATTTGTTTTAAGCACATCAGTTAATCTCATACGCAAAAAGATAGGCCTAATCATTTCAGCAAAGCGCTCAAAATCCTCGTCATCCTTTTTCTTGGATGGTTTCGGAGGGAAAGGCATAGGTTTCTGGACCCAAGGTTCCCTTTCTTTACCATGTTTCCTAGCAACAAAGTCTCTTTTATCATAACGTTGATTATTTGATTGTGGGTTATGAAGATCAACAGCAGGTTCGATTTCTACATCATTATCATTACTAGGTTGAGCATCATCATGAACATCATCATTAATATTTTTACTAGGTTCATGTTCATTACCAGATTGTGTTTCAGCATCAGACATAGATATATCATTTTGATTATCAGGTGGTTCAGCAATAGGTTCACTAGAAGTTTGCACAGTTCTATCATTTTTTTTCTTCTTCTTTTTTGAAGAACTAGGAACATCAATATTATTTCTCTGAGAATCTTGCTCGATTCTCTTAGGGTGGCCTTCACGATACAAAGGTTCCTCAGTCATTCTACCAGTTCTAGTAGCCACTCTAACAGCATACTCATTTTTCTTATTATTCATTTCATCAAGCACTTCTTTTTGAGCCTTAAGTACTTGTTCTACTTGAGTGGTAACCATAGAAGCATGTTTGCTAACAAGTTTAAGTTCACCTTTAATATTAGCCATATAATCACCCAAGTATTTAAGCATATCGGAATCATATTTCAATTTTCTACCAAAATAAGCATTGAAATTTTCTTGTTTGGTAATAAAATTATCAAACTCATCAAAGCATTGCCTAGCAGGCTTATAGTGAGGGATATCACCTTCATCAAATCTATAGAGAGATTTTACCTTTACTACCTGTGTCGGGATATCGGGATCAGGAGGTTCTTCAGTAAATAAATAATTAAGATCATATGTTTCTTCAACAGGCGGTGAATTAAGACCATGTATTTCTTCAATAGGAGGTAAATTCTTAACGTCTTCAGCTTTAATACCTTTTTCTTTCATAGATTTCTTTGCCTCTTGCATATCTTCGGGACTGAGAAATAAAACACCTCTCTTCTTCGGAGTTGGTTTAGGAATAGGCTCAGTAATTGGAGCAGGAGATGGCTCAGGAGGTGCCCAATTATTTTCATTTGTCAACATATTATTCAATAGAATTTCAGTTTCATCCGGTGTTCTTTCCCTGAAAAGAGAACCAGCACAACTATCCAGGTAATCTCTGGAAGCATCAGTTAGTCCATTATAAAAGATATCAAGTATTTCAGGTTTCTTAAGAGGATGATCAGGCAAAGCATTAAGTAGCTTGAGAAGCCTCCCCCAAGCATGTGGGAGACTCTCTTCTTTAATTTACACGAAGTTGTATATTTACCTCAAAGCAGCTTGTTTCTTATGAGCAGGGAAATATTTAGCAGAGAAGTAATAAATCATATCTTGGGGACTACGCACACAACCAGGATCAAGAGAATTAAACCATATCTTAGCATCACCCTTTAATGAGAACGGAAATATTTTGAGTATATAGAAGTAACGCGATCTCTTATCATTAGTGAACAGGGCAGCTATATCATTTAACTTAGTAAGATGTGCCACAACAGTTTCAGATTCATAGCCATAAAACGGATCAGATTCAACCAAAGTAATTATATGAGGATCAACAAAGAATTCATAATCCTTATCAGGAACACATATAGGTGAAGTAGCAAAAGCAGGGTCAGGTCTCATTTTATCTCTAAGTGATTCTTTGTTCCATTTAATTAATAACCTCTTAAGCTCATATCTATCTTTGCAAGCAAAAATAGCGGCAGAAGATTCCATATCAAAAAGATAACCCTCGAGAATAACATGCATATTTTCATCATCACTATCATCATCGTATTCAGATTCAATAATTTCTTTTTCTCTAGCCCTAGCAATTTGTTCATCAAGAAATTCACTAAGGGGCACAGTAGTATCAGGCATAGAAGCAGTTTCATCATAAGTATCATGCATAGCAGAAGTGGCATCATCAATAACATGCGACATATCAGAACGAATAGCAGAAGCAGGTGTAGGTGTCGCTAACTTACTCATAACAGAAGGTGAATCAAGTGTAGAGCTAGATGGCAGTTCCTTACCTCCCCTCGTAGTTGAGGGATAGATCTTGGTTTTTGGATCTCTCAAGTTCTTCAGTGTCCAGTAGATATAAATCCCAAGTGACTCAAAGAATAAAGCTATGCTCCCCGGCAACAACGCCAGAAATTAGTCTTGATAACCCACAAGTATAGGGGATCGCAACAGCTTTCGAGGGTAGAGTATTCAACCAAAATTTATTGATTCGACACAAGGGGAGCCAAAGAATATTCTCAAGTATTAGCAGCTGAGTTGTCAATTCAACCACACCTGGAAACTTAGTGTCTGCAGCAAAGTGTTTAGTAGCAAAGTAATATGATAGTGGTGGTAGCAGCAACAAAAGTAAAGACATCAAAAGTAATGTTTTTGGTATTTTGTAGTGATTGTAACAGTAGCAGCGGGAAAGTAAATAAGCGTAAACCAGTATATGGAAAACTCGTAGGCACCGGATCAGTGATGGATAATTATGCCGGATGCGGTTCATCATGTAACAGTCATAACATAGGATGACACAGAACTAGCTCCAATTCATCAATGTAATGTAGGCATGTATTCCGTATATAGTCATACGTGTTTATGGAAAAGAACTTGCATGCCATCTTTTGTCCTACCCTCCCGTGGCAGCGGGGTCCTATTGGAAACTAAGGGATATTAAGGCCTCCTTTTAATAGAGAACCGGAACAAAGCATTAGCACATAGTGAATACATGAACTCCTCAAACTATGGTCATCACCGGGAGTGGTCCCGATTATTGTCACTTCGGGGTTGCCGGATCATAACACATAGTAGGTGACTATAGACTTGCAAGATAGGATCAAGAACTCACATATATTCATGAAAACATAATAGGTTCAGATCTGAAATCATGGCACTCGGGCCCTAGTGACAAGCATTAAGCATAGCAAAGTCATAGCAACATCAATCTCAGAACATAATGGATACTAGGGATCAAACCCTAACAAAACTAACTCGATTACATGATAAATCTCATCCAACCCATCACCGCCCAGCAAGCCTACGATGCAATTACTCACGAACAGCGGTGAGCATCATGAAATTGGTGATGGAGGATGGTTGATGATGACGACGGCGACGAATCCCCCTCTCCGGAGCCCCGAACGGACTCCAGATCAGCCCTCCCGAGAGGTTTTAGGGCTTGGCGGCGGCTCCGTATCGTAAAACACGATGATTTCTTATCTATGGTTTTTTCTCATCGAAACTCAATATATGGAGGTGGAGTTAGAGTCGGCGATGCAATAGGGGGCCCATGAGGTAGGGGGGCGCGCCCTAGGGGGGCGCCCCCACCCTCGTGAGAAGGGTGTGGGCCCCCTGGTCTTCATCTTTGGCAAAGATTTTTTATTGTTTTTTCTAAGATGTTCCGTGGAGTTTCAGGTCATTCCGAGAATATTTGTTTTCTGCACATAAAACAACATCATGGTAATTCTGCTGAAAACAGCGTCAGTCCGGGTTAGTTCCATTCAAATCATACAAGTTAGAGTCCAAAACAAGGGCAAAAGTGTTTAGAAAAGTAGATACGATGGAGACGTATCAGTGAGCATCATGAAATTGGTGATGGAGGATGGTTGATGATAACGACGGCGACGGATTCCCCTCTACGAAGCCCCGAACGGACTCCAGATCAGCCCTCCCAAGAGACTTTAGGGCTTGGCGGCGGCTCCGTATCATAAAACGCGATGAATCCTTGTTATTTATTTTTTTCTCCCCGAACACTAATATATTGAGTTGGAGTTGAGGTCGATGGAGCTCTAGGGGGGCCATGAGGCAGGGGGCACACCGGGGGGGGGGGGGGGGGGTAGGCGCGCCCCCCACCCTCGTGGCTAGGGTGTGGGCCCCTGGCCTTGATTCTTTGCCAGTATTTTTTTATTATTTCCAAAAATAATCTCCGTGGAGTTTCAGGTCATTCCGAGAACTTTTGTTTCTGCACATAAATAACACCATGGCAATTCTGCTGAAAACAACGTCAGTACGGGTTAGTTCCATTCAAATCATGCAAGTTAGAGTCCAAAACAAGGGCAAAAGTGTTTGGAAAAGTAGATACGACGGAGACGTATCAACTCCCCCAAGCTTAAACCTTTGCTTGTCCTCAAGCAATTCAGTTGACAAACTGAAAGTTATAAAGAAAAACTTTTACAAACTCTGTTTGCTCTTATTGTTGTAAATATGTAAAGCCAGCATTCAATTTTTCAGCAAAGATTATGAACTAACCACATTCACAATAACACTTAGGTCTCAGGTTTACTCATATCAATGGCATAATCAACTAGCGAGCAATAATAATAAATCTCGGATGACAACACTTTCTCAAAACAATCATAATATGATATAACAAGATGATATCTCGCTAGCCCTTTCTGAGACCGCAAAACATAAATGCAGAGCAACTTTAAAGATCAAGGACTGACTAGACATTGTAATTCATGGTAAAAGAGATCCAGTCAAGTCATACGCAATGTAAACTAACAGTAATGAATGCAAATGACAGCGGTGCTCTCCAACTGGTGCTTTTTAATAAGAGGATGATGACTCAACATAAAAGTAAATAGATAGGCCCTTCGCAGTGGGAAGCAGGGATTTGTAGAGGTGCCAGAGCTCGATTTTGAAATAGTGGTGAATAATATTTTGAGCAGTATACTTTCATTGTCAACATAACAACCAAGAGATGGTGATATCTTCCATGCTACACACATTATAGGCGGTTCCCAAACAGAATGGTTAAGTTTATACTCCCCCTCCACCAACAAGCATCAATCCATGGCTTGCTCGAAACAACGAGTGCCTCCAACTAAAAACAGTCCTGGGGGAGTTTTGTTTGCAATTATTTTGATTTTATTTGCATAAAGCATGGGACTGGGCATCCCGGTGACTAGCGATTTTCTCGTGAGTGAGGAGCGGAGTCCACTCCTCTTGAGAATAACCCGCCTGACATTGAAGATACGGACAGCCCTAGTTGATACATGAGCTATTCGAGCATACAAAATAGATTGTTTATTTGAAGGTTTAGAGTTTGGCATATACAAATTTACTTGGAACGGCAGGTAGATACCGTATATAGGTAGGTATGGTGCACTCATATGGAACAACTTTGGGGTTTATGGGATTGGATGCACAAGCAGTATTCCCGCTTAGTATAGGTGAAGACTAGAAAAAGACTGGGAAGCGACCAGCTAGAGAGCGACAACATTCATGAACATGCATGAATTAAAATTAATCAACACCGAATGCAAGCATGAGTAGGATATAATGCACCATGAACATAAATATCATAGAGGCTATGTTGATTTTGTTTCAACTACATGCGTGAACATGTGCCAAGTCAAGCCACTCGAATCGTTCAAAAGAGGATACCACCCTATCATACCACATCACAACCATTTTAATAGCATGTTGGCACACAAGGTAAACCATTATAAGCTCATAGCTAATTAAGCATGGCATAAGCAACTATAATCTCTAATTGTCATTGCAAACATGTTTATTCATAATAGGCTGAATCAGGAACGATGAACTAATCATATTTACAAAAACAAGAGAGGTCGAGTTCATACCAGCTTCTCCCATCTCAATCAGTCCATCATATATCATCATAATTGCCTTTCACTTGCATGACCGAATGATGTGAATAATAATAACAGTGCACGTGCATTGGACTAAGCTGGAATCTGCAAGCATTCAATAAATAGGAGAAGACAAGGCAATATGGACTCTTGGTTAAATCAACAATAATGCATAAAGGAGTCACTTCAACAATTTAATTACGGTCTTCTCCTATCGACCCCCAAAGAAAAGAAAAGAAATAAAACTATTTACACGGGAAAGCTCCCAGCAAGCAAAGAAGAATAGGATATATTTTTGAGTTTTA